>NC_140389.1:10000000-12490188 GCF_056956725.1 Heliconius melpomene rosina | reverse complement strand
ATCAAATCATTTGTATCGCCTGAAACTTTAAGCGACACTTTGTCTTCTAGATATTGCTATCTGAGACCTGTGAAACCAAAAAAATATAATTTATCTGGGAGGTGAGACTGTCCCGGACTGTATCGGCCAGTGGTAAAATCGGGCTCTTAGCGTATAACTTATATCGAAGATATACTCGTATAAATTAAAGGCAGCATTATTAAATCCATGACTGTATTCACAGAGTTTTCCTGAAACAGATTAAGATAAGTGATAAAGAGGATATTAAATATATTTATGCCTAAGGTATGCCTAATAAAAATATTGATATATTGAAACAGCAATCAACCATCATATAGGTATTTGAACCAAAAATCCAATGCTAAAGAATTGAAGCATTACTTGTATCCATAATTCTACGTTAATTAAGCTTTACCAAGTTACTGTATAATGTAGCTATAATAAAATTAGCGTGCAATTTTGAGTACTTCTCAAATTAAGAATAGATTAAAATGTGCGCTATACAGAATGAATCCGTTATTATGTTGTATTTTAATTGCAGCGTCGTCACCATAACGTTTACTTACTGTACAAAATAATATTTTATATCTAGTTTCCTTTTAGTTATTTCTTGTTAGTTTCAACTCTCACCTGGGAGTTGAAATGTACATTGTAATCAGTTCTGCCCTGGAGAATTGGTACCTCGATCTTGGTCCCGTGTGGATTAAATGCTTATTTTTCGTGGTTTTGTTGTCATTATACAATTACTTCATTAGCCTATTTAAATTATATTAACACCAATTCCTACGTTATAAAATAGTATGTTCTTTCTGTAAAAGTTACGAATTTTTCATAACATAGAAATATTTTATTTCGTATAAGCTTGAGTAATGGTTGTGGGTTTGATCCCCACACGGGAGAATGAATTATTCTATCTAGTAATTATATCTAGCTCTGGCATCTAGGCCAAAGCCCGACAAGGAATGCCTCGATAAATTCGGCGGAAACGGAGTGTCTTAACACTAGGTGGACTACCCTCCTTATGTGGGACACAGCGCGAAGTTGATTTTTTTAAGGTTGTATTATTAAATTATATTTACGCCTCTATTTCAAAGGTGAAAATGTATAAGAGTTTAATCTTTAATTTGACGAGGGCATTACCTTTAGGCCTCAATTGTCAATTACGGTATAAACCTTTTGATGTGTTCGATTCACGAGCTGATTTTTCTTTCCGTTTTATAACATCATAAAATCATTCTTGGGTTGTGAAGCAGCCTATTTTATGAGCTGTTTAGTTTTTATCGTAATGATTATAGACTTTTGAAATAATAATAATAATTATTATAAGAATAGTATTATGTAAAAAGAAATGCATAAAATGCACTCATATTTAAAAGTAAGACTTCAAGAGAATGAAACCATTTCGATTGGATATAATCGAAAATTATTTACAAAAATAAATAAAGTATTATCGTTTATAATTATATAGTACATAAGTAGTTCTTATATTAAATTCTTAACAAGTAATTCTATATAATACTAGCGACCCCCTTGCGGCTTCGCCCGCTTTTACTATTGGATTATTCATATAATGTATGTTTGCAAAGCACTTAAGATAATGTGAAAATTAATGCAACCCGCATTTTTGTAGTTTCAATAAGGATTTTCCAATTGTTTTACACAGCAAGGATTTTTAGTAGGTACCGTAATTTTAAATCTGTGCTACTAATCTTTTCAAGTACTTATTAAAATATATTTAAATGACTATTTTTAAACGAAAGAAATTATAAACAAAAACCTACCAACTAATAACTACTATAAAAAATATGAAACCAAATATATCGCGCTGAAATAATACATTCAACTCGAATTATCCAATACGTGCAAACGCATCTAAATCTTCGTTGCTATAAAGGCAGGTGGGTTTTTTTTCGAGCTTGTGGTTAATGCTGAAGAGGGTATTCTGGGTGATGAAAAGCAAGCACTACGTGGCTGCCTGTGAGGAAAATTAAATAGAATGCATCGGCCGGGAATCGACCCCGGGCAGGCGCGCAGGGTCGCATGGCGATTGGCGAGCCGTTTCGCAGCAAGGATTTTTTGATATTGTAACAACTTCTAAAGTATTTATTAAAATGAAAAACAGTAAAAGACAGTTTTGATCTACATTAAATGGCCAACGTAACTAATATACTTATTTATATGCTGAGAGTAAGGGATAAGTGAAACTTGAGGAGATACAGCTGATGTGTGAACGGCGTGATGTGTTAACAATTAAATACGTTTTTCTCTAAAACTATTCGCAATTTCGAAATAGTATAAAAAGCAAATTTTATCTTCGTTTAACGTAGAAATTTAATAAAGTATTTTAAAGGATAAGGATTAATACCATTATGGAAAAATATCCCTCACAATAAAAAATATATTGAAATTACTATTTTTAGACAGAAAAATGATCACTACACGTTATTCTTAAAAGATACGAATATGCTCTCGCGGACTTTTTTGTAGATCTTATTAAGAGGAACAATACTCCAGTACATTATTTTCATGTAGTACTTACCATTAAAGCAGCGCATGCGCGAAAGTGTCTCAACGGGTAGGACTTTATACACATTTATCGTATTTATGGTAATTTACATAAGAATGTACAAATAATAAACTATATATAAACCTTCCCTGAGAAATACTCGACCTAATGGTGAAAACTGCATCTAAATCCGTTGGGTGGTTTAGAAGAAGAAGAGTTAGAAAGTTCAGACAGACACGAAAAGCGACTTTGTTTTATAAGATACTAGCGACCCTATTGCGGCTTCGCCCGCTTTTACTGCTGGATTATTCATATCATGTATGTTTGCAAATCACTTAAGATAATGTGAAAATTAATTAAACCCTAATGCAACCCGCATTTTAGTAGTTTCAATAAGGATTTTCCAATTGTTTTACACAGCAAAGATTTTTTAGTAGGTACCGTAATTTTATATCTGTGATACTAATCTTTTCAAGTACTTATTAAAATATATTTAAATTACTATTTTTAGATAGTTAAATGACATTAAATAATACATTCAACTCGAATTATCCAATACGTGCAAACGCATCTAAATCTTCGTTGCTATAAAGGCAGGCGGGTTTTTTTTTTTCGAGCTTGTGGTTAATGCTGAAGGGGGTATTTTGTCCCTGATGAAAAGCAAGCATTACGTGGCTGCCTGTGACGAAAATTAAATAGAATGCATCGGCCGGGAATTGAACCCGGGCTGCCCGCGTGGCAGGCGAGCATTCTACCACTGAACCACCGATGCGTGTAAGGCAGGCGGGCGAGGCGGACTCGCTTGTATAAGCATAAAGTCGCGAGGCGCGTTTCGCAGCAAGGATTTTTTGATATTGTAACAACTTCTAAAGTACTTGTTAAAATGAAAAACAGAAAAGACAGTTTTGATCTACATTAAATGGCCAACGTAACTAATATACTTATTTATATGCTGAGAGTAAGGGATAAGTGAAACTTGACTCGATACAGTTGATGTGTGAACGGCGTGATGTGTCAATAATTAAATGCGTTTTTCTCTAAAACTATTCGCAATTTCGAAATATTTTAAAAAGCAAATTTTATCTTCGTTTAACGTAGAAATTTAATAAAGTACTTTAAAGGATAAGGATTAATACCATTATGGAGAAATATCCCGAACAATAAAAAATATATTGAAATTACTATTTTTAGACAGAAAAATGATCACTACACGTTATTCTTAAAAGATATGAATATGCTGTCGCGGACTTTTTTGTAGATCTCATTAAGAGGAACAATACTCCAGTACATTTTTTTCATGTAGTATTTACCATTAAAGCAGCGCATGCGCCAAAGTGTCTCAGCGGGTAGGACTTTATACACATTTATCGTATTTATGTTAATTTACATAAGAATGTACAAATAATAAACTATATATAAACCTTCCCTGAGAAATACTCGACCTAATGGTGAAAACCGCATCCAAATGCGTTGGGTGGTTTAGAAGAAGAAGAGTTAGAAAGTTCAGACAGACACAAAAAGCGACTTTGTTTTATAAGATATAGGATAGGATAGGATATATAGAGAGAGTAAACATGCAAATGTTTGACGCAGCTTAAGAATAATTAATATAATCAAATTTACCTCGAGGTTTCAATAAATTTTGCTCCATAATTACAAAAGTACTAAATTATTAGGGACCTATCCGGATCAATACTTATTGGATAAGGAATATCCGAAGTGGGTTTGGGTGGTGACCGCGGCAAGAGCAATAAGGCGCGTGAAGCGGTTGAGTCTTGTCTTAATTGTCAATAAACGTGAGTCCCAGGGCGCCCGGGCTGCTCTCGTCGAATAATTAACGAACTTCCGCGATTTTCGAGTTTGTAAATTGCCTCATGGTCTGGTCGACCCGTGGCCTGGTTTTCTGGTATAAATTATGTGCGCACAAAATTAATCTTAGTGATTTAAGAACTTTTCTTTGTAAAGGTTTGTTTGTTTGATGTCGTTCCCGAAAAGATGTCTAAGAATTTTCTTAACATGTTTAGTCATCACTTTCGTCTAAAAGAATTGGTTTTATTTTAGTCTCGTGGAGTCGAGTCTGAGAGTAAATGATGACTTAATGTATAATTTAAAGGTGAATTTTAATATAAATCGTTCAATTAATTTTCAGTTCTCTTACCGATGTACTCTGTAAAATTCCTCTTCACCTAAAAAGTTCTGTCCAGAAGATTCCTTCAAAATTTCAAGTTCATACCTAAGCCAAATAGTTTTTGAGACTTTGTGGCTAATGAATGAGTTACATCGTTCACGAGGTTCCTTTCCACTTACCTAGATTTGGCCGATATTTGTGTATCTATATTATCGCGCCGATCAACTCTTACTGCAATATCCAGTAGATATCGAGATTTCGTGACAATTTTTTAATTTTATGTAATGTATATGTGTAGATTTACGAAAATTTGTACACATTTGTTAAATCACTGTATATTATTATCGCTTAAACCATAACAGCATCCGTCACACGTCTGCGGGTTGCACAGTAATAACTTAAATAAACACGAATTTTACAAGCCCTTTCCTTTCATTAAAATGTAAACAAGCTCTATAAGGGAGGCTGGCAATTCGTCAGCAATCACGGGGATGTTGCAAACCAAGCATGTAAATTTATTTATAAATACAGTTTATTAGCAAGTGTGATTTAAATAATGGGCGAGACCGTAGTGGCATAGGGGCATATGTGTGACTGTAACATGACCGTTATGGGTTCGATTCCCACTCGGGGAAATAAATTATTATTTATTAATATTTTCATTTCTTTTTTCTATTATCAAGGCAAAAGCGCGACGTTGAGTTCCACCACTCAACGCGCAATACCTCGGAAAAACGGCGGAATGTGGAGAACTGAGACTCCTAACATTAGGTTCCTTCCTACTCTGCTATATGCGATATACATCGTGAAGCTGTGATTTAATTAATACTTTCAAAGAAATTAAAATTATAATAAGACAGAAAATCTCATAAACGTCAATTTTGAATCTACTATAAATTGCTGCTTTTGTAAATTAATACAATGGTTAGTAAATTCATAATTGGGACCGCTCCAGTTAATTGTAATCATTATATTGTATCATTAAATGTAAATGGACTCCGCCTGGTTATAAAATTTATAAACAATGTACATATTACTAATTATGTAATATTGGCTTTATTTCCATAGCTAATATATGAATAAGTATTTATATAAATATGGTGAATAAGTATTTATATAAACTTGTTTCCACTTGTATACTTTTATATTTCGTATCAAATTATGAAGAGAAACATTGCTGTAAGAAAAAAAAACTTTACCTTGCAGCAGTATATGCTAGTTCAACTTATTAAAGTGAAACACGGCTATATACCCTAATATAGCAAAGGTAAAGGAAACCAGTGATAATCAGTTGAAACATTTCATGTAGAGTGCCATAACTCGGTGAAAGGAAAATGTATGTAAGTCATTGTATTAAATGGGATTCGAGACCACAATCATCACGTTTACAGTTTCAATTAAAATATCAAATAATTTATAAATATTTTAATATAAGTAGGTATTTAGTTTAGTTCTTAATTAATGGCATCCTGCTATTAAATAATTGTACAATTATGAATTGTTTATTGTTTTAAATTATATATAAGTATATGTTATAAAATAATTTTTATAAATTATTTTATGTATGTATAAGGATAGATATAATAAAATCGAACGAAAGATATAAAAATTATATTACAAAAAAATAAGAAGACATTTTCGTATAGTGTTTTCCGCGAGAGACCGTACTTATATTAGATTAAAGTAGCGGTCGCTTTATGGTTATTTGTACGGACACTATATGAAACTATATGCTATATTATTAAGTAATGCAGAATTTACTTAGTAAAATTATATTTCTTTACAACAATATCTAAAATCAAATATATATTTTAGCTTGACGTTGGCTTTACATTGTCTTCCGTAGGGTAGGTAGAGGGAACCTGGGAACCTAGTGGTAAGACATTGCGTTCCTTCGCAGTACCTACTTTCCGCTGTACTCAGCGGAAAGTACTGTCAGAGTTAGGTTTTTCCTAGCTATATTAAATATTGAGTTTCGTCACTCAACACATTGTCTTAAAAATGAGAACGAAGGGTCTGAAGACTAGTTCTACCCTGCTATACAACACGAAGCCATAATAAGAAAAATCATTTAATATATTATTATGTATAAAATATTGAAAAACTTCATTAACTACGTTTGTAATTAAATTCCATAACAGACAATATATATAATTTTCAGTGAAAACTGTAAAATATCAATTTTCTTGTAAATATTTTAAGCGCAGTTCTTTTTTTGTTTCCATAATAACTTTACGTAAAAGCCTATTACAATATGACGTAAAAAAAACTTTTATAGTTTGATCGTTGACGAGCTCGCAACTTCGTTTCTTTGGACTATAAAACGTTAAATCTCGTTCCTATAGGAATTCCGACAAATCCTTAGTCATCCACCATATTCCCGAAGGTGAGAAATTTCAGCCGCTCAGGTAGAGTTTTTTATTATTATACATGAATATTTTTAACTTTATGAAGTCTACAAAACTACGAATACAAAGACCTCAATTTAAGTAATTTCATTAAGTCCGCAAAAATAAAAAAAAAACTTTCAAAATTCCGTAAAAGTGTTTATTTCAAGATGCGATGGTTGTGGATGTAAAAACTCCTTAAAATAATTTTCTTTCTTAAAATTTATTTTAACTTTGTGGTACGCCCTGTATGCAGTGTTTATTAAATGTTCGGAAAATGAAAAGCGGTATAACTTTATATACAGTCTTCTCTACTGAGTGCGAAGCAAGAGTGATTGCTCAAAAAAAACTACTAAAAATAACTAATTAATACATGTATATTATATTTTTTAGCTTCACACTCTATATCGCACAAGGCAGGGAAGGCAAGGGGAACCTGGGAACCTAGTGTTTTGACACTTCGTTTCCATTACGACTGTCGCGCTTACAGTCACTCCTACGCTACTACTGCTCTAGTTTCAAATGATTTTACTCTGTCATATTGTAAAACATTCAACTCTTCTATTCATAGAGTCGAATGTAAAGCTGATACATAAAAAAGGCGTACAAATAAAGCAAAATACTTAAACATGAGGTGAACTGCGTCACTTAATAGAGGCGGTGCTCGGCCCGGCTGGTTGCTTCAGAGCGAGTCACATTAATTTACGATCTTTGCGGTTTCCTTATTTAGGTTAAGCCTTTTAAAGGGGTGCTTATTTTTTCAATCTCGACGTTTTCTAACGTTCTTATTTGTATTGATTTTTTGTGTTTAGTATTTTTGCGAACTGAAGTGTTTTATATACTTGCCGTATATAGAATCGGGTAAGTCAAATAGGCGCATTTTTACCTTTAGTCTCATTTTTCAATACTCGTAGAATAGTAAAATTAGGGAAATTGAATTATTAATTTCGAAATTAGCATTTGTTATTCTATCGATGAAAATAAAAATAAAATCAGTTCTTGTTCTATCTATATCTATATACATAAAAGGACTTGTCCTCACTGACTGAGGCACGACGCACGCACAGCCGTAACCGCTGATGGTAGAAACTTGAAATTTGGACAGATGTTTACTTTCGTAATCTGGACATCCACTAAGAAGGGATTTTGAAAAATGTTAACCCTAAAGGGGTAAATTAGGGGTTGAAAGTTTGTATGGAAAAAAATTTAAATCGGCACCGATTTTTATAAAATTTGAAGTTTCGATTTTTAAAAGTATTTAATTGAACTCATGTTTCGCGGTTTTTTAGAATTTACTCCCTAAGGGTGCCAATAAGGGGTGAAAGTTTGTATGGAAAAATCTTTAAATCGCCACCGATTTTTATAAAATTTGAAATTTCGACTCTTTAAAATATTTCATTGAACACATGTTTCGTGGTTTATTTTAGTTCACCCCTAAGGGTGCAAATAAGCGGGAGAAGCTGCGCGCGTCTGCTAGTTAATTATAAAAATTTTCAATTCTTGTCTCGGGCACCACGCCAAAAGCCCGGCATTGAGTTTTGCCTGACCAGAAGCACTAGGTTCCCTCTGCCTACCTTGCTATATGCGGGATATAGCGTGAAGAAAAATAAATTAAAGACAACATTTAGTGAGATTCGTTATATAGTGAATGAGTGTATAAAAAATGTAGATAACTATAAATTTTAAACTAGTGGACACGATTTAAAACAGATATAGGATTTTTTATTTTCCATACAATATTGAATAGGCGGTAACTCTTGTAGAATTGATTGCCATCTGTTATGTAAACAAACATAGGAATAATAATTAAGATAATAATATAGTATATTTAATCAACGAACAAATTTCAAATAACTCGAAATAAATAAAGATAATGGGGAAATAGATATAGTTTATCTTTACAAAGGCAAGTATGCTGGCAGCTCAACCAGTTCTTATGGTGAGTCATTTTAATTTACCGTCTTTGTACTGTCTGTTTCATTTAAGTTAAACCTTACATAGAGAAAGCTTTGTCTTTTATTGCTTAAATTCTTTAAATACGTCTTTTGTTTTTGTATGCATTACTACATCTCAATCGCTAATGGGAAAGTAATTAAAAGTGTATTTATATTGTAGAAACATATATTTGATACATCTACACATAATGTGATTAAAACACAGGATGGTTATAACGACCAATGATGGTTATAGTGGTGATCGAGTTTTCAAAGCGTTCAGGGCATCTATAATTGACCGACTGGCCCTGGACTGAGCCTCTGAAAGATCCAGATCTACCTCCTCTAGGTGCTGAGTAAGGAGGATGATATTCTCCAAAAAATTTACCGTTTCATCAAAGAGTTAGAAAAAGGAATAAATCGGCACAATCATTTGTTATAGGATGGTATCGAACTTATGACTAAGAGATCTGGTCATCTTTCCCAATTATGTAATCCCATTACTTTGCGGTCATTATTACCTAAAGTAACTTTAGAATTAAATTTCAGAAAAGAAAAAACTTTTTCATTAAGTTAGAAGGTGAATCTATTTCACTGTAATGATTCCAGTGGTTTAATTTAATACTCGAGCCTTTTGCTTTAAAAACTCTTTAGAGTGCCTTCCTTTCCGCTTTTATAATATTTTTTTGTTTTTTATTAGATTATATTTCTATATTTTTTGATAATAAAATTCCGAAGACAAAATAAATATTTACCATAAACCATAGTATATTAAATATATATTATTATTGTATACAGTACTATACAGTAGTAGTAAAAGTATGAAAGATAAGATAAGGTTGAGGTTAAGGCCCGTACGAATATTAATACGTCGGTAAAGGAATTTAATATTTGACGCAGGGGAAGAAAGAAGGAATTTTGTATACCTGAATTAGAATGAATTATACCATGCGGGTACTGAGGAAAAGACTGGTCCGGGAAGTTCTTTATGAGATTCTTCAGGATGAAAATATGTTTTGTGGGACTGTTGTACTTATCTATTTTTTATTTTGTACGACATTTTTTATGTTTACAATAATGTCATCTACACCATCTGGATACGCGGCACTCTACTACAGCCTGGTTTCGTTGGAACTTCCTTTCATGCGCCACGCAACTGTGGAATGGCTTTTCAGCGTTACTGTTTACAGGTCAATACGACATGGGTACCTTCAAAGAGCGCGTCTATCTCCATCTTAAAGGCCAGCAACGCACCTGTAGCTCCTCTAGTGTTGCACTATGTGACTCAAACGCTCGTTTGCTTTGTCTTTTCCAAAAAAAAACCTATGTTTTTGGTTAAAAATCCATGGCAAATATTGTTAATATATGAACTATTTTAATAATTATCTACTATTAAAATTGAAAAGATATTACGTAATCCTATAAGCCCCCAATAATATAATCTATTATTAATTTAAATTAAGTTATGTTAAAGTTTAAATCCTATTAGAAAGCCCTATGAAAGAAGTAGTAATAAAGTTCAACAAAGTTGTCAGCGTAACTCGTTTAATTTTCAATATGGAAGTCGCAGTAGAAGATTAGTTGCCAAGTTTTAATTTTGAGTTAGAGGTATGTGCTTACGGTGTATTTTCATTTCTTTATTAAATTGAAAAATATATTATATTCCTTTTTTTCATAAATATGACGATTTTTTTACATTAAATTTTGTCCCTAACGGGGTAGAGAAGATAGCACCAAACAGTCTACAGACTTTGTCATTTCCACTTCTTTTACTTTCTTCAATCCCTTTATACGTGTCTTCCGGGGAGTCCACATGTTTATTAAGACACCGTTCTCCAGTATCATCGAAACTGCCCTTTCGGAGGACAATAGAGGTTTTTTTCTGCCTTTCCTAAATATTTTGCTGTTCTTTTGTCATTTACTCTCTCTACGTGATAACTCTCTCTCCACAATACATTGTGCCGTTTTACCGTCTCATTGATACAACTGAAGCGGCATTAATACTGTTATAGGTCCGGCAGCAACATGTTTAAAGAGAACATATTTTTTCTAACATACTTAACAAACATTTATCTTCAAAGCATATAATATTTATATTAACAATAAAACAGAATAAAGAAATGTAAAAGTGAAAAAATTACGTATGTCATAAGTTAAATAATTATTATAGACAAGAAGCATACTACGAGAAGTCGACGAGTGTCGTGCTGTGGCATAAGCCGTGAACATGTCTCCAGGAAGGCTTCGACAGTGCTCTACGACACTCGACTCGATGGTTACGTGACCGTGCAGACAGTAGCATTAATATTGTTGGCACGAAACACAAGATATACCATTCCAAAAATACGTACAATAAAGATTTTTATTTTAAATTTGTTTCCTTATAATTATATTGTCATATATGTATGCAGGTACTTATGCTTATACATATTATATATATATATGTATATAAACCTAAATTTTAACACAATATTTTTTTAACTAGTGTTGTGTATTTTTAACTATTTTAAGAAGTAACAGATCGCTGAAGTATAATTACCTGGTTACGTTATATCAGTTATAAATAATTTTATCCTCACGTCAAATAAATTCCATAATTTCCAACAACAATATACCATTATAATACAGTTAATTATAATACAGTTAATTATAATTGAGCTTATCATTACATAATTGTTTTAGTATCCAATTGAAATAATAATAAGGGATTAGTGCGCCCCAATTCAAAATGACTAAATGTGTAAGTTAGAGTTGCGGCTTCGACAACCTTTAACTTCTGCACCTTATCATTGTTGTTATGTATTGATTTACCCACTTTGCAAGTTTCCTGACATCAACTTTGTATATAATATACACGATAAGTATACTAGTATACTACTTCTAGCTCATTCTGATAGAATGCGATTTTGTAAAGAGGCTTATAATACCTTTTATGGATATTTATAAGCTAATCTCTGCAACAGCGTTTTAAAGCATTAACTTAAGTACTTTTTCATTACATAAATGTTGTGGAAGATATGAAGTTCTTTTATAAAATCGTTAAAGAATGGTTCTTGTATTTAAATTGTTTTTTTTTTAATTTATTATGCTAGACATTAACATTTTAAACAGATGTAAAATGATTTTTTCGCTTAGATTTATTTTATTTCAGTTCTTCTACAAGTTGCAAGCAAGCAGCAAGTATATTTTTTTTTCTGAATGAATTACAGAATATATCCGAAACTGCTAGTCGTAAAAAACATTTGGCATGTAAGAACGTCCTTGGAGTGTCCAAGTACTAAAAGAAAATTTCCAGACATTTTTACGAAAACGTGAAAAATTGAGACCTTACGTTTTAGAGTGGAAACTACTTAAAATTGTCCTAGTAAATTGCGGATTGCGGAAGACGGCTCCACAGTATGTAGTAAATTTATATTTATATATAATTACTTGAACGATCGGAGGGAGTCTTGTGTAATGCATATCTACGAGTATTCTGACCGCTAGAGCGACCAAGGTCTGACCAGCGGTAGCTCCGTTAATATTCTCTCATAAAATAGATGTTTGTAGTGTTAGCACACTTTTAATAAATGCTTGGACGTCGAAAAATACTGATTAAGTACGAATTGGATTCGGCTAACACTTCCGTACCAATTTCAGGATTGTAGGTCAACGGGAAGGACAAGTTATAAATGTTGACAAACTTAAGTTTTGCGGGCGTATGCGCTCATTTTAAATAAAAAAAAAAAAAAATTAATGATTTTTTTATTCGAAATATCTATTAATTTTTACTTTTCATATTTTTTTTCGAAAATATGGATGAAACGTTATGTATCAGGTGATTACTCCATAGCAATACGTGATGATTATCAATATTTTCAGTTCAATCGATGTTCAGCAGGTTTTCAAAATATATATTTGTTATATATTTACTATAATTGCCATACATTTACCATATTGATATACGATTTTGTGTCATTATTTTTTTTAGTCAATTTGTGTTTTATTCCAATCATACAAAGCTTATTAGATGCAATAAAAACCCACTTAAATTTTTTTATCTGGTTTTATAAAAAAAAATGACGAATCTAAAATATTATTAGAGAATAAATGGAAACACCACACTAGGAGTGAATAAACATAGTTACTTCTTTATCGTTATTTGCTGCGGCACACCCTGAATCACAATGAGATTCATATATTGAAATCCATATCCACATAATGTAAAATAAGAAGGGTGACTTCTGACTTCGCACAGGTTTTCGATTAGGAGTATAGGAGCAGGATTAAAGGAGTATATTATTGTACCAATATCAATTTAAATATTTACATAAGGACACGTTAATGTAGAGAAATTGATATACGTCATGGTATCCTAAAAAAGGTGGCAGAAAGAATAAAAATTCTCTGAGACTTTCCCTAATAATGTTACAAAAGTATATTTTGTATTTTATTCTTATTATTATATAAAGTTTCCTATGTCATACATATCTTTGTGTTTTTCTTTTTTGGGGTTCCGTACCTAAAAATGTGAAATTATTAATTTATTTATTATTTAAGAAATATTAGCATTCTGCACTCCTTCTCTATATATATTTAAATTATAACTGTGTCAAGTTTCATACTCCTACGTCCGCACAATTTTCCTAAAAAGGGGTACAAGTTAGTTATAGCTTTACATATAATATTATATGTAAAGATCATAATAATGAATGTTATAACTTTATTTACTTTCATCTCATTGTTCATATTGTTACTGAGATTCACGTAATGCTTAGAACACAGTTTTTTCGATTTGTAATAAAATTCTATGTAAGAATTTCTTTTTCTTCATGCCTTTGAAGTTCTTATGTGTAATTTTCGAGCGCCTTTTAAACATTGTGCTTATTTTGAAAGTAGGCACGTTCATTTTTCTTCTTTAGCTCCCACAACGGACAATGTAGGTGTACACAAAAACTCGCATCGCTCGATGAAGAAACTTTGCTCATCTACCTGCTAGCTTTAATATTAAAATTTTCACAGAGAACCAAGAATACGATATCTCTTTTTAAAAATACATATTAGGAACGAACGTTAACCACGAAGTATATTAATACATATATAAAAGATTTCAACATGTAAGTTTGTCTTATTTATGTAATTTTGTAAAAAATTGTGTCGATTAATAGACATATTTACTTTTCAGTATTTCAGTAAAATATTCTATAGTTAATATTTAAGTATGACTCCGAATAACGTTGTTAATTTCATAACGTATCCATATACTGTACTTATTTAGGTGACAGAATTTTAAAGGTATAGTAGGTAGTTCATGCACAAATATTTTGTTTTGTAACACAAAATCTGAGGTGAAAGGACTTAAAAATATTTATATTAATTTAAAGTCATAGTTAATATTTTACCTAAAGCTAGATCATCAAAAAACCTAAAAATATATTTTCTGAAAAGTTAGCTATTTTATAAAAGCTAGCTAAAACTGCAAAAAGTTTTTTTTAGTTATGACTTGTAAATTGCAAGTAGGTATAAATATTATAAAGTGAACTTTTACAGTAAATCGTGAGTTTTAAAAATCACTTACTCTACGGTCGTTCCAACTTTTACGTCAACAGTAAAAGCTTCATACAAGAGTCGGGATCATTGCTTAGACATATTTTATCATCGACAACGTGGGTTAAACTTTGTACATATTACTGGCATCAGGATCAGGACAAGTTCAAGAGGCAAAACCGTCGACCTTTATTAAAGTAAAACGTTAAGAAGGTTAAATTGAATAAAGAAATATATTTTTTAAATAAAATAGGTATTAATAAATAACCAAAATTATGTAATATATGGTGTAAAAGAAACCATAAAAAAAGGTATATTCAGCATGTAATACAGCAAATTATAATTCCTGTAAATGTAAAAACAAAATATAGTTTAAAATTTAAAAAGCTCAATAAATAAATGTATTTAAGCTGCACGTAACAGCGTCTTTAATAAAAACGCAGTATAAAATATCCAATTAAGCCTATTTTAAGTTGGCCGCCTAAATGCCGCGAGGGAAATATGAGAAGGCCATAACTCGCGCAAATGAAGGACGGACGGATCACGACGGTCTCCGTGTCGGCGCGTAATGGAGCTGACAAGGGTTTCTGTCAAAATAATAGAAGAAATTTCAAAGACTTCCAGGATGTGATTTATATGTTACACGGAATTTTTCCGATTCACTGCAATAAATAATTGTCGAATCTGTTTGGCATGGTAGATCAATTCAAGATGTACCATGGTATGTTATATTTTAGGTACCTATTATTAACCCGCGCACGAAGGTTTCCATATTATTATCTATTAAAACTGGCCAAGAGCGAGTTGGGCTCTATTGTAAAGGGTTCTATAACAGCAAACAAAAAACATATATTACCATCAACTCCATTTTATTATTCTCCATATGCTAGGTCAGTCGTGAGAGGCACAAAGTGTGACTGTAAAACCGACTAGTTGTGGGTTCGATTCCCACTCGAGGGGATGAAGTCTTTATTTAAATTTATATTTCCATTTCTTCGCTCTGGCGTCGAGGTAAAGCACGGCGTTAAGTTCTGCCACTCAACACGCAAAATCACGTTTGTTTTAAGGGGGCCCTTAAATTTTTATCTGTTTCAGGAAATAAACGATATAAGAATGTTGAACATTTCAATTTATATGTTTGTTTTTTTTTCAACTATATAAATAAGTAAGACATAAGTTGCTTTTACTCGTACGATATGTGACGTCTGTTTGAATTGTGAAATTCGCATTTTATTTATATAGCGCACATATAACCCATACGCAGAGTGGAAATGGCAACGTTTGTAATGCTATATTCCTTTATCCATCTCAAATCGTCAAAGAAAATGCAATCGGCACGTAGAGTTACGTTGCATTTGACTTCAAAAATTGAATCAGCACAATTTTTTCTTTATTAACGTTTAAACTAGAATAACATTAAAATAAACATATGTTTTCTATTTATATTAGTTATCATGTTTTTTTAAGAAAAATAAATATCCGGGTTGATTAATTAAATTAACAATAATTTATTTTTTATTTATATACATATATCTATGCGATTGTTTCGTTTCTCTGATAACTGGTTGCATATAATATAACGAAACCTCAAAAGTCAAAACATTGAATCCAAGAACGGCACATGAGGCTAGTACGACCATCAAGGCAATGCGCGCTGTTGCTGAGTATTTAACAAGAGTGTGACTATAGCTACCACTGAGTTCAAAGTTTAACGATGTTTGCCTTGTTAACTAAGTTCCAGCTTACTTGATGAAAGTGGCAACCCAGAAACTTTATGTAAACCGATTAAAATCATTATTATAGGCACCCGTTTTGGTTACAAACGTCCGATTTAGGGCTTTTAACATTGAAGCGTACTAATTTTATGAATTAAGGAAAATGATAATGAATAATAATTAACAGCGCAAAGTTTCTTTTGCATAAAATATTTAATTATATTAATAAAAGTTGCTTTTATACTATGAACATAGAACACCTATACTTTTATATAAGTAACTATACATTTTACTTTTCCTTTTGTGTATCTATAGATAGTTTATTATAAATAATTAATTATACTTTTACAGTTTGTAAAAGCAATAGATTTTGTCAATTTCTTGACACGAACACTACGTTTTTAGTTTTAGTATCATCGTGAAAAGATTAATGTTATTGTGTGCGCGGTCACGTAGCCCGGTGTCAAGTGTCGTACCTACGTTATAGTCTTATACGAGTATGGCAGAGCAGAGACATGCCCTGGTGAACTCTGTGCTTGCTGAGCAACCCTTATGGGACATACATGCTTTTATAAGTTGTTCGTCTAAACCACTTTAATATTTAAATCTAATATAACAATGACATGTATATTTACAAAAAAGTTTGAATTACGAAATAATTGTTGGATAATTCAAAATCTTACTGTGGTTACAGCTTGCTAAAATTGTTTAAAAATTAATGTTAATGACTATGGTTCTTTAAAGTTGGCCAGCAAGAATATTTTATGTTTATCAGTTTCAAGTAGTAAAAATCTTCAATCTGTAGATGAAACTAATATGTCGTCGTGTACACCTACAGTCATGAAATTGACACGGAACCCTCGATGTGCGAGTCTAACTTAACCTATTTTTTCTACAAAAAACACTACTTTCTCATTAAAGAAACAATCGTCAATCTTCTATGCGTATCGGTTAATATAAAAAGTAATATAAATTAGTCATACATATCATTAAGAAGATACTAGTATATATTCTAATTATGATGTCTACTATAAATTTAGTTTAATGTTTACTGTAGGGAAATTTGGAAAATGGCGAGATAATTAGAACATTGTTGGGCTTCACACAAACCGGGCGTCCTATTCAACTACATCAACTAGCGGTAAGTCATTTTTTATGCAAAATAATATAGAATATATAATATTTCATATTTACTTATTTTAATTTAAGATACAAAATGTATTATGTAATATAATAAAATTTATATATAAATATAGCAAATATAATAAATTTTACATTTCATATTTTAATAAATTGTAGACATTTAATGGCAAACAAAAGCCGACTGCAAATAATAACTTAAAAACATCATTCAACCACGATATGACTATAAAAATACACTTATTTTTATAGTCATTTCGTTACATAGTACATACCTTAGATAAATCCGGGCTATAAGCTGTATGTGTCCTAAAATTCATTAAAAGTGATCGATATTAAAAATTTATCCTATGGCGTTATGGTTCCAATAGAGCATCTTGAAGAGATCCTTCAATACGGAGGTAAACAGGTATGTAGAATTTCGTACCTAAATTTGGTGCCTTAAAGGTTCACGAATATTAGTAGCTTTGTGCAAACACCTCGATATCTCATCATACCGTCAGCCAATTAATCATCTATGCGTTGACTGCTGAAACCTTTTCACATGGTCCTATTCGCATTATCATTTTTATTGTAGTATATAGCCTAAAAACCACATGCCTTTTGCATGATATGAAAGACTAAATAAAGAGTTTTTTAGCTAGATCGAAATTCACCATCACTTTGGATATAATAGATAACGGTGTTCCATATCCATATTAAATTAATTGTAAACTATCAAGTGTAATGTTAGCATAGTTATATATTTAATCTATATGTTAATTTGACATAAAAATATTTAAATTAAAAGTTAAGTACTCTATCTAATATGTTTAACATAAAAGAAACCATTTGTAATCGTCGACTTCGTAATATCAATGAAAATAATGTTGTAATAATAGAAGATTACATATATAGAACATTTCATTTTTACTTTGTTTCTATATAACACCATAGAAACAAAGTAAAAGCCAGTTTTTGTCTTGGAACACATGCTTGCACAGCAAAAAGTTTACCAATCTCAGTGAAATATAGGATATTCTGTAATTTATCAGTATTTGTAAATATCAGTAAGCCCTATAAAATATCACTAATGCTAGAACATAAGAAAAATAACCCTCCTAGTTTCTCCACCTCCTAGTCTTCAGTAAAATATAGTAACGATGTTTCAATCTCATTGCTATGTAAGCGGACTGATCGATGGTGATGAATATACAACCTGAGCACTGTTAGCAAATCTCTCTCCTTTGTTTCCTCTTATCTTCTTGAACTACTATATGAATCTTATTAGTTTAGAAGTGAACTGAAATGTATATTAATGGCATATTTTTTATAATCTTAAGCAAATTAAAATATATTTAACTTGGCTCATTAATATTTTTGTTAGAAATATATTTATTTCAATTAAGTTCTCATATTTCTACGCGTATATGCAGACTTACTGACAGACAACAGTTATGTGCTGTCTGTTATGTTTGTATGTTGATACCCACCGCATCGTAATATTAAAATATTTTTAATAAAACGTAAAAAAAATATCCTTCGATGGAATTAGACAATTAGAAAATAATTAGAATAGAATTTTACTGACAAATTTTAAGAAAAAAATAAGTTATCATGGCGCTGTATGTGTAGAATCTCAATGTATACGCGATGGTTGTGCTCTCGATCCCTCTATTTTAGAGCGTGGCGGTGAGTTCTGCTACTCAACAAACAATGTTTTGATCTTAGGCGGAAGGTGAAGTATGCAGAGCCTTGAATCTAGGTTCTCTTTTACCCTGTTAGCTATTAATTAATTAATTAATTAATGGTTTTAAGGGAACCTGAGAACAAAGAGTAAGTCATCGAAAAGAAAATAATCAATGATTAGGAAATTGTATTCTGATCACTGGACGGTAATATCGTTAAGCAAACTTGGATTAAACTAACGTGAGGTTCTAACTCTAACGAAATTGCATATAGTTTCCAATATATGCAATGGGACAAAAAATAATAAGAACATTTTAAGTTATTACCTATCATCTTACATTATACATTTACTATTATCATAATTATTGAATGATTTATTTTAACATCTTATAAAAGTAATATTTACGACTAGATATTGCTGCATCAAAATTTGTTGCAGTCGTTTTGATGCTGCAGATTTGAAATTCACGACCGACGCCGTAAAGAGTGTGCTCGAGATGCAAAATACTGCAATAAAAGGCTAAAGGCAGATCCATGCTATTTTAACCGCTGTCATAACAGTTTGTGTTGACATTTTTGTTCTTCGCTGTTAGGAACTATTTATTACATTATTGAAAAAATATTTGTTTATTATTTTCTAGTAAATTTTGTCTATTTATGTTGATTACAGTGATTTTTATTCTCTGTAAAGTGAAAATATAGTAACTAAGGTATTGAAATTAAACATTTTTTCTCTAATATTCTGAAATCAATACTAAAGCTATATCGACAACTTTATATCAAAATCTGAAGAACTCTTATGTATAATATGTATGTATACAGAAGTTGATATTGAGGAAGATGTACATAAAATAAAATTAATATTTATATATTGTTGGAGGTAAATTATAATTTGAGGACAGTCGTGGCGCAGGGGCACAAATGTGCAACTGTAAACGTGACAGGTTATGGGTTCGATTTCCACTCGAGGCAAAGAGCGGCGTTGAGTTCCACCACGTAATGCCTCACACAATGCTTCTAGAATTCGTCGGAAAATAGGGAACGGAAGTGTCTTAACACTAAGTTATCAGGTTCCCTTTACTTACCCTGCTATGTGCGTGATACAGCGTGAACCTAAAAAATATATTTATATATATCATAAAGGCAATATATCTTCGCCTTTTCATAGAACTGCCTTTAGCGCGAGTAGTCGCATAGAGAATATATCTACGGACTTCCATTGAATTGGCGATTCGCAAGTGCTTGTAAAATCTATTTGAATAAAACACAAGAGCTGGAGTTTATTTTAAATTTACAGGTATCCAGCCAGTACATTTCAAATCTGTTTATACAAATGTAATGAAAAAAAAATGCTATTTTAAATAGTCTGTAAAAAATGTAAACATTTTAAGAATATTATCAGATGCACACATAAGATAAGAAACTATGTTAAAATTCGCTTCTAAATCGTATATTGTTAAACGTTAAAATTTGTATACTTATAAATATGTAAAATTGTTATTAATCTATGTTTTTTAAATAAACATTTCTATGTTTACTGTCCGTTGCGGCGAGTCCTATAAGAACGTAACGTACATTTTCTATCGGGAAAAGTCAATTCAATTTACAACGGCGACAGCGCGGTCGCTACAACGTTTTTATTGTTGAGCTTGACTCGATGCAGCATGGAAGTACAAATAATATTACTATTTGTTATTTCTTCTTATTGAAACACATTGTTCTTTTATTTATGTTTCACGCGATTCCTTACTGATAGTTGATAAAGACATAATGTTTACAAACTCTCAGTTCATTTTGTTAAAAGGAAATTTACATACGAATATTTTTATTTTATGTCGAGCATTACACATCATTATTAGTTATCATTATTTTTACATTGACAAGTCATTGTATAGAATACCTGAATTGTTTTATACCTTTGTAAATATTTCATTGCCCATTTGAATCCGGTAAAATTACTATGGATACTTCAATTTAAGAATAATGAGCAAAGTGAAAATATAATTCCGCACACCAAACTTCAAAGAGGCTAAAACTGTTTTAAAAAATATAAGTGTCCACGGAATGATAAGAAGTTTCTTCTATTCTGTGTTGATATCAAATTTCATTTAATATATAAAGCAAAGAATGATAGCCTATATTCAAAACGTTTTTGTAAAATATGCACATTTATCTGATAGATACTAAATAAGTTTTTATTTTACCAGCAAATTTGAGTTTTTGATTAAAATGCGGCTATATCGATCCACAAATTATT
This sequence comes from Heliconius melpomene rosina, assembly GCF_056956725.1. Classification (NCBI taxonomy): domain Eukaryota; kingdom Metazoa; phylum Arthropoda; class Insecta; order Lepidoptera; family Nymphalidae; genus Heliconius; species Heliconius melpomene. The sequence continues at coordinate 12,468,927 of NC_140389.1, read as the reverse complement.
TTAGAAAAGAAAAATAAATTTCTGTGTACTATAGAATACTATAGAATGTAACTTGCCTTTTAATAATAGATATTTTCTTATAAAACCTCCATATGTATATATGTCACTTGGGAATTTTAATCACGTTCATAATACACAATGCAAAGAGCGATCCGTGCCAAATTACCTATCCGCTCTTTAATTAGTACTATCCCTAATCTAGAATTCTGCAGGCACACTAAATGTCTTCTCATAATTTAAATTATATATTAATAAAACGTCTTGTATAATTAAACGAACATTTTTTACATTTATAAGTTATAATTATAAAATGTAGTAAATTTAAAAAGATAAACTGTATGTGTGTGTTTTTATTTTACTTACAATTAAAGTATGTTTTGTTATATTTTTATATCCGAATATATTAATAAAAATGTTTTATAGATTAATTTAGTATTAATTTTTTTGTAGGGAAGTAGTAATTTTTAACCGACTTCTGTAAGAAAAGGAGGTTATCAATTCGACTGTATTTTTTTTTTGTTGTGTTTGTTACCTCATAACTTTTGACTGGGTGAACCGATTTTGATTTTTTTTTATTTGAAAGGTATAGCTTCCCGAATGGTCCCATTTTTTTTGGCCAATGTCTGACAATGGTATCCATGAGAAAATCACATAAGTCTTAAATTTGCATTAGGCATGTGCGCGACTAATAGCCGAATAACTCAATGTCGCGCCAACCGATTTGGATGATTCTTTTTTTATTTGAAAGGATACACTTCAAGGATAATTTGGTGAAAGTTTGGTTAGGTTTCACTTGTGGAATCCGGAGAAAATTGAGAAAGTTTGTTTTTTTTGGTAAAAAAATGATTATACTGTAATAGTTACAAGCAAAAACTTTTTAAATTGATTTCAGAGGTGAGATTCCTGATCGTTGCATTTCTTTACAACCAATCTCAAAAAAGAAGATGTTCTCATTTTCAACCGACTTCAAAAAAGGGAGATTCCGAATTCACCCGAATACTTTTTATGTATGTTCTTGTCAATATACCAAAATGTAACTTTGTACAAAAATAATAGCTAATTAAATGAAATTTTACATAGAACAATCACAACCACTACCACCACCATCACTACTCGTTCAAGAAGCATCATTTTAAGATCAGTCAAACTAATGCTACAACACCCTTACTACAATATCTAATTACTAAGCCTGTTTGTTTTACTTGGCACCGACTTCAAAATTATAAAATCTTTATATAATTATTTTTCACTTTTTAGTCCGTTGTTAGAAGTCGGTTTTTCTTTTTGTTAAAAATTAATTTATTATGTATGTTCTCGTCAATATACCAAAATGTAACTTTGCACAAAAATAATACCTAATTAAATGAAGTTTTAAACAAGACAACCACAACCACTCGTTGACAACCACTATCACCACCATCACCACTCGTTTAAGAACCATCATTTTAAGATACCCATCACTTAAAATCGTGAAATAAATTAATTTTTAACAAAAAAAAACGACTTCTAACAACGAACTAAAAAGTGAAAAATAATTATACAAAGACTTTATAATTTTGAAGTCGGTGTCAAGCTAATGCTACAACAACCTTACTACAATATCTAATTACTAAGCCTGTTTGTTTTACTTGGCACCGACTTCAAAATTATAAAATCTTTGTATAATTATTTTTCCTTTTTAGTTCGTTGTTAGAAGTCGGTTTTTTTTGTTAAAAATTAATTTTTAGTTTATAGAGATTTAAACACAATATAAATAAAATTATAATTACGAAGTAATCTAATGCTGTTACGTTTCTTAAGGTTTTATATAAAACCGCTGCAAGAGCTGTCTTAGTCATGAAACTCTTTATCTTTTAATTCGAATCCTATGTACGTTCATTATTAATATTAGAAAAAAAAACTCATAGTGAAGAAATTATTTCACTTCTTTGAACTTTAAAGAAATAAATATTTTTCTATTTAAATAATAACAAAAATCAACAAAAAGGATAGAATATTTCTCGAGAATATCACATCTGTCGTTGAAGTATAGTTGCAGGTGGCGAGTCATAACTCGATGATCGGCATTCGGCTTGGGGCGATTTCCGTGTCTATCGGCCTCACACAGAACCCAATTACTCCATTAAAGATGCCACCTTTAACTCCAACCTCGCTTCGGGCTACGTAAAGTGTCCTCAGAAAACTTTTATTTATATCTTTTTTTTAGCTAGACGTAGAATCCTATGTACAGTTATTCTCTGTAGGAATACATGCCAGTTACGAATATTTAATGATGATAATAATATGTACACTTACGCTGGCATTCCTTAAAATAGTGTATAATAAGTATTTAATTGATATTACTGTGAATTAACTCATCAGTAATATTAATAATAATGATATGGTACTCAGTTACTGAGAGGTAGGTAGATCCCGGTCACTCCGTCATAGCAAAACGTTTTTATTTTCTCTAAGAGGTCTCTACGTGTTGGACCTATATCCTCACGCAAGCCGGTCCAAAGGACCGGGTTCTTTTGAACCCAAGAATTCTTAAAGAGAAACATTATAATAATATAACGAAAATATTAATGACTTCTACTAATTTTGTTCATCCATTTCTTAATTTATTAAGGAAAGTTACGACCTTTACGGAAGATGTCTAAAGTGAATTTCATATACTACCCATTTGAGCGTGTAAGAACATGAGAGACGTAAACTTTAAGCAGGTAGAGGTCGAACATGGAACGGCTGCTATCAATAGTACTCTAGAGCCAGGCGCGCCGGAGACGCTAACTTTCAAACAATATCATTGTGTGTACTTAACTAACTTGTTTGTCATTTGAGTGGGAAGTGCGGCCATTGTGGCACTCCCGGCTAAATGCCTCAGGGCTCATACGTCAAAATTTGCATACGGTTTCTATTAATATTAGAAATAAGTTCAAAGCTGTTGCTGAATTTGACAAGTAAGATTTACGTATAACGGTGGCTTACTAAGTATATATTAACGATAGGAGTTGTATAATAGTTACTTTTTGTACATTTTAGTTATTTATATGAAATTTTATTTGATTTGATTTGAATTACAGCAATTAAGCTACATTCCATTTTGGCGCTTGACTGATGTTCGAATTATAATTATTTATTAGCTTTAATTTGTATTTAAAAATATAATAATGTAATTATTAAAAATTTAGTTGCTAAAACTGACGACTTGAAAATGGAAATGCATAAACATTTTATACAGATCTGTGTGTACAAACATAAACAAACAAACAGAAAGACGAATTAAAAAAAAATAGATTCGTGTTCCATTACAATTTTTTCAGTACTCTAAATAATTTTATATAGGTTCGGTAAAAATATTAATGTATAAAACTGCGCTTTTTACCGTTTTATAAAATAGCAGATCTATAAAAAAGCTCAGTGCAACGATAATGCATAAAAGATAACAGTAGAAATATCTCAATATCTCATAAATAACAATATTGTAGCTATTTTTTTTATGTTCACGCTATATCTCGCACATAGCAGGGTTAACAGAGGGAACTTGGGAACCTACTGTTAAATTAAATCACCCCGTCTCCCATTGTCTGTGGAACTGCTTCAATGTTGATTGGCTGAGCTCAACGCCACGCTTTGCCTTGTTACCAGAGCGAGGAAATGAAAATATTAAATATTTCATTCCCCGGGTGGATATCGAACCTACTAGTGTCGCGTCAACACTCACACTTCTGCGACAACGACGGCCTACATATTAATAATATTTCGGAAATAAAAATAGTTAAAACATGTTCCATAATTTAATTATGATTATTGTTTATGTGATAACTATTTTGTAGTAGAACTTTTGTTTATAAAATTATTAGGTCCTAATAATTTTATAATTACTTATATAAGCAAAACGTAAGATTTAATATTACTTTATACTTTACAGCGCATATCAAAAACGATATAATATAAAATTTACTTTCATGGCCTTATTCGCTGACCTGAATAAAATATCTTCACTCATCTCACAAAGTATAGGACAGATTTCGTTTATATTCATTTTATTTTTACCATTACTACATATTATTTAATGGATTATTACTGTGTTAGTAAAGTGAATGTTTTTCTTAATTATAAAAAATTTTAAACAATCACTTACTATCTGTACAAATTTGCCTCTCTGTGATTTCAAAATAAGTGCACATGCACGTGTTTTAAGTGCACATAGTTATTTACACGATAATAAAATACAAAGAAACGATTTTTAATTATTTGTGTCTGTCTTTGTGTTTGTCCGGAATAATCTCTGGAACTATTTACATTATTTTTATGAAACTTTCACTGAGACAGAGGGGGTTGTAGAGCGAATGCAAAGCAAAGGAATTCCTGCGAGATCGGGATTTACGCGGCGAAAACTCGCTTGCCGTGTGCATATCACTACCGCCTTAGCTAGGCGTAAAACGACTTACAGAAGAAGACAAAAGAAATAACTAAACATTTTTCAATTAAGTACGACAATTTCTACGAACACATTTAAATAAGCCCCAAAAAAATTTGATTGCTGTTTATTAGATGTATAAACAGTAGTAACCATACTAAAATACTGAATTAATTTTCTCTAAATACACTTAAATAATTTTCGTAATAAATATTTATATATTTCAAGTGGACAAATCAGCGCAGGGACCGTTGGTTATAAATAAATGAATAACAGGTGGGTACATTAAGTACTATTAGGAGCCGTTAAAGCATGAAAATGAAAATTTTACTTGAGGTAAGGTTAAGCATAGAAATACAAGTGGTTAATTGAAGCTGTAACATATCATCAGTTTTCTTCGCCTTAACTGTAAAAGACCGAAACGCGTAAGAATAAAAAAATATAAATTTTACGACATAAACCTAAGCATCTAAAGCTATTAGTTAAAGTGTTAACAAAACTTAAAAATAACATAATTTATAACAAAATTATAAGGTTAGACATTTTGACTGTAGTAGTCCTGTAATATAGCTAACATAATAACTTCTAATATGAGATGCCTTAGTGGCTTACCGTGTCATTTTTCTAGCGTGCTTAACACAGCGTTAAAACGCTTTTGCTGCACGAAAATGCTTCAAATATTTATAAAGGAAAACTGCATGAGAGTTTATTTATGGTGTGTAAAATTCTAGGTAAATTTTAACATTTTCAAATATTCATCTATTTTATCCATTCTACCTCAACAATATGTAACAAAAAAAAGGTTAATGTAAAATATCATAAATAATTATATTCGTTGGTGATTATTATCGACCTGGTGCATTTGATAAGCTATGAACGTAGGTACTCTTTCATATACATGGTATATGGAATTCAAATTCAGAAAAAAGTCTTGGACAGTAAAACTATGAAAGGAAGAGAATTATAAACTGCACTGCGATCATAGTAAATAGAACATTCTGTATAAAAGAATTTACCTAATTAGGAAGAGAATTAAGTATTTAACATAATTTTAATAATCTATTAATGTTTTTAACAGTAAAGTCTCCGCATCCCAGTCCGCGGGTACTGCATCGCAGGGCAATGTCCTTATTTTCTATCTACCAAAGCCAATCCAATTACCGCAACAAGAGACCAGTCAGTATAGAATTCTACTATTTATCTTTTGTTTATAGCAGTTAATAAAAGTTCGCTCACAATAAGGCTTCAGTATAGAATTACACTTAATATAAGAATTAATATTATGAAATAAAAATCAACCAAGGAGATTGAATGTAGTAGGTATAAATAAATAACAAAATAAAAATGAATGTGATGTAAATATTAATTAATATAATTTTTATTATTCTGTTATTGTAATGTAAAATGCGATAATAAAGGTTTTGTAAGAATCTTGAATTCTCAAACGTACTTGAACTACTTACAACATTAAGATAGAGTTATAATTTTTGAAAAATAAATATAAATAAAAAGTGAATAATACTTTCCACGCTTTTAAAGTGGTATTCCACACTAATGATAGAAAAGTATTTTAGAAACAACACGCAATGCCTCTAGAATTCGGCGGAAAATGAGGAACAACTTGTCTATTAACGATGTCTTACATCGTAGCATACAACGTGAAGTGATTTAATTATATTTTTTACATATTAACATTAGTTAGTTCAAACTTACATGTGTGAGTATTTCCAATGTACAAGTGATTGCAGGCAGCACTCTAATGGAGTCTGTTAAGGACTCTAGACCTGACTCGTTAGTTATGTTCAAATACTACTTGCAGTACTACGTAAATTGGAGTAGATTTAAATTATTTGAAAAACATGGGCTCTTTCTTTTATTTTATTCTTTGTTAAGTAACCATGTCTTGATCCATTAGAACGATGTTAAGGCAAAAAGCACAGCCAAATACGAGGATATATTGACAGATATTAAAATTAAATCTAACATTTTAAAAAAAAATTATAAATCGAAAAATACTGCTTCAACTTGTAAACAAAATGCGGTATTGGAAATTGATTTTGTCATTTAGTGTGTTACAAATTCAAAACCGATCTGAATCATGAAACTGAGTTTATCTTTGCCTTGTGGCGAAAGTGTAGGTTAAGTTAATTAGCCCGTCTACCCAACTACACATGAGACCTGAAGGCAATTTTCAGATATATAGGGGAAACTCAAATGTTACTCATTTTTTTAGCTTCTACCCTACCCTACTTAAGGGAGAGGGAACCTGACAACCTAATGTTGATACACTCCGTTCCCATTAAGACACTTCCGCTCCCCACTTTCCGCCCAATTCTGAAACAGCCCTTACCAAAGCGAGCGAGCAGAGTAATATTAAATAGTTCATTTATTCGAGTGGGAATCGAACCCACGACCTCTCACATCTACAGCTACACGCTTGTGGCCCTGCGCCACCACTGGCATCGGTTACTCGATGTAGGAAATATATAAATTTCAACATTTTATGCCCCTGCCTATCCTCCTATATGTAGATGCTACAAATATTACCCTATGGAAAGATATTAATACTTCAATAGAAACGTATATATTTAATAACATAATAAGTTGATAATATTTGGTCACCGTTACTGTTTGCCCAGGCAAATACATATAGCCACCGGACCATGAAAGGGTCTTTACAGAGATTGTAAAGGATATGTAAATACATTTTTACAAGACATTATTTATACTACTTTAGCTTCGAAATTATTCGACGATTATTATTATTATCTTGAAAACTTTTTGCTGGAATATAATATTAGTGAAATATGAGAAAGGAAATGTTTTTTACTTTTTTGAATAAAGAATATAACATAAATATTATTTTTTCGTATCATCCCTCCCAGCAACATAGATTTAACCATGCAACCTACCATGCGACCTAAACGTTGAACCGTCGCGTCGTTAAGTATAAACTTTAATAGAGACTTTAAAGGTCGAAAGTATTGAAGATTTGTAACGTAATGTCGTATAAACACATTTTTGTGCGTTTACATTGTTTTACATACCCCTAACAAGAGAATTCATAATAATGTCCTTACTTTCTCGTAAAAATGATGTAACTTTGCCATTAATTTACCTAAACAAATATTACAGAGAAGTGCTTACAGAAAACAAAGCCAGTCTCTTCAACATTTGCGATTACTGCAATTTTTCTATCTATTTACTCTTTCGGAGCTGTCATCGTACAACATTATAGCAATTTAAGATAGCGTTAAATGATTCGAGAGAAGTGCTCTGGAGTTGAACATCGACGAATATTGCTCAGTGGAAATTGTGTGAAGTGCCCTCGGTAGGTAGGCACTCGACGACTGTAAGCGTCCAATTATGACATCATTGTTCATAAACAGATACTCATTATTGCTTCTATTGATATATAGGTTTGGTACTGCTCCATGTTTGTATGCTCTCCACTCGTCTGCTGGTGTTTGAAAAGCCTATAGTGTGGTGTAGGTCATACGTTAATAGCATTTAATAGCTTTCAATACAACAATCATAAAATATTTTACTATTAATTGAGGTCAGTCAGTAAGTGGCGCAAGAGCACAAGCCTGTGACTATAAACGCGACTGGGTTCGATCCTCGAGAAAATAAAATATTTATTTAAATTTATATTTTCATTTCTTCAGGCAATGCCTTCAGTATTCGGCGGAAAGTGGGGAGCGGAGTGTTTTAACGCTTCCCTCGGTTCCCTCTGCCTACCCTGCTGTACGCGGGACACAGTGCGAAGCGAACAGTAAAACGTTTTATTGTTTTGAAGTAATTAATATTGTTGGATTGTTAATTTTTAACTTGAATTAATCTGCAGTCTATATGTAGATATAGAATAGTCTATAAAGTTGCTCTTATACTGGGCAATAGGCATACTTTGTAACATGCCAATATTGATCAGACGAGCCAATTATAATGAAAAACCATCTCCGTATTTTCTGCGAGCGTCATTTATATAAGGGCCCCTAAGATTTAGCGTTTATTTATACTTGATAAAATTCAAGCACTTCCAATTACTACTACTCTGTATTTTTAAAGGAAAAACAGATAAAAATAATAGAGTAGGTAAATATTACAATATTAAAATAGAACAGATTTAAGTGAAATTGTGTTTCACTTTAAAAATACCAATCACTAATAATTTTAAAATTGTAAGTTATATAACCATGAAGTAAAATCTTTATGTACATATTTTTTTCATTAAAACAGCTTCACGCTTTATCCCGCACACAGCAGGGTAGGCAGAGAGAACTTAGTGTTAAGACACTCCGTTGCTCACTTTCTGCCGAATTCTGGAGGCATTGTGTGTTGCGTAACGGAACTCAACGCCACGCTTTGCTTCGACACCAGAGTGAAGAAATGGAAATATAATCTCAAATAAATATTTCATTTCCTCGAGTCGGGATCGAACCCACAACCAGGTTTTACAGTCTCTTTGTGCCCCTGGGCCAGGACTGACTTCTAGCTGTCTTCTATATATATTCATTATATAAATCAATTTTAATTCATACTAGAACAATGTGAAACTTTCAAAAAATAAAGGAGTACGAATTTAGCTGCATCAACTGTTTCTAAATTTTTATAGTGACATTAATAGTTAACGTTGGTTGTGTATTGTTATTATTGGTGCCAAATGGGTTGCATGGGCGAGCCGCGATTCGAGTTGGCCGCGTTCGTGTTGTTCATCGATCGAGATATTTTTTTTTACTTTTTTTTTTAATCTTTTTTTATTAGGAACTTTTTAAGTAAATAAAATACAAAAATGTCAGTCCCATCGTTACCATAAAACGAACTAGAAATATATAATATATAACACATATTTGCTAAAGTAAATTATACACTATTTATAATTAAACTTAGAACTTAAACTTAGAATTCGGTTTAGACAGCAGACAAATATTTTTCTTATGGAATGGTGGATACCGTACTTTCGACATCGATAACATGATCTAGGCCTAGGACTATGTGGATAAAGGTTACGTAATCTCGGTGCAGTTCTAATGTTCCTGGCTAAACATAATGTTCTAGTTTATTATTCGAAGAAATTTATTTTTATTACATAATTTTATTCCTTAAATTTCTTCACGCAGCACCATAAAATTGAGGAATATTCAAAAAAGTCAGATGTTTTTGTTCTTCATGCCTGTTAAACCAATAATTATTAAAGTGAGATAGAGATCGTTCATTTTAATACATATTTTTAACTTATTACTTTCACTTCTGCATAGAAAAATAATGTATAGATAAATTGAGAAGAAAATTTTATTACCAGAGATAACCAGCCTTATCTTTACAATATTATTAGAATTTAAGTGAGCATGCCACTGAGGTAACTAATCAATTACTTCGGCGAGTCGATATTCAAATATTTCACGAGTCAAGTACCTTAAAGCCTGTGAGACATGAAAGCTGATACGACGGATAAAAAGGAAGATTTTATTAAAATATATGAAATATTCTATAGAATTTTGTTATGGAATAAAGTAAGAGAAGGTAATGATCCTCCAACAGGTATAACATGAATCTTGTCTTTTCGGATTTCTAGTGACTGTATAATTACTGAGAAACTGATGAGGTATTTAATTTATCAATTTGAATTAAAAAAATATGATAGTTTCTAATATTCGTTATGTTTTCGTCCTGTATATTTTATAAATAATTTATCATATATTTATTTATTTGAAGTTTATAGGTAAAATTGTTAACTAAACTGATTATAGTGAGTTAACTATAAGATCGTTTCTTATAATGTATTCACTATGTCATTTCAGATTGAAGTAAAATGATTCCACTAACTTCAGATCAAATAAAATGTTATTTAATCGAAACGGGCGTGGCATTATAATAACAATAAAATAATTTAATTTCAGCCCAAGACGATTATAACGAGAATACTCTATTTTTCGTCCATTTGGATATACTGGATAATGATAAATCAAATTTTGTAATGTTTTTTGTTTAGTAGTAGACGCTCAGTTCTCATTAAGACACACGGGTTTATAGTAGCAAGCTTGTGCCTCAGCGTGTAAACTTGTCATTTGTATCGCAAGGGCATGCATGTATGCGTGCGACTGGTAACGCTCTGGTAACGAGGTAAACCGCGGTGTTGAGTCACCACTCAACACGCAATGTCTCATAAATTCGGCGGAGAGCGTATTACCACTGGATTTCCTATGCCTACCCTGCTGTACACAGGATACAAAATGAAACTGGAGAAAAGAGAAAACAGGTCTGTTTTATCAGTTAAGTTAGGTAATTAGGTAGAACTGGAGAACGGAACATCTTATCACTATTAACCTATTCTGTTGCTTAAACTGTTGCATATAATAAAGTTATAAAAATACTCCTAATAACTACTACTTTTGGGTCTAAGTTTCATCGATTAAAAACTAGTATCTAAATCACAAATACTCAATTATTAAAATGAACATGACATGTTTTACCATTCGTCCTAACTGTTTCTATTGTAACCCATAAATAATAAAATTTCACATCGTTTTTCATAAAGCCAGGGTCGGCAAAGATGGTAAAATGAAATATTTAAATCTTCTTTAGTGGACGAAGCTTTGCGGAAATTTCGTGAAAAATTAAACAGCTTAAGCGGTTATTTTAGCGTCGTCGTTTGCGCTGAGTTAAATAGTTTTGAATCTGTTCTGAAGTCTTGAGTATATTTTTAAGTAAGTTTTTTAATTATTGTTTACAAAAATTTTAAGTTGTACAACATTCACTTTGTGAAAAAAAATTAACGAATTTTCAAATTACTGATTAATCCTATATCTTATAAAACAAAGTCGCTTTTCGTGTCTGTCTGAACTTTCTAACTCTTCTTCTTCTAAACCACCCAACGGATTTTAATGCGGTTTTTACCATTAGGTCGAGTATTTCTCAGGGAAGGTTTATATATAGTTTATTATTTGTATATTCTTATGTAAATTAACATAAATACGATAAATGTGTATAAAGTCCTACCCGTTGAGACACTTTCGCGCATGCGCTGCTTTAATGGTAAGTACTTCATGAAAATAATGTACTGGAGTATTGTTTCTCTTAATAAGATCTACAAAAAAGTCCGCGACAGCATATTTTTATCTTTTAAGGATAACGTGTAGTGATCATATTTCTGTCTAAAAATAGTAATTTCAATATATTTTTTATTGTGAGGGTTATTTTTCCATAATGGTATTAATCCTTATCCTTTAAAATACTTTATTAATTTTCTACGTTAAACGAAGATAAAATTTGCTGTTTAAACTATTTCGAAATTGCGAATAGTTTTAGAGAAAAACGCATTTAATTGTTGACACATCACGCCGTTGACTCATCAGCTGTGCCGACTCAAGTTTTACTTATCCCTTACTCTCAGAATATAAATAAGTATATTAGTTACGTTGGCCATTTAATGTAGATCAACACTGTCTTTTACTGTTTTTCATTTTAATAAGTACTTTAGAAGTTGTTACAATATCAAAAAATCCTTGCTGCGAAACGGCTCGCCACTCGCCATGCCTTACACGCATCGGTGGTTCAGTGGTAGAATGCTCGCCAGCCACGCGGGCGGCCGGGGTTCGATTCCCGGCCGATGCATTCTATTTCATTGGCAGCCATCAAAGGCAGCCACGTAGTGCTTGCTTTTCATCAGGGACAGAATACCCTCTTCAGCATTAACCACAAGCTCGAAAAAAAAACCCGCCTGTCTCTATAGCAACGAAGATTTAGATGCGTTTGCACGTATTGGATAATTGGAGTTGAATGTATTATTTCAGCGCGATATATTTGGTTTCATATTTTTTGTAGTAGTCATTAGTAGGTAGGCTTTTGTTTATAATTTCTTCCGTTTAAAAATAGTCATTTAACTATCTAAAAATAGTCATTTAAATATATTTTAATAAGTACTTGAAAAGATTAGTAGCACAGATTTAAAATTACGGTACCTACTAAAAAATCCTTGCCGAGTATAACAATTGGAAAATCCTTATTGAAACTACGAAAATACGGGTTGCATGAGAGTTTAATTAATTTTCACATTATCTTAAGGGCTTTGCAAACATACATTATATGAATAATCCAGTAGTAAAAGCGGGCGAAGCCGCAAGGGGATCGCTAGTTCTTTATATACCTACCATTCAAGATGTTGTTAGTGTGACAACATTTAAAATATTAATAGGTATTTTTTATTTAAATCAGAATAAAATGATGATTTACCTATTCTTTAACCCGAAAAGGAAGAAGTTCCGACTGTTTTATTTTTAGTCATAAGCAGTCGGGCTTTAGTTTCTTTATAATAGTTTTTTAATGTGTATTGAAATCATCTATTAATAATATAATAAATATTCGATATTTGCTCAGTTCTTGTTTTCTAAAACAAAAATCTTATTCTGCATTACAAAATTCGAAACAGCAAAGAAAAATTTCAAAACCAGTTTATAGTTTGACTAATAGTCCTAACCGAATGCGGTAAAATATGAAATACTTTTGACAATCTAAAATAATTCACATTTCTCAGCGGCACGATAACTATCCCCCTAACAACTCCGGCATCGCGCACCCGCCTTTGTTATTTTATACAAAGCATTCGCTCACACGTGTTCTGTAAAAACTTTCTCTTTTCAGCCTCTACCACACTATACATTCGGTAGGATGTGTTTTTCTAATTCAATTTTTGTACTGATATACCAATAAAGTGTCAATAGCTACTTTATATTCATAATAAACTTATTAAGATTAAAAAATAAATAAGCAGCTTCACGTTCACACTCATAAAATGTTTGATCTTTGTTTGTGGGTTCGATCCCCACTCGAGAAGATGAAATATTTATTTTAATTTATATTTCCATTTCTTTACTCTGGTGTTGAGGCAAAAGCGCGGCGTTGAATTCTGCCACTCAACACGCAATGCCTCCAGAATTCGGCAGAAAGTGGGGAACGGATTGTTTAAAAAAAATGATTGTAAGTTTTTATTATCAAATACGCCATTGGCCATGGCTTCGTTTCTTTCCATTAAGAAATATTACATGTTAATAAAAAAAGATTGGATTATGCCAACAACGATTCCGTTTTGTTACCCGTATGTAATACATCTGTTTGCCAGGTACATGGTACGTTGTAGACTGCTCCAGTTGACATAGGTAACTAATATTGAGGCTGACATGTGATCCTTTTGTTTAGGGCCTGACTCGAAAATAGGCTTCGTATAAAATACATGAGAGCGTTATTACTCGTAGTACATTTTTAACTTTAATATTCTTTAGTATTCTTATATTACAAAAGAGGTGTTGTGTTGATATGATATTTTGTATATAAATATTTAAAACAAATTATTTACTCTGAAAAGAGTCGTTGAGAAAACTATCCTCATGTTTATTCGGTTTATAAATAGTTTCCATTATTTCTTTATATAAAAAACTATCCTAACGAAAAACATTTTAAGAATAAATATAAATTCTAATATTTAAAACACATGAGGAAGTTATATTAAAATTTTAATCTTAGTATAACTTCCTCACCATTCCAAATTGCTAATCTCTAAGCCACGAAAAATAATTAAAAAAGAAACATAAAAACTCTATGCTGTAAAAAAAATTGTCACGCATAATAACAAAATGTAAAAAGTTTAGATACGTGTAGTCTAAACTTTTTGTATTTAATACCAAACATTAATTCAAACACTAGAGAAATTAGATAAGTGTTCGTCAAGAAGAGTGAAATCAAGCACTGCATCATGTGTTAGTCTGGATTACAAGAGCAACGGTGCTCCTGCAAGGATTTAGACAGCGAAGTCATTAATTTCCTTCTGCGCCTCACAACTTACAGAGAGCGCTAAACTGTAACTCCGCTTTAACTACACGAGAAAATGAAAAAGCTACTGTCGGACAACTTAAGCGCTGTAATATTGTCACTTTTGACGAACTAAATGCGGATTTGGTGAATATAGAAGTTATTTATCTTAATTAAAAATACCGGGTAATTTTCAGGATTGTAGGACAGCAGGAGGTACGGGAGATTATATGAACTCATTTTGTTGGAGATAAACAACCTATATTTTTTTAGTTTTTATTTTTTTCCTTTATTTGTATTATAATTTCCAAATTCTTGCCAAATTTCGCTACTGTAGGCATACGGGAAGTAATCCTTTAGATTTTTATTGAAATGCAGCAAAATCGATACAGCGTCAAGCTGAATGTTAAAGTAGTTATTAATAGTCACCGTCTCTGTTATGGTCAACATATTTGGACACTAAGATATATAAATAATAAATAGTAATACAATATACAGCTTTAATAAAAGATTAAATGTTTTACTAAAAAATTGTAAGTAACAAATGTAAGTACAATGACCCCATTGAGGCTTTCAATGCCCTATATCGAGTGGTCTCCATACAATACTTGTAAAGCATGGATACTGAGCAAAGTAAAGCATCGATATACGTCCCTCTATTACAAAATAGAATAATATGACAGCGAAATATGTCCAAAGTGAACTTTAAGTGTAACTTTATAATATAATTAAAAAAAAAAACAATAAAACACATACCGTCTATATCTTTCCAATGCATTCGGATAGAGATTCCACGTAATTACAATAAGTGACATGTATCACTCAATAACAACACTAAACACTAGATACCCTCCAATCAGGGTTTCCGCCTGCAAGCAACTGTTCCCGTTTGACACAATTCCACTGATTTTAAGGTTTTTTTTACCTAAATCTACCCACTTTTACACGAGTGCGCTAACATTTTTTTAAATATAATATATCTTAAGGTGGATTGATTTTAATTTTCTTTTTTTTATTGGTTAATCTTTAACTGGCTTTCTTTTTTACACGCATTCTCCTATTGTGTCACATTTTCTCTCTTTTTACCGTATAATCGTTGTATGTGAGAATATACAATGGTTGTACGGCACACAATTTTACATTGGAGAAATGGTTAATGCTCAAATAGCACATTCGGAACGCCATAACCAAAGAACCTTTGATATATATATGTATATTCTTTTTTTATTAATACCAACAATTATATTATATCTTTTAGTTTTTAAAATAAGGTTAAGTCATTGTTTTATTATAGATACAAATTCGTATAAAATTTTCAATATATTACTTACCTTTTACTAAGCTTCATATTTGCTACGATGGCAACACTTTAAAAAAATATCATAATTTTTAGAGTGACATTTAGTGAATTGCCGATAGTTTAACAAATCCAATGGAATATTCTGCCGCTCCTAAATCGTCATATCACTGGCTCTCTCGGGCCGTTGGACAAACTCGCTTTGCTCGTTTTATACCACGTGGACCGGATAACATGATAGTGGACAGTCATTTTATTGAAATATCGGAAAATATATATCGAGAGTGCATCATGAAAAAAAGGAAATTAATAAATATATTAGCTTTAATTTACAAAGTGCAGCCATAGTAGTAGTTAATAGTCAAAGGGAACCTGGAAAAATAGTGTTAAGAAACTCCGTTCCTTATCCTTGAGGTATTGCGCTTTCCCTCGTTTTCTCATTCTCTCAAGTAGCTCGAACTTACAACCCTTGCATTTGCAGTCGCACGCTTGTGCCTCTGCGCCGCAACGGCCTCTAAACGTGAGCCTGGGCACGGCTACTAAAATAGTAATACATATCTTAATTAAAAAAAAAAAAGCTTTTAAAAACATTCTTTACACACTTAAAAAACCAAAAGTCATGAGAAATCATATTTTACTAACTGGCAAAGATGAAAAGTATAGATTTTTTTATTATTTAAATGTAATAAAACTATTATTATAATACTCAAAAGACTTACCAATCTTAACAACAAAGTTTTTTTTAAAGTTATAAATTAAATGTATTAATATTATACACTAATTAGTTTTATGTTTTCTGTTGAGCAGTTAAAAATGCTGTACCTATTGTTTTATATAGTACACTATAAGCACTCTTAATAAAGTTATCTACAAGTCAAGTGAGTTGTGAGTTTGCAGCGTAAATTCAGTTTCCAACTTCGGAGAGCCATTGAAGCGTTGAACTACAAGTGTTTTGAAAACAGACGATCTCATAGGGGATTGGAGGAAATTCGTGTGCATATTACTTCATCTTGAACTGGCGATCTCCTGTGTGAACTTATTTAGATACGTCTTGTGTTTTACAATAATCAATATTTTTGCAGAAATTGGAGTAAAAATATATTTTTGGGGTTCCATATCCAAAGGGGTAAGACGGGACCCTACTACTAAGACTCCGCTGTCTGTCTGTCCGGCTACCACCAGGAAGTTAACCGTTAAAGTTAGACAGTTGAAATTTACAGACATAACGTATTTTTGTCGCTATAATAACCAGAATAAAATATATTTTTTAGGCAGGTGGAACCTAGTTTTAATACACTCCGTTCTCATTAAGACACTTCCATCCCCCAGTGGTTGGTGTCTCTAATTCTGGAGACACCTGAGAGGAATCTGGGAATCGAACCCACAATAAAATCGTTTATTAAATATCATATTTCTTCTAAGGTGTCCCTTATCAGCAGTTAATACGAGGGCCGTGTTCAAATAGCTGAAGATGTTTTGAACATTACAGCCTTATAAAAGAATACGACCTCATAACGCATTATAGTGAAGTGTCAATGTCAGTTTTATGTGGTTAATGTGCCGTACAATTACTGCACTAGAATTATTATATTATGATATTTGTTATATATTTTATATAGCGGTATTTTAAATTAAATATTTATTATGTTGTCAATAACATATGAAGTAAATAACTATTTAATGTCTATTCTTCAATTATAGTATAAACCAATTTTATAATTCGCATATTTATAATGAAATAAAGGTCAGCATTGAAAAACAATATCTCCGGTTTATTATAAACAAAATGAGAAGAAACTACTTAGCATACCAGAGATTCAATTACTATACATACATATATTTTCGTTAAATTTCGCTAGAACTAAAATTTGAAATGCGTCTTTAACTTTAACAATAATACCTATGCATAATTAAGTGAAAAACCGGTAAAGTGCAAGTAGGAGTCACCTATCCTAACTTTCTTCCAATCCATTTCATTCCTATTTCAAGATTGTAGGTACGGGAAATACAACTTATACAAGTTGAAAAAAGGAGATATTTATTTATTGAACCCACAATAAACCACTTAAATATAATATAAAATTAATTACACACCTCTCCCACCATCTGCCTCTATTCTAAGTTCAATATATTCCTAGTTAGCCCTGTTAGTGTAATTTGTCAGCGTAATATATAACATAACATATACTTTAAGCCACATACCGCAAGCCATGCACCCTGTTTACTGTCTTCAAGTTAGACATTATTGCATTACTTGGGTTCTATAGGTAATGTAAATGTTTAGATAATATGGAAGCAACAGCCCGCTCGTGCTGCTTTGTTGTATCGAGGTATTATCATGTCATTGTAATTGGGTTAGAACCCATTCGGAGCGTCCATTGGCGTTCCATGTACGGAAGATTGCTGGTTGATATATTAATCGAATCCTTTTGGTTATTTTAAACTTAGTTTTTCATCAAATGAGCTTTATCCTGGATCCCGCACACAGCAGGGAAGGAAGAGGGTGCCTAGTGCTAAGTTATTCCGTTCCCCATTTTAAGCTGAATTCTGGAGGCATTGCCTGTTGAGTGGCGGAACTCAGAGTGAAGAATTGAAAATATTGAATATTTCATTTAATCTAGTGTGGATCGAACCTACAATCTGTCGCTAACAATGTATGTTTTTTAGTAAAGGAAATATAATATTTTCAAAATGAATATTTTGCTTTGAAATTTTCAATGAGTAATATGAGTTTTACATATTACGGTATTTCTTCTATGGCACTACAGTAATATATCAGGGAAACTCTTCCAAGCCGTTCCTGCATTTATTGCTAACGTAGCACATGTGCAGGCAAGCTATGCAAAATATTCGTATAAATTTTATCAAATTGATATAAATTCTATTTGATAGAAATAAGTATTTTTCCTAAATTTACACTTTTACTTTCTTCTTTCTTAATGAATTACTAAAAAAAATTAACCTCGTGCTCCGCATACAGTAGAGTATTCAAAGAGACCTTAGTGTCAAGAAAATCCATTCTTCACTTTGCAATCGATATTGAGTATCTAAAAAAAATATTACAGCCTCCGTAGTGATTTTTTTTATTTAATGAAACGAGTAATTTAAAACACTACGTGTAAATAATTATCACTAATTATTATAGAAAGTATTAACGTAAGAAGATTGTAACGTATTTAACAACATTAAACATGGAAGATACTATTATGTCGCGAGTATGTCTCAAGAGATAAATAAGTTATTTATCTAAATACAATAGAATACAAGGTTAGCGTCTCCAGAGCTAGCTTTGTCGCGTATTTATAGTCCGCCCGTCCTACTCTTGACTTGTATCTGGTCCACTTGTTTCTACTTCAAGAGTTCAAATCAAATTTCAGTTTCTTTTGCTGCAACATATAATCTTTTAAAGTAATAACTAACATAAAATTAGAAGTTAATGATTTTTACTTTCTTTTCTTCACGCCATTTCCTTGTCTCTTCGTCTTTTATATTACACAAAAAATAATCCTAGGGCTAATATAAAGTATTCCCCATCGCATATTCTAGATCTTGGAATTTCATTTGTCAATAAACAATATTCATTGCCCTCAAAAAATTTTACTAAGGTGGCATTTATAATTTTATAATTACGCTATATATCTATTATTCCTAGGAAATTTCAGAACTTCTTTTATTTATGCGCTATTTCCTTATTTTATAAAGTTAAATTAGTTCGGTTAAGTTGGTTGATATTTAAATTTGAAATCTTTTTTAAAAAATATTTGATACTTTTTTAATTATTATTATTGTTATTTTATGCACACGGAGGTGCTTTGGCGATATCGTGGCAGGACGAGCAAATGTCTGCGTATTTACGGCATCACCGCAAGCCGGATGCGCCCAGGCTGATATATAAGCTGATATCCGCCACCACCAACCGTACTCGAACACTCCTCAAATAAATGACTCTCAATGCAGTGTGTAATGTACCGCATTCTGAAATATTTCAAAGGTACTTACTATATGCTATAAATGTGACCTACTTTATTTTATTACTTTTTATATTTAAGCTATATTGAAACCTAGGATGAAAATTACTTAATAAGGGAATTATAATTAATTGTTTCATTTTGATCCTTTGAAAACAGGCGTGATATAATAAACTAACGATTCAAACGCGGCTTCGCTCGCTTAAATTTATTGTTATTAATTTATTATAGACAAATTTTACAACATCATATTCTTTCCATAAATCGTAGCCTATATTACTGTAAAGTTGTATCTAAATCCGTTCAGTAATTTTTGCATGAAATATTTTTTGCCAATTTGTAATTTAGATATAGCCTGAAGCTAAAAAAATATTGAAATATTAAATAATAAAATAAAGTATAAATGGCTATACAGATTCAATATAATAATATGTAAAAGCATTGAAAAACTATTCATGAAAAACTCCTGTTCAACAATTTACACGTGCAAACAAGAGGATCATTTGAATGTACAATACTTCATACACAGGGGATATTTCAGCTAGAGTAGTTTTTATTAGTCAGTGTAAATAAAAAAAATGAATCCCACATACAAACCGCTTTCGCAATAATTTATTTTATGCTCATGTATATATTACATTTATATTTTTTTAAAATTTAAATCTCACTGTGAGCATAGTGGTCACAAGGTAATTTTAGTTTAAATAACCTAAACGTATGGTTATATACTGTACATCCATATCAACGTTTGACTGAACTTGGCAGATAATCCGATTGTGCCTCAGGCTTTAATGCCGTTTATCAAGTTACGATTGCTTCCTAAAACGATTGGCTTACAAACTGTCTTCAAAGTTCCATCTAGGAAGACCATATCTAGGATATATAAGTGTATATGTAGGTTAATATTAAGAACATAGCTAGCTTTATAATATATGTTATAGGCAGTCTGTATAATTTCGGTATTCTATACAATACCTCTAAAATGTATAAAATACTTGAGACAGGCAATGTATGAAATATTATGAATATTACTGTCCATACATACTTTAGTTAGGGAATGGTTTTATAAGATATTTTATAATTGCTAGGGATTGTATAAAGTACCTGCAGTTCCACTGGCAATGTGTAAAATAAATAAATCTCGGTCCATATTTGTATATTTGAGCCACAGATTTAGCGGCTTTTAAATGCAAGTTAGGTTAGGTCAGGTTGGATTTTTTTTAGTATATAAATAATAAATATATATTCTACTTCTTACATGACCTTTTGAAAATATGTAATAAAAGTGTGCATACTTATATTTAAATAAATTTAAGAGCTAGACCATATTAAAAAAATAATTAATCAAAAAATATCTTTCTGTTACAACAGAACTACGAGAACAAACAACTGATTAGTGCGTTCTGCCTCGAGCTTTGAGTTCTTTGGTATTAATTAAAATTTATTATTATATTTTTTTTATATTTTCGTTTTTAAGGAGGTACCTACGCTTTGGTTTGCTTGTTAATACGTGTACATTACATATAGATATTATTTCTAAAATTTGGAAAAACTTAGTGATTTTCTAAAAATTAATTTAAATCTATTTTGATATATCTAAAAATTTGATTTTCCCATTGTTTTAGTCTGAAATGATTAGTTTAGTTAGGCCATATTACTATCGGCCTAAATACTGCTACAACTGGACCTTACCCAACTGTTCACCAACTTACAGGAGAGGTATCGTTTTTGGGTTCAATACAGTCGCTTCAATGAATAGGATATGTAGATATAAATTTAAAAAATCATTACGCTATAAATTAATAGAAATATAAATAACTAGCGGCCCGCTCGCGGTTTCACCCGCGTGAACTATGTTATTATTAATTTCTGTCTCCATGGCTACGTCCTAGTGACGTCTATGCAAAATTTGAGACTCCTAGCATTTGTAGTAACGAAGTTTCATACAAACTTTCGACCCCAAAAACAACCCCTTAGAAGTCGAATATTACAAATTCCCGTCTTAGCGAGCACCTACGTCCTATAAATAACTCCTATGCAAAATTTCAGATTTCTAGCACATGTAGTTTCTGAGATTTCGTGATGAGTGAGTGACCTTTCGATTTTATATACATATATAGATAAAATCTTCCGACGTGACTGGCCTCGAATAACATGTTCATATTGTTATAACATATCTCTTCATAAAGTATGTAGATATTTTCTGTCCTAGTAAGCTTCAAGTTTAAAAAAATCCTTTAATATTTAAATAACGTTACGCTAGTGATAGTCAGAATAAAATAATATTTACAATAGTTTTGTAACATATTATGTGATTTTTATGATTTTGATTGCGTGTATTTAAATTTTGGTAGGGTTCCAAACAGATTCCTTGCCAACGACTCTCCAGCGGATTTATGAACGTGCACGAAACGAAATTAAGCCCTACCCTGAGAATAATAGCAGAACTCGAGTTTGAGAAATATATAACTTTATGAAGTAAAAATTAAAAAAATATAAGATTATTCCCATATATTTCACTTTTTTAATTTGAGATACTTGTATAACTTAATATGTAAACATTTAATATTCTATTCTTTGATTTTATTTTTTTATTTTTTTTATCTATAAACACGTGTAGTGTAATAGAAATATCGATAAAAAGAGTAAATCATATTCATAAAAGTATATAATTTTTTCTCAACCTGCTACCCTCAATTCCAACATAAATTCCAAGTGTGGAATTCCCTTACTTTCTTGTCCTGCGCCAAATATTAAATTCCCTCGTCGATATATTAATATTCACACAGGCGCTCTCATAATTTCTCTTGCGGTCGAGAATATTTTTTTCTTCCAAAGTTATTCGAGGAATCACATAAAAATCTTAATGGGTATTCTTTGGTGTAAATGATAACATAAATTTTCAATATCTACAATGTTTTCATTAAAAAATAATGTATGTTTTTTTAATAGAAATTAAATTAGGTATAGCCAATGATTTTCAAAAAGTTTAATGCTATTTCGCAATATGTGCGTTTTATAAACCAATTAATTATAAAGCTTATATTTTTTTCATTTACAAAAGTATTCTCCTTATACTATTAAATAATTATTAAATAAAGCGCTCTGACCACTAAGCCATACGTTCTCATGAAGCTACGTTGAAATCCTTATACGCTTGTTACAACTTATTTATGTTGGTAGCGGAAATTTATAAAAATCTCCTGCTACGCTATTACGGCTACGTACAAATTTTTATACGTTTTTTTCTTTCCTAATTATGGAATAACACTTTAATAATGTTTAAAATATATTAAAATTATATTAAGAAAAAAATATTTTTAAATGTAATTTACCAACAAGTTATTTTTGGAAAAACTATAACATATTCTAGTATGTACACTATCGAATAACCAGAAATATGACAATAACGTATTGTATTCAATCCTGTTCTTTGATTGCAACGTTTTATATTTTAATAAAATGCAAAATATTTTTGGCGGATGAAATTCGGTTTGTGCTCTAAATATTTTTGAATAGATAAGTTTTATATTTATTTTTGTCTAAAAATATTACCATTTCAGAGTAACTTTCTATCAACTTAGGTCGTGGTTATGTTCTTATGAGCTCTAGCTTATGAAATAGAAGTCGAAAGATCTATTTTCCGACAAACATTACATTACAAAGTACAAAATATATTACACAATACAAAATATATTTTTAAAGTAAAGTATGTTATTACTATAGCCGTCATGGCGCAGAGACAAAAGCGTGTGTTTGTAACGCGACGATTGTGCATTCGATTCCCACTCGGGGGATTGAATAATTATTTGATTTTGTACCAAGTCAAAAGCGCGGCGTTGAGTTACGCCACTCGCCACGCATTGCCTCGATAAATTCAGCAGAGAGCGGAGAACGGAATGTCACTCTTAACACTAAGTTCCCTCTGCCTGCGCTATAAACGGGATACAGCGTGAAGCTGATTTTTATTATTATTTAAAACAACTGATTTCTAGATATCAGAAATGAAGAGATTTCAGTAAATGGAATATGAATATGACAAGCGCTTTAATATAATGCTAATGGAGCACAAATTGATCCAATTATGGAAATATTACGAATCCGTTAGGAAACACAGTTTTGTATAAAGTATATAATTTGCCAATATTGACTCGATCAGACGGGTGTAATCAGTCAATGGGTGTAAAATTATCGTTTATCGAAAAATATCAACTTCACGCTGTATCACGCACACAGCAGGGTAGGCAGAGGGAACATAGTGTTAATAATTTCCCTTTTTTTGCTCTGGTGTCGAGACAAAGCGCGGCGTTGAGTTCTGTCACTCAACACGCAATGCCTCCAGAATTCAGCAGAAAGTGAGGAACGGAGTGTCTTAAGTCTGAGTGCGGGATAGTAGCGTGAACTTGATTTAATTTTATTTATTTTTTTAAATTTATCTTATTAGTCTAGGTTGAAGTTTCCAATCTAGAATCTGATGCTATTTATTATTTTACACTGATTGTATTATATTATAGTCTATCCCTATTAACTTCTAAACAAAACTTATCGGTACCTAAAAGTCATTAAGTTAACATACATATAGCTAGCTTATGCGATGTACGATCGAGAAACCGTTACTCACCGCAATAACCAGGGCGATGCGATGGTACGACGTAGTTGAGGTAGCGTCGTTGTACAAGATCGAAATATCAGTTCACGTCAAACTTAATTATACCAATTACGATGTTACTCGAGGTACTAGCGTATAATGGCCGTATCCAGACATTTGTCTCATTTATTTATCATCACGGCGCAGTGGCTGTAAACACAACGGTTGTGGGTTCGATTTTCATTCAGGGTTTTGGTAAAAAGGCAAAGCGCGAGGTTGAATTCCATCACTCAACACGCAATGGCGGCAGAAAGTAGGGAACGGAGTATTAACATTAGATTCCCTCAGCCTACCACGATATATGCGGGATACATCGTGAACTACCGAAACAAATCTATATAGATTTTTTTCATATATTGAATGTAAGTATTTTCCAACGATTTTAATAATGTGAATAATCAATTTGCGGTTTCCAAGACGACATGTTTTTGATAAATTCTAAGTAGTTATTGCATTAATATATGATCTATATAATGCTTAATTTAGTTTCTATTATTTGTCAATTATTTGGTTACATCAACAATTTACTCATATAAAGAGATTTGTAAACTATTGGACACAAGTGAAATATTTGAAACTAAACCCTAATTTAACTTTTGTAGTCTCCATAACCATAAAATTATGAAAATATTGGCAATGTTCGATTAAAAATCAAGACATTTCAATATAAAAGTATGCGTCTATAGGTACTTAAATAATTATTGAAAACACAATCGACACCATGCCATCTTTTTTTAAAGTTCAAGAGACTGTAAGCTGTCATATTCCAATTGTTATTTCTCTCCCCTTCACACTTCTTTCATTGTCACTGTCCTACTTTCAATTCTGAAAACGTCGAACAAAAGTGCAATACTCCTCAGACAAGATAATATTTGTCCCATTTTTTTATCAAAATGTATCTTTTACCAATGAGTAACCATTGTTTTCTGGAAATATACATTATTATACAAAAAAGTAGATATAAATATATATAATATGTTATATATTGTGACTGGAGTAACATTAATAATAGGACGTTCATTTCTCAACACTGTATTTTCTAAAGCTGGATTGTCTACGACATTTGAATAAATCATTGCTATATATTACAAAGTCAGCGTATAGCGGCTCGTAATACATCAAGTAGCATAAAGAGGCAGGTCGCGGATGCACGGGTGGTTCTTACAGCTCGACACCAGACCTGTCACTGTAAAATATATTTTATACAATGTAGTAAGATAAACATATTAATATTTAAATTCCTTATCTCTCTTTTCTTCTTCTCTTTCTCTCTTTTCTTTATTTAATGCTGGAATATTGATTGTCGTAGGTACATATGTACTGTGCGTGTAGCAGTCTAAAGAAAGTTTTTGTGAAGCACATGTAAGCGCGGGCTTTGTATAAACAACAAAGCCAGAGACTTGTATTGCGGCAGCTTTTAGGCGTATAGTTACAGTGCCATCCGCAAATGCGAATTTAAGCTTTGCATTTTGAAAAATTAAAAGCGACATTTTCAATGCAATCGCAAACGTTCTTTTACACAGTCGACGCGGGTAATGGCCACTCCACTTCGAAATTGTGCGGTCTTTCTTATCACCGCCTTTGTCAACACTCATTTAAACTTAACGTTCACAGTTATTAATCATTTTCATATTGTTTCATATATTCCTGGTGCAAGCAATTATCTCTTATTTATTAAGAATAAATAATTCTTACTTATACAATTACAATTGTCAAGTTAAAAATGTATAGAAAAATTTAAATTATTTCTTGATGTTGTTGTCTAAATAATAAATTCTATGTATAATTTACATGAAAATTATGATTTAAATGTTTTACTTTAAATATACAAATTCATACAATTATATTGAACAAAAGTAATATAACAAAAACTATTAAAACATTCATACATAAATACATATATGTAGGTAAAGTAGTAGGTAGTTGGTAGTTTGGCATCGTAAATCAACATGGTGGCGCGGCGTCACATCCTCTCCACCTCCAGCTCCGTCCGCGTCGCTGCACCTATTCGTTTTGTTTCATTTTCGCAATCGAATAAACATTCAATAATCTCCGCCGAACAAATAACCACATCGTCGTCATCGTATCTTACAACTGTCTATCATAAATTTATAATAAGTCTAATGTATTATACATTAGTAATTTATATTTTTTGTTTTATTGTGTTATTTCACGTTTTCTACCCACGTTTTAACATTAAAGGGTTAATTCAGCTTCACGCTGTATCCCGCACTCAGCAGAGTGAATTTAATATTAAAACACTCCGTTCGCCATTTTCTTCTTGATTCTGGAGGCGCCTACATTTCTGAGTGTTGAGTGGCAGCACTCAACGCCGTACTTTACGTCGACACCAAAGCGAAAAAAATTAAATTTAAATTTAAATAAATATTTCATTTCTTCGAGTAGGGATCGAACCCATAACCCTACTGGTTATGGGTTCGATTTTAGGATTTTAGGGTTCGATCTTAGGGTTTTTTAGGGTTCGTTTACAGTCACACTTTTGTGCCCCTGTGGCACGACTGATCTCTCAAAGGATGTATATTATATTTAAATTTACAATGAATAAATCAGCCAGGCACAGAAAACAGTCTTAAAACTAGATTTCAAGTAAAATATGAAAGGGAAGCGACAATTTACAAGTATTATACAGCTGAAACCGAAATCGTCGACAATGACAAGCAAACGAAGAAGAAACTATAATTTTTATTCTGTATTCCGTAGATAAGGTTGCTGAGTTTTACCCAGAAGAAAAAAAAATCTTTAATATAGGAATAATGTAAAATGTAGCAAATTATATACATAAATAATTCTTTTCAAAATCTCCACTTGATTATTATTATATATATTGACTTATTACAGGTTTTATTTATTGAATATTGTTTATTTCCATAAAATGCACTGGATTATATTCATTATAAATTCAACTCCCGATAATAATTAATGACTTGCTAATAGGTAAAATTTAATTAAATGCTATAATTGTGGTAATTAATATTAATATATTACTACATATTCATTAAAATAAGATAGTTCACCTATTACTATTTGTATTTTAACAAAGAAAAAACTGATCAAGTGTGAGTCGGTTACGTCAACGGAGGGTCCTGTACTAATGTCATGCTTGTAATTAGGTTAACAACAGAAAATCTTAAGTGTGCGGGCGTAGGCACTCATTCTGCAATTTACTGCAATTTTCGGATTATTTCCATATTTGTAATTTAAGATGTCGCTTCTTGCCAAATTCCATAATTCTAGGTCCACTGAAAGTACTCTATAGATTTTTAATACACGGTGAATTTCATAGAAAATGCAGTAAAAATAATGGACCAACAATCTTTTGATTGCCTTGATTTAGATTTTAACATGACGGACATCAAAGTCATCCTATATGGTTTCTGTTTTTTTCTTTTCAGGTACGGAACCCTAAAAATGTTGAGTCAAATATGTCTAGGAATATAAAATTGAGAAATACTATATGCGACTCTTCACGCTACATTAATATAAAGAACTTACGAAAACGATTTGCCGAATATCTTTTATGATATTTATTACTTATTTTGTCAGAATTTAAAGCCTTGATTAAGATTTTTTTAATCTATAAAGCTTACATTAGGAAGTACATTTTTTAATTTTAAAATACGAGTATATTCACGTCTTTGATACCGTTTCAAGCAATTAAATATACTAAATTCCCAAGGACAAGGGTGCTTGTACACACATATAATCAATCTCTTTTGTATAACTTCTCATAAATCTAAATTACTTTAAAATTAAAATAAAAATAATATACAACAATAATAGTAATACCGTTTTTTATATGAATTTGGCAAAACAATTTACACCCAAGTACGCATATCCATTTATATTCATGGCAAAACATATATACTCTAATTTATTTTTTCGACATTGATTTATGAAAGCCCTGTACGCGTACACAATTATAGCGCTTTCCCTGATTCCATTATATAATGTAAACATAATGTGTTACTATAACGTTAATTATTTTGTAATTTGATAATAAAATTAATTGTAATAAATTGTATGGTATTGGGAATTGTACTAAATGCTATTTATACATAAAATATACTTTATATTGGCATTGTGACGCCAGTGCATATTGTTAAATTCAACTAATTACCTAAGTTTACGAATCCGAATCCTACTCGCTAGAATCATTGTATATTCATGACTAGTGGACCCGGACGCGGCTACTTAAGTTTCTCTATATTTAGCGGTTTGGCCCTAATTGCGTAAAAGACAGACAGACAGACAGAGTTACTTTCGAATTTATAATATAGGTATGGATTGTCAGGTGCTAATCGTTATAATAAGGATACAGGGCTAGAGCCAATGAGAGAACCAGAACAGAACTTATGGCCAAGCTTCGAAAGTTAACGAAACAAAATAAATATTGATGTTTTTTAGGGTTCCGTATATTTTAAGGAAAAAAAGAATCCGTAGAAAATCAATTTTTTGTCCGTCTGTCTGTCTATCAAGAGCCATTATCCCAGGAACGCTTAGAGATAACGAGTTGAAATTCCAACCATGTATCCGTTTCTTGAAAATCTTATTTATACATTTACTTGAAAAAAAGATATGGCCCTTTTATAGCGCAAAAAACGCCTATTTCGACACTATAAAATGAAAATTAGTAGAGTACTTCCAGTTGACCTAGAATTATGAAATCTGGCAACTACTAATATTATTTATTTATATTTACATTTCTTGAAAAACTTACTAAATACACTCTTTAAGTTATCAACATTAAAATAAGAGTAAAGTTACATAGATTGATATATGAAAACTGAAATTCAGTTGACCCGCGATCGGAATGAAAATAAACTAAAATTCGAATACTTTTGTTACGGTTTATAGTTTATCCCAAACATCCACAATCAAAATAAATTCTATTTTTTAAAACACGCTTCTGTTTCAGGGTAAATATTTTGATTTATTGAGCTTATATGTGTATACAAGTTCTCACATATGCAAATATCATCAAGATTTATGAAATATAATTAGATTATAATATTAATATACCTAGATTTGTATTATAACGGTACTTTTAATATTATTATAATATATTACTAGTACAACTAGCTGTACTTAACGATCGTACTAAACTTTGAAAGGGACTTTCCACGCTGACAGACTTCTGCAGCGCGCTACAATTTCGCTGCTCACATCAAATAAGCATATCCCATAATATTGTATAGGTAACATCATTATTGAATAAAGTATTTACTAAAAAGCGATATGAACTAAGTATCTGACATTAAATAACAATATAAAAAGAAATACCCTTAAAAATGAAATCTTCAACAGACATATTCCGAACTCACCGATTTCTCAGAATAAGTGAATCTTTCTTAGATGAACATTGCACCAGATCGTGATACGACACAGACATCCTTACGAATTGAACCGCTGCGCCTCGGGACGACCTCGTTTGAGCACACAAATTGAAGCTCCAAATACGAAGAAAACAGAATTTAGTCTTAGAATATTTAAATTTCAGTTGTAATTTATTTTGTGACTTTGACAATTTAAAATGAACTTAAATGTTTTAGAAGCGATAGACTTAATTGTTGAATTCAACTCGAAAATTAATGAGTATTTAAATAAAACGCTTATTTTTTTATTTTATTATTGATTATTACATAACATCATAGCAGCAGTTTTTTAAATTATTTTTATTAAATATAACAACAACAATCCCAAGTAAATATACTCGTACTCGTATCACAGTCGCCCTTAGTCTAAAGAAATACTAATTTTCCTGACAGCATGCATGTTGCAAAATGGCGGCAATTTGCCCCGCATGTTTCCTTTGAACGATATGTAAAGTTGTGTCATTTGAAGTAAGTTTGCATGACGAGTCTAACTAATTAACAAGATGTGATAGACTTGTCTAACTAAAAGAAAGGTATATTTGTTGTAATTATAATTTATTTTCTTACTTTAACTTTCAAGTTGAGTTAGTATTTCTTAAGGATGCAAAATCGATTTTTTACTGAGTAGTTCTATTTAGATTTTTCTATCTTTTATTATATAGAGTATGTGCCCCAGGGGCAGTGGTAGCTCAGCATACTAAAAAAAATCATAATCGCTTAAGTTTATATTTTTCTCTTTAGTTAATTACTCCCGTTACCGTTGTTACCTTCTTTTTCTATTTCCTAGCGCTGGTATCAAGGTAAAGTGCGGCATTTAGTTTCGCCATTCAACACACAATGACTCAAGAATTCGGCGGAATGTGGGGATTCAAGAGTCTTATTAGTACTAAGGTCCATCTGGCCACCCTGCTGTATGCGGGATGCCGCATACAATGCGCTAAGCGTGAAGCTAAATAAATTAAAAATTAATTAAATTATGTAAAGGTAAACTAAGTAAGCTAAAGTATTTACGTGTATTTAGTATACATATACGTTCGCTATCGAATACCGAATACAGCTTATTTGTGTTGTCAGCATCTCAGTGGGAAGTTTGTAACAAGCTTTGTAGAATTCCGTCGTAGCTTGATAAAAACGTAGGGGCGGTTTCCAAGAGAGCGGGTTCAATTTCGTTTCTTTTGAAATTTTATAGGTTTTCTTAAATATTTTTCTTTCTTTAGCGTAGAATAATTTGCCTTTAAGCCATGTAATATATTTAATACATAACATTTTCTAATAGCTTTACAGATATGTAGATTTGTTTTTAAATTATAGACGACTAGCGGACGCGCGCAACTTCGCTTGCATATTTAGGGGTAAATTCTAATAACCCATGAAACATTGTTCAATGAAATATTTTTAAGAGTCTAAATTTCAAATTTTATAAAAATCGGTGACGACTTAAAGATTTTCCCATACAAACTTTCAACCCCTTATTTGCACCCTTAGGGGGTGAATTCTAGAAAGACATGTAACACATGTTCAATTAAATATTTTTAAGACTCTAAATATCAAATTTTATAAAAATCGGTGGCGATTTAAGAATTTTTCCATACAAACTTTCAACCCTTAATTTGCACCCTTAGAGGAAGAATTCTAGAAAACGATGAAACACGTGTTCAATTAAATACTTTTAAAAATCTAAATTTCAAATTTTATAAAAATCGGTGCTGATTTAATTTTTTTCCATACAAACTATCAACCCCTATTTTACCCCTTTAGGGTTAAAATTTTTCGAAATCCCTTCTTAGTGGATGTCCAGATTACAAAAGTAAACATCTGTCCAAATTTCACGTTTCTACGCACAGCGGTTACGGCTGTGCGTGCGTCTTACCTCAGTCAGTGAGGACAAGTCCTTTTATATATATAGATAGACTAGCGGACGCGAGCAGCTTCGCTTACGTATTTAGGGGTGAATTCTAATAACCCATGAAACATGTGTTCGATTAAATATTTTTAAGAGTCTAAATTTAAATACCTTTTTATCTCTAACTTTATAAAAATCAGTTGCGATTTAAAGATTTTTCCATACAAACTTTCAACCCCTTATTTGCACCCTTAGGGGGTGAATTCTAGAAAACCATGAAACATGTGTTCAATTAAATATTTTTAAGAGTCTTAAAATCAAATTTTATAAAAATCGGTGGCGATATAAGAATTTTTCCATACAAACTTTCAACCCCTTATTTGCACCCTTAGGGGGAGAATTCTAGAAAACGATGAAATACGTGTTCAATTAAATACTTTTAAAAATCTAAATTTCAAATTTTATAAGAATCGGTGTCGATTTAGTTTTTTTTCCATACAAACTTTCAACCCTTATTTCACCCCTTTAGAGTTAAAATTTTTCAAAATCCCTTCTTAGTGGATGTCCAGATTATGAAAGTAAACTTTTGTCCAAATTTAACGTTTCTGCCATCAGCGGTTAAGGCTGTGCGTGCGTCTTACCTCAGTCAGTGAGGACAAGTCCTTTTATATATATAGATTATGTTCTCAGGATACGGCGTGCTCACGCATGCCGTAGGGAATGCATGCTGTAATCGTTTTCATTAGTCGATATATCCCGCATGCGGGATACTGGAGGGTGTCGTTCACGCATGCCATTAAGACCAGATACCCGCTCGCCGCATACAGATAACCTACTTTCATTAGTCGATAGCCCGTGATCGGGAACTCTCCGAATGCTATACCGACTGAGTTACATTTAAATTATGGTCCATTTAATAAATAATTTTCGATAATATGTACATAAATCTGTAATTACAATTTGTTTTTTATAATCTTAATATCTTGTTTTATAGTAAAAGAAAAATATGTTAAGATTTGTTTTTTTTAAAAAGGGTATACTAAAAAAATAACAAAAGTTGCCTTTATTTGTATTTACGTAAGTACATATGAGTACATACGAGTAATGCGACAACGTTTATCACTTTTCCCCAGTATCATTTTGTCATAGCGACTGCGAATAAATAAAATGTACTAATGTAAATAGTGAAAACAACAAACAGTATTAGGCAATAAATTGTGCATAATCTTATCATAAATATATACATATATTATATATATTTTAATCAGTAAGATTAAAATAATAAAAACTTGGTGGCTCTTGTCCAACCGCAGTGAACACAGTCATGTGCATGGATCAAAATACAGGGCACTTCTTTTATTATAATGCCTATATCAGGCTAGAACATAATTTTAGTGTTTCTGACATTTTTAAAGCACCTATTATTCTACACTTAGAAATAAGTTGGATTGCAACTAAATTACAAATATTAGTATTTTTAGAAAATTACCATGTTTTTTAGTTACATATGACATTTATGTTTTATTGCTAATTCATACACATAAATGCGTAACCAACCACTCGTAGATTTACAGTATTATAATTATATAGATGTGTTAAGCTTTTGTTTTAAAAGAAAATCTCATGAGGCCCATTTATCTTGTGGCAATTTGCAAACTTTTTCTTTTACTTAGATTGCGTAAATGTTATCTACTAACAAAAGTTATAATTATGTTATACTCTTACATGGAAAATTATAATATAAAAAAATACTTATGTTATTTATAGATTTTTATCAAGTCACTATGAAATATGAATTTTCTTATTTTTCATTTGCGCATAATACTAAACAAATATACAACGTAATTAAAATATTTTATCAATATCAATATTTGTAATATGTATATAGAAACGTCTGGCAGAGATAATATCTGTAAGCTTTGGCTGATACAAAATATTATAAAGAAAATAAAAATAACTTGTAAATACTTTGGTTTAGGTACCTTAAACCCAAGCTATATAGATTAGAATAAAACAAGGAATTATTGGATCTTAAATGTCACTTATCCACATGTAGACAGTATGTTTTACGATGAACAAAACTCCAAGAGCACTACGATAAATTTTCTACCACAAAAGAATACATCTTATGCGACTGACTACAGAGTAGAAGTTCTCGATTGAATTATTTAATTGTTTACGCAAGTTAACAACACGTTTACATAAATTAAACTACAGAAACCTACATTTATCTTATTTTAAATATAAATAGACATAAAACAAAAACACTGGTCAAGTGCGAGTCGGTGTCGCTCACTGAGGTTTTCGTACCAATGTTGTATTCTTAAATTCAAAACAATCAAAAATCTTTATAGAAATTATATAGGTAAAAAAATCATATTAGAAATTTACAGATTAAAGTAATAAAAAAATATATCAGACGTCATTCTATAATGACAGTTGTCAGTCAATTACGTATCACAAGAGGGCGAAGCCGCGGGCGGGTCACTAGTTTCCTTAATAAATGTTGATTTTCGTTGATATGTACTTGTTGCTTTTGATAGACTTATAACAATTTTGTACTACATATCCAAAAAACCAGCTTTACTTATAGATTCTTATAGGCTCGTGTACAATCAAATCAAAAGCTAAATATAGTTAGCTATTGAGGTTTACATAATGACTAAAACTATTTTGAACGAATAATTTAATTAAAGTCTTCACGTGATACGTTTACGGTTCGTCGTTTTGTGAACATATTTGAATATTATATTTTTTTAAATAAATTTGAAAAATTAATTAGCACAATCTTAAACGAAACGAGTAAATATATTGGTCACACAACTTTGGCGTTCAAATATATTATGTTAAATATTTTAAATTACACTAATTCCATGTTCATTTGTAAATTCATAATGAATAAATATTTTCGTCATGTAAATCATATATATATAATACATATTTGTCACAAGCAAACTTACGTAAAGGAAACTATTATATTTTAAGTATACTTATATTTTACAGATTTTTATAACAAACCAAAATGACGGAAGCGTTTTATGAAAAATGTTATTAATAGAGAGATTGAAAAACTTGATTTAGTACTTTTTAACAGATAGTAATAAATCAATCTTCATATATAAACAACGAAAAACAATGGAAGCAAAATTATTCATAAATAATTATGACTTTTTTATGGAGAGAATCATAGTTACTTGGTTTATTAGAATACATATTTAGTTTCTAACTTCAATATTACAATTTGCCTAAGAAGAATTTCTTAGCAAAAAACTTAAAGATATGGCCAACATTACGTGCAGTAAATCTAAAATTTAATTATATAATTTAATAATATTCTGCTCGCGTCTTCATCTGCGTGGCAATTACGAGTCTGGCTATTTCACATTATGTATATGTTTTACGTCATCACATTAAGAATCTTTGATATTCTCAGGCGTACTATATAATAACATTATAATAACAATGCATGAACAATTAGATATTTGAATCACTGTCTATTAATAGAAACTGCAATAAAATTTAAAAGATTTATTCGCATATTGCATCGGTAGTAAATAACTTTGTTCTAGATGATGATTCATATGTGGTAAAGATTTTATTTCTACAAAGACATCAGCGAGGAAAGCGAGATGGTATGTTTATACCATTCTTGTTTAAATATAATAATATCCTTTTGGAATGAGTAAAGTATATAAATAACTAAAAAAACAAATTGTTAATAGTAGCAGTTTGAACAACAACGTGTTCGCATTTTGAAGTACACCTTTTTCTATGTTCTTTCATAGAACTAGTGGAATTCAACATGAGTCGCCCTTAGCATGCCATTCAAAAGTGTACTATAGAGGTCCTTTTATATCATCCGCTTCAATTTCGCGGCGCAATTTATATGCACTTTGTAGCCGTGGCCGCTCAAAAGCACCTCACTCGAGCATTTATTCGTGGAGAGTGCTACTGCTTAATGTGTTTTTTTCTGCTGAAGAAGCGTCTTGATGACGACGTTCATAGTTAATGAGCTGCCGGTATCCGGCGGGCGTTGTACGGTAGATTGCCCAGCTTTCAAAGACTCACAGTATGCCCGCTTGCTCTTGCGGAGAGAAGGTTCCGATTGTACATTATTGTTTACCAACAGAATGACTTTCTTTTACCAGTAACATATTGAATGTCCGCAAGCGGGAGGTTGATACTTCAAGTAAGCGGTATGTCGTGAAAAAAGTTATTTTTCTCGTAGTTTCATCTTCATTCAACAGGGATCTTCTCAGCAAAATAGGTTTTTACGTGAAACAAAACGTTTTTATCCTTTTTTGCTTAGAAGTTATTACAAAAGATGGTAATGTGAACATGTCAACATCTTGTACTTTTTAATATGTAAAAATAAAATAAATTTATTTAGAAATAAAAATCTGATGGAGAACACTAATGCCTTTACATGTGGGAATAAAACAAATTCTAAACAAAGGAAACAACAACAACAACTTTTTTTTTTTTTTATTTCTATTTAATTTATGTAGAGAAGGGTTTTCCATATATATATATACACATGTCTCTAAAGGCCAGGTGTAATGTTCTAATGTTCTCTTCTGAAAGCCGCACTTCATGATAAAAATGATAAAAACTCAGTGATAATAAATTATTTTTTAACAAAAACAAAAACCGACTTCTAACAACGAACTAAAAAGTGAAAAATTATTTTACAAAAATTTTATAATTTTGAAGTCGGTGTCAAGCTAATGCTACAACACCTTTACTACAATATCTAATTACTAAGCCAGTTTGTTCTACTGAGCACCGATTTCAAAATTATAAAATCTTTGTAAAATTATTTTTCACTTTTTAGTTCGTTGTTAGAAGTCGGTTTTTGTTTTTGTTAAAAATTAATTTATTTTACGACTTTTAGTGATGGGTAGATCTTAAAAAGATGCTTCTTAAACGAGTGGTGATGGTGGTGGTAGTGGTTGTCAACGAGTGGTTGTGGTTGTCCTGTGTAAAACTTCATTTAATTAGGTATTATTTTTGCGCAAAGTAACATTTTGGTATATTGACAAGAACATACATAAAAAGTATTCGGGCGAATTGGGAATCTCCCTTTTTTGAAGTTGGTTGAAAATGAGAACATCCTCTTTTTTGAGGTTGGTTGAAAAGAAATGTAACGATCAGGAATCTCACTTCTGACATCGAGTTAAAAAGTTTTTGCTTGTAACTATTACAGTATAATCAATTTTTTACCAAAAAAAACAAACTTTCACCGGATTCCATAATCGGAACCTAGCCAAACTTTCACCAAATTATCCTTGAAGTGTATCCTTTCAAATAAAAAAAGAATCATCAAAATCAGTTTGCGCGACATTGAGTTATTCGTCTATTTGTCGCGCACATACCTAATGCAAATTTAAGACTTATGTGATTTTCTCATGGATACCATTGTCAGACATGGACCAAAAAAAAATGGGACCATTCGGGAAGCTTCACCTTTCAAATAAAAAAAAATTATCAAAATCGGTTCACCCAGTCAAAAGTTATGAGGTAACAAACATAAAAAAAAAATTAAAAAAAAAAATACAGTCGAATTGATAACCTCCTTTTCTTACAGAAGTCGGTTAAAAACACGTCTCAACTAGTGTAATATTTAAAAAAAAAGGATTTATTTGTACATTTAAATTATTATTAAATTATTATTTGTAATTGTTACTTCGAATAAGATAAACAGTTATGATTATATTAAAATGTAAAATAATAAAAAAATACTCTATAATTTACTGCTATTGGTATATGTTCAAAGTTTAAGAATAAGATCCTTTGGTTTTGCAATTGGGTGTTTTAAAATGTCAACTATAAATAGTTAATAATTAAGAATTAATGATTAGAAATGGAAATATAATAAATAAATTTAAATAAATATTTCATCCCTTCGAGTAGGAATCGAACTCACAACCGTCACATTACAGTCACACCGTACAAGGTTGATGTCTAATAAACATAAAAAAAATATTAAAATGATGAACAATATTGAAATGAATAGTAATATATGGTGTGTACTTTGTACTACGCATAAAAATATACGTCACACCAAGTATAGTACGTAACATATAAAGATATAAATAATATAAATACATATAACATACGTATAGCTTAAACAAACTCAGTTAAATGGCACCGGCCTAGGTCCATCAAATGTCATAATTAGTGACAATTTCAAGGCTTAACGACACGAAAAACTAAAAATAAAACCCTATTGAATTAGCGCCAAGTCGATTGCATTAATATGGACTAGAAATCTTCTAAACAGTCAGTCTCTACACGTGCCGGTATACATTTGAATACTCGATTCATTAGTAGAGTGCAGTGTATCAATTAATGCTGAGGTTTTACAAGCAGGCATAATATGATACAGCAAGCAGAAGACGTATTTATAAACCATATCATTGTTTTAAAGTCATACCTTACAATAACTATTGGTACTGTGTGAAAGATATGCCTCTGTACCGTTCCATTCCTTAGCAAAGTTATATGAAACAAAAATTTAATTTCAAAACGTTTGTGTACTTGCTAATGTGGTATTCGACATTCTGTGATTAATTTGTTTTCTATTACATCAATTGAAAGGAGTGCGCATGCGGACGCTTGTTTTATTAAAGCAACTGAAACTGGGATCACACGACTTCTTCAA
Source organism: Heliconius melpomene rosina (assembly GCF_056956725.1). Lineage (NCBI taxonomy): Eukaryota > Metazoa > Arthropoda > Insecta > Lepidoptera > Nymphalidae > Heliconius > Heliconius melpomene. The sequence continues at coordinate 12,430,905 of NC_140389.1, read as the reverse complement.
CGACAACTAAGCAGCCGTTTTATATACAAAAATATGTCGGACACCTCTTGACCAACGTCGCTTTTCAAAGACTACGGGAAGTATAGAAGACGAGCACAATGGTCAACAAATCTTTAGAAGCAAGTAAGTTTCGTATATGAGCTTATTGTAAAATAAAATTTCGAGATTAAAATAATATTTTGCATATTATTGAAATATACTCCTTGCATATTTTAGACAAGGAAATCTAGCTAGCTTTATATAATTGTTTCTTAGTAAATATTTAGAGATTCTTCTCAGGGATATGAACCCAATGCCATAAAATATATTTTAATAACTCTGTAGCGTCTTCTTATACTGTCTTTTTTAATAGCTATCATGTCTGTTAGAATAACTAATTCACTTTGCAGATGAAGATATACTAAATAAAAACTGTAATAAAATTACTAAATTAGAAGAAGGCTACCTCAAAACGTGAGTAAGTATAGTACATTTTTACGTTTATATTAATTTCAGATACGATATGAATACTAAGCATTATAATATTTTTTATTTTAGGGAAGAAATTAAGAAAACTGAAGTTAAATTTTCACAAAAGTTGTTGTCCAAATTACCGTCTATCTCAGAATCGAAGCAATATGTAGCAATTTGCATATGTGGTAATTATAATTCACTAAATAAATACTTCCCTTATAATTATTACAAATATCTACTTGTCTTAGAATCCGTCATAGTTTTGATTCACAACATTTATATACGTGTATATATATTACAGTCATAATGGTGCTTCTTTTACAATATAACAATTACAAATATGTTTATTGAGCTAGATGTCATTTATTTTTGAGACCACTCGTGGCGCAGGGGTACAAGCGTACGACTATAAATGGGATAGGTTGTGGGTTCGATTCCCCCTCGAGAAATTTCGAGAAAGGAAATGTCTTAACACTAGGTTCCCTCTGCCTGCCCTACAGCGTGAAGCTGATATGCCACTAAGATCTCCTTTTGATTAAAAAAGCTGAATAGATGTTAATTTAAAAGAAAATATTAATTTTCTTTCGAATACACCATCAATTTAATGAATTAGTGTAATTACCTATCACGAATTACTTGATCGTAAAAGCATAATGGTATTAGCTACCTTGACTTTAGTATGATGTATGTATATTGCAGTACTATATATTTATTACAGTGTTTTGCTTGTGGGGGACATCATGGTTTCTCTTCAAAGACCTGGTGTTGCCAGGAGGTTACGTGTTCCATATGACTGCATTGATATTAGCGGGATATGTATTTGGCCATACATTGGAGAGGTGTACGACTATTAATCCCGTAGTCGGGATGACTTTAATGGGAGTCTTGTGCAAATCCTTCGGTTCGACAAACTTTCTACAAAATCCATCTGCAGATAAGATAGATTTTCATCTTAGGTACAGCTCGCTCTAAGTGCTTCTTATCCACACAGTTCTTAAACAACATTGATCCGACTTGCTAAAGTTACCTTCTTATATTATGAATATATGATGTTGCTACTACTTTTATTTTAACATTTTTTTATTTCATTTATATTTGTAATATATTATAATTTATTGATTACTAAACTATGATAATAAAGTAATAATATTAAAATTAACTTAAACCTTAAAATGTAGCATAAAAACAATTTGTAGTCATATATATTTAAAGCTATAAAATAATTTCAGACGAATTTATCCAGTTATTATATTAACAAGAGGCCCTCTTACATGGGACTGGGAATATATAAAAAGTAATTCAGTAAAAGTTTTCTCATTGGCAACCCTCCCTTGGATCGCTGAGTGTTTATCCACGGCGTTCTTCACGCATATACTCCTTGGATTCCCTTGGTATTGGGGTAAGCAAGATTCATTAGAAAGTTGCGTTAGTGGAACTTAAATATTTATTTCTAAATACATGGAACAAATGGATAAAGCTGGAATACATCTGTATATAAGGAAAACAAGTGTAACGAAAAATGAAATGTATCTTTAAATATTTTATCAACAGGTCTTCATTTGGGGGCCATAACATCTTCAGTATCTCCAGCAATAATTGTGCCAACCACTGTAGGTTTCAGTGCAAAAGGTCTAGGATTAAAAAACCAAATAGCATTACTGGTAGCTAACGCCGGTGGTCTAGACACCGCCTTTACTGAAGGCATGTTTGGAGTTATCAACAGCGCCATGTTTTACCAATCAACACCCATTTACCGTATAGTGAAGGTAGTATTCAATTTTGCTTTTAGTTTTAATACTCTTAAGTACTCAGGCGGTCTGCTTTTATGAGCGTAGCACTAATAGGTAGTATCAGTAGCCGAAGCGTCTTTAATACTATTACAACAGTCTAACATAACTAAGCTCCATTAGTTCTGCTAACATTCTCGTTTGCCAATAATAAGAAAATTGAATTTAATATGTTGGAATTTTTTGCAGCAGCTCCCTCGATTTGAAACTGTAGACAGAGATCCCTAATTAAATCGTATAATTGTACTTCTCTAATATTTGTATTATATTATATTCATATAACAATTTCAAGTTATATTAATTTGAAATAAATATTTACAAGTATAAATAATTAACTATACATAGTTATTTATATTTGAAAATATTTATTTTATATAGCTTGTTTGTTGATTAACTGTTTTCATTTCGTAGAGATACAAATAACATTAAACCACGTAGTTATTTCTTATTTCGGTTGAAGTATTTAATTTTTTATTAGATAATTAAATTAATACATAAAACGTTATGCAAGCTTTATTTGCGTTATATAAGCAATTTAAAAGAGGCCAAACAAAAATTGAATTATAAAAATTACAAAAGAAATGTTATCACTACAGGCAGCATGAAACAATTTTATTCTTGAATAAGCATTCGAAAATTATTGTCAATTTTAATTGAAATTGATTCAAAAGGCACGATCAAAAGTTGATGGCGATGAAATTTATGAAACACAATATTGTATTTAAGAATTTATGATATACTCGTATGTTGTTGTTATAACAGGCAGTATTCGCAATTTTCGTTGGAATTGGTCTGGGAGTCACATGGGGAGTATTAATCGACGTCCTACCTGATCATAATGATTTATATGCCCCAACTATTCGAAGCCTACTTATATTCGCTGGTGGAATATTCTTCAGCTATGCAGGTGGATATCTCGGCTGGGGCGGTACATGTAAGTATGATAAATGACCAGATGAAAGGAATAAAATATGTAATATTTTTTTTTTATGTATAATCAAATATATAATCATTTTTTTGCCCATTTTTCTATCAAATCATAAAAACCTTACAAAATAATCCTTACATCCTTACAAAATAATCCTTACATCTGCATGTATCTTTATTTTAAGAGATAAATTCAAGATATCCTATCTTCATTTCTCTTTTTATTCAATCGACATGTTCCTACAAGATAGAGATCTAATTTATTTTTTCCAAGAATCTAGGTGCTTGGAGTAAGTATAAGTATTAAGTATAAACGTACGTGCTTAACGTATAAACGACTATAATATACTAGTCAGGATGCTGTAGCTTCTGAAAAATTGCCGTAAGATTTTGTGGCTTAAAATTTTTAAAAAATAATGTGTCATTTTAGAGTAAATTTTCAAGATAATAAAGTTATTCGAATCCGTTGGTATAATTATAATTTTTTGACGTTTTTATTAACTTTTAATCTATTTTTTAAAACTGAATTTTTATTTAATTTCATATTAATGACCTTATCATAGTTTAATATAATATTAAATACTGTCGCGCATCTTCGTAAAGTGTACATGAGAATGAGTGCTGGACTTCTTTACAATAAATATGCTCCTTAATCAGCCTTCATTTCAATTAAAGCCAATGAAACTAAATTATTTTAAGTACTTTAATGTCGCACGATTCAGTTTCACATATTTCTTCAATTAGTCTCGAAATAACCGCTTCATTCTGAAAATGTAAATATTTAAAGAGGTAAATATAAATAGATTTTTAAGCGACTGTCATTTTATTCCATCCATCCATGATTTTCCAATCTTCATCGTGTCGTCTCCATTTGCGAAATAAACTATTCTCCACTGACACGCCTAAAAGGCATAAAATATTATTAGAAACAGAACAGAATAGAATATTTGCTAGTTTTCTTAATTTCATTATTAAATTAATAGAATATAATAAATAATGGTAAACGGTACTACAGTGCGTTGCACTCGAAATACCTAAGTGTATTTATTTTATGCGCTTTTTATTTTATCAGAAGATATTTTTTTATTAATATTAAGACGTGGTGGTACGTGGTGCAGATGACAAATATCGAACTCTACAATTCATGAATGTGTTGTGTCTATTTCGATAGTTATAATACTTTAGGTCGCACAGTCTGGTTAAGCCAAACGTGGCCTTCGTATCCATTTAGAACGGAGTATATCTCGAATGGGCAAGAAAAAGAGAAAAAAAATAGTATAAATTTAGATTATATAAGCGTCTTCGCTGTAACCGCGACAGGTGGTGGGTTCGATTTCCACTCGAGAAAATGCACGGTGACGAGGCAAAGCGCGACATTGAGTTCCCTCACTCAACACACAATTCATCCAGAATTCGGCGGAACCGGAAGAACGGAAGTGTCTTAATGGAACGAAAGTTAGGTCCCCAAGTTCCCTCTGTCTACCCCTCTATGTACGGGATACAGTGCTGATTGATTTTGATTAAATCTGTTTATTATTTAGCAGGAGTAGCTATAATGGTATGTGCGGGCGCAGCGGCTACGCGGTGGTCGCGACGAGGCTGGCCAATAAACAATAATCCTGTTGCTGAAGTCTATAAGCTTTTATGGAGGATATTTGAGCCGATGCTTTTTACTCTCAGTGGTTATTTTTTTGAGGTAATTATTTTTTTTTCTATAAATAAATTAAAATTAAAATTTTAAGGTTTCATACATTTAAAAAGAAAAATAAATGTTATAAAAGAAAGTATATCATTTGAATAAAAACGACATATTTATAAATGATACAATGTGACGATACATAACTGCATAATGCGATGATAGTACTAAAGTTGATTTATGACGTTTCTCGAATAAACACTGTATCACAGATAATACAAATACCTATTTGCTGCAGACTTTGTCTTCACAACTCGTTCACATGCACATAAAATTTATGAAATCTATGATATGGCTGAACCAATTTTTACTTTTATATTTAATTACATTGTATTATTTCTTATAAAGTCTTGTGTACAATATAAAGATGCCACTCATGACATAAAATGGTTTCCTCTCCATATAATTTAATATTGTGGACAGTTAAACAACTGTACGTTTTTATTTTAGTTAAAATGAACAATAAATTATATTAGTATCTTTCGGAATCTTCACTCAAAATTAGTAAATTTATTGGTAAATTTTTGCCCAAAACGTACTTACCTAAGCCATTATTAAATATTTCATTCTAGATGATATTTCAAAGACATCATTACTAGGATCCGTCGAACCTGTTACAACTAAAAGGCGTTTAAAAATTTCAATATATCTTGTAGGTATACCTTCATTAACTAGAACGCATACACGATTTTAAATGTTTTCGTTATCACACGAAGGCATGACCTACAACTATTAAAAAAATATTTTTTTTTCTCGTCCTACTCTATCCAGTCAAGGCTAGCTGTATTTTGAGAGAAATATATATATATATATATATTTTTTCTCATAGGTATCTCTGATGACCACAAGGGATTTCGGACTAATAGTAGGTTGCATATTTGCGGCTTTATCCGTGAGAATGCTTACAGCGTTCTTAGTTGCGACGGTTAATCAATTACCTACAAAAGAAAGTATATTCATAGCTATCACTTGGATGCCTAAAGCCATTGTGGAGGTAAGTACAATAACAGAATGTTGTTTTTCAGTGATTAAAAATTAATTTCACGCTGTATCCCGCACTAGCAGAATAGGGAGAGGGGGGGTTCCGCTACTTAACACGCAATGCCTCAAGAATTCGGCGGAAAATGGGAGAAGTGTCTCAAGGAGAACAAAGTGTTTTAACACTTTAGGTTCCCAGGTAACCTCTACCTATCCCGCTACTGCGTGTAGTATTTTCGTAGTATTTTCGGCAGTTAAATAAGAATATATAAATGTCATTGTTGTCTATCGGTTACTGGTGTCTTTATTATACATAAAAGAATTCACTAACGATACTGGCCATTGAATATTTGTTTGTAGGTACTCTTTTTAATGTAGTTATTAATCACATTTGTATGTTTACAACACTAGTCATTAATCATAGTAAATGTCACCATATCCACCCACAATGTGAAGCCAACGAATGTATAAAAGCATCATTATCAACTTTAGTAATATTGAAATATTAAATAAAAGTTAGTTAGTGAGTTATAAATATCCAGCCGTTTAGGATCTAATTCATTTTAAGGTATGCCAGTAGTTTGACGACGTGTTCACTTTCAGAATTAATATCTAAACCCAAACTGAAATTAAATAAACTATTATTATTTCGCTATAATTTGAGGCTAGTCGTGGCGGGGGCATAGGGCATATAGACATGTGACTGTAAAAGCGATTCAGCGGAAAGTGAGAAACTAAGTGTCTTAACACTAGGTTCTCTCTGCCTACACTGTAAATGAAGGAAAAAAATCGCTATAAAAAGCTATGTTATGATTCATTGGGAAGAATTAATCTAATTGTGTTCATGCAATTTCGATATCCTTCTAATGTTTAAATATGTTTCAATTTATTAATTATTATTATTATACATTATTCATTGCATTTTTTTCTTATTTTCATTGGACATAATATGCACTTTGTCATTATATCATTATACTTAGTCGCCATTCATATTTTAAAAGTAATTATTATTGCTACTTTATATAAATGTTAGTTTTCTCATATTAACTTGTCATAAAAACACTTGCTCTAACATAATCATTATGATGTCATTAATGTAAGGTGTCATAAATATATATATACCTACATGATTATGTATTTTTATACGACTCTAAAGCCCTTTATATATAGTTGTACAGATCCAATTTGTATATATTTGTACAGCAAAGATATATTTAACTTGTCTTTTTGTAAAATGCGGCGTTGTGACGAATTTACCGCATTACATCTAGCTATGGCTTTATATAGTAAATATAGAAGTTAGATAACATTCATAGAGTATGCTCTTAAATTATCTATATCAAAATCATCTATACTATAAATAAATTGTAAAAAAAATACACAAATAAACAATTTCAAAATTTTGTTTGGGAAGTTTGTCTGGGATTTTTTTAAATAATTAAATAAGACAATTTATAAATAAGATCCCAACAAAATTAATTACGATTTATTAAGTGTATCACGGTATAGTTGACCATACTAAAACAAAAAGAAGGGGGCAAAATCACGCGGAGACCGTTAATAAAAACCGACACTCAATCACTAAAAACACATTATATATCAAAAGAAATTAAAATTCACATATATAATTCTATCTTAGTTTCAAATATGGCGTAAATCATAACGACTGATTATATTACAAAGTCTACAACATTTACTAAATAATATGAATATTACTAGTATTTAAATTTACAAACTCTCGTAAAGCTCTTATCTTTATTCTTTCGCAAATATCCTTGGTGCTTTAAGTAGGTTAAATACTGTAAATACAAATAAATTACAAGTGCAAACATAAAAAAACTTCTTTTTATTCAGTAATTCTATTTGATATTTTAATTATAACAATTGCTTGTTGTATAATAATATTAGGAACAGGAGGGAACCTACTAATCTATTGTTAATACAATCTGTTCCCATTAAGACACTACCGTTCCCCACTTCTCGTGGAATTCTGTAGGCATAGCGTTTTAAATGGCGGAACTGATCGTTAAAATATTAAATGGAAATTGAAATATTAAATGTTTCAGTTGGATCGATTCGCACTCGAGGGAGCGGAAATCGAATCCACAAGCTGTCATGTTTAAAATGATACGTTTGTCGTGCCCCTGCGCCACAGTACGGAAAACAAAACGACTTCAATCACTTAATAAAATAATAGATTTTTGTCTGACTAAACGTATAAACGACAAAAAATATCCTATAAATCCAACACTAGCTAAATATTTGTATTTGAATAATAATGCTTGCGCTTTTTTCTGATTTTTTCTAAATATTTTCTTTTTTCCTAATTAAATCTATTTATATTTTAAGGCAGTTCTAGTGCGTGTGGCTACAGATTCCTTATGGACTGAAGGTGTCACACCAAAAGACCAGTGGATCGCGCAACAACATTCGAATATCATTGTAATTGCTATATTAATAACCTCTACATTAGGTTCAATTTTAACAACAGTCTGTGGTCCAATATTACTATCTCGGGACGGTAGAGTTTCGCCAAAAGGTAAATAAATATATTCGTGTATTCGTGTATTCGTGTGAATTAAATAAATACAATAATATATAATTTAATTTCTTTATAAAATTTAACCTTTAAGAAAATTACAGATAATCAGCCATCGCACCCACCAGTCACGCCAACCACCTCGGAATTTGATCATATTAAAAATACAATTGATTCCATTCAATATATAGATGCAATATAAATGTTAAAATAAATATTGAATCAATTAAATTGAATTAACAGTAAAAAGATAAAATTTATTTTTTTAGACCCATATAAATATATATATATGTTAATATTAAAATTAAAAAAATATTTTGAGACATTTCGTATGCTTATCCCATCCCACGTATCCTTTTTTTCATAAAATAAATATTTGTAAAGGAAAAAATATACATTTAAAAGAAGATGCGTACTGTGTAAAAATAGCTCATATTCAGGTCAAATTTATTTTATCTATTTAATTTATAGTGCCATTCAAAAGTAGCAATTAAAAAATGTATACTAAAAAATAAATATTGCTTTTTTAGTTCGCTATATTTCGCACACAGCAGAGAAGACAGAGGGAATCTAGTGTTAAGACACTCCTTTCTCCATTTCCCGCCGAATTCTGAAGGCAATGCGTGTTGAGTGGCGGAATTCAACGCCGCGTTTTGCCTCGACACCAGACGAAATTAAAATATTAAATATTTAAAAAAAAGCCTTATTATGCTAAATATAGAAACTAAATATAGAATAAAATAAGAAAAAGTGTTGTTTTTCTCAACTAGCTACCGGTCATTCAGAGCTGATGAGGTACGTCAATAACAAGTACTTCTCTATCCATGCATATTAAGAATACTTCTCTATTAAGCAAACACATCAACCTTTTACATGTAGTGTGAAAGAAAATCGTGCAGCAACTTAAAATAATGGAAGTATTTATTCATTTAAATTCAATACATACTTCAGTTGTTTCTTTATTATTATTCTCTAGCTCAAATCCATAATCCTATATCTTATAAAACAAAGTCGCTTTTCGTGTCTGTCTGTTGTTTCTAACTCTTCTTCTTCTAAACCACCTAACGGATTTTCTTGCGGTTTTCACCATTAGGTCGAGTATTTTTCGTAGAAGGTTTATATATAGTTTATTATTTGTACATTCTTATGTAAATTAACATAAATACGAAAAATATGAATAAAGTCCTACCCGCTGAGACACTTTCGCGCATGCGCTGCTTTAATGGTAAGTACTACATGAAAAAAATGTACTGGAGTATTGTTCCTCTCAATGAGATCTACAAAAAAGTCCGCGAGAGCATATTTTTATCTTTTAAGAATAACGTGTAGTGATCATATTTCTGTCTAAAAATAATAATTTCAATATATTTTTTAATGTGAGGGATATTTTTCCATAATGGTATTAATCCTTATCCTTTAAAATACTTTATTAATTTTCTACGTTAAACGAAGATAAAATTAGCTTTTTACACAATTTCGAAATTGCGAATAGTTTAAGAGAAAAACGCATTTAATTGTTGACACATCACGTCGTTGACACTTCAGCAGTATCGACTCAAGTTTTACTTATCCCTTACTCTCAGCATATAAATAAGTATATTAGTTACGTTGGCCATTTAATGTAGATCAAAACTGTCTTTACTGTTTTTCATTTTAATAAGTACTTTAGAAGTTGTTACAATATCAAAAAATCCTTGCTGCGAAACGGCTCGCCACTCGCCATGCGTCCGCCGCGCCCGCCTGCCTTACACGCATCGGTGGTTCAGTGGTAGAATGCTCGCCTGCCACGCGGGCGGCCCGTGTTTGATTCCCTGCCGATGCATTCTATTTAATTTTCCTCACAGGCAGCCACGTAGTGCTTGCTTTTCATCAGGGACAGAATACCCTCTTCAGCATTAACCACAAGCAAAAAAGAAACCCGCCTGCCTTTATAGCAACGAAGATTTAGATGTGTTTGCACGTATTGGATAATTAGAGTTGAATGTATTATTTACGCGCGATATATTTTTTGTAGTAGTTATTAGTAGGTAGGCTTTTGTTTATAATTTCTTCCGTTTAAAAATAGTCATTTAACTATCTAAAAATAGTCATTTAAATATATTTTAATAAGTACTTGAAAAGATTAGTAGCACAGATTTAAAATTACGGTACCTACTAAAAAATCCTTGCTGTGTAAAACAATTGGAAAATCCTTATTGAAACTACGAAAATGCGGGTTGCATTAGGGTTTAATTAATTTTCACATTATATTAAGTGCTTTGCAAACATACATTATATGAATAATCCAGTAGTAAAAGCGGGCGAAGCCGCAAGGGGGTCGCTAGTAATTTTATAAATTCCAAAGTAACTCTGTCTGTCAGTCTTTGACGTAATCACGCTGATTCGATTGTGATGAAATTTTATATAGAGATACTCAATACTTGAGATGAATATAGGCTACTTTTTTTCTCAATTTTTTTGAGTTTCTAGAAATGACGCAGAAAATGGGCCTCCTGAAATTTTACGTGGAGGACCTGAACGGGCCGACGACGATGATGGTTGTGTCATTTTTCATACATTTTCTACGAGTATCTATACTAATAATATTTATGTGGTTATTTGCTGTTTTTAGTTCATATTTTTGTTTGATTCTCTTCGCATATTCAGGTAGTAGATTAGATAATTTTATTTTGATTTCTTGGTTAGGTGTTTTATTCTTCGTATTACTTTTTATTTTATTTTTTTCATTTTAAATAATTAGACATTTTTTCTAATATTAAGAATTTCTCTTAATTACTTTTACTTATTTTGTTTATTCATTTTCATTACTTATGTCTTATTTATTATTCTTTATCGGTTTATTTAAATGATCACATTTATCACATTTTCTAATTGTTCCTATTGAAAATTTTAAATAATTTGATAAATATATTCAAATAAATATTAGAATAGTTCAAGCGGCTAAAACCACACAAGTCTGCTAGTATTTAATACAATAGAGTCATGTCGAATAAATGTATTATACAAATGGCTAAATTGTACATTTACGTACATATATGTGTCGTCATCGCTACGTCAATTATCTATAGAGGATTAAGTGTCAATAACATCTATAAAGGTAGCTTTCGCTTTTAATAAAACTGGCCAAGTGCGTCGGACCCGCACACGTAGGGTTTCGTATCATTTTTTGTAAAAATGGCAAAAAATCATGTTTGTTGTATGAGAGCCTACTTAAATATTTATTTTATTCTGTATTTTAGGTTGTTTTGTTATAAAGGCAACAGTAATATTCATCTGTGAAAATTTCAACTGTCTATCAAAGTTCGTGATATACAGCCTAGTTAGAAATTAACAAACAAACAGTAGCATCTCAGTAAAAAGGTTCCATTTTACTCTTTAAGTGAGGAACCCCAAAAAAATATAAAAATAAAGATGCTATTTTTACAATCATAATGCCTTTATGATCATTATTATCACAATAATGACTATTATTATACATATAACTATGACAAATTTGTTAAGTATATCTATAAAAAATATAAAACTGTAAAAGGAGTGAAGTCTGTACGTTGAATATAAACTAAAAAAAGATTTACGCTGTATCCCGCACACAGCAGGGTAGGCAGAGGGAACCTGAGGACCTCGTGTTAACCTCACAAACCAAAAAAAATACTTTACGAATTCTACTGTAATAAATAGTAACTTTAAAGAAATTGTTGCATACATGCCTTTACTGGCACCACATGTGGTAAATAGTATGGCAAGGGTCATAAATTCCACGCAAGCGAAGTTCCTGGCGACAACTGGTACATAATATATCAATAAATTGATTACAATCACAAAGAATTATAACATTCGTTACCTCTTATCTGCATGTTTTATCATTTGGGAATAAAATATTTTTATCTATTGGCATTATGCAAAAAATAGCAACATAGTATGCAATTCAAACAGCTGCGACGTAGACTTTGCGTATATAAGCATTTATTGATTAACAACAATTTTATTTAAATAAACTTTATGCTAAATGAGTAAGAATATAATGAAATAGTCAAAAAATCATTATTTACATTAAAACTTTTTAAGAGACATCCAAGAAAATCACAAATTTTTCTTAATTTTATTTACTTAATAAGTTTCCTGATCGCGACACAACTCTAACAAAATACAAGACGAACTATATCGCGCAACTATGTTAGCGTGGACTATAAAACGTCTCCTAGAAAGTTCAAGAAGGATCCTGCCTTAATTGCTCTATTCCCTTGCATTTTCCACGGCACCACCACATGCCAAATTTCAGCTTTATACGCCTAGTAGTTCAGTAAGACAAATTGCAGCGTTGAATTCCGCCTTTCAACACGCAAACCTTGTAACCTGACTAATGTGTTCTTTTTGCCTATGTCGCCCTGCTATAGAGAATACATAATATGGGGCATAAACCATGAACCTGAACAATTAGTAGAAGTACGTGTATATAAATCAATACATTAAAGATCGGTGAAGAATATAGAGAAATATAGTTAGTTCCTTGTAAAAAAGAGAAAATAAAAATATTATATCCATATTATAAATTCAAAAGTAACTCTGTCTGTCTGTCTGTCTGTCTTTTACGCAATCAGGCCTACACCGCTAATTTAATTGTGATAAAATACTTATATAGAGATACTTGTGGGTCTCGGGATGAACATAGGATACTTTTTTTTCTCATATTTGTAATATTTTCGATATATACCAATATATTAAAATATTTATTAATTTGACATGCAATTTATTCCGCCATGTTTATAACAACCGCCGTTGCTAAGCAACGATTTGCAAAGTTTGTTGTTAGAAAACGTCACCCAAAATGAGCTTGCTTAACGCATCTCTCTATTGAAAACTGAAAATAATTTCATAAATATATTTAATGAATATTCGTATAGTTCAAGCGGGCGTAGCCGCGGTTGGGGTCCACTAGTAACCATATAAAAACATCTGAAAAGTTTTTTTTTGAGAAAAACATCGCTATTGTTCAATTCTAATAAGCTTCCTATTAGGTAAATGTTTCAATATCTTTGTAATATGTTCACACACTGGGCCTATATAATACTAAAATCCTGTGCACAAAATTACACTGATGTATAAAGATACAATTTCCTATTTTGTTATTCTCAAATCGATATATAAAATCTTGCTCATTTTTGTAGTTAACATTATTCACAATCATTTAATGATGACATTATTCTAAACCAGTGAATTATTTCGAATACTTACAATTTGTTTACTAAAATACTGATTATATGCATTTATATTTAATTTCACGATATTATGTACTAAAAATTTCTAAAATAATTGTCATGTGTCCTATTAATAGCTAATTAATATAAATAATTGATGTACACTTGTACATCTGGTACTAAATAAATAATAGATACTATTGTGTTAAATATTCTCAGGCAAACAGATGTGCCATAAAGATTTCTTATCTCCGAGAGTATCAATGATGTTATGTAAAAACTGGTGTATTCAAGCGTCAACTTAAGCATCTTTTTCCAAGGCAGTTAAGAACCTTAGCGGCAAATGACAATAATTTATTGATTCGGCTCTTGACGTGTATTGTAAGCGGTACGTTGCGTGGTACCCGCTACCCTGCGCACGAGTAGCTAGTGGTCATTCAAATGATTTTTCCCATTTATTCTTTTGTTCGGAACAAATATATTATTGGAAAATAGTGTTCATCTTCGTTCTTCACAAACTTAGGATTGTGCACGGCAATGCATGAAAGTAAGTATATACAAAGACGTTTAATTTTAAATAAATCATACTATAATATTTTACATTTTAACTATTTTTACATTTTAACTCATTTACTAACACGAATAGTGAGTGTCACTATGTAGAATAATAACAATACTTGCTGTAAAAAAATCGTAATGTGAATTAACCGTGAGTAAGTTCCACAAGAAGAGTTCGAAAAAAGAATTAACTTATGAAAAGTTATTTATATTTATAATATTGAATACAAATGACTTATCAATATGTCTAATTTGCGGTTTTCAGTTATTTAATGATACACAAATTAAATCTCTCAATTCTCTTATAAGAATTATGATAAAACTTTTCATATCCCCTCTATATTTTTATAACGGCATTCTTATTTTTTTATTTTTCTAAAATAATTATTTATTTCTAATATATGGCAGTGCTTGCCTTAGCATTCATGAAAATACTGAACAAAAACAACATATACGAGAATATGGTTTTTATTAAAAATAGCGAACACTTATCAGGTTTTATTTGTGTCCCTTAGATAAATATCGCTATAAATAGTTTTAATTGATTCCTCTATCGAATTTTAAATTATATTGACACATTTTTATGAATTTAGATAAAATAAACTCTTCTCACAAAATTTATACACGCTTTTAAATAAGTATATAATAAATTTTCCTATTCAACTTATTAATTGAGACACTCATTTATACTTTAATTCCATGGAAATATTCCATATACCTAGTCTATTTATTAAATAATTTTAAAATTATTTTCGGATATACTCGTACCTCATCAACACTTTTTGAATTAATTGCGTCTGCTACTCGACCCATTTATTTTGCATTGTTTTGTGAGTACAATAGCTATCAATCAATACATCGACTATTCACTTGTTCTGTTGAAATATCTAAGTTTTTCATCTCGAAAATAAGATAGTTTGCTGTCAACTATTTTTTAACTATATATAACCAATATTTTACTTGATGTTCATACAATATGGTGGTCAGTACCCTTTATCTCAGTGAGAAAAACAATATTTTTCATGTTTACTTAACAATTGACTGCTGACAAGTGACATACCAATTAATCATTTATATTTTAACTTATATATCACAAATTTAATTAATTTTAATAAAAGATGTTCTTACGATATTCTTCAACACATAAGCAAGTTTTAAAAATATCCATTTACAACTTTATCTATTAAGCGGTTTTATCATTTTATCAACATTTATTTAATAATTATGTACATATATTTTTATTTGTCGCTATTGAAGATTCTGCGTTAACTGAATAATAATATGTATACTATCTTTTTCCTTTCCTGTCCAACAAGGTGTTTCTTTATTATTTTAAAATCAACATTTTTATCAGCTCATATTAGCATAAGTCAGACTCATATGAGCAAAATTAGGAATTTATTCAGAAGTCAACGCATTTTAATTGAGTAAACATTTACTCTACAAACTCAGTGATAATGCCCCTATAATAAATACATAATTCATATTGCTTTTCATTTAATATTATAAATAACTGAGGTAAAAACGCTAATATTAAAATTTTCCGAAAATAAAACACGGAAGTTTAGCGTAGGTTAATTTGAAATTTCGAAGCTCGGCATGAAAAGTTTGGTTAGTTAGGAGCTGATGAGTTTCCCGCCCATGCGATTTCATTTCTATGTTAGATTGGTGTACAAAACAGCGTTATAAAAAAAAGATTGCGACGAATTGTGAACCTCCTTTTTTGAAAGTTGGTTATAAATAGCTTATTTATAGATGACAATTTATATAGTTTTCCTTAATAGTTTTATTATTTGATTTGTGGAAAACCTTAGTTTAATATAAAACAGGTTGAACACCGCATTGCGTCTGCTGTCATATTTTTTAAAGTTCCATACCTCAAAAGAAAAAGCAGAAGCCTCATAGGATTACTTGGTTGAGCACGATATTATAATAATGCTATTTTTACCTTAACTATAGTAAATAATGACAAGACATAAGGATCACAACTAGCAATAACTTAATTTTATTCTATTCTATCTTTATAGAGGCCAGTCGTGACGCAGGGGCGCAAAGTGTTACCGTTAACGCGACTGGTTGTGGATTCGACCCCACTCGAGGAAATGAATTTCTATGATATACTTACAAATTTTCATATTATAATTTTTTCCCTTTATTTTTACTTCTTGTCAAATTTTATAACTGTTGTAAACGGGAAGCTAACACTCATATCTTTTATTTGCGTTGACTTATCAGCTTAGTATTAGTGATCTCCATATTAATTCAGAGTTGGTAAGTACCAACCAACTAAGTACCGCGTGGAAGTCCACGCGATGTTGAGAAAAATAGTCTTGGCGGACGGACAGACAGAGATGGATAACAAAGTAATCCTATAAGAGTATGACCTGTATTGTAATAGACCAGGTAAACATTAAGAAAATTTTTGTTTAATTAATGAAAGGCCAGGAACAAGAGTAACTAATGTAGATTTCTAAGAAATCGACTAAGCTGTAATATTTTTATTATTTTTGCTCATACATCAAAATGCAGAGCAAGAAATAACTAATGGGGGACTTTAATGGGAATGTTCAAATATAAAAAAATTAAGCTACGGCTTCTTCGTAGGTCTTTGCAAATTATTATAGCCTAATAAGTATTATTTGCAATATATAAAAATCGAATATTAGGAACATATACCGTGGAGCTCTTAGAGACCACTAAAAATAAGGAAAATACACCTTAATAATTGTAAATCTTAGAAATTGACAAAGTTTATATTAAATAAAATATTTTTCTGAATCAGTGGATTAGTCACTTATAGCCAGCATAATTTTTTTTTAATTCTCATTGTCAATAAAAATGAGTTGATAGGTATCTCAAGTAAAACTATAAAATACAAACGTGACATAATTTAAATATTATATTCAAAAGCTTTAACAATAAAGTTAATTCAAAGACATTAATTATCTTCATCTATCTTTAAATATACCACAACAATCGACTATTCATTAGTTTTAGCTGTAATAAGATAAATGTAAAATGTCCAATAATCAATATAATTATCTAATAACTCATCTTTCACAGATAAAGACCGATTGCATAACTTACCGATTAAATATAAAATAACTATTATAGGAGCTGATGATGTTGCATCATGACCATGAATGCCCTCTGAATTAATATCAATTAAAGCGCACATCTAGAAATGCACTGAGACTTATTTATAGTACCGTTTTATATAAACAGTCCATTTTTTTTTCAGATCAAAATACTTTTACAATTATCGAGAAAGGTGTGTACCTCGTGCATCAGGAGGAAGATAAAAGGTAAGTAAACCTCTGTTTAAACAATGACATTACAATCGTAGCGTTTCGCATATCTTTATAAGCGCGGTAATTAGTTGAGTTTGTTTTATATTAACTGATCAAATTAAACGAACCTCATGAACGAGGACGACAGTTTGCTAGACAGAAGCATGTCTTTGGCTCAGATTGGAAAGGTGCATGAACAGTATGTGAGAAAATATGTGCCATAAAAGTGATATTTATAAAAAAAATGTATATTTTAATAGATATTTGTGGTAATGTTGCAGATCGGTCAATGCGACTCCCATTGTGAGTGTAGATAAGCTTTCGAAGGAAGATGGAGTTTCAGGACCATCATGGTGTTCTAGTATAGCCCCAACAATTATCCATTACGTCACTTTAGTTATACTAGGTAAGTGAGCCTTTATACGTAAAACTATCTGTTTTGTCAGCAACCTTACGTATATATGTGCATGCTAATATTGTAAAATTGAGGAGTTTTGAGATTATAGGCACCACGTTAATCGTTATAATGTTTCTGTCAGAGTTCCCCGAAAACTTAGACACATGCTAAGTTACGTGTTATACACAACTCCCAGCTTTTTCCGTGTGAAGCAGCATGTGAAAATTAGTTAAATATAATTCAATTTGTTATCTTCGTACATTTTCAAAACACATACACATTCAATTTATTAATTTATTTCAATTCACTATTTATTTTATTCATTCCAACAAGAATTATTTTAATTTTAAGTAATTAAATTACTATACGTTTTATAGACAGAATCTTTTATTTAAATTTTTATTCCAGTGAATGGTTATTTAAATAGAATATTTGAAAAATAATAATTTATTGATGAAATCAGTCTACTGTGACAAAAAACTCTAACCAATTAATGCGTTAACTAACTTGTTATTGGCGGCGTTCAAAACGAGAACTCAACATTATTAGTAGCTTCCCAGAAAATTTATTAATTGGCAGATGTCACTTGAGAATTCATTATGGTGTTTCGATATTTTTGTTGGCCATTTAAATAAATTATAATTTCATATTAGTTCATAAACTATAAAAACATTAATTAAACTTAATAATTTATTGAAAAACGTCACTTGACATTATAACAATATTATTAATTTGTTCACTTTATTAGAATTTAGTATTATTGATTCATAGGGACACTAACATGGGGATATCTGTGGTTTGCATGGGGTGACAATTGGGGATGGAATGGTCAGTGGTTCCGCCTGGCGATCATCGGTGTCATTGCATGGGCGAGCGGCCAAATACTACAAGAGTTGACCACTCTGCCGCCGCTACTTGCAGCTTTACTCACTGGCATCCTTGCCCGACATTTTGGTTTCGTTGATATGCGAGCATATCCAGATGTCGATGGATTCCTAAGGTATCTTATTACATATAAGGCTAAAGTTAAATGCATATAGGAATAATCTTAATTTTTTTACATCTTTATTGTAATTTTAGGTATAAAAAATTACTGACCAAATGTTAGAGTAAATTAAACAATTATTTTTTTTTATAATCTACTACTTACAGCATGACCGAAATGTTTTTTTCATTACTTATAAAAACTGTACCACACTAATACATATATACTTTTTATGAACTTAATATATTAATTTCATAAGTTTTTGAACCTATTAATGTTACGTTTCATATTGTTATTTCATATTCTTCTCTCTCTCTCTCTCTCTCAGCTCCACGCTGTATCCTGGATATAGCAGGATAGGCAGAGAGAGCCTAATGTGGAGACAGGCCGCTCTACACTTTCCGCCGAATTCTGGAGGCATTGCGTGTTGAATGACTCAACGCCTCGCTTTGCCTCGACACCAGAGCGAATAAATGAAAATATTAAATATTTTATTGCCTCGAGTGAGAATCGAACCTGTCGCGTTTACAGTCATACGCTTTATATTTATTATCTTTAATACTTTACATTTTATGAAATATGGAATGCAATTATGTTAATAGAATTATATTTTTTAGGAAAATATACCCGGTAATTATTTTAGGAAAGGGTTCTTTATCTTGGGATGTTAACTTCATGAAACAAAATTGGAAGCAAGTTCTAACTTTAGGAGCACTGCCATGGAGCGCGGAAGTGGTGACTGTCGCAATTTGCACGCACTTCCTTCTTGGGTTTCCTTGGATTTGGGGTAAGTACTTTGAATATATTTAAATAAAAATAGATATTGTATTATTTTTTTATTTATTTTTTAGTTTGATATACATAAGGACTCATTACGGCACTAGCTATTAACTAGCTAATTACCTATGCAATTAAATAATTTCTTTTTCAAAACCATTCTAAATTAATACTAAGATTAACTAATTAGATACTGTATCTTTATTAAGTAATATAAATATTTTTTTATCATTGCGTGCTGATAAGTTTCTGTTTTACTTGATATAAAATACATCTTGGTTTTCCTTGGTTTTTGAGTAAGTACTTTTAATCACCAATAAATAAATGTTTTATTATTTTGTTTATTTTACTAGTATAATACATAAAATCTTATTACGGCAATACCTATTAATCACTTCTCCAATGAAATCATTTCTTTTTTTAAAAAAATCTAAATTAATCTTTTATATTTTTTTCGTTCAGTGATAAAATTTCCGCTAACATCATCTAATTAGATACTATATCTTTATTAAGTTATAAAAATATATTTTTATCATCTTTGATATAAACTATAATGATATAAAATTTTATTCAAATTTATGTTTCTTATATTTTTTTTGTGTGCTTTGAAAATAGATATTTGTGAACTGTGGTGTACTTCTCCTGATAAAATAAAATTTGTCACGTTGTTCGACACAATGGCGAGCAATATACGCTCGAGGTGGAGCCAATTCAATAAATTTCGCTATAGAACCGCCATTGCAAAAGATTTGAATGCATTTTCAATATATGACGTTATATAGTACAACAGTGTTGAAGCTATGAACTCTCTGAAGTGTCCCAACAATTTTCCAGCGTGCACGAAACCGCCTAAATAACGTCTAAAAATTTTCCTAGTTAACGTCAGAGAATTATCTTTTTATTATATCGTTATAGTTATAGTATTTTCACTTTTCTTTTGTTTTATAAAAATGAAATGCAAATTTGCAAGCTACGAAGAGAATTTTTGTCCATTTCTCTGATAACGAAGAACCGGAATTTCTTTTGTTTATTTTTACATAATGTCCCCCTTTTGATGACATAAATTTGAATTATAATATTTTTACAAAAAAATTTAGGATGATGAAAAAACAAACATGAACCCATGTTTTAAATTATTGTCTATTTGTTTATCTTTTTGTACACACACATCTTCGTAACTACTGGACGGATTTAAATTAAGCTTTTTGTGGGATAGCTTTTTGGACTGGGTTGAATCTAGAATATTAATTATTTTTCTGAATCTGAATTTGATGTAAAAATATAGTAGTTCGGCTAAACATAGATAATGAAATATTTCCTTAACATTCGCTTTAAGCGTGATAAATGTTTTCTAGCGACATAAAAGAATTTAAAAAATTGTAACATCTAATGAAGAATTACGATTATAATAGCTTAGCTAAACTATATGAAACAATGAAATTCCGTCTACTCTAAAATTGTACATCATTATAGACTTCGTCCATTGTTAAATAAAAATTAAAGATTTGGAATATCTAATGAAGAAGACTCATAATAGTCCAGCTAAGTTATTAAAAAATAATTAATTGTTATCATACTAAAAGTTGTTTAGTATGGTGGCCAGTTTTAATTTATTTATTATGATTATTCACCACAGTGCACCCACTGCACTACGATGACCTCAACAGAATCTTATTTTTTCGTTAAATAGGTTATTAAAGAATTAAGAGATATTAAATTTTGATATTAAATATTTTTGCTTTTAAATAGAGTATTATGTGTATTCTCGCACTATTAATGAAGATCATATTTTTTAGGTTTCCTTTTAGGCTCTTTCTACGCATCCGTGTCGTGTCCTGTAATAATGCCCCCAGTTATAAAACATGGGAAGAAAGCAAATGGAAAGGTAAACTGGACACAACTAGTATGTACCTCAGGAGGGTTGGACACCGCTCTCAGTGTCGGCGTATTTGGCGTACTTTTCAGCTTTATATTTTATGAATTTGATGATAGTTACCATTACATAAAAGTAAGTATCTACTAATTAATATAAGCCTTAAAATACAGTAATTTCAACTAATTAAGCTTAAATTGTTAACGTAAAAGATATGGCTAAAATATATTTTTTTTATTAAGGATTTCAAAAAAATATTAATAAAGAGATAAAATGAAATATTTTAGGCAATTTTAGCATTACCTTTGGGAGTGGTGATTGGAGTCGCCTGGGGAAGTCTAGCAAAATATGTACCCAATTCAAAAGACATTTTTGTTACTGAATTACGAGTGCTCTATGTACTATTCGGAGGACTTTTTGTATTCATTTGCACTTCTTCTATTGGATGGGGTGGAGCAGGTTCGAAATAACTAAATTCATATAATTATTCCATTTTCTAATGTTTATTACGTCATGTAATCTATATATATAAAAGGACTTGTCCTCACTGACTGAGGTAAGACGCACGCACAGCCCTAACCGCTGTGCGTAGAAACGTGGAATTTGGACAGATGTTTACTTTCGTAATCTGGACATCCACTAAGAAGGGATTTTGAAAAATTTGAACCCTAAAGGGGTGAAATAGGGGTTCAAAGTTTGTATGGAAAAAAAATTAAATCGGCACCGATTTTTATAAAATTAGAAATTTAGATTTTTAAAAGTATTTAATTGAACACGTGTTTCATCGTTTTCTAGAATCCTCCCCCTAAGGGTGCAAATAAGGGGTTGAAAGTTTGTATAGGTTTTTTTTAAATCGTCACCAATTTTTATAAAATTTGAAATTCAGACTCTTAAACGTATATAATTAAACACATGTTTCATGGTTTTCTAGAATTCACCCCCTAAGGGTGCAAATAAGGGGTTGAAAGTTTGTATGGGAAAATTCTTAAATCGCCACCGATTTTTATTAAATTTGATATTTAGACTCTTAAAAACATTTAATTGAACATGTGTTTCATGGTTTTCTAGAATTCGCCCCCTGAGGGTGCAAATAAGGGGTTGAAAGTTTGTATGGAAAAATCTTTAAATCGCCACCGATTTTTATAAAATTTGAAATATAGACTCTTAAAAATATTTAATTGAACACATGTTTCGTGGTTTATTAGAATTCGCCCCTAAATACGCAAGCGAAGCTGCGCGCGTCCACTAGTCGACTATAAAAGACTGTAAAAATTAGTTACATCATAGTTAGTCTTTTACATATTATAAGGAAGATTATATTGTATGTTTATGTATTAAAGGGGGTGTAGCGGTACTCGCGTGTAATGCGACAGCGGCGTCGTACTGGGCCAAGAAGGGATGGAAATTGAACCAAAATCCGGCCGCTACTGTATACCGAGTGCTGTGGTCAACATGTGAGCCGGTTCTATTTGCCTACACTGGAACGTTTTTCGTTGTTAGTATGTTTTTACTTACATCTATGTATAATATTTATATGAAGAAATACTATTTCCATTCTTGTTGTTGTTTATTGCTAATCTCACCTTACTAATAATTTATCTAACACATCTATAAATTGGTGCCGAGTGTTCATCTAATTCTAAACTTAGTCAAAGTCCATAATAATTTTGAACTGTTAAATTAATTGCAGGTGCACAGTTCGATATCGGAAACTATGTTAATTGGATTAGGGATCTTACTTGTATGCGTCTCTGTGAGACTGATAGTAGCAGCTCTAGTTTGTTGGAAATTAACATTGAAAGAGAGGATCTTTATATGTTGCGCGTGGATACCGAAGTCTATTGTAGAGGTGAATAATTATTTCTCTTCTCCCCTATACTGTTGTATTAGTCCTAATTTATTTCGAATGTTCGTTTAGCTTAATCATGTATGTACAAGTATGTGAGTAGTAGGGCATTTTTTTACCTGGCTGTACTTTAAACGCCTTAACTTAAAAAAAGCAAATATATTTTTTATCATATTTCAACAACAATACTACTGAATATACTCGTACATATTCATATAAATACTTAATGATAATAGCTTAATAATAATAGCTTAATGATTCTCACATTGATTTCATATACAACATATATATGGGCGGGTGCATAAATATTTTTATAATATTTTTCTATTAAATCTTTTGCAGGCTGTTCTTTGTCCTTTAGCAATAAATACAATAATTATGTCTCGTGGCAAATACACTGAAGAGTTTGTTGTTGCTGAGGAAATAATGAGACTTATCGTACAAGCTATATTTATAACGACACCCATTGGGTTTCTTCTAGTTAATAATTTGGGCCCAATGCTACTTAATTACAATACTGAAGATATTGAAAGCAGTAAGTATGGTAACATATCAATTATTTAAGTTATTTTATATGTATATATAAGTGCTTGCTGCTAATTAATATAGGCAATCGTGGCGCAGTGGCAATGGTTGTGGATTCGATTCCTAACCTAGAAGTCATTATTTTCATTTACCCGCTCTAAAAGGACAAAGCGCGGGGTCAAGTTCCGCCGCCACTAGGTTCTCTATGCCTACCTTTAACTCTACTATGTGGGGAAAAGTGAGAAAATTTTAATTGAAATTAAAACTACGTAGATATATAACACACTATGACCAATCTACGCAACCAAGACTAATATCTGTTTTGTATTTCATTTTTAACTTCGCACGTTTACTAATTCTGTTCTCTTGGTGTGCTGAATGTCGAATTGTCGAATGAATAAATGAAAATTCCTTATAATGATGATTTTGTTTGCGTAAATCTGACATTTACTTTATTATTAATAGAAAATGTATTCAATTATATAACAGCATATCTCAGCATATGTTTTTTTTTTACAGAACCCAGATTCACACAACGGAAATCAAGTGCATTTTGTCATAATGAGGATGTCAAGTTATGAAATAATAGACTTGAGAAGTGTACTTAAGTACTTCTAGACGGAGAATCTTAATAATTCACTAATTTTAAGTAAATCTTAATCTATTCATATAATAATGTGGCTCAATAACACCAAAAATACCAGTTATTCGTAGGTAATAAGTGTAAAGATAATAAATTATAGTGTGTTTGTTAATTTTCTTGTAGATACTGATGCACTTATAATTTTTTTTTTTTTTTTATGAATTTATTGACAAAATTTTGTCATTGCTTCACAAAAAAGTAGCAAATATTGCAAATATTTTTAACACTGTCGTTCTGATATTAATCTGTAAGTTTATTATCTGAATAATACGTTAAAATTGCAAATTAGTTCGAATTCAATTCCATTGTTAGGTATCCACTTTCCAGCTTTAGTGTTCGACCTCACAATTATGTTGCTTTGGCATTATTTTTGTCTCGAGATAAAGATTTATTTATCTCGATATCAATATGAAACAAATTAAAAAAAATGTTTCATCGTATGCTTAACACTATAATTATTCTATTGATAAATTTCTATTATTTATTTTAAATAAACATAATAAACATATTATGTTTATTAGTAGAATGTAAATTTACAGTAAATATGCTTGGTTATACGTCTTTTATATTTAAACTAACTTGTTGTTCTAGAAATGTGCCATAAATGCTTCTAGTGTATTAGTATGTCAGTTATGTATATAATATAACTATGTACATGTATATAATATAACTATAAACAATAAGTCATATTTAAGTATGAATGTCACAAATATTTATTTTTACTGTATAGAAAAAATACATTTATTCGCTGGCCGAATATAATTTTTGTAGCTAATTAAGTGTAGTAATAAGTTCTAATATTGTCAGTATTATGTTTTAGTATAATATATAATATGTAAGTACATTTACTTAACTTACATATAGAGAGATCGTTGAAATGTTAATAAAAATTATCTACATATAAAAAGATGTACCTTACAAGTTGATTTTATTTAACTTAATAAAATAAAATCTTAGGGTAAGCTTACAAAGTACTTAATGTCTTGCAGTGTGACATTCTAAATTTATAATTTTACAATACTATACGAACTCTTATATCACGTAAGTATTATTCTTACCTACGAAGAATGTATTTATAAATATTTCTTATTGAATTATAATTATTAATGAAAATTCAGTAAAAAATTAAAAATATATATTTTGTATTTTAAGGTATTTTTTATTTTTCATCTATATTTTATTGTTACTAAAAAGAATAACTAAGTACCTAAATAAAAAATATAAAATTTCAGATTCAAAAGATATATAGATAGAAATACGACTTAGGGTTACGTACCTTTTAAGGAAAAGAGGAACGCTTATAAGATCACTTTGTTGTCTGTCTGTCAAGAGCCTTTATCTCAGGAACGCTTGAAGATATCGAATTGAAATTCAAACCATATACCTTGACTCATGGCCCATGATTCCCTAATAAAAAACCTATTTCTACATAAAAAAATATGGCCGTTTATTTAATAAAAAAAACGTATTACAACACTATTAAGAGAATCAAAATTAATGGGGTACTTCTGGTTAACCTAGAATTATAAAATTTGGCGGCTAGCATCTACAGGTAGTAGATGCTAGCTGCCAAATTTTAGGAGCTCAGTTCAGTTAGGACCCTCGGTTGGCGACTTGCGCTTTTCCATTTTCTTTAATAGTTTAATTTATATAATTCCTTCAATTAAATAATTTAAAAATTATATTAAATTATGCTTTTATAATTTTGAAATTATAAATATAATTTGTAAATTATAATAAGATTTATAAATAAAAAATTAAGCGCCATCTTACGAGCAGCATGAACACTGTTGACTCGCAAACGACAAACAAACAAATCAGCAAACAAACTCCAGCAAATTCTACGTCAAACAACTACAGTGTGGTTGAACTAGTTTGCCGTATGTAAACTAGGTGGCATTTAAATAAAAATATTACAATTAACAAATCAAATTATATTTCAGGATAACATTTGCATATACACCATTGCGCCAATTGGTAACTTACACGTACATAAAAAAATATTTTTAAAAAATTCTACTCTATAATATTTTTGGCTTATGTAATTTTATAAGCAGTATAATACTGCTTAGAGACATCTCAGTTTTGTCATTTCATGTACACAATGAGGTGATATGTCAGATTTAAGGATGAAGTACTTCGATCGAGGCTCTACTAGGCCTTATTCGCACTCTTTATCCTTAAAATAAATGGTAATACTTATCAGAGCGAGAAAATTAAACTAATTTAAATTTAATCATTCCCCAAGCAAGGATTGAACCCACAACTATCTTGCATACAGTCAAGCGTAGGCTCAATGCGCTACATTGACCTCAGTATTCAATATTTTTTTATTTGTGAACAATTATTAAGGCGTGCCATTGGAGAGGCCTATGTCCAGCAGTGGTCGAGGATAGGCTGATGATGATGATGGTGAAGATTAATTATTATTAGTGCCAACCACGATGAATAATATTTCTTATTATTCATCGTGGTGGCAGCGTCTAGCTAGGTTTGACCATAACGCTGAAATTTTTTTGTTACTTAGCCATTTTATTACTGTTACTAAAACCCCCCTCAATTATTATTTTGTAAATATATTCAATGTAAAGACGCGCCATTTTCTGTTTTATTATATGTAAGTACCTATAGATGTCATTATGAATATTTTTTTCAAATATTGCTAATATAATTTCATTTTGATCATTTCAATATAAATTTGGTCTGTGTCGGCCTAATAGTTTTCTCAAAATGTTTTTTTTCTAAAAACTGAAACTTAACAGATTGATTCCAAAATGTTTCATATTTTTTTTGACAGAGAGAACCTAGTGGGTATGAAGGCTGACAACATATTAGTCTCTACTTTTCGGTAGAATTCGAGACATTGCCTGTTGTGGAATTCAATTCCGCATATTGACGGTTAAAACTATATTATTTCTTATTTTTACAATTTTTTTACTCTTGCAATGTTGTATGATGTTTGATTGACGTTATTGAACCTACTGTGTTGATATCCGATTACTTAAAAATGGTATCGGATAAATTATCTTGAAAATATGTTAAATTATATTGTAAATGTCAATATATTATAGAGAATTAGTCAATACTACCTTTTAATTTAAGAATATCGATCAAGTGCGAGTCGGATTCGCTCACCGGAGGTTCCGTACCGATTTCAGGATTATGGGTCAACGACGAGTACAACATATAAAAGTTCAAAAACTGAAGGACATAGGTACTTCAAAGACATAAAATTAGTGCATAAGCCCGCAAAGTTATATTTAAAAATAAATATAAAATTAAATTAATCAGCTTCAAGCTGTATCCCGCACACAGCAGGGAAGGCAGAGGGAACCTAGTGTTAAGACACTCCGAATTTTGGAGGCATTACGTGTTGAGTGGCAGAACTTAATGCCGCGCTTTTGCCTCTACACCAGAGCGAAGAAACGAAAATTTAAATGTAATTCATTATTTCACAGCCCCGAATTGGGATTGCACCCACAACCAGTCGCGTTTTCGGGCACAGTTTGTACCCCTGCGCCACGACTTTTTTATAATGCATGTATTTTTAATGTTAAGCTTGCTTTTGCTTGTCTTAAATAAAAAAAATAATCTTCAACACAGACTGATTTGTGTAATTTTGAAATTTGTTTTTATGTCAATATTATTTGTTATTTATTTCTTTCTATACAAATTCAAAATGTATAGAAAACAATTTTTATTAAATTTAATATAAAATATATTATTTTATTTAAAAACATGCTTGATTCATAGTGTCACAAGATCCCTTAATTAATTTGAGGCAACGCTAAGTGTCTCAGTGGAGCGAGGCGCGCGTGCGCCAGTCCGACCGGCCTGCGCCGCCCGCCTGCACATACTGTCCATGGTGACAATTATGGCGTTTATTTGTTCACACATATTAAGTGTCTGTGTAAATTCTGTATACTAACCAGTGCAAGTTTAGAGTTCGGTTCAAGGTTTCATAGCTCTACGTGATCACGTTGAGGTATTAACATAAAAGACCTCAACCGTCACGTACTCTAGGCAGCTGACTTCTGTATTATTTTTTATCAGTACACTTACCACTTCACCTTCGACAAATATCTTATCAATTACCTGTCAAAAGGTGGAAAATATAACTTCCGATATATTTTTCGTTTGTTTATCAATATCGTCGATCCTGCCAGAAAAGTAATTTTTGTATTTACGTAAATATGAAAATTTATAATTTGTAAAAATGAAAACGCGAGACCGCAAAGAACATATAATAGACAACAAAAAAGAAGAGAAACATGTAAATAGAAAGGATAAGAAAGCATTGAAGCAGGAAGTTCGTGGGAAACGGTCACCAGTTCTGTCACAACGAGACCGCACAAAACGTTCCGGTGTTGACGCTGTCAAGCTTCACCTGAAAACTACAGGCGGCACAGGCAGGACTTCCAGATCAGCAACCTCGGTAATTCCTTTACATTTTTTATACTTTATACATATTTCCACAAGAAGATACAATTATATATTTAATAGTTATAAATTTCTTATACCTTAATAATTAAACTTGCCTAATATTAAACTATAATGTTTTCATATATAAGCATTAATAAATATAATTTATTATCGATTTACCTACTATAATTAAGACAAAAACTGTCAGTCTGCCATAATAAATTGAAAAGAATAAAAAAAACATAAAAAAACTATATAAGCAACACATGCACTATAAAATTATTACTTTATGTCATAAGGTAAACGTAAAATAATTTTATATTGTAATATGTTATACGCAATTTAAGCAGCCAAGAATGGACATGAATGCTAAATAAAGCCGAATACTTTCCGCGAGCGTGACAATACCTACACTTTGCCAGTGACGGTAAGCCATGTGATTCGGTTATCACGTCACTGTATGAGGTCGTGACAAAGGAAGATAATCTGTCAGTAAGGAATATTATCACATATCGTATAAGTATAACAAACAATCAAAGCAGTAACAATAGTAATTACTTATTTAAATCTCACATTGCTGCAAAATATTTAATAAACCACCTATTGTAGCTGTCACAAGACCGATTAAGGCGATAAGTGGATGTTTGCTTCGGTGATCTAAATCCAAAACGAAATGAAAATATTTGCTATATATTACTATTTACTCATTAACTTACAAATATCCACTTCACTTATAACGAATATTATTTTTGTCCTGCATGTCAACGGAATTATACGGGTATATTCTAAAAACATATATAAACATATTATAAACAATAAGTGAAACCAAAATGAAAATATTTAAATATAAGCCAGTTTGTAGTAACGATATTAATATAATAAATGTATAATCATTACGCTACTGAGAACTACTACTGAGAAAACTATTATATCAAACAATTTTACTATTGTCCGTTAGATCAATTAAAACTTGTATGATAATATTAAGACAAACAATCATTAACTGCCTTCATTCTAATACGTATTTGTCATATTGATATACTCGTATATATAACAGACAGGGCCGAGAAAAGATCATTAAAAAGAATATTTATTTAGAAATACGTCAGTACATTTAAGCCCATGCAAATACTAAAAAAATACTATTGATCAGCTCTATCACAGTACTTACTACTTATAGACAGACTGATGATTGCATAAGCCTTGGTGATCTATACTTTATTGGAATATCTTAGCTGGATCTCTTTTTAACGTGCATCCTCCTATTGCGTAAGCTTGTCTTTCTTTTACCGTACATTCTCCTTTTTGTGTATTCCATTCAACGTGACATTGGCGAAGTGATTAGTGCTGAACTGGCACGCTCGGAACGCCATAAATATAAAACAACAACAATTTTATTATAAAGAGATAATAATACCATTTCAAATACATAAATTAGGTTGCGAGATGAAATTCATTTCTAGATTATGATAAAAGTTATCTTGATGATTGATAAAAGATTAAGTATTAAGGTTATCTCGAAAGCAAAATCTCTATTTTAAATAATAAAATCAAGATTTCCTACATTTTTAACTATAGTAAAAACTGCAATTAAAACTATTAGGACGTTTTTGAGATTAGCGTGAACAAACGCACTGACGAAATTTTTAATAATCATTGTTTATGGTTCTATTGCGATATTAAGTGCCGATTACGATTTTTCGATTTTCCGATACGATTTTATAATGTGGGAACAGTATTTTTTTTGACGTATTTTTTATTTTTATTAATTTATATCTAAATGGCTAATGGCTTTTATCACATAATCAGGGGTCGTAAGTGAAATGATAAGAGTATTTGATCTGTTATAGTATATTTATTTATTATATTTTTATTATTTAAAATAAAAGAATTGTAAACAACAATATTACAGTAGTAAAGATTTCATTTCTTCTATATTTTCTTTCTATTTAATATTTTCATTTCCTCACCCGGCTAACGAGAGAAAACACGGCATTGTATTCCGCTAATCAACACGCAATACCTTAAGAATTCAACGGAAAGTGCAGAATGGAAATGTCGTAAAGGGGAACGAAGTGTCTTAACAATAGGTTCACAAATTAACATTCGTTATATATTCAGTGTATACAAGCGGTTATAGATAAAGTCAATTATATCAAATAACATACAATTTACTACCACAAATAAAAAAATAAAATAGCAAACGGTCCATAAAAACGTGTTCAATAAACATGATGATACTTAAAATCGTATTACATTTTTGTTGATCTCTGTGTAGGATATTAATGTACCTAATTAGATTAATTTAGAACTAAATTAGGTTCCCTCTGCCTACCGCGCTGTGGATATAGCGTAAAGCTGATTTTTTAATATCTATATATTATACTACTTATATAAATGTATCATATATAATTGTATTATTCTTACCTTTTTTGTATTATGAAATATTATTTGCGCTATTCGACCAATCAATCTATTATACACTTGTTTAAGCTTATTAGCTTTCGAAATGTCGGCTTGAGGATGACATTCTTCTTCCTCCTGGCATTAAAACCAGCATAATTATGTTGCCAGGGTGTCCTTTCCTGCTTATCCTACTCTACTTTGCACGATCTGTAACTGTAACTTTTCAGTTCCAAACTTTCTGCGGAAATGAGGCATTACATGTTAACTCAACGCCGGGCTTATGCTTTGGTACCAAAGCGAAGAAATGAAAATAAATAATTCCCCCGACGGTGACGTCGCGTTACAGTCACACCCTTGTGTGACTATGGCTACACAAGGCTATGACTGCACCATGACGGCCTCACGAATGCAATTAAGAAATTTCAATACACTTGTTTACTGAAACTTTTATTTGCATTCTTCAATTTAAGAAAAGCTAAATTAAATAAAATATCTGAACTACTTTTAGTGCTACAATAATATTTTATACATTGTTTGTATTTGTTAATATTGAAAATATTACAGATATAGTAAATAATGTTATTTAATCATTCATTTTCATTTAAAAACGTCAAATGACTGTGGAAACTCATAATAAAATGAAAAACGAAATTTAAAATATTTTTATTTGTAGACAACACATATTTTTTAAACATTTAAAAGACCTTGTTTTTCTGAAAAAAACTGTGATATTAGTTAACGCGTATTTTACTGTGGATGCCCTTAGCTGCTGTAATCACGTAGTTCTGAACGACAGTCGTCTCAGTCGTGGAATGTCCGCCGGTGGACGTTTTGGTGTTGATTTTCATCTCGCCCTTATCCCTTATCGGAGACACCACTTATATCTCGTGACCGTACTTACACCTGCTAACGTTGTTGATTTCACACATTATCGAAACTACCAACCGAATTAACGTATTTAATATTCAATTTAAATTTACTCATACGATTTTAAGTGAATTGTTAATTAATTTGTTATAATTACACCGATTTAGTTTATATTGGTATTATTGATATATTCTATTATAGTGCAGCAGTTTTGAGAAGGTAAGGTTATTAATTAAATAGTAATAATTAATTAATTTTAAATACACATAAGTACTTGTATAAACATGCCTAGCAATAAATAGAAGGAAATATCTATATTTTTTTAATTTTACTCGTATAGAAATGCAAATTAACAATAATAATGATTTTGTATTTCGTGTAAATTAGCAAAGAAATTGTTATTATTTATACCGGCGGTTGAATTTGAATAGCTACAAAAAATTATAATAATACTCTAAAGTAGTGTCACATGTAGATGAATACAATTTTAAAATTGAACAAAGGCATGTAACGAATGCTTTATCCTCGAAAGTAACGTTACTCTTTTTACTTCTGTTACCGTATATTTTGTGATTTTTACATAATATGCTTTTTCTCGACTGCTAAGGAAGGTTTATTATTTAGTACATACAATTGGTAAACTGAAATTGTGTAATATATCGAAATATACTTTTGTATATTATATTTTGTTCTTCCTTGTTATACTATTGAAGTATTGACAGAGTGGTCGTAGTCGTCGATCAAGGACAAATATAAAAATTGTAACAATTTTTTTCCAAGTGTTAAAAGGGTAGTAGAATTACCCTCGTAATGTAATTCTTTTTTCAAAATCATTTTTTATTTGAAAAAAATTTTTAACACTACACTTTGTCTATGAGAATACAAAATAATTCTAATATAATTAACATTTTTCCGAGTGAAGATTGAATATATAATAGTAAGAACTAATTCTACACCATCACAAAAATATTCTTATTCCTGACATTAATCCCGGCTATGATTAGTTTGTGTAAAAGCAGAAACTAATGGTGCTGTTTATGAAACAAACTATATTTATATAAAATAATTTCGAATATAAACATTTCCTCGAGAAGGAATTGAAGCCACGATGACGTTAGGTCAATAAAATATTTACACACTGGACAATAATCTAATTCTTTATTGACATCCACTTGAATTGTTTTTCTAAAGTAATGCTTATCAAAAGATATGATCGCGTGCTGTATGATGGAGATAAATGAATTAAAATTATATAATAACTTTGCATCGATTTTTTAGAGAAGTTTCTTGCATTTTCAAAAGAGAAAAACAAAACAGAATTTATCATTGGCATCGCTATTCCTCTTAGAGTATTTCCTCTTGCTTGTCCCCCTCGTCTTTACTTAATGACAACACTTTGGTAAAATCCTAATGACATTCAGTTAGCTTAATATTCGGTGGATCTCGAAAAAAAATAGATACATATCTGTGTGTATGCTATTTAAAATACAACACCTAAAATAACTGGAAGTTAAATATATTTTTATTTTTACAATATATATTTCTTTTATTAAAATAATTATTGTAATTAAAAAAATTATTGTGCAATTAAAAAATATATTTTATACTTTACTTAATTAATAATTAATTCTTGTAAAAATAAAACTGAATAATATAATGAAGATAAAAAATACACTTAATTTTCCTAAAAAATATATATTAAAAAAAAAACATTAAACAAATGACATTCTATAAACATTTCTCAATCACATCACCTTCAAATGTTTGTCACGCAAAGATATCATTCACTACATCCTAGGAATAATAATGACAGACCGAGGAAAAATGTTGTTATAAAAATTGTAACATTTTCCTTTGTATTAAATAGATACAATAGAACGGTTCACGTTATTTAATTTATTTAGTTGAAAGTATTTTTTCTGCTTTGCTTATAATGTGCTTTTATGCTTTAAATATGCTTTTCGTATATGGAAATAATTTTTTGTCCTGTATATTCAATGGAGGAGCCTAAGGCTGCGTTTTGTCTAAGAAAAACGTTAATTAAACTTATTTTAAATATAAAGATATACGACGACAACCATTATGTGCATTCAAAAGATTAATTATTGCACTACGATATTGTTTTTAAAGAAAAAATATTTTAATTATAGTGACTTATTTACTAGTATTAAAAATAACATAAAAAAAATTACCTACGTAAAGTCTAGTATTATATTTCTATAAATTGTACCTTTAGTATACTATGTGATATTTTTTTACTTAAAAGCATTTTGAGTAAGTAGAAAAATATAAATACTCCAAAAATATAAATATCGTCTAAATACAACATTTATTTGAAATCGATTTAAATTTTACATTTTCTATTTATTTATTTCTAAATATAAACATAATATTTGTTTATTATTTAAATATAACCTTAGCTCTTAAAACATGATTATGTTTAATAAAGTGTCAATTGGGATACAATTGTCAGGGGCAAGACGACATCATAACATCACGAGCCAAACTGTGTCAGAGGCACATAGTACTCGCGCATACTGTAAGTGGTCGACGGGACTCGCGGTATTCCTATTTTTAACCGACTTCTGTAAGAAAAGGAGGTTATCAATTCGATTGTATTTTTTTAAATTTATTATCGTCACCGGCTCTATTACTGAAGGCGTTTGAAAAAAACTAGTGAAGTGCCAGTGAATCATATTACTCAACATGGTTTGTGTTTTTATTTCATATATCATTCAAGTTATACTCTAAAATTATTACACAAAAATTTTAGTTATAACTATATTATAATGTTTTATTACCATTTAGTATCATCATTGTTAATAACCATTTTAGTTATAACAATTATGTTTGTGTGTTTTAATATTACCACTGATTAACTCCTAAATGACAAATATTAACTGATTAGTACGTGATTAGTCCTTCTAATAACACTTCATTATAATGTATAATGAGTAATAGCTATATTTAATATACAATATTATAACAAAGCATACATTTTAGATTTCAATTAGCATCTCTAATATCGACAATTTTCCACACAACCTGAAGTCACAACAGGTGCTAACGCTTACATCGTGACCACGCGTTAAGCTAATGTTAATACTAGGCAAAATGTAAACAAAGTTGATGTAAACTAAAAATAACGATTTCACTAACATCTGGACCAGATTAGCCTTAAATGATTCTCGACTCGTCAGTCAGTCAGTCATATTCACACATCGCTTGAACTGACTAATAATTAATGAATGGGTCACTCACACACTTAATTTAATTGTTGGTGTTTCATAATAATACCACTTACAATAAATTCAACACAAATGATTAAATCGTTAACATTAAAAATATCGAGAAAAACATAAAATCGACGGTAAGACGGTAAGACGGTAGGTAAAATATTGGAAGTGAAAAATTTAAGTATCTTTTATTGCTCTTTTGAACTACTAACAAAGGTAATTTTTGATTGCATAAACGTTTTAAAAACGCTCAAATAACATTTTTTTTTTGTTTTGAAAAACAGAAATTAAAAAACCACTTCTTAGTAGTTTAAAAGAGTGATAAAATCGTTGGGAGTTTTCGCTTCCGATACTTTACTTAGATACCATTGAAATATTATATACAGAAAAAAAATAACATATTTACACATATAAAAAGTAACAGCATGCAATATTGTACTACACATAGTATACTATCTTGTTACTTGTAGAAATTATTTCGTGACGCCGTTATCTTCACTAAGTCGTTAAATAGTGAAAGTAAAATATTTTTAGTCACCAATAGAGAAATAGTTGAGGCCGTCCTGGCGCAGCGGCACAAGGGTGTGACTGTAACGCGACGGTTGAGGGTTCAATCCCCACTCGAGGAAACGAAATATTTACTGAAATGATTCAAATAAATATAGAATTTAAAATTATTTGTATGTTACTAATAACAAATCAATTAAAAAAGCGAAACTACAATATCTATTTATTGAAAAAGTAAACTTTAAGATTAAATAATAAAATAAGTTATTTAATATGCTATTAAAAATTATATTTGGTTACTCTTGACTATGAAAATAAATAGTAAGAAGTAAACACTTCACCCAGTACTTTATAATATTGATAATAGTTTTATGCGTCAGATTTAAAACGTTCAACAAACTTTCTCTAGTGTTTATAGTAAATATATTTTTTTAAAAAGTACCTACTCTATGACACAAAATATAAGTAATGAAGAAAGAGAAATAAATAAAAAAATTAGGTAAAAAATCATCTAACACTCGTGCATAAGAAAATCCTTATATTATTTAAAGCATTTTCTTACAGCTTGATATCAAGTGAATTATATGATTATACATTTTCCTATTATTGATTATTTTAATTTATAAGTAACACTGTTATAGTAAAATAAATTCTTGGGTGCAGAAAAGGACACCAGAGCGCCTACTGCAGACTTTGAGGAGAACATTAGAAATTAAAATAGCAAATATTATATTTTACATAATTTCCACTCAACACAACACAATTCAAGTGCGTCCTTTTACATACCAAAGTCGCCGTTTTAAGCATCAAATTCGTATTTTTAAAAGTTCAGATGCGCAACCTCAAATTCATCCAAGATTCATAAATTATTATTTTTTATTTGGCATTAAAATATTTACTATCAAATTAATAAATTATATAAAATTTACAAGTATAATATTAAAAAATATATCATCTCACAAACACGCAATGTGTATTTTACACCAACAATTTCAACCTTATATGGTATTAATTTCATTACTCGTAATCTAATCGACTAATTAGTAAATTTGTCACATTCATCAAAACTAGTACCAGGCACCAAACTAAATACCTACTTAAAAGTCCAAGAAAGCTGCAAGTTCACTAACTTACAAATATAATAAAGGTATATGTAATGTACCTACGTAAAAAATGTCGAGTGAAAATTAAAACTTCAAGTGGCTAAGCCTGTGACTGTAAACGCCTCGGTTATGCAATCGGGGGACTAAATTTTTGAATATATTAATTTCCTCACTCTGGTAACAAAATAAAGCGTGGCGTTTGACGCCGGCAGCCGTCTAGCTCACTTCATTGAACAATATAAATACAAATTGAATTTCAAAGATTTTTTTTTATTTTACTATAAACAGGAGAAGGTTTTCAATTCGATTGTCTGTTAAAAAAATGGTCCTAAATATTTTTAATTTCAAATGTAAAATTAAAATTTTGGAACTTGGGTGAATTTAAAGTTAAACTACAATTTTGAAATTTATTTAGAAAATTTAAGGTTTGTGTATAAAATTACTTATTTTTGCTGCGTCACCGTACGAATTTAGAGTGAAAAAAAGGTAATATATTACGCAAATCTCAAAAACCAGTTCATGCAATGATTTCAGCAAATCTGTTTATTTACTTATTCATCCTTAACTATCTACATAAGTTATTACTTACACAGGTCAAGGATATAGCTAAATATGTCTTGTAAATATTGGAAAGTGTGTTGAATATAATATGTACGAGTATGTACGTTTTTATCACTTGTTTTGATTTTTTTTTATAGCTTTACATTGTATCCCGCACGTAGCCAGAGGGAATTTGAGAACCTAGTGCTAAGACACTCTGTTCCCCATTTCCTTTCTGCTGAATTCTTGAGGCATTATGTGTTGCATGGCGGAATTCAACGCCGCCAGAGAGAGGAATTGAAATTATCACATATTTCATTACCTGAGTAGTAATGGATAAGCAAGTGAATAATCGCGAGATCAAGCTCAGGATTTAACAACAAGCTTTTAGCGTGTTCAAATCTTAACGAAAAAATATTATAATAAATAAAATATGGATGAGACCTGAATATCTGTCTAAAAATTCGTAAAAATGGTATTATTTTGTAATTTAATTAAAATGCAAGACCCCAAATGAAAAAAATAATTCTAAGTAGTATACGCAAAAACAATGTGAATTGTTATTAATTTATTCATTTAAACAATTCTATTTAAAAGGAATAATATTTCCTATTGACGTAATAGAACTTTATTTTTAAATAGTCCTTCATATCTATATTTCTTTTATTCATATTTATGCTCTTTCCCCATAGGTATTTATCTTAATGACTATAGTATAGAAACTTCAGTTGTTGCAATTCTTAAGTAAAATTATAAGTCGATTGTCATACAAATTTTATGTTCATCAAGTGCATAAAAGATAAAAATTACTGTAATTACTTTCCATTCATTGTATATAGGATTTTTTTATGTTTTTATTACATGTTTAAAGCTGAATGTTATACGTTAACGTAAATTTTAAAATCACAATACTAATAATAAAAAATGTTAATCACCTGGCATTTCAATAAAAACAAGAGAAACCAGCACTTTTGGTAAAAAAAATATTAAGAAATACTTATTAAACTTATTACATCTATTTAAGCTTGAACTTAAATATCTCCTTCATGTTTGTCTTACAATGCTATGATGAATCATAAATAATAGAATAGATAAAATTAAATTATGAATATAGGGGCAACGTTGAACGCATAGCGTCAGTGCGGGGAAGCGACGGCATGGTGGACTGTACTCAGTCAACTACCACGAATTACGTAGCCGCCTGATTATTGGGAACTCGTGGCCGACTCCTCGTGAGTGATCATGTGATTGTGATGAGACCACTTAAGCAAATAAATGCGGCTGTTGGCTGTTACCCGCGAAGAACTATCGTCGATATTTCGCTTGTTTACGTACTCTTACACTTCTGCTTCACTATTTGTTTTTGTTTATTTTTTTATACAATAGTATTTATAGAATGATGTAGAGTTAATTTTATTTAAAATATTTTATAATCTTTTGTACGATCTCTGTTTTGGTTTCTGTAGGCCACATTATATTTTTTCTTTATTTTTTTCCTTAAAATTACCTCGGATTAACATTAGCTCACCAAAAATTGCGACATGCAACAAAGTTCTATATAATTTTTATTTGTATTTCGAATTATATGATGAATATTACTAGAACTAAACTTTAAACAAAGTTTACTTAAAAATGGAAAAAAAACCTGTATTTTTATGTAGTCAAAGAGCTTATATATCATTACATGTATTTGTATATAATCGTATACTAGTAATCCTCGCGCGGCTTCGAACTATACGAATTAATTGACATCTATATTGTTATGGCTCCTAACAAATCATAATCTTTTTAGAGTTTAATTTGATTTTGCTCCCAAAAAATATCTTATTTCATATAAAAGTTATTAGTTATTTTATATAATAAATATCTATTCAGATGGTAGTTGTGTGAATTCCGGGCAAAAAGTATACTTTATGTTGCTCCACAACCCCTCTATCATATAACATAGAGACAAAAAGTTTCAAAATCTCTATTTGTATTTTAATACTGTGGAAAATAACTAAAAGCACTTGAAAAACAAAATTATTTTAAAATCACAGACAAACATTTCAATTTATTTATATTTTATAGATGTAAAATCCTCAATATGCTTAATAACATTGCGTTTTTCGTTTTCCTTATTTCTTGTAGGTTTCGGAGTTCTACGATTCTGGATCAGGCGTAGAAGGCTTCGAAATCAAATATAGCCTAGATTCTGCCCAAACACAGTAAATACACAACAAAATAAGTTTCATTCAAATCCGTTTAGTGGATTGAATTCAATCACAGATTTCTGTTCTATTACTAACTTTATATTACCTTAAATATTTTTTGTAATAGATATGCAATATGTACGTGTAGTCTATTAATGTAACATTAATTAGGAATAATTAATAAAATTAAATTACCTTATTTAAACTATCCTTGGCATTGTTCTTATTTAAAAAAAAAACACAAGACACGATTAATAATGTTCAGTCACAATTAAGTTATGATTAATTAATAATGAGTTAAATTGTAAATTGTACAGATTCTATAAGAAAGTAGTTTTTTTAGCTTCATACTGTATCACGCACAAAATAGGGAACAGAGGGAACCTAATATTACGACACTTTCCCTCACCTTCCACCAATTTTTTAAGACATTGCGTGTTTAGTGGCGGTACTCTACGCTGCACTTTGTTTTGTTTCCAGAATGAGGAAATAAATGTAAATAATTCTTTTCCCAACGGAGAATGGAACCCATAACGGCTTGCAGCCACAGCGGCCTGTTAAATTAAATAACCATTGCCATTACAAAAATACCCTTTTTATTACAATTAAATAAGAGTCTTTAATAAATAATCGCATAAAGTTATCTCTTTCTTACGACAGTGAATTAAAAAACATATCTATATCTAACTGCTCATTGTAAACCAATTATTAACTCCTAAACCAATTAAGCATTCGAGTGAAGGAAGCTATGCTATGCTATATAAGCCTATGCGGGCCTACCCTTTACTGACAAAAAAAAATAAAAAAAAAACGTTTACACGAAGAAATCTGTTCAAAGCTAGTGCCCAGGCGCCCACACCCAGACTACAAATAGATACACCCAGGACTATGACATCGGAAAATCATTAAAATCTGCAATAAATAATTTACACTCAAATTATTCGTGACATTACAATTTACAGCATCATAATTTAGATAACATCGTCACATTGTCTATCCTCACAGGTTATTAGCAATGTGACATATTTGCGATTTCCATTGTCCCCGGTCGATACAAACAAATGATTTTGGTTAGTATATATTAGCTAAGATGTCGGAGGCTCTACAGATAAAATAATGAAACTGTAAAACAAGATCATTATTTCACTGCACAGTCTGTTGGAGACAAGCGTGCGCGTAACACTACCTATATAAACCTTTAACCTTTTTTTATTCAAATAGAGAGTTTGTGTATTATTTATATTGTGAAAATATGTTAAAAAGAAATTAAGGTAAGGTCCAAAATACCAAAATATTACTTCAAAGTGAATTTATTTTTTTTTAATTTCATGTCTATATAAAAATATTACGTGAAACACTTACTCCTGGATACGTACCTTAATATACTTATTATATTGAAATTAAATTTAACCGAAAATTTTAATGTCAATAAGTGAATACGATATGAAAATAGTGCTTAAACATAAATTACCTACAAAATTATATTTCAAATAAATCATTTTATTTATGTAAATACAAAGTGACTTCTTAAATAGTATAAAGCATTGCTTTAGACGTCTACCCTTTAATCTACTTCACTTAGTTTAACATACTGTGCGTGAGATAATAGAGTACCACATCCAAATAATAATATGTACAACATTTTGGAGTTTATATTAGTAGATGAATTCTTTAATAATTAGTTTATTGCTAGTTTATTGAATTTTAAATAGAAATATTTAGTTTAATATTAGAATTTTAAAATGCATGCATAATTATGACAATAATTTAATGTTCATTTAATTATAACAATTTATTAAAACATTCACTTATACGTAACTAAGCTTTACGCTATATCACGCATAGAGCAGGTCTTGACACCAGAGCTGAAGCTGAGAGAATATATAAATAAATCAATATAAATATATATAAATATTTAATTTCCTCCAGTCGGGATCGAACCCACAGCCACTTGCGTTTACAATCACACACTGGCCCCTGCGCCACGAC
This sequence comes from Heliconius melpomene rosina, assembly GCF_056956725.1. Classification (NCBI taxonomy): domain Eukaryota; kingdom Metazoa; phylum Arthropoda; class Insecta; order Lepidoptera; family Nymphalidae; genus Heliconius; species Heliconius melpomene. The sequence goes on along the minus strand of NC_140389.1, from coordinate 12,389,174 downwards.
AGGCCTCACTGTAACTATAATAACATTAGACAATATATTAAAATATTCACGAATTCACCGGTTTTTAGGTTACAATATCAATAATATGATAAATGTCGTATAATGGTTTTCACGTGATGTGCGTAAATAAGTACATACGGTCAGAAACACAAGGTTCAAAAATTAAATGTTTTTACTTACATTTTAAATACAATTTATTATACGTCTGCATCGATAATGATTAATATAATTTATACCAATATCTATTTAGAGTATAGGTCAAAATCTAATGGACATAGCTAATTATCATTTAATTATAAATGAATCATCAAATATTTAATTTAAAAATTTATATATTTTCAGGTCCGCAAAACAAGTTTCCGAATGGCCGCCATAAAAGAATATCCCTTCGATCTTAGTGATTTACAAAATCAAAACGGTGACACCCGAACCACGAAAACGAATGATCAATTGACTTCAAACCAAGTAATTTCATATTCACCTCGTGCCGCAACTCCTGACGGAAAACGAAAAGTCTCCATCATGGCAGAGGAAGGCAGCAAGGACAGAGAAAACTTGCCATCTGAAAGGTAAATGAACCCAAATAGTAATTAAAAATAAAATGAATTCAAATTATACAAAGGCCAAGTAGCATAGAAATACTGATGAGTTTCAAATGACTGAATTTAATTTCTTGATATCTAGCTAAAAGTACTTGAACCACCTTTGCAATGAATTTATATACATATATATAAACGAAACGAGTTTATCCATCTGTCCCGGCTATATGTGGAAGCAGACAAAGAAAAGATGTTTTAAAAATTTATTATACAACGTTTTATTGTAAATTGCATATTTAACTCAGATTAGGTAAGGTTTTAAATTTTTGATGATTATCATTCTTGGTTTGCTTAAATAATGAAAATATTTTCACATTTATGTATACTACAATTATAATTTGGCAATTCAGCGTCTTTGTAAAAGATTTCAACGCATGCGTGATATAATACGTTGGTGTAAAAATAAAATTCTAAATCTTCTCTAAATCTATTGTATACTTTTTCGTTCATGAATTGTACATTTTAAGCAAAGAATAATTCTCTAAAACAAAAGCAAGGGCCATTACAAATCTAATAACGAATAGGAGTTCTAATATCACAAGCGTGCGACGGTAAACGTGACGGTTGTGGGTTCGATTTTCACTCGGGGGAATGAACTATTTAATATTTTTATTTCCTCGCTCAAGTAAAAAACGCGCGTGATCGAACATATTACTAGTAAATACCGGTTCGTACTTACATGATATAAGTACTTCACATAAGTTATTAAAATTAATAACAAATTATTCTTGTTGTAACTTTGCTATATTATTTTTGTAGGCGCTTATAATTTAATAGGATTTAGATTTCTGCTAAGTGGTAAAAATCACGTTATTCATTGCTAAGTGTCTAAATGGATGGTTTCTTAATGGATAATGTCATTTCTAATATTAATCCCAAGAAGAAACCTTATATTAATTTATAAATAATAAAAATTGAAGTTCACAATTTAACGACATTTGGGTACTATTTTATTTCGTGCACCTTATTTACCTAATAACTGATAAAGTAACCACCATCCAAATTTCATATTCTCTGATAGTACCTACTTACAGACTTTGGGTGTTTGCGCACAGAAACTTTCAGGTTTAATAACGTAACGAAGGTCTGGCTGATTTCGGCTCCCTATATTAAAAGATATTTAATAAATATTTAATGTTTAGGTTGTTATTCAGGTATTATAACTTTACCTGTCTGATTTTACCTAACCAGTTTAATAATTATCTGCCTTCCTATTTGTTAATTATTGGTATATAAATATTTTTTTATCTTATTTTGAATTTAAATAATAAAATAATTAATATTAGCTAATTAAAATAATTAAATTTACCAACTTACTATAATTATTTCATACTAGACTGGCGATAGCAAAATAATTTAATATTTACATCAAAAATAATGTGAGATATTTAAAAATTAATACATGCATAAAAAAAAGTAAGTAAGTAATACAAGCATAATTCAATAAAATATAACTCACGTCATTAAATTATTCACATTCATGACCAAGATTAAGCCGTCTAAAAGTAAAATTATATTTCTTTTTTTTAGCTTTCCACGCATAGCAAGTTAAGCAGAAAAAACCTAGTGTTAAGACACTCCGTTCCCCATTAAGACATTTCCCGACTCCGTTTTCTACCTACTTCTGCAGGAATTGTGTGTTGAGTGGGAATCGAAGCCACAACCTGTCGCGTTTACGCACTATTAATCTCAAATGATATTTCATATTCACCTCGATTACTATAAAATTACGAAACATTTAAAACTCTCCTCTCATAATGTGTTACAATCATGTGATTGTGGTTAATGAAAGCCAGAAATCGACGTCCAGATTATTATGAACCCCAAAAACGCTCAATGTTTTTATATTATGGTAACAGTTCATCGATACCGAGAAGGGAGAGGAGGTCTATTCATTTTGGTCTCTTCTACTTATGTACTGCGTGCCTTCGTACTGGCTAGTCTAGGAGCTACCGTCTTATTTATTATAGTTAATTTTCAAAAAGTAATTCAAAAATGTGCATTATGTAGTTAACTATTAATAAAGCATTTAGAAAGTAACTAAACGGTAATGACTATTTTTTCTACCCTCAGCGAGATTAAGCTCTTACCGACCAGCTCTAAAATAACGCAAATACAGTTAGTATAGCAAATATTTTTTTCTTCTTTTTATAATTAAATATTAATATATCCATTTTTCCAGTTGTAATAGAACACGTTTTCATAGTCGACCACTTGTGCCTCTGCACCATCTGTCTTTAAATAAAAATTCGAACAATGTAACCTTATAAGAAATCTAAGCCTACAATCTTAAAAAATAAGTATAAATACAGTAAATCTATTATCGAAGCAGCGCCGACATAACTTTGCCCCCATGTCGTAAATAGTATATCGAATTTTCGTATAGCTCTTGTACTACAACTACAATAGCCTATGACTCATTTAACAAGGCTGTCGAAATACTTAACACTTAAATCACGTGATTGTTATGTTAGTAATTATTATTAGTACTACAGATATGTAATTTCTCGAAAATGTTTCTACGTAAAGTTTTGTTACCATATATGTAAAATTTCTTACAAATTACAATTACAAAAATGGAATGGAAATGGAAAAAGATATTCATTGAAGAGCGCCTACATTAAATCACAGCAAATATATTTTTCATTCTCAACATAGTAAAATTAGTCAGGCGTTATGTAAAAAAAAATTAAAAAATCAGCTTCTCGCTGTATCCCGCACACAGAAGGTTAGGCAGAGGGTTATCTAGTGATAAGATACTCCGTTCCTCACTTTCTGCCGAATTCTGGAGGTTTTGCTAGTTGATTGGCAGAACTCCGCGCGTTGCCTCGACACCAGAGCGCAGAAATGAAAATATAAACATAAACAAATATTTCACTTCCTCGAGTGGAGATCGAACTCACAACCGTCGCGTTACAGTCACACCCTTATACCTCTGCGCCACGACGGCCTTTACATGTTTTATAAAACACTGCCTAAAATTTGAGTAGATCTCTAAATATATGCAGTCAAAAAGAGAAATATGTACGCAATATATATTTTTTTTATTTTAATATTCTATTAAAATAATTCCTCTAAGCATAGCGGAAGTGCTTGCTGATATCCGGCAACCTTACACACAATGTCACTCACTATTGTCACATAAAAAGTAGGTCTCTTCACCTTGTTTGTTTAACAACAAATGAAAGTAACATTAATTTTCTTTAAATGATAATCCAGAAGATTAAAAGGCAGAAAGCGGCGTTGAGTTCTGCCACTCAACGCGCAATGCCAGTTCCGACACTCAAAACGAATTCAGAGGAAAGTGGACGGAGTGTCTTAACACTGGGCTCCCTCTGCTTACCCTGTTTCTCCTGTACTCCTGTACTGTATCTTTACAGTGTAAAACTGAAAAAAAATACTTAAAATGAAATGGTACATACGCTATTGTCATTAATTCATTAGATTATTTTATGCATTAAAAATACTTAATATGTTTCTTCGGAATCCGGTTTTCGTTTAGTTCATTATATTGTTGACATTCACAAGAACATAGATGTGCATGATAGTTTTTTTTTGTATTTTTTTATGTTTGTTGCCTGATAATTTTGGACTGGAATTTGGTCCATTTCGGACAATGTCACCTATAAGAAAATCAGATAAGTCCTAAATTTGCTCTAAATATGTATGTGCGCGACAAATGGAGGAATAACTTAATATCACACCAATCGATTTCAATCATTCTTTTTTTATTGGAAAGGGTATTTGGTTAGTTAGGTTAGGTCTAATTATGGGATCCGGTTGAAGTCGGTTAAAAATTATTTTACCTATATGACTGTTATTATGATGTACCTATAATATGTAATACACTTCAAATAATTTTTACGTCGGGAGGGTCCCTCTAATAAATACTAGCGTGATTTCTGCCCTCGTGTACATACCTGCTAAATATTTCGATGATAACTTTATTTAAAAATGTTTTACAAACTGAGTTTTCTATGCTAAGAAAATATTATCTTATATTTATTAAAAATATTGTTTTATTGAAAAAATATTAAGTTTAATCTACAAATATTATTTCAAGTTTACTACTTGAACATAAAATATCTAAAGAATAGCCAATTTTTAATGTACCCACATATATAGTTCCAATACTAAATAAAATAGAAATCTATTTTAAAATTTTCCATGACCAAATTAAAAATAATGTTTTCGATTACATTCTGATTAGGTACATACATATTTGTAGGTACTATCTTTGTTTCATTTCTACGTAAGTATTCATGGCTATTCGACATGGATGCGCTCTTATCATTTATTCTATCAACTGCGTATAATAGCTACAAACCAGATACAGACAATAGAGTAGGTATAAAATTCTATTACTAGTATTATTAGTAAATTATTTAATTTAATTATATATTTTGAAGTATGTATTTTTATCCATTTATTGTCCTTGTTAGAAGAAATTAATTATTTAATGAACACGTAATTTACAATTGACAAAGATAACCCACTTACAAGAATAGTAAATATAATGTAATTTCGCTTTTTTGTCTAAAGTTCAAAATGGATGAGCGTGGTATGTGTCGCGAGTCGCGAGTACACGTGTGAAATAAGATAAGCACAACTGCTGGTGGTGTGGACTCATGGACTGTGTCACCCGAGCCGTGTTTGAACTTTTTGAGACATATTTTTAAACAAAATTATTTTTTTATTTAACCGCTAACAATAGTTCAGTAGCGCTACACGTTGCGCAAGAGACGGGTATCGTCTTGACTTTGCAACAGTATATGGACTACTCGTATATGGCTTCCTGAGACTGAAAGTATACACGAACGACTAACGAAACCTTCTTTTTGCACGGCCAATGACCGAGCCGCCGGCCGGCACAACTGAGCTCACCGCAGCAGTCACGTGTCCGGGGTGAGGCGCGGCGGGCGACTTTATTCGCAGCCGAACCTTCTCTTATAAGATGCACTCTCGCCTCGGCATAGGTGTGGAACGTGCTGGCTCGAACGGCATGCCCCCGTGCAAACACCTCGTACTAAGCAGCCGTGAATATCCCAATTTAAGTGTACAAGTCCCCCCGAGTGCCATGTAGGATGTCTCACAGCAGCCTCAGTTGTCCCTACGACAGCTACCTCCCTTCAGATTCATCCCTCGAAACAGACGCACTTACAATCCGGCATTGGTGAGTTTTTTTTTCACGCGTGTATTTCAAGGTACCTTTTAATATAAATCTGTATTTATTAAAAACTTCAATTGTTATAATAAAACGCGTATAATCCATGCGCCACATACTTATGTACGTCTTCGTTTATTTTTGTAATAGACAATTTTAATTTTGTATATTGTAAAATATTTACAGTTACATAGAAAAATAAAAAGAAAGACCAAAAAAAAATATTTCTTTTGTTAAATATTTTAGTTTAGTTTATTGAACCAACGTATCTTCCATACACATTATTAAATCTGATTTCTATCTACCTGATTTTTCAATATAACGTTTTGAATCCCATTCATATAAAAATGATAACGCGACAACCGTGACATTTACAATAGACAATAGCACACGTATGGAGTATGGGCTACGGTGTGCTGCATTGCTGACAGTATAAACATGTGCCTGTATTGTGTAGTAACGGATATCCAATATGACCCACATATTATATTTTACATCACAATTAAAATCATCAAATTTCAAGCTTAAAAAAAAATACATAAATTATTTTTTTTTAAAAAAATCATATTAATTACTTTTTTCCTATATTATCAATAATCTGCAAAGCTACTAATGATTTGTCACCATCTTATCTACTTTAGTTTTCATTAGGTTAAACGTTCAAAGTGTCCGTATACAGTCCGGAGTCCGCTTTGTCTAATCAGAATGAGCAAATCGAAATATTTAATAAACAATCGGCTAAGTGAAATTTGAACCCACAATATCACATTCAATGATTCAAGATTCAACTAAACGGTCGCCATGATGGCGTCTATGGTGACGCGCAAGTTATTGTTACTAGTTTGCACTGTTTTAAACTCCAGACGCAAAAATTAAACCAAAAAAAAAATTAAGTTTTTTGTTTGAAAACTTTAAAGTGGACTTGGATTTAGGAAATTAGGTTCAGCCTTTTGAATATCATCAGTTCTTTTTTAGTCTATGGCAATAAATAAGCAACTTCTACTGGTCTGATCGATTTTAAATTTCGTATTTTGTTTATCTTTTTGAGTTATTATGTAGGGTTTTCTTAAAATTTTTAATTTACAATATTATAGTTCGACCGGCAACTAACTATCAGCCTTAAGCCATGACATTCGCTAAATAATAATTACTTATCAACATTGACCCACTATACTGTAAACACATTTTTTGCTATGAAAGGTTTTTATCAAGGGATATATTGACAAATAATATCGTTTGCCTGTCTGTTTGCATAATTTACTGATACTTATTAATAGGTACACTAATATTTCTTATTTAGTTATTGATTTTCAGAATATAATAAATCTGATGATAAATAATATATCTTGACGGCCCCTATATATTCAAATGTATGTATAAACGGTCAAATGTCCGACCGAAAAACGGAAATGTCATCTTACTTATAATAAAATAAAATAAAATTATAAATATTAAAACAAATAACAACAATATTTATCTATCTATTCTATCTATTTATCAGGTCTAATAGACCATATCATTATACAAGAAAATTGAAATATTTGTATGCCATATTTATGCATATTCGTATTAATTTTACGCCTCGTAGAATACAATCAACACGTACGACTGTTAGTACTGATTGTACATGTACAATGAATATAGACTTTGAAATGATTAAAGAATTAGATTTTCTTATAAGTATTAATAAAATAATAGAATTCAATGGAAATATTTTAATTAATAATATTATGGTCTGTTAAAAATAATGATTCTAAAAGTTAAAATCAATTTAAAATATTACTCGAACAGTTATAATTTAGAATAAAAAAAAATCCTAACCATTAAATATTTTATAATAAAAAAACCGAATTTTTGCTTCGTGGAATCCATAGCTAACGTTTCTCTAATGAGATTAAAGTGTGAAAACCGGCTAATTATAAAGTAAGACTAAGATCATGTTACACGGACGACAGTTAATCCTATTTAGAACAAATAAAAACATTAGATATATTTGATTAATTTTATTATTTTTAAATTATGTTTAATCTTATTTTAAGATATTGATCATACGGTCTTGGGTGCAATGTTGCCTTTAATCAGAAATCCTTGTTGGTTGTTAGCAACCAGTTATCTTGTATTTTTTGTTATGGTATCATTGTCGGCTTTGTTGGTGACCTAACAACTGAATATTAACCGTACATAGGAATAATTTATATTCTAGTTGTTCTTGTAGTACATACCTTTGTCTTGAATTTCACTATGTAAATTACTAAATAATACTACAAAATCTAAATTTTCACTCAATAATTACCATGAATAGCCTACGGGAGTTTTACAACATATACGCAATTAGTCGACATAAAATAAATATCTAAAAGAAACTTTAAAAAGACGAATATATGTACATACATAGACTAATAATTTATATTTATTTGTACTAAGAATTGATAATTGCCTTCATATGACATAAAAATAATAATCTAAGTCATATTTAATTATTTGTAATCAAGAGTAGGTCAAGAAATACAGGTAGTCTCATTAGTGTGAACCTTCGCAAGCACATGCTGCTCACTTTTATGGGCAGTACCTACACTTTGGCCTTATATAAGTGCATGGTCTGAGAACTTGAAACTTAATAGAAATTATTTATCTACCCTTGAATACACAATCTCCTAACCTTACCGATACGAATTAATGAAACAGCTCAATAACGTTTTCACAACGTTTGTTTTTATACAAAATATTTCCAAGACAGTTCTGCATGGAAAATTATAATATGTTTTTAATTTAAACAATGAAATACTCGTTATAACTACTTTATATTTTTAGACTTACTTAACTTACACTCTATACTTACACAAGTAAACTATATTTAAATGCTGTCTCATATCTATAAGAAAAATGTATGCGACCTTCCATTACACTTTTAAACCTTGATATTTATACTGAATAAATGCATCAACAAATATTTTTCTTAACGACAATAGGTAAAAATAGTAGGTTAATATTATTTAGTGCTATTAATATTTATTAAGTTGTGACAAGTAAATGGTTAATGTATGTTAAATCACTAAAATGGTTCTATAAATAATATAAAAAAAAAATCTGTCACGTGCACCTTTCACGTAGAATCAAGTACAGTGAGATATATGTAATTGTGACCTTAATAATATTTAAATATCGTTATTTTTGATAAAAATTGAATAAAAGTCCACTTTTTATCAAAAATAAAGACCAGGTTCATGTCTATATTTTATGTAAGTTTATTGCGAATAAACTACATAACTAAGAATAATATTTTAATAGCAAATTAAAAAAAAATCTCTAACAACTAAGCAATCACACTCACTACAATACTGTACTTGATCACACTGTCGTTAACTAAAACATACGTTTCATTATTGCTAGGAATGGCCGGGTATCAGCTCAAGCAGAGGGGCCATCGCGCCGTAAAAGTAATCTTCATAATGCCATGGCAGCTGAAATGGATACTTCTTGGGGTAAGATTTACTTAAAATTTAACTTATGAATAGAATTAGTTAGGCTAGTCGTGGCACCCCTGCGCCACGACTGGGCACAAGGGTGAGTGTAAACGCGATTGTTTGCGGTTTCGATTCCCACTCGAGGTAATAAGGTTTTCATGTCCTCACTCCGATAACGAGGCAAATAGGGAGGCCCCCACTCAACACGCAATGCTTCAGGATATGGCGGAAAGTCGGGAACGGATGTTTCTTAAAAGAGCAGAGTGTCTTAACACTAGGTTCCTAGGATACGGTGTGAATCAAAATAAATATAAATACAGAACTAAAGTAAATATTATATTACCTATTTATTCCTAAAAATATTGAGGGCTCTGAAAATAATCATGTGAAAAACAGGTGGTGTAAAGGACACATTGCCCCGCACAGCTGGCATATTGACCTGTTAAGACAGATACTTAGTATATCGTCGTCAGTAACACACGATTTTCTTATTTCCAGAACGACCAACTCACATTGAAGGAAGATATAAGAAATACTCAACCACCTCGTCTATCTATTCCAAAAAAGCGTTATCAAATCAAAGTGAACATATCGAAAGGTAAAATATATTTATTTTTGTAAGCGTTTAAAGCGCGTTATTAAAATAATAACGTAGTAAAATTTAAATATATGTAGCATAAGATTTTTTCGTTCGTATTGAAAGAATTCAAAAAAGAATAATAGGTCATAGAAATTGTATTTATCTATCTATCTATACGTTAACTATCTACTCTATACTCTTTCTACAGATCTTGGTGGTACGCCTGTTGTCAAAAGTGTCACACGGAGGATTCAGGAATTCCTTCATGGGAACCACCGCACTGGCAGAAAATATGCCCTTACCCACTGTGCCCATCATACAGACGTTTTGCTCAAAACTTATCGATTTTATTGATAGGTACGTACTATATTAAATTAATTAAAATCCAATTTCAGTACTTTTTGTAGAACAAAAGAAATTCTTGAATTGTGTATTTAATATTTCACACTATAAGTAATTGTTAGTACAGGTAAATAAACAGTGGTAATAAAAAATGGTCACTTATATTTCGTTACAATTGCGCCGTATTACTTAGCAATGTTATTAAAACCTTGAAAAATTTAATATTTAAACATTACAATAAAATATATATTCGAAATCGCCACGTAATATGATTCATGCTAATTTTACATAAAAATTATATCTAGACACAAATCGCAATTCTAAAATTCTAAAAAGTTTTTTTTAGTTTAGAGTATACAAAATGCTTATTAATTTTTTTATTGTCTTTAGGTATTATGAGTTGGGTTATAGTCTGGATCATTTTGGGTGACACAGCGGCTCCAGGCGGCCAACTATTTATGTTTGCCGTTCTTACCATTGCCGCTTATTTTGGTGGATGGCTCATGGTGAAAGTTACCACTCTACCGGCGCTCATTGGAATGTTAATTGTAGGAATAGTTATGAAAAATATTGGGTTTGTTAACTTCGATTCGACTTACCAACACGTAGCGTCCTATGTAAGGTAAGCATAACCTGTACAATACTGACATAATTATTACGTGAAATAAATATCTACATATGAACTTAATATATGCCAATAGAAAACTAGAGGCTGTAAGCACGACGGTTGTGGGTTCAATTCCCACTGGGGGTAATGTATTATTGAATATTTTCTTGTTTTAGTAAAAAGACAAAGGGCGGCGTTGAGTTTCGCCACTCACGACGCATCGAGGAATTGGCCGAAAATAGGGGCAAACGCCACTGCAGCAAACTCAAAATTATATGAATTTATAGTCTATTTTTATGTACCTCTCAAAAATAAACGATAGAGGAAATATAATATGTACAATTACTTTTTTTTTCAGGAAAATAGCTTTAACTATAATATTAACAAGAGCTGGGCTCGATCTCGACCCAAATGCTATGAAAAAGTTCTTCGTCACTGTACTTAAACTTGCTTTAGTTCCCTGGACATTTGAATGCGTACTTTGCGCTGTGATGAGTAACCTTTTACTTGGATTACCGTGGGATTGGGGTAAGGCATCCTTACACAATAAAACGGAAACAAAAATACTTATTTGTACTATTAGACGTACTTTTACATAGTAAAACAATTATTTTTTCAGCTTTTCTTATGGGATCAATATTTGCTGCAGTATCACCAGCTGTAATAGTACCATGCCTGTTTCGCCTTAGAGAAAAGGGTTATGGTGTATCCAAAGGTATACCAACATTAGTGCTTGCCGTATCTGGCATAGATGACGCAGCCAGTGTGGCAGTATTCGGCATTGTGTCATCTCTTATGTTCGCGAATTCTTCATTAACAACAAATATTATACAGGTGGGTAAATAGGAATTTTTTGTTTGCTTGGTAATTTTGTTTTAATTTTTGATTACATACTCGTATTTGATATACCTACATATATATGTATGTGGTTATTGAACGCTACGCTACGCTATTTAATATTGAAAGCAGAAAAGTTATATATACAAGCTAACTAATTGTGAATATGTTTTCAGGGTCCAGTAAGTGTTATTGGAGGTATAGCTTTTGGTGTATTCTGTGGATACCTTGTGAAGTACATTCCAGAAAGAAATGATGCCTTTTTAGTGCCGATTCGTGTGCTGCTGTTACTAGTTGGGGGCCTTATGTCTGTGCTTGGATCAGAAGAAATAGGTTGGGGTGGGGCTGGTAAGTCAAGAAGTTTTTATTAAAATTACTATCTGATACGTGTAAAACTACTAGCAATCGTTAGATATAACAAGAAAACAGATAGGAAGTTTTTTACGGGAAAAACTCAGGCGAGTGTAGCGATTTCATTACCCATACTTCGTGAAGGCAAACTAATACTACAGAAGATATTACCTTTGTCACGGTATACTGATGATCTAGAAGCGGAGTTCAAAATAGATTTCTCAGTTAATTATTAATTTTCAGGTCCACTTGCTGTTATTGCTTTCGCATTCGTGGCGTGTAAGGAATGGGTCGAACAAGGCTGGGACTTAGAGGATAACCCAGTTGCAACTGCCTTTGAAATTTTCTGGATGTTCTTTGAGCCCATGTTGTTTGCCGTCACTGGTGCTCAAGTCGTAGTAAGTACCTTTATTTGCTGATATAAAATTATTATTGTGGTTTATGTAGTTTAAATTCAAGTTCAATCTCCTAAGTTTCATTCAGATTTCCTTAGCCCTTTGACCATAAAGACGTTACAACGCAAAATTACAACAATACACTAAGAAACAAGGTTGCTCATATTTATATATTTTTATATAAATAGTAATTCTCTATTCTGTTCATATTTTTTTGAATTAAAATGTAATTTAATCTACACTTATAATACAGTAATTTTACTCTAAACCAAGATACTTCCTATTTATAATCAGTTTACAATTGATAATAAATGTAAAAAAGAGGACCAAACAATATTTACACATAAAGGAACATAATAATTTTTATTTTACAGATTGCAGATCTTCCTCCTCATTTGGTACTGGTCAGCGCAGGGATCATCGTTACTTGCACCGTTCTTCGTGCTTTACTTACGACTGCCTCTGCTGTCCGAAGCAATCTTAACATGAAGGAAAAATTCTTCGTTGGTCTCGCTTGGATGGCTAAAGCTACTGTTCAAGTAAGTTAAGTCAAATTCATCACTTTATAAAATAAATCTTTAGAAACTATATCAGAATTAGTATCAAAATTATAGAATTATTATTTTTACTTTTATTCTAGGCTGCATTAGCACCCGTGGCTCTAGATGAAGTACGCAAAATGGCCGGCGACGATGAATCAAAAGCTGAACTTTTAAATTACGCAGAAACTGTGATCACTGTATGCATCATGTCTATTGTAATCACAGCTCCGCTTGGGGCAATTGTGATCACAATAATGGGGCCTAAACTTCTTTCTAAGACCTCTAAGCCACCTGTATTGGAAGGTAAACTAAAATTATTTACATCTATATTTTGTTTAAAATATTTTAATAAAATCTTATGTAAATTCGTTTACAGTATAATGTATTACAAGTATATATACATAGTTTTATAGAAACGTTAAATAAAAAAAAAAACATTTAAGTGTAATATCTCGTTTTCCGATTACTTAATCAACCATACGAAAAATTATAAGGTTGAATTTTGTATGGGTCGAATGCTGTTGTCTTGTTTTTTCCAATGTAGAAGAAGTGGTTTGGTTCTATACCGTCATATTTACTTGCATTATTAACCGTAGGATTAATTTGATTCAAATAATTATTTATTGTAGGGTTAGAAGTATTATATTGATATGAAATACTTGCTGGATAAAAATTTAATTTTTTTGATGAAATATTTGAGGAGGTTATAGTACTTATTTCATGTGTAAAATAAGTAGAGAAAGATGTATTTGACGACAGTCCAATATTTGGTTCATATTGTGAATTGTTATGATATCGATATTTATTATTATTTAAATGCACTGGATATGTAGATGTATTAACTGGTTTTGTTTTATTCAAGGGTACGGAATATATTGAATTGTTTAGAGGCAAAAAGTTTTTAGAATTGTTTATTTGATACATATAATTTTTATTATTGAATGATGATAGATTTCGAGAATTGTATACAGATAAATTTGTTATATTCCTGTTTGAATTTACATTGGTTAGCTTAGAATTATTGTTATGGATTGAATTGATATTGAAAGGTCTATAGGAACTAGATTTATATTGAGGATACTTTATTGTACTAGGAGCACTATTATTAGTAAGGTTTTGGTTTAAACTATTATTTGTTAAAAATATATTCGAAGAAATTTTTGAATAATTGCCGTAAAAATTATTATGATATTTAATTAATGGGCTAGAATTACTATTAAATAGACTCGATCTATATCCAGAACTAATATTTTGATTATTGTTATATGAATTGTAAGGGTAACTGGAATATGTAAAACTCTCGTTTCCTGTTGGATAATATGGCGGTCTTAGGCTTACTGGATTTTGCGGTGGATAGCTTAGCGTAGTACTGTATCTATATGTCGAATAACCTTGATTATATAGAGAATTGTTACCAGCAGATCTGTTGTTGGAATTAATAATTGGATGGTTTCCATATTGCGGGTTTGATGTTGGCTTATAATAATCTGTATAGTTCTTCAAATATAATGGTGTCCCTGTTGGGTATCCTGGTAACTGTCTGTAATTAATTTGGCGATTAAAACGATTCCTCACGCCTTTAATATTGTTCCATTTGTTTCTACTTAAAGTTGCATGTGATGCATTGTCATAGTAATTTTCCACAAACTTTCTTGCATGTTCAAATCTCTCTGTTGGCTTGGAACTCAAACAAGTTTTGAAAAACAGGACATATATCAAAATTGTATATATATTTGAAAATTTAAAACGAAACATATTAACACACTACACCATACTCTCTATTAAATATGCTGCGTATTTAAAATGCTTCTTCAAATGACGATACACTTTGACACTCTTATAGAGATAATGGACGAATGTGTTTATAAATATGATGTCAGTATTAATACAATTAATAAAGATTAAAATACAATTTTGATAGCATTTTCTAACATAGTTATTTTTGTTAACGTTATTTGCTAATTGTTATTTCTTTTAATTCTAGGATGGCGCCGATCCCATAGACCATCTATTCGCGATATCTCGATCATAGATGAGGAAGAGATGGCCGAGCGTGACGCAGAAGCTGAAGCCGACACTCCAAATTCACCCCCCGTGTCACCATTGCCCACAGCGACACCTAACGCGTACAGCACACCCAACCCTATCACTGTACAACCTAGTAATCGCACGTGAGCTTTGGCTTTTAGCTCATCACTTGCTTATTAAGGCCGGTATTTATAAACCGCTCTCAAGTCTGATATCGATCTTGAGATGCCGTTTTCATTTATAAATTACGTATCTATGAATGAAGACGACAACATCTCAAGATCAATCTCAGATTTGAGAGTGATTTATAAATACGGGCTTGAGTTCCCGTCCACACTTGTTATGTAGATTATCTTAGGTTTTATTGCAAAGTAATATTATTGATATTGTCATATTTATACATAATATGGTCAAATATTTTGACTAACCAGTAATCCTATTGGTTATTATAAACTTTCAATCATATTCAAAGTTTTTATCTAATGTTTACAATATGTAAAGATGAAGAAATCGTTTAAATAACAGAAAATATAGCTTTTATCAACAACGGCTACTTCACAATTAATTAATATAAATTTTATATTATTATCCGTCTTTGAAACGACTGGCAATTGAAATGGCGATATACTTACTTGTGATTTTGTAAAATTAATTATAAACTTATATTAATATTAATATTCTTATACGTGAGGCTATGAGATATGCTTTGTATGATGGGAAATCTTGAAGAATTAAAATAGTCGTGATGATAAATTAACATATTTGCTACAGTTTATTTTATTATCAAAAGCCTCAATTTTAAACTTCGTTTCGAATTCAAAAAGCAGTTAGTAGAAGTTATAACAACAAGCATTCTATAGTTCCCTTAATATTATTGTGATAGTTCTTTTAACATACCTATGTCCTATTAAGTTTCATCGAGGCCGGAAGTAATAAAATGGTTATTTATATAATTTTTCATTCTACTTGAAATATATAAATGTAATATTTCATTTTAAACATACAAATTTTAATAATAGCAATTATAATAATATTTTCTTTTCAATTTTGCTATAACTAAAGCTGCGTACTTACTGAGTAGCCTAGATGTATACTCATACGTTAGCAATTATAAACAGTATTAGGCGTGCAATACGTTAAATATATTATTAAATAATTTGGCTAATTTATGGTGCCGTTCAAAAACAATAAATGAGTATAATAAAAGGGCAACTAATAACTTTATTTATACAGTATGTCTGTTACCAGTGCTAATCAGAACATGACTTTGTATAAGAACACAACATATTTTTATGTCTTCAAACTATAAATATTACAAAGAATCATTTAACGTACTTACAATAGACCTTACTGTTATTTAATTATTTAAAAAAAGTACTTATAGTTTTTAGAAGTTAATTTAATATGAAAATAAGCATTATGCGGTATTTATACTTAGAATTTAATCAGTATTCTTAATTTAATAATATTTTATATTGAGACAGATATCGATATAAACTTAGTATTGTAATTGTAGTATTAAGCCAACACACGTTGTGAATGTGGGACCACTTTGTCTGTATAAAAAATCTATTTAAACAGTGTCATAGTAAAAATAAAAAAAGATGTAAATAAATTTTTCGAGCATTATACATACATATTTGTTTTTTTTTTATAAAATTTCCTTTTTTTATGTCTAGGCAGAGTTAACCTAATTCTAGTGGTCTATATACCTTTACTATTATAAAATATGTCTGTCTGTGACTTCAAGTGCATATAGTTAGTAGCATGATACTAAAATAGAAACAAACAATTTTAATATTTGTTTCTGTCTTTCTGTTTAAGCGGAATCTCTGGAAAAGGTGAACTGAATCTTTTTATTGGCTTTGCGTAGAGACGTCTCCTCGCTGTGCGTTCTCTACCGCATTTATCATGGGGAAGAAATAAAATATATATATATATTTAATTTCCTCCAGTGGGGATCGAAAACCCACAACCAGTCGCATTTGCAGTCACACTTTGTGCTCCTGCGCCACGACTGGCCTCAATGAAGATAAACAATTTGTACTTATGTATAACTTATACATATTATTATGAAATCTCTGCTAGAACACCTCTGGAAAGGACTATGAAATAAAAACAAGATGGCTGACTGAAATATTTATTTTTTAAAAGATTATTTTTTTACTGCTGCTTTTCCAATAATCAATATACCTTATTGTATGACTAGATTAAATACATTTTACGTTTAATACATACATTTACGTTTAATATACACGTCAAAATTAAACACATGTAGATACATTTATTCTCAAGACACAGTTTTCTAATTTTATTTAAATTATTAATTGTCATCTAAAATAACTAAATTGTCAGACAAATAGGTGGGATTAAACGCTTGGTTATCCTAATATATTGTTATTTAAAGAAAGTCAAAATATTTATAAATAATATAATAGTGTTTAATATTGAAAGAATTAAAGTATAACTCAATAAAAAAACAATGAATTATTTGATTTTATAGAATAAATCTTTTGATATTATAAAACAAACAGAAGAATGGAATGTGACTAAACATTAAACTGATCCAACTTTTTTTCTATGTGTGAGTTTTACAGATTTTTTTGAAGGTTTACGCTGTGTCCCGAATAATTGAAAATATTAAATATTCAATTTCCTCTAGTGGGAATTAAACACATAGCCTGTCGCGTTTACAGTCGTGCGCTTGTGCCCTACGCCACGACGGCCTCAATGGTAATTTTGTATTACCTGCCTACAGTAATTTCTACATCCAACTTACCATTAAAAATTAACAATTTAATCAACTTTTTTTTTAATCAACTTTCTTAATTTCCTTTTAAATTATGCAAGATCAAAAATTGATGGCCAATGATACATATTTATATAAACATATTTTATGTCAATTGCATCAAGGTGGCAATTTAATCTTAATTTAAATATTATCAGTGTATGAATTGTTAGTGTCAATTATGGAGTATACTATTCTTACAAAATAATATAACGCTAATAACATAGAGAGGCCTGAATTAATACTATAAGCCAACGAATGCAAACACATTATATACGTTAAAAATTAAAATACAATTATACCTTATATAATTTTAAATTGGTCAATGACAAACATAAATCGCTTGTTAATTACGAACTAACTCTGCTTAGTATTTGATAAAGATACCCGTAAATTAGTGCGTTCATCTGAACTAATTGTTCTGGACAAAAATGTGGATGAAGTTCTACTTGAAGAGGAGGTAGCGTTGTTCTGCACATCTGGTTTCTGGAGTCCTGTGCGAATTAGTAAAGCATAATTAATTTCCACAGCAAAATGAAATGAAGTAACATGCATACATTTAACTATGTTGTAGGGTGGTTTATGAAGTATATGTTAGGACAAAGCTAATATTGCTAACACAATCACCGTTTTTCAAGTACTCTACTTTAATGTGATGTATGCTGGGAAGGTTATAGATAAGCATAACATTTCCCCTAATGGGACTTATGCGGCACATCCTTATCGTGTTAAACATATAGACAATGTCATGTAAACGTATTATACACAGTTAGATATATACAATTTTAATGTAATCACAACACTAAACATATCACATATCAAGTGGAATCGTGTACAACTTGTATCAGTACTACCAACATACGCTTTTTACAAACATCAACGCCGCCAGTATTATTGACGATTACTTAATGTTAATTAAAATATTAGATGATGTTTAATACAGATGTTAGATACAACAGTAATTAATTCTAATATGTACTTGTCTCTTTCGATGTGCGAGATAAACCTGGAAAAAATGTGTTTTAAATATTTTTTATCTTTAAGCTTTTAAAGTCAAATAACTTTTTTTACACCATTGACATAAAAAACAAGATGACGCGCTAAGCAAGTAGCTATTTTATACATTTCATATGGAATTATATTGTTTACGAGTAGATACGTGCTTAAGGGTGCATTACTTTTAATTTAAAATGAGCTAAAAATAGGGAAAGAGGGTTTTTGTTACTTTTAATGTCATTAAAAGACTTAATACTACTCAAATGAGTGAAATTATAGAAAGAAAAAAAATATATTTCTTCCCCCTTCACATTACTGATAATTTACCATTGGATATTAATTTTATTTGGTACTTCTTGTCTGCTCTTGTAACTAAGTGTAATAGAACGCACTGTGCACAATAATGAAGCATTTATCCTTGTAAATAACATTTTCCTACCTATTAAAAATATAGAAAAGATTTATTCAAGATTCTTGTCGTCTTATATGATAACTGTTTCAAAGCATTTCAAGTACAATAAATCACAAACTATAACATTCAGTTAAATTTTACACATAACTCCTATAAAATTTACATTCATACCTATGGTTATTACCATACCGGTATGGCTATTAACATACTGTCTTTAATTATTAATTAACACTAATTTTGTTATTATAACATTTGTTTTTTTACTTTGAGGTGTACTAGATCTACGTGGATTATATCTGAATATTTAATTGACCACTATGTCGAAGATTCCTTACTAAACAAGGAAGCGGCAAATAATTAATAATATTGCCACGTAGCTTATCAACCGTTGAAATGCACTAAGAATTTTATTATTTTTATAAAGAATAGGGTGCGAGATAGATGGAAAGACACTAAATAATTGTTATATTGTACTTATATATATCTAAAAGTCGTATAGTACAGTGTATCTCTGAATGAAATTAAAAAAGACAATTACGTTTTGCAAGGCCCAGTCGATGAAATTCATAACACAAATTTAAAAACAAAAACGAATATATTTGAAACGCGTAATACTTTCCGTAAATAACTTACCAAGTCGTTTTCTGATAAGATAGTAAACTTTCGGCTTGACAACTAGTATCAAAAATATGAAAATTCCTTGCATCTCATTGCAGAGATCCACAATATTCCATAGCCACAGTGGTTCGGACACTACAGTGGAAAACAGTTCACATATCCATCCTGCGCCCATCACCACCCACAGCTTGCCCGTTAGTATAAAACTGAAATAAAAAAAAATATATAATTATATATACTTACATATATAGTAGGTAATACAAAAACAAGATTTTCTAACACTTCATATAAAACAAATATTTCCAATACTATGAATATGCATCATTTTTTTATTAAAAGTGAAGTAGTTAGGTAATTTATAGTGACAGAAATACGTGTGTTTATCTTTACACATCTATATCGAAATAAATTGAATTCGATTTTAAATGTTGTTAGAAGTATTTTAATGTTACCGAAGTAATATTTTTTAGTTGATAGAATAAGTATTTAATGTGTTTTGTTATAAATTATTTTTTCTGCATGGCGTCCATTTTTTATATTTCTTTTCACCTTTAAATTAAGCAGAGAAAAGTATTAAGACACTCTGTTCTTTACTTTACACTTATTAAATGGCAAAACCCGACGCCATGCATTCCCCCTAATGAGGATCGATTCTATTACGACTCTGTATATAGCGAGACACTGCCTAACTACACAGAACACTTCCTAATAAAGGTGCCCCACCGCCCAAGTCACGATATTACATTAAATTAATAAAAAACAAACATAAATTATAAGAAAAGCTTTCTATGCATAAACATATTTTTTTTTAAATATGACAAGAAATTCCGTGTTCAAGGTATGACAACTCCTCTTTTGAAATGTAGTAAAAAATATAAATGGCACTATTAAACACCTATCAAACAATTAGTGGCCATTGTAGTAATCGCGACGGTTGTGAGTTCGATTCAAATTCGGGGAATGAATTACTTTCATTTCCTCGCTCTGGTGACACAACATAGTGCGGCGTTGAGTTCCATCATTCAACGCACAATGTCAAGTTTTTTAAATTTTCTTACATTGTTTTTTCGCAAATATTTTTTACTGTTACAAAAGCTACCTTAATCTATTTATAAGAAAAAGGGTATACGATCATTAAATCAATTGAAATATATAGCGCCAATAAAGCCCAAGACATTAGCTTTACTACCAATAAAACTATAAATGTGGCTTAAGTGACGAGTACCTACCTAATGAAATCTTCATACATTTTCCGCAAATCTAATAAATTTTCTACATACTAATAAAATAAAAAAATTGAATCTGTCTATTAAAATAAAATATTTTAAATAAATAGAAATAGAACACGACTACGAACACATTCTTCCAAGTGGGAATTGTTCCCACTGGCTCCCCTGGCGTAAGTACTTAAAGTAAAGTAAAATTGCACATGCAAGATATTTGTTAAGAATCAACTCTGTCTGTGAATCTGTCAACACCGTTAACAGAGCTTATTCAAATACATTTTAAGCCTTCACACCATCTAAATAGTTTTAGTTCCCTATTAGGAGAGCAAATATAACTAGTTAACGCAAGAACATCAATATTTACATATTTTAATATATAAAATATTAACTGTATTATTTTAATTATATAAACAAACTATAACTAATTGGTGTTTGGTTTATATATAAACTAGCGACCCCCTTGCGGCTTCGCCCGCTTTTTCTACTGGATTATTCATATAATGTATGTTTGCAAAGCACTTAAGATAATGTGAAAATTAATTAAACCCTAATGCAACCCGCATTTTCGTAGTTTCAATAAGGATTTTCCAATTGTTTTACACTGCAAGGTTTTTTTAGTAGGTACCGTAATTTTAAATCTGTGCTACTAATCTTTTCAAGTACTTATTAAAATATATTTAAATGACTATTTTTAGATATTTAAATGACTATTTTTAAACGGAAGAAATTATAAACAAATGCCTACCTACTAATAACTACTACAAAAAATATATCGCGCTGAAATAATACATTCAACTCGAATTATCCAATACGTGCAAACGCATCTAAATCTTCGTTGCTATAAAGGCAGGCGGGTTTTTTTTTGCTTGTCCCTGATGAAAAGCAAGCACTACGTGGCTTATTGGAAAATTGGTGGAAAATTAAATAGAATGCATCGGCCGGGAATCGAACCCGGGCCGCCCGCGTGGCAGGCGAGCATTCTACCACTGAACCACCGATGCATGTAAGGCAGGCGGGCGCGGCGGACGCATGGCGAGTGGCGAGCCGTTTCGCAGCAAGGATTTTTTGATATTGTAACAACTTCTAAAGTACTTATTAAAATGAAAAACAGTAAAAGACAGTTTTGATCTACATTAAATGGCCAACGTAACTAATATACTTATTTATATGCTGAGAGTAAGGAATAAGTGAAACTTGAGTAACATACAGCTGATGTGTCAACGCCGGGAGGTGTCAACAATTAAATGCGTTTTTCTCTAAAACTATTCGCAATTTTGAAATTGTGTAAAAAGCAAATTTTATCTTCGTTTAACGTAGAAAATTAATAAAGTATTTTAAAGGATAAGGATTAATACCATTATGGAAAAATATCCCTCACAATAAAAAATATATTGAAATTATTATTTTTAGACAGAAAAATGATCACTACACGTTATCCTTAAAAGATAAAAATATGCTCTCGCGGACTTTTTTGTAGATCTTATTAAGAGGAACAATACTCCAGTACATTTTTTTCATGTAGTACTTACCATTAAAGCAGCGCATGCGCGAAAGTGTCTAAACGGGTAGGACTTTATTCATATTTATCGTATTTATGTTAATTTACATAAAAATGTACAAATAATAAACTATATATAAACCTTCTACGAAAAATACTCGACCTAATGGTGAAAACCGCAACAAAATCTGTTGGGTGGTTTAGAAGAAGAAGAGTTAGAAACAACAGACAGACACGAAAAGCGACTTTGTTTTATAAGATATAGGATATTAAGTTGTATTTATTTATTTTTTTCGATAAATATACGAAGAGTGTATTAATTTCACTAGAAATCACTGTTCAAAAGTACTTGGAACGATGAAATAATGAAATGTGATCTACATGGTTATTATCGTTAAAAAAATTACGTCATGTATAATTTTTACATACACTATTATTACGGCTAATATAATTTATTTAATCAATTTGGGATATACTGTATACAGTACAGTAACTAACTTGTAACTATACAGGTGGAATTGTCAGCACCACTTTAAATGAAACCACAGTTTTAACTACTCTATAAAAGCCTTATATAATTTGGAAAAAAAAAATTCCCAAAAATAAAAAGTTATTTTTTCAAACAAAATAAATAATTAAATTATCGTTTTAAAATAAAACTCCATTTGTAAAGTATAGCATAGGCACGCACACACTAACCTGTCAAATCGGAAACGTCGCACACGTATGTGTGCGTCACACGAAATACAGGTATGGATAAAAATCGTGAAATGAAAAAAAAATCCTACGCCCAAACTGTTGAGGTACCTTGATTAATTTCTTAGGTTTGGGTTTGAAATTTATTACCCTATATGCAGTTTCAATAAAAGAAGCGCTGCCTCTTCCCCCATGTATATACAGTTAAAAAACATATTTAACTATCCTGCTCAATACATTTAAATAATAAAATTTTTAATTTATCAAAATCAACTTAGCATAATCTTGTGTAAAAAATATAAAGGAAAACCGTACCGAAAACTTTACCGTGTGCTCCTAGTGTCGCCTCTAAATATTACTTTTTATTTATGCGTAATGTATATCATATTAAAATTTCCTTACTTGGCTCTATCTATACGAAATCTTCGCTTAGCTCTGTCTCCAACAGAACCAGCTTGCAGGCGATGGACCTCCGATTTCACCTGGGCGCAATGACGCGCCGTCAGCAACCACAAGATAAAGTTAATGCCTGTGACTATACCCATTGGAATCACGAAGAATATATAATGCGGCCAATCAGATGGCGAATTTTGAGCTGAAAGTAATTTTTAAAATTATAATAACTTAAATAACTTATTTTTTTAAAGTATGTTCTCCTTTAATTTTTGTATTTCTATTACATGTTATTAAACCGAATAAATAATCAGTTTATATCTTTAAAATCACGCACTTATTCCAATAATACGTGGTTTATTAAAAATAGAAATACCCTTCCGCCAAGATATTCAAACTTTAATCTTTTTAAAAACTTGTCTAAAGAATCCTTCAACAGACAAGAAAAAAGGTACTTTTTACTATAGCATGTTTTGTGTAGATAGAACAACGACACGACAATGTATTATACTCTTCTATATTTTTAAACATAACTCGATTTTTTCCTATAAATTGACTGTAAGAGAATAATATTCATAGATAATCTTTTCTACGAACATAAAACAGGTATCATGTAACAATATTAGTGTAAGCCTATTTTCCTTAAAGCGGAGTCAGTAGATATGAAGTATAAATATAATTATATTTAAAGATGTAAGTTCAACTTGTAACTTATAAGCTCAAATTAATATATTTGCACTATAACTTTTATTTAAAATATATACAAGTAGGTATGTATAATATGTTATGGACCAAGTGATAGCATAGCGCATAGCATAGCTTAGCTATAGCGGACCAACTGATTAATTATTATATAAGCTCCCGCTAGGTTCAAATTTTTATACGTTTTCTAAATAAGTAGCTAATTTAAAAATAGATTATAATTGATATTTTATATCTACGGTGCCGCGCACCATAGTTAGTTATTCTAGTAGCTTACCAGTCCCAAACCAGCACATCCCAATTCCCATATTAGCATCTAATATAGAAGTAACGGGATAGTTATCTAAAAGGAACATGGTCAGCGTGAACACTATTGTTATGCTCCATGCGTACAACGAATACCAGATAAATCGCCGACATTCTGAACCGGTTTTCCGAAGAGTCTTTACCGTGCGAATACTCCTAAAAATAAAAGAAACGTAAATATCAATATAAAATTAAGAATATCAATATATTATTTAAGATATACAAGAATAATTGATAAGCAAAAAATAAAAGTTTTGTATTTGTATGATTCATATAAGGTCTTAAGAAAGAAATATAAAGTAAAATATATTTCTTTGGATAAAATGTCCTTTTCCGAAAAATAAATTTAAAAAAATAATAAATAAAATTTGAATTAAAAAGGAATATTGGAGCAACAGGAAATAACTAATCCTACGCAATTTAATTATGAGTTCGATCCTCAGTCTTTGATTCGTGACGATTTAAATACCACTTTGATTATCAGAGTCATCTATTTTTATCTTTCGTAGAATTTGAAAAAAAAAATGTCTCGGAAATGTAATGGCGCAGCGACGCACAGCATCTGATTGTAAACGTGACTGCTGCGGATTCGACTTCCACACGAGGGAATATTTTTTTGCTTTCCTAGCTCCTCTGGTCTGAGAAAGTCTCAAAAATTGAGGAGACAATGCTAAACGGAGGGCTTAATTTGATTATGTAAATAATATAAATATAGTAAATATTTCTAATAAATGAAACACTTATATATTAAATAAAGCATGATATTAGACACTAATGCCTAAATTGCGTATAATATTAATGTAAGATTGCTGCCTCCCTCCTCCATAGGTCACGGATATTAAGCACCCAACGATAGGAAAAGCTTCACGTTCATTATCTGATAGTGGGGGAAATAAACGATAGCACAGAGTGTTGATAAAGTAGCACCGTTATTGGTTAATTATTATCAACGATCAATACAAGGAAAATGTAATCGAGTTAAAATGAGTGCATGATGAATTTTGCACTTTGTTTATTTTTCTCTGCCACTCAACACGCAAGCCTCCAGAATTCGGCGGAAAATGGGGAACGGGAGTGTCTTAGCACTAGATTCCCTCTGCTTACCCTGCTGTGTACGGGATACAGCGTGAAGCTGAGATAAAAAAAGAAATCAGTACAAGGAAAATGCAATCAAGTTAACATAAGTGTCTGATAAATTTTATACATTGCTCATTTTTCTTTTTATTTATTTTTTTGCTGTAAGTATATGTACTAATGTTACTAATGTGATATGCCACATTAGTAACCGACACTTAGTGAGACTTGTGTAGGTTCAATTACAAGGACAAAAGGGCGACATTAATTGAAACTATTAACTTTAAATTGCTACTTGCGCACAAATATTTAAATATGGATTTTTATATGATATGATAGTAGACGGAGGGAACCTGGGTACCTAGCTTAGACACTCCGTTCTCATTAAGACACTTCCGTACCCCACTTTCAATTGATTCTGAAGTCACGTCGCGCGTTGCCTCGTTACCAAAGCGAAGAAAATTAAAATATTAAATATTTCGAGTAGGAAACGAACCCACAACCTGTCGCCTTTACAGTCGCACGCTTCTGCCCCTGCACCATTGACTGATCTCATTTTTTTTATATGATTAAGAAAAACATGTTAATAATAAATTCAATTATAAGCATATAGCTGTTAATAATAGGATATTAATAGATGTTAGAACATCGTCAATTTCCAAGCGTCTTCACCTGAATATTCTCACCGAAGGTAGTATAAACAATTGATCGTAAATGTTAACATACACCAAATGTTTTCATCTTTAATAATTTTATGATACGTAGGTACTTTACACGTCATCCATGATTTATTTTTAGATCATTGGTTTTGTTCGACTTCGAGCTATTCAAATTAACATACCTATTCTGGCTTCAAATTCCCCACTGACAGTGATATTGGTTAATTAAGGCCCCACCTTCTTTATGGCTAATATGTTAAGTGAATGACGGTTTGCGTTAGTCAATTTATTAAATATTTACTTAGTTCTTACCTTTAATTGAAAAGCCCTATACGTAACACAGTAGAATTTATCTAATTAAACTATTAGACATGTACATAGTTGTAATGACGTCAACGTACAGAAAAATTAATAAAATATTTCTTCATTCTTTTTATAATAATGTGTGTAACCAAGTCAATAATAACTATGTCATGTATTACAGAGACAACAATTTAATATATAGTATTTGTTATATGAACGAAGGTAAATAACTATTAATAGTAATTTGGATTAGACATTTACGCAATAATATGTACAAATAGGTATAAAGTTTTTACATTTTATCCATCTACAAATATCAAATTTTTACAATGACATTTTTACAAATTCTAATTTATAGAAATCTACTGAATAAATAATATGTAAAAATTGTACTCCGATAATTAAAAAGGTGTTTTACATTCAATTGAGTAATACTTTTCCAAGGCTAAACAGCCATATTGGGTTTTACCGTAAAAACCCGACAAGACTCACTAATAAGAATATCAAACAATAAGATTCACAGATACAAAATATACAACATTTTCGTAGTAATAATTACAATGGACGAGATTTATATTTATGGGTAACTATGTTAGAAAGATTTTTTTGTTTTCAATATAATAATAGAATGAATTGTGTATGACTAGACGACACGCTCAAACATTGGCAAAAAGGCGTTGTCTTTGTACGTATAGCACAAGGGTGTGCAAACAGGTTACCTTGAATCTCCCACGCCCTTGCCCATTATCACCTACAATTAATGAAGGTAATTTTTACTGATTAAACATAATTACACGAACTAGGTATTATCTGTTTATAGCAGAACCTTAATTAAATCAAACTAAATTTAATTTAAATTCATCTTTCAGCAATATTTAAATTTAGGGCATGATCTGAAGGAACTAAAAGACAAATTATTTTTGTAAAAATATTAGTTAATCAGTGTGTAGTAAAAAGTTTTGTATTATTTTTTTTATGCTTAAAGTCGTGTATCCTATATACATTTTATTAAGTTGTTGTTGTTGTACAGAATGTTAACAACTTAACAAAATGTTAATCTTTTCATCGAATTAAAAAAGCAAGATGCATACGTAGATTATATATGTAATATATATATGTAACACTTTTTTTCATTTACCGGCTAAAATGGCATAGTGAAACTAAAATAGAGCTGAATAAGATTACAAACTATTTTAAAAATTATGATGATACAATAATCCATCATTGCTTTTCCTGGTAGGAAGGCTAGATAACAAGAATTAGAGCATATTTCTTATGAAAATAACTGGGTCTTACCAGTGAACTTCTCATATAAATCATACCTATCTCACAGAAAACGCGCATTTTAATGCAGTTCAAGGTGTTTTAATTTAGCCGTCAAACAATTTATAGTATGGATTACAAATAATATATGTTATAATTTAATTGAAAGGCAGTCTTTCAATATATTAGGTAATACAGTAGATGATAGAACTCTACCACTTAATGTAATAAAGCAAGTGATTAAACTTAATTAACTTATTTTATTTCGAAAAATTATTAATTATGTTTCGTGCAAGCATTTTTCGGCTTTGTAGAGCTGCTTTTTTAAATAGCAAACCATATATTTCCCAAATATAACGCACATGCCACATATGAAGATGATATTCTTTATTATTCGTCACAGCTTGGAATAATTTATACTTCCTATATCAATTTTATAATTTGTACGAAATAATAAATTTATAACAAAAAAAATAACATGCCATAATTAATTAATTATTCACATATTCATATTTACATTATAATTTAAAAATAATAAGCATCCTCACCCAAATGTCCACCAGATGTCGAAGCACATGACGTTCAGCCAAACAAATGCCGCCACAAAGCCGAAGTATATGCAGTACCCTGTACAAACAATGATCAAATCACCCAAAAGCGGGCAAACAACATACGAGTACATTTGTTCTCAAACATCTCATCTTAATCTATTCATATTTAGAATCGAATCAGGTTGACGCTGTTCCCGCAAACAGCTGGGTAAGCAGAGGGAACCTAGTGTTTAGACACTCCATTCCTCACTTTCCGCTGATCTGAATTTATCTAGACATTGTATGCTGAGTGGGCAAACTCAACGCTGGGCTTTTATGTCTTGGTGCCAGAACTCGTCGTTTGAAAAGTATTGAAAATATTAAGATATAATAATTCATTCCCTCGAGTGGGATTGAACCCACAGCCGTGGTGTCAGTTGTGCCCCTTCAATAATTCATATTTAGGTTACATGTATATAAATTATACGTTTAGCTTTAACATAATTATAGAAATATATTTAAATCAGTTAGATCCTCACCTAGTACTTTGCATACTCGAACATCATCAACTTTACTGTGCTGTACTCTTGCAAGGCAGACGTAAGCGACGAACATAACACTGACGTGACATATTAGGTTGCGCCCATGCAGATTCCTCAATTCCGGTAACACACAATAAACAAATATCGTTAATGCCAAGCAAACGCTTGAAATGGTGTTCACCTAAAATTTAAACCATAATTAGTAAAATCGCAAGATATATATTTATTAATATATAAGCAATTGAAATATACTAAAACTACATTTATTACATTATATTAATTTGAGGCTAATCGTAGCGCAGGGGCGCAAATGTGTGACTGTAATAGGTTGTGGCTTCGAATCCCACTCGAGGAAATGAAATATTTAAAATTTCATTCCTTTACTCTGGTATCTGCGGCAAAGCACGGCGTTGAGTTCCGCAATGAGTTACTGAACTCGATTCAGTGTCTTCAGAACACTCTCTTAAGAACTCTGCCTACTCTACTGCATGTGGGAAGCTCTTTTTTTCTACATTATGAATCATTTATAAACATATGGTTATTATTGTAAATAGTGCTATTAATCTACAGCCCACTGATCATTTTCCCTTGAAGATTTAAAGTAAATAATGAACAAGTGTAGTGAAATCTTTCATCATTCATATTGATTATATAGACACTAGAATATTTCTTCAGAAATGTAATTGATAATCAATCAATTATTGATTTAAAATGGCCACTTAAATATAAAAAATACGTTCTCAAGTCTGTATTTACTGTCCTAGTTTATAATCCAATGTCAAGTTTTTTTATGAGTATGCAGATAGAACCTATTGAAAAATCTCTCTATGCTCAATTCTCTGTTCAATATCGTGATATGCATGCTTTGTCATGCTTAAAGTCCGAAACCTCTTAACTTTATTAAGTAAGTACTCATCCATCTTAACATCTTCAAGGATTTCTTTTAGAATTATTTATTATGGCTCATTGAATACCCTAATATGAATAAGGTAACACTAACAAATACAATTATGTAAGCAAAGTTTATACATTACCACGAAAGACATAAAAAAATTCTTGGGTCGTGGTGGTAAATAGCACATAACACCATTAGCAATGACGTCATTTCCAGGGCAATCCTGCCGGTCAAAGACTTCCACACAATAATTGTTTGTAAGCATATCGAGAGTCTGCAGGTGCCCATCACGAGTTAAATTATGCTCATCCTGTGCTAGGGATGGATCAAGGGCGTATTTTTTGTGAGGACAAGTCAATCCAATTCGTAATCCCATTACATCTACAAATAAGTGTGATATAAATATTTAGCTATATCGCTATTGCGTGTAGCAACGCAAAGAAACAACTGTTATTTTGAAATTACAGACATACTCCAAAATATGTCTCATTTTTTAAAATTTTAAAAATTTCAGTCAGAATAATATAATTGTTTACTAATATTTATAAGCAATAGGATAGCATTTTTGCTGTGTCCGAATAAAAGTATTCGAGGTTATTTGACGTCTGGGTCAGCTCATATTTTAGATACATGTTAAATTTTACAGATTTGAACTGAATGATGCTTAAAGGTCTCAACTACACATCCTTCACATCTTGCCTTTTGCATAGCGGTTAGCAACAACCTAAAGACCGCTAACAATGCTTAATTTATTTTCAAACGCGGAAAATAAAGCAAATACAATAGTTATGAAATCCATGCAGGGAACTATTAGTTAATTTATTAGTTAGAAAGATTACTAAGTATTTTTTACATTTCACACCTTGTCTGCCATTGTCTTGCAATTACTAATAATCTCTCATATATTTTATAAATATTTTTTTTGTTGCCCAGAAAATATGCTAAACTTTGTTAAAGAACTTACCCAATATATCATTGTTAAGTTCCTTTATTGGATTTAAATATGTAGAAATATTGAACCAAACGTTATCACTCTCTTCGTTAGGTACACAATCACTAGCAAAACTTAAACAGTTACGCGGCTTATAATGTTGTCCATGTGGACAACATTTCCTAACACAATATGCACTGAAAGTTTGACAATTTCGGGTACAAACTTTGGCCACTAATCCAGTACCACCATATTCTCGATCTATACACCATTTGCCAGACTTTGATCTTCCATATTTTTCACCTTTTATGCTTAAGGCATATAATGTATCCCCTTCGATAGATAAATGATATTTACTCTCTTGTAGTTCAACTGCGTATTCTTCAGCGTCACAAAATAAATTGTTTTCGATTTCAAAAATATCACCAGAACTTATTTTTAATTGTTCCAACCAAACAGTATCGTTTGATGAATTGACAGTTCTACACTCATGAAAAGCTGGATCATAGCTTTCTCCGCTCGGGCAGCATTTACTTATTTTATAAATTTCTAATTTATCATCCTCTAATTCCTCGTTAGTATGATTACAAGTTAAAATAACAGTTTTTGATATGTTTTCCCTCAAAGTGCCATTTACAACTTCAGCTACGAATTTGTCAAAACATTCCTCCTCATTAAGTTGAAATACAGTAATATTTGTATTTAATATTTGTAAAACACATTCACTTGGTAGACCATTTTTTACTGTAACACTACTACTCACATATAATGGCTCGCTTAAGATTTCATATTGTTTTCTCAAATAATCACTACTCACACATTTAAAATCTTCACTCGTGGTCTCGTTGGTTTCATTTACTTTAATCAAAACCTGAAGTCTTGGACAGCACTTACGAAAAACTATTTTTTGATCATAAGCTTCAATTTCGGTAGAAGAACACGCCGTTGCGAATATATATGTAGCGAGAAAAAACAACGACAACATTGTTTACACAAGATTTAAATCATTGACTTATACAAATAAATAATACTACAACAGGTGGAAAAACTCAATAGACGCGGAATGCATTGTTTATTTATTGGAAAATATGAAACGTGCGATATAGTTCGACGGCTTTGGGTGAATGAAGCCGGCTAAAGCTCCTATCAACTCCTATGATCAACGCCAGACTACGAGCGGGAGGCTGCAGCGCCCTTGAAATTTGTGACGTGTTTCGCTTTTCCCCCTCTAAAAACGTATTTGCAAATTTGACCAACACTATTCACGACACTAAAACTAGTGAACAATGTAAACTGTATAACATTCTAAGCACTTCCTTAATTTGAATATATTACTAAATTGAACACCTATATTATTTACTGTATCTTTATTAAACGCGATTTATACCGCTACTAGTAAACAGTTCGTTTTGTAAATTTATGTGTAATCACAGATAATACGACAAAGATGACGATTCAATTCTTATCATTTACTGATAATCGACTCACTTTGACGATTGGTTTCTCAGAAATTTATTCATAAATAATGTTGATGGGAATAATAATATTTTTATACATTTTAATATAAATCCAATATTGCTCTGGTTAATTTGTGGACGTTGAGGAGTATTTACAAGAAAGTATTTTTGTATGATTATATTACTATAGGGGACCTCAGTCAATATCTATCCATTTCACCCCTATTTACCGATGTTCAGTGGTTCAGCAATTATTTCTCACAAGTTCTCTACTTGTGATTTTTTGGTAGCAAAATCGTGAACAGAATTAGCAAATACAGCCCAACTGCAAGGTCTCATGATTTTTTTACCCTCAATATACCTCAATTATAGGCCTTTCGTAATCTCTGAAATATGATCAAATAAATAATATATTTTATAAAAGTTTTCAAATACTTTCAAGGG
The DNA here is from genome assembly GCF_056956725.1 of Heliconius melpomene rosina. NCBI lineage: Eukaryota > Metazoa > Arthropoda > Insecta > Lepidoptera > Nymphalidae > Heliconius > Heliconius melpomene. The sequence goes on along the minus strand of NC_140389.1, from coordinate 12,356,532 downwards.
CTGTAGCGAAAAAAATATTGGTGATTTTTTCCAAAAGTAATTTTAAAAACTATTGTTATTTTTGTAGAATAATCCATAAAAGTTTCAAAAGGCTAGCTGAAAGACAATATGTTAAAAAATGTACTTCAATCATAAAACAGTAAAAAATATTACTCTCGACACCAGGATATTTTGGGACGGCCATTTTTTTAGGTATTTACCAAAGTGTTTCCATTTTTCCACAATCAATTACAGTCAAAAAAGATTTATAGAGAACAAATATTTTGATATTGTAAAGTAAGCCCAGCACACGAGTTAAGTAATACACGTGGATGATGGTTAATATTAACATTCATCATAAAACTTTGAAATTTAAAATTTAGATATTAGAGATCTGAAAATAATAAAAACGCATAATTCATTATTTTCAAGAAATCTTACCCTGTCCGTCAAATTACGCAGTGGAAGTTTGTTTGAATTATCCATTAAAGTTAAATATTTAAGCGGTTTTGTTATTTGCAATAAAACATACATAGTATACCTATGTATATCACTCTTTTAGTCCAAGTCCATGTAGAGTAAAGTTTCTTACTTTACACGTCCTAACTCTATGTTCAAGCCTTCGCTTCACAAACTCTACATCATAGTCAAAATTGAAAGCCTATAAAAAATACCGCTATAATTTTTCACAGTGCATATACAGGATGGAAGAGGCAGCGCTTCTTTTATTGAAACTGCATATAGGGTGATAAATTTCAAACCCACACCTAAAAAATTAAACCAGGTACCTCAACAGTTTGGATGTAGGATTTTTTTTTCATTTCACGATTTTTATCCATACCTGTATTTCGTATGACGCACACATACGTATGCGACGTTTCCGATTTGACAGGTAAGTGTGTGCGTGCCTATGTTATACTTTACAAATGGCGTTTTATTTTAAAACGATAATTTTATTATTTACATATTTTGTTTGAAAAAATAACTTTTTCATTTTTGGGAATTATTTTTTTTCCGAATTATATTAGGCTTTTATAGAGTAGTTAAAACTGTGGTTTCATTTAAAGTGGTGCTGACAATTCCACCCTGTATAGCTGTACACAGCAGTGTTGACATTTTTTAAAAATAATTCAGCTAAGTATATCTCAAAAATTACTGACTGTATATCGTTCAAATTAATTTTGTTCATTGAAAACGGAGAGCGGACTGTCTTAACACTATGCTCCCTCTGCGTACCTTACTATATGCGGAATACAGCGGGAAGCTGAAAAAAATATCTGTACAGAACCTACTTATAAATATAGAAAGGATATTTCAGGGTACATAGGAACATTATTATAACAAAAAAAATCTAAACAGAAACTGTACAGAACCAAAAAAACTATTTATTGTACTAAAAATAGGTACCTGATCCATTTGCTTTTTCTTAAAATTGAATTTATGTCAAAACAATAAATAGCCTAAAATTTGCAAATATCACTTATTTGCATTACTTAAAAAATGTCTCAATAACTTTAAAAACGATTCATTGTATTGAATTGACAATGTATAAATGACTATTATTTCCTACGCTTATCTCTAATTTTAAAAGTAATTATTTAATAATAATATGTTAATATTATTTATGAACTTACATAGAGATTGCTATAAAAATGTTAAAATAATATACATATATCTACTTTAAAAATGTAATTTATATATAAATAATAATTAAAAAATATATAAAAATATTCGCATACATAATTTTACATATATATACCTTACAGTAATTCTCTAAGGTCTATTAGTATTTTTATATTAAAAAATACTTCATTAAACCAATATACAAAACTGGGTTGTCATATTTCAAGGCTTTCGACGACATTAGTTGAGTATTACTCTCATCAATCTAAAACTATAATATAAATAATAAGTTCTATAAATAGAACGGTAAATTAAAAAAGACTTATAAGAAAAATATTTTTTAATACAAGATAATCGAAAGCCCAAATTCATTGTGTATTTTTTAGAAAACATACTTATTAGATACTTCCTCAAGATTCCTGGTTAATGGAGACAAAAATACAATCTATAATATCCCCAGATAATTTGATAAATAAAATGCATCGTACATTTATAGACTAATTCAGCTACCTAACATTTATCTCTAGTTAAGACTAGGTGTGATTGCCGATATTAATACTAAGTAAAAATACAAGTTAGTGACATCCGCAACTTTTGACAACCATATTTTTATATTTACGTAATATCACGTTGGAATCGTCGGTATAATACAAGACGGAAATTGGCGAAAGTTTTATTGGAGCACATGATGGTTTCGGTACCTGAAAAAAGAAATATAATAAGTATGCATTACGAATGTATGTTACATAAAAAGATATATTTATGATGTATTCCGCACAGAGGGAACCTTGTATTAAGACCTGTTCCCATTAAGACACTTCGGTTCCCTATTTGCCGCGTAAGCTTATTACGTAATTAATAATGAAGAATAATTTAGCATTAAGTATATAGTTCAATTGTGAATTGTTTTATTTTTATATTATTGATATTATTCAGATTTGAAAGGGTGTGCTTTAAGTTTTTCAGTACTTTAGTGTCAATTGACAAGAAGTTAAAAAAGATTTGTTTACAATCATATAAATTAAAATATAATTTTAAGTATAATAAAATTATGAAACCAAACCTGTGTGGGATTTAAAAGATGAACCAAAGTCTGCACGATTGCGTGATTTGTTGCATTTTTGTGTGCGTTTAGAGGAAAATTGCATTCACCACTACAATAAAATGCGCCATATCCGTCAGGTGCGATGATCCAGTCCTGTAACGAAAGGTACTTTAATCGTGTCTAATTTTTATTAAGCATAACTAGTATTTATTTCATATTTTTTTACAATACATTATGTAAATGATAATTTTGCAAGGTAATAAACATCTCCTAAATATACCTTTCCTAAGTATGGAATACTGAGTGTACATACCACTTTATTTTTATTTTTTTTAAATGTGCTTATTTTATTGTTGTAAACATTAAAGTACTTTGTACGGGTATTATAATATACAGACTATAAAATATACAAACTACTTTCATGAGGCTGCTTTGCCTCAAGTTATTGGGATGATAATTACAAATAAAAAATAGTTAGGCCCGTATTTATAAACTGCTCTCAAGTCAAGGATCAGTCTTGAGATGCCGTTTTCATTCACAGATATATAATTTATGAATGAAAACAGCATTTTAAGATAGATCTCAGACTTGAGAGCGGTTTATAAATACGGGCCTTACTTACAACGTTTAGTTTTACAACTACCAAACAATTTTCAATATATAAATATACAACAGCAAATATTTTACTTTAAGAGTGATGTTAAATATTAAGTAAGTATACTTTAATACGAGAATGATGATTGGTCTCACCTGCCATTCTAAATCCTTGAAGCTGACGTAAAGTGTTTGAATTTCGCAGCTTCTGGTCGTCCAGTGTGTCGTATCTGGAATTTCAATAAACGTCTTATTGGGTTTATTTCTGAAAATAAATAATGACATAAAAAAGGCTAGAAATAAAATTTCCTACGTATAATTGCTAACAGGTGCCTAAGTGTTTTTGAATATATCAACATTAGTACACAAAAATACTATTTAAATTATTACAACATTAGATAACTTTGGATTTTATCTGTACACATTGATTTTCGAGGATATCATTTTTTAATTTCAAAGATTTCTTGACTAAATTATATTAGAAGAAATCTCGATATCGTATTTATAAAAAGCTGAAATTACCAAATTCAAAACTTTCTACATTCGATTTAATAATATATTTTGATAAAGCAATAATTTTTAGGTACTTACTATGTTATAAATTAATAAAAAATATATACTAGCCTGTTAAAGGGTTTCTTAAATAATTTTCTGAATAACCGTTGTTCCGCCACCTTCGTGCTTCACGTTTTTTACGCGCTCCTGCGTCGGTGCTACCAAGCTTGGGGCCATTCTTGAAAAATGCTACCATAAAAGGTTGTTTTCCGTCCAAATTACCACCGTGAGTCTCGTCCAGTCCAATCTCCTCTGGTTTTACATGACGTTCTGAAGCATAAATAAAAAAAACTATTATTATATTTGACTTTGTTGTTAAGGTAAGCTTAAGGTTAATTCGGATCCGATTTCAATTGATTCTTGCTTGCTCTAGCTTGTTTAGTACTTATGAAAGTATTATATCTATACTGTACTGTTAGCTAGTGTATTTTGTATTCTCTAAAAATAGCGTAGTAGGTGCGAGTAGATTAATCAATTTTTACATTTAGATTATATCTAACTATATTTTACTATAACAGTTTCAATTTTCATTGTTTTTCTCACTTCATCATTGTTATGAAATATTTGTCAATTTTCGTATAATCCGTTAAAAATAAATTGTATCAAATCTTAGCATTTTTGTCTTTTATTTTAATAATAAATTATTGATGATATACGGAGGTCACAGACAATAAAATAATATATATATATTTATATCTACCTGGTTGTGTATGCGGATGCATAGTAATGAAGAAGCCGCGGTTATCGACTGGAGCATTCAGCCATGTCGCTAATGCTGCAGTCACATTCAGTTCTAGCCAGCCTTCAGCTCCAGCGCTAGTATTGACTGCAGCAATACGTTCCATCTCAATTCCCCTGAAAAATAAATAAATAATCACAATAAGTTTCATAATAAAAGTTTGATACTAATCAAATGGCTCGTAGTATATTCGTAGCCATGCACTCCACGATGAACCCAGAATTAAGTTCCTGATAGTACCGTAGTAGGTACCGAGCTATTAATATATAACAAAAGAGCCTTAAAATATCTACATATTAACAAAATCTGTCCAGTTTCATATATAGGTATGTATAAAACTTTAAAATAATTAGCAAACTTTCTTTTACCCCAAGTTATCCACGCTTATCACTCGATGTGCCACGACAGTGTATAACGCTGTCGGATCGACCGTGTGAGAAGCCGCCTGATGTAGACGCAGTTCTGCTGTGAGAAGGGAGGAGGCGTCCCCTGGGGCGCTAGCGACGTCAAACCAGACGTGACGGCCATGTCCGTGTCGTAATGCACCCAAGTGGTGTTCTGTAAAGACGTTCAATATAATGTTTAATCTCGCAAAAGTTTGCACAAAATAGCTTCCCTCAGCTTCACCCGCCGTGCACAGCATGTGGTGGATCCTAGTATTCGTGTAGCAACCAAATATAACATAGGCAAGGCGTTAACAAAAAACAGCTGTATTGTAAATTGAAATTATTAAAATGTGTGTAAGTATACATTACACATGTTAATAGTACCAAACATTATCATTACATACTTAATTGTAAATAGCAAAGATTAAACATAATATAGGTACCTATTTATATGTTAATCTATTCAGCTATCAGAATAATAATATGCTAATTTTTGAATATATCGGAACAGGTGTATCTCCGTATCGTTTGACAAACCCGATATAACTTGATCCTATTGCACGTGCAAGATGAGACATATGTATGGTATGAGGATGAGGTATCTCACATTTTGAATTATGTATTTAAAATGAGGCCCGAACAGATTGAGTATAAACAGCAAATGAAATTTGAGCCTAAAATTAATGAAACAACAAAAGGTATGCATATTTTTTAAATTATATTTTGTCAATATTCTATAAAACAAATGTAGGCAAGCAACGGTTTAGAAATTATATCTCTTTCATGTCGTAAAAATAATATGCATACTTGCAAAGTCAATGATATAACAGTACCCAATAAATAAAATAAATTGTATATTAATTAATTAATAAATACCCAACTATGAAAATAATATTTTATAAGAAACAATACTTCTAAACAATACGTCTTTCGACATCCTAAATTAAGATCACCTAGGCTCTTTTGACATTGATCGAATAATGCAAATGTAAATTGAAGCATTCTTGAAAGTCATTTAGTTTTGAAATACACTAAAAATAATCCCTTTACTCTTTGTCATACAAAAAGATAATAGCTTAAAAAATTAAATCTTCTGAGAAGTTTCCTAATAAACAAATGGGAGTGGATGAGACAATACATTTTAATTTGAGTGTTCCATGGATCATAGGTATGCGAGTCATTTACTTATGGCTGAGTCATTTTTACCTGCACCCTCTCGTCCTTATTGAAAAAAACTTCATTAGAAATATAAAAGTTTATCTTTTAACAAAGTATTATCTGTGGGAATACGATGTAATTACCCAAAAAATATTATTATAGAAACTTTTTTTAATTATTGTTATTTAATTATTGTTTTGGGTTCTATAACATTCATATGTCTCCGATAACAATTTTTCTCAGATATCCTTTACGTACAGACAGCGATTAGTTACAATTTTATTATATGTGTAGATACATAAACATTTCTCAACAGAAATCTCCAAGTAACATAAAACTTTATTTTGTACAGACAAAATTAATCAAATATTACTTTTCTACATTTTTGTCTGTCTCTATCATCTCATCTATGTGTTTGTTGTTGGCTTTTGACGCAAACACTGCTGAACGGAATGAAAGTCCGACAAAGATATATTCTCGAGACAAACACCTACTTACGTACTTAAATTTTTATTCAAAAAGACAAGACAAACATGGTGATGAAACGTAGTGACTGACGGGTCACCTGATGGTAAGTGATCACCGCCCACGATCCCATGCAACAGTAGAGGAGCTATAGGTGCGTTGCCGGCTTTTAAGGTATCGAGGCAAGGCAATATCTTAAAAATGCAGAAATTGAAGGTAGAACAAAAGCTACTCTTACTAAACCCATACATCGGAGTAGTGCAATACGAGATAAACAAATAAAATCTATTTTTTTTATATTTTCAATATGCAAGATGCAACTTCAACAAAGATATAGTTATTTATATTCTACTTTATAGCAAAGATATATTGAATTGAATTAGTAAATTAATAATAACTACTTATTATCTTGCAATAATAAATAATAACTGTAATAATAAGGACTATTGTACAAACAAAGTAAAACTTGTTATGATACCTAACTACTGATAAAACTTTACGTAAATAACATTCTGAGAAAATACTCAATGCGCATATATTTGCAAATTCTGCGTTAATGAATATTAACGTACCAGTATAATGTAAACAAAGTAAAAAGAGCCCGCCTTTACTAATAAAACTTTTAGAAAACTATATAAAACACTTACTTTTACTCTGGAATGTCATTATTAAATCGCTCTCATCGATTGCGTGCTGCTCTTCACCGCTAAGGGCCATTTCGGAACTACGAGTTGGTCGAGCTTGCTCATGTTCCTCCGCCAACTGCTTGTAGACGTCCAACAAGAAACTAGGCGCCGAACGGTCCAACGGCGGAGCTTGTGAACGTCTCGGTCTTTCACCTAAACCCAGAAGCTCCAATATTTCATGTTCTACCACTTGCCGTTCGTGTCGCGTCATGGAGTGATGTATTATAGTCTGGTCTATACCATTATCTATATAAAGCCCAGAAAGAGCGGCGTCTATTGTGATGATAGACAGTAGTAAAGAAGCACACCACAACACCGTTTTCCATCTAGCCATGGTTACTGCTATCGTAGTGCCGAGTGTCCACCTTCAAAGCGGCTATTCAACTGGCGAATGAGCCAGGCACTAGCCACAACACACAAATGCGCCCGAGACGGGACCAGCCAGGCAGCCACTGAACCTGCCCACTCAAGGTGGGCCGCCGACCGCCGACCGCCGCGCTCGCCGCAACCCCCCCTCCCCCAACATCGTATAAAATGATGTAAACATCTGAGGAACGGCCGGTCAGCCGCACGCATTCGCATGTCTTTATAGTTTATACTTATTCTGACTTCTGATTGAGAATTCGAAACACACACTCACGGATGAACAAGCTACCGTACCACTTGACGTATTAGTTTACTTTATATTCTAATTATAGAGAAATTGAAACATAAACAAGCAAATAAACATATTACAGAATATGTAAACAAGTATATAACTAGAATAATATAAATTGATGTTATATTATAATTATGTTAACTATAGTTAAATTATGTGTGGGCGTAGGAAATATTCGATTAAAAACAAGAATCCCAAAAGATCATTGTCCACACTCAGACCACACTATACGGCTACAACAAGTGAGACAATTATGAGGAACGTTCAATTATCACAAGCGTCATTAATAAAACCTCTTATTTTCCTCTAAGAATGTTTATTTTGTTAATGTGTAAAAGGTAAATATTAGTTGGTACTTGGTAGGCATGTGCTTAAATATTTTTTTTTTTAAGCTTCATGCAGTATCCCGCAAATAGCAAGGTAAGTAAGCAGAGGTAACATAGCGTTAAAACAGTCTGCTCTCGTATAAGACACACTTCGCTCGTTCGCCACTTTCCCCCGAATTCTCGAACACACAACCGTTGCATTTACAGTCGCACGCTTGTGCCCCTGCGCCATGACGGTGTGATATCTACACTTACTTATATTAATATAACAAAGAGGAAGAGTTGGTTTGTTTGTTTAAGCGATAAGATCTCTGGAACTACTGGTCTTTTTCTACATTCCTCAGGATCAGGAGTGCTTTTCATCCATCTATGCTCAGAACTGCGATTCACTATACGAGGCATTCAGAATTTAGACAGTCGTAGCTTATCTGGCGTACATCTAACCTTCACTATGGGTTTCTAGTTGTGCAATAAAAAAACTTTTTTGTGCAATAAAAAAACTAGATCACAACAAAGATTTTGGATCTGACAATGTTTCTCCAGCTTATTTGATACATTGCGCTGAATTGTTTGCTTTACCCTTAGAAAAATATACTATATTTGTTTGGCAAAATTCTTTTCAATGTCCACCAGTATGGTTTTATCAATGGTAAGTCTACTACTCTGTACAAATTTAGTATATTTTTGTGAAATATTAATAGATGCGGTCGACATGAGAAATAGAGTAAGTAGATGTCATTTATACTGACTTTAGTAAAGCATTTGATTTAGTACCTCCTCCTCCCGTACTACTTCATAAATTGTCTACATTGGAGTCGTGAATTCTGTACTAAGCTGGCTAAAATCGTCTCACAGAAAGGCAGTTCTATGTTGTAGGTAATGGATATAAATCTATAAAATGTAATAATATATCTGGGGTTCCCCAATGTTCACATTTAAGTCCTGTTTTATCTATATATATAAAATCGAAAGGTCACTCACTCATCACAAAATCTCAGAAAATACATGTGCTAGGAATCTCAAATTTTGCATAGGAGTTACTTATAGGACGTAGGTGCTCGCTAAGACTTGTTTTTTGGGGTCGAAAGTTTATATGAAACTTCGTTACTACAAATGCTAGGAATCTCAAATTTTGCATAGACGTCACTAGGACATAGTCACGGAGACAGAAATTAATAATAACATAGTTCACGCGGGAAAAACCGCGAGCGGGTCGCTAGTTTAATATATTTATAAACGATCTGCCAAATACTTTCCTTTTCTCTACGCCATTTATGTTTGCTGATGACCTAAAAATTGTAAAAACTATCTATAATTCCAACGATATCCGTGTGTAAGCTGAATGGCATGATACTTAATACCAATAAATTCTCCCATATAACTTTTACAAAGAAGAAACGCCAAACATCTCTAAATTTTACCCAGGGGGCTCTCCTATTAATACAATAGAAACGATTAGAGACTTGGGTATTATCTTCGATACACATAGACATCATTGGTAAGGCCAGTAGAATGCTTGGATTTGTAATAAGAAACTCTAACATTTTCAAAAAATCTCGTACAAAATTAGCCCTATACAAGAGCTTAGTAGTAAGTTTATTAGAGTACAGCTGTGTTGTATGAAGACCTCATTATGCTTCTCACTGTTTTAGAATCCAGAGACTACAAAACCGTTCCTTATATCTACCATCTTGCGTTGGGTAAATCGAGGACACTTAAAAGCTACGCAGATAGGCTTGTGTATTTTAGGTTAGATAGCTTGGAGAAAAGAAGAGAAATATTAGATTCGCTTTTCATATACAAAAGCATTAATAATAATTACACAACACAATACAATCATTCTGCTTTAAAGTACCAAGAAGTACACGCAAGCCGTCTAACCTTCTCGAAGTGCCTTTTCAAATACCCATTTTAGGTAAAAATTCCTGTCTCGCTTTTGTAAAATCTTAAATGAGGAATGCGCCTTAGATCCATTTAGAGAATAGACTCTTTGCTTAGATTGCGCAGAAACCCAACAAAACGTCCCTAATGTTTTTTTTATTTTTATCTCTTTTATATTTATTTTTATTACTAATGTCATTTTTACATTATCATTAAGTTTTTTAGCAAAATTATAATTGTTGTAACCTGTCCTTTTAAAAATAATTAAACTTTATGTATGTCTTTTACAAATAATAAACATTTTTATGTATTACTTTTGTATATTAATCCCTAATGTTGCATGCGGTATTCACCTTAAAAAGTAAAGCATTTAGTGATAAGAAATTTATTATTGTAAAATTTATGTAATTACCACTGGTGTATCTGAATAAATAAATAAATAAACACACAATGCCTCAAGAATTCATCGCAAATTGGAGTAGCGAGGATTTTAGTTGAATTTACATTTTATCACTAAAAATAAATAAACAAGGAAATTATTTATAAAATATTTATTACAAATTATCAATAAGCCAAACATTATAAACAAATTTATTCACTACTATTCATTATAACTATTTTACATATTTCTCCATAAACTTTTTGTGGAATTCTGACCTTAGGGAATCATTAATAAATGTATTTGCTTTCTTTTCTGGTTCAGAACGTGCACAGTTTTTGAACACTACATCGTCATCCCAGCGTCGTTTTACCTGTAAAACAATATTATACTTGTTACAGAAAGAGAAAAATGAATTTATTTAATAATAATTACAACTGTTTGTTGATTTTGTTTGTTTTTGAAGATGAAAAAACATCATTTAACATGACATTATTGTCAAATAAAAATAAGTGCATATTTGTAATACCACAACACACCAAAAAATGCACACAAAGAATACCTTCAAGTCATTTTTTTGTCCAGCTGCAGAGTAGTTCAGTAATGGATTACCAGATAAGATATTCTCCATTCTTATTCTTTCTTCTTCTTGTTTTTTTTCAGCTTCCTAAAAAAAATATCTATTAATCTGTTACATATAATATTTTTATATAATCTAATAGGACTATACATTAGTACATTAAAAGCATTACTTAACAAGATTTGGATGATTTATGATATTTACTTATATTCATAATTTAACTGTTGGCTGTCATGGTGCAGTGGGACGAGTGTGACTGTAAATGAGATGGTTGAGGGTGACATCTTCAAACAGGGGACAGATTATATTTAGTTTATATTCATTCATAATGCTCTGGTAGCTTTAGTGTACGGCATTGCATTTCACCACTCAACACACACAATGTATTTTAAATTTTGACAGAAAGTGGGTAACAAAATGTCTTAGCTCTAAGGTTCCTGTAGTCTGTACCTATATATAATATTCTTAATTCAACACAAAATAATATACATACATTTAATAGAAAATAAAATTTAGTCTCGGTGGCTACCCTACCATAGAGAAAAGTTTTCAAATGCACAAAAGTCACAATATTAGAACAATTTATTATATATTTTTTTAGCTCCATGCTTTCTTTCAAATAGGGCAGAGTAGGAAGAGGGGAATGGGGGGGAGGTCTTGTGTTAAGACACTGCAGAGGCAGTGCATGTTGAGTGATAGAAAGCAAGACTTAGCATTGCACTTCTTCTGGTTAGAAAATGAAACAATTCATTTCCCTTTGAAGGAACCCATAAGCTTTGCACCGCAATGGCTTCACCTAAAAATAATTTAAATAGATATGACTCCCATACAAAAATAATATCTTAAGGTTACCTTTTTTGCTTGCTCAATTGCTCTTTCCTTTTTAATTTTATTTAATTCTGCTAATAAAGCTGCTGTATCATCGTCAGAGTCTTCTGAAGCGGAAGAATCACCTTCTAAGGGATCATCTGCGTCTAAACTAGCTGCAGGAACTTGATCTATTTTTAGTCGTTTAACAATAGGCTCAGCTGGTCTTCTTGCTCCTGGTGCTTTGATTTCTTTTTCTCTTTCGTCGAGTTCTTTGCGAAAATCTCTTGAACGTAGCTCATCAGTAGTTCCTTGGCCTTGTTCCCTACAAAAAATGAGGTATTTAAATGGTATTCGTTCTACTTTACTAAGAAAAAAATTCTATAATCGTACCTGTATTTCAATTTTGTATGGCCGGGAAGATCTCTGCTAGAATATTGACGAGATATTGCACTTAAATCTTTCTCACCCCGTCCTTGCCCACCTCTAGCAGGATCGAAAGTTGGCCTAGCAGCAGTAGTCATTGTAAAAGTCAGGACACTAAAATTTTATACTAACAATTTACAAAAGGTATTAAAAGTTTGTATAAAAGACCTCGAACGTGAACTTGAGTGCACTAATATATAAAGTATTAAGTATTAATTAGTATATAAATATCATCTTTTAATTGCTACGAATTATAACACTAACAATATTTGATTATTACACTTACACTACAAATTCATGAACTACAAGTGCAAATCTACAAACAAAACAGCGTGACAAATCGACAAAACTAGTGTTGCCGATCGATAGTCGACTATCGATATTCTATCGATAGTTGTCCGATAGTAGGACTATCGATATTTTAATCGATAGTATCGATATTTTCGATAGTATCGATCCCTTTTCTTACTTAAACAAATTAAAAATATATTTTGAAGTTAATATAATTTTCTATTTAAGATATTTTGAACGCCAAAAATGTACCATAGCTATAAATTCTTTCGGTTCATTTGCTTAAATTAAGGAAACATCGAAATCAAAATTCGAAATTTCGAATACTTTAAATTTTTTATCTGTATTCTATTTATTCTGTAACATTCTGTAATTTGTCTCAAATCTCAATGTTTTATGGTGGTTTTCTTTAACGCTCGAAGATTTCTTTAATAATAATTTTATTTCCAGATAATATTTCACAAACTTCTTAATATATTTTGCATTATTTGTCATCGATAAACGACACAAACTTAAGGTAAATTATATAAATTATTAAACGTTATAACATTTCTACAAACATCGAGGAAAAATTAAACCTTCGCCATTTTGTACTTGCAATGCTGATACATAGTACATAGGTACATGGAATTTTATTATAAAATCATGTACGTGTTTTTTAGTTAAATAATACAATATGTTTTCTAAGGCCTACCGAATAATACATATAATTACACCTATATATTACATTTAGTATTCAGTACTACAATTAAGAAGATAATCAATTAAGTTTTAAATATTTTTATGTTAATAAAATATATATTTATTTAATTACATTGTTATGTACATATCAAAGCTTAGTACGTTCTGTATGTGTATTTTTACAGCTATGCATGACAACACTTTTTATTCATTTTATCGTGTGAATAAAAACAGTATTATAATTTTAAAGTATTACAAATTATTTTATATTGTATACAATACCCTTTTATCTTAGTATTTATATTTTTTTACAGAATGGCCGAAGACTTTGATGTGGAAGCAATGCTAGAAGCTCCTTATAACAAATTGGTAAGTAATCAAACTTTTACTTTATTATTTGAAATAAACTGTTTTATCAATATTGAGTGTTTTATACTGAAGTATTTAAATTATATTACGAATAAAACTTACCTATATTTATAGTAAATGTTATATTCAATTAATACATGATAGTTTAGTTACAAATTTACTGTTTGAACAACCATCAAAGCATAATTCATTACATTTAAAATAATAAATTAAAAGAAATATCTGTATTTATCATAATATCATATTTATTATGTATATGTTATACATATTATATTTGTTCCATGTTATATACATTGTATCTAATATATATGATAAATAAATAAATAATTATTGCATAAACAAAATATGTATGCAGTGACTGGTGATGGTTAGTGACATTTTAGGTTAGGCTGTTCAAAAATATCATAACCTTAAAAATTACAAATTGTCTATTATTATTACATTTATCTACTAACAAAATTTTATACAATGGCATCTTTGAACAGTTTCTTACTAAGATACAATGAAACAAAATTACATTTGAGATTCATTTCTTGTATTTATAGAACTTTGTGGTAATTGTCCAGCATACTTCACCGACCTGAACAAAATGAGGTATCGACTACTATACTTAATTTTTTTCATCTTACATTTTTTACTTCAATTAATTAAGTATTAACTTGTTCTCTATTAAAAACAATGCATTATAAGTCAGTTTTCAAATTGAAAAGGACCATGCGCTGATGGGTCGTAAATCTTTTACAGAAGTATCCCTGTGTGATGTTAGCGCTGTGTACATCCTTAATCAGTGGTTTTCCGAATGGTAAGTGTAGAACGGGGACCAATTCAACCACCTCTAGGACCTAACATGATTGTGAAAGCAATCTTCTCTACTGTAGCATAGGAATAAAAACCAACATTTGGGAATTTCATAAATGACATATATGAATATGTCATTCATGAAAGTTCACAGATGATTTCATACAGTTCATTCAATTAACTAATGCAAATTTTATTTATTCACTCGGCGTGTGTTGCTGTGGCGCTGCTTCTACCTTGTGCTTTGTGTGACAGGATAACACTTCCTCTTCAAAACACCGGTCGGACAAGTATTCTGACAAGCATAGAGACAAAGAAAAGGACAACAATCGAAGGTATATATTCCTTACATTTACTTAACTACACATACTGTTTGCTAAACTATTTTAATTGTTAATACATTTATAATTATATTCACGAGAAAAAAATAGTAAAGTATCTTACTTAGACAAGTCATATTTCTTTTTTAGACGAAGCAGGTCGAGAGATAGAAGAAAATCAAGAGATAGGGATTCGCTCCGTACTAGAGAAAAGGATGACAAAAAGGACAAAGATCGTGAACGCGATCGCGACCGTGATCGTGACCGAGATCGCGTTCGTGAGCGAGAACGGGATAAGGACCGTCGCGATCGCGATAATGACAGATCTAATAGGGATAAGGACAGGGATCGCGCGGACAGGCCCGACCGAGGTGACCGGGGCGACCGTGGCGACAGGGTAGAAAGAGCGGATCGGGTAGAGCGAGCGGACAGAGGAGATCGAGTGGAGAGAGGGGACCGAGCGGACAGGGCAGACCGGCCAGACCGAGGGGACCGCGGTGAACGCGGCGACAAGGACAGGGAACGGGAAAGGGATCGAGACAAAAGGCATAGTAAAGACAAAGAACGCAGTCGAGATAGTGAACGAGAGAAAAGCCGCGACGGGCAAGCTATTCGTAGAGATAGAAGTCGTGATAAGGAACGAGAGACAGAAAGGACCGAGTACAGATCTAAATCTCGCGGTATAGAACCTAAAGGTGATGACTTACCTCCAGAAGAGAGAGATTTAAGAACTGTTTTTTGTATGCAATTATCTCAAAGAATTAGAGCCAAGGATTTAGAAGAATTTTTTTCTTCTGTAGGCAAAGTTAGAGATGTGAGGCTTATCACTTGTAATAAAACTAGAAGATTTAAAGGAATATCATACATAGAATTTAAAGATGCTGAATCTGTACCTTTGGTAAGTTGGAACTTTTATTAAATAACAAATTTAAATAAATAAAAAAGAAACATAATAAATAATAATATACTTATTTATTTCAGGCATTAGGTTTGACAGGACAAAAGTTACTTGGTGTTCCCATAATTGTACAACATACGCAAGCTGAGAAAAATAGAGTAGGCAACACACTTCCTAACTTAGCACCAAAGGCTAGCAATGGACCAACTCGGCTATATGTAGGCTCGTTACATTTTAACATCAGTGAAGATATGTTAAGGGGAATATTTGAACCATTTGGAAAAATTGATCACATTCAACTAATGACTGATCCTGATACAGGAAAAAGCAAAGGCTATGGATTTTTAACAGTATGTAATTTTATTACTACAATTATTATAATTTACAAATGCTGTTAATTTTTGTATGTTATGTTAAAATAAATATATTTCTGTTCCTACATGTAATATGTACTATAAATATCAGTTGTGTTAATACTTAATACTGTCCAAATATGGAAAAAAGATTTATTAAAAACTGTAACTTTTACAGTTCCACCATGCAGCTGATGCAAAGAAAGCAATGGAGCAGTTGAATGGTTTTGAGCTTGCGGGGCGGCCTATGAAAGTAGGAAATGTGACGGAGCGCACAGACGGCGGGTCAAGCACGCGTTTTGACGCAGACGAGCTGGACCGCGCCGGCGTCGACCTCGGGGCGACAGGCCGCTTACAACTTATGTTTAAACTGGCGGAAGGAACCGGCTTACAAGTGAGTTTATGAATTATATGCATTTTGTTATTTTGACGCCATAAAGGTTCTTCTTCTCTAGCAAAAGAATATTTTATGTGTGCAATGTCAGAATGCCAATGAGTGAACAATAGAATGAATATTACTAAAGAGAGATGAGTGAAAATAATTAATTAATTTCACTCATCAGTTATTTCCACAAAGCACAGGTAAGGCCAGTTGTTGCGCAAGGGCACAAGCATATTATAGCGTGACAGGTTGTGGGGTCGATTTCCACTCGACAAAATGAAATATATTTATTATTTTCACTTCCTCACTATGTTAACGAAGCAAAGCGCAGGATAAAGTTCTGTCACTCAACACGAAATATCTCCAGAGTTCGACGGAAAGTGGGAATTTGTTTCTATGTTCCCTGTGCCTACCCTGCTGTGTATTGGTGTAACCAGCGTAAAGCTAAAAACCTAACTATACTAATTGAATATTTTAGATATGTATATATCAGGTTAAGCATGTCAATAAAATATTTTTTTTATTTAAACAGATACCACCTGCAGCCGCGTCTGTTTTAATGGGTGCTGGATCCACACTAGTTGCACCTCAGCCACAAGTAGCACCACCAATTGCAACACAATGCTTTATGCTCAACAACATGTTTGACCCATCATCGTAAGTATTTATCTTTTTTATTTAAAATTAGTTATGATGAGAAATAAACAAAAAAATATTAATTTTATTTTATTGAATTAAATGAGCACTTAGAATAAATAGGCAAACTTGATGTTTATTTTTATTTAACAAAAAAAAATGTAAAGAACAGACTAGGTGTTAATAATAATCATGTTTTTTTTTGATTGGGCAGAACTTATTCAAAGCATCAAAAATTGTATTTGCACATTGCATTATATTTACATAAAATAGCAGTATATGGTTTTATTTTTTACTCTAAAGTATGGCTGCCGTTTATATCCTATATTCTAATATGTTTATCTCAAGACAAAGTGTTATTTCTAATGTTGTCTATCAATGTCAATGAAAATCCACCAACGACTCAAACAATATTTTCTTAAACAGAGAAACGAACCCAAGCTGGGACATAGAGATCAGGGATGATGTTATCAGTGAATGCAACAAGCACGGCGGCGTATTACACGTATACGTGGACAAGGCGTCGCCGCAGGGCAATGTGTACTGCAAGTGCCCCACTATAGCCACCGCCGTGGCCTCCGTGAACTCTCTCCACGGCCGCTGGTTCGCCGGACGCGTCATCACGGCGGCCTACGTGCCCCTCGTCAATTACCACTCGCTGTTCCCGGACGCCATGACAGCCTTGTCACTGCTTCTGCCTACGCGACAGCGATAAACGTACAATTATGTTAATGCAAAGCAATATATTATAAGGACTTAGGATGTCTAGTGGTGTTCTGTATGTTAGGTCATATTAAATACACATTATATGTGATTTCACTTGGTTTTTTTATTGGTTATGCAACTGCTTTTTTGAATTTACCAGATCGGGCAGAGGGAACCTAGTTTAAGTGTTTAGAGCCCAAACAAGAATTTTATCCATTTTTGGAGGTACACACTGACACTTGAGCAGAATGTGTATTTTATATAAAGGAACAAAGTGACGCCGAACTCCGCATAGCTAATATGTGTATATGCGCGAGTTCATACCTGTGTTCAGAAATTTATACTAATAAAGTATTTGTCGGGTTATACAAATACTAATCACAAAATACTATTTACTGTTGAATTTGACTAAGAACTATTATGAATTATCATAGGATAATAAATATTATTTTTTGTGTATACCATCTGCTGTTTCCCAAAATGTAACATATTATGTCTGATAAAAATATACTCTATTCAGGATGTGACCTTAAATCACTTGTTATATTGAACTACATGCTTGAATGCCTTTTTTTCAGCTTCACTCTGTATCCCTAGTGAGGTAGCCCGAGATAACGGAGCTCCAAAAGCATGGCACGGGCTAAAAACAATTTATACATTTAGAAAGCATTTTTTATTAGACTTCTTTTACAAAAAGTTTCTTCTACTTTTTTCGTGCACGGGGACGCTTTTTGTGTGTGACGTTTTGCACTTAGCACCAGAATTGAAGACATAGGTTAGTTTTATTAGGGTATTAAAATAATAAATAAACGTAAATACTATAATTATTTCGATTTATTATTATTTTTTTAATAATATGAGTATAATGTTGCTAAAAATTATTCCGCCCTTATCCAATCTATTTCTAGGGTAGCAGGACCTTTTTGTTTGATGGTTTGATAAACACCCCCATATATTTGAATGCCTATACTGGTCACCTGAGAAGTATCTAACACCTCGTTATTATTTACTCGCTTTCCTCTATAATAAGCTTTGAATTCTGAAAATGGTAACGTGCGTACTGCAAATTCATCCTTTGGAGCCTGAAATAAATATAAACGTCATATTAACAGCGACAATTCTATTATTTTAGGTCGGAAGAGAAAAGAGCAGCATGGGCACAATCGTGACCGTACCGCGACAGTTGCGGGTTCGATTCCTACTCTGAGGAAAGAAATTATAATTTATTAATATTTTCATTCCTTCGCTCTGGTAAAAAGAGCAAAAAACAGCGTAGATTTCCTCCACTCAACACGTAATGCTTTGAAAATTAGGCAACGTGAGCTCCGGACAGTGGGCAACAAAATATCTTATTACTAGGTTCCCTCTGCCTACCCTGCTATATGCGGGATTCAGCGTGAAGCTGAAAAAAAACCGAAAAGAAAAGAAAGAAAGTGAGCACTAAGGGAAATATACATATCAATTAAAAAAGTATCATATGTATTTCAGTATCAAACTTTTTTTATATAGGTGGTAGGTACCTGAAAATATTGCTCAAAGGAATAATTGGGCTCGTCATTTAATCCTTTGTGACGGAGAACAACTTTGAAACCATTGTATTGTCCTTGACTACGGCAATAAATTTGCAACTTGGTGTAGTCTCTTAAATCATAAAACCCAAGAGACCGTATTCCAGCGAAGCCAGCGCCATTCGGTTGAGGATTTAACAAAGCAAAGAATATAGCTCTCCTGAATTGAGAATTCTGGTGTATTACAAATACTGCTTTCGACATTCCAACGCTGCGTACTGTGTCGGACTGCTCTTGCCAATTATTGACGTTATCATCTTTTGTAAAATCAAACAAGTATTTTTCAGTCAGTGCACTAATATCGCTGGAATGAAAATATTGTACTATTTATAAACGATTTAAGTGGAAAACAGACATTTAGATATAGGTTATTTTAGGTTACGGCATGATTTAAAATGAAAAAATGTTTGGATAGATAGAAATGGATACTTTTGACCATATGGACTGCAGCACGAGGTTATCTGTTCAAATAATTATAGTTTTTAACCTAGAGATATTTGGCATTTATTCGATTCTGGAAAAACTACGTAAGTATGAAGTTAAGTAAAAGACTAAAAGTACAACAAGCCAAATTATTCGTTATTTTTATTTAAACTTATCAAACACGTGGACATGGCTTTAAGGACATAACTAATAGCTAGGTAGGTACTTGTACTACTTATATAAAACAATGTTTTCATTAAAATGCGGTTATTTTTATTTTACAATTGAGAACTTTTATCATCATAAAATTTTTAAAAGTTACGAAATTATCTATAACTATCGAGGTAGCTATTATTATATTAAAATGTAAATAAAATAAGTAATGAATATCCAAATTTTAAAATTGTAATTGTTGTCTAACTACAGCGTTATTTCTTATGTTAAATTAAATATTATATTATGATGACAAGTCTATTTTGTACTAGCTATAACATTTAACAATTTCATATAATAAACTTATTACTTACGTGCTCACGATTGTTTGCTTACAAAAAACCCCAAATTCAAGAGTTAAAAAAACCAATCCCGTAAACGTCAGAAAATTTATTTTACGTCGACACATGATTATGCAAAATAACTTACTGATATCTTCTAGTTGAATAATATTGAATGGATTACTACAATTTAAAAAATGTATGTAATGTAATATAAATTATCAAGTAGGTATAATACATGTTTACCAACTCTACTGAGCACTTGACATTGTTATCATTTTTTGTGTTATTGACTCCTAGTGATATCTCTTTGTTTAACTCTAAATCACATTTTTAATATGACTTGCATAGAATTAATGACATATTATTACCACAACTTTTTACTTACAGTTGATTCAAGTCCGTATGTAGAACGCATGTAATGGCGTCCTCTTCATTGAACTCTTTCTCGTTCATCGTAGTAACTCATGATATTGATTTTTCAAACTTTGAGTTCTCAAAATTTAGTTTGACACTGTTATATTTGTCAACTATATGAACTTTATTAATACTGGATATACATTTATAGCCCAACAAATTGACGTGGTTGTTCCGTTGTATAGAAATGATACTAGATTTTATATGACATTGTAATTTTCTATACTTAAGTAGTCAGTCATGCATAATTTATAAAAGTTAAAAGTTTATCAAAAATTTGCCATTACAATTGTTTTTCTTAGAATTTTTTTATTTACTTTCAAGAATATACTTAGGTGTATATAATATAAATCAATTAAAAAGAATTATTGGAATGTCTTAGTAATATCAATTGGTCGCAGGTACGTAAGCAATTTGTAATTACACATGTTAATTCTTATACATATTTGCATCTAATTTACGGCATACGGCATGTTCTCTACACATATTTCATAAATAGTATAAAATAGTGATTTATATTATTTTTTGCCGTAAATTTTAAAAGATATTCTCAATACTTATTTGAATATAAGATTCTGACTTATAAAAAATTATTGCATTGGGAATATATATAGTAGAGCTATTCATGATATTCCCATATTCAAACCACGACTGGATCAATTGCGTTTGATACTTAAAGGTAATTACTAGAAATACCCGTTGTTCGAAATTAACAAATGTACCATACACAGTTGCGATCCTAAATTCATATAAAAAAATAACAACACAGAATTTGATTTAATATAATTTATTTCCCACCACCTATTCCGTTGTTGTGTTTTAAAATACCGATATTTCTTAGATATCGCACTATAAATGGAGTAGCTGTTAATGTGATTGCTATTCTCGCCGGTGCTAATATTTTATGAATTCCATAAGCAATTACGAAAGTCCCGGCATTTGATGTCACGGCATTTGATATTGTTCCTTCGCCGATATTCAAATATTTTAGTATGGTCATTACGTCTACTCCACTGAAAAATTTTATAATTGTCAGTTAAATGGAATAAATTCAAAAGTAAGTGAATCCGTACAGGTACAGTACGATCGATGAGTCGTACCCGCCCTGAAGTTAGGCTTTCTTAACTTTTGCGCATTGTTTGTTCACTTGGGAAGAAAATAAGAGTTCAGACACTCCGCTCTCCACTTTCGCCGAATTCTGGAGGTATTGCGTGTTGAGTGGCGGAACTGAATGCCGCCTTAATAGTAAAAATGTACAAATACATAACGACAAAAAATGTCTTTTGATTTTACCATAATAGATTTATTTAAGTTAGGTATGTAAGGGCATATTTCAAGACGAAGATTATTAGTTTAATATAAATACATAATATAAACTTTAAATGTAGCGAGTAATTTAAAAATACACAAATATTATAATAATAGTTGCACCAACTTGTTTTTGATGATATCATTGGTATTAGTGAATTTATTTTTAAATGAATATTATTAGCACGATACTTCATTGACATGCAACAGGAATGTTGACATTAATCGAAATCTTAATAGAATACTAAGTGTGAAAGAAGTATTTTAATAAGTATGTACGTTTTGAGCGCCATTAAAAACCCCTATATTTACAGGGGTTATATGTGTTTCCTATTCGCTATCAAAGTACATGAAAAAATCTTTCTTTACGTTATTTAAAATTTATATAATTAAGATTTAAAAATTTGCCAACATTCCAATTTTATGAAATTGCGACCACATACCTAGAGACTAAGAGGTAACATCCCCCTAGAGATAGCAGAGATATTGATACATGAAATATTACAACTGTTGAACCATAATCTCTGACAGCTTTTTTTAATTTTTCTTTGGCACTCAAAGGAGGGTCTGTTGTTGTACACATTTTCCTCACCCCAATGGGTATAACTATGCTTTGAAAAAATTGAAATAACCAAAATTAACTTAAACAATTGAAATAATGTTTGTAAGCAATTCTTTGAATAAATTTAAATTGTATTGAAGTATATTAAATAGTTTATTTAACTTGATTAAAATGTATGTAATATTCCATTAATTATCAACTAAATATTAAAACAATAAAGTACAAAATATGAGTAAAAAATCTAAGAAGTACATAGTCTGTTCTGTTAGCAATGGCTGTGAAAACTTCATCATTTAAAGTTTAATTTGTATAATAGATGTCACTAGTTTAAAAAGGATATTTCAGGGTTACGCTGGCAAAATGAATGTCTGGAAGAAGGATGAAATTAGCAATTGATGATGAAAAATATAGTAATGAAGGAAATAAATGTCTCCCTCTATGTGAATTTTTACAAAGAATACAAATAAATTGAGTAAATATCAAAAATAAACGAAAAACTGGAAAACAACTACTAGTACATCAATTATCAAAGTATGAAGTGTAATAAATATTTATAAGTGTATAAGTATATCTGATATATAAATATTTTATGCAGACATCCTTTTTATGTCTATTTAATTTCACACTTGACTTACTAACTTTACATGGTTATATTTAATGTAAACATATAATTTAAATAAGGCTGAATTTTAAAATTATCAACTAATCTTCATCTATTACACCAAATTTTGCCCAAACAATGTTCAGTACTTAGATATTAACACCATCACAGCTTTTAACTCTGTATGATATGATAGGCTAAATGAAGCAAGTCAAAATTTTATTTATAAACAACTTTTATATTTTAGGAGACATTATTTATAGAGTATAGCATACATTAGCATTTTTTTAAATTAATAAAATGTGAATAAAGCATAAGTCATTATAAATAATAAAAATAATATGGAATTCAAATGAATTTTAAATAAAATGTTATTCATATTTTAAAGTTTACATCTAAACTATACCTTTCTTATACATATTTCCAGAATACTCTCGTTTCAAAGTTAAATAATGAGCACTGTGCAGGTGATCTGACAAGTATTTATATCCTTGCCCCCATTGCGACCCTGGCATATTGAGATAAGTGTGATTACCGCTGAATGGGCTTGGTACATTACTTTGCATGGATGAAGATAGGCTAACAGCACCACGAGAGTCATATTTGTTTACATAAGGATCATATTGCAAAGTTACATCAATCCTAGATATTTCTTCGTTTTGATTAAAAGTATTGATAACAGGACCTGACAAATCTCTTGCTCTTAATGGAGAAAATCTACCCATTTCTGCTTCATTTATATTGATCACATTTGAAGGCAGCTTAAGAGATGCTACTTGTGGATATTTAACTATTGGTGAATTGTGTATTGTTTTGCCAATATGATTACAACCACCTAATAAGAAGAAATTATGTACTTATAATCCCATAAATCAGATTTTTTTTAATCCATTATATCGAACTACTTACAAAGCAACAATCTATATTCATCTAATTATAGCAAAAGCGTAATTTATTTAATAATAAAGAGACTTTTCCGCTTACCAAAAAAAGTATTCTTAAAATACTTATTACTACTTGAATTAATGCTTGTTTTAAAAGAAATTTGCAACATTTTGCCAAATATATAATACCAATCCTGCGGTCCTGCAATATTTGTCCTTGACTTTATAGACACAAAAGAATAAATATGTATAAACGTTAACATAAAATATAATCACCGCATAACGGCATACCTAATATTTCCACTATATCCATAGACTCACCTATTCATTTTTATCTACATTTATGATAGCTTTGACATAGGCCTGCTCGATACGATTCGATACAAGCGAATAAGATCCACTCGAGTAACGATACAAATCAATCAGGCATCAATACATAATTATTATATAAATAGTGGCCCCCGCGCGGCTCTCTCCAATTAATTTTTCCGAAACAATCGTAAGTGACTTAACTGAAGATATCACGCTGTATTCTTAGTGGGGTTATTAGAGAGATGGGAGCGCCAAACGTTGTTTAAGTGTATTTAAGAAAAAATATTAATATTTTAGTGTGGTTATTTAAACTGTTGTGCACTAAATAAATCGCATTGGGTATTTATTGGGACTGCTTCCAAAAATTGTTTTATAAAACAAAAAAATAGTTATTTCACACCTATTTAGATAGACGGTCAGTACGCGTTCACGTTCGCGGTGAGGGTTGAGAACGCCCGCTCCCGCTTTCACCCGATTACCGCCGGTGTACCCCAGGAGAGTATCCTCTCCCCTGCGCTCTACTCCTGGTACACCGACGCGTGCCAGCCACCCAGGACACGCTACTCGCCCTGTACGCGGACGACGTCGCCCTGATGACCAAGAGCCTCAACGCCAACCACGCCGCCGTAAAGCTCCAGCGAGCGCTCGATCTGCTGCCGGACTGGCTCGCGGAGTGGAGGCTCTCGCTCAACGTGGCCAAGACCCAAATCCTTTCACTTGGGGGCCACAGGAGCCTGCCACCTCCGCTAAGCCTGCAGGGGCAGCAGATCCTATGGAAGCCCACCGCGACGTACCTTGGCGTCGTGGTTGATCGGAGGCTCTCAATGTCGGGGCAAGTGAAGAAGGCCGCCAACGCAGCGAAGGTAGCGCTGCACCTGCTGCGCCCCCTCTTCCGTTCCCGCCTACCCCTCCGTCTGAAGCTCTCTCTGTACAAGAAGTACGTCTGGCCGCACTTCACCTACGCCGCCCCGGCGTAACCATATTCTCCGGCTCGCGTCCAACGCGTTCAGCCGTGCGGCTGTCTCGGACCACCTGCACCTTCACAGCATCGCGCCGTGGCACACGCGGCCCCCTGACGTACGACGCCTGCCGAGGGAACTCCTCTCTCCCCCTGAATCCGATCCCGAGTCCGACTCCTGAGCTGCCACCTCGGTCGCTGGTCGCTTAAGCTGGGCCTCCCTCGGGTCTACCGAGGGTCTCACCTGGCTGAGCTTGACCGCCCAGGTGGCATCTAGCTCATCCTTCCCCCTCTGAAACAATCTCCCCCCCCCCCCCAGTGCCCCTGTCACACAAGACAGGCGCAATCTCCCGTCCCATAGGCAAACGCCACCCCAATGACGCACCCATGTTAATGGGTGGAGGTAGCAGCCGCGAAAATAGGGCCAACGCCCTGCCTTCGCTTCCCGGCTCACGGGCCGGAAGAAAGAACTCAACTCAACGGTCAGTACGCGCGCAGTGCAAACGTAATCTTTCCTGCATAAATATCGAACCTGATCCTAAATCTTAAAATCTCGGTTTATCCCTATCATCATACAAATAATAATTTTATAAACAATATTACACAACAAATCGTGCAAAAGTATTTCTCCGATTCAATAATACTGTTATTTACAAAACTCTTAGCATTTAGCAATTTAGTCGAACAGCCAGGGTGGAAGCCCCGGAGCCAACCCTGCCAGCCCTTACGACGGCTGCAACATTCCAATCGCCACGTGCACCTCGAACCGCCACCGGGGAGGTGGGGGACGGAGCTACAAATAGATACGTGCAATGTAAGAGGAATAGAAGAAAAGATGAATGAATTATTAGATGTGATGGATGATAGATTTGGATGTCGTTTACTGAGATCAAGCGAAAGGGCAATGACACGGCCGATTTACCGGGCAGTCTGCGGGTTTCTGGGCCGGCGTACCAAAGAGCGAGCGGGGCTGCCAAAGTGTGGGTGTGTTATTATCCTCTCAATTAGTTAATACCAGGCGATCAACCCAAGGGGCTTTGGGTTCGCTTCAAGCTGGGGATAACAATAGTATTCTTGTTAGCGGCGTATGCGCCAGTATCCTCAACTCCATTAGGCGAACTCGAGGAGTTTTGGGTAGCGTTAGAGGGAACGAAAAATTAATATGTGGTAATTAATGTGTGGTTTGAACAGATGGGTTGGAACTGCGCGAAGCGGTTACAAAGGAATGCTAGGCCAGTATGGTGACAAGAGAATAAATGAGGCTGGAAAACTTATATTGGAAATTTGCAAGGAAAGGAATTTGTCTGTGGCAAACACGATGTTTGACCACAAACAAATCCACATGTTTACATGGGAGCGAAAGGAAGGGCAAAGCATGATCGATTTGGTCCTAGTGGATCAGCGTATTCGAAGCCAAGTTATGGACAGAGTGAAGAAGAGAGTTTAGAAGAAGAGTGTTTAAGGGTTCTGATCTGGGAACAGACCACCATCTAGTTGTTAGAATAAGGGATCTGTTCGCAGGTTGGCGCAGATACACGAGGTGTCCAAACTTGGAGTCGAATTACCACATGAGAAGCTGGAAGCTTCGAAATCCACCGATTAGAGAGGAATATCAACGAGTTTCCAAGAAGGGAAATGAAAATATTGAAGATGCTGGCAGAACCTTAGGGATTGTATGAAGGATGCAGCGACAGAGAGATAAAGTTGTAATAAAAAAAAACAAAATTAAGTATCAAATTTGTTTTATTCTTTAATATACTGACAAAATTTCAAAAAACTCTTACAACTACCATCTTATTATGAAACAAGTGGTTCCCGTAGGGCTCGATTCGCTTTTTATAGCTTCACACTGTAAAAGAAACCTGGGAACTTAGTGTTAAGACATACTGTTCTCATTAAGACACTTACGTTCCCCACTTTCCGCTGAATTCTGGAGTGAGAATCGAATCCCAATGGTCGAATCACAACCTATCGTGTTTACAGTCTCACACTTATGACCCTGCACCACGATTCTTTTGCGAGAATTCAGAGATAAAAAAGCCTAAAATTATGTTGCTCCACAACCCCCTCTACTACTCAAAAATAAAAAGTATTATTGATTTTGTTATATTTTTTTGCTGATGATATTTTTCTGTCATTGTAATTACCTATTTCTATGTTTGTAAGTTCAGCTTTACAATGGATCATTTATTCGTGCATTTGTTTATGACGGTAATGCGAGCTGGTTTTTTTCTTTAGGTTAATACTTTTAACATTAGGTTAATACTGTTAGCTCTAGTAGTAAGAACGTTAAAAACAACTTAACCTAGCCAATTCAATAAAACAGTTGCGTAAAATAACTCTGTTATTTTAATGTTATTAAAAATTAATGTGCTACATGTACTACATGTACAGGGGATTGATGAACATTTTTTGAATGTTCCATAACGCAATTTCTATTTTCTTAATGATTTTTTCAACTTTCACAAAAAATTGTAGTAACATTTAGGGAATATTAGCACATTACCCTTGTACTCATTTATTATATTATACATCCTAATTTACAACTTACATTCCAATTACCTAAATTTTAGGTCTGATATGAGTGCAATGTGGTCTGAAGGGAAAACAATACTTGGTAATGCAGTGTGAACTTTTAGTTGTTCAACACTGGGAAAGGGTATGACCTGAAAAAATAAAAACAATATACAATTGGTTAAACTCCATACAAGTTATTACTTGTTTATTACTTGTTCATTCATTATTATGAACACTATAAGTAACGGTGTTTGTAACTACTAACGCCGAAAGCTTTCGAATTTGGTTATTTTTGCAGAATTCGCCTTTTAATTTCAGTTAGACAATATCTAATGCCGTTGAAGTATAATCAATATAAAATTAAGTCGTATACTTATATATAGTATGTCATATATATTTAAGCACTAACATTCAATGGCTAGTATCCTTAATTTGAGATAATTCATAAAATAAAACTATGAAAGCTTACATTTAATATTTAAAAGAACACACTACACTATAGTGGCTTAAATGACGTAGATAATAAAAGTCAGCAAAAAAATATTCTTTTACCTGTTCAACTTGTAGTTTTTCCTTTTCATAAAATATATAGTCCAAACAATCAGCGAATCCTGCTGTATAATTTGTATACTGAGGAGTTCCACAAGCACTACTTAATAAAATGTCTTGAGTTAAGCTCAATCCTGTAATAGCTTCATTCTCATCTGCAAAATATTTTGAAATTTGTTATATTGCTTACTAATTTATTATAGTCCTTCAATATTAACAATATATTGATATTTTTTTACAGTTGAAGGGTTGGAGTGTTAGGTAATTCTTCTATTGATATTACTCTTCATGATACTTATTATACTTGATTAATAACATTATATTTTTAAATGTATTTTTTATAAAAAATTATATTTAAAAATGTAAAATTTATTCTCTAGTATAATAAAAGTATATATCAATGAAGTATAATAAGAAATCTTTAAAGCCCTTTCTTTAATAATAATATCATAATCTTTTGTTAATGAGAAGTTAGAGATTAATAACTGATCTGCAAGAAAGCGGATCAATGTCTACATGGAATATGTATAAGAAAAAATGTTATAGAGGTCTATATTAATGTTATAGAACCCAAAAAAAATATTTTTAATTTTTTTATTTCTTCATCACACTAATCTCAGTACCAGCTTAACCAATTTAAATGCAGTCTTCATCATCTTATTATGGCAAACTATCTTTAAACAATACTAAATGAGTATTTCAATCATTCCCAAATAAAGTTATGTCAATATAAATAGTAAAATAAATGTTTTTTTAAATGACCAAAAATATTTGCTAATAATTTTTGGATAGTCTTTAAAAATTATGTACTTACTGGATCTCCAATCTGGTAGAGAACTGGGCGCCGACCCAGTTGTATATAGCTGATATATTCCGCATGACGGTACACTATTAAAATCACCACATACTACAAGGCTGACTCTATGATTTGTATACTAGAAACATTTACAATAATAAATAAATATCAAAAGTTGAAAAATATATAAAAAAGATTTGTCAAGTTGTTTGCAATATATTCACAATAATAAACTTAAAACATATTTTAATAATTAAACAAATGAAAGATTTATTTTTTTGTTTACTTATTATGTAGTTATCATAAACCTTCTATTTGTAAGTAGGTTGCTATTGTTAAAAGAACTAGAAAACTTTAAAACATTTATTTAGTACATAAAGCAAAATTTTACTCTGAAATTCAGGGTACCACTTATTATTTTTAAGCAAAAATATGAGGACAGGCACAGAGGCACAAGGGTGTGACTGTTA
The DNA here is from genome assembly GCF_056956725.1 of Heliconius melpomene rosina. NCBI lineage: Eukaryota > Metazoa > Arthropoda > Insecta > Lepidoptera > Nymphalidae > Heliconius > Heliconius melpomene. The sequence goes on along the minus strand of NC_140389.1, from coordinate 12,326,953 downwards.
ACGTGACAGGTTGTGAGTTTGATTCCCACTCAGGGAAATGAAATATTTAAAATTTTCATTTCTTTGCTTTTGAGGAAAACCGCGGCGTTGATTTCCGCCACTCAACACGCAATGACTCGAGAATTCAGCGGGAAGTATAGATCAGAATATTAGCACTAGACTCCCTTTGCCTACCCTGCTACAGGCTGGATGCAGCGTGAAACTGATTATTTAAAATTTTCTTTTTTATTTAATTACCTTTTTTTCTAATTGGTTTTGGATATGTTTTAACCAATATATAAGAATGCCTCCTTGGAGTAATCTTATATGATCAGCATCTGGATGAAAATATAAATGAGTGTTGCCAACTAAAACAATTTCATTTGGATATTCAACTGATTGTAGGAATGTTGCACTTGCTACACTTGATCGATCTAGGACTCTGTCAATTAATGGTTTATTATCTTTAATTTTATTCCAAATCTCTTTTAAATACTCTTCATTCTTTATAGCTTCTGCTAACAGTATTTTCTCCTCACCTATATTTCTATAACAATATTATGACAAATTAAAGAAATATATAACACTAGTTACAACCGCAACTTTGTTTGTGTGGACAAAGTCAAGTCAAAGTCAAAATATCTTTATTCCATAAAAATGCTTAACATTTACTTGGACATGTCATAAAGTAGAAAAAAAATGCAAAATAAAATAACCAAAAAAAAAATGTGCAATTTTGACTTGAAAAAAGCCCGTTCAAATGGTTGAGCTTATGAGAAGATACAGGCAAAGAAACTCATGGCCACTCTTTTAAATGCCAACATTTGTTACAAATTACAATTTACAATTTTAACTTAGAAATAGAGCAACTCATTTCCAAACATCTTTATCGCGAACATAATCTTTAACAGAGTAATATGTTTTTTGGCAGAGCCTGTGCTTTACGACTTTTTTAAATTTGTTCAGTGATAAATTAACCATGTCGTTTGGAAGTTTGTTATAAAAGTGTATACTTTGACCTACGAATGAGTGAGATACTTTATGGAGCCTAGAGAAGGGCACAGCAAGCTTATTTTTATTTATTACATTATGTTGATGGAGGTCACTGTTTTTATTAAATTTATTAATATTTTTATGCACATATACTAAGTTGTCATAAATATATTGGGAGTGTAGTGTGAGGATGTTAAAGTCTTTGAATTTATTCCTTAGTGACTCCCGTGGACCCATTTTATAGACTGTTCGGACAGCCCGTTTTTGGAGCGCAAAAATGGTATCTATGTCAGCGGCACTGCCCTAAAGTAATAGGCCGTAAGACATAATGCTATGAAAATAGCTGAAGTATACTAAACGCGCGGTGTCAACATCGGTCAGTTGACCAATCTTACGGACAGCATACGCTGCCGAACTAAGTCTACCAGATAAAGTTTCTATATGCGGACCCCATTGTAACTTAGCATCTAATGTTATACCTAAGAAAACAGTTTCATTACTTCTAAACTGACAGGACTAAAGTCCAACCTTTTAATACTACTACCATTTACCAATGTTATTAAAATTAGACTCAAAATTATATCACCTTTATCATGTAGAGATACTCTCAGGTGATTCAGATATTTATAAAAAGTATATTAGAAAATTATCATCACACTAAATTAAGCTAAGTTACTTTTAATTCCACATGAGACATTCCAGACATTTTATAGTTCAATAAAAATTGTCTCTATGACATATATCTTAGATTATACTCATATGTTTTTTTTCAGCTTTATGCTGTATCCCCCATTCAGCAGAATAGGCAGAGCGAACCTAGTGTTAAGACACTCCGTTTCCCACTTTCCGCCAAATTCTGTACACCAGAGCCAAGAAATAGTAATATAGTATGAATAAATAATTTATATCCTCGTGTGGGGATCGAACCCACAACCAGTCAGTTTTATAGTCACACCTTGTGCCCCTGCGCGATGAATGGCCTCAGTCCTCTGTTTTTTTAGCTTTCCAAAATTAAGCTTTTTAAAAGTCTTGGAAGATATTTGCACATTATAATAATTTGAAAGATATAAGAACATATGAATACTTACTTAAATCTGTCCTTTTTATAAAAACAAGCTAATCCTTCTGCCACAGCTTTACCTTTTTTATAAAATAGACCATTAAAACCTTCACATTCTAAGAAAGTATTTAGACTGCCATTGAAAACTTTGCCATCTACTTCTTGTAAACAAATAATGTCAGCATTATAGCCTTAAATAAATAACATATAATGTTTAATTTAATGTGCAAGATTGATATTAACAAAAATTATGATTTAAAAAGAGGAACAACAGTTATGATGTGATGTTCTGTTTTATCAAAAAAGAATCATGAGATGAAATCTGCCATAGCTGGTGTGTGTGGTGGCTGTTGTGGATTCAATTCCCACTTAGGGAATGAATTAATATTTTTTTTGCTTTCTTCACCTTTGCCTCAATTTTCAACACATTTTGTGCTAAGAATATCCATTCTTTTCATTCTTCTCTGCTATATGAATGATACAGCAGTGTAGGCAGTGGGATGGTAAGACCGTTAAGATACTCCTAATAAGAGACAAAAATTACCTTTCAGTTCTTTAACAATTAACTGTTTCCGATAGTCAATATGAAGTGCATATGGGGGACAGTATGGATGTAACACAGTTCGAGTAAAATCTGAATCACAATATAAGTCAGCCAGAATGTTATAAGAAACACATCTAAAACTGAACAAAAAACATTTTAAAAAATATTTTAGATGTTTTTATAGTCAAATTAATGTGATTTGTAGCCAGTAACTGAAAAATTTTACCTTCTGTCTGTCAATTTTTCTGTTGTAAATATATGTCTAGATTCAAACGGGCAAGGGCCAGGACCAGCTTCGACAAGACCACTAATTATACATTCTACTGCTGGACCAGTATGCTTTTCATTAACTTGAAAAAAGTCATAAATATAAATATAGGTATAAATTGTAAGCAATAATTGTATTAAGAATCTTGTATAAAACATACCTGGAATACATTCTAATTTCAATTTCAAATTCACATCCTGTATATTAGGAGTGTAATAAAAACTACTAATAATAAATTCCCACTGTATATGTTCTTTACTTATCTCATTATTTTTTTCATTATATGATTTACCTCTATACCAATTAAATAGACTCAAATGTCTATTTGTATAATGTGACTCAAAATTCTCTGGGTACACTGGAAAACCAGCTAGTATAGTTTTTGGCAAATGGAAATTTATTATCCATGGTGCATTTAATAAAATTTCATAGAACTTGTCAGATATACATAGTACTGGATTTTCATGAGAAAATATATCAGAGCAGGTAAGGTTATTGGAAAGAGGATTTCTCTCATTATCACAAACTTTTACTTCAATTGTGTCTTCATTGGAACACGACTTTTTTTTTTTCTTACTATAAATTTTTTGAACATTTGTTGCAATCCGAATACACAATGTTTCCAAACTTTCTGTAGACTTTCTACTTAAATTAAATTGTCTTGGTACATTATTAATGTCAAATAAGAATGATATATCAACTTTGTTTTCTTGTTCAATAAATCTAAAGTAACATTTATCTTTGTTCATAATGTTGGTTTTGGAAATATTTAATAAAGAATGAATAGAGCGCGCTAATTTAAAAAAAATAATCACCATACTAGTCCAGGAATATGTACTCTATAGAGATACTAGTTTTAGTTTTAGGTTACGAATTACGATAAATTCAGACCCTTCGGTCCTACATATGTTATTTGACATTTGACAATGTCAGGTACGTCAGGTATGTCGGTATGTCACAACTCACAATGACAATTTTCAGAAAATAAAGTATTCTATGCCTGGCCAATAATATTGTCAATAAAGTACGTATTGTCAATAATATTGTGTGTTTGTGGCCGGTTGTCAATGTTATTGTAGATTTCTAAAAATTCTGTTTTTGCCACGACAACATCGGGGGGGAGGCAGAGTTATTGTCAATAATATTGTCGGGCGCGCGGAAATATTAAATATGTAATAAAAGACTTCAAGGGATTCAAGGGAGGCGGACTCTTATGCTTCTTATAAAGGAATGGACGAAAACAGTGTGAATAGCGAAAATAATGTTGATATTACTACTTCCACGGAAAAACATTATTAATTAGAAACATGGGAATCTTATTAAGAGCTAAGGAATACATCTATTGAAGCATTTTGAGGGAAAGTCGAGAAAAATAGTGCCTTACAAAAGTTGCCCGATATTTACAAAAAAAATAAAATTTAATCATGTTTTAGTAAAATTAGTTTCACGGTGTACGCCGCACGCAACAGAGGGAACCTAAGGATATAATTTAATTAATTACCATAACAGAGGGACTAACATTCCTCATCGTGGTATTAAGCAGTGGTTCATTGAAAACAATATTTTTGCCATTTTCAAGGACGCGCCATATGGAGCGGTTAGAAACGTGATATAGGTTAATAGAAACTAGGAGAAGATCTATCGAAAAACTGTTGTTAGGATTGACACAGGCCTATGTTTAATTATTATAAAACTTTTAGCAAATATTTTAAGGATAAGAACTATTACTTAAGATAGTTTCTTAAATATATTTTTATTTTATACTTTTTATGGATAAAATAATTAAGGCCGATGTAAAACTATTACTGTTATTGTAATTATTAGACAAAATCAAGTGCAATTTATAATAAATTACATAGATACTCAGGATATTTTTATTATAGAAATTATATCAACCGTATCATTTTCTAATCACCTCATATAGCGTCTCCAATGACCTCACATACAGTTTTAATAGAAATTACCAACATTTTACATACATAATGAGTAGAAAAACATAATTTACTGTGTGGTATATGTAAAATCACTATTAAGTCATGCTTTTATATAGATTATTTTGTATTTAAAGTCGGGAGAATTGTTAAAATCCTACTTAAGGCTTAAAACCTTTTCTATCTACTCTATATTACGATTCATAATATTTTAATTAATAGGCATAATCTAAAGTAATACAATTAACAAAATATCAAATTAAATTACATTATTTTATTTAAATAGATTTTTTTAGGTTGTCAACTAAGGTGACGACGTGTCAAATTCATTGTACGCGTTGCACAGTCAGTTGCCAACTCGTACCATCTTGAGAAGCTTTCTTATTTCTCGCTGTTTATAACATTCCCATTAGAATCGAAGTGTAGCTGAAGTTTATATTGCTAATCTTATTTCATTTTCTTTTATATAACTATTCTTAAATTAATAAAATGGTGAGTTATATATATTAAAAAAATTACATGATTTAATAAATTTTGTTCTAATAATCATTTACTTGTAGCCACCCGCACCAAGTTCTACTTCAGTGGGATCAGGGGGTCGTTCTCCAAGTAAGGCGTCGGCTGCACCACGATCGTCAACTGGGGGTACTGTCAGACAACGCAAATCCACAACTACTACAACAGCAGCTAGAAATCGAAGCACTGGTGCAGGCTCTGGTGGAATGTGGCGTTTCTACACCGATGATTCGCCAGGCGTCAAAGTGTATGTATTTATAAATACAAAATATATGTAAAACAACATAATAGTATAATATTTTTATTTATCTTTTTTATTTTATTTCAGAGGTCCCGTACCTGTGTTGGTTATGTCCCTGCTTTTCATCGCTTCAGTTTTTATGCTTCATATTTGGGGAAAGTACACAAGAGCATAATTTATTAAAATCCTATGTAAATCTTTATGCATTAATTTTAAAGCTTTTAAGATTAGGAGACAAGTATATTTTAAGTAATTTTATATGTTATAGTGTATAATTCTAAATATGAATAAATTATTGTTTTTAAACAAAAAATTTTATTGATTTTGTGGAAAGTATTCAGCATTCCTATAAAACGAAAAAATGTTTATACTTTAGTTTAAAAATCTATCATTTTGAAAAAGTATAATAAAAACACTTTAAAAAATATAATTATTTTATTCACAGTTCATTAAAATTTAAAAATATAAATATTATGTTAATCATGACATATTTTGATATGTAAATTAATTTTACAATTAATATTTCTTTGTGTATAGACAATTTATTAAAACTTTTAATACATAATAGCTTCTAAGTTCAATTTGAAAAAAAAAACAAAACATTTTTGATTACAATAAAAATGAGAAAAGAAATAAAATAAAAATACTGTTCTATTAATTAATTAACTTCATTTAGAAAGCTTAGTGCTACTTACAAATCTAAAGATTAAGACTAATCATGATCATATTTACACATTCAGTCTTACTATTAATCTCAAGATGTTTCTTACATTGACATACCTTATAACTAAGAATTATGGCCTTAACCTTGAAATGTTGAGAAATGCAATGCAATTCAAGATATGCATGCACATTGTAAAAAATAATTGACAACAGAGTATAACTGGCAGAATTTACTTCTTTAATTAATTAGCAAACATGATAAAAAGAATTAATGTTATAGTACATCATACATAAGCTTCAACTCTTCTCCCTTTTATCCTATCAAAAAATTGATGCCAGGAAACTAAAGTTTTACCAGACCAAATCCAAAAACTGGAAGTTATGCCCACAATCATGGTCATAAGATATTTTATCATAAACATTTCAAATTTAGGTCTTTCAACTTCATATGAGAAAGGACATGGTATAGAGTACATTGGAGTAGCACACATATCACGATGCCATGTCCTCATCCAACTATCAAAGTAAGCTTGTTCATAAAATAAACATGCAATTACTATAAGAGCTGGCACTGTATATAGGACACCAAAAATTCCTATTCGAATCATTAGTTTCTCAAGTTTATCTGTTTTTGTACCATCATGCTTCATAACCGTCCTTATACGGAATAGTGAAACAAATCCAGCAAATAAAAATATTGTACCTAATACTAAATATACACACAAAGGTGCCAATACAAACCCTCGAAGAGCTTCTGAATCCCACAGGCCAACATAACAAACACCTGACAAAATATCACCTGAAATAAATATTGAATTGTTAAGAAAAAAATTTATACACTGTTATTAAAAAAAAAATATATAATAATAATAATTACCATCAACTTTTCCCATAGCTAAAATAGATATAGTTTTAATAGCAGGGACTGCCCATGCAGCTAAATGAAAATATTGTGAATTAGCTTCTATAGCTTCATGCCCCCATTTAAGACCAGCTGCTAAAAACCAAGTAAGGGTCAATATGACCCACCAGATACTAGAGGCCATACTAAAAAAGTATACTATCATAAAAAGAATGGTACATGGCTCATGTTTTGTTCCTTGTGTAATAACAGAAATGTTAGGTAGCCTCGTTCCACTTATTGTTGAGGGAAATGGCCCTTGACAGCTTACACTATCACCTGCACTCCAGCCCGTCACATAAGCAGCAGCCACCATTAAATAACAAACTGATAAGAAGATTATAGGCCTTTCAGGATAACGGAATCTATCTGTATCTATGAGGAAAGTAAGGACAGTAAACAGACAACTTAATGCACAGAAAGTTGCCCAAATTCCAATCCACAGCCTGGAAAATTTTTTTTCATCCTCGCTGAAAAACATTCCATTGCAAGGAGCACCACAGTTGTATTCAATTTTATCGCCTACTTTTAAAGAGTACTCCAAATCTAAATTGTCAGGTATTTTAAATTGTACTGGGCAAACAAAACCTATATTTTTTGCCCCATGTAACTTCGTGGGGTCCCTATCATAGTTTGATTTAAAATCAACTTTCGGAAGCTTACTTCTTGGAGGTTTTCTATTCTCTTGTGTTACATTATTGTTTCCAAAACAAATCACATTATCATTATTTAATACTGGGAATTTTGAACACTCCAATTCTTTTGGCCAATTAAATGTATATTTGGTCGCTAATTCTTCGCAGTTGTGTCGAACGGATTCACATAAATGTCGACAGGGTTTTATTGGTTCGTTTAGTATCGTACAAACAGGAGCATAGACTGAACATAAAAATAATTTCAAATCTGGAGAGCAATTGACTTTTATAAATGGAGTAAATTGATGGATTTCGGCACCTGCATCTTCCTGTCTGGCATGGTTTAACATATTAGGAAATATTGTTTGGTTGTACTTTAGATGTTGACAATATTGTATAGTAATAGGTTCACAACGTCCATGTTGAGGTAAAAAATCACCTTGATAAACTGTAACACTTGAACTTTTAACAAATAATAAAAGTTGGAACAATACATTTATAAACAAAACTCTTTCCATTATGCCGTCTTCGATAATATTCCACCCAAATTCCGAGTTTACCCTTTCTTTATATCATTACAAAAATATATAGCGTATTTAACATATTTATAATATAAGTAGCTGAGAATGAGAATCGTTCATTTTTTGATTATTTTCAAAACAAAAATTACCACCATCTGAAGCTTTTTTTACAACTTTAATTATAACTGTCCAAGGATTATGTACACACTACACAGCTTTGGTATATATATTTATATATATAGTACCACAGAATACATTTACTCATATATTATAACTACAGTACAACAGTGAGAACCACAGAACACATATACCCAAATTGTTTTGGGTATATGTGTCTGTGTAAAGGTGGGTGAGGTAAGAAAGAACAAGAGGTGCACAGATACAGAACACATATACCGAAAGGGATGCACCTGAACATGATGAAATAGGGAATAGGGATGGACCTGAGTGCCAGTAAATAATGTAGTGTTAGAAATCGGAAGCAGTTAGCGTTTTAAAAAAAACACGATAAAACACATACCATCTATGTATTTTAAAGTCTTTTCACATAAATCTACCCACTTTTACACGAGTACGCCAATAGAAAGTATAAAGATAATTCTAGGATAAAGATAATATCGTAAATCAATATTATATTTTAAAGCATTGAAAAAGATTCCTATCCTTCTATACTATAACTGTTCTTCCATTTATCTTATTATATTTGGGCAATTACTAAATATTTAGTTAACAAATGCAAGTGATAGATTATACTTACGGTAAAGAATGAAATAAACTAATTCTGTTTATAGGAAAGATATTTGTCATACTAAGGTAATTGCTTCCAAAATCAAATTCAAAATTTTCTTTACTCAAATAGATTTTTGTAAGTATTTTTTGAATAGGAGCATGAATAAATATTTTCATTCATTACTATCCTGGTAATATCAATACTCTAATTTATATCTTTAACTTGGGCTTCCCTTGGGTAAATATATTCTGTGATCCTAGTGCTGGTAAGTTGGTAACACTAACGATCAAAGTCAATTTCAAATTATTTTATTTCTCGTCAATAACAAGTCGCTAACTCGTTTTAATATAATAATAATAAATAAACAGTATAATATTATACTAAATACCGAAAATTTATTGTTTTATTGTAAATATATATTTTTTGGATTTGAAAAAGTTTTCATACAAATAGCTTTAAAATAATATTCAAAAATTATATCTTCTTAAATAAATTTTAATAAAAAATATGGAGCTAGGAAATGATAATATAGACTTTATTAAGTTAGTTAATATCAAAGGCAATGTAGATAACATAACACCCCATAAAATAGCCGTAGTAGCATTTATCCGAGAATATGGATTGCTAAAAATGGAAGGTAATGTAATATATATTTGTTTTAATGATTTTTTACTTTTTCATATTTTATTTACAACACAACCTGTCGCGTTTCGACCGGCCGCATTATATTATTGTTTTTATAATGTATGTGTATGTATAATCAATTGCAGCTAAGGATATGATAGATCACACAATACCACCAAAATACAGAAAGGATTTTTGTATTCTTGCTTTAAAACTAATTCAGGTAAAGTTTATTGAAATATAGAATTTTGTTTAGAAAAACCACAAGTAATGCATCTCTATACTTCCAGTGCCCAGATATGGAGTTCAAGGAACTTGAAACTTTCTTGACTAATGGAAGATATAATCTTTTAAGTGTACATTTACAAAATTTTTGTGTTAGACTACAAAACATTTATGTGAATGGAATAAATGCACTTGTTGATTGTGTTACTTCAACCGTGGATAAACTTATGGTGGAACATAGTGAAACAAATCCATGTGTTATTACAAGATGCAGTGTATTAGGTGAGATTTTAAGTAATTAATACTTTATATTATGACTATAAAACGATATGTTTAGAAGACAATTACTTTACGGAATAATAACATAGACTATCAATCCACTTAATATCAAGGGCAACGAATATAACATAACATCCCATAAAACAACCGCAGATGCATTTCTTTGAAACAATGGATTGCCTGTACTTAAAATATGATGGTAATGAGAACAGTGTCTTAGTTGACAGAAGTTTCCTTCTGCCTACCCTTCCATATAAGGGATATAAGTAATAAAAAAATGTAATATAAAATGAAAAGTATGTATTTACAGGCTTCTACCTTCGTAGAATTATGCTGTATTTGGATAAATTAACTTTTGTACAAGTTGCTTCACTTTATAAATCATTTTGTATTTATTACCAAAAAGGAAGACCTGGATTAATGATGAGATCATTAAGCAAAGAGGTCAGTTATTTTTTTTTATTTAAAAAAAAATTGAAAGACATTCTATACTGCCTTTATTCTTCATATTATTATTATTTTATTTTACAATATATATATAATTTGAAATGAACAAGTTTAGCTCCAATTGTGTTAAGACTTGGTCTTCTGTTTTTTATACAGTGGACCCAAGGTAATCCAACAAATGTTTTGTAGGGCATGTCAGATTAACAAATTTGCTATATTGCATAGGAATGTCTAAGACACTTTATAATCACTATAGGTTGTAATCTGAAAAGTATGTCATAAATTAAAGATTATGGTATGGACCATATTTACTTGCTAAACTACTTAGGAACTCTTAAATGTCATAGTATTGTGCCTCCGCTTTTGGGCTTGTTAAGATATTATTACTTAAATGTGACACGCAACTAATAAACATTTGAACACCTGCTGGGCTGTTATTTTATATATACTATACAGTCAATTTTAACTTAAATCTTATCTTATATATCTCTTTTGAGCAATAATTCTTAATATTATGATTTCTTGAATATAAATCCTTAGTTCTAAGAAATTATTTATTTACAGAAAACTATGGCATTCAGTTCTGCCATTGCCAACACACATATCTCAAAAATTGGGTGTGATGTGTGGTGGTATTTACATTGCTATTGGTCTACAAGAGATAATAAATGAGAATATTTCTTTTCCCAAGGTGGGGTTGAAATCCATAGAGTCATGAGCACAGTAGTCAGACCCTATTCCAATGCGCCACAATGACATCAATTTTATTTTATGTAATATTCTGTTGTTAACTTAAACTTTGTTTTGTATTAAATTGTGAAGATATAAAAAATGGACTAAGTTATTTTAGTTCTGCTATCACAAAATAACTTATTCAATAAGATATATATTTTAGAAACTCAACAATGTTGAAGTGCCATCAGGATCAGCAACATCACCTGTACTTCCTGAAGAATCAAAATCTCAGGATAACTTTATAAAGATGAATATGTTAGAGAGAGACAAGTAAGTTTAATTTTTTAGTCTCACTATGTGTTGCATATAGCAGGGTAAGCAGACTTTTTTTTTCTAGAAATGTTTAAACTCTTTAAAATTATGAACATTTTATTGTGTTTAATACATATTACATGATTGCCAGAAATATTTCAGAATTAATATGGAATGAATGCATTGTCCAATCTAATATTTTAAAATGTTTTTTTTAATGTATTTTATTTATCATATTATTCTTAGATATCCTCTATTCATTTTTTAGCAATTTTGAAGAATGTCAGTGGTCTAGGAAACAAGCAGAGCTGTTTACAGCACAACAAGCAAATTTATTGCAAATTAATGAAAATAAAGCAATGCCGCCCAAACAACTTCAGAAGACAATCATGCAAATTATAAATGATTTGCCTGAATATCCCGATATTGTAAGTTTTTTTTTAGCTTCATGCTGAATCCTGCATATAGCAGGGTAGGCCAAGGGTTAAGAATTTCGCTCCCTTCTTTCTGCCCAATTTTTGAGACAATGCATATTGATGGGCGAGGGCGTGAATCCACTCCGCGCTTTTTCCTGGTTTCCAGAGCGGGGAAATGAAAATAAATCATACCCCATAGGTGGGAATCGAACCCACAACATGTGTAAACATGACGTCAGTGTGTATCGTAGTCAGGCGCTGTGCTGCGGTGCCACAACGGGCTCTGTATAATCATAAGATATTTGCATATATTACATATATTGTAATTATTTTATAGAATCTTTAAACTAAAAATACTAAAACGAAAATTTATGTTTACAGCATTTTCTCAGCTTTTTGAATTGTATAAGAATGAAAGAATTTTGTGGCGCGCAAGATTCACTATATAATTGTTTTGATCGAGCTGTTTTCAATATATGTGGAAGTCCATTGAATGATAGAAATAAAAATTGTCGTTACGCATCGTTAAATAGAGCCGCAATGCATACGCAATTCGGACACAAGTAAGTATTACTAAAAGTTACTACTACACTGTGACTGTGGTTGCACCATCAATACTTATGTTATTGGCGTGTCCCTTTGGTAGCCACGCAATTGCCACTTTGAAATTATAAAGCATCTCCATACTACTGTCATCATTAAAGCTTAAAAGTTAGCATTTCGAGACATTGCTAATGTGGAGTAGTGGATCTCAACGTCAAGTTTTGTTTTACTGGATAAGGAAAAAGTAATTTATATACAATTATTGTGAAAATCGAACTTATATCTACACGCATACAAAAACACGCTATAGCACTGCGCTCCGCCACGACTATCTTCATTTTCGATAATATTATTTGTCACCTAAAATGGCTACCATAATGAATAAATTTTGCTAATGTTTCTTTCCTTGGTTTAAAATTAAGGCTTAAATATAATAATAATAAAAAAAGTGTACAAACGAGATCAGTCCTAAGTAAGTCAAAGTAAAGTCAAGAAAATTTGTAATTTTTTGACACACAATCGAGCACAATGGACATTAAATTTTATATTTTAGTGCAGTGGCAGAAAACAAAAACTTAATTCGTACGTTTATTATAAAACTTTTATAAAGACACTTGTGTTGACCCTCAGGTCGGTGGCCATGGAGGGCGTGCGCGAGGCATTGGCCACGGCGCAGGAGGCGGCGGACGGCGCGTGCCTTGCGCACGCCGCGGCATGGGGCGCGTTGGCAGGCGGGCGAGCGCGCCGCGCCGCGCTTCTGGCCCGCCCCGCGCGTGCACGCCCTCCCTCCGCCGCCGCCCCTGCGCCACTAGCGCCGCCCCGCGCCGCCGCCTCCGCCGTACAACTCATGGCGCAGCACGCTGCTGTCAACGCCGTGAGGCCCGCGGACGTCTTTCAGGTCATTATATCAAAATTCAAACCGTTTTCCTTTTCTTCAGATTTTGTCCGCATCCTACTGCAGGCCACGTTGTATATATCATCGTTAAACCGCTTCTCTATCGATTGAGGGATCTAGATTTGATAATATTTCGAAGATTATTTCATATGGAGAATATTCAGCTACAGTTTGAACTTTGCTCTGTTGCAGATTATAACGAAAGGAGACTCCATCAATTATTTACATTCTATGACTGACTTGACTATGGCGGGACTCGCGAATACTGCTGCATTGTGGGGGCTTTACGGAAAAACAGAAATGGCATCAGTAAACTGCCAGCTGTTGTTAAATTTAAATACAAGTAAGATATTTTTTATTAGTGGATTATATACGAGTATAACATCCTCATTGAGTTTGCGTCTCTATTTAGTGCAATAATAATATGTAAAATTAATAACATTTTAATTTAAAATCTACGTAAATATAAGTTTGTTATTTCTTTATTTAACTGTAAGCATTAAATAGTTTTTGATTATTTAAATAATAATATTTAGAAAAATAAAATTAGGGTAGTCTTAATTTCACTTTTTTATCAATCAATATAAGAATTTTTTTCACTATACCTATTTTATTTTAGTGACCATGCACAGTAAAATATAATTTCTGATTGTATTATGAATTAAATTTTTTGAGATTACTTGACTTAAGTTTTTAGGATAAACAAAATTCACAAGAAATTTAAATACTTATAGTGTTTGTTTTGTTTTATTAGTTTCTCGCTGTATCCGCCACATAGCGGGGTAGGCACAGAGAACCCTACTTAATACCCTATTCAAGACGCCGTGTGATTAAAGGTTGACTATTGAATCTTTTCAGACTTGATAGATATCTAAAATTTATAAATGGCACTAATTATTTTCTTTTCTTTTTAAAACATTTTTTATTAACATGTAACACACCCAAAAGGCACTTTATTTCCAAACTTCAAACGCATTGTAATACTAATAAATTATAGAAATAATTATAAATTGTGACTGTCAGTATCGCGATCATCTGGAAAGCAAGGCCAAGTTGGCCTCGAAGAAACTGGGGTTTATCAACAAAGCGAGGCGGTACTTCACGCCAAAACACCGATTGGTCCTATATAAGGCCCAGGTTCGGCCTCATATGGAGTACTGTTCTCATCTCTGGGCTGGTGCACCCCAGTATGAGTTTGAACTATTTGATCGCATACAACGTAGAGCCGTTCGAATAATTGGGAACCCAATGATCTGTGAAAGACTTGACACTTTGGCTTTGCGTAGAGTATCTTTGCTGTGCGTTCTCTACCGCAATTATCATGGGGAGTTTTCTGAAGAACTGTTTCACCTGCCGCCGAATTTTTTAACTACATAGTACGTCATAAGCTAAAATGTCATCCACACCACCGGGATACATGGCACTCCACTACTGTGCGGTTTCGTAAGAATTTCCTTCCATGCGCCAAGGAACTGTGGAATAGCCTACCCGCGGCAGTGTTTCCAGGTCGATATGAAATGGGTACCTTCAAAAAGCGTCTATCTCCACCTTAAAGGCGGCAACGCACTTGTAGATCCTCTGGCTTCTAAAATTTTCGAGACATTGCATGATAAAATGACAATGAAATAAGTAATTAATATTTATAAACCATTAAAATAAGCCGTTTAGTAAGTTTGACGTAATTGGCGGTGTCATCAGAGAGCAACATAGGCGCGAACAGCGTGTGGCAGTGGGCGGGGGGCGCGGGCGGCGCAGTGGGCCCGGGCGGGGCGGGGGGCGCGGCAGGCGCAGGCGCATTGTGCGCGGCGGCATGGCGTGGCCGCTGTGCGCTGTGGGCGGCACTGGCGTCGCTGTTCTCTGCGCCACAGGTGCTGGCCGCCGCCTGTATGCACCACGCTGGTGCTGCTTTACGTGCAGGTACATATATACTTGAGACATACAAATGCATGATATGATTTGGTGCACAGTTTTACTATTACAGACAGGTGGATATGTTTAAAATACATCAAAATCTAAATTATGATTATAATTTTATTTATAATTTAGATTTTTATGTATTTTTATATCGTTTAGATTAACGTTTTATATGGGTCGAGTCTTTTTGATGACAACTTATGTGACGTGTAGTTAGTGTTGTAGCGTGTTGTGCTTCATTTCCATTCACTAAATTTTGCTACTCATTTTAATACACAAAATTATTTTTGACAGGCAAGTGGGAAGAAGCTGACCAATGTATACGACAGCTAGCATCGTATGATCGATGGGAGAGCCAGTTGTTGAGGGCTGAAATGTATTTTCTGAAAGGTGATGCCACGGACGCCTTGGAAACACTGCACGACATCTTGGACTACTGTAAAACGGAGGATGATAGCTTACATTATATGTCTTTAAGACTCAAAGCAATGATAATGATGGCAGAAGTTCAGCACACATTTAGTAGTATTCGGTCAACGAATATTATGTTGTTGAATGAAGCTTTGTCGCTAGCTCGAAAGTATCATTTGCACTACTTGGCAGCAACGGCTGAAATGCATATAGCAAATGTTCAATTACACATGGGATGTACGAAGAATGCTCTCTCGCTGGTCAGAAGAGTTTTGCCGTTGATTATGGAACATGGAAGCGCATACGACTCGGCAAGAGGTGATATTATGAATATATCTTAATTATAAATTATAATTGAAACACGATATCTCGAAAAATACGGCGGGAAGTGTGGGACGGAGTGTCTTAGCACTAGGTTCCCTCTGTCTACCCTATATACGGAATACAGCATGAAGCTAATAAAAAAATATTATATATTATTTATTAGTTTTTTTGGGCGAATATTATTTCGGAACCACTTTCCATAGCATAGCTTTAACATAGCGGAGCGTCTTGGCACTAGCTTTTTCACCTCTATGAAAAACGTGAAAACGAATAAAGGAAAAATTATAAAATATTAAAAGAAAAAACAATTAAGTAACAGAGCCCACAACCTGTGGCATTTAACCATTCGGTAAACACCACAGGTTGTGGGTTCGATTCGTGTCTAGGCAACGCGCGGTGATGAGTTCGGCCAAGTGCCACGGAAAGTGCAGAGCGGATTGTCCTAACACTAGGTTCTTCCTGCCTACCTTGTACATGCGGGATAAAGCTTGAAAATGAAAAATAGTATAAAAATTTCAACGTAACGGGATCCAAACCCCCGCCTTATAAAAACCAACCGTCCGTCTTGGTCGGTTTTGTTCCCCAGGACTACTGCTGTACACGAAATGCCGTGTTGCGACAGCGGCGCCGGCGGGCGAGGCGCGTACGCACGTGCTACAGTCATGCTGCGATGCGCTAGATACCGTCAAGGAGAACTTCGCCAAGGTCGGCGCGCAGGCACGTCTGCTACACACTTGGTATTTACAGGTATCACCATTTTTACCTTCCCGCGAAGGAAAGGGGCCGTTCATATGTTATATTACGCGAATTTTCTATTTTTTTACTCCTCTCTTCTCTGTCACGTTTTAAGACATGTCACACATACCCTGAACTTTATTAAATGTCATATTTATTTCATGTGTAAAATTATAAAATTTGTGATGTCAAATATTAAGTTTTACACTTTAATTATTAGTATAATAAATTTACTCTTTAATGCTTCGATATGATCTTCTCTAAAAGTCTGAAATGTGATTTTAAGAAACTTAGCACCCATTTCCATTTATACATTGCTGTACATTAAAGTAAATATCAAAATTGATATTTTATGTTTGGTTTTGCTGGCGCGCGAGTATAACCATGCGTGTCTGGCGTCCGGCGAGCCTGTTTATCCTTTAAATAAAGTTTTCATTCATTAATAATTTTTGAAATTTGTTGGTGTAAATCTCAATTCATTTATCAAAATTATGTGAGAGAAATGCTTTCTTTTTAATGGCCTCCTTTAGAGATATTGCGTTTAGGGTATCTGAACCTGATGTGGTGAATCAAAAAAGAAATTTTATCACATATACAAAATAAAAATAAGTTAAAATATTTTACCAAGTTATAGTCCAACAATATGTTCACGGTCAGCCTAGCTATTTTGGTAAAGGTGACTATGCTATTAAAACATTTGTTTCTATTTTTAGGCACAGCTGTACAACGATATCGGCAACATAGTGGCCCGAAATCAATGCGCTTGGATGTATCGACAACTAGAAACTCAGAATCCAGTAGAACCACTGAACACATTACATATTATATATTGAAATCTTTCAAAGATTTTGTGATCATCTTTAGAAAAAAATTAAATTCGTATTTTCTTAATGTTTTAATTTTTTACACAATAAAACAACTTTTTATTATTTTTATTACAATTTAATATAGCTTATCGTTTAAAAGAGCCTTTTGAATTATTTCGGACATTGTTACTTTGATATCTCTACATAAAACTTCGGCAACTAATACTTTACTATCATTTTGAGCATCCGACTGCATATAAGCTCCTTCCCCTAATATATTAGCATCATTCCAACAGTGACCTAGTGAGACTTGAGATTCACATATTCGACCTAATTGCAATAATAGCGACGTGATATCTTCAAGAAGTGAAGGAAATGCAGTGCAAATTCTAACAAACGATTTAAGAACTGGTTGGAAAAGTTCCAGGCGTAAGTCGCTTGGCAGGACTGACAACAACGTTGACAAAGTATTCACGCACAATCTTGCAATAGACATTGCTTTAGGTAAAGCATATTGTATTGACAAATGTGATACTAAATCCACTGCGAATATTTGTTTTTCTAGTGAAGCCTGACTCAACAGTTCTGGGATGAAATCGAGGCAAATGTGCATAGACGGTATTCCCTGGACGGTGACTTGCAAGAGCTCTCGGGGATAGCCCTGGAAGTGTACCAGTTTCGCTAAAGATGGTTCCGAAATGAATATTTGGTGCAAAAAGGAACAGATGATACTCCTGACTTCACGCAGTGACCACATAAGTTCTGGTTTTGATCGAACCTCCTCCGTTTCGAGGCATGCTTCTAATAAAATTTGTAATGCTGCACTCTCTTGAGCTGCGACTAAGGCATTTTTTAACTCCTCCCTTTCAGAATCACATGTTAATTGGCCACTCTTTTCCAGCAGCGGTTTGTCTAGCAAGTGGCGGCTCAATTGACTTCTAGAAGCCGCTAAACTTGCCTCTAATATTCGAAGAATTATTTTCAGAATCGGTCCACATCTGAATACTCTTATGTCACAACGCAATACTTGCAAAGGGTCTACCAAAACATTTTCTTGTGTGATTGTAACGTTTCTGACGTTGGCATTGTTAATATCGAGCAGAGCGTTTATGGTCATTATCCACAGACAGCGCGGCAAAACAGTATTAAGTCTTAGCCAAACTTCACGATATAGTTCCTGAATGTGTCTTGGTACTTGATCCCCCAATACACTTTTTACGTATCGAACAAATATCTCCGCAAAAGGCCAGATATCCGTGGGGTTTTTATTAAGCATAGCTTTTAAAATTTTACCTGTTTTATATGGATTCTCCTCAATGCATTGGAATGCTTCGTCAATGGATGTTTCAGAAATATTAACATCCACTTGGTGTCGACAGGTGTCGCCAAACACTTGGTCGTCCATCCAATCGTCTACAAGAGACAGTTGTGGGAAATGTGTGGCTAGCAAACGAAGTAGCGGACTGAAAAGACCACCGTAACTCATTTGGTCCTTTTGTGCTTGATGAAGTAAGTATTTAATTGGCAATTCCGATAAGAAAGCTGTTGAGTAGCTTTTTATTTTTCGACCATTTGCTAAAAGAGTAGCAGAGTTAGCTAGTCTGACGTCTTCATATAAAAGCAAATAATATATTAAAAGCAACTGCGACGCTAACGATGGTTTTTCGATGTTGACGTCGATTGCTAATTCACCATCAGTCTCCATGGGAGTAAATTGTTTTTTTTGTGAGTCAAAAGTAACGCCGAATATAGAGTTTCTAAAGACTCTTCGTATTTCTTCTTCTGTAATGGGTTTGTTAAAATATTCATTTGAAGCTTTGTTATTAATAACGAGGATAGAGTTGACATAAACTTCAACGAGGGCAGGCATTACGGGGTGTAGAGGCGCTGTGCAGTTGCATATTTGTCTGTATATCCAGTTTTTTATTGGAACCTTGTGCTTAGAAAATGCTCGTGATTTGAGTAACTGATGAATACAGTGAACAGGTAGATATCCGGTTATATTACTATTAAGGTTTGCAGTCACTGGCACTTTCACAGCATGTGCTGTTACAACCTACAACAAATAAATACTTTATTTAAATCAGATCAATTACAAATAAGATGCATGGCCAAAACGTTTCGAAAATTATTTCTTTTTTACTGAATTTGTCTTAAAGTTTTTAGTTTATTGATTTGTTTAGATAATATTAAATCACATCAGTCAGTTAGTATAAATTCTATATTATTGTATTTTGGTTTATACTTAAATAAACAAGTACATTACTGACAATATTTAAGAAAATTGGAAAAGGGTACAATAAAATACCTGTTCGGTAAATATTTCTTGTGTAAATGCCTGTTTAATGCGTGCCAATCCATTAGGTCGAACTGGCACACGCATGCCAAGAGTGGCACACACCAATTCACCCACGGCCGCCAATTGTCCAGAATGAAAATGAATGGCTATTAGTAATAACATTTCTCCAAAAGATGCTGTTATTCCAGAGTTACTAAAAAATAAATTAACTCTTTAAATTCTTTTTATTTGGAGGCTTTTTACCGAATTTTTCGAGGTATTATGTTGAACCTCAAACTCAACGTCGCGTTTTTTGTAAATCTCTGGCTAATGCACTTGGGTGGTGGTTAATATTAATATCGAGGATCAAAGCAAAGAAATCAAAATATTCATAAATGATAATTCAGTCTTGTACCCCTGCACCATTACAGCCTTAAAGTTGGCAGACCAATAGTCTCATACAGGTTGTAGCATGATCGACGGATCAATGGTTGTGAAATGGATAGATACTAAGGTCTTCTAACCATAGATCAAACAAATAAAATTAGTGTAAATCTAATACATATATACATTACCTTTCAAAATATGCTTCCTCTTTTACAAGCCATTGTACCCATTCAATTGCTTTCTTTTCATGCTCTGGTGCAGCTACAACAATAATAATATCTTATATACTTTGAATGACATTTCTTTAAGTATATAATATACATATAGTTTAGAAATTAAAAATATGTAAAAAAGTTACTAACCCATAAGAGACGGACATGCTAAAATCATACAAAGACTTAAGGAAACAAATCGAACACCTGCTGGTGTTGGTGGAGGTTTTTGAGTTACTAATCTTAGTAATCCAGACACTTCATCATCCTGGAATTTAATTCCAGCTATGCCTCTTAAGGCACAGTATAATCTTAGTAAAGCCGAGGCTTTAACTCCTGCAATTGATTCTTTTAATCTATTTAAAAGTTCTTGGCGTAATTTTATTAAAGTTATATGTCCATCACCTTTTCCCCGTTTGTGTGAGTTACGTAAGAATGTTGCAAACCAAGCTCTAGAAGTCTGATCTGATCCCAACAAAAGTCCCGAAATAAAAGATACCTTAAAACAGATAATGAATATAATATAACTTAGTTTGGTTACAAAATATTATTCTCAAATTAAAATATTTACCAAGTCCTCTTGATGATGTGTCAAGGTAAGATTTATAACTAAGCATGGAAGTCTTGAAGCTGTTACAGCTTTGGCTCTCACAGCTGCTCCTATGTATGGACATGCATCACACAATGTAAGTAGAGTTTTAGCTCTGATACCACCTTCTTCACTCCTCTCAGCATTTATTACAAGAGATTCAGCCACTAAAATTATAACACTTGATAAAAAAATACATCTCAATTTATTTATACAAATTATAACAATTCTCATCGTACCATCTAATAAAGTATCAGGCATATTAGCAACAACCCATGAAATTATTATAGGACCTTTATTCACATGAAGAAGTACTTCAACAATATCACAAATATTAAGTAAATTCGGTAATTCAGCAAGGCTGATACATATAACATCTGTGATTTCTTCTAGATAAACTTCATTGTCAAATAATTCTGAAGGTTTGACTGGTGAATCAGTGTTTGTAGTTTTACTTTGATTGTATTCTACCAGCTGTGCTTGCATTTGTAATAATTCTGAAAGAACAAGACGGACTCTTCTTGCTGAATCTGACTGTTCAAAGTCATTAGCTATGCCATTAACTATGTTTTGAATTAAAAATGATTCTGTGGTCTGTGAACCATTTTTTTGACTGTAACACAGAAATATTCCATTTAATTTTCATACTTATTTATAAAAAATAATATTTATTAATACAGACAAACACTAAACTAGCCTTCACTTACCGCATTTGTTGTTCTTTCTTGAGATCTACTTCTAGTGCATGAAATTCAATAGAAAGAAGCGAAACTATAAAATTAACTAAATCTATTCCCGATAAAAGTGTAAGGATATCCTTTTTTGCTTCTGCACAATATCTTGTTACATCTAAGGGCGCTATGAGCGCCATGCGAACTAGGCATGGTATAATAGGTCTTATTTCATCTGATGAACATTTAATGAGCGTTGGTATATCAACATCTTTTAGGGCCTTAAATACGTGCGGTTGCACTGGTTTCATAAAAACTGTATCCATTATGAGGTTATGAAAGAGTGATCATATATTATATAAACATAATACTGTTTTTATATTTCCATAGGTACTTATTATTATAAAAATTATCAAGCTGTTTTATAATTCAGAAATTTATAATTCAAAACACCCAATAAGTTTAATTACAAAACAAACTTGACGGACGTCAACAAGACGAAGACCACAGATTTACCCAAAAAGAACAGAACATCTGATTCTGATTCTGCACAGTAGCAGAGCACATTTACGTCAAATGATCTGATACCGATTTAACTGATCGATTAGTCTGAGACAATCGATAAATTAAAATTTTCCATTACATTGAAAGTCGATTTTCTACTCCAAAATTATTATAAGATATTGCTTCTACTGTAACAACATCATGACGTGTACTGTAACAATATTTGACGGAGAGGGAGACTAATTAAAATCTAACTTAAAAATTATGATTTTACGAACAATAATGTAATTTTCAATGAGGGATTTCATCTCTCTAATTTTTTTTGTAAAAAAAATCTAAAAGTGGTACAGACTACAGTATGTATAAAATAAAATAACAGTCATATGTATAAACGGACAGATAGATAGAAACTGTTGCATTTTTTGCCATTCAACTATGGAATCCTATTCCTTTATGACTCTCACACGTTACAAAAATAAAGAAAGTAAATGAAAAATTAAATATTTCATTTTCACAAGTGGGAATCGAATCCACAACCTCGCGTTTACAGTCACACGCTTGTGTCTCTGTGCCACGACTGGCCTCATAAGAAGCTTTTCCATTATTTTACTATAAGAACTTATAGTTAAATAATGAAAAAGTTCCGAAATATGAAATTTCCTATTATACAACACAAAAAAAAACATTTCAAGTTAATTTCGTACAAAATGAATTAGTACGCCCGCTAACTTAAGTTTCTCCACTTTTACAAATTTTAATTCCCATTGACCTACAATCCTGAAATTGATAATCCCTCTGTGGTCGAGTCCGACTCGCATTTGATCGATATTTTCATAATGTCGAACTCATACGAATTGAATACATACATACAGACAGACAGACAAGAAATTAAAAAAAAATGTCTGTTTTGTATGATTCTTTTTCAGTGCCCCTCTATCCCTTTCCGTCAAAAATACTAAATGTATAGACAATATTTTTACTGTTTTATTATACTATATGAGATAAAAATTTACTCAAAGGACTAAAAACAAATATTAAACATTAAGGGGATGGCATACTTTTTGAGAAAGGACATAATATAAGGGACGAATTAATTTAGGACAGGTGAAAATGATGTGGCCACAGGTCCCTGGTCATTTGTCGGCGTAGTTACCTACATAGTTGTTAACATTATTATTATTATTTGGTACCTATGGATTCAAATAAGTATAGCGTTATTTTGTTTATATATTTAGTATTAATATTTATATGAAAGTGTAATTAAATTTTAAAAATACATCTGATTATTTATATATTGTATACAACATCATATTGCGACATTTCAATAGCACCTTTTTTATCCTTATTCTGATGGACTAAAGACTGAACTAGTCAGATAACTAATCTATACATATAATAAGAAAATAAAAATGGCGCGTCTGTACATTGAATAAGTATATTTACAACTGCCTTTATACTACCTCGGGGAAAATTGAACAACATGACAAACAATTTCCACCCACATAACAGAAATGAAGGTCTGGAGTACCTGACGTGGAACCCTAGCAGCCCAGCTAAACCTTAAGAGATATGAATATAATGGCTTCGGAATAGTTTTTCTGCGTGGTCAATGTTAAATGAAATGAGGTTATTATTCTGACCTAATAATTTAAAATAAAATAAGCTTGGAGTATGTCCACGCGGTGAAGGTGGTACCAGTTGAGGTCTATTTTAAATTGATAGGTATATTATTGAAGACTTTGCCTCACCCCTTAAGAATAAGCACGATTTTTGAT
Organism: Heliconius melpomene rosina; assembly: GCF_056956725.1. NCBI lineage: Eukaryota > Metazoa > Arthropoda > Insecta > Lepidoptera > Nymphalidae > Heliconius > Heliconius melpomene. The sequence continues at coordinate 12,302,949 of NC_140389.1, read as the reverse complement.
GGCTCTTGCATACTCCTATTAACACATTCTTCTTTTCAATTCTTCAATTCTTTTATAGTCTTTTTCACCTACACCTACCCTCTTTTACATGAGTTCTCTATCAGTATAATAAATAATTAGCTTTACGTATCAATGCTCTAATATCTAATCTATATATATAAATTCGAAAGATCACTCACTCATCACGAAATCTCAGAAACTACAAGTGCTAGGAATCTCAAATTTTGCATAGGGGTTACTTATAGGACGTAGGTGTTCGCTAAGACGGGGATTTGCAATATTCGATTTCTAAGGGGTTGTTTTTGGGGTCGAAAGTTTGTATGAAACTTCGTTACTACAAAAATGCTAGGAGTCTCAAATTTTGCATAGACGTCACTAGGACGTAGCCATGGAGACAGAAATTAATAATAACATAGTTCACGCGGGTGAAACCGCGAGCGGGCCGCTAGTAATGTATATTATTATAAATATCTATCAGTATTCCTTATCGAAATTACGATAATGTAAATAAACATATAAGAAGTCATTATAATTGTCAGTCAATTCTGTGTATTAAATGTATAATCATGTAGTTCAAGCGGGCAAAGCCGCGGGCGTGCCGCTAGCACTTAATAAATGCATACGATTTTTACCGTAGCGTTTGGCGCTCCGTTCTCTCTGACTACCCCGCTAGGGATAAAGCGTGAGGCTATGTATGTATTTGTACAAAATCCAAAGCATAAAGCCTTTGCAGTATATACTTTACAATGTATAAAAGGGACAAAGAAATGGCAAATGAAAGTATTAATGTGAACGGTTGTTTATTGAATGCGAGACCTAAAATTGAGTTTTCTAAACGCTCGTAGAATATCAATCAGAATTTGAATCGATGTAATGAATCGGCCTAGAACAGGTTCGGGGAGGCGGAAGAGGCAGTGAAGAGGCGGGGGGGAAGAGCCACTGGGGCGCAGGGTCGACAGGGCGGCAGGGCGGCAGGGCAAGCAGGGCAGGCAAGGCGGGTCGGGCGGGCAAAGCGCGCGGCTGCTGCGGAGGGCGGCGGCTGGCGCGGCAGTCGCGCGCGAGCACGTGCGCATAGCGTCTTGCGCTGCCGCGATCCCTGCCGCCCGCGTCCTTATTCATTTAACACATACCGCTCGATATTCCTGTTTTATATCATAATTAAATTTGCATTAATTAGTCTTATCCTTTTCTACCGCTTAACAAAAATAGAATTTCTAAAATACTATAACTAGGAAAAAGAAGTGGTCCTTAAAATATTGGGTCAATAGTATGACGAGAGACTTTTACCGAGATTACCTACTTACGTCACTGGCACCAAAATTTAGGCGGGAAATATTTTATACAAATTAGATGTGATTGTAATTTAAATTGCTTAAATTAATTTTAAAGTTTTTAAATTTCGTATACCTACGTAGAAAGAAAATAGTGGGTGTCTAATGTACGTTCTAAAATTGTTAATTTAACATAATTTAGGAAATTAATAAAATAATATTGTTAAGGCAATTTCTCAATTCCGAAAAATATATAAATATATTAAAAAAAAATTCTAATAAGTAATTGATGAATGTTTAAATAATGATAAATTTATTATCAAAAAATCTAAGTAATACTGTAATCGTTTTTCAAAATATTATGTATTATTGCACAGTTGCACACTGATTAGTCTTTCCTTATACTTACGTATTGATCCTAAGTAATTCACGAATGCTTTTTTTTCTTTCCTCTTCTTTTATTTTTATTAATAAAAAAACATAATAGATTATTTTTGAAAACAAGATGACTTATTTATAGAGAATATACGACCGTAAGTATTTAAAATTAGAATCACAATAATTTTAATAGATTTATTTAATTTTGATTTATTTGTTGCAAGAGTTGCCTAAGATATATTTAATAGCATATTATATTTTTATATATATTTTAAATATTTACTTAATATTATAGGTATGTTCATTGTACATATAAATTTATTTCATGTCATATGGATAAAAAAAATAAGTATTTACATAATAAAGTACTTACCATAAGCCTGGTGTAAATATTTTAAAGTAAATTTTTTATTCTTTATGTATGTAATGAAAATGAATGTAGTATGAGATGAATTTCTTCAGGCACTACTGCAGACAGACAGATCATCAGAGATTTCAAAGTTCATCACAAAATTAAAGAAACTTTGTTTTATTATTTTTACTGGTTAGGGAAAAATATATTTCCTATTATTATTTTTTTTTATTTCTGTAATTGATATATCACTTTGTCTCCCAATAATTTTAAGATATTGTATCGATTATTAGTAGGAAACTGGAACGCATAGACCAGTGATGCCTCGGAAACCTAAAAACTTTTTCAGACAGAGATTTCCGTTTGACGTTTGAACCATGGGGTCCAGTCAGATATTTTTTTAAAGTATAAGTTTTTAAAATGTGTAGATATATAATTTGAAGCCATATAAGAAAATGACTTAATATCTAGATACAATTTACATAGCTCCTTGTATTTTACTCAATATTTTCTCTCAATAAATTTACTTTACAACAAAAATGGTGTAATTTTGATGATAATTGTTTTTTATAAGTGACGTGATAATAATATTATTGTCATGTTATTGATATATAATCCTCTATTTAACCGTAACAAGTGTATAGCAAAACGACGTCGGTTTGCTATACACCTGTATGTAAACGGTGACCATAAGTAAAAATATGTGAAACAAATATCTTGTCATTTGTGAGGTTTTCACGGTCACTCTCATATTTATATATAGTCGGAGTCAAAACGATTGTCAATATTGAAATTAGTAGGTATTACGTACAACTCCGAAGAAACCTCGAATGAGTTGTGTTCAGTAGCCGGTCGAGTTAATGAACGGATATCGGAACAATGTTTCAGCGTGTAATTTATTCATTACACAGGCGTCCTCGATCAGGCCATCGTTAACGGAAAGTCTCCGGCTGATGTTTTGTGAGATACAATATACGAACCTACAAGCAATACGCTAATATCGGGAGTTATTTCATATATTTTTATTGTGAAAAATGAATTATAATATAGTGAAATTATATTTTTTTATTAAATATCACTTTTTTTATAAAGTTTTACGGTGTTAAGAATTCTTATATAATATACACAAATATGAAGGAAGTTTGAGTACTTGCTTGTTAGTTTTAAAGTGCTAAGTAGATAAAAATGATAGTGAGAATTAAAAATATTTCAAACATTTAAATATGGCAAAACGTTAGAGCTATGGAGAAATCTGTACAAGCACGAAGTTCAAATAAATGCTCCTGTTGGATATGCCTGGTGCCGCCATGGAGATTCTCAGATTTGTCAGAAGAGAAGCTATATCTTGCGTACACACAGCGTCAACGTCAGCGTGCTGTGCTGCGACTGATCGCTACGGGAGTATTGTTTCAAGTATTTGCTGCACTTGTGCCTGGAGAACGTGATCTACATTTTGCTTACGCGTCTGTGGCTGTAGCTCTCATTGTAAACCTGATACTTGCAGCAACCTACGCATTTATTTTTCGAGCCCGAACTGTTCTTAACCATATTGCTTGGTTTGTGATGTGGATACAACTCTTAGTGAGTGCGTCCCGACGTCTAGGAGACTCATACAACGAGTTACTAGGGTGGGCAGTAATTCTTCAGTACTTCACTATAGCAACTCTCCCGTTCCATTATGTGATATTAATAATTTACAGTACTCTATCTTTAATTGGATACCTAACAGTTCAGTACTATAATGCCTCTACAGCTGAAAGTAGATTTGCTGATGATTTTTATTTGCAGGTGCGTAAAATTTAATTATATTCGATAAATATATTCATATTAGAATGATTACAGTGTCATTAACAACTTGAACGTTTTTAACAGCAAATAGCAAATGGTTGCCTCCTATTAGGAGCGACGTTGTTGGGTGGTACCGCATATGCAGTGTGTGAGAAACAACAGCGCTGCTCTTTTCAAGAAACAAAAAGAAGTTTGCGTGATAAGTTAACTATTGAACAGCAAAGTAAAGAACAGGTGTGGTGAAATAACGCTAATAAGAACAATAACCCTAATAAGATAACATAAAATTATGTTTATATCCCTTGAAGGTATGTTTATTGAAGGGGTATAAATGTTTCAGGAGCGATTGTTATTATCAGTTCTTCCTGAACATGTGGCTGTACAGATGCGAAAAGATTTGGGACTTATAGACACACAATTTAAAAAGATATATATGTCCCGACATGAAAATGTTAGGTAAGCGTGGAATAAATATTTTTTATCATTTTAATAACGATATGCAGTAGAGGAAGAATCTTCTAAAATGTTCTACTTATGTGAATCTAGCATCCTGTATGCAGACATCGTGGGTTTTACGGCCATCTCTTCAACATATTCAGCACAAGACCTCGTAGCGATTTTAAATGAGTTATTTGCTCGTTTCGACCGCCTTGCTGAGGTAAGTAAGGAACCTTGTTATCGGTAACATAATAAGTTTGTTTTAGTTTAATACCTTTTCAGCATATGATTTTATTTTTTAAAGAAATATCAACAATTAAGAATAAAGATTCTGGGAGATTGTTACTATTGCATTAGTGGTGCTCCAGTGGAGAGACCTGACCATGCTGTACTGTGCGTCCACATGGGATTGTCGATGGTAAAAGCAATTAAGTAAGTGTTTAATTTTTAATATTTTATATACTTAAAAAAAAGTACTTTTATACTGGAGGAAGGTCACGTAAAAAGTATGAGGACCTCCCGAAGAACATTTATGAAGAGGTTGATGACAGTGTACGAGGCGAAAGAGGTATGTAGAGACCGTAGCGTTTGGCGCTCCGTTCTCTCTGACTACCCCGCTAGAGATAAAGCGTGAAGCTATGTATTATATACTGTTATGTAAAAGTAACAGAAATATATTTTAAGTATAAATTTTAAAATAATTATAATTATATATTTTTTAATTATTGTTTTGATAATAGAGTCCTCTGTGTTAGGTATGTCCAACAAACAACGAATTCGCCAGTGGATATGAGGGTGGGAATTCACACAGGTGCAGTACTAGCCGGAGTTCTGGGGCAACGGCAGTGGCAGTTCGATGTATATTCACGAGACGTAGAGCTTGCCAATAAAATGGAGAGTAGCGGCATGGCGGGGTTTGTATATACATTATAAGTGTGTTACAGTTTTTATTATCATAGTATTTATGGTTTTTCAAAGAAATATAGGGCAATAATTGTAAAATGTTTTCTTTTGATGAAGAAGTTAAATCAAGACACGCGCCAGGTGTCCAACCAAGTTAAAAAACTAGAAACGCGCAATGTGTATTTTTTACGAACCATTCCTAGCTACTTTTGAGCCCTTTATTGAAGCTAGTTGTGGTACAGGAGTATAAGTTTGCGACTATAAACGCGAGAGGTTGCAGGCTCATTTCCCACTCGAAGAATTGAAATATTTTAATTATTTTTCTCGTCCTAGTAACGTGGAAAAGCGCGGCGTTGAGTTGTGGCAAGTAGGGAACTGAAATGTCTTAATGGGAGCGGACTGTTTTAATATTAAGTTCCCAGGTTTTCTCTGCCTACTTTTCTATATGCGGGATACACCGTGAAAATGATAAGTGCTCAACTGGCACGCTCGGAACGCCAGATTTAAAGAAGCCTACCACCATACCAGCGTGAAACTAAAATATGATATCCAATTAAATCACTTAAATGTGAAATAAGAGCTAAGTTAAATGCCAAGTTGTGAGTCCACTTGGGAAAAAGTATAACTTCTAAATTTGACAATGCAAATGGCAATTTTTTACCATCAGGCACCAAACAAAATAATAATATCATACTTCATTACAAACTTGCAAATATAATAGAACCTGTACGTAAAAAATTATCCAGTGAATTTAAGAACTTAGGATATTCGAAATGCGCATAAAATATTTGACACATAAAACACAGTGATTTTAAGTGTAACTAACACTACGGTTATTTTTTTGGGATATGGGATATTTTTTATTGCACTGTAAAATATCGCAAAATATACTCTGTGCACACTGCGATAAAAATTAGAAAGATTTATTCAAAATAAACATGGACTTTAAGTAAAATTTGCAAACTACCCCTTCAAATGGATCTAGTTTTTGGCAATATAAAAAGAGTAATATTACCTAATTGTTATGAGTTAAAATTAAAAAAAAAAATCATTCCAATAAGTGTTCCTTATCAATTTCAGGATTGTATGTCAATGTGAAGTACAACTTATTAAAATTGAAAAAATTAAGTGTGCGGGTGTACGCACTTACGTTGTAGTAAGTAAAGTACAAATATATGTTTGTAATGGTCATACAACCAAACTTTTTTGCAAATAAATCTCAACTATTTAGAATGATGCTTATTTTCTTTTATTAACTCTACTGTTCATTTTTATTACATATCATAAGGCGGTTAACCTAAATGTCTTCACTATGTGGATCGTTCGCGCGAAACTGCGTCCTTGACCTGTTATCTCCCTGCACAGTCATCTATAAACGCCATAGCCATACTACTTGGCGAGTTTCCGTGACGAAGCGTTAGCGCTACGCTAGAGATTTATAACAACTTTCCGCGTCAGAGAATTCGTTGATTCGTGTTTATTCGTGAATCAACAAAAACATTTTACAATACAATGTCCGAAAAGTACCTATTTAAATTTTTGCGTAATATAAAATAATATTTTGTAGATAATGGGAAGTATTTAATTTGAACTATTTTATTATTTAAAATATCAATAAAAATATAACAATTAAATATTTTTAACCCGGTCACGGTACGTTGGTGTTATAAATCAGCTTCACGCTGTATCCGACACACAGCAGGATAGGAAGAAGGAACCCAGTGTCATGACACTCCGTTCCTCATTTTCTGCTGAATTCTGGAGGCAGTGTGTTTTTGGTGTCAGCTCAACGCCAAGCTTGACCTGACCTGACGCCTCGACACTAGAGTGAAGAAATGAAAATATTAAATATTTCTTTTCGAGTGGGCATCGAACACACAAACAGTCGCGTTTACAGTCAAACATTTGTGCCCCTGCGCTAATTTTATATTAATAACAATTTTAATTTTCTTAAGTTTCATTTACAGCTTTACATTTTCCCGCCTAGCAGGGTAGGCAGAGGTAACATAGTGTTAAAACACTCCGTTCCTATACTGTAAAATTGTAACTATGAAGTACAAATATACAATTTGATAATTACCTTTTAGACGTGTACATGTATCAGAGGTGACTCTAAGTTTCCTGAACGACGAATTTGAGGTAGAACCAGCTCACGGAGAGCGCCGCGAAGAGATGTTGCGACAAGCCGGTATCAAGACCTACTTCATTGTTCGCGTTCTTAAACAGGTAACAGTTCAATTTTATTGCAACAGCACAAAATCATTCAACTTTTGTCGAATGTCAGTCTATTTCTACTTATAAAGTTATATTTGTAACATCAACATTAATAAAAGGGTTGTCGATATATTAAATACAGTTAAAAACATCTTCCAAACAAGAAGAATATGAAACGTTAAAATAAATTATTACTAACAACTATGAAGTTAAAGTGTAATGATAAATTTTATATTGAAGTAAGCATATTTAATGCGCAAGGGGTGACCCATGCGCATTAATAATAAGCGCAATTAGCGTATATTTAGCCTCCAGCGTCCAGAATTCGGCGGAAAGTGTCTTAACACTAGGCTCCCTCCGATTACCTTGTTGGCTGTTACATGCAGGATACAGGGAGAATCTGAAAAAAAAGAAAGATAATAATTAAGACATTCTGTACGTTGAAGAAGAAGCATATAGGTATACTATTTACAGAGTTTTTCAGAAAAATATAGTTCAAAATACTCAAGAAGGCACTTATTAGAAGCTTATTAGAAGAGCTTAATGCGGATAATTAATACTTCCCACTTTTTTTTTTTTAACATTTACCAATATAATGTTTCCATAGATGTTACAGTCCACTGAATTACAAAATTGGGTCGGCTGCTCGCAAATTCAAAATTATTTTATACTAACAAATACAACTAAAAAAGGAAAACTTCTTGATATTGATTTGAACCTAAGATAATATACCTCCATACCGCTGCGTTATTGATTAGGTGCTGTTGAAAGGTAAGCTAAGCGTGGCTTATCACGATAAAGCTACAGAGGTTTTTTATTTTCAAATCTCATATTTTATAAGTACATACTATTGTATTTGGTATTTTATAAATTTGTAATGAACATTTATTATCATGATATTCTTATGTCTTAACATATACAATTTTATAATTATTTAAGGCATACTTTATAAGGTTTTGTATTTAGTACATTTTGTTCTATGTATAAATATATAGGTTAATAATATTTTACATTTTTTAGTATCAGGGTGGTGAAGACAGAAATGCAACGGATGGGGAGGTAGGGGATGCAGGGGACGCCACCGACGCTCTCTCCGACCTCAAAGACGACGACGAGGATTCTGTGAGTGCACTCGTACTACCCCCGACCCACCCTTCCGGCTCCAGTTCGAATATATAGGACACTAGGGCACTAGGTCCGCGGTCCGTGCTAGTTTACATTTCAACTTATCCGTTTATTAACCATTGCTTTCCAATGAAAATTTCATTCATTAAAAAGAAACTGCTTATACTAGACTGGAGCACCTGAATAAGCTACCGACATTCCAGCGCCCATATCGATTTGTTGCTTGTCGACTACATAGATACGCTTCGTACATTATTCGTAGGTTCTCTCACCGCAAGACGAGAGCAAGGACAGTGATGAAGTCAAAATACTTGCAATGTTAGAGGAAGAGCTCGTCAATAGAGACGACGACAAGTAAGTACTACGATAATATTAACTAAGCATATTTACCAGCTTTCTTTACTTTGGATTTATTTCATTTTTAATTAAGTTTTACCATTCATATTTTCAATAAATATTTTTTGCTTCCTTCACATGCCTGACTACACTAACACAGTTACAAACAATTTAAAAAAGTACAATATAATATGTAGATGTTTGCAATAGGTATATATTTTAATGTTCAATAAAAGACATTTAAAAAAAGCACTGTTAGCATAAAACATATCATTTTCAACAGTCAGTCTATCGTAAGTTAAATATTCCTTGGTAAAATTAGTAATTTGTAACCAGGGAGTTGGCAGACGCCACGACGCTATGCCTGACGTTCAAGGCGAGCGGGGCGGAGGCGGCGTACGCGAGGCGCAGCGACCCGTGCCCGCTGACCGTCGCCGCGCCGCCGCTGCTGCTCCTGCCCACCGTGGTCGCGTTGACCAGCTTCGCAGTGCCTCCTACTTGGTCACTCTATGCAGTATACCTTGCCTTTGTGCTGGAGACTGGCCTAATGAACGTCATATATTATGCTTGTTATAGATATGCTCAATATAAGGTAATTTACAGTTACGTATTTGTTATGTTATGTTAGTAGCTATTGGTATTTGTTTGATTGAAAGTTGCACGAATCTTATAAATTGCTTACTGATTTGCATTGAAAAAAAATGTTTAATTTTTTATGTTGGATGTATAACGAGGAAGACTAGGCTGTAAATAGTAATACATTACAATTGTACTACCAGCAGCAGTTACGTCTGTGCGTGCGTCTTACCTCAGTCAGTAGGAACATGTCCTTTTACATATATGTATAGATATAGATTCGCCGTGCAATGAAAACCTACTGAGTAGGTACTTCCGTGGACCTACAGTTATGAAATGTGGCACGAAGTGATAATTTACAATACAAAGCAATAAGTAATATTTTTGTAAAAACTATGTATCTATCCTTTCTAGTCTCTACCATTGATGGCCTTGTGAGACAAAAGGTAAATATTTACACTTGCGCTATAAAAAGTATAACGATTTGCGTGTTCTACTAGAATGAGTTTTTAAATAATTAGGCAAATTCACTGGGACAACATTTTGAAAATAATTATCTGTACAAGGTTCATTGTTTTTATCCCTTAAAATGCGGTAGGTCATATAATAGAAAAAATAAACGAAAAAGTCATTCTAATTATTACGACCACTTATTTTTCTTTACAGAAAAAGACAATATCACCGTATTGGAAGTTGACGTGTGGGACGTTCAACATAGCTATGTTTGTAGCAGCAAACGTTGCGCCATTAGTGAGTATTTTTAAAGCGTCATGCTAAATGAAATTATTTATATAATCCACAATTTAATTGTTTCTATATTTTGAAATGTATATCTAGGTTATTTTAATTATACAAATAATTATTATAGACGTAAATCAAAAATCATAAAAGAGAAAGGATAAAAAACTATTTAATGATGATGATGAGATGGCAAATAGTTTAATAAATACCTACTGTTTGTTTTCGTTGTACCTTCATAATCCCTTTTATTTCTTTATTATGAAAACTTTTTACAGATGTTATTTTTATGACTTTTTTAATAACATCTATGAGAAGTTGTTAGTTAGTTGGAATATTTCTTTTTATATTTTATTATATTGATAAAATACATCTCTGTGAGCAGATTATTTGCGGCAACTTCGAGAGTCTGCTAGCGAAGGATGGCTTAAGAGATGACGCACCAGCCCACAGTGGGGCAAGGCGTTGCATTCATCCTTCATATTATTATCATGTGAGTCAAGTTATCATCACGTAATAAAATTATCACCAATTTAATAAGGTTTCCGATATCATTTTAAAAAATAGTATCATGTATATATTTTTTTTATTTCCGTGTTTGTACATATTTTTTATCTATGTTGTTGCCAGTATCTCCCTCCATTTTGTAAGATACTAGGTAATACGGAAATATTGAGTTCTAAATAAGCGTTGCATCCGCGTTTAAAGTTGTCTTTAGTAACAAATCATATAATTGGGCAATTAAGTAATTCATTTTCTGTATATTTTTCTATATGCAAGCTTAGAATTTATCTAATGGAAGTAATAAATCTTTAAATAATAGAAAGTAGTAAGTCAAGATTGTGATTTGTGTCGCATTGACTTTATCAATCTTTTGAAGAAACAGATAACTTATGAAGAGATTTATGAGATAAATAATCTTCACGGTTAAGTACCTACTTAACTAATTTTAGTAGGTATATCAAGATTTTTTAAGATAAACTTTACAATTTGGAAATACTACAGATATAATGCTGTATAAATGTAATGCAATGGATACTTTTTAAGTTTAGTTTGTCATGTAATGGATATTTTTAAATTTAGCCACTTTAAATATACCATACCAAAAATTTTAAATGAATGCATTAGTAATTAAGTACGTACAATAATTTATTGCCTGCTTAGCTAGCTAGCTTTGTGATAGTTGGTAAAAGGTTTTACGTGAAAGTATTGTGTCCTAAAACTGGGGAAAATACACCATATCTTCGAATTTTCTATAAGTTCATTAAAACCTGAATTTCCTCTTCCCTTGGAAGACTTCATTGTAACAGTTTCGTAGCATATCTCGTGGAAAATCTTTAATATCAATGGAATCATTATTAAAATCGATCGAGTAAAACATGAAGAAACATTAGTAGTAGGTAAATAAATAATTATTGTGTATATAAATTGATAATATTAAATATTTATATATATTTTTGAGCTTTGTATTGGCTACAGAATAGCAATTCCGTATTCTTGCTCTTAAAACAATTTAGTTAAAAGTGTGTGTAGCATATTAAATTGTAAAAACCTTGACATTTGGCTTTTACAAAAAATATAATAATGCACAACTAGAAGAGTCTAAATAATGTGCTTTAAGAACAAAGAAACTGAATAGTTCCTCATTTACTTAAAAAATATATTTACGAATGTAATAGATATTTATATACGATGTTACTTTTAATTGTTCTTACATCAAATTTTCTTTTGTATTCGAAATTGAATTTTGTTTCAATCAGTTGAGGCAAATTGTTTCTACAATTTAACAGAATGTTCCCAAAAGTGTTCCGTTCTATTCGTTTTGAGCTATCGAACCCTAAAATGTATTTATAAGGTGGGCGCCGGCGCGGCGTGCGGTGCGCTGTGGGTCTCCCCGCTGGGCGGCGGCGCTCGAGCGGCCCTGGTGGCAGCGCTAGCGGCGGCGCACGCGCTGCCGGCCGCGCTGCACCCTGCGCTGCTCGCGTCGCGCCCCACGCTCGACCGCGACCCCTTCCGCCTGCCCTACAACGCCACCTCGGACTACGATGAGGCGCTCTACAATGTGCTGTAAGATATTTTTAATGTTATTCTAAAGGAAAATTGTTTAAGCTTCAAATACAAATATTTTGTCATTATAAATGAAGCTAGGATTACGATGTTTCGAACATTTTGCAGTAGTCTGTTGTCACGGATAGACTGAGGTGGCATCCGTCCGTCAGTTGACATAATTAATATATCAAACTACCGTCAACGATTTTTTAATTGCCTCGCGTACTGTCATGGATTCGTGCAGAATGAGTATACCTAACCCTCTGATGTGGTGTGTGGTGCACTTTCAAATAAACCCATTTCAAAAATAAAAACTGAATACGTTGTTTCAACGCACTCTCCATGCGTCTCCCACTATTTGATGTATAGTCTGTTGCGCAGGGTGGTATTGTTCGCATATATGAACGAATACAACGCATAGATATTTATAACGGACGTTAAAACCGGTTGTAAGTAGAAACTGTGAATATTCATTGTTTCCTAACTTTATAAATAATAATAAAAAAAATCCACTGCTGTTAAACCACAAAACCAAACTGCTCTTTACTTATCAATTATTCTACGCAAGGGACCATTTTTCTGAGGGAGAAGATCTAATATTAATGATTGGTGAAAACCGGGTAAATCGTTACTTTAGTCAAAACGACGATGATGTTCTATCTAATTTTTATAATAAAGAAACAAATAATTATTTAAAAGTAAACCAGGGCGAACATAATAAAATAAATAACATATTAGTTATCTTTCTTTTTATTTCGTTATAATAATTGAAAGATATAAAATAATTTTAAGAATTCGACCTAAATTTCTTAGAGATAGCACGACGTTATAGAATTTGCTTAGATTTTTCGTTTACACATAAAGGGCATCTATCCTGCCAATTATGCACTGGAGACATCTGTCCTTTTCAGTGTTTACACATTGGGACAACAGCTATCCATTTAGGCAGGCATCTCTCCCCAAAAAAAGCGGTCCATGTTTATCCCTATTTTACCATATAATTAAAATACATTATGTATAATTTTTAATATACATGTCCCGTCTCTCCGCCATACAGGAAGTTGAATCAAAATACATATGTAACTAAAAATATAAAAAAAAATCTATAGGCATAGCTTTCTATATTGTGACGTAGTTTTACTGCTATTGAATAGTTCTTTATCTTAAGGTTATGAAGAGAGTTGATATTTCACAAGATACCTTCCTTTGGTGATGTTATATCACATATGATGAGACGTTTTTTAAGGTTGTGTAAGATTTTTGTCACATACATAAAGCCTGTCTTGATGTTATCTTGAGCTTATCTTGATTTTGATAAATATGTTACAAAATGGCATATTTTAATAAATATATAATTATACTGTCTTATTTATATACAATGCATATAAAGTTATATTCATATGTAGAAGTAAAATATTTTAACGAAAAGTATTTACTATACATATTAAAAATGCAAACGTAGTTATTTTCAAGCACGTCGCGGTGGAAAGATAACGTAAGCGCTGAACTGGACTAAATATTTATTTATGTTGAAAATGAGTTACGTAAAAAATAAGCTTAATAAATAATTTTTCAGAGCTCAGATTCACACTGGACGACACATCCTAATGCTCTGCATCATTGCCGTCGCTCTCCTCGTATACAACAGATACGTGAGTATGAGGGATTATGTTAGATGTAAGGTTAGTTGTCTATTTATAGCGCGTTGTTTATCGCGCAGTTGAAAACCAATGGTGAAACAGATTACTGTCGGTATGCAGACTTCAGTCGTGTTAACAAAAAATTATTGCCTACATCATGCAATAAATAATTTAGCTAATGGCAAATTAAGACGCCTACTGCGAATTTTTCCTAAAGACCTTTGTGTAACTTTATCTGTTTATTTTGTTAGGTTCACATATTGTTGTATCCCGAGTGCGTTGTCAGTTGTCACCGAGGCCGTGGTTGTGGTGTTGCAGAGCGAGGCGTTGGAGCGGGCGCGGCACTCGCGCGGCGAGCGTATGCGCGCGCAGGCGGAGCAGGCGGGCGACCTGCGGCGTCGCAACGCCGCGCTCGTGCACAACGTGCTGCCACCGCACGTGGCGCGCCACTTCATGGGCGCGCGCCACCACCACCGCGACCTCTACAGCCAGAGCTACGCAGAGGTCGGCGTGCTCTTCGCCTCTATGCCCAACTTCACAGGTTCGCACCTCTTTTGAGGATCGATGTTACATAAATTATTACAATGTTTTCTGCGAATTAGTATTGACTTTGTAAAAGGTCAAGCGTCGTATAAACTACTTATGTCGTAAATTTCTGAAAGTATCAGCATCTATCATATTATTATGATTAACGTAGTGTGTCTAGTATTTTTCCTTTATTATTAGTAAGAAGTACAAAGAATAAGTATAAAATTGTTGCTGATAAATATCCAAACATTCCTAGAATACATACATACACTAATTGTAATTATTGTAATTCTTAAGTGTCAGCAGCTCATTACGATAGCAAAGTATATGCATTATGCACACATCATTTCTTACTGTAATAGGAACTACCTACCTACTAGCCCGGTCGCCTTATTACCAGCTTATAGAATATGATATGTACAAATATATACCTTATAGTTTACACAAGTCTTCATGTTTACAAAATATGACATTATAACCTATTATATTATAGAGTATATTTTATTACGATAAAGTAAAAATATATGATAGAATTTACTACACACATACGTATATTATGTACGACGGTTCAAGGTTTCTGAAACTAATAATATAAACAGAACTACATACTTTTTACTCAATCGAAACAGTTAAACTCACATTTCAAACAAATAAAAGTAACATAACATATACATCCCTAAGCAAGATTTATCTTGTGTATTTAATTAAAAAATCTACAAAATATATTCGACAAAATAATTCGAACGCCACCTGTTCACATCCGTACTCTCACTGATTAGACTACGAGCCGGAAAGTCGTAAAGTTGTTGGCACTCGCTGTAATCGATAAACAGACACCGGTCTTTTCTAATTCCGGTGTTTTAACCTGTTGCAGAGTTTTACTCGGAAGAAACGGTTAATAACCAAGGCCTAGAATGTTTACGATTTCTCAACGAAGTTATATCGGACTTCGATCTTGTAAGTATCTGTTTTTATTCGATGGCGGTAGCTGAAAATACTAGCGATACAAATAGATTTGCGATTGGAATAAAAATAGCTCTTTCTTTGGGATATATCTTTGACGATCGCTCTTTAACGAGTTACAGTTTATATTTTTTAAGATATTTATGTGAATATTGTAAGTAAAATCACATATGGGTTTACTAATAATTTGTTTTAGTAGAAGGGGGGTTAATATAACCAGTTTTTATTTTTGCACTTCTTTTATCGCATGAAAACCATTTGAATATTTAAATAATAGCCATTAAATATTTGTGGATAAAAAAAAACATGTGCTTCTTTTTCAGTTGTTAGAGGATGCTAAATTTAGCAAGGACATTATTAAAATAAAAACAATAAGTTCTACATATATGGCTGCATCAGGCCTAAATCCAACACGACAGATGCAGGTAAGTACCCACCTCCTAAGTACCTACTTAGTCTAATAATTAATGATATACAATAAAGATATAAAAACATGTAAGTAGACCACGACCATCTAAGTAGATCACAAGGAGCATATGAAAAGGAAATTAAGTCTAGATTTTACTTAAGGAAAATAAAAAAGTTAACGCGTTGAATTCATTTATGTGCTTTACCATTAATTCATAATTATGTACATATAAAATTAAAATAATTAAACAATTTTATTTACAACAGATCTTAACAGGGTAGGCAGGGAAAACCTAGTGTTAAGACACTCCATTCCACACTTTCTGCCGAATTCTGGAGGCATTGGAGTTTGAGTGAAAGAACTCAACGCTGCGAGCGAAGAAATGAAAATATAAACGTAAATAAATTTTTCACTTTCTCGATCGAGGATTTTCTCTGAAGTACCTATAATTTTATCTTTTCATTTTTTTATATTTAGTCCTTGATTTATATTGTAAGTTCTAACTTGGTGCTAGATTTCATAACTGTAGGTCCAGGAGAAGTACCATATAGATTTTGATCATGTCAGATTATTTCCATTGTCAACCTAACAGAAGATATTTGGGTAGGTATTACGAGCTTTGCCTCCCTAACTGGTTACTGGTCTTACGCACAATGTTACACGTAGTTCCATTAGATGTGCGTTAGAGGTCAAATGCCAGTTGCCAAAAAAACCATTGACATTTACTTACTCGAACATAGTAATTAACTTTCATTTACAAAATATACTTATATACTTTACATAGCATAGGAAATATGAATATTTATATGAACATTAAAAAAAGGAATACGAGTACTTATACAGAGTGGAAGCGTCAGCGCTCCTTTTACGAGAACACCATATAGGGTAAAATATTTCAAACCATGCCTAAAGAAATTAATTAAGCTACCTCAATAGTTTAGGCGTAGGATTTTTTTTCCATTTCATGATATTCATCCATACCTGTATTTCGTGTGAGGCAGTTACGCGTAGATACCAATAACGTAAACACAACAACTTTGAACTTTGCCATCAAAACCTACGACTCGATTTCGTGAATGAGGCGTGTGCGGCGGTGTCTCTTTGATAGGTTAATGTCTGCAAGCGTCGTTCTTGACAAATCGCGTTTTATTTTACAACAATAATTTTATTATTCATTTTGTTTGAAAAATTACTTTTTTATTTGTTTTAGGCTTTTATTGAATAGTTTAAACTGTGATTTTATTTAATGTCCATATTTCCTTATATAAATTCCAATTTTACTTTTTAAATTGTTGACACTTGCCCTGACCGTGTATCTAATGGTAAAACCATAGCCATATGTAGTATCTAAACAACTAGAGTTATGAAGAGTTCAGCTACGCTACAAACTAGTTAATAGAGGAAGCAGTTATTAATAGAAATGACCGATAACATATCGATCAACAACGTTTCCTTATACGCTACTTCCATAAATATTTTAGAAATTCTATTGAGTTTTATATATCTGCTTATATTAGTTATTTAAAATATTTTAAATTAATAAATAAGTACCTTTGTACCTAGTACAATGCTGAATATGAAAACAATCGCTTCCACCTTGAACGCACAGTTACTTATTTTAATTGAATATAAATTATGTAAGCAAAGTGTAATTTTCATTTATACTTATTAGAAACAACAGTTAGAATTATGGGATATGATTAGATCTTATAATGGGGTCATATTATTATGTACACAGATTATCTATTTATTTGAATATGACGTAAAATTTTATTATACAAGTCTTTTTCAGTTTCACGCTGTATCCTGCACAAAGCTAAACTAGAACCTAGTGTTAACACACTCTCGTTGGGTACTCAACGCTGCGTTTTGCCTCGACGTCACAGCGAGAAATGAAAATATAAATTTAAATAAATATTTCATTTCCTCGAGTAGGGATCGACCCCCAAAACCAATCATGTTTACAGTCACACTTTGTGACTCTGGCCACGATTATACAAGCAAATAAACGAAGATGAAAATTATGTTTTTATTTGAATATTAGCCATCGGATGGTGTGCTGGTGCGGTGGGCGCACTTGGCGTGCCTGGTGGAGTTCGCGCTGGAGCTGCAGCGCGTGCTGGCCGCCATTAACGAGCAGTCCTTCAACCACTTCGTGCTGCGCATGGGCGTCAACCACGGTCCCATTACGGCCGGAGTCATCGGCGCGCGCAAGCCCCACTACGACATCTGGGGCAACACCGTTAACGTCGCTTCCCGTATGGAGAGCACTGGCAAAGCTGGATGTATTCAGGTAATGACTTACCTTATGTCGTTTTGGATACTTGTAGCATAATATGTAATTTTTTCTAGTCACAATAATAGTTGTTCATCGAAAGTGCTAGTAAATAGTCAAATTGAAGATTTAGATTTTATTCTTACTATTAAAATCAATGTATATTCAAAAATACAACATGTACAAGATACATACACATACATGTACAACGTTGCCCGCGCTTAAAGTTCTTTCTATTGTCAAACGAATTTATGGCTTAATATTATATTTAACATATTTTTAAGCGTATACTGTTTTTATAGGTGACAGAAGAGACTTGCCAAATCCTGCAGAGTTTTGGGTACTACTTTGAACAGCGCGGCCTCGTGGCCGTCAAAGGCAAGGGGCAGCTCATGACGTATTATTTGCAAGGAAAGCGCGAAGCTGGCGCGCATGTTAACAACAATATTGTAAGTGACCGATTGATAGACCAAAATAAAAGAGGAATAAAATTAAAATTCAGATGAGATCAAAATAAGTGAGAAATTTAACGTAACTTCATGGTCTGGGGACTGTTATATCGAAGATCATGATGGAAATTCTAAACTCTTTTTAACTGTTTTTTTTTTAAACTCATGTTAGTATAATAATAAGCAATAAGCATTTATTAAAAAAACAATTGTTATTATTCTAGTATTCTAAATATTGATGTGTACTCGTACATATCATAAAGTATGTAAACACGAACATAATATGATTTAATAATAGCGTTAGCTTGTAAATATCCTACAAATATTATTACACTTAACCCCGACCTAAATGCGGTTTAGATTGGATGAACCTAATACGTTGAATCGGACGCTTCTGTTTGGACTGACTGTATTCTATTCATCTACTGATATAACATCTCACCTATTAACCTAATAATACTGTAAATTTGAAGTTTTCAAGTGTATAAGTATGTGTCCATATGGAATATTATACAAGAAATACAAATATATACACTAAGCCGCCGTGACGTGAGGGCACAATCGTGCGTGTGACTGTAAACGCGACGGTTGTGGGTTCGATTCCTGCTCGGGGGAATGAAATATTTAATATTTTCATTTCCTCGATCTGGTAAAGAGGCGTTGAGTTCCGCAATTCGCAATGACTCATATTATAAATTATGTATTTAATTAGCTCTTTAATTTAATAAAATTGAGGAAAAAATACGAATTAAAATTAGCTATGGTATTCAGAAAATATAATTCCTCAAATGAGTCGAATGTAAAAATAAAATAAACAACTTATTAGGTTGTTATTTTAATTACGATATCATGGAAATATTTTTTCTATTATAAATTGTTATCCTTTTTGTTACATTTTGATTTTATCAAATACTAGCGACCCCCTTGCGGCTTCGCCCGCTTTTACTACTGGATTATTCATATAATGTATGTTTGCAAAGCACTTAAGATAATGTGAAAATTAATTAAACCCTAATGCAACCCGCATTTTCGTAGTTTCAATAAGGATTTTCCAATTGTTTTACACAGCAAGGATTTTTTAGTAGGTACCGTAATTTTAAATCTGTGCTACTAATCTTTTCAAGTACTTATGAAAATATTTTTAAATTACTATTTTTAGATAGTTAAATGACTATTTTTAAACGGAAGAAATTATAAACAAAAGCCTACCTACTAACAACTACTACAAAAAATATGAAACCAAATATATCGCGCTGAAATAATACATTCAACTCCAATTATCCAATACGTGCAAACGCATCTAAATCTTCGTTGCTATGACTCTATAGCGGGCGGGTTTTTTTTCGAGCTTGTGGTTAATTCTGAAGAGGATATTCTGTCCCTGATGAAAAGCAAACACTACGTGGCTGCCTGTGAGGAAAATTAAATAGAATGCATTGGCCGGGAATCGAACCCGGGCCACCCGCGTGGCAGGCGAGCATTCTACCACTGAACCACCGATGACTGCTCATGACGCGCTTGTATAAGCAAAACGTCGCGGGGCGCGTTTCGCAGCAATGATTTTTTGATATTGTAACAATTTCTAAAGTACTTATTAAAAGGAAAAAACAGTAAAAGACAGTTTTGATCTACATTAAATGGCCAACGTAACTAATATACTTATTTATATGCTGAGAGTAAGGGATAAGTAAAACTTGAGTCGGCACAACTGATGTGTCAACGGCGTGATGTGTCAACAATTAAATGCGTTTTTCTCTAATACTATTCGCAATTTCGAAATAGTGTAAAAGCAAATTTTATCTTCGGTTAACGTAGAAAATTAATAAAGTATTTTAAAGGATAAGGATTAATACCATTATGGGAAAATATCCCTCACAATAGAAAATATCTTGAAATTACTATTTTTAGACAGAAATATGATCACTACACGTTATCCTTAAAAGATAAAAATATGCTCTCGCGGACTTTTTTGTAGATCTTATTAAGAGGAACAATACTCCAGTACATTTTTTTCATGTAGTACTTACCATTAAAGCAGCGCATGCGCGAAAGTGTCTCAACGGGTAGGACTTTAGACACATTTATCGTATTTATGTTAATTTACATAAGAATGTACAAATAATAAACTATATATAAACCTTCCCTGAGAAATACTCGACCTTATGGTGAAAACCGCATAAAAATCCGTTGGGTGGTTTAGAAGAAGAAGAGTTAGAAAGTTCAGACAGACACGAAAAGCGACTTTGTTTTTAAACGGTTTTATTTAGCTCACCCCGTTTGTTTGTTTGTTTGGGTCAAATTTAGTAATTGAAATTTAACCCTCTTCCCGTTAACCGATTGATCTGAAATTTGGTATACGCCTTTGATTCTGGTGACAATACAATTATCCATATTCAATATTATTGTGAATCCAAGATGGCCGCCGCTACAAGATGGCGGACAACTTAGTTTTTTTCAATCCCATCAATATGGATATCAAATGAAAGGGCTTGTCAAGTAGAATTCAGTGGACTATACAAAATCAAAATCCAAGATGGCCGCCACTATAAGATGGCGGACAAGTTAGTTTTTTTCAATCCTATCAATACGGGTATCAAATGAAAGGGCTTGTCAAGCAGAATTCAGTGGACTATACAAAATCAAAATCCAAGATGGCCGCCGCTACAAGATGGCGGACAAGTTAGTTTTTTCGATCCCATCAATATGGGTATCAAATGAAAGGGCTTGTCAAGTAGAATTCAGTGCACTATACAAAATCAAAATCAAAGATGGCCACTGCTACAAAATGGCGGATAATGTAGTTTTCAATCCCATCAATATAGGTATCAAAATAAAGGGCTTGGTAAGTATAATACAGTATACTATACACAATTACAATATGAATCTCCCACCTAAGTCAAGATCTGGTATCCTGTCGAGGACTGTGTGGCTATAGGGTGCCTAAAAATGATACGTCGCTAGGGGTACCACCCAAGGTAAAAGGTAAAAGCGCGCCGAGAACTGTATGGCACTAGGTGGATAAAAATGATATGTCGTTAGCGTTTTCCCCTCAAGATTCAGGCACATCTTGTTGTACATAGCCTTGTCCCTCTATTGGACCTCTGGGGGGGTCGTTCGTAACATTCTCCATTAACCTTGCAATAATGAGACATCGAGCCTCATTTCAACGAATTGAATAGCATGAGAAATAAAAACTAAAAACTTTAAAATAAAAAAGTAAAAAAAAAATTTTAAGTTAAACGGTTTTATATTGCAGATAAATGTACTAAAGTAAAATAAAATCGTGGGGACACTTGCTACTTACCACTAGGTGGGTGAAGTCTCACGCTATGTCTTTCAATTGTAGATATTGGACGTGCCCCACGATTAAATTTTAGTAATCATAATTTCTATGAAATTATTTTTTAGCTTTTAGTACATTTATCTGCAATATAAAACCGTTTAACTTAAAATTTTTTTTTTACTTTTTTATATAAGATATAGGATAGGATAAATGTAATAATAATAAACCGTTTAAGCGCTTATTACAACATGTAAATGTAACTTACAAAACAAACTCAGCAATATAATTAAAACTAGCGACCCCCTTGCGGCTTCGCCCGCTTTTACTACTGGATTATTCATATAATGTATGTTTGCAAAGCGCTTAAGATAATGTGAAAATTAATTAAACCCTAATGCAACCCGCATTTTCGTAGTTTCAATAAGGATTTTCCAATTGTTTTACTCGGCAAGGATTTTTTAGTAGGTACCGTAATTTTAAATCTGTGCTACTAATCTTTTCAAGTACTCTTTTCTACTTATTAAAATATATTTAAATGACTATTTTTGGATAGTTAAATGACTATTTTTAAACGGAAGAAATTATAAACAAAAACCTACCTACTAATAACTACTACAAAAAATATGAAACCAAATATATCGCGCTGAAATAATACATTCAACTGCAATTATCCAATACGTGCAAACGCATCCAAATCTTCGTTGCTATGCCTCTATAGCGGGCGGGTTTTTTTTTTCGAGCTTGTGGTTAATGCTGATGAGGGTATTCTGTCCCTGATAAAAAGCAAGCACTACGTGCCTGTGAGGAAAATTAAATAGAATGCATTGGCCGGGAATCGAACCCGGGCCACCCGCGTGGCAGGCGAGCATTCTACCACTGAACCACCGATGACTGCTCATGACGCGCTTGTATAAGCAAAACGTCGCGGGGCGCGTTTCGCAGCAATGATTTTTTGATATTGTAACAATTTCTAAAGTACTTATTAAAAGGAAAAAACAGTAAAAGACAGTTTTGATCTACATTAAATGGCCAACGTAACTAATATACTTATTTATATGCTGAGAGTAAGGGATAAGTAAAACTTGAGTCGGCACAACTGATGTGTCAACGGCGTGATGTGTCAACAATTAAATGCGTTTTTCTCTAAAACTATTCGCAATTTCGAAATAGTGTAAAAAGCAAATTTTATCTTCGTTTAACGTAGAAAATTAATAAAGAATTTTTAAGGATGTAATTATGGAAAAATATCCCTCACAATAAAAAATATATTTAAATTACTATTTTTAGACAGAAATATAATCACTACACGTTATCCTTAAAAGATAAAAATATGCTCTCGCGGACTTTTTTGTAGATCTTATTAAGAGGAACAATACTCCAGTACATTTTTTTCATGTAGTACTTACCATTAAAGCAGCGCATGCGCGAAAGTGTCTCAACGGGTAGGACTTTAGACACATTTATCGTATTTATGTTAATTTACATAAGAATTTACGAATAATAAACTATATATAAACCTTCCCTGAGAAATACTCGACCTAATAGTGAAAACCGCATAAAAATACGTTGGGTGGTTTAGAAAAAGAAGAGTTAGAAAGTTCAGACAGACACGAAAAGCGACTTTGTTTTATAAGATATAGGATTGTCACGCGCTCTTTAGCAAGGCAGATATTTATTTAACTTTTATTTATATTCTTTATTAAAACATTGGTGAAGAATCCTAGAATGAAGAAAGAAGATAAACTGAAGAAAATTCGTCGCGATCCGAACAGTCTACCCGGACAGGCCGACTTGCGCGCGTCGCCCTGCCCGGATAGACAGTCCGGATTGTAGACGCCGTTCGGCACTGGCCTCACTCATTATATTATGTGCTGCTCGCTCGACGAGCCATGGCCTTCCTGAAGTTAGCGGGTTGTACACTTGGAAACAAAATACCTAACCAAAATTAAGAAAAATCTTATTTTTCACCACGTACAGCTAACTTCTGAGTTACCACGACTCGTTGACCGACTATCTGTGTTACAAATTTATATGTATGTTGATGATATAATATGTTACCCTTGAATGAGATTTGAATCTATTGACCATAGATTTCTCGCTTAATTTGGCTCGTGCCCCGGCCACTATTCAGTATTACAAATATATACATATATTATAAATCCACGTAATATTTTCATTATTGAAATAAAAGAAAAAATGTTATATTGTGTGTACAATATGAAATATTTTAATAAACATTTTACTATAATATATGACATAATTTCAGACGGAAGAAATGTGTGAAGCGAGTGCAAGAGATGTTTTATTAGTAAACGGAGAAGCTAACGTATCCTCCCATTGCCCACAGCCCCACGCTCAGGGAGAACTCGAACATCCACTATTACCTTAATAAACCTAAAAAGACACTACCATATTAATTTCTGTGTAATCTTTTATTTGCTTTAAGGTCAGCTTTCCTTAGCTACAACTTTATAGTACCCTAGTAAGTCCTATATGTAACTAGAACTTATATAATAAGAATCCTCTAGTAACTTCTAGTAATCTTTGGTTGTAATTGAGACTATACTATACTATACTTCGTTATTTCTATAAAGTTTATTAACTGTGATGTATCACGTCTACTTCGTAAGTTAATATAGTATGAATATTTATTGTTTTATAATTATCGATGAGTTTTATTTATTCTTGTGAAATATTAATAATACAATTTAACTCGTATTCGTAATAAGTAAACGCTTAAACTTTTACAAACGCAACAATTTGTGATGCATTCATACTTTTGTACAAAATATAAAGAATCGAATAATATTTAAAAGTAGTAAAACTTTAATTGAGTTGTAGTATAGTAATCAATTTAGTCATAGTCATTTTTTTACTTTTGCACAAAAACTAATGCTTCTCATCCTTTTGTTCTCGTGCTACATTACGTTGGGTCTGATTTCATATAATAGCGTTTGCTTTAATTTCTAAACTGTAACTATAGCATAGTACGCTTGCTGTCTGCTTAAAGATTGTAAATCAGTTAAAAATCCAGTTAAATGTAGCTAATATTGCGTCACTAAAAATATCAAGAATAAATAAAATTTACCCTTGTGTGTAATCTCATCTGTATTTAGAGATATATTTTGTAGCAAAATGTCATGTCTTTTACACTTACAATCAATCATAGGTCGTACGTAAAACATGCTCGTAGATATATATATCTGTGTCTTGAAATATCTTAATGATATTTGGTAATCATCATTAAAACGCTAAGAAAATTAATTTAAACATAAATACACAAGCTTGATGAAAATCTCTTAAATACTAATCTTTAATTCGATTCTCAAACAATCTTAAAATACATCGACAGCCGTAAAGTCAAATGTAAAAAAATACATATTTTAAGGAAGATATTATACGTTTTCTTAGGTGCCTACATAATTTATTTATGCTATAATATTACTTCATAAATGGCGGCGGCCATACCTGTGCGAGGATACGAGTTACATAACATCAATTCTTGGATAAATCTGTAGTCGATGTTGCCTCATCTCCATGTTCGTGTACTAAGTAGCGATATTGTGATATTCTTGTTAGGTGTATAGCTTTACTCATATTGATGTCGCTTCATTTTTAGAAGTAGCTTAGGTACTATTATATTTTAAAATATAATACAAGTTGATAATAAACTAGAATGTTCGTAACAATGTAAGAATTGCGCTTATAATGCAGTAGAATTGCCTAGACAAATTAGCCTACATACATTATAATTAGTTAAGTTTTAATATAATCAATATATTGATGTAATGTAGATTTTAGGAAATGTCACGCTTGGATTTATATGTAGTATTTATTAATATAATATTATCAGTGATATTATAGTTGTTTATCGTACGTGTTAAGTCTTGTTAGCGTTTAATTTGAGTTCTCTGAATAATTATACATGTACCTTCCTGTGATTGTGACTATTAAGATATAATTTTATACGTGTTTTAGCTCAAGCATCTAAAGGTTCAACCTTTCGTGGCTATAATACTAATAAATAAAAGCAATATCTCTCAAAACGTTCTTTCATTTTAACTTATGTTTCTCATTATAATAAAGTGTCGTCGTATCAAAAAAATCTTACTGCCTCTAAACGCAATACAATATGGAATTAGTATTAGCTACTGATTTTATTTGTATTGTATAACCCTACCCTACTTCCATGAAATGAGGTAAAAATATTTTAATATTTTCTTTTTCTTACAAAAAAATATTGAAGCCAGTCATGGCGCAGGGGCAAGTGTGTGACTGTAAGCGCGATAGGTTGTGGGTACGATTCCACTCAAGGATATGAAATATTTAACATTTTCATTCATTCGCCCTGGTGTCAAAGCAAAGCACGGTGATGAGTTCCGCCACTCAATACGCAATACCTCCAGAATTCAGCAGAAAATGGAGAACGGAGTGTCTTAACTAAGTTCCCTCTGCTACAGCGAAAAGCTAAAAAAGCCAGCTATGTGGAAATCGGACTCGCCCACCGATGTTTCCGAATCAATTTCAGGATTGAAGGCCGATGGGAAGTACAATTTATAAAAGTTTACAAAGTTAAGTTTGCGGGCGTATGCATCATCATCATATTTTACATATGAAATTATATGGGTTCGTCTGGGGGGCGCTGAAAAAGTATTTTACCCCGAACGCGAGTTAAGCTACTCCACTGCTAAGAATCTGAATACAAATAAAAATTACACTACATAAATTGATTATGACTAAAGTAATAAATTTATTATGCTCAAATACGATACATTAATAATTTTAATTATATACACAAAGCTATTTACACACCGCAACCTAATTAGTTTTTGCTTCATACTATAATAGTGATAATAAGAAGTGTGAAGTAATACGATGTGTAGTTTATACTCGCGACCACACTGCACTGTCAGTCATTTTGAAGAAGTGATGCTACCCCATCAAAAATATCAATGTTAAATGGGAACCAACTTAAATGTGTAATGTTAAATGTAATGCATATTCTCGACTTCTATATTGGTGCCGAGTTCTGTGTTCACTTGGGATAGTTGATTAATTTAATCACAAAAATGCATACTTACTTTATATGCCTACTACCATAAATAATCATAGATCTGGCATTTAACTTATTTCTAGCTAAATGATGTAACTTTACGTGTTTTACATATTTACTGAGACCATCATGATAATGCAGTAGGTACATATATATTTTGACGAAAAAAAATATGAGGACACAAGCGTGTCGTTGTAAACGCGACGGTTGTAAATTCGATTCTCACTCAGGGAAAAGAAATATTTAATATTTTTATTTCCTCGCTCTGGTAACAAGGCAAATCGCGGCGTTAATACACAATGCCTCTAGATGTTGGCGGAAAGTGATGAACGGAGTGTTTTAGGACTAGCGTGCCTACAGTGTTGTATGCGGATACAGCGTAAAGCTGAACTGTCGTGGGACGCTGTCATAGTGCAGTGGTACAGCGTCTGGTAAACACGATGGTTTTGGGTTCGATTCCCACTCTAAGCAATGAATTGTTTTCAATTCGTCGTTCCAGTAACAAGACAAAGCGCGGCGTTCAGTTCAACATGCAATGTTTCGAAATTTGGATGGACACGGAAACGGACAATCTTAATACAGGTTCCCTCGGCCTACTATACGTGAGATGCAACTTAAAGCTTAAAAATATATGTAAAAAAAACTGGACAAGCGCGAGTCGGTATTTCAACTCGATATCTCCAAGCATACTTGAGATATGTGCCCTTGACAGAAAGACAGACAGACGGACGGACAACAATGTAATGTTATAAGGGTTCCTTTTTTGTTTAAAAAGTACGGAACCCTAAAAAGGTTATATCGTTAGGTGTTCGAGATGTCAACGCCTACCTATCAAGTCATATTTTTACAAAATCATAATAAGACCTAAGAAAAAGTTATGTTTAAGAACTTACATATTTATGTTATGTTATCTTACTGTAGATAATTCGTAATAATCATTTGAAAAACTGCAACGTTACCCAAATATTATTTTCTTTTCCGTAATCTTTAGTTAGTTTGCTTGAAGAGGGTAGTAAATAAGATTTTCTCATGCAATTTACTTATGGGAATGTGAGGGAGTTGATGGCAATACATATTTTTTTTTGGCACCCATATACGGCTCTAAAAGTTATTGTTAGTATTTAGCACTGTTGTCGTACTTTGTAGTATGTTGCTACTTAGTATTTAGTAAAAGTAAATGATTACAATTTTAAGGTAGTCAAAGTCTATAACCATAATTTCACCATGGTCACGCGTCTACCGCATACATAATAACTTTTAGCAGATGTGTATCACACTGAACTCCAAGAAATGTTTCAAGCATTTATAGATAACATATTGTAAAATGTAAGGTTATAAAACTAACTCATTTTTGGTTAAGATATTCAAGGTTTATATTAAAAATAAAATGAAAAGAGTGCGTGTGGTACGAATAACCACAAAAAGAACCGATTATGTCGATAGAAATTACATAAGTAATTGAGGAAGTAGATTCGAAACAATGATGCGTTTCTATTTTAAAATTGTAATAATTGACTTATTACTATTATTTTAATTTATCGAAATTAATACAAACTACACTATTGGTATATTTATTTTTAGCTACGTAATAAATAAGAGGCCGTCGTGGCGCAGCGGCACAAGGTGTGACTGTAACGCGATGGTTGTAGGTTCGATCCCACTCGAGGAAGTGAAATATTTAATTACGTTTATATTTCCATTTCGTCGTTCTGGTGTCAAGGCAAAACGCGGCGTTGAGTTCTGCCACACTGTACACAGACTTCGGCAGAAAGTGGGGAGCGGAGTGTCTTAACACTAGGTTCCCTCTGCCTACCCTGCTGTGGGTGAGATACAGGGTAAAGCTGATTTAATTTAATTTTAATTTTAGTAATACGAGTGGGCGTGCTACGTATAATTTATGTCAAATTAGCGTTAAATACTTCAGAAAACTATATTGCTGCGTTACTTTATTTATATTTAGATAATAATCGTCATGCTTGGCTTTTACGAATGCAGCGTCAAACTATTTCATCCAGCAATGTATGCGGTCACAATGTACATATTGTGTTATTCAATAATAACAGATTTTCATACTTTACAATTCGCATTTTTTTTTAGCTTTACGCTGTATCCTGTATCATGTAGTGGAGTAGGCATAGGGAACCTCGGAACCTAGTGTTCAGTGTAAAATATGGTAAACCTTGTGCGCTTTTTCTAATGCATTTTTAGTTATAATTCTAAAATTGACAACACTGATCTATTCAGTGCCTTGTTCCCTTAGTCGTTGTCTCTGACAGTCACAAAACAACTATTGAAGTAATGAATTATCTTTTTCGAGAAATAGTTTTTCACAATCCTAATACTTACTTTATTTCCGCTCATTAATTAATTCGAAATCATGTCTATTCAGGTACATTCATTAGTTTTAGAAAATGACTATGTTAGCTCATAACATCGACTTTGGTCAGTGATTAATACTAATCTTTCTATGCAACTCATTACCCTAATGATAAATTTGTTAATGCAATTCTGTAAACAATATTAAACAAGTCTGAATACCATAAATATTTTTAAAAGATATACCTTACCAAAACCAATTATTTTATTAACAATAAAATTTGCCAAACATTACTTTTCATCAATGGCTCAATATTCTCTGCAACAGCTACTCCTTCCAAGCGTCTATTAGTTAACAATATTCTAGCTTCATTTGTTAGAAAGTCGTATTTGTAGAAAATGTAGATTAAAAAATAAATAAATAAATGTAGATTTATCTACTTCGACCTATACACGCGATAAGTAAAAATCTTGCTAATCTATCGCAAGAATTAAAATTATTAGCCTCAACCGATAACTATATGTTATTGTTGGCATAATGTCACGTTCTGTAAAATTTATACATAAACTGTAAATTTTTGCTTGTATTTAATAATAATATTTCAACTTTATCAGCACCGCATAATTATAATGATTGGCTTCTTTAAATGATTTTTGGTTATATTTAAATGATTTCAAGTGTCAAAATCAGACCCAAGTTAGCCGAGAGTGAACATACATGACGACATGTGTAACGAATATCAATAACTAAAACTTTTAACCGACTTCAAATAGGAGGTGCACAACGCTTTTTGTCAAAGATAGAAGAAAGATAACAAAGTTAAAAAGTTTATATACGAAAACAATGTTTCCATTTATTTAAATTATATTAAGGAATTAGTATTTCCGTTTCTTTTAAAATTGCAAGACACATGTACACGTGCATAGATATGTAAAGAAACTTTATAATCAATTCGTCAGTGAAAGTTATACCTACACGTTATCTGTTTTATCTGGCCAATAGTTTTAGCAATGGAATAAAATAAGGCTATATAAATAAGTAACTTAATATTTCAAACGTATATTTCTACAAAGCTTTATATACTTATAAGTATTTTTTACATAAATTATTTCTTTGATACTATTTATAAATAAATTTCTACATGTATTATGAAAATAGTTTTATTTAAACAACATTTAAGTACTATTTTTACTTTCACTCATCACGAGTATTTTTATATTCTTTACAATGTGTTTTAAATTCTCAAAATTTTCTGCCATAGCCATAGTTCTGTTGCTGGTCATCATCACCAACAGTCCCTTTTACTACTGAAACATAAAAGATATGAATATAAAATCATATAAAATAAATATTTAATTCATTCATATATTTTTTTCCTTGAAGTATGTAGGTACTTATGTTATTAAATTAATACTAAGATTTCCACTTCCGCATTATTTCACCACAACGTAAGGCCTAGTAAAAAGAACATAAATAGGAACTTGAATTAATAAAATGCACTCGTTTAATCAGTTTAGAACTCATTACTTTATATATTTTTTTATGATTTAAATACTCAGTTTCATCCTTATCAACAATTGATTACTTATTTTATAATCTACCCTTAACATTTAATCTTTAACATCCAGCTTAAATATGAAAATACATACGTAGGGCCTCTACGGTATCCCAAACGTTTAATTAAAGAAATCTTTTTTTATTAAGAAAAATGAAATATTGAGGTTGTAATTCAACCTCAATATTTCATTTTTCTTAACGCATAACGTTTTTAATTAAGAAAACATAGATTGTTATCTTTGAATATACAAACGTTATATGTTGTACACACGAACGAGTTTTCCAACGAAAAAAAGAGGGAGAGAAGCCGTAGCAGCAATAGTGCTAGCAGTGAAAGATGCACCCGAAGGTGCAGGTGATTCACAGCTGATGAGTGCAAAGGGTGTTGGCAGAAGTGTAAGCGCTGTGGGCGAGAGGGGCGAGCGGGGCGCAGATTGAGGCCACTATTTAATCGCACCGCGGCCGCGCAGCGACCTGTTGTGATCCCGTCATGGCGCGCTACGCCCGTGTCGCTCCTCTGGTCGCGTGTCTCTTGTTCGCCTGCGGTGAGTCCTAACCTTTGTCTTACGTCTCCAGATTCCGTCTATGTCGCGACGTCATCAGTCAGCGGGTGACGCGGTTACATCCGCTCATCTGCAATCATAGTATATAATGCGCGTCCATTATCCAGTGCACAATAGTGAACAGTGAAGTCACGAAATGACCGTCGCGAGATAGACTGTGTCTTAAAGTTTCCGATTGAATGCAGTCAGAACGTGATCTCCTTGCATCAAATGACTTAAGAATGTAATCAGCGCGCTGCAAACCTTCAAGGACAATTTTATAAATACAACTATCGAACGCATGTTAATAGCTGTAGTATCCTTATTACCAAAATTTGTAAATTAAAAAAAAGACATTATATAACTGTAGTAAGCTTATGAAATATACGTGTCCTAGTTTGTAGCTACCCGTAAGTCATATGTTAAAAATGTAACTCAAATGTGGGTAGTAAGTCTAAATAAGTTGTATTAGCGTTGAAATCAAATAATTTACGAAAGCACTCAATTATTTGATAAAGTAAATATTTAGCACTTACTGCGACTGCGCATTGTGGTTGCGGAGAACTTTCACATTCAGTCCATGTTGCGTTGCGGTTGCTGCTGACGTCACTCCCGCGCCACTCGTAATAGCGAGAAGTGTTGATTCTCAGCTTTCATGATAATACTAGAAAATATTTCGTCAATATAATATTAATACGTTTCATTATATGTTAATATTTACAGTATCAAACTCGGGTGCCATAAAACACATCTTGTAATTTAAATGATTTTTTAGGTATAGGGTATTCTGTTAATATAAACCTGATCGAACTTTGACTTGCGATATGATAAAAAAGGGCGGTAAAATAAAAAGGAAGTAAAACAAAAAGTAAAAACATATAGTATTTCAAATTCAATATATAAAATTACAGAACGAAAGACAGCTTTTTTAAAAAAATACCATTCATTTTAAGGTCAAGGTCACACGCTTCGCGCTCAGTGCTTTGACTTTTTATTTTATGGTGCTTGTAATTAATTAAGTAGAATATTATTATAATAATATGAATATTCTAATAAAAATTGAATCTTTCGTTATGGTCTATTCGGAGATTATATAAAATTACAAAACTCATTTTATAAGTAGTTGCGTAGTTAAGGTCAAATATTTGGCACAATTTCAGTCGCAAAATTTACATTTAAATAGCTTACAAATCGTAATTATACAACACAACGACCTAGTCAAGAGTCAAGACATCTAAGTTTATTTATTATACTTGTTTTAATGCTTAAGTAATAGTCCATGTGCGTAGTATGTATGTTTTTATGATATTGCAAAATGTTATAAATAAACATCATCAAAACAATGCTAATTGAATTAACAATTTTCTCCGACTAATATAAAGATTTACGGCAATTATTACCTATTATTCATTTAAATATTAGTAGTTTTTTTATTAGACGTTTTTTCTATTTCTATTTGTGCTTTTATATATTAATCAGTATGGTTTGGCTTTAAGTGAGCCAAAGATTAAACCGGTCATGTTTATTCCACAAAACTCATCCATTACGTGATGTTATGCAGAGATAGGATACCTTTAAATGTCAATCAAATATCGGTGGGAGGTAAGTTCATTGCGCTAAGTCATGAAGTTAATTTAAACACGTGCCAATGTTTTAATATTTTCCACTTAAACGCAGCATTTGTATTTCTTAATTATAATAATATTAAGTAAATAAAACTAAAGTGAAATTTCATTCGTTGAGTTTGTCAATCTGCCCCATTATATGTACGCACTGATGCAATTGAAACATAGTAATAGATGTCGTGAGAACGAAATATAAAAATAGTTTATAGCGAATTTTTCACAAGCCGTGAGAAGATATTGCGCACATGTCTAGTAATTCAGCACTCGGTGTCAT
Organism: Heliconius melpomene rosina; assembly: GCF_056956725.1. NCBI lineage: Eukaryota > Metazoa > Arthropoda > Insecta > Lepidoptera > Nymphalidae > Heliconius > Heliconius melpomene. Next base: position 12,269,866 of record NC_140389.1, on the reverse strand, counting down.
GTGTCATCGTAGCGTAAATATTCCCATTATTACACTTCTCACGTTCTGAAGTTTGGTTAAAAGAACTAAAAGTTTCCAAATACGGAGTTGTATTTAAAATAAATTTACGGTGTTTCATTTATCAGTGTTTTTGTATTTCAGCAATATTTTAAAATAGTGCAAGTACTTTTACAATAGAAAAAAATGGCTTGCACATTTTTTTTCTCTGTTTAATCTGAACAAATATTTACTAGAATTTTGTGCAGCATAATATTAATCATATTTTTTTACATTCACTTTTCTAACGCTATCCTTCATAAAGTCCCGTTACTGATTTACCGTTTCATAATAACTTTATAGAAAACAATTGACACAAGGAAAGCCTAAAAGTAACATTCCATATTTGTGACTGATCGGTATGCAAGCAGCGCGCTAGGCCAACGGCCGTAGCGACGCCCGCGCAGCATAACTATGCATTTACACAAATCAAGGCTGTGGTATTCATCTAAGCAATAATATTTATTCCATTTATATTTAAAGAATCACATAAAACAAAAATATAATAAGAAAATTCAATTTAATATTCATATCATCGTAAGCTAGGCTAAACTATATAATTTAGAATGTGACATCAAGACATTCATAGAAAAGACATCAACGCGCGCGGTTATTTATAATCCGTAAGTAAATCGTTAAGAACCATATTAACTTATACTATTTCTTTCATATTATTTCATATAAATTTTACAAAATATATATTTATTTATTTATATGTGAGAAGAAATGAAATGTGGTGTGGTGTGAAAAGTCGTGAGATCAAGTCCATGTAATCGCTGCCGAAACACGTGGCAGATCCGGGTCAAAGAGGACAAGTTCTCATTTATCGTTCCGGTGGTGACAACTATTTTTATTGCGTCATGTTTTATTCATATATCTACTACTATCAAAAATTAAATAAGTAATAAGAATTAATTACGTTTTCCTGAGAGTTATACAACAGTCTAACAAATATTTGGTAGGATACTTGATAGGTACACATAATTCTTAATTCTTACGTGGTATTGTCCTTTTTTTATATTTATAGAAGACATATTCAATATATATTTATTGCGGTTACTTTTTAAATCATAATTATATCTAGTGCACGGAACCTTTAATCCATCTACAAGTAAAGAGACGGTCGACATTGAAAACAGGGTTGATTTATTTCCTGTTTACATTCACAAAGTCGTCATTTGGTTATGTATTTTTTATTGCATTGAATGAATTATTATATTTTTACTTCAATGTAGGTATATATTAAAAACATAAATCATGCGATGCAAATTTTTGAGGACAAATTAACAGCTATATAAAGGATTTTAGTATATTTACAAAAAGAGAGCAATAAATTAGACAGCTCTTCTCAAATTAAATACACTGTATGTATTTAGCTCAGTTTTTTTCTATTACGATTATATTTCTTGCTAACTTACACTCGCATGCATAATGTCATATAGATAGCAAATTTAACAAGTATGTCAACTTCTTGTCTAAAAAACATCATTTAATGTTAATATTAAAGTAATTTCTTTATAGATATGTACATACTAATGATTTTAACGTAGTCACTTGATAGTAATTTAATTTTATATATTATAATATATTTATTTTTCACATATCAAAGATGTAAATCTGCCATTTCCTGTTTAACTAGCCTATAGTTAGCGGTCAAGTAAATCAACTTTTTCGTGACCTATTGAAACTATAATAATTTCGACAGAACTCTCGCACAAAAACATCAAATGCCATGCATAATGAAACAGTTGTTTGATATATTCAGAAGAACTTAGAAAGAGTCGTCCTTGTTGTTGCTTAAGCGCTGACATTTCGAAGCAGTCAAATGTCACGTGCGCTCACTTCGCCTTTGACATTTGGGAACATCTTCTAGTGACATTTTACTTCTAACATTAAAAATGCCGTAAAGTATTTGTAAATATTAATCTATGTATTTTCATTTAAGATTTCACTTTAATCTGTCTATCGATTACTTAAAGAAATATGACGTTGTGCCATCTAGTATGGTTTCAATTGGGTAATGCTTAAAAAATATTTATAAATGTTTTAATTATTTTCACATAGTATTCGCTGATGGACACCGTTGGCGCCGACAAGCTGATGACTCTAAGAAAGACGAAAGTCTGGAACTAGAGCTATGCAAGGACAAGGACGCCGGCGAGTGGTTCCGGCTGGTAGCCGGCGAGGGCGACAACTGTCGCGACGTCATCCAGTGTACTGCCTCGGTGAGTGTAATAGGCGAATACTACTTTTCCATACATATATGTCATTTCTTGTTTTAAACTACATATCAATGCCATATGAGTAAATTGCCCATAAATAAGTAAATTTATAAGCAAATTTATAAAAATATATATGTATGTTATTTATTTCTTTAAAATAGTTTCAAAACAGCGGGCGCTTGAAAACTATTTTTTTAAAATATGTATGTCGAGACTTTAGTAATGTTTAGAATGAACATTTTTTATCTGTTGGTTATAAATAACTATTTATTGTTGTAATTATTTAACTGTAAGGGCTAATACTAACATTTTAAATTCTTTAATAGGGTATTCAAGCTATTCGTTGCCCTGCTGGTCTTTATTTCGATATCGAAAAACAAACTTGCGATTGGAAAGAGGCGGTTAAAAACTGCAAATTAAAAAACAAAGAACGTAAAGTAAAACCTCTATTGTACACCGAAGAACCTCTCTGTCAAGATGGATTCTTAGCCTGTGGTGATACTACGTGCATAGAACGCGGTCTGTTCTGTAACGGAGAAAAAGACTGCGCTGATGGTTCAGACGAAAACTCATGTGGTAAGAAACAAATTACACATTGTAACTTATTTAGACTTAAGGACTATTCTAAAATTAAAATAAAATATTGAACTTGAACACGTATAAGTAAAAACTGGCTCGTACGGCGTGACAAACGACTTGCCTGAAATGCCAATCACTTGGCCTAAAAAAACATCTCAATGCTATGTCGCAACGCACCTTAAGCAAATGGGGTGTTTGTTTTATTTACATTTTACTGAATAAGTTAACATTTAATTTTGTGGTGTAACATTTTCTATAATTTAAATAAATATGTATTGGGACACATCATCGTTAATAGATTACTAAATAACATAATGAATTTTATTACCTAAAATATATATTATATATCTATAAACTTTCTTTGAATAATTTGTACTAAATATAGTTATGTGTACGTATATTTTCATTATAGACTACATAAGCAGTCAAGCAAAACAAGCAAGTGTTGTAATCATTTTAATTTAAGTTGCACATTTCAATATGCATTAACTTCATTAATTACACAATTTACATGTTACGCTAGTTCATATTATGAGAGCTTATTACTTTTAATCACAACCACAATATCTCGCTTCAAAAAGTGAAATCAAAATGGATGCTAGTAGTGTTGAATGTTTTGACAAAGCGAAAGTACCCTTACTGGTTCTAGAAACATGACTCTAGCTGCAGACACATATTATGTTGATTGAATTGAATATTTTTTGTTTTAGATATTGACAATGACCCTAACAGGGCTCCTCCTTGTGACACATCCCAATGTGTACTACCCGATTGCTTCTGCTCAGAAGATGGTACCGTTATACCAGGTGATTTACCTGCCAGAGACGTACCTCAAATGATTACTATCACTTTTGATGATGCTATCAACAATAACAATATCGATTTGTATAAAGAAATTTTCAATGGAAAACGTAAAAACCCGAATGGTTGTGATATCAAAGCCACTTACTTTATTTCACATAAATACACGAACTACTCAGCCGTGCAAGAAACCCACAGAAAGGGACATGAAATCGCTGTACACTCGATCACGTAAGTAAAAACTTGTAACAAATTTGTAAAAAATATGTTACGGTTGAATATTTTGACATCATTAACTTAATATGATTTTTTGTTCTTAGACATAACGACGATGAACGGTTTTGGAGCAATGCTACCGTCGACGACTGGGGTAAGGAAATGGCTGGCATGCGAGTTATCATTGAAAAGTTCGCAAATGTAACCGATAACAGCGTTGTTGGTGTACGAGCTCCTTATCTGCGGGTTGGAGGCAACAATCAATTTACTATGATGGAAGAACAAGCTTTTCTTTATGACAGTACTATCACTGCTCCTCTATCCAATCCTCCTCTATGGCCCTATACTATGTACTTCCGCATGCCTCACCGCTGTCATGGTAACTTACAAAGCTGCCCCACTAGAAGTCACGCAGTTTGGGAGATGGTAATGAACGAACTTGACCGTCGTGAAGACCCTACCAATGACGAATACTTACCCGGTTGTGCCATGGTAGACTCTTGTTCTAACATTTTAACTGGTGACCAATTTTACAATTTCCTTAATCACAATTTTGACCGTCACTACGATCAAAACAGAGCTCCCTTGGGACTTTACTTCCACGCTGCCTGGTTAAGAAATAATCCAGAATTTTTGGAAGCATTCTTATATTGGATTGACGAAATCCTTCAGACTCACAATGACGTATACTTCGTAACGATGACACAAGTAATTCAATGGGTACAAAATCCACGTACCGTTACCGAGGCAAAGAACTTCGAGCCATGGAGAGAAAAGTGCGCCGTCGAAGGCAACCCCGCCTGTTGGGTACCTCACTCATGCAAGCTGACATCAAAGGAGGTTCCCGGTGAAACTATCAATTTACAAACCTGTGTCAGGTGCCCAGTCAATTACCCCTGGCTCAATGACCCCACGGGCGACGGTCATTATTAAATGAGATCTCGCGCCTCACGTGGTGCACGTTAGTTGATAAATTGCAATTGATTGCAAGGACATTATATTCGGAAATGTTATAATAAATAAAAGCCAAGTTTATTCAGTGTCGACTTATTCGATGAGTATGTGTCCGTGTAATTATGTACTGGGTCATAATCCCGTCTATAGTCTAAGTACCTACCTAAATGTAATATAGACTCACATGATATTTAATAGGTCTGTTTTAATACTATATGTGATTTTTCTACTGTAAGTCTGTTGGATAAAATTAAAATAAAAATCGTAAAAAATTTATATTGTTTTATTGTTTTTTAATTAATATATTTAATAACCTAAAAAACATGAAGATTAAAGAGTTGTCCATTAATAAATAAACGATAGTAACGTTAGATTAAAATAAAATAGCTATATATCTCGGATTAAATGTTGACTTTTAATTTTAGTATACAAATCACATCATCACTATAAATGATCTAAAGATATACCTACGAGTATATTTATGTATTTAAGCTGAGCACGTTTGCTCATTGTTATTCAATTTTCGTGCTTTTAGAACTAGCAATATTCTATACAGTTTCACAAATAAAAGTTGTTTTGTACGCGACATAGATAAAATGAATAGAATCAGTCAGCGTATCTGAAAGAATGGGGGTGTGGGGGTCTTCAAAGATAGAGTGAATAGGTATCTTCTAGGCAAGCGTGCACCACCGTAGATCGCATCAACGCTTACCAGACTTGATGCTGTCAAACGCAAGCCTATTACAAATATTAAAAAAAGAAATGATAATAAATTCCAGACAAGCATTTTATTTCACATTATCTATATACCCTACATCACGACAAAACGACTACTAGGATACGACCTACTTATTAAAATATGAGCAGGGTCTTATGCACTTATAGATTTATATTTAAACTGTATGAAAGTGAAATAAATATACATATTATGGTGTATACGAATACATGAACATACATGTTGAACATAACTAAGCCTTATTTTTAATATAAATGAAAACTAAATTAGTCATAAAATGTTAATATAATATAATTTTATAAAAGACAAGACACGTGTTAAGTTTACATGCATTAGGGAATTAATATTTTTTGAATTGAACATAGTACTGGTAAACGATTTCAATTCGAACTAATAATTGAACTGAATGACCACAACTCTTTTATGATAAGTAGTTATAAAAAGTAAGCATCATCCTTCACCTTTTTGTTTGTCGATACAACAAGATCTCGCTATTTTTTCAAAGAATTTGATTCAATGTGAAGTCCATTAATCATTTTGAAGTAACTTAAATGTTGTACGAAGTAACTTAACCTTGCTTATGCAGATATTTGAGTGGACATTTATGTCTTACCGATAGAAGTACCCACAACTCGGTATAATGCATCTATAGCAACGGAAATATAAATATTTTTAAGCAATAAGCAAATTCAATTCTTATAGGCAAATTTACTCGCAACTAAAAGTAAAATTAAAGAATTTGTAAAATTATAAGATTATTATACAAGTTCACATCTTAATATATTTATATTTTTTTGTAGTTAAAAACTACAAGGCTTACGGATACGATTCTATCATAACTATCCATTATTAGTCATTGCCAACTTAATAACATTTTTGAAATAGAATACTACAGTAGGTAGGTACAAGCACTATTATCTCGAATTATAAGCAATGTGGTAAAAATAAACATGACAAGCTACACTAAGCATTACCAAGAATTACAATTATATTTCATAAATAAAATTAATTAAAGAGTAAATATATGTACATAGCTATTGTTTAACTCATCAAAGTAACGAGGACGCAATCACTTGTGCGAGACAATAGAAGAGGGACGCCACCAACGCACCGCCTTCCCCGGTCTGACACATTGGCCTCGGTGGGTGGTTTGTTGCACATCATCACCTTCATTACGACCATCTGCCTATACTACATCGACATCATGCCAAACTTTCCATTTCATTTCGCAATATATGGTGTAAATCGAAGCAAAATAAGGATAATGAAAATTATTACTAACACTAGAAATGCGAAAATAAATAGAGAGTTGGCGAGTGATGTTCTCGTAGTAATAATGCATAAAGTAAGCATAGTTATGAAAAGAGGCGAAATACAGCCTGCAATAGTGAAAGCAGTGAAAGTCAGCGAACTGCACAGCCGTAGCATTCTTTATTTGTATTTGTCGACTAAAATATCACGTTGCGTAACTATAATAATATAATCTTTAGAAATCAACCGAAGGACTAGATAACTTAATGAACAAAATTTTATATTCAGTTAGAACTATATTTTTTTACATGAAGATAGACAATACCATGTAATAATAATAATTATTTTTTATTTATTTCTTAAATATTAAATGTTTTGCTTCTGCCACATACAGGAAAAAGAGCACAGTAAAAACTCGAATCTTTCATAAGAATTCCCCGAAGTAAACTACACAGCTGTTATGAGAAATAATTTTGTCATGTGTAAATTAAACGATAATTCAAAATTTAATCTAAATTAATATGCTAAAAGGAATTTTATATTTACTTGTTTATACGTGCACATGAACAAGTATAAAATATTTAAAATGGAAGTAGTTAAATGATTTGTGAGTAGCAAAAATACTTGTTGGCCTTATTGATATAGAATTGCTTAGAGCTTAACAAACCACATTTATTCGATGCTAATAGGTATACATAGGAGTGCATGCATTGTCGCAAGTGAAAGGAAATATCTTGAAGGATCCTTGACTCTTGCGCGCCTACTTGCCGCTGTGTTGCGCCGTGCGCGTCGCCTCGTCAGTACCATGGCTGTGACGTGCTCATATTCCGCACATCCATCCTTGCAACGTTAATATCTAAATAGCTACATTAATAGACATAAAAGTTTTACGAAACATTATCTACTTAATTATATTTTATGTTTCCAAAAAATGATGTCGTACACGACACGTAGCCTTATTAGCTAATGTTTATATACCAAAAATGTTCTATTTCGGAAATGTAAATTAGAAAATTTAAGATTAAAAATATATTTTAAGTAAATATTAACTATAATGTATTATGTATAATACTACTCCATTTGATTCAAAGCATAGCTTAAAGCAATAAATTGACCTATAGTGTGGGGAGCAATTTAGTGAGTGAACATATATTTAAACGCATTGTACATTGTTTAGAAGATAAACCTACTTTGTTGGAAGATTTGCTTCAGCACACAGATTCAACGGAAAGTGGCTTTTTAGTATTTTTTTTATTTATCTCAGCATCGTATCAGTCAGTCTAAGTAAATGCCTATATATTATCAAAGTCACTTAACACCCTTGTAGCATATGTACAATATATATATATATATATATATATATATATATATATATATATATATATATATAGATAAATACATTTAATAATACTCTGGACACCTTGTATCTACTACGTATGTCTTAATTATTTCCGCTGTTTTCGATTTACTTCCACATATTTCTTCTACTACCCGTTTCCTTATTTGTCGCCTCTGTAGACTTACGTACATTTAAGTATATGACTAGGTTAAAAACTTATTCCTGCTGCTTTTAATTATTTATTATTATTATGGTCTAGTCCTTAAGACTTTCACGTGATAAACTACTGGTTGCGTAAATTTCGGAAGATTTACCATTTAAATTTTACCTATCGATTGCTAGTACGTAAGCAATGTTCAGTTGTTACGTGCACAAATGACACGGATACTTGACACACATATGTAGGTATGTCTCATACAACTTACTCAAAGACGTTTTACATATATTAGATTTTTTTATCAAGTTAGTGTTCTTGCTTAAAAATATTTGCTTTGCCTCGGTCATTACATTTTTCCGAGTTATACCTGTTCAATAATCATTTGACCTTTCTTAATAGTAGGCACCTAATTATACGTTTTATTATATGCCACTAGTTTAAATATATCTATATACTGATTAAATTAACATCAAATTGATTTTAATAATGTTTAGTTGAATAACAAAAAAAACGACTCGTCTCGGTCAGATACAGAAACAATTATTTGAATAGATATATTACTTTTACTAATGTTACCTATTTATACTTCCCAAATCTATATTAAGTCCTTGCGTAATTAATATTCTATAATTTCCAAGATTTTGTTTAGGAGGTCAAAAAAAATTATCTATACTAATATAATACTAATATAATAAAGCGGAAGAGTTTGTTTGTTTGTTTGTTTGTTTGTTTGTTTGTTTGTTTGAACGCTAAGATCTCTGGATCTACTGGTCCGATTTACATTGTTTTTGTTTTGTATGAAAGCTGCATTCTTCAGAAGTGCTATAGGCTATATAACATTACATTACACATATAAATTAATATATTTTAAAGTACTTTTTAATTTGACATGCAATTTATTCTGCCATGTTAATAACAACCGTCGCGTCGCTACGCAACCGTTATCGCGACATTTAGATATTCATCCTTATGAAAATAAACATTATAGCATTTTATCTATTGAAATTATAGTTTACTGTATAACATTCTAATAAATAATTAAGGAGATGTCACTGATTCGAAATGACCTAGCCTACGGGCGGCATAGTATGACCTACGCGAACGGGCAGATGAGGTTGATGATTTTATTACATTTTCGAACTTTATTTGCTGTTTATAATTAATTTAAAATACACTTTGGTTCTCTACTTATTTTATTTGATATTGCTGGCAAAAATATCCTTTTAGGTAGTTTTTAGGTACGGGTTATTTTTACTTCTTATGGTATTTTTACTTAATTTGTAGTTATTTTTACTTCTTATGTTGGTTTTCAATTTCTCTGATATTTTTTCTAATAATATGTCTCTATTTATTATTATTTTTGATTATTTAAGCTTATATTTTCTTACTAATTCTATTGAAAACTGAAAATATAGTTAATAAATATTCTTATAGTTTAAGCAGGCGTAGCCGCGTCCGGGTCCACTAGTACTAATATAATAAAGCGGAAGAGTTTGTTTGTTTGTTTGTTTGTTTGTTTGTTTGTTTGAACGCTAAGATCTCTGGATCTACTGGTCCGATTTTCATTGTTTTTGTTTTGTATGAAAGCTGCATTCTTCAGAAGTGCTATAGGCTATATAACATTACATTACACATACATACTAATATATTTTAAAGTACATTCTAATTTGACATGCAATTTATTCTGCCATGTTAATAACAACCGTCGTTGCTACGCGACCGCTACCGCGACGTTCTGATATTCATCCTTATGAAAATAAATATAATAGTCACTTTTAGCATTTTATCTAGATTGAAATTATAGTTTACTGTATAACATACTAATAAATAATTAAGGAGATGTCACTGATTCCAAATGACCTAGCCTACGGGCGGCACAGTATGACCGACGCGAACGGGCAGATGACGTTGACGGTTTTATAAATTTTCATACATTTTCGAACTTTATTTGTTGTTTATAATTAATTTAAAATACACTTTGATTCTCTTCTTATTTTATTTGATATTGCCCGCTAAAATTATCCTACTTAATAGAGAGAAATGTTTAGTTATTTCGTAGAGTCGATATCTATGTACGCACGTACGGAAAACTTTAGGTACTTTTTCTAATATTAAGAATACCTATCCTTTAGTTACTTTTAATCCTTTTGTTAGTTCATTTCAATAACTCAGATATTTTTTTCTAATAATGTGTATCTACTTATTATTCTTTTTGATTATTTGAGCTTATATTTTCTTACTAATTCTATTGAGAATTGAAAATAATTTCATGAATATATTTAATAAATATTCTTATAGTTGAAGCAGCCGTAGCCGCGTCCGGGTCCACTAGTAATTGACAAAATCATAAGGAAATATTTTTTGATAATCTACAAGATAAAATTTACATGAAATATACGGTAATATAATATATGAAATATTGATATAATTGAAGCCAGTCGTGGTGCAGGGGCGCGTGATTGTAAACGCGACTGGTTGTGGGTTCGATTCCCACACGAGAAAATAAAATATTTCATATTTTAATTTTTTCGCTCTGGTGTCACGATAAAGCGCGGCAGTTACTTCCGCCACTCAACAGGTAATGCCTCCAGAATTCGGCGGAAAATGAGGAATGAAGTGTCTTAACACTAGGTTCTCTCTTGCCTACCCTGTTGTGTGTGGGATTGAGCGTGACGTTGGTATAATTGTGAACATTTTAATATTTTCGGCCTACAGTAGGTACCTCAGGTCAATAGGACAATGATATTTGCATTCGATTTATTCATATCAAGTTATAATGTAACAGTAAAGAAGATACTTAAAACTATATTATAGACTCTTCTACACGCACTTTCATGTACAGAGGTCACTATTAAAGGAAAGGCATATTATGTGGCTACCTTTTACTATTGCAAAACCAAACCTAATACCTGATGGGAGAACCAAATGATAAACCAAATAATTAATAAAAGTATGTAATTCTCAAAAGATAAACTTGTATTTTAAATGAAATGGTCTGTGCCCTGAAAAAGTATTACACCAAGTTTTTTTTACACTTCACAATCAGATTTCTATTTGAAATGTTTGCTTGACACGAATGTTGTGAACAACTATAAGAAACATAGCTTAGAGAAATATTATTTATTTAAGTATTGATCTGATAACAATTGCTTGAAGCTATAAACATTAACAAAGCTCATCATAATTCATATTATTCAAATTCATAACGAATAGATCAATTAATTTCCTTTTAATCAATTTTTATTTATAATCCATCCTTCACCTTTTCACTTTAGTGTAGTAATAGTAGCAGACATATACATAAATTTTATATAATAAAATACATGTAAAAATAGGTACGTTAATATGTCAAAAGGTCATAGAGATCCAACGTGATGAAGTGGCAAAACAACAACGGCGCCGCGGCCGCGGTCGACGGCGTGCCACGTAGCGCCCGCGCCGCCCGGGCCCCCGCGGCGCCCGCGCCCCTGCCCGCTCGGGCTTCGGTGCTTGTATGTTACATAATCTGAGACACCCGGATATTGCTACAAGGCCACCCATCTTCTCGCATATATTTAGTTGCAGTTATCTCATATTGTTATTAATTCTCCTTTGTCCTTTTCTAATTCGACAATTAACAATTAACAACTATTAATGTGCGAGTATGTTTGTATTCCTTAGTATATTGATAGCTATTTTCTTTTTCAATCTTTATTGATGAAATGACAGAGCATGAACTGAAATTAACAAATATATAAAAAAATCTTAAATATTAAATTCGAGAATTAGCTGTATTTATTAATAGATAACAAATAGTAGTTATATTAATTAAAATATAAATAAATATATTAAAAAAATAAAATGTCATTTTATTTGTCGCCAATTACTTCTTCCATTATTGTAATTTAAAAGAAACTAAGTGCAGGTTACGGAGTAAAGCTATATTAAAAAATGCTTTTGGCCCGTACGTTATTACTAGGTGTTTTTTATAGAAATAGCTTATATCTTGTTTTAAGTAATACCTACTTAATTATACAAAACCAAATCTTCTCTCCACATTTTTGTGACATTGACATAAATTTTAGAGAACAGGTTCGACGATAATCGAAAGTATTTCTTAATATACGATAAACTTTATTTTGTGGAATTAAAATTAGGACTAGTTTATTGCGAAATTAAAACAAATATTTAGCTATAAACTAATATAAAATAAATGATATTGGTTTTCTTTTTTATACTTTTATCCATCAATGTAATTGTATAATATATATGAGGATCTGCAGCGCGATATGAGCACTGAGAAGTATCTTTGTAATGCTTCTTTAAACCGCAATAAAATTACGGTATAACCACATTCATGATCATATTACATATATTCAAGGTTAAACAAAAGTAGCACTTGTTATTTTCTTCGGAAAAATAATTATTTTATAGATACTCTATAAAAAGTTTTCACATTATGCATCGTTTGTTTCTGTATTGACATGACCCTAAGATATTTAAGTCTCTATACAAATATATGCTAATACTATTCTTTATTCAAATTTATATAAATAATGTCATATTTTAGTAAAGTGGAACAGTTTCTAGGTACTTTATTGGCTTATTATTTAAAATATTCTACTCGCTTGCCTTGACAAATACTTAGCAGGGCAACATCAAAACTTTTAATGTTATGTTTTCTTTTTATTTAAACTTATAAGAAAATTATTATGCTTCTAATTGGCAACAAATTAGATATTTTTTTTATTTTTTGTCAATGATATAAAGTAATCAATAATTTCTGAATAACTTAAGTTATTTTTATGTATTTTTTTTTATGTTTTGCAAAAAGATGAAGCAACAACCATGTACCTAACTAATTACCTAGGAATTTTACTATACAAAAACTAAATCAATATTTTTGTTATCTGTACAATGTAATAATTCGTATCTATTAAAATATAAAAAATAGTATCGTTACAATTTATCTATGCTATTTTTTATTGAAAAAAGTATAGCGTAGTGGATGTTTTCGTATTTATGTCTAATAAAATTAATATTTTCTAATACAATTCATATTAATAATTGTTGGTGTTTACTCATTTCAACAAATAAATAGAATAAGTTCATAACAAGTACATGGTTACACCATTATAGAACTGATAAAATATGATTAATAGTTTCTATGAAAAAATGATAAAGTAATATGTGTAGCAATCATTTCTTTCGAACTATTTTACGCTATAATTAATTATTTAATTACTATTCAATACAAATAATTTACCGATAAGTAAAAAGAAGTGATTAACAAATGAAGAACATTTAAATTAGTTACAAAGCTAACCGTCATTATCATTTTTGCAAATTGTCGCGCAAAGCGTCAGCGAGTGCTTATTAAAAGCTGTGCCAAAGGAGTGATGACTTATATTGACGGGAGGTATAGTGCGTACAGGACGGGTGGAGTTTCTCGGCTGGTGTCGTGTACGACCTGCTGGTTATATAAATAGGTGAAGAGGGGCAGCAGACACCTCTTGCACTTTCTTGTAGAGCGCGACGCACCGGCCAGTCTTTGCCGAGCGCCATGGCTCGATACGCGTACCTGTGTCTAGGGGTATTACTTCTCGCACACTTTGGTGAGTACTAATTTATATTATTTTATTATTATAATAGATAAATTGTATTTTTAAATATTTCATATCAAAAGTGAGGCTTTTTTGTAAAGAATAAAGCAAAATTTGCACATTATAAATAAGATGTAGGTAGTTGTTAATTTTTTAATTTTGTTTTTTACAAACCGAAGAAATTTAGTATTTTTTTTAAACCGTATTCTTACGATTCCAAATATAGTCTGTAAATAATACTTGTTTCAATTTTATGCAAGCTCTTACACAATATGTGGCGACACCATATTATTAAATTTGCTTAATATACTTACGTAAAAATATCTTTAAATTCAAATATGAAAGAATACCGGCTTACGTGGCCGGCGTTGACCTCGATTTCCTTTTAACGTTTTACCTTTCAATGCCGTCATTGACTTGCTATCTGAGTGCGCAACATTATAAAAGCTTATTCTCCCTTATAAATATTTATTTACTATATTTAGGTTTCGTTCATATTAAGACATTCACAAGTTTTACGCATAACAACATGCTACGTCGAAATGAAACGGTACTACATTCCTTCACCCGCGTGTGGTAATCGAGGTTTACGTTAACTCACTTACTCAATAGGCATGTTAACATGCTATTAACGAAGTTGACTTCGTGCAACGTCTTACCTTTACAAATATTTCAAGCTGATGCTTTTATAGCAAAGAATCAAACGTTGAAGATTCAAATTTTATTTATGTACCCTCATATTTTTTTAATTTGTAATTATTTCATGTGTAGTGATCAGCGAGACACGAGTGAAGCGGCAAGATGAGGATAACGAAGATGAAGTGAATCCGGAAAAGCTTTGCGACGGTCGTCCAGCTGACGAGTACTTTAGGTTATCTACTGAAGGTGACTGCCGAGATGTCGTCAGGTCGGTTTCTCTTTTTTTTTTCATAAATTATTTATTGAATACCTACGTTATAAAAGAGTTGCTAACTAAATTATGCATTAAGCTAAGCAATAATAATTCGAATTGAATAAATGTACGAGAATATATCAATTATAGTTATCCGGTTTGACAAAACTTATGCATACAGTTGAAGGCTACATATTAAATGCAGCCGTTTGATATTCAAGAACTCGATATTCCAGCCAGTGAACGGAACGGTCGCCATCGTGCCTTGAATATTAGTCATAGGTATATTGCGCCTTCAATCTACAAAACAAAGCATTTTGTCTGGCTAACTACAATAACTTATATAAAATGTTGTATTCACGTTAGCCACTTTAGCATCTATCGTATCTAGAAATATTTTCTGGGACCTGGACTTCGAGCGTTGAAAATGTTCGTGTAAAGGTTTTTTTTTTTTTTCAGGGCACATTTTTTGTTAGTAAAATTTCTAGTGTGGGCACGGATCACCCGTACCTAGGGGGGTTCCTATGCTCATGCACTTTATTTCAATATAAAGTAGTATTTATTTCTCTAGGAAATTCCACAAAACGTTTTAAAACATTCTATGTCACATTTTTTTTTAAATTAAATTTATATAAACATGTTGGGTATTTCTAAATTAGATAATGAATGAATTTACGTAATCTAAGCTGAATACAGTTGTGTAACTACAATCATTATTTCGAATTGATACGAAGTTATAAGTTGTACCATAATTCCAACTTTAATTCCTATATCTATGTAATATACAGGGTGTCCCAGGAGCCAACGATAAAACGAAACCAGGTGATAGACCAAGTCGTGACAGTTATGAGAAAAATATAAAAAAAAATCTTTGTCATGTATTTTACATATTATATTGATTTTAAAAAATATCGCAAAAACCGACACCTGTGATGGTTTTTCACGTCCCTGGACTACAAATATTACTCTTTCTTCATTTTTTTTTCGGTAATGTAACCATGAGTAACCCTTCTGTGAATTACAGTTTAAGATTTAAACATACCTGCATCAGTTTTTAATAAAATGTGGTGTTTTTGCCAAACATTAAATTCAAAATATTTACTACACCCAACTTTAACCGACTGTACTATAAAAAAAATGTACTACACTGTTTTTGCAAGTAACTTTAAAAGTTGGCGCATTTAATCTGGATTCCAAAATGGTACGACACTTGCTGGATTACTTCTTTGTTGAAGAGAGAAAAATCGAAATACACGATAATCGGGATGACGTTCAGCTTTTTGGTATCTTTTCCGATACATTCTAGCTGCAGCATTTGCGTTACATAACCATTCTCCATGAATGAAATGCATATTGGCAATGTGTCAAAGACCGAGTATATCGCCTGCGAGACCCCGGACTCGAGCACTGTCCTTATAAGTCCTGGGTCCAGCAAGTGTCGTACCATTTCGGAATCCAGATTAAATGCGCCAACTTTTAAAGTTACTTGCAAAAACAGTGTAGTACATTTTTTTATAGTACAGTCGGTTAAAGTTGGGTGTAGTAAATATTTTGAATTTAATGTTTGGCAAAAACACCACATTTTATTGAAAACTGATGCAGGTATGTTTTAATCTTAAACTGTAATTCACAGAAGGGTTACTCATGATTACATTACAGAAAAAAAAATGAAGAAAGAGTAATATTTGTAGTCCAGGGACGTGAAAAACCATCACAGGGTGTCGGTTTTTGCGATATTTTTTAAAATCAATATAATATGAAAAATACATGACAAAGATTTTTTTTTATATTTTTCTCATAACTGTCACGACTTGGTCTATCACCTGGTTTCGTTTTATCGTTGGCTCCTGGGACACCCTGTATATGTTCAATATTTGTAATATTACCTACAATTTATACATAACTATCCTTATGATCATAACTAAAAGCTTTTTTATTTAATAATGAAACATATCTTTATTTATCTAAATATGCTTAGAATATTTGATATTTTTTTAAAAAAGAACCTTAATCAGTAACATATATACAAATTAGATTCTTGTGCTGAAAACTTGGCTGTATACAGGTGTGACAAGGGAGGTGAAAATGGTGTGACTAGGCTAGCTTCAGTGCGCTGCCCCGGCGGACTGGCTTTTGATATCGACCGCCAAACATGTGATTGGAAAACACATGTTAAGAATTGCGATAAATTAGAAAGTAAGTTCCGCCTACAACAGGGAGTGGTCGTGAGAAGGGCTTCCGACATGTCATATAGAGACGTAATTAATTATTCACCGCCAACAAGCCAATTCCACGGTCACTTCCTGCTTTTACACAGTTATTAAATATATAATTCTTATCGACACAGGTGCACTAGGTCAGGTCTTAAACAGATCACATGCCCCTCGGGACTGGCTTTTGATCTTGATAAGCAAACCTGCGACTGGAAGGGTAAAGTGACCAACTGTGACAAACTTGAGAGTAAGTGCGATAAAGTTATCCGCGAGTAGCGAGCAAAACCGAGCTTGGGTGAAGGGGCCGCGTCGCACTGTAGATTTGGTATAATGCATGAGGCCCCGGACTAAGGAAATAGTCCGTATCAGGACAAACGCACTATTTACGCATTAACATATACCACACAACCACTGTTGTTAAACTCGACTCAATTATCACACTTGCATATATAAATTAATTATTACATACATACTATGGATTATATAAATGTTTCTTATTTTAAATCACATGTAAAACATATCTGAATTCACTTATTCATATATAAATCAAATCTTCTGTTTCTTATATTTTTATGGAATACATTCATGTTTCTTTTAATTATCTACATACATTTACTGCTAACAGCTTTACATAACAATTTTCACTAACCGCTATCTTCTACACCTTTTACTAATTTTACTTAATTTTTATGACCACTTTAAGAAGTCACTTTTGTATCATACACCTGGGCTTTTATAAATTTAACACTATATAGATGATACCAACGATTCGCTTTTCTTATTAATTAAAATGTCATTAATCAAACGTGGTTATTACGAAAATACTAATTAATTTAAGTATGATGTTAATGACTATTCTTTTATAAATTTCCTTAATTTTTGTTTTCTACATAACCTCGTCTGATCTTCTTTTTGTACGTCTTATCTTTACTTTTGTTTATTCTGTTTCATTTTTTATTATATTTTCATTTTTTCCAAAGCATTTATTAATAAACGATGTTTAAAAACACTATTTAATTATCTTCCAACTTTCTTCTTCCCATTTTCTTCGTGATCATTAATTATCACCGAAAATTAAAATAAATTAACTCAAGAATACCTTTCTTTCTATTGAGTGACTAATGAACTTTGAGGACCTTCACTATACCACGGCAAAGCTCTGTGCTAAAAACATCTATTTCCTTATTAAAATAACTTATCTAATGTTAACTTGTCATGCTTTGACAATCATTGTTCAAACTCTTCTCTTTCTCCACGACCATTACACTATTACAAAGATACCTATAAACACAGACGAAGTAAAAACTTTCTGTTGGTCACTTCACTTATAATGTAATATATCGTTTTTTAATCAATTTGTGTATATACTTATTTACAGCACCTACAGCACACAAAAAATATTTAAACTAGAAGGTATACAAAAATGTATGTTTCAGAACCAAGAAAAATATTACCCATCTTGAAAACGGATGAACCAATATGCCCTGAAGGCAAATTAGCTTGCGGAAGCGGTGATTGTATCGAAAAAGAGCTGTTCTGTAATGGAAAACCTGATTGTAAGGACGAGTCTGACGAAAACGCCTGCAGTAAGTATTTATGAATAACGAACCTTAAATGCCTCGGTATATAATAATAAATTAAAAAGTATTGACAAGTGTATATAAATAATGTATTTATAAATGTGTACAAAGAGATGATTTATTGAATGCTTTTTTAATATTGCAGCTGTTGACCTAGACCCTAATAGAGCACCAGATTGTGACACCAACCAGTGCAGACTTCCCGATTGTTTCTGTTCCGCTGATGGCACACGGATTCCAGGAGGAATAGAGCCCAACCAGGTGCCTCAAATGGTAACGATTACCTTCAATGGCGCCGTAAATGTTGACAACATTGACTTATATGAGCAAATATTTAACGGTAACCGCCATAATCCAAATGGCTGTCAAATTCGCGGAACTTTCTTTGTCTCACATAAGTACACAAACTACGCTGCCGTTCAAGAATTACACCGCAAGGGACATGAAATTTCTGTTTTCTCACTAACACACAAAGATGATCCACAATATTGGACAAGTGGAAGCTACGATGATTGGTTGGCTGAAATGGCCGGTGCAAGACTCATCGTAGAACGATTTGCAAATATAACTGATGCTTCTATTATTGGTGTTCGGGCCCCTTACTTAAGAGTCGGTGGTAATAAGCAATTTGAAATGATGGCAGATCAATACTTCGTATATGATGCTTCAATAACAGCTCCCTTAGGTCGCGTTCCTATTTGGCCTTATACATTGTACTTCCGAATGCCACACAAATGTAATGGTAATGCCCACAATTGCCCCTCTAGAAGTCACCCTGTGTGGGAAATGGTAATGAACGAATTGGATAGACGTGATGACCCTACTTTTGACGAATCATTGCCTGGTTGTCACGTAGTCGATTCTTGTTCCAACATTCAAACTGGAGATCAATTTGCGCGTCTTCTTCGCCACAACTTCAACCGTCACTACTCTACCAACCGCGCTCCTTTAGGTCTTCACTTCCACGCGTCGTGGCTTAAATCCAAGAAGGAATTCAGAGATGAACTAGTTAAGTTCATTGAAGAGATGTTGGAAAAGAATGATGTTTACTTTAATTCTTTCACACAAGTAATGCAGTGGATGCAAAACCCAACAGAATTATCACAACTTAGAGACTTCCAAGAATGGAAAGAAGACAAATGTGATGTTAAAGGGCAACCTTTCTGCTCTTTGCCAAATGCTTGTCCATTAACAACTCGTGAGTTACCAGGAGAAACTTTACGTTTATTCACTTGCATGGAATGCCCTAATAACTATCCTTGGATTCTAGATCCTACGGGAGAGGGCTTCAACGTTAGGAAGTGATCTCGTTAAGTAAAATATTAAAAGACTGTACACATGTAAATAATACTCAATAATCTTAATGAATACAATTTATATTGTGACTGTGGCAGATAAAACCAATGTCAACTATTAAGTGATCGTTAAAATTATTTTTGTTAAGGCTAAAACATTAAAATATATATATTTTTATTCTTAACGTTGATATTTGGTTCATATTATAATTTAAATGCTGCCGCTCGATGTTTACCAGCAGAGATAGATAAACTTTCATTACTTAATTTAAATTGTTACAATCTTATCAACAATAATAAAAAATATAAAAATTGGTATTTTCTTTTATTTATCCCAATAATATAAAATAATTAAAAATATATTAATTTTATAAAAGATGTGTACAATATGTCATTAAAATTTAAGTGAATGTTTAAATTTGATATTTCTGATGAAACATAAATTAAGTCAATAGTAAAATTAGATTTACGATTTAAATTGTACATGAACTTAAATCAAATAAAAATTATTAAAATTCAAAGGCAAAACGGCCAGTCATGGCATGACTGTAAACACAACTGATTGCGGGTTCAATCCCCACTCGAAGAAATTAAAAATTTATTTAAAATTTATATTTTCATTTCTTCGCTCTGGTGTCGAGGCAAAGCGCTGCATTGAGTTCTGCCACTCAACACGCAATGCCCTAGAATTCAGCGTAAATTGGGCAACGGAGTGTCTTAACACTAGGTTCCCTCTGCGTACTCTGCTGTATGCGTGGGATACAGCGTCAAGCTGGTTTTCAATAGCAAAATGTTTATTGTGTTCACAAACAAGGTTAATTCAAATACTACTTGATAAAAGAGTGGTTTGCCAGCAAAGGGAAAAACTTAAAATTAATCTTATAGAATCTATAAGATTAATTTCAAGTTTTTAAAGAACGAAAAGGATGAAGAAAGGAAAGATGGACACTTTTTTTAAGAACATATGCTGTCTTATCATGGACATCATGAAGGCATAAGGTTTGTGTTTCACATATATATAAATACAGATAACAAAATATTAAAAATATTAATAAAATTAAAATAAAATTTATTAATTTATGAATTCAAAGTAACATTTTCAGATTTTTTAAAATATTATATATATTTGTAAAATATCCAATTTCCAACTTCGCTTGGTTTTTTAAAATTACAAACTTATAAGCCATTCAAAGATAATAAACTCCAATATGGGACACGTAGTGACTATTGTGGACATTTGATAACTTGACAATTGACATATGACAATTTTTAAATAACCCATCATGTCTAGATGACGTTTATATACGGCTTATCCAAAATTTAAGTTTTCACTTAAAATATATGTCTGTTTTTGTTTTTCGCACTAACAATATCATTAAATCAGTGTTGATTAATTTTAATTATATTATATATTGATGTGTGTAAATTAACTTAAGAGAGACTCCGAATATACGCATGTTTTTATTTAATCATATGTAATATACAGACAAACT
Organism: Heliconius melpomene rosina; assembly: GCF_056956725.1. NCBI lineage: Eukaryota > Metazoa > Arthropoda > Insecta > Lepidoptera > Nymphalidae > Heliconius > Heliconius melpomene. Next base: position 12,248,520 of record NC_140389.1, on the reverse strand, counting down.
AATTATTTGATTAATTATTATGGCATCACAAATTATAAATAAATTTAAACAGCTGGATGCTTATGCCAAAACTTTAGAAGACTTTAGAGTCAAAACAGCAACTGGTGCTATTAGTAAGTATTACTAATGTAAAGTTAACGATATTAAAATACATTATTATTATTGAGACCAGTCGTGGCGCAGGAGCACAAAGTTTGACTGTAAACCGATTGGTTGTAGGTTCGATCCCCACTCGAGGAAATGAAATATTTATTTAAATTTATATTTTCATTTCTTTGCTCTGATGACGAGGCAAAGGGCGGCGATGGGTTTCGCCACTCAACACCAAATGCCTCCTGCATCCGGTGGCAAGAGTGGGGAACAGTGTCTTAACACTAGGTTACCTCTAACTACCCTGCTATCTGTGGGCAATGGCGTAGCGAACTTAACTCGTGCCAGGGGCAAAATACTTTTACAGTACATATAATTTCATATCTTTGCTTAAATAGTTTTGCAAATTATTTGGCGCCCCTTTATGAGCGGCGCCCGGGCCATGATTTAATTTTGATTTTAATTTAGTTATTCTTTTATTTAATGACATCTCTTTTCAGTCACTGTTACTGGTGCAATTGTAATGATGCTCTTAATTTTGTCGGAACTGCATACTTATATGTCTCGTAATGTCTCTGAAGAGTTATTTGTTGATACATCCAGAGGACACAAGTTAAGAATCAATTTTGATATTATTGTACCAAGAATATCGTGTGATTGTAAGTCAAAAAATATTGTTCTTCTTCTCTAATGACAATGTATTATATATATTATTTAAATTAAAAATTATAATTCTTTAAAAAATATCAACTGTTGAAAATAATCATAATAAATTTGCAGATTTAGTATTAGATGCTATGGATTCATCAGGAGAACAACATTTACAAATGGACCACAATATCCATAAGAGACGATTAGACCTAAATGGTGTTCCAATTGAGGAATCTAAAATAGAAGAAATGACCATGTCTTCAACTGTTAGTTTATTTTTCTTTATATTAATTAAAAGCCAATAAAGATTTATTTTAAAACTAATATATCTGACACCATCAAATTATGTAGGCAGGGGGGGTACCTATCTAGTGCTAAGGTACTCATTAAGTGCCCCTGGGCCACAACAGACTCAATTGTGTGTTAAGTGATAGAATTCAATATCACAATATTGTTGTGTTGTCTGTCTTGTTACCAGCAGCCACATTTATGTTATATCTCAGATTTCATACACAATATTTAACTATAATATATTGTTTTTAAATATTTGATATTTCATATTGCAAAATATTTTATTCAATATTTACAAAATTTTACTTTTTAGGTGAAGCAAAATATAACTGAAGTTGCCAAAATAACATGTGGCAGTTGTTATGGTGCAGCATTTAATGAATCTCAGTAAGACATCATTAATCTTAAATGCTTATTATGAATTGCTTGATATATTTGTATTTATTTTATTTAGATTGAGGCACATGCATGCATCTATAATCGCAACAGTTGTGGGTTTTACTTCTACCTAGGGGATACTTTCATTTTCTCTCTCTGGTAATGAATCAAAGTGCAGCATTAAGTTATGCCACTCAACATACAATGCCCTGAGAAAACAATGAAAAATAATTCAAATGTCTATATGGAAATGGAGTATCTTAACATTAGGTTTCCCGGAACCCTCTGCCTACTGGGCCATATAGTGTGTAGCTAAAAAAATGTATAACATTGTGTAGCAATTGACAATAGCTACTTAAATTCAATAATATATTATTATATTTATCTATCCCTCAAATGCATGGGAAATAGATGTAGATGTGCCTAATATATAAATATACTTTAAATTAAATAGACATACATATAAATAAAATAATTTTATCAATATTTAGTTACTATATATTATACTTATTGTCTAATTATTTATTTAAAGGTGTTGTAATACTTGTGATGATATAAAAGAAGCATATAGATTGAGACGCTGGGCATTACCAGATTTAGCAACTATAGAACAATGTAAAGATGATAAATCATTAGAAAGGACCAACCTAGCTCTTAAAGAAGGATGTGAAATCTATGGTTATATGGAAGTTAATCGGGTAACAATACTATCATAAATCTAATAATGTCAGATGTATCCTATACAATCTGAAAGTAAATGATATATAATATGTAAATTTTAGGTTGGTGGTAGTTTTCATATAGCTCCAGGCAAAAGCTTCACTATAAATCATGTCCATGTCCATGATGTCCAACCATTCTCATCATCTGTTTTTAATACAACCCATATAATTAAACACTTATCTTTTGGAACAGACATAAAAAGCGCCAATACATCTCCTTTAGATGGTGTAATGGGATTAGCCAAAGAAGGTAAGTTATACATTTTTCTATTTTAAATAGGTTAATCTAGAAATCAAAAGAAATACAAATTATTAACCTAAAAATTGAACTTTAATAGAAATAAACCAATATATCACTACATATTATGGAAGTTTTATATACAATTTGCTTTATAATAGTAATATCAACAACGAATTCCAGTACCAATAGCCATAAAAGTGCCAAAGGTGCCACCTCCCTGAAGCATAACTTTTCCTACAGAATGAACCAATTCTCGACCCCTTGCACCATATCTGAAAAGTAATACACACAAATATAGTAATTAGGACCTAATATAAACAAAATATTACGAATTCTTAGGTAACTCAGTGTTAACCTTAAAGCAGTAAAACCGCCGAATAAACCTCCGCTCGCCATGCCTACACAAAACCCTATCATAAATCCCATTTTCATTTTATCAAAACACGAAGGTCCTTGTGTTTGATATACACCTCCCGGAACTGGCATTGTATTTTCGTTTATTATAAAACTAATTAAATGCTTTTGCAGTAATACAATAACTATGTTTGATCCCAAATGTCAATGTCAGTTATCAGAAATGACATTTCACTTAAGTTGCTCTATTCTGCGATATCGATGTCTTTGTCGTTACCAATATTATAAGTTAAAAAATAAATATTGTACATTATTACATTGTACTTTTCAATTTATATTTTTTGTTAACTCGTAAGTTACCTATCTTATAACTTTAAAAAAATGTGCGGTTAAAATTATTTATAAACGAACGTCCTTTTTATTTGTAGCATTACGCGAAATAAATAGGCTAATATTCCAAGAGCCAAACCAAGCCAGATCTTCGTTATGTTATAAAACCTGAAAATGTCGCTGCGCAAGTGCGCATACACCTTACGCCATTAACTAGTAAGAGCTATAGATTTATAGCCTGCGCCATATAAAATTCTACTAGAAGATAAAAGAAAAGAAACCAAACAACCCAAGATATCTCACTTTTTTAATCCATAGGGCAACTAGATTTTAAACATAACTAAGATATTAATATTAAATATAACAAAATATAGTATATCGAATTAATCTCAAAGCTCATATTTTTAATATTTTTTAGCAAATTCAATATTCACGAACTCTTCGGAACGCATACCACGCGAATAATGAAGGACCAGTGTATTATAATAACAGCCGTCGCAGCGGACGCCCTTACCACAATTGACATTCTCATAAGCAGCCACATAGTGCTTACAATTTTTTCAGGGACAGAGTACCCGTAGTCGCAGTAAACGCCAGTAGGGCTAACAGCATTAATCAATTCGAAAAAAAAGGAGAGGTCTAAACTGAGCTTTGCATTTTTGTGTGTTCATATATAGTATAGGAGTAACCTCCCTTGATTGGCCTAAACCGGTTGATCTACCACCGGCCACCACCACCACCACCACAAGTATTGGTAGCAGCTTCAGTCGTCATATATTTAATTCTTAATATTTTATTTTTGTGTTCCATTTATTAAAATTGAAAGATAAAGTTAGCACAATCAACATACAAGATTGGAATAAAAATGAATGTGACCGAGCAGTAAAAAAGCAATCATGAAAATAATTGCGTACACAACGCTGTTTTTGGTAATATAACGGTAGTATAAATTAATAACTCAAATTCTCATTGCATCCCGGACATTTCTGGCGTAGAAGAATTGATATATATTTTTTATTGGTAATTTAAAAAAAATGATTTTAAATTAAAATATTTTTCTGGCTCTACTTATAAAAACAGTTCCTCACAAATACAAAGATCTCCCAGCCTGAAACACGTTCGCAAGCCGAGGTTCCAGTCCCGCAGGGGTGCCCTCGCCGCCGTCGACATCCTCTCAAGCAGTCACATAGTGCTTGCAGATTTTTCAGGGACAGAGTACCCTCTTCCCTATCCACCTGGTGTCACTGTAAAAACTAATTAGGACTAACGGAATTAACCTCAAGTTCGAAAAAAAGGGATACAAAGCGCAGTTTACGCCTCGTGAATAGTACTTATTGTTTAGATTCTCTAAAATAGATTACATTCTTATGGAAATCCCACTATTTTTAAATGGTACAGAACTTTAAACCATTTGTTAATTTATTTTCAGATGCTGTTATGTTTCAGTACTATTTAAAAATTGTTCCTACGATGTACATAAAGTTAGACAACTCTGTTCTGCACACAAATCAGTTTTCAGTAACAAGACATCAAAAATCTGTCTCAAATGTAAATACAGAATCAGGGATGCCAGGTGCATTCTTCAGTTATGAACTGTCACCTTTGATGGTTAAATATACGGAAAAAGAAAGGTTTGTTAAAACTATTTATAGATAAAAGAAAATAAGTAACAATGATCTATTTTATTTAACACTTTATTTAAATTATAATTATTAGTTACGCTTTATAAATTCCCTCTTCAATTAAAATATTAAATTATTTATTTTTGGTTTTGCTGATATTATACTTAAATGTTTAAATTTTGTGTGTTATTTTAGGTCCATTGGCCATTTTGCAACAAATATCTGTGCTATTGTTGGTGGAGTGTTCACAGTAGCAGGTATATTTGATACTCTCTTGTATCATTCACTAAATGCTTTTCAAAATAAAGTTGTTTTAGGTAAAGCAGGTTGATGTAATTTACAATGTTTTTAAAAATGTATTTAAGTCATCAATGCTGCATTTGGCATGATTTTTACAAAATTCTAAATCTGTACCTTCAACTAGTGCATTCACTGGTATATAATTTTCTTTGCTGGGATCATATTGTGCTCTTCCTAAACTTTTAAGAAATTGATGTCGTTGTTTTACTTTAAAATTTCTACATAGCAATGCATTTGGGTAATTTAATAATGTTTTATGGGATATTTTAATAATGTTATGCAGATAATTGAATCTCTCTAATAATGATTTTTGACCTGAAACAAAAAAAATGTTTATAATAAAAATGACTTGAATATAAAATAAATGTATTTTTAAATTTTCTGATTGCTTATTTCCCCTAGAACCTTGCATATCCTTTTTATAAATTTACAAAAAATATCAATGTATTTTAATAATTACTGTTGTTCTCATTTGTATCAACAATATACAAGTCAAATTACAAACTTAAAAGTTACAAATAGTGCATACTTATTAACCACAATTTTGGCTTTATAAGGATTAACTGTTTTATTTCTTCATCATCAAATCCCATTTCTTCTTTTATTACAAATGTATTTGTATTTATATGATGTAAATTATATGTTATTATTTTTGGTTGTCTTGTTGATAATTGTCGCACTTCATTACCACATAAATTAAATTTTTGTTGGAAATATCCTAAACGCCTGTCAATCCTTAGAGAACTGAAAGAAATAATTACACGAAGATAATGTAAAAGATACAGTATGGCACAACCTGTTGTACGTGCCTGTGGTACATTTAGTGAGGTAAGCAGAAAGAATCTAGTGTACACCTATACTAGTCATTACAAATATTATACAATTTTGTATATAATTGCTTGTATATAATATTGCATATTAGGCATTGATATAAGCAATTCAAAGATAAAGATATAATAAAAAAATATGTTATGAATGATTTAAATAATGAGATAGAAATATATATAATGCCAATACCTGAACATTAACCAAAAAGGATTTTTTATTATTATTTGTTGAATTTCATTCATAGTAAACCGTTTTGATTTGAGATAGTTAATTCTAACTTGAAGATCGTCTAAAGGTTCACATAAAATAAGAGGATTTTTAGTTAGAATTTTTCCAGTATTGTCTAGACCCACATAATCTTTTAAAAAGTATATATGACTCTTCATATCTCGTTCAAAATCTAATTTTAATATTTTATTCACCACATGTGGTCTTTTTTCAATTTTGCTCAGATTCACATTTAAGTGAAGGAGTTTTTGAAGTGTTTCAGAGTTATTAACATAGGCTGCAATATTAAATGATTCAGGAAAATAAGGCCTTATTTCCGACACATCGTTTGATGATAGTGTTATTGGACTTTCGTTTTGTTTGCTTGTAACCTGCAGTGAACTATTAAAAAGCTCAACATTTTTTTGGGCAGTTTTTCTGCTTCGGTGAAAACTGCGATTGCATAGTGATAATAACCGATAAAAAGATTCATGACAAGACAAATTCATGTCGTTTTCTTGTTTCTAATATGTCAAACTTAAATTACGTTGTACGTTTTGGTGGTTTCTCTTCGATGTACATAGATCGTGTGTCTTTGCCTTAATATATTATTTATAAGACAATAGCGAGTGTTGTGAAATATGCTGTTTTCTTAACTTGTTCTTAATCAATATTTTCGAGCGTAATAGTTCAGGAAAGGAATTCTCCAAAGCTCTCAACAACCCTTCACAACAAACGACTAACCTATTTGCATATCGTGGATTGTCACTTGTCATTTAAGCCACAGTTACTATAAGTTTGCAATACCAACTACAGTGTAGACCTAAAAGTAATATTTCTTTGCAGTGTGTTTCACTGATCTCAAGAATTCGTTCACATTCTTGTTAGGCTTAAATGTAGTTTTAATGGAAGTATTTCTAAAGATGTTGCCAATCCTGCCTGTAACCCCCTTCACATACCATATGTGACGATGTGACCGTTGTTTTTCTATTGTTTTGTTGACCGGGCATCTTGATCTGATGAAGGGCGTTCTTACCTATCAAAACTCTAGGTGTGTCAAGTTGCAGATTTGGAGGGCTCTTTGAAATAAAGATTTGCCAACGGTACATAAATATTTAGGATGGTGGTGAGATTCACTATTGAAGTATCTATTGGTATTGTTTCATTATATACTAATGAATATGATTAATAAATAGAAAACAATACCTTTATATATAGTACTGTCCGTAGGTAAAATTATAAAACTTGTTATTAACGTAAGGCATGTACCGTGGGTAAAAAAAGTATTTGCACACCCTAATTTTTTGAAGTTACATCTACAAAAAAACGAATGCTTTTAGTTAATTATTGTATTTAATAGCTTAATCTATATTTATTTCGAATTGGTTAATAAGTATTTTTAGAAAATAGAAATGAAAAATGAGACGGTATAAACACGTATTTTAAAGTCAAATAAGTATTTGCACACCAACCAGCTTGTACGTATTTTGTAAAAAAATTCAATAATAAGTAAATGAAAGAAAAAACACCTCATATTTTGTGTGCATTCCATTAGCATAAGTGATGGCTTGCAATCTCCTTGGCATCGATTGCAATAATTTGGACGTGGTTTAAATCGAGATTTAAGCCATTTCTCCACCAAAGCACGCTTCAAATAATTTTTATTTAAAAAATTTCATTTTCCTTACATTTTAATCCAGCTGTTGCCATAAATTTTCAATTGGATTGATGTCTAGCGTTTGTGGCGGAGTTTTCAGCATTCTACAGACATTGTACATCACCCATTCCTTACGTTTTCATAGCTGCATGCTTAGGACCATTACCCTACTGACAGTAGTATGTCTCACTTACGCCTAATTTTGATCCGCTGCAAGATAAAATATCGCGCAACACTTTACCATAATCTTCTGCTTTCATTATTCTTTCGATAAAAGCAAAGTTTCCGACACCATTTGCTGTCATGCAGCCTCAGACCATCACATGACCACCGCCGTGTATGACTGTAATATGCAAATGTTTCGCCTGCAGTTCAGTATTTGGGATAACTTCAACCTTCATTACGGAGTAAAATAATTTCTCCACGCGTTGATAATTACAGTTCTTTCGGCATGTTGGCTTCAAGATTTTTCTGAACACTAAACAAAAGTCTCGATATTAGGATACGTTTCCCGATGTATACAAACGATGTTCATATTTTACCTAAAGTGACAAAATGTCGCGGGAATAACATTGTATCAAGAGAATGGTTGGTGTGCAAATACTTGACTTTAAGAAAAGGTATTTTTACCCTCTCTTTTTTTTTACTTCTATTTTCTAAGAATTTTTAGTAATCGATTCTAAATATATATAGATTAAGCTATTAATACATTAATTAACTGGAATCATTCTGTGTTTTTGTAGACGTAATATCCTTGGTAGACGTGGTGCAGAGCTAAGAGCCCTCTGTTCAAAATCCTCCATGTATATATTTGCTAGCACGGGGCCACGTGCTAACCCATAGCAATGTCACATTTTTTCAATAAAATCCACATGTAAGATAATGTTTTTATAGTTCAAGATATTCTATAGGCCTACTCTTATATACTGCTAAACAGCGACATTCAACACTAAAAACGGTTTCTTTGTTAGATAGCGTAAGATCTTTCCGCCCACTAACAAAATGGTAAGATTTCCTGACATAAGATGTTGAGCCAGCTTATACCTGCACTAACTGTTGGAGGAAGAGGTACAGTCAGTACAGACTTTTTGTGTATTTCCGGTAACCCATACAACTTAGGAGGTTTTACACAGCTAGTTACGAGGGATTTAATAGGAACTTTGTCGGATGGAAGTGCCTTGCTAAGTGTATATGCGTGTATCTGGAGCTAGACCCCCCGAATGCCCAAGGAAGAGCTTGTTGGATGTCGTGATGCAGGACTTGAGAGCTATTGGTCTAATCACCCAGGACGATACAGACTGTGCAAAGTGGAGTAAGTTAAGCAGAAAAGCCAGACCTTGGTAATAAACGCCGGGATTAGTGCCAGGATGAAGAAAGTACATATAACATAGAAAAAAGTTATTTCAAAATTAGCTTTATATTTCACTTCATAGAAAGTTGATCTACAATGCATACAGAATATCAAAAACATGAAATTAAAAAATTCACGGAATCCTCGGTGGGCAACTCCCGACTCGCACTTGACTGATTTGTTTTATTTGTAAATAAATAAAAGTATGTAAAGTATGTAATTCATAAAGTGTCAATTTTAAGCGTTAGTTTTTTTAGTTTAATTAATTTGTTTTCTTTACTTTATTTCATTTACTTAAAAAAGTTATGCCAATGTCAAATATTAGATGTCAAGATGATGACGCAATGCCGTCAAGTGAAGTGAAATGTACTAATTTTCATACTTGCTCACGTTGTATCTTTGTACACTCAACGCTGCCAGTTTTCTAATTCCTGCTATTTCCCTATAAAATTTCATCTTTCCATAAGGTAAACTGAAATATTTACTAGTTATTCACTTTAAGAATACCTACATAATATTTTTTTTATAATGTTATTGTAGACATTTCATTTAACTTGCTATATACTTACTTTCACAAAAATATTGTAACCATATGTTTAAATGAAAATAAATGATAGCAATAAACTTAAATGTTTCTTAGCTTCTATTAAGTACTCGTTTAGGTCCTTATATTTATTTTCTAAGTCATGATTTAGAATATACACTAATAAAATTATTTTTATATTTGATACAAAGATAAAGTTTAACCTTTATTTCATCCCAATATTATCTAATTCATATATGATATGTTTATAATGCATTTAATATTTTTTTGAATTACTATTCCTTCGAAGGCTACATGATCCGTTGCACCATTTTTTAAAAAATGTATTATCTAGATATTAATTAATACCTTATTTACATTTTTATGATTTATATTTGAAACATATTTCTTAATTTATGAGTAAGGCTATTATTATTTATTTTATACTAAAATAACATATAGTCAATTTTTTTATAGTTCCAAAGTAAACATTATATTTGTGTTTTTGAATAATAAACATTATAATTTTATTCAATAATTGAACTTAGTTTAGCCACATAGTTAAAAGCAAATTATAACCTAGAATAAATTGTACAAATAAAAATGAACTCTGCTGTATCCCGCATACAGCAGGGTACAAATCAATTGCACAAATCTTTATCTAAAATTCAGTGATTTGCCCATATTATATTTTTATTTAAAAACTAGCGGACCCGTGCAAAGTTTCGTAAACTACTAAATAAACCCTATATGTTTTCAGAAGCTTGCCAGAATCAAATAGTGAAAACCCCCAGACAAACAGACAAAAATTTTAACCAATAACATTTTTTTAAAATATCTTCCAGGTACAGACACCGACCCTCTTACGATTTTATGATATGTATAGATTATTCCTTTGATCTACATTTAGAAAGTATATTAGTATAACATGGCATTAAGGCCTACTTTCTGCAAAATTTTCAAGACATGTTAGTTAGCAGAACCTTAAACCTCTTGTATACTAAATAAAGGAAATAAAATAATTTAACTATAATCATTCCCCCATATCAAAAAGAACAATATATAAGCAATGATATTTATATTCTTTATTGCACTAAAAAAATACATAATAAACAATATATAGACATTTTGTGTACAAAGGTGGACTTATCTCTATAAGAGATCTCTTCCAGCCAACCAGTGGAAGTGGATGAGTGAGTAGCGAGCAAAACAAAGTACAATTTAAGAAATTAAAAATTATATACTAGTAACAAAATACAGCTAAAATATATATATACGTACATATATAAGAGTAAACTATTTAAAGAATTTTTTTTATTTAAAGAATTTATAGCAAGACCACTCCCAACTGTGCGACAATGGCCTGCACATTTGTTATATATCTATCTAAATTTCAATTTGTTTCAAACTCACTTAGTGAATGTATGTTAAAGTTAGACGAGAACAAGTGTTGAGTTCTGTGACTGTAGTATTGCAATATTTCTTAAATAGTCAGGAACTGAAGAATGCAGTATCAACTGTACTTTCTTTCAAGCAATTTTTATAAATTCCATGCAATATAAACATAACTGTATAATGCAATAATAATACTAGTAATTAATTAGATTTTTTAAAAATAAAATTGTAATATACATCTATATTTTGATATATTATAGTAAAAAGAAAAAACAAATACTTTTGTCATTAGTAGCTATTGTTCATTATAACATTCTTCTTACAGATAGTTGCCATCATGGATACACAACTGACAGGAAATGAGATTAGAAAAGCATTTATAGACTTCTTCATCAGTAAAGGTCATAAATATGTCCATTCTTCCTCCACAATACCATTAGACGATCCAACACTGCTGTTTGCAAATGCAGGCATGAATCAATTTAAACCAATATTCTTAGGATCAGTAGACCCCAATTCAGACATGGCTCAATACATAAGAGTAGTTAATACCCAAAAATGTATAAGGGCAGGGGGGAAACACAATGATTTAGATGATGTTGGAAAAGATGTTTATCATCATACATTTTTTGAAATGATGGGAAATTGGTCTTTTGGTGATTATTTTAAAAAGGAAATATGTGCATGGGCTTGGGAACTTCTTACTCAGGTTTATAAATTATCTGGAGATAGATTGTATGTCACATATTTCGGAGGTGATAAGTCTTCAGGGTTGGACCCAGATTTAGAATGTAAAAATATCTGGCTGGACTTGGGAGTTTCAGAATCACACATTTTACCTGGTAGCATGAAAGATAATTTTTGGGAGATGGGTGAAACTGGGCCTTGTGGACCATGTTCCGAATTACACTATGACAGAATTGGTGGACGAAATGCTGCACATCTTGTAAATATGGATGATCCCGATGTCCTTGAAATTTGGAACTTGGTGTTCATACAATTTAATAGAGAATCTGATGGATCATTAAAATTATTACCAAAAAAACATATTGACTGTGGTTTGGGTTTAGAAAGATTAGTGTCTGTCATTCAAAATAAAAGAGCTAATTACGATACAGATTTCTTTATGCCTATCTTCCACGCTATTGAAAATGGTACAAAAATAAGACCATACAGTGGAAAAGTTGGGTCAGAAGATAAAGATGGGATTGATATGGCATACCGCGTTCTAGCTGATCATGCCCGAACTTTAACCATAGCTTTGTCTGATGGTGGATACCCCGATAACACAGGGAGAGGATATGTTCTTAGAAGAATTTTAAGAAGGGCTGTTCGATTTGCTTCAGAAAAACTCAATGCAAAACCCGGTTTTTTTGGGTCGTTAGTACGTACTGTTGTTCAATTACTTGGCGATGTTTTCCCAGAAATAAAAAAAGATCCAGAATCTATCATTCAGATCATTAATGAAGAAGAAATCCAGTTCTTGAAAACCCTCACCCGTGGACGCAATTTGCTTAACAGAACAATTGAGAAATTAGGTGATTCAAAAATCATACCGGGTGACATAGCATGGCGCATGTATGACACATATGGTTTTCCAATTGATTTAACTCAGTTGATGTGTGAGGAGAGGGGCTTATCAATAGACATGGAAGGATATGAAAAAGCCAAAAAGGAATCTCAATTATCATCTCAAGGCAAATCTGCAGGGCAGGAAGACTTATTGTCTTTAGATATACATGCTATAAGTCACTTGCAGGAGAACAGCGTTCCTATTACTGATGATTCCCCAAAATATAATTATGTGCCTTCAAAACCAGACAAAGACGCTGAATATAAGTTTTCTACATGTTCTGGTACTATTTTAGCTTTGCGTAAAGATAAACAATTTGTAAATGAAGTAACAAGTGGTCAAGAATGTGGCATTATCCTAGATAAAACTAATTTCTATGCCGAGCAAGGTGGTCAAATATTTGATGAAGGATACATGGTAAAGAGCGAGGATGACAGTGTAGAATTTACAGTTAAAAATGTGCAAGTTAAAGGTGGCTATGTTCTTCATGTCGGTAAAATCGAGGGAACACTTAAAGTTGGTGATTCTCTTGTTTTGCATATTGATACAGAAAGACGTAGACTAGTTATGAATAATCATACAGGAACTCATATTTTAAATAGTGTCTTAAGAAAAGTTCTCGGAAATGATTCTGATCAGCGTGGATCACTTGTAATGCCAGATCGTCTTAGATTTGATTTCACTAATAAAGGCCCTATGACAGTTAAACAGATCAAAGATGCCGAAGATGAAATTAAATCAATTATTAATAGTAATAAACGTGTCTACGCGAAACACACTAGTTTAAGCGAAGCTAAAAAAATTAAAGGTCTTCGTGCTATGTTTGATGAGCAATATCCTGATCCAGTTCGCGTAGTTTCTGTAGGTATACCAGTAGAAGAATTAGAGCAAAATCCAGATGGGTCGTCTGGAATGGATACTTCGGTAGAGTTTTGTGGTGGCTCGCATTTACACCAAACTGGCCATATTGGAGAATATGTCATAGTAAGTGAAGAAGGTATCGCAAAAGGTATTCGAAGAATTGTAGCATTAACTGGTCCTGAAGCAATAAAAGCCATAAATAAAATGAGCATTTTAGAAAATGAAGTCAATGACATTACAAGGTTCATTAAAGATGAGGGTGATAATATCAATCAAAAAGAAATAGTCAAAAAAATTATTGAACTTACAAATGACGTTTCTCACGCCCAGATATCATATTGGAAGAAAGAGGAGTTACGTAATATGCTGAAATCTCTCAAAAAACAATTGGACGATAAAGAAAGAGCCGCTAAAGCAATGACTATAAATTTAGTAATTGAAAAGGCAAAAGAAATGTGTTTGGAAGAAAAATGTCCAGAAGTAATTATTTCGGAGTTAAAAGCTTACAATAATACCAAAGCCCTAGATGGGGCTTTGAAACAAGTTAAACAATTGAAACCTGATTCAGCTGCTATGTTTCTTTCTGTCGATGAAGATTCTAATAAAATATTTTGTTTGGCGGCAGTACCTAAACCGTTAGTCGACAGAGGATTGTTAGCATCAGAATGGGTTCAGTCCATTGTACCCGCCATTGGGGGAAAAGGAGGTGGAAAATCAGAATCCGCACAAGCATCAGGGAATAATCCACGTGCCTTGCATGAAGCTATTACAATTGCCCAGAATTTCGCTCAATCAAAAATATCCAGTAATTAATTACTTATTAATATTAAACAATGCAGGAACTACTATTTTTATTATGCACTACTATTTATTTTTTACATCAGAGTTCATAATATTAATGATATCTAAGTGTCATAGTATATTTCTTTTAAATATATATAACAAATTAATTTTGAAAATTAAAACTTTTATTTATTAACGTTTTGTTTTATTTATGACTCAAGAGTCTAATTAATTAACTTTTAAAACTTAGTTGGAATATTTTGTTTCCGATGGACCTCTTATGCGCGTAAAAGCGTTTAATAAAATGTTATTACATATACTGTAATAGATACAAGGAAAGACATTGTTAAAATTTATGTCAGAAGTGAGATTCCACATGGTTGCATTTCTTTTTTAACCAACCTCAAAAAAGAGGATGTTCTCATTTTCAACTGATTTCAAAAATATTATATATTATATTTTTTATGTAAGTATGTTCTTGTCAATATACCAAAATGTTAGTTTGCATGTTGTTTCCACCTAATTAAGTGAAGTTTTACATAGGACAACCACTCGTATACAACCACTACAACCACCACTAGTACTTTTAAGGTCTACTCATCACTTAAAATCGTAAAATAAAAAAAAAATTAACAAAGAGAAAAACTGACTTCAAACAACTTTACAAAGATTTTATAATTTTAAAGTCGGTGTCAAGCTAATGCTACAGCGACCTTACTACAATATCAAAATACTAAGCCTGTTTGTTTTACTTAGTTCGTTGTTTGAAGTCGATTTTTCTTTTTGTAAAATAAATATTTATTTAACCAACTTTTATAATTTATGTTTGTGTATTTTTTTGAATATACATGGTAGTTAATGTAAAAAATACTGAACAAACAGAAGTGCAGAAATTACCAAAATAAGTAACACGAAACAAGAATCTCTATTCACTATTTTCCCCAAGTTCGTTACAAATAAATCTACGTAAAATCAATACATAGACTCCTCTGTATTTATTAATTTTGATAATCTCAATTATGTTATAAATCTTTTTTCAAGAAAGTTCTATAATAAAAATAAATTCTTTATACTAAACACAAAATGAGGTATAACAGCTATGGTAGCGGAAATAAAAGCTATGAGCAAAATATGTAATTCGATAATTGAAAAAAATTTAGACCTCAAACTTGAAAAAAATGCTGCACGCATCTCCTACGGAACACATACATCGGATTTTGATTGATGAATTTTCCTATGAAATACCTGTAAATTATCACAAATTTCATACAAAGTACTTTTGATTGCGTTGACTATTGTATTTATTGACCTATAGACAAAATCTAGGTTCTAAATATTTTTACTTAAAAGTAACGACCTCGCGAGGTCTTACTTTAGCGTAATAAATAAATTATATTTTTAGATTTGAACTTTTATTTTTACAATGTTCCTGGCTTTAAATATGAAAACAGTCTTTATTTTTAATTATTAAATTCATATCGTTTCGCTTCAAATTTTATAAACTTAAACATTGTAGGTACATATCTAATTTTATAAAATTTGAAACTATAAGTAATTGTCAAAACAATTTCATCATCGATGAAATCGATAAATTAAAATCATAATTATTATTAACTAATAAGTTTTATAGATATCGTTCAATAATATTATTTAACTCCATAAATCCATAGATTTCTTTAACTTAATATAGTATATTCCATCAATCGCGACCTACAAAATAACCTTTTTTTGTTTACTTTATACAGGGTGAGTCATATTGAACTTTCCGATTTCAATAAGGTGTGTATTAAAAACAAAGCGACATGCAGTAAAAATTATTTTATTGTTTGAAAGCACATAACATGCAGTTTTAATTTAGTTGGTTTTAAAAATGATATCCTGTAAATGTCTACCTCCATTGACCACACACTGCTGAAGCCTTTCCCGGAAGTTGTCCATTACTCGTCGAGTCATATTCAGCGGAATAGCATTGATTTCTTCCGTGATTGCAGCCTTCAGTTCATCGATGGTTCGGGGACGATGCGTGTACACCTTTTCCTTCAGGTAACCCCAGAGAAAGAAATCGCAGGGGGTTAAATCAGGTGATCTCGGCGGCCACCCAACGTCACCTCGCAAAGAAATGAGATGACCGGGAAACATTTGTCGCAGGATTTCCATTGAACGCCTGGATGTATGGGCTGTAGCACCATCTTGTTGGAACCAGATGTTATCGTTGTCATGATTCTGCGTTAATTCCTCCAATTTCGGTTTCAGAAAAGTTTCAAGCATGTCGCAATACCGAGCAGAGGTAACTGTGACGACTTGACCATCTTCTTCAAAAAAATAGGGACCCCACACACCAAACTCTGCAATAGCGCACCACACTGTCACTCGAGGGCTGTGAAGTGGTCGTTCGTGTAGGTTTCGTGGGTTATTCTCAGCCCAGTATCGAAAATTCTGTTTGTTGACAGTTCCGGCGAGGTGAAAATGTGCCTCATCACTGAAGATCAAAACAGCAGTGCGGGGGATCTGCTGAATGTCGCGGCATAAGTTTGTTCGTGTGTCTAAGTCTCTAACTGTTAATTCTTGCACTACCTGAATCTTGTATGGGTGAAATTTAAGGTCTCTATGCAGTATTCTGCGGACACTACTGAAAGATAATCCTAGTGAAGCGGCATGTTTCCGAACAGAACGCCGAGGGGATTGTTGAATTGAAGCCCGCACTCTATCCACGTTTTCCGCTGACGTTGACGTCCTAATTCGGCCTTGTGGTCTTGTTTTTAATGCTGATGATGTTGCTCTAAAATTTGATACCCAATTTCTGATTGTTGGTCCAGTGGGAATGGGATCACGTCGACCAATAGCAAAATGTAAACGGAACGCACGCTGTGTTGTGATCACGGAGCCGCCATTTTTAATAAACTCTTCAACTACGAACGCACGATGTTGTCCCGACCAAGCCATTGCTCACACTAAAACTGCATGTCATGGCGCGTCTAATGACACCATCCCCACCCTTCTACTCCTTCCCTTCTTCGTGCAACGTCCTTCCAAAACCGGAAAGTTCAATATGACTCACCCTGTATCTCATGCTTTCGTGAATAGGATATAAATGTGATAAATAAAATGAGCTATCGCACATAATTTTAGGAACTTTGTCTATTGACCACGTTTTTGAACTTGTTGACTAGACTATTAGATTAATAACTTTTTTTTATTTGATTTACATAGTATAACAATTATCATTCCGAAAAATCATAACACTTGAAGGACTTCAATGAAACAATTATCATTTTACATAATTTTATTGAACGTTATAGACGAACTTTATAAATATAGTTAAAACAAAATATATCTTATATAATCGACATAATACGCTAATGATATCTACACAATAAAATAAATGTTTAAACAAATATTCATATTTTTGGTTGGTCTTTTCACCGCGGCACCTAATCCATAGAAATAATTCCAAGATGGGAGCATGGTGCATAAAGTTAAAGTGATAATAATTTACATTACTCTACTAGTGCTAATAGCAAAAACATCTTTACTCCTGACCAAAACCTTCAGTTTCTTCGATAGCATAGTTTAATTTTTCACATAATTGTTCGTAGCTCTTATAGGGCGGGAGGTCGAGTCGATTGAAGCACGTATGCGACCGGGGCAGCCAAGTGTCTTTGCCAACCTGTATTCATAAATATTAACCACATTATTGATTATAGTTGCTAAAAGCATAATTATGACAAAGAATTGCAAGTATAAGTGAATTGTAAATATATATATTATCAGTTATTTTATGTGTATATTCTATTCACAAAGGCATGAGATAAAAGTTATCTTTTACGTGTTTATACACGTCAAAAAAACTTTGTTAACATGTCACGGTTGATGGAGTTACTATATTAAGTATAAAAAATATTTATCTATGGATTTATGGACTTTATTATTTATGTAATATACTAAATTAATGACCGATAGCACTGTAAATAATATTATCTTATTATAGAAATAAAATACCAGTAGTGGGGAAAAAAATATTAACAAAATTTGTTTACACTACAATATCCAATTATTTTCATTAATGTACTCTGAAATATAGTAAAGGAACGGTAAAATAAATGCAAAACGTATGTCACGTTTGAATAGTTATGCATTAATTTTATTGTTGAATTGCATCAATTTGTACTATAGAAAAGTTATACATTTATTATATTATAAAGTATAAACACTGTGTTCAGTGACAAAAAACTAGTTTTATTATTCTGTCATTAATTAGGATCAAGTTATAAGTATTAATTAATAAAATTACAATTTAAATTTGCGGATGTCGATAAAATTATTTTTATAATTATATTTTAAAATTTTATAAAATTGAATATATATTTCTTAAAACGAAGTAATTATCTTAAAAGAAACGAATACAATTAATAAAATATAAAAATACATTAAATTATTCCAAGATTTCATATTCATTCCACCAAAGCCACTTTAAATTATTTTCTTTACTTTCAATAATAATTTTTAAATACTTGAAATGTAAAAACACCTAAAAGCCAACTTCTTCTCAAACTTGTGACATATTTTAATAGTATAACAATAAATTACATACTGTAATTATGATAAGATAATAAGTACATTTTATATAAAATTATTTTGTCATCCGTCAGATTATATTCGCCATTTTCAGTTATTTTCATAGAATTTCCGTCATTACTTTTGTTTTTATTAATAATAACTATACGCTTGGCAAAGGCTTGCATTGACCATGCGATAAAAGAAGAGCAAAAGATGCAAAAAAATATGCTAATATGGTGGACCATTTCGTCATTAATGTAGGTGTTAGTTCCCCAGAATCCTCCGAATTTAAATAAATAATTGAATAATATATATATTTAGTTTTATTATCCTCATAGTTAAGTACCTTTTAGTAAAATTTGTACATAAATAAATTAAATAGAAATAAAAAAATAACAACAAACACAATTTTGTTTTTTACATTTTGTCTCATGACAATTATTTTAAGAAAAAAACAAACCTTTTCTATACAAAATAAAAAAAAAACCCGGTTTTTTTGGGTCGTTAGTACGTACTGTTGTTCAATTACTTGGCGATGTTTTCCCAGAAATAAAAAAAGATCCAGAATCTATCATTCAGATCATTAATGAAGAAGAAATCCAGTTCTTGAAAACCCTCACCCGTGGACGCAATTTGCTTAACAGAACAATTGAGAAATTAGGTGATTCAAAAATCATACCGGGTGACATAGCATGGCGCATGTATGACACATATGGTTTTCCAATTGATTTAACTCAGTTGATGTGTGAGGAGAGGGGCTTATCAATAGACATGGAAGGATATGAAAAAGCCAAAAAGGAATCTCAATTATCATCTCAAGGCAAATCTGCAGGGCAGGAAGACTTATTGTCTTTAGATATACATGCTATAAGTCACTTGCAGGAGAACAGCGTTCCTATTACTGATGATTCCCCAAAATATAATTATGTGCCTTCAACACCAGACAAAGACGCTGAATATAAGTTTTCTACATGTTCTGGTACTATTTTAGCTTTGCGTAAAGATAAACAATTTGTAAATGAAGTAACAAGTGGTCAAGAATGTGGCATTATCCTAGATAAAACTAATTTCTATGCCGAGCAAGGTGGTCAAATATTTGATGAAGGATACATGGTAAAGAGCGAGGATGACAGTGTAGAATTTACAGTTAAAAATGTGCAAGTTAAAGGTGGCTATGTTCTTCATGTCGGTAAAATCGAGGGAACACTTAAAGTTGGTGATTCTCTTGTTTTGCATATTGATACAGAAAGACGTAGACTAGTTATGAATAATCATACAGGAACTCATATTTTAAATAGTGTCTTAAGAAAAGTTCTCGGAAATGATTCTGATCAGCGTGGATCACTTGTAATGCCAGATCGTCTTAGATTTGATTTCACTAATAAAGGCCCTATGACAGTTAAACAGATCAAAGATGCCGAAGATGAAATTAAATCAATTATTAATAGTAATAAACGTGTCTACGCGAAACACACTAGTTTAAGCGAAGCTAAAAAAATTAAAGGTCTTCGTGCTATGTTTGATGAGCAATATCCTGATCCAGTTCGCGTAGTTTCTGTAGGTATACCAGTAGAAGAATTAGAGCAAAATCCAGATGGGTCGTCTGGAATGGATACTTCGGTAGAGTTTTGTGGTGGCTCGCATTTACACCAAACTGGCCATATTGGAGAATATGTCATAGTAAGTGAAGAAGGTATCGCAAAAGGTATTCGAAGAATTGTAGCATTAACTGGTCCTGAAGCAATAAAAGCCATAAATAAAATGAGCATTTTAGAAAATGAAGTCAATGACATTACAAGGTTCATTAAAGATGAGGGTGATAATATCAATCAAAAAGAAATAGTCAAAAAAATTATTGAACTTACAAATGACGTTTCTCACGCCCAGATATCATATTGGAAGAAAGAGGAGTTACGTAATATGCTGAAATCTCTCAAAAAACAATTGGACGATAAAGAAAGAGCCGCTAAAGCAATGACTATAAATTTAGTAATTGAAAAGGCAAAAGAAATGTGTTTGGAAGAAAAATGTCCAGAAGTAATTATTTCGGAGTTAAAAGCTTACAATAATACCAAAGCCCTAGATGGGGCTTTGAAACAAGTTAAACAATTGAAACCTGATTCAGCTGCTATGTTTCTTTCTGTCGATGAAGATTCTAATAAAATATTTTGTTTGGCGGCAGTACCTAAACCGTTAGTCGACAGAGGATTGTTAGCATCAGAATGGGTTCAGTCCATTGTACCCGCCATTGGGGGAAAAGGAGGTGGAAAATCAGAATCCGCACAAGCATCAGGGAATAATCCACGTGCCTTGCATGAAGCTATTACAATTGCCCAGAATTTCGCTCAATCAAAAATATCCAGTAATTAATTACTTATTAATATTAAACAATGCAGGAACTACTATTTTTATTATGCACTACTATTTATTTTTTACATCAGAGTTCATAATATTAATGATATCTAAGTGTCATAGTATATTTCTTTTAAATATATATAACAAATTAATTTTGAAAATTAAAACTTTTATTTATTAACGTTTTGTTTTATTTATGACTCAAGAGTCTAATTAATTAACTTTTAAAACTTAGTTGGAATATTTTGTTTCCGATGGACCTCTTATGCGCGTAAAAGCGTTTAATAAAATGTTATTACATATACTGTAATAGATACAAGGAAAGACATTGTTAAAATTTATGTCAGAAGTGAGATTCCACATGGTTGCATTTCTTTTTTAACCAACCTCAAAAAAGAGGATGTTCTCATTTTCAACTGATTTCAAAAATATTATATATTATATTTTTTATGTAAGTATGTTCTTGTCAATATACCAAAATGTTAGTTTGCATGTTGTTTCCACCTAATTAAGTGAAGTTTTACATAGGACAACCACTCGTATACAACCACTACAACCACCACTAGTACTTTTAAGGTCTACTCATCACTTAAAATCGTAAAATAAAAAAAAAATTAACAAAGAGAAAAACTGACTTCAAACAACTTTACAAAGATTTTATAATTTTAAAGTCGGTGTCAAGCTAATGCTACAGCGACCTTACTACAATATCAAAATACTAAGCCTGTTTGTTTTACTTAGTTCGTTGTTTGAAGTCGATTTTTCTTTTTGTAAAATAAATATTTATTTAACCAACTTTTATAATTTATGTTTGTGTATTTTTTTGAATATACATGGTAGTTAATGTAAAAAATACTGAACAAACAGAAGTGCAGAAATTACCAAAATAAGTAACACGAAACAAGAATCTCTATTCACTATTTTCCCCAAGTTCGTTACAAATAAATCTACGTAAAATCAATACATAGACTCCTCTGTATTTATTAATTTTGATAATCTCAATTATGTTATAAATCTTTTTTCAAGAAAGTTCTATAATAAAAATAAATTCTTTATACTAAACACAAAATGAGGTATAACAGCTATGGTAGCGGAAATAAAAGCTATGAGCAAAATATGTAATTCGATAATTGAAAAAAATTTAGACCTCAAACTTGAAAAAAATGCTGCACGCATCTCCTACGGAACACATACATCGGATTTTGATTGATGAATTTTCCTATGAAATACCTGTAAATTATCACAAATTTCATACAAAGTACTTTTGATTGCGTTGACTATTGTATTTATTGACCTATAGACAAAATCTAGGTTCTAAATATTTTTACTTAAAAGTAACGACCTCGCGAGGTCTTACTTTAGCGTAATAAATAAATTATATTTTTAGATTTGAACTTTTATTTTTACAATGTTCCTGGCTTTAAATATGAAAACAGTCTTTATTTTTAATTATTAAATTCATATCGTTTCGCTTCAAATTTTATAAACTTAAACATTGTAGGTACATATCTAATTTTATAAAATTTGAAACTATAAGTAATTGTCAAAACAATTTCATCATCGATGAAATCGATAAATTAAAATCATAATTATTATTAACTAATAAGTTTTATAGATATCGTTCAATAATATTATTTAACTCCATAAATCCATAGATTTCTTTAACTTAATATAGTATATTCCATCAATCGCGACCTACAAAATAACCTTTTTTTGTTTACTTTATACAGGGTGAGTCATATTGAACTTTCCGATTTCAATAAGGTGTGTATTAAAAACAAAGCGACATGCAGTAAAAATTATTTTATTGTTTGAAAGCACATAACATGCAGTTTTAATTTAGTTGGTTTTAAAAATGATATCCTGTAAATGTCTACCTCCATTGACCACACACTGCTGAAGCCTTTCCCGGAAGTTGTCCATTACTCGTCGAGTCATATTCAGCGGAATAGCATTGATTTCTTCCGTGATTGCAGCCTTCAGTTCATCGATGGTTCGGGGACGATGCGTGTACACCTTTTCCTTCAGGTAACCCCAGAGAAAGAAATCGCAGGGGGTTAAATCAGGTGATCTCGGCGGCCACCCAACGTCACCTCGCAAAGAAATGAGATGACCGGGAAACATTTGTCGCAGGATTTCCATTGAACGCCTGGATGTATGGGCTGTAGCACCATCTTGTTGGAACCAGATGTTATCGTTGTCATGATTCTGCGTTAATTCCTCCAATTTCGGTTTCAGAAAAGTTTCAAGCATGTCGCAATACCGAGCAGAGGTAACTGTGACGACTTGACCATCTTCTTCAAAAAAATAGGGACCCCACACACCAAACTCTGCAATAGCGCACCACACTGTCACTCGAGGGCTGTGAAGTGGTCGTTCGTGTAGGTTTCGTGGGTTATTCTCAGCCCAGTATCGAAAATTCTGTTTGTTGACAGTTCCGGCGAGGTGAAAATGTGCCTCATCACTGAAGATCAAAACAGCAGTGCGGGGGATCTGCTGAATGTCGCGGCATAAGTTTGTTCGTGTGTCTAAGTCTCTAACTGTTAATTCTTGCACTACCTGAATCTTGTATGGGTGAAATTTAAGGTCTCTATGCAGTATTCTGCGGACACTACTGAAAGATAATCCTAGTGAAGCGGCATGTTTCCGAACAGAACGCCGAGGGGATTGTTGAATTGAAGCCCGCACTCTATCCACGTTTTCCGCTGACGTTGACGTCCTAATTCGGCCTTGTGGTCTTGTTTTTAATGCTGATGATGTTGCTCTAAAATTTGATACCCAATTTCTGATTGTTGGTCCAGTGGGAATGGGATCACGTCGACCAATAGCAAAATGTAAACGGAACGCACGCTGTGTTGTGATCACGGAGCCGCCATTTTTAATAAACTCTTCAACTACGAACGCACGATGTTGTCCCGACCAAGCCATTGCTCACACTAAAACTGCATGTCATGGCGCGTCTAATGACACCATCCCCACCCTTCTACTCCTTCCCTTCTTCGTGCAACGTCCTTCCAAAACCGGAAAGTTCAATATGACTCACCCTGTATCTCATGCTTTCGTGAATAGGATATAAATGTGATAAATAAAATGAGCTATCGCACATAATTTTAGGAACTTTGTCTATTGACCACGTTTTTGAACTTGTTGACTAGACTATTAGATTAATAACTTTTTTTTATTTGATTTACATAGTATAACAATTATCATTCCGAAAAATCATAACACTTGAAGGACTTCAATGAAACAATTATCATTTTACATAATTTTATTGAACGTTATAGACGAACTTTATAAATATAGTTAAAACAAAATATATCTTATATAATCGACATAATACGCTAATGATATCTACACAATAAAATAAATGTTTAAACAAATATTCATATTTTTGGTTGGTCTTTTCACCGCGGCACCTAATCCATAGAAATAATTCCAAGATGGGAGCATGGTGCATAAAGTTAAAGTGATAATAATTTACATTACTCTACTAGTGCTAATAGCAAAAACATCTTTACTCCTGACCAAAACCTTCAGTTTCTTCGATAGCATAGTTTAATTTTTCACATAATTGTTCGTAGCTCTTATAGGGCGGGAGGTCGAGTCGATTGAAGCACGTATGCGACCGGGGCAGCCAAGTGTCTTTGCCAACCTGTATTCATAAATATTAACCACATTATTGATTATAGTTGCTAAAAGCATAATTATGACAAAGAATTGCAAGTATAAGTGAATTGTAAATATATATATTATCAGTTATTTTATGTGTA
Organism: Heliconius melpomene rosina; assembly: GCF_056956725.1. Lineage (NCBI taxonomy): Eukaryota > Metazoa > Arthropoda > Insecta > Lepidoptera > Nymphalidae > Heliconius > Heliconius melpomene. Next base: position 12,223,681 of record NC_140389.1, on the reverse strand, counting down.
TATTCTATTCACAAAGGCATGAGATAAAAGTTATCTTTTACGTGTTTATACACGTCAAAAAAACTTTGTTAACATGTCACGGTTGATGGAGTTACTATATTAAGTATAAAAAATATTTATCTATGGATTTATGGACTTTATTATTTATGTAATATACTAAATTAATGACCGATAGCACTGTAAATAATATTATCTTATTATAGAAATAAAATACCAGTAGTGGGGAAAAAAATATTAACAAAATTTGTTTACACTACAATATCCAATTATTTTCATTAATGTACTCTGAAATATAGTAAAGGAACGGTAAAATAAATGCAAAACGTATGTCACGTTTGAATAGTTATGCATTAATTTTATTGTTGAATTGCATCAATTTGTACTATAGAAAAGTTATACATTTATTATATTATAAAGTATAAACACTGTGTTCAGTGACAAAAAACTAGTTTTATTATTCTGTCATTAATTAGGATCAAGTTATAAGTATTAATTAATAAAATTACAATTTAAATTTGCGGATGTCGATAAAATTATTTTTATAATTATATTTTAAAATTTTATAAAATTGAATATATATTTCTTAAAACGAAGTAATTATCTTAAAAGAAACGAATACAATTAATAAAATATAAAAATACATTAAATTATTCCAAGATTTCATATTCATTCCACCAAAGCCACTTTAAATTATTTTCTTTACTTTCAATAATAATTTTTAAATACTTGAAATGTAAAAACACCTAAAAGCCAACTTCTTCTCAAACTTGTGACATATTTTAATAGTATAACAATAAATTACATACTGTAATTATGATAAGATAATAAGTACATTTTATATAAAATTATTTTGTCATCCGTCAGATTATATTCGCCATTTTCAGTTATTTTCATAGAATTTCCGTCATTACTTTTGTTTTTATTAATAATAACTATACGCTTGGCAAAGGCTTGCATTGACCATGCGATAAAAGAAGAGCAAAAGATGCAAAAAAATATGCTAATATGGTGGACCATTTCGTCATTAATGTAGGTGTTAGTTCCCCAGAATCCTCCGAATTTAAATAAATAATTGAATAATATATATATTTAGTTTTATTATCCTCATAGTTAAGTACCTTTTAGTAAAATTTGTACATAAATAAATTAAATAGAAATAAAAAAATAACAACAAACACAATTTTGTTTTTTACATTTTGTCTCATGACAATTATTTTAAGAAAAAAACAAACCTTTTCTATACAAAATAAAAAAAAAACCCGGTTTTTTTGGGTCGTTAGTACGTACTGTTGTTCAATTACTTGGCGATGTTTTCCCAGAAATAAAAAAAGATCCAGAATCTATCATTCAGATCATTAATGAAGAAGAAATCCAGTTCTTGAAAACCCTCACCCGTGGACGCAATTTGCTTAACAGAACAATTGAGAAATTAGGTGATTCAAAAATCATACCGGGTGACATAGCATGGCGCATGTATGACACATATGGTTTTCCAATTGATTTAACTCAGTTGATGTGTGAGGAGAGGGGCTTATCAATAGACATGGAAGGATATGAAAAAGCCAAAAAGGAATCTCAATTATCATCTCAAGGCAAATCTGCAGGGCAGGAAGACTTATTGTCTTTAGATATACATGCTATAAGTCACTTGCAGGAGAACAGCGTTCCTATTACTGATGATTCCCCAAAATATAATTATGTGCCTTCAACACCAGACAAAGACGCTGAATATAAGTTTTCTACATGTTCTGGTACTATTTTAGCTTTGCGTAAAGATAAACAATTTGTAAATGAAGTAACAAGTGGTCAAGAATGTGGCATTATCCTAGATAAAACTAATTTCTATGCCGAGCAAGGTGGTCAAATATTTGATGAAGGATACATGGTAAAGAGCGAGGATGACAGTGTAGAATTTACAGTTAAAAATGTGCAAGTTAAAGGTGGCTATGTTCTTCATGTCGGTAAAATCGAGGGAACACTTAAAGTTGGTGATTCTCTTGTTTTGCATATTGATACAGAAAGACGTAGACTAGTTATGAATAATCATACAGGAACTCATATTTTAAATAGTGTCTTAAGAAAAGTTCTCGGAAATGATTCTGATCAGCGTGGATCACTTGTAATGCCAGATCGTCTTAGATTTGATTTCACTAATAAAGGCCCTATGACAGTTAAACAGATCAAAGATGCCGAAGATGAAATTAAATCAATTATTAATAGTAATAAACGTGTCTACGCGAAACACACTAGTTTAAGCGAAGCTAAAAAAATTAAAGGTCTTCGTGCTATGTTTGATGAGCAATATCCTGATCCAGTTCGCGTAGTTTCTGTAGGTATACCAGTAGAAGAATTAGAGCAAAATCCAGATGGGTCGTCTGGAATGGATACTTCGGTAGAGTTTTGTGGTGGCTCGCATTTACACCAAACTGGCCATATTGGAGAATATGTCATAGTAAGTGAAGAAGGTATCGCAAAAGGTATTCGAAGAATTGTAGCATTAACTGGTCCTGAAGCAATAAAAGCCATAAATAAAATGAGCATTTTAGAAAATGAAGTCAATGACATTACAAGGTTCATTAAAGATGAGGGTGATAATATCAATCAAAAAGAAATAGTCAAAAAAATTATTGAACTTACAAATGACGTTTCTCACGCCCAGATATCATATTGGAAGAAAGAGGAGTTACGTAATATGCTGAAATCTCTCAAAAAACAATTGGACGATAAAGAAAGAGCCGCTAAAGCAATGACTATAAATTTAGTAATTGAAAAGGCAAAAGAAATGTGTTTGGAAGAAAAATGTCCAGAAGTAATTATTTCGGAGTTAAAAGCTTACAATAATACCAAAGCCCTAGATGGGGCTTTGAAACAAGTTAAACAATTGAAACCTGATTCAGCTGCTATGTTTCTTTCTGTCGATGAAGATTCTAATAAAATATTTTGTTTGGCGGCAGTACCTAAACCGTTAGTCGACAGAGGATTGTTAGCATCAGAATGGGTTCAGTCCATTGTACCCGCCATTGGGGGAAAAGGAGGTGGAAAATCAGAATCCGCACAAGCATCAGGGAATAATCCACGTGCCTTGCATGAAGCTATTACAATTGCCCAGAATTTCGCTCAATCAAAAATATCCAGTAATTAATTACTTATTAATATTAAACAATGCAGGAACTACTATTTTTATTATGCACTACTATTTATTTTTTACATCAGAGTTCATAATATTAATGATATCTAAGTGTCATAGTATATTTCTTTTAAATATATATAACAAATTAATTTTGAAAATTAAAACTTTTATTTATTAACGTTTTGTTTTATTTATGACTCAAGAGTCTAATTAATTAACTTTTAAAACTTAGTTGGAATATTTTGTTTCCGATGGACCTCTTATGCGCGTAAAAGCGTTTAATAAAATGTTATTACATATACTGTAATAGATACAAGGAAAGACATTGTTAAAATTTATGTCAGAAGTGAGATTCCACATGGTTGCATTTCTTTTTTAACCAACCTCAAAAAAGAGGATGTTCTCATTTTCAACTGATTTCAAAAATATTATATATTATATTTTTTATGTAAGTATGTTCTTGTCAATATACCAAAATGTTAGTTTGCATGTTGTTTCCACCTAATTAAGTGAAGTTTTACATAGGACAACCACTCGTATACAACCACTACAACCACCACTAGTACTTTTAAGGTCTACTCATCACTTAAAATCGTAAAATAAAAAAAAAATTAACAAAGAGAAAAACTGACTTCAAACAACTTTACAAAGATTTTATAATTTTAAAGTCGGTGTCAAGCTAATGCTACAGCGACCTTACTACAATATCAAAATACTAAGCCTGTTTGTTTTACTTAGTTCGTTGTTTGAAGTCGATTTTTCTTTTTGTAAAATAAATATTTATTTAACCAACTTTTATAATTTATGTTTGTGTATTTTTTTGAATATACATGGTAGTTAATGTAAAAAATACTGAACAAACAGAAGTGCAGAAATTACCAAAATAAGTAACACGAAACAAGAATCTCTATTCACTATTTTCCCCAAGTTCGTTACAAATAAATCTACGTAAAATCAATACATAGACTCCTCTGTATTTATTAATTTTGATAATCTCAATTATGTTATAAATCTTTTTTCAAGAAAGTTCTATAATAAAAATAAATTCTTTATACTAAACACAAAATGAGGTATAACAGCTATGGTAGCGGAAATAAAAGCTATGAGCAAAATATGTAATTCGATAATTGAAAAAAATTTAGACCTCAAACTTGAAAAAAATGCTGCACGCATCTCCTACGGAACACATACATCGGATTTTGATTGATGAATTTTCCTATGAAATACCTGTAAATTATCACAAATTTCATACAAAGTACTTTTGATTGCGTTGACTATTGTATTTATTGACCTATAGACAAAATCTAGGTTCTAAATATTTTTACTTAAAAGTAACGACCTCGCGAGGTCTTACTTTAGCGTAATAAATAAATTATATTTTTAGATTTGAACTTTTATTTTTACAATGTTCCTGGCTTTAAATATGAAAACAGTCTTTATTTTTAATTATTAAATTCATATCGTTTCGCTTCAAATTTTATAAACTTAAACATTGTAGGTACATATCTAATTTTATAAAATTTGAAACTATAAGTAATTGTCAAAACAATTTCATCATCGATGAAATCGATAAATTAAAATCATAATTATTATTAACTAATAAGTTTTATAGATATCGTTCAATAATATTATTTAACTCCATAAATCCATAGATTTCTTTAACTTAATATAGTATATTCCATCAATCGCGACCTACAAAATAACCTTTTTTTGTTTACTTTATACAGGGTGAGTCATATTGAACTTTCCGATTTCAATAAGGTGTGTATTAAAAACAAAGCGACATGCAGTAAAAATTATTTTATTGTTTGAAAGCACATAACATGCAGTTTTAATTTAGTTGGTTTTAAAAATGATATCCTGTAAATGTCTACCTCCATTGACCACACACTGCTGAAGCCTTTCCCGGAAGTTGTCCATTACTCGTCGAGTCATATTCAGCGGAATAGCATTGATTTCTTCCGTGATTGCAGCCTTCAGTTCATCGATGGTTCGGGGACGATGCGTGTACACCTTTTCCTTCAGGTAACCCCAGAGAAAGAAATCGCAGGGGGTTAAATCAGGTGATCTCGGCGGCCACCCAACGTCACCTCGCAAAGAAATGAGATGACCGGGAAACATTTGTCGCAGGATTTCCATTGAACGCCTGGATGTATGGGCTGTAGCACCATCTTGTTGGAACCAGATGTTATCGTTGTCATGATTCTGCGTTAATTCCTCCAATTTCGGTTTCAGAAAAGTTTCAAGCATGTCGCAATACCGAGCAGAGGTAACTGTGACGACTTGACCATCTTCTTCAAAAAAATAGGGACCCCACACACCAAACTCTGCAATAGCGCACCACACTGTCACTCGAGGGCTGTGAAGTGGTCGTTCGTGTAGGTTTCGTGGGTTATTCTCAGCCCAGTATCGAAAATTCTGTTTGTTGACAGTTCCGGCGAGGTGAAAATGTGCCTCATCACTGAAGATCAAAACAGCAGTGCGGGGGATCTGCTGAATGTCGCGGCATAAGTTTGTTCGTGTGTCTAAGTCTCTAACTGTTAATTCTTGCACTACCTGAATCTTGTATGGGTGAAATTTAAGGTCTCTATGCAGTATTCTGCGGACACTACTGAAAGATAATCCTAGTGAAGCGGCATGTTTCCGAACAGAACGCCGAGGGGATTGTTGAATTGAAGCCCGCACTCTATCCACGTTTTCCGCTGACGTTGACGTCCTAATTCGGCCTTGTGGTCTTGTTTTTAATGCTGATGATGTTGCTCTAAAATTTGATACCCAATTTCTGATTGTTGGTCCAGTGGGAATGGGATCACGTCGACCAATAGCAAAATGTAAACGGAACGCACGCTGTGTTGTGATCACGGAGCCGCCATTTTTAATAAACTCTTCAACTACGAACGCACGATGTTGTCCCGACCAAGCCATTGCTCACACTAAAACTGCATGTCATGGCGCGTCTAATGACACCATCCCCACCCTTCTACTCCTTCCCTTCTTCGTGCAACGTCCTTCCAAAACCGGAAAGTTCAATATGACTCACCCTGTATCTCATGCTTTCGTGAATAGGATATAAATGTGATAAATAAAATGAGCTATCGCACATAATTTTAGGAACTTTGTCTATTGACCACGTTTTTGAACTTGTTGACTAGACTATTAGATTAATAACTTTTTTTTATTTGATTTACATAGTATAACAATTATCATTCCGAAAAATCATAACACTTGAAGGACTTCAATGAAACAATTATCATTTTACATAATTTTATTGAACGTTATAGACGAACTTTATAAATATAGTTAAAACAAAATATATCTTATATAATCGACATAATACGCTAATGATATCTACACAATAAAATAAATGTTTAAACAAATATTCATATTTTTGGTTGGTCTTTTCACCGCGGCACCTAATCCATAGAAATAATTCCAAGATGGGAGCATGGTGCATAAAGTTAAAGTGATAATAATTTACATTACTCTACTAGTGCTAATAGCAAAAACATCTTTACTCCTGACCAAAACCTTCAGTTTCTTCGATAGCATAGTTTAATTTTTCACATAATTGTTCGTAGCTCTTATAGGGCGGGAGGTCGAGTCGATTGAAGCACGTATGCGACCGGGGCAGCCAAGTGTCTTTGCCAACCTGTATTCATAAATATTAACCACATTATTGATTATAGTTGCTAAAAGCATAATTATGACAAAGAATTGCAAGTATAAGTGAATTGTAAATATATATATTATCAGTTATTTTATGTGTATATTCTATTCACAAAGGCATGAGATAAAAGTTATCTTTTACGTGTTTATACACGTCAAAAAAACTTTGTTAACATGTCACGGTTGATGGAGTTACTATATTAAGTATAAAAAATATTTATCTATGGATTTATGGACTTTATTATTTATGTAATATACTAAATTAATGACCGATAGCACTGTAAATAATATTATCTTATTATAGAAATAAAATACCAGTAGTGGGGAAAAAAATATTAACAAAATTTGTTTACACTACAATATCCAATTATTTTCATTAATGTACTCTGAAATATAGTAAAGGAACGGTAAAATAAATGCAAAACGTATGTCACGTTTGAATAGTTATGCATTAATTTTATTGTTGAATTGCATCAATTTGTACTATAGAAAAGTTATACATTTATTATATTATAAAGTATAAACACTGTGTTCAGTGACAAAAAACTAGTTTTATTATTCTGTCATTAATTAGGATCAAGTTATAAGTATTAATTAATAAAATTACAATTTAAATTTGCGGATGTCGATAAAATTATTTTTATAATTATATTTTAAAATTTTATAAAATTGAATATATATTTCTTAAAACGAAGTAATTATCTTAAAAGAAACGAATACAATTAATAAAATATAAAAATACATTAAATTATTCCAAGATTTCATATTCATTCCACCAAAGCCACTTTAAATTATTTTCTTTACTTTCAATAATAATTTTTAAATACTTGAAATGTAAAAACACCTAAAAGCCAACTTCTTCTCAAACTTGTGACATATTTTAATAGTATAACAATAAATTACATACTGTAATTATGATAAGATAATAAGTACATTTTATATAAAATTATTTTGTCATCCGTCAGATTATATTCGCCATTTTCAGTTATTTTCATAGAATTTCCGTCATTACTTTTGTTTTTATTAATAATAACTATACGCTTGGCAAAGGCTTGCATTGACCATGCGATAAAAGAAGAGCAAAAGATGCAAAAAAATATGCTAATATGGTGGACCATTTCGTCATTAATGTAGGTGTTAGTTCCCCAGAATCCTCCGAATTTAAATAAATAATTGAATAATATATATATTTAGTTTTATTATCCTCATAGTTAAGTACCTTTTAGTAAAATTTGTACATAAATAAATTAAATAGAAATAAAAAAATAACAACAAACACAATTTTGTTTTTTACATTTTGTCTCATGACAATTATTTTAAGAAAAAAACAAACCTTTTCTATACAAAATCTTTGAGGACCATTGGAGCCCATTAATTCAGCAAATCCGCCAACTGGCACTCGACATGTTCCTGTTACGAACTGCAATAGCCTCGCTCTCTTTTCATTGTCCATTTGTCGCACAAACTAAAAAAATAAGATATAATAAAAACCTATGAGAATAAGTTAACAATATTAATAGCATAATAATTATTTCTCCCCAAATAAAAGGAAATATTCATTATATTTCTGCTCGAGACCTTGTAATGGAGGATTAGAGAATTTTTGAAATTACAGATCACTTTGATAACAAACTGACAAGTATATATGTACGAGTGTTCCTTTTTTAAGATATTTTTTTTAGCGTCACATTGTACTCTGCATATAACAGGGTAGGCATAGGGAAAGTAGTGTTAAGACAAGTTGATGGGCCTAACTCCACGCCCGATATATTTTTTAAAAGAGCCATGAAATGATAAAAGCTCCAATCCCCAAAATGACAATCAAACTCACAACTGTCTTTTGTCTTACACAATCATCAGAGTGACTCATATTTTGATTATTTCTTCGGGAATAGGTCATGCGCAAAAGTTTAGAAAACCTTACTACAGAGCAGCCACAACTCATCGACTGTATTATACGCTCTAGAAATTAATTCATCATAGTTCCTAAGCCTAACAGGTTAAGTCTTTTAGCAAACAATAGAGATTTCGTTGTTATACTTTTCGCTTCTACCTAGTAAAAATTAAAGTTATTCCTGGTAACTTCATTAATAAATAAAGAATAACTTAAATATTCCATTACATACCTGCCAAAACCATACAACTTGTTTGCTGGTGCGCGTGTAGTGCCTGTATATGGTGTTGCGTTGCCAGTCGTCCACGTCCACCTCCTGCATACCGCACAACATCAGCTCCAGCTCGCGCTCGTCGAAGTACTTCAACCATTCTAGCGGCACCACCTGAAATTCAGAGGATGATATAATTTTACTAAAAAAGCAACTTTACGCTTATTCCCGTATAACAAGAAAAAGGTTGGCTTTGGACAAATGTATACTCGGCTAAAAAAACATTATTTTTATTATATGGATTTTAATAAAATTTTTAGTAAATCACATTAGAAAACGGTAAATCTAATGAACTTCATCATTTCTTCATATATATGTCCCAGAAACATATGAGTATACTTCAAAACTGCAGTGGTCCTTATTTTGTTTGTTGAGTAGTATATAAGAAAATTTTTAAATAAAAAAGTATTCCTATTATTTTTAAAGTTTACTATTATTATTACTAGAAATCAGGAGCGTGAATAACAGTTTAAATAGTTTTTTTCGTTATGTATCACCATAAAAAGTTATGAATGGTATTGTTTTGAAATGAACTTAACATTATAATTTAACAACAAATGTTATAAAAAATCACTTTTTAGATTAATTATAAAAATTAAGATAAAAAACTAATAATTACCTCATTAAAGCCATCAAGAAAAGCGTTTGTTTGTTCTTCAATTCCTCTAGTCATTCTCCATTGTGTAACTAATTGTAAATATTGCTCTTTGTTAGACTGAAAAAAAATAATTAAATACATAAATGTATTAGTATAGTATTTATCTCAAAAATTATGCAAAGGCGCTATCCATAATTTACGTCACACGAAATACATAATTTTTTGACCAATTGAACACATACATACTTGACAATGTTACTTTAGAAATTATTAAATTAATTAAACTATCAGTTCCAAAATTATGTCTGTTTATTATATTTTGAAATGTTACGAAATTTAAGATCACTGCCTACCCTATGTCACAATGTCACCCTTCGTCAACCTCCTCCTTCACGTTCAATGTGTGACGTAATTATGTTAATAGATTCTAAGTTTTGATCGTGTTCAAACTTACCTCAGTTACACGTTCCTTATCGCCCGCGGGCTTCAATTCATGGTGTATAACTTGTCCTAGAACTTCAAAATCTACACTAAACCACATTTCAAGACCGCATTCATCAATATTGTTGTCTTTGATCCATACTAGCGAATTATAAAATTCTGGGTCAATAGATTCTATATCTTTCATGGTTAATTTTTTATTCAACATTCTCTTATAAAAAGGCATAGTGAAACCAGAATAAATAAATCTGCCGTGGTACAGGGCCATGGCTATAAATCTTCCTATAAACTTAAAATATAACAAATGATCTGGGTTAACATAACTGGCTGGATTGATTTGAAGGCTGTAGTTGTTTTTATTAGCATACTCGAAGAGACAGTACATAGGATTTAGCACTTCATGCGACAGAAGGAAGAACCACTCGCGACTTACTCCTCCATAATCTAAGCCTTCTTCACCACGGAATATTATATACAACCTTCTTCGTAATTCATACGCAGGTAGCCTCATTATCTGTAAAAAATAAAGGATTTATTTGATTAAAAATAATTATCATACAAATGATATATTCAAAAAATTAATTGTGATGTATAAGATAACTTGTTATGAAATATAATTAGATATGTACACTGTTGAAAGATATGTTGTTCCCAAGGATTTAAAATTGAATACAATTTTTTAAAAAAAGGTGTAAGTGTTAACAAAAATAGAGAGCTTGTTAATCCTACACATGACTTTAATTTTTAATTATACTATTTTTTGGCTTTGATATCACATACATATATATATATATATGTATATGATTACTACTTTGATTTTAAAAAATATATTATCTTTAAAACCATAGCAATAGTAAACATATCGTAACATTAGTCCAACACGGGTGCATGAATTATTTTTATTTCCCTTATTTTCTCTGGTAATATGAAGCAGCAGCAGCATTCAGTTCAACCACTGAAAATTTAAAACAAAACAATTTCTCGACTTTAGGACGGAAAGTGATAATAAGGTTGTCTTTATCCGAGCCCCGTCCCTGTAGTACGCACTTGGTGATAAGAATCCTCAAAGAGCGTCTGCCGGGACAGCGTGATCTTGATGTGGCTGGGCAGCGCGTTGCTCTGGCACAGGTAGCGGAACTGCGACAGCTTCCAGCGAAAGGAGCGCTCGTAGGCGCGTGGCACGCCGTACGCGCCCTGCGGCCCTTTAGGCGCGCCCGGCCGCGGGTCCTGGAACGTGGTCGTGCGCGTATTGTGGTCCACGAAGTAGCGCGTGCCCTCTTCTGTGAAGCGGATCTCCCAACCCGGCGGCAGTGCCTCCTCTAGTGCGCTGATCTCTTGGCCCTGTCATTATATAACATATTCTGCATTGTAATACAGAGAGACTCATTCATGCCACCTTTACTTAATATTTGCTCATACATATCACCATATCACATCATTATCATCATATCACCAACGTAACATGTGACACATGACATATATGTGACGTACATCTACACATGTAATACTACACTACTACACAAATGATCCATAAAATTGAATTTAAATCTTAAGAACAAGAGGAACAAAACTATTTAAATAATTATAATTAAGCCAGTTAGTGTATAGTAAGTGTGGTGTAGTGTGTAATAGTTTTTACCCACTCTTATTCAAGAAAACACAGAAAAAAACAATACCTGCGTGCGCGGGTCCTCCCACTGTGTGGTGCGGTTCTTATGATTAACGTAGTAGACGCGTCCGTCGGGCTGCACGCGGCGCTCCCAGCCCGCCGGCAGCGCGCCCAGCGCCTCCTCGCCCGCGGTCGCGCCCGCACCCGCTCCCGAGCCCGCGCTCGCCGGCGACGCGGCCGACACGCTAGGAGCGCCACTGTTACCACTACCTGTGCCTGTAAATACACAAATATGAAAATATTAAATAATAAATTCCGTACAGTTAATCTGAGTAACTTTGGCAGGTACGAGCGAAATATACCACTACATCTAAAAATTTAAAGCACATTGCAAGAGCGTTTTGGTTTTATTAGTGCTCTCATAATACTTTTCACCTTTTCAAATGTTTTAATTAACTTAATTCTTCCAGTATTCTTCTAAAAAGAAATAAATTAAGCTAATTAAAAAAGTTTATTGTATAAGAGACAGGTTTTTAAGGATAAAGTGCAAAGGATCCCTGGCAGGGTTCTTTCAAGCAGCGTAGCATTCTTTCATATTTTCTCAATGTGTCCGAACTATCCGAGTATGTTCTAAGAAATATCTAAAAAAATACTAATCTAAAGTACCACCACTTTTTATAAGTGAAAAGTTATGCTGTTAGTTGTAATATGTATTTGATTTCCATTAACGAAATTATTACGGCTTGTTTATTTTCTTTTTAGTTTTATGCAGTTGGGGTTTTGGTTTTTTTAAATATTTTTTTATTGTATTCAGAAAATATTATTATAAAGTATCCATCATTTATCTATGAAGGATACTTTTGAAATTAATAAAGTTTGATAAATTAGTAAACTACAAAACAATTATTAGTTAAAATATTCAATCTTAATTATTATTTTACATTAATGATTAATCATTTCGATTCAGAGAAGAGCGAAAGAAAAGGATAAAATGTTATACAAATATATACATTAAATACAATAACGAAATTTGGAGTAAAATTTAATACGTGTGGGTTATTGTGTCAAAAATAATGTTATTGACAACAAAAATAGGATTGTTGGTGATAAAGCACACTTATCTGATATTTGTGTACAGAATACAGATAAAATTAATGAGTATCATAATGATAATTTTTGATATTAATAAAATCCTCAAAGTGCCATAGTGGAATAATATGAGACTGTAATCGCGATAGTTGTGGGTTCGATTTCTACTTGAAGTATATTTAACTGTTTTTTCCTACCGGCGGCATCGAGTTCTGCGGGGGCGGCGGCGGAGGCGGCTGCGTTGGGCGCCACGGGGTGCGGCGGGTGCGCAGGGTGCGTGTGGTGCGGCGGGTGCGGCGGCTGCGGCGGCGGGTACAGGAAGCGCTGGTTGCCCTGCGCGACCACGTGGCGGCGTTCGCCGCGCCAGTGCTGGAAGCGCGCCAGGCGCTCCGTGTCGGGCCGCTGCCACGTGGTGGTGCGCGTGTTGTGGTCCACGTAGTACACTCGCCCGCGCGCGTCGCGCCGCACCTCCCAGCCCGGCGGCAGCGGCTGCGGCCGCTCCCACGACGTCGACCGCGAGTTATGGTCCACGTAGTACCTGCATCATTTCATTGCCTTATTTTAAAGCTATTACTTATAAAAATGTACTATTTGTAGGTTACACCCACAGTGTTTGATGAATTACTCCTTAACTGTATGACTGTAGATTATTACATATGATTACAAGAAACTATTATATTAAACTAGCATTTATAGAAACATCTCTTCTTTTTATTATAAAATTTTACTTTAAATATATATATATTATTTCCGAGTACCACAATAAAAATTATCATCACATATAATATGTTTACCGTAGTGTATGAACTATTATTTCATACACTACACTCTTAAAGTATATTGTATTTCATACTTTCTCCCGTAAACATCAAATCGCATCGCCCAGCCGGGCGGCAGGGGTTCCTCAGCGGCCGCGGCGGAGGGGGGCGCAGGCACGGCAGCGGGGGGCGCGGGGCCAGGTGCGTGCGCAGCGTCATCCTGGCGCGACGTCCCGGCGCCGCTGTCTACCGCTGCCCGCTCGTTCGCGGTGCCGTTGCTCAGCGGCGGTGGACCTGGCGGTGGCTATACAATTTTTTTCTTGTTACTATTAGCAATCTGATTACTATTACACGGTCATCGTCTTGGCACAGCATTTGACTGTAATCGCGACAGTTCAATTGATAGTATCGAACCTTAAATAATAAATATATAAAGATAGAACTTCAATAATAAATATATAAATCTTAATTTGTGTTAAATAATAACTCTCGAAGGTGTGTTGATCAATGTCAGATATCAAGACAATACAACCAAAGTAATAAAAATATTATTATTATTGCAGTATTGTAATAATAATAATCATTACAAAATATATAAAAGTTATTCCTGATAAATTAATAAAAAATAAAATAAAGTTCACACTCGCCGCGCATTACCTCAACACCAAAATGAAGAAATGAAAATATAAATTTTAAATATTAAATATTTCGTCGCATCGAGTGGGGATGGAACCCACAACCAGTAGCATTTACAGTCTCATTTTGTACCCGCGCGCCACTACTGGCCTCAATATTTAATAATAAATATTTGTTAATAATACATAGAAAAAGTAGCATTTACAGTCTCATTTTGTACCCGCGCGCCACTACTGGCCTCAATATTTAATAATAAATATTTGTTAATAATACATAGAAAAAATTTAAGTCCAAACCAATCAGAACTATGCACTATCTTAAATATTTCTGAATATATTCTGAGGATATTATTGTATACCTACAATTTAACGCAGCACAAAAGAAAAAATGTAAATAAGAAATAGTGTTGTTGTACTTATCACACTAATACATAATTATATGTTATGTGCTGAACAAATCTCATCACAAGTATAATGAAATTTAATAAATGAAGAACCTGAATGTTACAACTACTTACTCGTAATGTTCGGGGGTGTACCAAAGACCTGAGTGTTTCAGAATTATTTCGTAATCTAATTCTGGCTCGAATACCGTCATTAAGTGTACTAGTTGGTTCATTTATGACTTCATGTGACTGAGCTAGAACTGCAGGATCTATTCTTAAACCATCCAATAACAATATTAATTCGGCTGATTTTGTTTCTGTATCTGAGCTTGAAGAATTATCTTGTGATACTGTTTTCATCATATCTAAAAGTAATGTATATGTTTTTAATATCAGCTTTTCATGAAAATAAAAGGTTAAGTAAAGAATTTATTACAAACTTTAGATAGAATTCAAAATTTGAATAGCAAACAATAAGAAGTTCAAATTTAATAAATTCAGGAGCAGCTTCTAATCTTGCAATATATTTTTTTAAATATGTAAGATATCAATCTGTTTACATTTCTATATATACTGAATACAAATATCTCCAATAATGTCATCACGCATATGGGTCACACACAACATATGGGTCTAGTTAAGCTTTACAATATTGAATATATTTTTTTAACTATTAATAATATAATCGGTTGATGAGAGATGTTATAAAAGATGTTATAAAACTAAACATAAATCAATTAATACTTCTGCCAACAATATAAATAAAATAACATTATTATAACATATTTTATGTTATGCTTTATTGAACTTGAATTAAGGAAAAGGATCTTTCATACATTACCTAAGTTCAATTCTACATTTTCACACTTTCCATTGAAGTATAAAAGAAGTTGTAGGAAGTTTACTTTTTTTTCACCAATAATATTGTCCTTCCTAAAGCTATGGTGGTCAGCCAGGCGGAATAATAATTGTGATAAAGGAGTCACTAAAATTGTAAATTCTTCTTTCCATTTTGGATGAAGTGTATTTTTTAGAACTTCCGTTCTTCTATAAATTTTGTCATCTACTATAACTTGTAAATATGGATTCGGTTTGAACAGTCCAGAGTTACGTATATTGGCTGATTCAACTGTAATGTTAAAGTTATGATATAGTATAATTGCCTTTACTTATTATTGTAATTTGTAAAAATAATATCATATTATTATTTATCTTATGTTTGTAAAATGTGCTGTTCACGGAGTGGCATGTCATCATGCAATTACTTGAATGGAACATCTTATAAAAATTATTGTTAGCATGCATTGTAAAAACAAAGTAGGCAGAGGAGAAAAGAGAAACTAGGATTAAAGATAAATAATGATCTAGTGCCATAATAAGAACATAACCTAATACCATAAAAAAATATTTACTACAAACTTACTTAAACATTCATATTCATTGTATATAAATACCTGTCAAACTCAGCTGATGATATGCTGATAGAGAGATCGGAGCAGTTAGTGTTGGAATGGTTTCAGTCATAGTGATAGATTATTTCATATTATGTTTTGAAACAAAATTTCCACATTATTAAATATATCACATATCTAAAACAGAAATATTCCTCAATATAATTCTCACTTCTCCAATACATTTAATACTGTAAGAACATCTTATACACAGTTTAAGTTTTATGTTATCTGTTTATGATGAAGAAATGATTTACTGCATAATACATTCTTATCTTGTGATAAGCATTTGAGTAAAATCATTTATAAGTCATTATTATATAAAGTATTGATATGGTAATAATACATTTAAATTTAAAATTAATATCAAGTTAGATTATATATACAGATTATTTCAGTGAAATAAATATACAAATAATTTATATTGTAATTTTTTAAAATATCAGAGGGTATAACATTCCATATTTTATAAAATTGATCGTTAACACTAATATCTGGAAATAAGACGTACTAGACATACGAATAAATAATATTAGATCTGCTTACAAATAAAAAAAAGGTACTAATTTACTTAATACATTCTGAGATGTTGTAATTCTTGTCTATGCATTTGTAAGTTACATATTGATGTTATTGATATAAATTAATTTGATTAGCCTATTACCAATTTATAATCATGTCGAATCCAGCGAATTCTTCAGATTGTCACTATCGTTCTCTCTTATCACACTGTCTGAAAGGAAATGGACTTAAAATTTTACTTGTCACACAATGGTCAATATTATCAACACAATCAACTTTCGAGTGCAAAATTTCCATGTAGTTATATTTCTTACATATATAACGCTTAATTAAATATTTCTAAAAACTTATAATCTTCTAATTTTGTAAACAAAAATAATACTAAGATTAATTAGTCACAAGTTACTTATTACCACAGACACTTTTAAACAACTTGCTAGCACCAACAAAACCACAGAACACATTTACTCAAACTGAACAAAACAGACTAATTGGTATAATATAGACCACACAACCAATATAGAAGAATAATATACTACAGATTAAATAACACACATAACATTAACAAATTATTAATTACGGTACTATTTCGAAAAAAAAGTGCAACCATGCATAGAGGATTGGACTGTGGAGGTCGACGGTGAAGATTGTAATTGTAGTATTATTTTGGTAATATTTACCAATTAAATAAATCTCAAATTAAAAAATATATAAGAAGAGAACAAGACTTCTGTTGTTTTATTTCGTGAAAATAAATCAGTGTTACCTAATTTGGCCTGAATTATGAAAACAAGTTATTCATGATTGAATGTATAAATTATATAATAAATGTATTGGCAGTTGGTGATAGCCAGATTTAGTAAATAGTTTAGTAGTTAAGTATTGATAGTAATATTATGTGTGTGGCTAGCCATACACAATATTATTGATAACACGTACTTTATTGACAATATTATTGTACATGTGTGGCCAGGCTAAGAAGCTGAGCTGGATAGTGGATACATTGGACATTGCCATTATCAAATGTGTTCTTACGACAATAATTTAATTTCAATGTACCCAATAAAATATTATTTTTTCTCCGTTGTGGTTGTGAGTGTGACAACTGACAACACTGGTTGTCATGTCAATCATAATTTGCAATCACAACATTCGTTTTCGTTCGCATACAAGGTCAATAAAATTAAGAATAAAGTAGCGTTTTTTACTTTAATATCAATAATTCATTATAATTCCTTAGTCCTTACTTTTAAGGACTTACTCTTTTTCTTTACTCAAACGTTGTTGATGTTTTTTTCTGTGTAATTCTAAATTTTCCAATAAAATCGAAAATGAGCCCTGTTGAAAGTGTTCCTGTTGCAATTTTAGACCACATTGATGATTATATCGAGTTACTGTATGACGATATTCCCGAGAAGATTAAAGGATCAGCACTCATTTTGCAACTTGCTAGGAATCCAGATAATTTGATAGAATTAGCTAGAAATGGTAAGTATATTCTGCTTTTCTCACTTTTTATGTTCTCAAGAAAACAATTGTCCACAATACATTATATCCCACTTTAAATAAATAAATTTTATATAATTTAGGTTCATTAATCTTCATTAGTTCAGATAAGTCTAAATTTGATAGATCTGTTACTCATATTTTTACTCTATATTTTAATATTTTAGAAGCTCTCTTGAGTGCCCTCTCAAGAGTTTTAAGAGAAGAATGGAAACGAAGTATTGAATTAAGTACAAATATTGTTTATACATTTTTCTGCTTTTCAACTTATATTGAGTTCCACTCTGTTATCATACAGTATAAAATAGGTTCTCTATGCATGGATGTCATTGATTATGAGCTTAAACGTTATGACCAGTGGAAAGAAAAAGTTGAAGGAAAGAAACAAGTGCTTACTCCTGAGAAAGTAAGTGAATAGCTTATTTATTTATTGTTTTTATCAATTATTACACAACGAAAAAGAAAATGAACAGCAAACACTTAGAACTATATTTACAATCATACTTACAATAAACACTGCACACAAAAAAATAATAAAGTAATGATTTGCTTGTAAGTGCCTATTAATTAAATGCTATGATTATTCTTTTGTTGAAATCTGTATTTTTTTTGTTAATTATAATATTTTTCATATAAAATTACAAAGTGTTTTACAGAATGAATTACCAAAGAGTCGCATTCCAGAGCCAAAACGGAGGCCAAAATCAGGGACTTGGGCTGTTGCTGATGTTAATATACAAAAAACCCGTTCAATTGTCTCTAGTTATCACGAAGATCTATGTAATGCTTCAGATGATGTGCTATCCAAAAATGATGAGGAACAAATGAAAAGAAAAC
Organism: Heliconius melpomene rosina; assembly: GCF_056956725.1. Lineage (NCBI taxonomy): Eukaryota > Metazoa > Arthropoda > Insecta > Lepidoptera > Nymphalidae > Heliconius > Heliconius melpomene. The sequence goes on along the minus strand of NC_140389.1, from coordinate 12,204,888 downwards.
TGAAAACATTGTCAAAAAGACAAGAGCAACTATTAAGAGTGGCTTTTTATATGCTTCTCAATATAGCTGATAATATTAAAGTTGAAGAGAAAATGCATAAAAAAGACATAGTTGGCTTACTAATTGGAGCATTAGAAAGACATTCAAATATTGATCTTCTTATATTGATTGTATCTTTTCTACAAAAGCTATCAATTTTTGTTGAAAATAAAAATGCTATGGCTTCTAAAGGAATCATTGAGAAACTAGCCCCTTTGCTAGATTCACCCAATGCAGATTTAGTGAATGTTACTTTAAAATTACTGTTTAATTTGACATTTGATACCAAATTACGAAATAAAATGATAAAGCTAAATCTTCTCCCAAAATTTATTCAATTTACAAGTGAGTAGAAAATTTACAAATAATATTGTATAATTTCACAAAAATTCAGAAGAATTAAGCATACTTATGACTCAATTTTGCAGGTGATGATAAACACATTAACTTGGCAATGAAAATTTTATACCATCTGAGTATGGATGACCGTGTAAAGTTAATGTTCACTCAATCAGATTGTGTCAAATTGGTGAGAACATACTTTATTTTATTTATTAATATATTTTTTAAGAACTGATTTATAAGCAAGCTGCCGAACATAACAAAAAGTAAAATAACTATCAAATTACATATTATCATTTGCATTTGTTTTTATTACTACAATGAACACTACTGACTAGTATAGAATGGATAACATACAGTTGCAAAAATACACAGTTATGTAACACTGTTAGTAAATGTGACCAGGAGTGAAAGCAGCCTCACTGTGTCTGTCACTGCCGATGCTGACTTATATAAATTATAAAATGTATTGCAGCTAACGGACATGCTGCTTCTGAACGTGAACAGCGGCGCGAGCAGCCCCAGCGCGCCGGGGACCACCGACGTGCTGTTGGCGCTGTGCGTGAGTGTGGCGTGGTGCGCGCGCGCCGCCGCGCAGATGGCGGCGGAGGGCCGCCTGCGCGAGCTGCTGGCGCGCGCCTTCCGTCACCGCAACCACCTGCTTATGAAACTAGTGCGCAACCTGTCGTTACACGACCAGAACAAGCCCTTGTTTGTGGTAAGTCTGTCATACATATGATACATTCATGAGAAATACCTTTATTTTATAAATTGGTCACGCTGTATCCCACACGCAACAGAGTAGGCAGAGGGAACCTAGTGTTAAGACACTCCGTTCCCCAATTTCTGCCGATGACGAATTTCTCAATTACAAAATATCAACATATCATTTAAGTATTTTCTTGTTATTAGCAAATTTGTTAATATACCTCTTGATTCATTATAACTTGCTAAAGTAAAAGAACTGTATTTATTCGTTTTCGAGTCTCTCACATCGGCCGACGGAAAAGAATGTTGGGTTTTAGCTAAAGTAGCTAATATTGAGCACTGAACGGCAAAAGAGAAACGGCGTCATCGTGACCACTGGCCTCGTGCCGCGTCCACTCTGCTCAGGTGCCCCTCTTGCTGATAGCCGCCAACCGCCGCCAGCGCCAGAAGATGTGAAAGGCTCGAATGAATGGGTTTAACCTAACAAAATAACATAATATGCCATTAAACGTTATTATTTTATTAGAATCTTGCTAGATTTGTTTTTAAGTGGTGTATAATTACTTAATTTATATAATTATTATACATTTAAATTAATAAAGACACATATTCTACTTTGCAGTAACAACACCGTGAGGATAGTTATTTTTAACCGACTTCTGTAAGAAAAGGAGGTTATCAATTCGACTGTATTTTTTTTTTTTTCTTTTTTTTTTTTATGTTTGTTACCTCATAACTTTTGACTGGGTGAACCGATTTTGATATTTTTTTTTTATTTGAAAGGTGAAGCTTCCCGAATGGTCCCATTTTTTTTGGTCCATGTCTTACAATGGTATCCATGAGAAAATAACATAAGTCTTAAATTTGCATTAGGTATGTGCGCGACTAATAGCCGAATAACTCAATGTTGCGCCAACCGATTTTGATGATTCTTTTTTTATTTGAAAGGATACATTTCAAGGATAATTTGGTGAAAGTTTGGTTAGGTTCCGATTATGGAATCCGTTGAAAATTGAGAAAGTTTGTTTTTTTTTCGTAAAAAATTGATTATACTGTAATAGTTACAAGCAAAAACTTTTTAAATTGATGTCAGAAGTGAGATTCCTGATCGTTACATTTCTTTTCAACCAACCTCAAAAAAGAGGATATTCTCATTTTCAACCAACTTCAAAAAAGGGAGATTCCCAATTCGCCCGAATACTTTTTATGTATGTTCTTGTCAATATACCAAAATGTTACTTTGCACAAAAATAATACCTAATTAAATGAAGTTTTACATGGGACAACCACTACCACTCGTTGAGAACCACTACCACCACCATCACCACTCGTTTAAGAAGCATCATTTTAAGATCTACATCACTTAAAATCGTAAAATAAATTAATTTTTAACAAAAACAAAAACCGACTTCTAACAACGAACTAAAAAGTGAAAAATAATTTTACAAAGATTTTATAATTTTGAAGTCGGTGCCAAGTAAAACAAACAGGCTTAGTAATTAGATATTGTAGTAAGGTTGTTGTAGCAGTAGTTTGACACCGACTTCAAAATTATAAAATCTTTGTAAAATTATTTTTCACTTTTTAGTTCGTTGTTAGAAGTCGGTTTTTGTTTTTGTTAAAAATTAATTTATAGCTTATTTTTTAATTTAGGAGTTTGTGGGCGACATTGCCGGTGCCGCCACAAACGACGAGGCTCCAGAGGAGTTTGTCATTGAATGTATGGGGACACTCAGTAACATTCTCAGTGTTAACAATAACATCGACGTATACGCTGTAGTCGAACGATACAATCTAATACCATGCTTGTTAAAAATTCTGGATCCAGGTAAGCATGGGGCTGTTTATAAATAAGATCACATTAATTTTATGTTTTTTATCCCCTTATCTACATACTATGACGTCGCATATCTTGTAATGTTTCACCAAGAAATTATTAAATTAAAACAGCAGTTCCAGAATTATACTTATATATGGTTCATTAAACATATTTTATGTGCTTCAAAGGTTGTCTGGTAGACATTTCTTAAACTAATAAGACCGCTTTTTACGTGTTTTTCTTTTTTGTTTATGTTTTACATATTTATTTGTTTTGTGTGTGCAATAAAGAATACTCTATTTTATTCTATTCTATTCTGTATATGAAATGTTGTCATAAAACTACACAAGCAATTTCACGCTTAATATGTAATTTACACATGGGCTCTTTATTTTGCTAAGGTGTTCGTTCTATGACAGGCAATCAGCGTTCGGCGCCGCTGGTGCTGGAGGCAGTGGTGGCGGCGGGGGTGGCTGGAGCGGACGCGCGCGCGGCCGCAGCGTTAGCTACGGCGGGCGGCGGAGGCGCGCTGGTGGGTGCGCTGCGGGACCGCCAGGCCGACGACGACCACGTGCTGCACACCGTCTTCGCTTTCCGCCAGATGCTGGCGCATGCGGCCGCCGCCGACTGCCTCGTCAACACCACTGGCACGTGTCGGAGTAACCTGGGATGCTTAGATACTTTCATTTCTTAGTTATTTCCATTTCACCATGCGGGTGAAGACGCATGTAAAAGCTAGTATAAAAATAATCTTATGCTTTACGAGTAATCCAAAGTTACCAATAAAATTAAAACCAAATCAATTCAGCTTCACGCTGTATCCCGCACACAGCAGTGTAGGCAGAAGGAACCTAGTATTAGACACTCCGTTCCCCATATTTGCGCAGAATTGTGGAGGAATGAATTGATGAGTGGCAGAACTCAAGGTCGCGCTTTACCTCGAAACCAGAGCGAAGAAATGGAAACATAAATTAAATAAATATTTCATCTCCTCAAGTGGGGATCGAAACTACAACCAGTCGGTTTTACAGTAACACAATGTGCCCCTGCGACACAAATGGCTGGCGAAAATTAATTATTATTAATTTATTATTAAATATATATTAATAGTAATTACTATTTTAATCGTTTTTAATAGTTTAATCTTTATATTTAGAGGCTCCAGCATACCTTATTGATCTCATGCAAGACAAAAACGTTGAAATAAGAAAAATGTGTGACTCTTGCTTGGATATTATTTCACAAATGCCAAATGAGTGGGCAGCTCGAATAAAGGTAAGCGATAAATAAAAAATATATATTTAGAAATATACAATAGCATTTTAAAACTTATAAAATTTTATAATCAGAATTTTTTGCATATTCTTTTTTTATTGTGTGCAATAATACATATGAATAAATATCCTATTCAGCTGGAGCGTTTCCGTTGCCACAACGGGCAGTGGCTGTCGGTGGTGGAGACGCTGGGCGAGGGCGGCGGCGCGGGGGACGCGGCCGACGACCTCCCGCCGTATCTGTCCGCCGAGTACTTGACCTCGCACCGTCTTACTACATCTGGTAAAACAAAACAATTGGTTATTTTCCTATACAACGACCCCTTAATTCTCAAACCAGCTAACTATGCGTGAACTGTACAAGAGACACCGAAAGTGTTGTTATCTTTTTCATACCATATATTAATGACAAAAAAACTATTTACACAAAATGTTCTCTAAAAAAGTATTTTTTTAATCAGTGGTCCGCAAAAAAAAATGTGTTTTTGGCGTCTCTTACAAATAGAGTTAGCTGGTATGCAAATTAAGGTATCACAATGTACAATTGAGATAGTTTAGGGAATACATGCAAATAGAAAATGTTCGTTTTTGTTATTCAAATAAGAAAAGTTATTTTAAAATGTTCCTTTTAGTTATCCAAATAATCAAAGTTTTAGAATTTTTTGAATATGCGAAACAACGTTCTTGTTTTGTCAGTACATTTATTTATAAGACCACATATCTTGGCTGTGACAACTGGTTTTTTCGATTTTTTTATAATAATTATGAATACATTGAATAATTAATTTTAAATCACATATAAAGTTATAAACTGAACTACATTTTTGTTTCTTGACTACTACATTTTCGTTTATCAACAATAAAAATTAAATACAGTTACCTTAAATTATCTTTACAGATTCCCAAATATCACTTAACGACGACTCGGACAGTCTTTCTGGCGAAGTGGATTTTAATCGAGCTAATAGCAGGTATAGAACATTATATATTAGTTAATAATAACATGAATAAAGATTAATATCTGTCCGATATTTAATTTAGTTTGTGGGCATACGGGTACGCGACCCCGTATCCTCGTGCCGCCGTTGTTACATCTTCATCCAGTCCGTAAGAGTAATGTGTTTCCTCTTCTCCTCCTCCTTTGTTATACCTATCCGAAAAATAAGGTAAAGAGTGTCTTGATACTAGGTTCTCAGATTCCTTTTGCCTACCCTACTATGTGCGGCATACGGCATGAAGTTAAAAAAAAGATTATATTATGTCTCCTCTGCCTATCTAGCATGAAGCTAAAGAAATCATAACATTACAATACATTGAGCCCAAACATAATACTTGTGTTGTAAATTGATATTATATTATTCATATTTGTAGTTAAGATTGCTAGATGCATGATGATTGCTTATATGAAATATTGAAATTGTTCTGTGAGAGAGATAATAAGGAGTCATTTGTTTGGGAGCTATGATGCCACAGCATACATACAATTTCACGAGTAGTCTAACTTATAACTCTCCTATCTATCTGACGGGGCTAAAATAACGTAAAAAGTCCAACAATGTTGAGGATAAGGATTTAATTTTAAATAATACAAGCGGCCCGCCCACGGTTACACCCGCGTGAACTATGTTATTATTAATTTCTGTCTCTATGACTACGTCCTAGTGACGTCCACCCAAAATTTGAGATTCCTAGCATTTGTAGTAACGAAGTTTCATACAAACTTTCAACCCCAAAAACAACCCCTTAGAAGTCGAATATTGCAAATTCCCATCTTAGCGAGCACCTACGTCCTATAAGTAACTCCTATGCAAAATTTGAGATTCCTAGCACATGTAGTTTCTGAGATTTCGTGATGAGTGAGTGACCTTTCGATTTTATATATATACTTAGATTATGCAAACCTCAACTTACGCCCCGCGGACTGTACGCTAATGTATACAAAAATCTTATTAAGTTATTTTACTGTCTTTAAATAAAATCAATGCCATAAGTCAAATTGGATCGTTATTTTGCTATTCCGCTATATTGTAATTAAATTAATATAATTGTAATTAAATATAGTCTATATTATATGGTATATATATATAAATATATATTGTAATTAAATAAATAATACTAGAGAATTTAATATATATAGACTTAACTATGTATTATTAGTTTCAAGCCACACTTTTTTCTTAATAATATTAAAAGATTTAAATATGTCTTTACAGAAATACGCAAGATGGGCAAAGTGACGAGTTACTAGGATTGTCAGACTCATTATCTGGAAAAACTTTAGATGACGACGCACAATTTTCTAAAAACATGAATGTGTTTGCTTAATTTATACTTACATTTACTTATTTATAATAATACTTGTATTGATTTATTATGGCTGTTATTTTGTATTTTTTAAAATACAGATTAATTTTATTAAAAGATAATCTAAATTATTCTAATATAACATACTTATTAATAAAGTCAAAGTCAAAATCAAAATATCTTTATTCCATAAAAATGCTTAACATTCACTTGGACATGTCATAAAAGATAAAAAAAAATGGAAAACAAAATAACCAAAAAAAATGTGCAATTTTGACTTGAAAAAAGCCCGTTCAAATGGTTGAGCTCATGAGAAGATACAGGCAAAGAAACTCATGGCCACTCTTTTTAAATGCCAACATTTGTTATAAATCACAATTAACAATTTTAACTTAGAAATAGAGCAACTCATTTCCAAACATCTTTATCGCGAACATAATCTTTAACAGAGTAATAAGCTTTTTGGCAGAGCCTGTGCTTTACCACTTTTTTAAATTTGTTCAGTGATAAATTAACCACGTCGTTTGGAAGTTTGTTATAAAAGTGTATACTTTGACCTACGAATGAGTGAGACACTTTATGGAGCCTAGAGAAGGGCACAGCAAGCTTATTTTTATTTCTTAAATTATATTGATGGAGGTCACTGTTTTTATTAAATTTATTAATATTCTTATGCACATATACTAAGTTGTCGTAAATATATTGGGAGTGTAGTGTGAGGATGTTAAAGTCTTTAAATTTATTCCTTAGTGACTCCCGTGGACCCATTTTATAGACTGCTCGGACAGCCCGTTTTTGGAGCACAAAAATGGTATCTATGTCAGCGGCACTACCCCAAAGTAATAGGCCGTAAGACATAATGCTATGAAAATAGCTGAAGTATACTAAACGCGCGGTGTCAACATCGGTCAGTTGACGAATCTTGCGGATAGCATACGCTGCCGAACTAAGTCTACCAGATAAAGTTTCTATATGCGGACCCCATTGTAACTTAGCATCTAATGTTATACCTAAGAAAACAGTTTCATTAACTACTTTAAGTTCCTTATTGTTCATCAAAACCCTGGTTTCTACTTGTTGAACATTCTTAGTAAAGAACCTGATACATTTAGTTTTACTACTATTTAAAAGCAAGTTATTGGCACTAAACCAGTGCAATATCCTAGAAAGAGCATTGTTTACATCGTCAATTTCCAATTGCTGTCTATTAACCTTAAAAACTAAAGATGTATCATCTGCAAACAACACCATTTCACAGATATCTCTCATAAGGTGAGGTAAGTCATTAATGTACAAAAGGAACAAAAACGGACCCAGAATAGAGCCTTGTGGCACCCCCAATGCTACAGGTGACCCGTGTGATAGTTTCCCGTTGACATTTACCTTTTGAATCCTATCACTTAAATAAGAAGTGAGAAGATCCAAAGCAATACCTCTTATACCATAGTGGTGTAGCTTCCTGATAAGAGTTTTATGCTGCACACAATCAAATGCTTTGGATAAGTCACAAAACACCCCAAAGGCATCACGTGACTCCTCCCAAGCCGCGAATACACTCTCTAATAATTTGACCCCAGCATCAGATGTTGACCTTCCACGAGTGAAACCAAATTGACCTGTGTGCAGTAATTTATTTTTATTAAAATAAGTAAGAAGCTGACTGAGTATCAGCTTTTCAAAAATTTTACTAAACGTAGGTAGTACTGAAATCGGTCTGAAATTTGTGGGGTCTTGCGTACTACCTGATTTAAACAATGGAGTTATTTTACTATATTTCATCAAATCAGGAAACACTCCACAATCAATACATCTATTAAAAATTGTAACTAAATCAGGAATCAAAATATCAATTAAAGAATTTATGATATTAACTGAGACACCCCACAAGTCGGCTGTCTTTTTCATACTAATTGATTTGAAAGCTACACTAATGTCTGAATAATTTACATGACGGAAAACGAAACCATTATAAAATTCGGGAACATTGTCTTTAATTAACGATTCTGCAATAGTGGTGGAAGAACCTAAATCGTTTGTTAGACTGACTGGGAAAGTAGAGAAAAACTTTTCAAATGCAATGGGCACTTAGAAATCGGAATCAACAATGTGACCGTCAATACTAAGTTTAAAATTAGAATCTTTCACCCTAGTTCTCCCAGTCTCGGCATTAACAACCTTCCAAGTGGCTTCAATTTTATTATTACTATTTCTGATTTTTGTTTTAATAAATAAAGATTTAGCAATTTTGCAAACTCTTTTGAAAATTTTAGAGTAAGATTTTAAGTACTCTTTAAACTCTTCACCACTATTAAACTGTTTTTCATAATATAACATATACAGTGTCTCCCTACTCTTATAAATACCTGCTGTGGCCCAGTCTCCAAAGATAGGACTATCAGTAATTGTAATCTCTTTGGGAGTAAATATTGAATGAAATTTATTAATAAAAGAGTAAAAAAAAGAATTGTACAAAGAATTGGGAGGTAAAGTTATATCTAAAACTAGTAAATTAGTTAGTAAACTAACTCTCATACGTTCCAAACGACTAGCTAATAAAAGTATTATATGCGGTATACAGCGTCAAGCTGAAAAAAGTATAGTTATTTCAAACTAAATCCTAGTGTTTTATTTAAGAAAATTATACTAAAAAGTTCCTTCATAAGAAGCTAATGGTTTGTCTTCATAAATATAAAAGGACATATACTTACATGTATGTTATTTGAAATATTTCCAAGTCACTAACAAATAATATTTATATAATATATTTATTCTCAAATTAGTTATATTATAAAAAATATAGTATATTTTATAATATATTATATTTTTTGTTATGTATGTACGGTACCATTTCCAACTTCAAATAAATCAATAAATACAATATTTATAATGTATTATGCAATTGTCATTCACTGCAATCATTAGTTCTTGTAATTAAGTGCTTTATGAAAATGTATCTAGTGCAAATAAAGTTTTTCCTCAACTATATATTTTTATTTTACTATATTAGTTATGAGATGCTTCTAACAACTGGTAAAGTTTAATTATATAATTTATTTATATTCAATTTATTTGTAGCATCTTAATTTTCTTGAAAAGTTAACTGATCTTTATTTCCTGGTTTCTAATCTTTTATTTATGAAATATAATAATAACATATTTTAGTATATGAATTTCAGTTCATTTCATGATTAGTATAACACTTATTATACAAGGCGCAACTTTTTTCAGTGTTTATTTGACTAAAATATATTCGAAACTGCTTGGTGATGTGCAAATTACGCGGCGAATTTCATTAAATATTGGTAAAAACGAAGCATAACGCTTGTATCTTTCTTGTTTTAAATTAGATAGATTGGATGTTTGATGATAATTTAGACGGACAACAAAGTCATGCTATAAGAGTTCATTTTTCTCTTGTAGTACAGAACCCTAAAAGTCGTGTGATGAAAAAGGCTACTTCGTGATAATATAAAATATATTTAATACTTTAGTTCATATTAATTTATCACGAATTATCTAAAGAATAACATATTTATTTGTTTTAAACAAAAAATATATTAAATTAAAGCATTCGAATTAGGTATATCCTCCGATTTTATAATTATTTTTTTACTACAGAAAATTGATTGTATTACGAGCTATAAGAAAAAGTTTATATGATTACCAAAACTTCATAATATAATTAATTTCGTTATATGAATTCGCTTTGATTTTAGATCAATCAAGGCAACTTATATGTTAGACAATTATTTTTATTATGTTTCTCTTTCATAATTCTCGGCAACTCAGCCCTTTGGAAGGCTTGCGTAGGGACACAGATCCAAGACGTAGACGCCCTTTAGAGAATATACAAATGTTTTACGGTAACTAATCAGCCGGGATCCATCCCTGAGTTACCACAGGTAATTGCCCAGAGATGGTCGCCTGCTAATGCATAGGACCTATGAAAAATATGGAAATCTGAACTAGGACTATGGAATAGAATTTGAATAGATCGGCTACTGGGCTATTGAATGAGATTAACGAACATCTGCCTTTATCGTTATTATTATTTTTAGCACATAACAGGGTAGACAGAGGGAATCTCGGAACCTAGTGATAAGACACTTACTCCCCGCTCTTCACCGAATAATATAATTGTACACTACTACTAATGGAAATAAATATATCTTTAACCGAAATCATATATTGTCTACTAATAATTAATAGTTAAAAATATACGGAACCATAGTGGTATATTCAACTCCAGTATATGCAGTATAGTATTTTACTGTATATTGGCAACCCTGAATATATTGTCATAATCTATTGGTCATAATTAAAATTTCAAATTTGATTTTGATATTTTTGATAACATTACGATCATTACGATTGAAGTTGAACTTTTGCACAATGCATATTATTGACTTGACTGTGCTTGAACTCAAATTTATTTATTAAAAAAACAAGCGTCGTGCATAATAAACAAAACATCTAAACATTTTTACTTAACCAAAAGCGAAAGGTGAAGGAGAACGTTTAATAGTAAATTTATTTATGTTCTTACGAATTCGACATTAAAACTGAATACATACAGAAAACCGGTTGAAGTAAATGACTAAGTGAGCGGTAGGTGGTATTATTAGTAGAGCCTTCCGCCTGACTCCTTTCACTTTCTTTTATTGTGTAACTTTAATATTTTGATAACATACTATAGTGAAATTCCTTTCATGTCTATCAATATCAAAGTGCAAAAGTCCACTTCTGAGATCGAAGTAAGTTATTGCAATTTCTTACAAATTCTAAAACTGCTTTTTCAATTTTCCACATAGTTGATAAAACTAAACTTAAAGCAAAAGACAACACTGCTGCCTTGATGTTATGTATATCATGCCTCATCATATGTTTAAGAAATAAATATCATTTACTTTACAGGATCTTAAGATGCTTCGGGCTTTAAGACTAGTAAGTTAAGGACACTGTTTTTATTTTATTGATATGTGGTTATGGAAATTTTAATAAAAATTACACTTTTGTTTTTCAGTGTCAATCTAATGGAATTTTCTTAGCTCCTTATGTGAGTTCTTTTCAATTGAAATGTAATTATACTGCAGCACAGCCTTTAGGTAAAGTTCAAAATTTGCCAAAATTGCCTGTGCCAAAACTCAGTGATACATTGAGTAAATATTTGAAAACTGTACAACCATTTCTAAATGATGATGAGTTTGCTAGCACTTCATCTTTAGTCAAAGAATTTGAACATGGAGTTGGACAGAAATTACAGGTAAAACTTTTATATCTTGAAAATATTTTATGTATGTGTATGTATACAAGGAAAATTCAAATATTATTTGTATTTTTAAGTATTGTTGTTTAAAGATTGTTAATTTCCTTCTATATTTTATCCTTAAAGTAGTGTCCATAACTTTGATATTTATATGAATATAATATTAATACTGGAGGGGACATGGCCTATGCTATATACCTAAAGATTATTAATTATAAGAATAACATAGCTTCGGCAATAAATATTGCTTTATTGCCTTCTAATAATTAATAATGTTAATGAATGCTAATGCCTTGACGAAACACGTTATTGCCTTCGACGCATGAAGAACGGAAAAGCGGTGGGACCTGACGACATTCCGATCGAAGCGTGGAAATCGTTGGGCTCTCTTGGCATGCTCATGCTTACTGACCTTTTTAACCACATCTTGAACACTGGTAAGATGCCGCATCAGTGGCGGCTTAGCTTTATTATCCCTATTTACAAGGGAAGGGGCAGTGTTCAAGATTGTAGTAGTTATAGGGACATTAAGCTTATGAGTCATACCATGAAGCTCTTCGAGCGCATGATCGACCTCAGGCTCCGCCGAGAGTGTACTATCTCTGAGTCTCAATATGGATTTCAGCCAGGATCGGGCACCATGGACGCCATTTTCGCCCTCAGAACTTTGATGGAGGCATACAGGGAAAAAAGGAGAGCTCTGCATGTGGCCTTTTTAGACCTGCAGAAGGCCTTTGACTGTGTGCCTCGTCAGTGTATCTGGTGGGCATTGCGATCCAAAGGGATCCCTGAGGCCTATATTGAGAATATCAGAGACATGTACCACGATTCCGCTTCTATGGTTAGGACTGCTGTTGGCGACACTAGACCCTTCCCGATTACAGTGGGGGTTCACCAGGGCTCAGCTCTTAGTCCGTTCTTATTCAATGTAGTGCTCGATACTGTCTCGGCTCACATCCAGGACCAGCCTCCATGGCTGATGATGTATGCCGATGACATAGCACTCATTGCCGAGAACCGACTGACGCTGGAGCGTAAAGTGAACCTCTGGAAGGGAACGCTTGAGAACGGCGGTCTTAAACTAAATGTGTCGAAGACAGAGTACATGGCCTGCGGGAGCCGGGACTCGAGCACCATCCTTATAGGTCCTGAGCCAGCCGTTAAGTCGGAGAAGTTCAGGTACCTTGGATCCGTTATGCACGAGTCTGGAGGCATCGATCACGATGTCCAAGGGCGGATAAGCGCTGCCTGGGCCAAATGGCGGGAGGTCACTGGTGTGGTCTGCGACCGCAGAATACCGCCCAAGCTCAAGGGGCATCATCCGACCGGTTCTTTTATACGGCAGCGAATGTTGGCCGGCACTATCCCGGCACACTCAGGAGCTTCACGTCACGGAATCATTTCCGTGACGTGCTGATGCTGAGGTGGATGTGCGGCGTGACGCGGTCTGACCGCATACGCAACACATTCATTCGAGGTAGTCTTGGAGTCCGTGACGTAGCGGATAAGCTCCAAGAGCGTCGTCTGAGATGGTTTGGCCACGTTACGCGCCGGCCTAAGAACTATGTCGGATGCAAGTGCCTTGCTATATCAGTCCCTGGAGTCAGACCTCCTGGACGCCCAAGGAAGCGCTGGCTGGATGTCGTGATGCAGGACATGAGAGCCAATGGTCTAACCACCGAGGACGCAAAAGACCGTGCAAAGTGGAGTAGGTTGAGTAGGAGGGCAGACCCTGGCAATAGCCGGGATTAATGCCAGGAGGAAAGAAAGAATGAATGCTAATGGACACGACACCTTCTGAATGGGCACTGCTGGACAATATTAGCAGCAGGAGTGTAAAGGCTATATGACACTGTTCAGTCACAACACTTGAACCAAATTAATTCTATTAATTGTATACTTATGATAATTAAATTGTGTCTATCTCCACCTCAAAGGCCGGCAATGCACCTGTAGCTCCTCTGGTGTTGTACAGGGTCGCGGGCGGTGGTGATCACCATGAGATGACCCGAACGCTTGTTTGCCTTGTCATATTTCCATAAAAAAAATTAAATCTTTTAAGCAAGCAATAGATTTATTTTAAATTTTATTATTTAATAATTATTAAAATATTATTAGTTTTTCTAAAACTCTAAATTGTGGGCTTATTTTACAGAATCTATTAGAAAAACATGCTGAAGCTCGTCAAAATTGGCTTGAGGAATGGTGGCTGAATACAGCATATTTAGAGTACAGAGATCCTGTTGTAGTATTTTCTAGCCCAGGTCTAGTTTTACCTTTTTGTAAATTTAACAATCAACAAGATCAATTAAGATATGCAGCAAAGACATTACTAGCTGCATTAGATTACAAATCATTGATAGACAAGTGAGTATTAAAATAAATAAAGTGAGCTTACACCCTTTCATGATCTTAAATAGGGTACATTTTCACTCCAAAATCTTTAAGTGGGGTGGTTTAATCGCCACTAAACACCAATTTTAAATCACTTTAACCTTCTTTTAACTATAATCATTCTTCTGACTGAGGAAGCAGGGGTTAAACCTATTGTAAGTTTACAGTCAGACACTGCCACTGCACACACCACTACAGCCTTAAAAGAAATAATTACTTTATACATGTGTAGTAGGGCTTAATAATTTTGTTGCACTTTATTTAAAGTATTATTAAGTACATGTCATTAGTATTAATTATTATATTTCTTTTTTTTTAGTGATAAAATTCCAGTTGAAATGATGGGAAAAAATCCCTTGGACATGTCTCAGTACAAAAAAATATTTGGCACATGTCGTATACCAATGGCTAAACGAGATAAATTATCGTACAATGATACCAAATATGTAACTGTTATGCATAATAATCATGTAAGATATTTTTCGTTACACAAGGAATTCTTTATTTATTTTATATCTTCCCTGCATATGCAGCAGCGGTGAACCTATTGTTAGGACACTCTGTACCCGACTTTCTGCTCAAACTTCAAAACTTGTTTTGAGTGATGGAACTTAATGCCGCGCTTTGGCTTGCTACCAAAGCATAGAGCCTGCAACCTAGGCGTTTACTGTCTAATACTGTCCCACTTTACCATTACAAATTTAAAAAAATAAATTAAATGAGCTGCACACTACAAATGTAAATAAATATTTCACTTCCTTGAGTGGGGATCGAACCCACAACCGTTGCGTTTCCGGCACACCATTGTGCCGCTTCGCCAAGACGGCTTCAACTTTTAGCATTACAGCAGATTATTGTATTAATTTATTTATTTTTTTTATTTATTTGTGTTAAAATTTTATAATAAATTTTACCAAAAAATAATATTCTAGATCTTTCATATGGATCTTTGGGGTGGTGATGGTAAACGGTTAAATGAAAACCAAATAATTGAAGCATTAAAAAAGGTAGTAGATATGTCACCAAATACTACAGATGAGGCTATAGGTGTTCTGACATCTGAAAACAGAGATAATTGGGCTAAAGCTTATCAACTGCTTATCAAAGGTAATATTGATTTACCATAGTACATACTACAAACACATTTAAACAAATATAATAAAGATCATATATTATTACTTTATTAGATTGTTATTTAACATTCATTGCCTTAATATTAAAGTATTAAAATATACATTTTTATGCAAATCATTATTAAGTCTGCGAGGTCTATGCTGAGCTTTGCATTTATGTAAGAGTTCATGTATAGTGTAGGTTTGATGTCGTCTCTCATCTTACACGGCTTACACTGCTTTTTGACAAGCAACATATTTATTTCTAAATATGTTAATTTTGTGTTGGATTTATTGAAAGTGAAAATAAAGTGGGCACCATTACCATACAACAATGAAAAATGTAATGCAAGAAGCTTATGAAAGTTGTAAAGACAGTTACCAGTCAAACTCGTGCATTACTTAGACACTAAAATACAAAGTAAAATTACTGAGGGGAGCTTAAATCAACTATTAAAGAAATATTATTTAAATCTAGAATTTATACGAGTTATGGTACTCGAGACAAACCTTCGTGGTTTTTTGTAGTGCCTTCATCAATGTAAAAATATATTTGTATGGATATTTGATAGTAATAAATAAATATGTATATATATATATACAGGTGTCCCAGGAGTCAACGATAAAACGAAAACAGGTGATAGACCAAGTCGTGACAGTTATGAGAAAGCTGCAGTATTAGCATTACATAACCACTCTCCATGAATGAAATGCATATTGGCAATGTATCAAAGACCGAGTATATGGTCTGCGAGATCGCGGACTCGAGCACTATCCTTATAGGTCCTGGGTCAGCCCCTAAGTCGAAAAAGTTCAGGTCTCTTAGATACGTCATGCACGAGTCTGGAGGTATCAATCACGATCTTCATGAGATAAGGGTTGCCTGGGCTAAGTGGCGGGAGGTCACTGGTGTGGTCTGTGATCGCAGGATACCGTCCAAACCTTTTCTGACTTAGGGGCTGGTCCAGGACTTTTATTTCCTTTGTAAATTTATCATCTACTAATCGTGGCCGCACTGAAGATAGTTAGCTGCGCACATTTAATTTATGATTTCTTACTTTTGATAATGTTCTTCAGTGTACAATGTGCAAAAGTTCTTCAAAGCGGTCATAACGCATCTGCCTTATTGCACCGTCCATTGAACGAGCTCCTATCACATTTAGAATCAGTAAACAAGTCTTCGCTGGCGGACATTGAGAGCAGTCTGGGCGTGCTGTGCCTGGACGGCGCGTCGGGGCTGTGGCGCGCCGCCGACGACGACGCACGCCGCACGCTCGCCGCGCAGCAGACCATACACGGCGGGGGTTCGGCCGGCCACGGTGGGAACAGGTGGTTCGATAAGACTATACAGGTGATTGCTGAGCGTTGCATTTATGTCTAAATCTTTATTTAGCTTCACGCTGTATCTGACGTATAGCTGTAGGCAGAGAGAACTACTCTATATTTGAGGCGAAAGCGCAAGTTTTATACAAGGGGAAATAATCAATTTCTCTAAAACAGGCAACAAATTTATCAAAATGCTACACATTGGGACAATTACTACTTTATAAAGACAACATTAGATCATTAGAAAAATAAGTAGAATATAATACTTAAAAATGTTGTTGTTAATTTACTGTATCTATTGATTATTCATGAAATGTAGTACCATTTTTTATTATACAGTAAGATTATTATGTAAAAAATATCTTTAAATATATATCGATAGTATAAATGACTGATTTATGCAGTAACATTTTTTTAGTTTCACCCTGTATCCCAGCCCATCTAACAGGTAGCAGAGTAGACTGAGGGAACCTGGGAATTTAGTGTTAAGACTTTCCGTTCCCATTAAAACGATTCCGTTCCAAACTCTCGGCCGCAATTATGGAATCAGTAACATAATAAATAAAAATAAAACATATTGGTCTAGTTTATTGTGGGCGCCGATGGCATCACCGGTCTCACATACGAACATTCACCAGCTGAAGGACAACCTATAGCTGTTCTCACTGACTACATTGTTAAATATGTGTAAGGTTTTAATAAATATTATATAAATTTTAATTATGATAAGCATAAACTTTGATTCTTATATTAAATCACCGTTGCTATTTCAAATTGCCGCTTGACATATATATGTATATTCTTTTATCAAAATATTTTACGCTCAGGACGCCCAAATAATCTTGTAAATGTAAATGTTTTTTACTAGGAACGTAACAATATTTTCTATGTTGAACAAGTTTAATCTTAAAATTCTACATAGATAGATATATAGGACATTTGATGCAAGTTTTATTAATATTATTATGTAATGTATATTAACTATACTGCAAATACCAAAGATAACCTTGTTATAAACTCAATAAATGAGGGGCTATGTGTGTATTAAACAAAACAAAAAGATCACCTGGAGTATCTTAACACTTAGATTCTTAATACACATTATCAAGAACTTAATATTACTTACAATATGATTTACAGTCAGCAAAACAAGCAAGCAGAAGAGTCATCTTCAAGTCCCAAAGACCCTATCCATCTAAAGTTTAATGTTAGCAATGAAGTTGCTGGTATGATAAAGAATGCAAAGAATAATTTGGATAAGTAAGTTTCAACACCTTGTGACCTAAATCTGAAACCAAATTACATATTAAGTATGTTTTTATTAAAGGAATACTATATTTCAGATTTTAATATATATGTAGTATTACATACTTACTTTAAAAATGGTTTTCTTTTTTTTTTGACAATTCTCAAATTCTTTCATGATTGTTTCAGGATTAATTAGTTATTTTAAATACTTTTTAACCTTTCATTTATTTTTATTTTTTTTTGTATGTATTATCACTTTATACAAAATAACAATAACAAGAAAATATGTTTTCTAGATTAGCTGATAATTTAGATTTGGATTGCTTCAAATTTGATGATTATGGCAAGAATTTCATCAAATCGCAAAAAATGAGTCCTGACAGTTATCTTCAAATGGCAATGCAGTATGCTTTTTACAGGTACACCTACTCTATACAACATATTTATTTTGGCATGAGACAAAATGTAAACAAAGAAATACTGTTTCTAAAACTTTCATGTAACTTTTAATATCTATTTATTTTAGGCAAAAGTTGTTTTTCTTTTGTATAATTAGTATTATTTTTTGCGTTATATAACGCAAACTTAAATGAAAAAATTTTTTTGATCAATAATTTTAGTTACTTTTTTACTACAAAAGAATCAAAGTCAAATAGTTTTATTAAAAATAAGAAGTTACATGGTTTATTTTTTGAACGTGAAATAATCAACCACCGGTTCACAAGTACTGGCTCAGACTTGTGTAGAAAAGGCGCAAGAAACTTAGAGCTTGTCGAATTCCTAACTTATTTATTATAATCTAAAAAATTTTTTGTTACTGATGGATAAAATTTAAGATATTATCTTAGAAAGATTATTTAATTTAAGAATAAATGACGGAAAGTCAAAGGGAATCAATCATCCCTTACCATTAGCGACATGCAATCGTCGTTCTTTTGTATAAAAGTAAAGGTTCACAAATAGACTGTGCAAGCTTTAGCCGTCCAGCGCTATCAGTTTAATTAGCTTGGTTAGAAAAAATTATGCTAAAATAGTAGACGGTCGAATGCAAGAGAGGTCCGAAAGGTGAAATGGGAAATCTTTAGATCTGGAAGAGGGTGTATGGATTAGATCTTTTAAGTCAGCATGACCACAAAAAAAAATTGTCTTCGCCGTACACTATAAAGTTTTCTGTGCCTTTGTGGAGGCGTTTAAAGGATTGTGAAAAAGAAACTAAGGGAATACTGCCCTATTACAATGTGAGCTAACCATGTTGCAGGGTGTAAAAGTCTCTATACACAATGCTGTGCTGGTACTGACATTGTTATGCGGCAGCGAAACGCGGTTATTACATAAAAAGAATGAAAGAAGGATGAATGTGTCACAGTGAGAATTAGGAAGAACGTGATCAGGTGGCCTGTGCACGTCGAGAGAATGAGAGCTGAAGGTTAATAGAGATTTAATTCAATGATTATTATTAATATTAAAAATGTAATAATATCTCGTAGCTTACACTCTACACCCGGTGCGCACTACGAGTCAGCAGCGACGCGCATGTACGCCGGCGGCCGCACGGAGACTATACGCTCCTGCTCGCCCGAGTCTATTGCGTTCGCGCGCGCCATGACGCAGCGTGCGTCCTTGCCCGCGCGCCGCGACGCACTGAGAGCCGCTGTCGCCGCGCACCGCGACTATACCGCACAGGTACGGAACAGAGAGATAGCCTCAACCTGTGAGAGTGAGGTGGAATATGTTGTATCGTGTATTGTTAACAGCTTAATATAATGGCAGTTCATTAATATTAGAAAATTTATTTAGCCCACAATAGTGAGAGTGTATAAATGATACAGTGATTGTTCTTAATAATAGTTTAATATAATAATAGGCACATTAGAAACACCAGACAAAATAGAAATTAAAAATATATGCGTAGGTGTTAGATGGATTAGGTTATGTAGTGTTTCCTATCACCTATGTTGAATATTTTCTAAGCTTGTAAACAATATAATATTTGTTTAACCATATTAATAATGAGGGCAGTCATGGCGCAGAGGCACAAGCGTAAACGCGACAGGTGGTGGGTTTGATTTCCACTCGAGGAGAATAAATATTTAATTTCAAGACATTGCTTCTTGAAAGGTGGAACTCAATAGCTTTATCTTGTTACCAGAACGAGGAACAGAAAATAATTCCTCTGAATCGTACCCACAACACCACGCCGGCCTAAACATCAATATAATAACAATAAAAAAATTATAACATTTGCAGGCTTTACAAGGATTAGGAGTAGATAGGCATTTATTAGGACTCAAAATAATAGCGATTGAAAACGGAATCGAGATACCTAAGCTATACTCTGACCCCGGATATGTGAGAAGTGCCCACATGCGAATTTCCACAAGCCAGGTATGTATTTCGCAGTTTTATTGGTAATATGATGAAACATTATAAAACAATAATGGATGTAGCTTACTTCCATGCGGGATGCAGCGTGAAGTAATATACACTGTTTGTAGGTAGCGTGCAAATGTGACGGATTCATGTGCTACGGGCCGCTGGTGGCAGACGGGTACTCCACGTGCTATAATCCGCGCGACGACGACGTCAACTTCGCGACGGCCGCTTTCCGCGCGCACCCTGCCACTGCCGCCCCCGCCTACCGCGCTGCGCTACAGCGTGCGCTTCGCGACATGCGTGACGTGCTGCGAGCCACCGCCAAGCTTTAGTGCCTTAAAGTGTCTTCTAAAATTACGTAATGCTTATATTTTAAGATTTTTAACCTTCCCTAATCCCTCCTCTGTAACTTTACTGACATTAACCATTCTGTGCAATCAATGGACTCCCTGTAAAATACAATTTGATCATTTTCACATTTTCTTAATAAAACAATAATGGTATGTTTCACACTGTTGAGGCCTTCATTCGGTCCTGAAACGCATCATATTGTTTTACAAGAACCTCTCTCCCAACTCAAAATTGCATTACGTTGTATTTAAACGCTCCCTTAATGTTTTAGTGCACTAATATCTTATTTACTGTTACCATGATGCTCTTATAATCGTATTATTGTAAATTTTGTTAATAAGAGTTTGTATTTTAAAACATGAAATTTTATAAATTTGCTCAAAACATAAAGGTAAAATAATAAAAATATATGTTATATGGTTGTAACCTCAATTAAGAAAAATTACATAGGTATATTTTTAAATATATTTATGATAAAATAAACACACTATTTTTATTTACGCACCTAAAGAATGCCCTGAGCATCACCAATAGGAATAGTTGACTATTATTAATAATAATTATAATGTAATTTCAACAATATTATTACATTGTTAATTAATAATAGTGTAAGCTAGCCTACATCATGCGGTTGATAAGTCGCACGATTACCGCGTACCAACCGCTATACAATAGGAACATGCTGTGCCCGTCCGAATCCGTCTACGTTTTACTACGAAGCGTGAAGGCATAGTTCAGGTGCGTTGCGGGCAGTGCACGCTTCGCACATCACAACAACGAGGCTGTTAACCGCAGCAGTGTGAATACATAATACAATTTAAATACGGACACATCGGATAGTGCGGACGGATATATAATGCTTTCATTATAATTGCTGCGGATAACGGATTTAAATTATAAACGTGGTAACCATATATTGTATTAAGGTAAAAAAATATTGTAATCAAATAAAACAATTGTACTTTAAAAGTCTATAATATATAATATGATGTAATAAAATAGTTCTAATTGCAATAAATTATAACTCAATTGGATTAAAATAACACATATATCATTTATTCAGTTACAGGCGGTTGGGAGCAATAGGGGGGAGGGGGCTATGGTG
The DNA here is from genome assembly GCF_056956725.1 of Heliconius melpomene rosina. Classification (NCBI taxonomy): domain Eukaryota; kingdom Metazoa; phylum Arthropoda; class Insecta; order Lepidoptera; family Nymphalidae; genus Heliconius; species Heliconius melpomene. The sequence continues at coordinate 12,183,227 of NC_140389.1, read as the reverse complement.
CTGGGCTAATGGTTTTCCCCATTATGTTTGCCTCAGGTAGTTGTTTCGGAGTAAGTAGTAGACGCCCTTGGCGGCGACCTCTATTTCCTAAGGAAAAATAAAATTTCGCACGGGACCTTTTTTTCCTGATTCTAGATGGTTTAAACTATTTTTTAAGCCAATAAAAAAAATCGATTTTCCAAAAAATTTACAGTGGCCTTACCCCTTAAGATAAAAGAGCAATATAAACATAAGACAACATTTATTAACAAGTATTCTCATCAACTATTTTTAGGTTAACTAGTTTTTTTTACACTTTAAAATCTGCATTTGTAATAAAAAGAACTCCTTATAAACATTGAAATTTCCTTACATGAAGAAACTATGTACTATCTCAAACATCAAATATTACATATTTTAAATAACTCTGTAATACATTGATATTTCTTTATGTTTTGTTCTAATAATGTTAATTATATTAATACAGAATTAGGATATGCATGAAACTGTTAAAAACACTTGATACAGTTTAGATCAATGTTGAAACGATAGGAAATAAACTAGAACCATTGTTTTGGTATACAAATCAAAAAATAATTTGAAAAAAGGTCAAACATCGAAATAGAAATGGATAGTCCAAGTTTATTGATTGACAACAAATTAAATGTGTAACTTATATAATAAAATTATATGTTATACTTCATACTTAACTTAACTATATAATGCAATATATAAAATAGGGAAAAGAATTGCAATTTCTAATCTTAAATAAACAGTTTTTCAAATAAAAGTTATTGTATGAGAGACATTATCTAACCCTTCATATAAAGTATAAATTACTCATCAATACATACGTCTAAAGCAATAATAAGTAATATCTTATTCAGAAAAAGAATGTCCTATAAAAAAAATAACTTTTTTATTTACCATTTTTTATAATTTTTTAAATATTTGTTACATTATTATTACTATTATACAATATATAATTTAAGTTTTATTAGCACTACTTAACATAGATCATATATTTAAATTTATTATTTGATGAAAATCCTATTGTATAAGGTCATTATGTTAAAACAAACAAGCAACTATTGCTTTAATACAATTATAATATTTTTACTCTATTGATAGATAACTTATCCAAAACAGCATTTGTATTACAATCGCAACTAAATATAAAATTGGTTGTAGTGTTGTTATGAAAAAATAATACTAAATATGCCATTGTAAATTACTTTCATCGCATATACAGTATTTGCTTAATTGAATTTTAAATTATTCAAATACAACAACAAACAAAAAATGTTTAAAATAAATAATTTCTAATAAAAACATATGAAGATATATTTGTCAAATAATATATTTATATCTAATCGATCATTCAAAAGCTTTTAAATTCATAACTCTATGATACTATTCATTTACTGATATATACAATCAGTAAAATCCTAACATGTTATCTCTTATATAATATTCCATGAACCCAATTAAAAGGAATGTGAGATTAGAGTGCACCCAAAAAATACAACTAGAAAAACAATAAAAAGCAATATTAAATTATATACGTAGTATAAACGATAACGTGGGATTACTAACATATAAATATGTATATACAAATGGCCCAAAGTAAAGCGAAGCTAGGAAGTATAATAAAGGTACATTTGTTGTTGCACAATATTGAATATGAAAAGCTGCCATATTGTCTTCATCAAATATATTTAATAATTTAAATCCAGAATGGCAGAAGAAAATGCATATTAAACTTAACTATGTCAATCACTATATCATCGGCTTAGCGTGCAAACCTACTAAATATTTAAGTTCTTTTGTTTTTTCGTTATATATAATTTTTATACCATTTGAAAGTGTAAAAGAAGAACACAATATTTACTTTTATTCAATTTCATATAGTAGAAAATTCAATTTTTTTTTTATAATAAAAACCTTCTGACAATAAATATAACTCATAGTATTTTAACCCGCCATTGGCGACGCGTTTGTCTGTGAGACCGGCTGGATAGAAAAAATCTGGTATTATGAAATTAAAGATAACTTACTAAAGTATGTTGTCTAAAAAATCGTATAAATTTATTAATCTCATTATACGTCCTCCGCAATGATTTCTATCTATAAAAGCATCGCGAACGCACGTTCCACAGTTTTGGCATTAACCCGGTTCGTGAGGCCGGCGTCACCAATTACGTATGTAAATTATTCAAAGTTAAATTTGTAGTTTCTTTTCTAAATTTACTAAAGCATAGTTATTAATATGTTTTATTTGAAAAGAAACTATTCTGCCAAATGTAAAAATGTGTTTCTGATAAATTACAAAATACTTACCGTTATCGAAACTAATAGTCACATAAAAGAGAACGACAAACATATTTAGTTAAACTTGCCTAGAGTGATGAGATTAAGACTTTCAGAAATTTTGAAGGTCGATAATAGAAGTGGGATTGTTAGTGCTTTACGAAGAGGTCCGTGCCGAGAACAGTGTGTGTATTTTTTTGTGCTAGAAGGATATATATTTTTGTTTATTTTTCACGAGTTCCTAATGTCATAATAATAATAAAAGCCGATTTAAGACATAAATGTGTATGATTGCTATTAGTTTTTCAAAAATTATAACACATGAAAAAACGTATTGATTTTTAGAGTCCTAAATATGATTATATAATAATCATAACCCAGTTGTGATTTACCAAATACTTGTTTTATTGTCATGTTTATATGTAAGATTAAAACGAAATTATCTATACGTTACTTAACTAATTACTAATTAGCAAAGTCTTAGGTCAAACATCCCGGTCCGTGAGACGAGCGTCGCCAAAAATGTAAGTCAACATAAAGTAACGTCACCAATGGCGGGTTAAAGACGTTTTTTATCTCTCCTAATAAATTACTTAATAGGCTGTTAGTAGCTATATATTCTATGCTGACGATATGTTAACCATATCTAAATTATATTTGTAATAACTTTGACTTTTCTTTTAGTTTTAGTATTTACATTTAGTTTTCATTACGGATTTAAATATATAAATAATGAATTTATCTATACTTCACAGCAACTTCCATTTTGTTTAATTGATTTATCAAATTGAAAACATACAACTTTTAAAGTGCTTTTATTATGCAAACAATTTTTTTACCCTTTAATTTTCTAGCTTCGTATGGGCTTCTTTATTTAAAAATGCTGCCTCTATATATTATCATAAACGATTTAAATAAGAGAGACAGAGAAAATACATTACTCTTTTATGACATATAGCAATATTGTGGGTGTGCGAGAGGTGCAGGATATGGGAACGGGGGACGGGGTGAGGTTAGCAGGCGCAAGGGTCACGAGAGGCTGGGGGCGCGGCCAGAGGGCGCCCCGGCGATGCCGGCTTGTGCTGCACACCAGACTCTGCCGCATTCAGATCCAATCGCCCGTCCTGGATACTCTGATAGATCTTTTTCGCTGTCTCTAGGAATGCCTCCTCTACATTTTGACCTCTGGAATTTTATAAGTATATCTGTCACCGTAAGATTATAAAAACCGTTGGTTCACAATTTTGTCCGCAAAATTGTAAACTAGCTAAAAATTTTAAACTCTTTAAACGCCGGCCTTGATTGGTCGCTTTAACAGCAACATCGACCAATACGCGTTGTGGCCACAGAGCTAAGAATCTAAAAAGGGGCCAATAAAATGATGATCAGCTTGGTAAGTGAAAATAAACCCTCTCATGATTTACTTCGTGGTATTCAAAATTATTAAATTATTAAATTTTCTACTTCTTTAACCAAACTATTCTGCCGTCGTAAGGAAAAGAGGCACAACTAACATTTTCTACGAAATTGAGATCAGCATCAAAAAGATTTATCTGCCTAATTTTTTGTGCCTAATAATTAATGTAGAAGAAAAGTCATAACTGTCAGTTATGTCTTTACTGCTAAAAAACACTTAATTAAAATGAAGTGACAAGGAGAAGTATGTAGCGAATTATACCGGTTGTGCCTATCGGTTCGACTTCCTGGTAAGATTCTGTTGTAATTTATTTCAATACTTACACCATCATTACTTAATTTACGACGATATTAATTTAATGTGTCAGTGTATTATTTATTTAATAATAGAAAGTTGTTGTTCAAAAACAACACCCAAATTTTTAAAATAGTCGTGTTTTTTAACCGTTGGACTGCATGATTTTATGTTGAAACTATTTATATGGCAAATTAATAGAGGTACATTTTTCGGAAAATGTCTATACTCTTTTAGCTATATTAGCATGATTAAATTATGTCGTAATAACTTCATTTGTTTATTTATACTTTTCTTTTACATTATATTATACGCATTATAACTATAAATGTCGAGAATATTGAAAAAAACATTTAGTATTTGTATAAAGTTTAGCTAGTGATTGTACTATTCTCTTTGTCAGTTATTACAATATAGTCATCACGGAGCGCACGATTTGTAAATGCTGCTTTATGCAACAAAAAGTTTGAAAATGAACAAATATCTGTCATATCTAAAAGCGGCATACAGATATTTGTTTGTTGCCATGCAATAAAGAAAAGGCTCATTTGGTTGTAAGTGCCTTTAAATCGTAATATTTCTGAGATAAAATTAGTGAATAAGTGATTCATAGATGAATCTCTTCCAGCGATGTCAATACATCATAACAATGGAAACTCCATAAATGAGTTTGCATTATTATGATCTATTGTTTAACAAAAATAGTGAAATAAAATATTTAGAAAATTAAGAGATTATAGGAAGTCCTTACACATTTAATTTATATATATTTAAGTGTTTGTATTATTTGTAAAATGATTACACAGCATTATACTCTTACAATTTTATAGTTATATATATGCAGTACAGTTACACAATACTTGTATTTGTGTAATTAATAGTTAACATTTGTATTATATATATTATTATTTACTTACGTTTTAGCACTGGCTTCAACAAACATTAATCCATTTTCATCAGCAAATTGTTTGGCTTCTTCATATGTAACATCCCTTTGGCCATCTAAGTCTGACTTGTTACCAATAAGAAATATTACAGTGCTTGGATTTGTTAGATTACGAGTATCTGTGAGCCAACTGCTTAAATGATTATATGTTGACCTGTTTACAAGCAATAAAATTATGTAAACAGAACAAATAATTGTATGCATTACTTAAGCAGTATAATATTTGTAAAACATACCGTCTAGTTATATCGTAAACCATCAGGGCACCTGCAGCTCCTCTATAGTAGGAGCGAGTCACAGCTCGAAATCGTTCTTGTCCAGCTGTATCCCATATTTGTAGTTTTATTTTCTGACCCGCTACTTCAATTATTCTAGTGCCAAATTCAACACCAATTGTATGAGGGCAATCGGCCATGACTGTAACAAATCTTATAACTCTTTAGAACTTGAACATATTTTTTCATATTTTAAAACTGACATACATTTAAAAAAATTTTAAGTTTGATTAATCATCAAAGAAAAATGAATGTGTTAAGAATAAATATACACAGTAAAGAGCATAAAAATAAAAAGATACTTACATTTTTTTTCAGTAAACTGATGTAAAAGACACGATTTGCCGACGCCCATGTCACCAATAATTATATATTTAAAAATATATGAGTAATTATATGGTCCAGATGTCATCTTTCTAGAAAAACATAATAATATAAGTGAGCTTATTTTCTTATACTTGAAAAACATGAATGATTATAAAATTATACTTTTGTTCTATTCAGTTAAATAACCAATCGGACTGTTATATTTCAGTTAAATATATTGAAATAAAAAAGTAGGAAATGACTCACTTAATACAGAAATAAGAGAATATGACATTGCAAACAAAAGGATAGAACAATTTTACTGTATGAAACATGTTTATAAGACTCCATTTCCTTATCAAAATATTGTCCTAAACTCCGATTATTGTACGCACAATATTGAAAGAAGACATTACTAAAGATGACGAATTATCCACCTTTTTAACTTCGTAATCTCTAAGCTGAAATAGTTAAAATTAAAAACAAAATAGGTATTATGAAATTAAAGATAACTTACTAAAGTATGTTGTCTAAAGTGGTAGAAATTAAATTGAATTAAACCTTTTGTTTGGGTTTGTATTTTACTTTCTGACTTGTCACACAATACTCAATACTATGACCATCAATAGAATATAGATTATAGATTGAAATATGAAAGTGTCAATTTAGCCACACTAAAAACCAACTTTTTACAATATATTTATAACCTGTGTTGCTGTTGAAATTATACTTGAATTTTGCAAATCTCTATCGTGCTGTCCAGTGGTACAAAATGTCTGCCCTGGAAAAAAAGACATAAGACATAAGTTTGGACATTATAATGCACGTTTATTGAAGTGGCATCTATGAAATACCCCATATTTATTTTAAAAAATGTAGTTCGCTAAAATTGTGTTGATATGGACAATGATAATTAGTGAGAATAATGATAAGCATCTGAAAGAAAACTATGCTATAGTACCAACAATGAAATTGAAATTAAACACTTGCTTATATTATAGATTTTGTTTAGATCATTGGGTCTCCAACGGACGGCTCTACGTTGTACGCGATCAAATGGATCAAGCTGGTACTGGGGTATACTATTTACTTTATACTTGACACGTTCGGCTTGAGGTTGAATCCTATTTGTAGATTTAACGGCACGTAAAAGTCTTGCTTTCCTTCTGGTGCTGTAGCTGTATAAGTTCTCTGCATAACGTAGAACAAAGAGCAGTTAAGTTTGACGAAGCCTCGATTCAGCAGAATAAAAAACAGCAGTTACATCGACTTTTGTGCCTTTCCCATAGTCGATACTGAATGAAATTAATACATATGAAATTAATAGACAGAACATGAGCAAGTTTAAATATATTTTTAACGGTTGGTAATTAGAACTAAGAACAGTTTTAACCAACAGCATTAGTTTTTTGAAGAATTTTTGTAGTGCTGGATTAAATAATTAGAAAGTGATACAATGCATTTGGATAAATGATTCGAAGTAATTTTTATTTTATTGAACAATTGCTGTTAGTTATTGACACATCATTATAATTAACATTTAAAAACATGACATTGATAACGACAAAGAAATTTGTTCCCGTTACTTGTGTTCAGTAATATTTCAAAATCTTTGTATGATACTTTTTTTAAATAATTGTAGATTTATATGACATTTAATTATCTGTAAATTAAATTCATTAAGTCACTTGACATACATTTACTTTATTTATGGATGTTTCTTGCGTCATTATAGTGTTACCCCTACCTATCTTCTCCTCACTTTCAAGGAATATAATATACATTTATTGCTTCTGATATAATTAATCGGAGATCTCACTTAATAATATTTTTATGTGTTTGTCACATCGTCTCATCATCGTCATCGTTTTGTCTAGGTAGCATATAAAAATAATAATTGAGTTGTACCGGACATTAGAATGTACTCTGTGGGTGGATGTCCGAGGCAGTAGAAAGAGCTGATTCATTATTAACTTCTTTGATTTTCACGATTATTTATATCTAACATATTTTTTACTTAGCATTAGCTCACAAAGTAAACTTACTGCTCCTCCGTTTTTTATTTTTTCGATTTTTACATTTTTATACGATTCTAAAATTTAAAAAAAAATAATTGTATATTATAGAATACAAATCATTTTGAAACTATATTTTATTATTATTCAATATTAAAATTGGATTAAGGATTGAATAACCTTTTATAGGTTATGAAGAAAATGAAAGAAAATATAATGGAATTAATAGGTATTTTGTATTTTAATATTTGTAATTTTGAGATGTATAATTTCTGATTCTTAAGTAATAATGCAATCTTTTTTTATCAGCTGTTAACACTAAAATTTTGTAAAATATTTGCAAATTTTGATTTGCGAATAATAGTAAAAACAAGGAACATATACTAGTAAGTAAAAATGTCAAATGTTATTTGAGTAAAATACAAATAAAATAACTTATAAATTTAATATTTTTATAGCAGCAAACCCTCAAATATTCACTACAAAATTAACCGTTTTGCGGCAGTAAAAATTTATTAATTATTATCATTATGACAGGAGTTGATGATAATAAACCTGGAGAAAATGAATCGGTATCTAATGAAATGGAAAATGATGATGAAGAAGATATAGCTCCTGAAGGTAAATAATAATAAATGTTGTCTATAATTAAAAAGGTTTTTTACGTCTTTTCATAATTTGTTACATACAGTTTATACAAAACAATGCTTCATTAAAAAAAAATAATCTTACTAACAAGTAATAATAATCTATTTCACAGAATATGATATATTGGATAATCAACTGGAGGAATTAAATCAAGCATTAGATATGTTAGAACAAAAAAATGATGATATTCACAAAAGATTGAAAGAACTGTTACAATCAAACAGAGATATTAGGCAGCAGCTGCAAAACGAAAATTCTGACAATAAACAAGTTCAAAAAGAGTAATATATATTAATCTATAATATATATATATGTAGATTAAAAAAGTTCATTATAATCATATACCAAAAATACAGTTCTATGTTTCATGATATACTTATTAATTAAATGAAAAATATATTTTAAATAATCATAAAAAAAATCAAATCAACTTCACACTGTATCCTGCATTTAGTAGGGTAGGCAGAGGAAACCTTGTGTTAAGACACTCTGTTCCCCACTTTCCACTGAATTCTGGAAGCATTGCATATTGAGTGGAATCATTGTGGTGCCTCAACACCAGAGCAAAGAAGTGTAAATATAAATTTAAATGAATAATTCATCTCCACAAGTGTGGATTAAACCCACAACCAGTCAATTTTATGGTCACACTTTCTACTCCTCCGCTATGACTGGCCTCAATCATAAAAAAAAATCATAAAAGAACAGTAGAAAAATAAAAGGTTAAAAAAAACCCTACATTCATAATTTATGTGCATAGAAAAATTGTGTATATCAATATTGCACTGAAAATTGTAGTGCATTTTCACTAAGTAATAATTTAATTTTAAGTAATTGATAGAAAATGTAGAATGATATTGTTTTCATATAGAAATTGACATGAGTAGTAACTCATGATACAATATATATATAAAATTTATCACCTTAATGAGATATGTATTTAACTATTTATATATGAATATGATAATATAACACAATCCAAAATCTTGTTATTAGTAACCAGATAAAGCCCTATATCAATACTCATCAAAGAATTCTCCTTTGATCAAAAGAGGCAAAGACTATTTTCACAGATTCTATTAAATAATGTATTTTATATATTTTAGCTTCAGGCTGTGTCATATATATTTAAGAAATCTGTAAATAGCAGAGTCAGAGGGAACCCAGTATAAGACACTGTTCCCCTTCTCTCCATCAAATTGTGGAGGCAATGTGTATTGGGTGGTAGAACGCAATACTATGTTTATTACCCATTATTTAATAGAATTTGTGGGAATAGTTCATCAATGCCATTGTTTTTTCCTTTATATATTCCTATTCCTATTAGTAATTCTTCCTTTATATAACAATTATGACTGTACATTCTGAAATAAAAATGTTAGTCTGTACTCTTTTAGAATGAAAATAATATATTTTTTTTTTTTTCATTTAATTAGTGTTATTTTTATTATTCAACTTTATCCAGCATAGTAAAGTAAAGTCAAAACACTATTACCCATTTTTCACTTTGTTTAGACTTTGAAATTAGGAAGCATTGTTTTGTACAAGAAAGAAGCTGTATGTAACAAATTATGAAAGGGCTTGAATAAACAATTTTTAATATATAGAAATAATAAATCTGAAATATATAAATGTAACTTATGTACTTTCAGGAGCTATATCTTCCTCATCATTGTTTTCCAAACTCAATGCCACACCACAATCTAAGTACACAAAAAGAGTACATATCATTTTTTTCCTTATCCATCAGCATAGGCTGTATATGTAGGAGGTTAATAAATCTTTAATTTTTGTATAAATCAATAAAAGTAGATAGAATTAAGTCGATGAAGAATTGATTGAAGAATTATTATAGGTCCCGACTGTTACTCCTAATAACCTATTATTTATATATATTATTATAGGTAATGATAATCGTGATATACCTTTTCGAAATCCTTGTATTGAGCTCTTGAATTTGATACCCATATTGTGGTATTTGACACCAAAAAATTTTTTTCATCAAGTCTAATGGCATCCCACAGCTGCCATGATTTTTTTTAAGACCTATCTAAGAACACTTGGGCTGCCAAAATGAATCTAACAATACCTCAATTATGTAAATCCGGTCGGTGGTTCTGGAGTTGAGGTAATAAAGAATATTACATACATACATAAATAAGATGCATGCAAAAAACAACCCTTAACAGTCAGGAAAAAGAAATTTATTAAAGAATAAATCTGTTTAGCTACATTTCAATAATTCACCTTTTACTATTATTATGATAATACTAGCGGACCTGGACGCGGCTACGCCTGCTTGAAATATAAGAATATAATTTCTATAGAAATATAATTTCAATCTATATGAAATGCTAAAAGTGACTATTATATTTATTTTCATAAGGATGAATATCAAAATGACGCGGTAACGAACGCGGTCGAGTAGCGACGACGGTTGTTATTAACATGGCAGAATAAATTGTATGTCAAATTAAAAAGTATTTTAATTTATTAGTATATATGTGTAATGTAATATTATATAGCCTATAGCACTTCTGAAGAATGCAGCTTTCATACAAAACAAAAACAAAGTAAATCGATCCAGTAGATCCATAGATCTTAGCGTTCAAACAAACAAACAAACAAACAAACTCTTCCGCTTTATTATATTAGTATAGATATGAAAATAATAATTTTTATAAGTAAGAAATATATCTGTACTGTAAATCCATTTATAATAAATAACTTTTTAATATACATAAATCATACAAAGTTATAGTAAAATTAAATTTATTTCTTCTAAGCTATTGAAGAATTTTTACATTTGACTGTATTTTAAATAAAATTTCAAATTAAATTAACTATACTGTTGTTGTATACTGATGTTAATGATGATCTTTCTTAACAAATCTTAGCCCACAGTATCCACAAGCATGATCGCCTGGCTTGTCCTGGAAAAATGACAATATTTATTAATAGTATATAACAATATTAAAGAAATAAATGTTTGATTATATTTGTATATAATATTTACCACATTAATGTAAACCCTTGGGTGGCCTTCTGGGCCACTTCCACCGTCACACCATACTACTCTTTCTGTTACTTCTTTGGGTGGTACTTCTGCAATTAAATTAATAGCCCAATTTGGATTTACTTGCTTTGGTGCAAGCGCAAATCTAGCAAGGCGATAATCATCGGAGTCCCATTTCTGAAAAATATATTGTAAATAGTGTTCGTTTCTTAATTTTAACACAATTTCATTTAATTAAATAAAAACATTTTTTTGGGAACAAATTACACTTACAAAATAAAATATATTTAATTTTAAATTATATATTACAAAGTATTAATGACGTTTTCTGTGTTACAAAAATGATAAAATATTATTAGCAAATTTAGTAATACACACATACTTGTCCCGTGTGAGTGCTAACATCTTCTATTTTATTAGTTATGCAACGGCCTACAAATGAACCAAATCTATTGGGTATACATATTATTTGCCGTTTCCGTAAAATTGAACACATGATTGAATTTTACTCAATCCTTTTAAATTATAGTTTCGATATCTACTTCTCAGATTTTGTAAATACAATGCAAATATTAAATAGTCAAAAACTGAGTAGACAGTAAAGAAAAACATATACTCTATGTTCTATATCTTTACTCTATGGATGCATTATGACTTTTATTTTAAGATCGATTAATAGACAAATCGACTCTACGGTAAGAAATATCGATAATTTTGAAAATCGACATATACTCTGAACTTTGAATACTCTGTTTCTTTGTATGTAAAAATAAAACAAAATAATAATATAAATTATAAATTCACATATAATAAAAATATATAATTATCTTCTTCTTCTTCTTCTTAGTCGGTCGTCTTGACAGAGCGGTCGTGGCCATCACGTAGTCACGTTTTTGGCTTTCGTTATTCTTGCCACAGTTTCACGCCATTTCCTTCTGTTGGTCGCCATTCTAGTGCAATTTACCGCCTACAGCTGATTTTACTTGGTCAGTCCATCGCATGGGTGATCTACCTCTTGGTCTGGTACCATTTAATCTGCCTTGCACCACGAGTCGCTCTATGGAGTCGTTTCCTTTTCTGGAGATGTGACCGAAAAACTTAAGTATGAGAGTTTCTACAAGAGCTGATAGTCGCTCTTTGATGCCAAGTTCTTGGAGGATACATTGGAACGGAACTCTGTCCACGATATCCCGAGCATCTTCCTCCAGCACCACATCTCCATGGCATCGATCTTCTTTTCCGCTTCCCGCACGGTCCCTGTCTCGGCGGCATACAGAAAAATAGGGAATAGAAATAGAATAGAATAGAATAGAAATAGGCGGCATATAGAAAAAATAAGAAAAACGAGTATTCGGATCAACCGCATTTTTGTGTTTTTAGTGATTTTCCTATTCTTCCATATGTTCCATATATAATTATAAGGAAACAAAAAAAAACCCGACTGCAGGTTCTATATGCCCGCAAAATTTAAGTTTCTTAAGTATATTCGCTGCATCATCAAAACTCATAACGTACTTACTTGCCAATAACAATTCTGAAGTCGGGACCCTAGGTGGGCGAGTCCGACTTCTGCTTGGCCGGTTTTTGCTTAAATACAATTAAATAAACATTCATATATTTCGGCGGGTGCACCTATATAGGGCCGCTTATATGAAATAAAAAAGGCATTTTTCATTTTAGTTTTTATCCAGCCGCATAACTATTAGTAACGAAGAAAAAGCAAGCCCAATAGCTTTTTTCCCAAGGAGTCCTATAAGAAATAAATAGGTTATGTAATGAACTTAGTGGGACTATTAATCTTAATATGCTACTGCAAGTTTTTTACTTAATAGTATTTATACTAAAAAAATTTTTATATAGACAATTTATCAGGCAATCGGACCATGTTACTTACAGAGAAGTAGATGAATTTTGCATATTGCATTTATGAGCATGTACCTCCATTCAATGATCCCATAGTCCGCTGAGCCGTTGCGCCGCGACTGCCTAAACCTCAATATGCTGTTGTATAAAAGCAAATAAAATGACCAATTTCAATTATTTTAGATTTTTATTATTTTTACGATTTCTCATCTTACTATTATCTACAATACAATACATAAATCAATACAGCAACGCAAAATAATAAAAATACATGTAATAAATAATTTTATCACATTCAGCGTTTGACTTTAATGAAAAATATATAAAAAGTCGAAGTCATAATAGTTATTAACGATCTAACAACTACATTTACTCAGTAATAGAAAGAAAAATATTTATTAACCATATATAACTAGTCATTCTTAACATTAACTTATTAGAATGATTGGAGTTAAAAAAAGTTCATTTACGCAAACAGCGTACATTTCGAGATCGTAAAACAGTAAATACTTGAGTTAATCTAGTTCATGAACTTTTGCAGTCAAAAGTAAAAAATTACGTATGAAACAATATTGTTCTCCATAGGCCATACATTGATTTTAGTCCTCATTAGCTTCCTCCCGGCAGGTATAACACAAATTTAGTCTATCTATTAATATCAAACCTTGAGTTAATTTAAATTTGAAATCTCCAGTCTTCTGACGTTAATTTTACATTTTTAATTAAATGTGTAACTACAAATTTACAAATAGTTATTTCAAAACATCTGAATTTATTTTGCCAAATAACTTTGTAGTATGTTTTATTACATAATAAGTAAAATATATTATTTATAGGTCTGTAGTGAAGTGACAATTGTTCAAACTACATTAGAGTTCTTTAAGAACTTCCGTATGTCGAGATCATTGAAGTATTGCATATATATTTGAATAGATCTAATTTTTACATGAAATAATGCGTTGTAAATAATAAATTGTTTGTTATTACTCTTCTCAGGGTAATTAATAAGTATATTTTTTCGTTACGTCATGTTTAAGAAAATTAATTTGTTTTCATAGAAATAATATGTTAATGGTTAGGAGCAGTTTCTGTTGATTGTCTGCCGGCACTTGATCTTAGCTCACGACGTGGTCCAAACGTAGAATCCTCAGAAGATTTACGACCTTTCTTTTTGCTGCTTCTTCTTGCACTTTCATTAGAATTTTCTCCTGTATGGACATCATCGACAAGAATATCTTCTTTATCTATTTCAAGTTTAGAACAATCAAGACTTTGACCATGTTCACTGTCATTTTGTATTTCTCTCTCGAGTAAAGGGCTTTTTAGAGATTTATCATCTCTTTCAGAATGTGTTAGAACTAAAGAAGTTGGTTCAGAACTTCGCATTTCAAAATCGCTAGCTTTCATACCAGTTTTTATAACTGTGGAAGGTGCTATTAAATCCTCCAAGTCCATTTCACCTGGATGTGCAGAATCTGACTGCTTATCAATGTTTTTTAACGTCTCTGAAGAATTTTCTTTAATTTTTTTCGAGACCGACTGCATTGCCAGATTTTCTGGTTCATTGCTAATTTCATCTAAAGTTCTTTTGTGTGCAATAGTAACGGAGGAGGAGCTATCATCTGTTGGAGTACGTGACATATATTCTGTAGGTTTTACGAGTTTGTCGTACACATCCTTATCAATGTCTTTAGTTTTCTTAGCTTCGGCCGAACTGACAAGACTTGCGCTTAACGCACCAGATGCCATTTGTTCCAATAACATTTTACTAATATCAATGTCCTTTTTATCACCTTTTAGGAGTTTTTCTTGGACTGCAGCAAATTCAGGCGGCATCTGCGACCTGATTGGATCAAAAGGGTTTTTCTTCTTTTCTGATTTTGATAAATCTGTTGCAAAGGATTCATGCAATTCGGCATCACGAATTCTTTTCTCATTTTTTAGCGCAGACTCATAGTTCATTGTCTGTTTAGAGAGAGATTCCAGCAAATATGGGTCTGGTGGTAAAAGTATTTGCGGTAAATGACTTGATTGAGTGCGGTCAGATACTTTTTGTTGGCGAGATGTTGAAGAGCTTGTAACAACGGTAGAAGATCTAGGAGCAGTGGTCTTACTACTGCTGCGGGCACTGTGACTTGACGAACTATGTAATGAAGTAGCACTTGAACTTGCCGCCAGATTTCCACCCAATAAACCTAAAGCATCATATCCAGACATGCCTGAATGAACACCAAAAGGCGATAAGCCGCTTATGCCCAGCTGAGGATATAACATGTTAGGATTTGGAAAAACAAATGGAAATTGAGAATTACTTGATTTAGAGGCAGATGAACTTGCAGCTTCAGATGGTTTTCTCGTTTTAGATTTACTATCAGACGACCCAGTTGCTGCACTCAGGGTGTTCATGTCGAGGGAAGGAAAACCAGGTAATCCTAAGCCAGCCAAATTTGCGAATATATTGCCCCCAGTAATATTTCCTAACAAATTGGGCATACTACTAAACGAATTAAGAAGGGGATTATTTTTAGGATCAAAGCTACTCAAGCTTGAAAGTAATTTTGGATCAAATCCTGTTAAGTTAGATAAAGTGGCTGCCAAAGTCTTGGGATCGAAGGCACTAAGACTTGATAAACTTGCCAGCAGTGCTGGGTTTAAGCCAGAAAGATTTTGATTTAAATGACTCGAATTTGAAGACAAAACATTGGTTGAATTACTGTCTAAAGTTGGAGGTCTGCCTTTTTTACGTTCAGGCACGGAGCTCGTTGGTTGCATTGGAGAATGTCTAGAATTACGTACATCTTGCGGTAATTTTACATGTTCTTTTATTCCTTCAGTCCATTTAGAGTCAATATCATACATTGGGTTCTCTGCAATCCATTGAGCTAAATGTTTCAATTGTGGTGCCTTATGGCCCACTAAACGCTTTCCTGTAACACGATGAACAACCGGAACGTGCTCGTCCGGTGCCAGACGAGGAGCCAGTCCACGTCTTCGGGAATCCACATTAGCTTGTTCGGCAAGCCATTTATTTACTTTTGCTTCATGAGAGTAAGGCTTGGGAGTGGTTGACGTAGAAGTCGAAGTACTTGCTTTTTGATTTTTATTAGTTTGTTCCAGGGATTGCTGTAAAAAGGACGATAGCTCCTTTGATGATGAATGTGGAGAAGGTACATTGGTGACGGTTACGGAAAATGGTCTCTGCGCGGGCGGCGTACTTGCACTGCTTGGTGGTGCTGCGGGTGTTACAGTTACTTCAGGCAATACTGAAGAGACTTTACTTCGAGGAGTATCGTATGAAGTGACTGAACTTGGGCCACGACCCTTGGCAGCTGAAAGTCCGAGTACAATTTCATCTAGCTTTTTTCGTTTCTTTTCTTTACTGACAAGCTGTTCTGGTGCAGGCTGTGAGAAAATAAATGGGAAAATCAGATAATAAAATCTCATAACAATAAAGCAACAACCACTTATGATAATTCAGCAAATTGGGATTTTATTTGAATACATACCACATTTTTCCTTTTCATTAATCTCGTCAGGGTATCGTCAAGTCTGCTGCGGGAAGCCGTGCTACTGGGGGGCGAGTTGTCCGCTTGCGGCGTTCGACGCCCCATGGAGAAGTCCTGTGCTTCACTGAGGTCCAGGGGCGCGGAGAGGTCGACGGGCGCGAGGGCGGCGGCGGCGGGTGCAGGAGAGGGGGGCACCGCGGGCGCGGGCGAAGGCGCCACGCGCTGGTGCGCGGGCGGTGGTGCGGGCGTGGAGCGCCGCGACCCCGAGTCGCTGGACGCGTCGTCCCGGTCTAAGTTGAGGGCTGTTGGAGGTCTCTGGGTCTCTCTTGACGAAGAGTGTGCAGCTTGAGGTGACGAGAGGAGAGCGTGCAGTTTGGCTCTTTCCGTTTCTACATCGATTGCGATGTGACGCTTTTGGTTTTGTTTGCGATCGTCCGAGGTCTCTGCAGCTTGCGCCGCTTCACTCGTCAATTTAGAGCTTGCACTAGTGGAGGGCCATTCACAATTTTGCACAGCATGTGCAATATGGTGTAGTCTTGTTTCTAAAGCTCTCTCCGAAAACCAATGTTCTGGAGTTAAGGTTTCATCAATTCTCCCTAATTTTGCCAATGTTTCTAATTCAGACAAAGCGTCTGTATCGTCATCGTTATCGCGATCCAGAGCGTTTGATGTGCGTTTACTGCGTCGCAAGGACATTCGTGGTTCTGCTTCTGGAACATTCTTTTCTTCATCTTCAGATGTTGCTTTCGGTGTGTCAGTCTTTGTTGTAGTTTTATATTTTCCATGCCATTTTCTCGCAGCATCCGCATAAGGCATTTTCGGATCACAAAACAATTTATTGTATGTGTCTCCTAATCCATGCCTGTGAAAAAATATATCTTGTTATTGAACTCTTAGACTAAATTTATTTTTGTTATAACAAAAATAAAATGATATAAAACTATAATATTTAAATACGGCAAGTGCAAATAATTGCTAATACCAAATATCTTATCCTTATTCATAAACCAAGTCTTGATGACTTTATCTAAATATGCAGGTAAAATTAAAACAAGCAGTATAATGCACAAACAATCAAGTTGTGAATTGATGTTGTTGTGTTGAATTGATTTCTATTATGTATTCCACAGTTGCGTGGCGCGTGGAAGGAAGTTCCTACGAAACCGCACAATAGTGGAGTGCCACGGATGGTGTGGATGATACTTGAGTTTGTGACGAACTTACTTGCATACTCCCAGAACTAATAGTTTATCGTGCCTCGCAGGCTGCCACCACGGCGGTGCATCTAGCGATCTCTCGCATAGTGCCAAGCGAGCTTCCAAAGCTGGATGGGGAGCCACCTCCTCCCGTAATACGCGAAGCAAGTCAATTCTGCAATTATAGTCACAATATTGTAGTGTTCAAAAGATTGTAAGTAATATTTTAAAAAATATATATTTCAATATCATATAGTTAGTATATTTGAAAATCATCGAAAACTGTTAAAAGGTTGCTTGCACTGGTAACTTTTGTCACCGGGACTGTTGCGTCACTGTCATCGTCTACATCACCGTTAAAGTAGATGCGCGCATTTGGATAAGTGACAATTGGATGCTTCGATCAATTATACTCTAGATGAAGGAAAGGATGCAAAAGAAATACGAGCACGAACAATTATGTGTTCTTATTCGTTTTTAGTATGGTCCAATCACAGCCAACGTGCGGACTTGCCGAAATGCGTCACAGTGTGCTTTATAAAATACAAATATTTACAATTAAATACAAATACTTCATCATTTGGCCAATATTTGCGACGAATATTGGTTGGTCTGGACTAGAAAACGGAGTGGATGTATTAATTTTGATAATTGTTTTAATCTTTCTTTTTCTTATTTCCTACTGACCTATTTTTCTATGTACAATGGATATCCATTGTCGCCCAAGAAATGACTATTTAGAATATTAAAATTAAATATATATATATATAGCAGTGGCAGAGGCCACTTCGTTCCCGATCAAGATATTTTCGTTACCCATTTTCCGTACCTAAAAACTACCTACAAGGATAATTTTTGCCAGTAACATCAAATAAAATAAGAAGAGAACCAAATTGTATATTAAATTAATTATAAACAGCAAATAAAGTTCGAAAATGTATGAAAATAAAACCGTCAACGTCATCTTCCCCTTCGCGTCGGTCATACTATGCCGCCCGAAGCGTAGGTCATTTCGAATCAGTGACATCTTAATTATTTATTAGAATGTTATACAGTAAACTATAATTTCAATCTAGATAAAATGCTAAAAGTGACTATTATATTTATTTTCATAAGGATGAATATCAAAATGTCGCGGTCGCGTAGCGACGGTTGTTATTAACATGGCAGAATAAATTGCTTGTCAAATTAGAAAGTATTTTGATATATTAAGTATATATGTGTAATATAATATTATATAGCCTATAACACATCTGAAGAATGCAGCTTTCATACAACACAAAAACATAGTAAATCGGACCAGTAGATCCAGAGATCTTAGCGTACAAACAAACAAACAAACAAACATTTCCGCTTTATTATATTAAGTATAGATTTTAGTAAATCTACTAAAAATAAAATACTATTTTTAGTGCCAACACATTGTAAATAAAGCGACTCCATGATTTCTATGTTCTATTTTATATCAAGGAATTTAACCCCCTGCGACTGATGTGGCTTAATTTTTACAATTATACTGACGCAGTATCATTTTAAATTTTTAGATTATGATGAGAAGAATGAGTTAGGTTTTGACTATTCTTTAGAAGCAAAATTTTATATTTTTATTTTTAATACTAGTATAAATATATATATGCAAATTAAATTAAATCCTAAAATAACGGGAAATAATACAAAAATACACATTATCTAAAATAGAGAAAATAAAACAATTTTACTGAAATGGTAGTCTAGTATCTTAACGTTGACGTGGCAGTCTCGTGGACACTTACTAGTAGTAGTACTCACCAGTGTTGAGAGTATGTGCACAAAATCTTTGAGGCTTTATAAAATAATGAAGGTCTGGCTTGGTTTGGCTCTGGGGTTTATAATTTTATTCCCCAGACTAAAGTCATAAGCGCGGATAAGCGGCAGCGGCATAGCATACTGACTGTAAGAGCGACGGTTATGGGTTCAATTCCCACTTGAGGGAATGAATAATTTTTATTTCCTCAATTTCACCACTAAACACGCAATGTGTCGAAAATTGGGCGGCTGGATACAGCGTCAACCTAAAAAAACAGACAGGATAATTAATCTGTAAAGTAAAAATACCTCACCTTTCTAAAGTAGCAATAGCTCTTTCTTCACCGATTGGTTCTGCTTTCAAATCAGCTCGAGTAGGTAGCTCTGCTTCTCCCACAGCGAGGCCACACTGTCGTTTACACATCGCCATAAATGCTTTAAGGTAATCTGTTAAAGCATCATCACTTTTAGAGTCAAGTCTCGCCAATGACCTAAACCGACTCCAGCGTAAGCTCTTAGTTGCTGGATCAAATTCCACTCCATAAGATGCCACTGTTCTTCTAAAAGCTTCTTCGTCCGCACGCGACCAACGCCATTGAGAAATTTCATCTCGAGCAAGTTGATCCATGCGCTCACGCCGTTCCATCTAATCATATAAAAAATTGTACCATGAGTAAATTAATTAATAAATTGTTGTTGTTGCGCAGGTCTCTGTATCAATGTTGCATGCATCAGAGTATAAATACTATGGATTTAAATGTTTATATTTTACACAGAATGTTTATATAGACAAAAAAAAATTACTATTTGAGGAGTGAGAGTAACTAACCTTAGCCCGCTGCTGCAGCTTGAGCTCCTCGCGCTTGTAGTTCCTCTGGTAGGCGGTGATGAGGCGGCGCAGACGCGTGTTGAGGTCCTGCATGGAGGGCCAAAGGTGCGTGCCATCGTCATCGCGCGGAGAAGCGGGCGAGGCGGCGGGCGAAGCCGCGCCGGCGCCGCTCGACACGTCATCGGTGCACTCCTCGTCGCCGGCCACGCTGCCCAGCACCTTCCTCTCTTCGCTTCTGTCACAAAAAATGTATGAACTCACTGGCACACTCCGAATGTCATAATCAACCAACTTAACTAAATTTGTTGTTTCTTTACACCAAAGACCAAGTTTTTTATTATCCTTAATTTAAAATTTGATGACAAATTGACAAAATGAATGAAATTATCAACGAGGAACAATTTATTTTTTTGTGATTCATTCAATTATTTCATTTCCCTGCTCTGAAAGATAAAATTTATAATTATTACATAGTTTTTTAAATTTTATAAAATTCTAATGCAAACTACACTGTTAATAGAATGTTTACACAATTTTGTGGCTTTTTTCCAAAAAAATAAGACTGAATGAGACGGTAAAACGTAACAAAGTCTCACTTTATATCGGTGCATTCAGCGTCGTCGGGGGGACCCAGCTTGTCCACGTAGCAGAGCTGAGGGTCGGAGCGCATCGCCAGGTAGTTCTCGTAGCCGTGCTTGTACGTGCCCACTAGTAAAGACACGTCGCACTCCGAGTCCCACCAGAGGCGCGGGGGCGCGCTGTCCACGCCGCGCGGCACTCGCATGCCCAGCGTACTGTATCATGTTCATCAAAATAAAAACGTGTCACCAGTATTTCCTACTGGAAGCTATTTCCCCATTCTTTTAAAATATTATTGACAATAAGTGTATAAGAATCATGACATCAAAAGTATTTAATTCCACACATTCATATTATTATACTTATCTAGAATTAAATAGTAACTTTGAATTAATTAATTATAATATATATTTTTTATTTTAGCCTTTATTTTTTTAAATGTCAAATCTCACATCACTTGTAGAATTTAATACATACATATGTATGTACATCTCATCTCATAAATGATTTGCCAACTTTTTGAAGATGAATATGATCATGAAGAATGAATAATGCTCATTCTTAAAATGTATTTCCAAAATTGCTTAGCATACTTATCAGTTATTCTTTTATAAGACATTTTTTTTATAATTACTAGACACATTAAGAAAAAAAGAAGGTCTAAATAGTATTATAATTTCAATGGCTATTTTTATTACTCTCTATATCTCAGATGTTGTGTTTAACTTTACTTTTAAAAATGTTATAATTATTTAAAAAAATATATGGATTGAGACATTGCTATTGTGACTATATTTCCACATTAAGGTGGAAACCGTTAGTAAATTGTATATATGTATAATCGTTTATATAAAATCACCTTGCATGAGCTCCATTGTCTATCTGTATAGAGTAGTCTCCTATAACTTCATGTTTTATGTAGTACATCATACGAACCCGCAGCAAAACTCTGAGAAAGATTTTTAAAAAATTAACAAAATACCTAATTAAAACATTCGTTTTGCTATTTAAGACTACAGATTTATAGGAAAAAATCTAAAGATTTTCTCGTTTTTAGTTTTTGTCATGTAAATATATATATATATTTTAAATATATACTTAAAAGATAAAAACTTGAATGAAAATATAATAATAGTGATTAGATTAGATAGAATGAAAATATAATAATAGTACATTTAGGTGAAAAAGACAATAAAAGCAGTGGAATTGTCTCAAACGAACACAGTTGCTTGTAGGCAGAAGCCCTGAGAGGAAGGTATCTAGTATGTAGTATTGTTATCGAGTGATACATGTCACTTATGGTAATTACGTGGAACCTCTATCCGAGTACATTAAAAACATATAGATGATATGTATTTTTATCGTGTTTATTTTAAAAACGTTAACCGCTTCCGTTTTCTAATAATAAATATATTTAATATCTACCAACACTTACTTATTAGCATGCCTATACAAATGTTTTTTGTAGCTGCTTTCTAAGTAAGCTTCACAATCATATTTATCTATTGAACTCCAGTGACCTGAATCCTCCCATTTTTGAGTATCATGAGCTTTAGGTACGTCTTTTAGCCTATTTTTCTTCTTTGCATTTCTACCTCGCGGTACTGGATTATGCAGTCCACTGTGGTTTCTTGATATTGTAACCTCACCATTTTCACATGGTTCAATGAGATCCCATATAAAATTTCTTATCTTCTCATCTCCTTTATAATGGCGTAAGCAGTAAAGAACCTGCAAGTTATTCATCAATTGTTTTTATCTATTTATGTAACGAAATTTACTTTTATCTTTTATAAAATCAATCAGTATTAAATAAGTATTCAACTCAGTGAAAATCTATATTTTCTCAGTATTAGCATGGCAAATCATCATTTAAAACAACAGCCAAAATATGAGTATCTTCTCTCCTTAAGATACAAATAGACTACGACACTACACGCGGTACACTCAGTGTATACATAGAGAATCTCTGTATGAACATGACTGTCTCTAATTGCAAAGATTTATTAAGACACAGTAATTACATGATTGTGTTCACGTCTCTAGCATAGTTGAAGAGTTTTCATACTACTTTGACATTATCAATAAACGGCGCTGCGCGCAATAAATGCATTGCAGTATTACAAACTGACACCATTCATACACAAATCTGTACAAATGTAACCAGTACATACATGTGTGTCTGACGTTTGTCGGAATTTCCGTCGTAGTGTATTCGTACCATTAGGTATTTTGTCAATTAATTAACGACTTACGATAATTCGTGCACAGTCTTCAATAACAGGAAGTGTCCATCCTTTTCGGAATTGATTTTTATCGACAGTTTCTTCCCAACGTGCCCATCTGTATAAAAAATAAAATTCAATAATAATTATTTGAGCATCAAGTAATATTAACTTAAAGTGAGAAAGAAATCACAAATATCTTAAAGTTAAATAATTTAAAAAAAACCACTACCCAAACGTCAATAAGCCACGTTCAATCTTAAAGCATTCTGATCTGGTCCAGGACCCATAAACTACTTCTTCATCAACAGGCACACCCTCATGCCGAGGGACATAATCATCACTTGCATATCTTCTGCCTTTTCTGCCCAATTTTTCTTTTTTACGCTTGCTCCTTAGACTTATACCTGATAAAGTAATAATTTCATAAAACAAATTTAATAATACTTGTTTATAAAGAATGAAGCTGTCAGTGAAGAGATGAGATTACTTATTTTTGCTACAATCGTGTCATCAGTAAAAAAAAAATCAAATAGTCGCGTCCATTGAAACATCATATTAAACTATATTTACACATACTATTCTTATTTTATTACCTTCTTCGTCTTCATCAGAATCTGGAGTGGCTTCCATATCAGACATTTCCATTGGGCCATCATCATGACCATATCTTTTTATTATAGTTCTCTTTCTTGGTTCAGTAACTATTAAATCTTCATCCTCCTTCTTTTCTGTTGTATCAATTTCTGCTTTTTTGGCCCATTTGTTCCAAAAATCAGGATCTCTTATGTCAATATCAGATCTCTGATCAGTAGCTGCAAAACTAGCTTTGGAAAATGTTGATCCTTTCTCAGATTCCATTTGAATAACTTGAGTTCTACGAGCTAATATCATTTCAATATCTTCTTCACAAAATTTATCCCCAGCGTTATCTTCATCCATAACAGCACCATAAGCTCCTTTTTTTAAAAGGTCTTCAATTTCTTTTTTTGATAACTGTTTGAGCCCGGTCTCTTTACCTTGTGAAGTGTTCATACTTTGCAGAATGGCTTTATCCAAACCAAGTTTTAATGATGCTTTATCAAACATTTCTCGTTCGTAACTATTTCTACATATTAATCTGTATATTTTAACCATTTTTTGCTGCCCAATGCGATGACAACGTGCTTGTGCTTGCAAATCATTCTGAGGGTTCCAATCGCTATCATAAATGATGACCGTGTCTGCGGCAGTTAAGTTAATACCCAAGCCTCCAGCCTTTGTACACAACAAAAAGACAAATCGATCAGAATCGGGTTTCGAAAATCTATCAATTGCTTCTTGTCGTAGGTTCCCTCTAATCCTTCCATCAATACGCTCATAAGGATACTTTCTAAAAACGAGGTAATCTTCTAATATGTCAAGACATCGTACCATTTGGCTAAATATAAGAACTCTATGTCCACCAGCCTTAAGTTTAGGCAGCAATTTATCAACTAAAACCATTTTTCCTGATGAATCAATGAGTGCTTTATAATAAGCTTCTTTGTCTTCGCCATTAGCCTGCTTATAATCAAATTGTATTTGATCCTCTGCACCATTTAGTAAATATGGGTGAATGCAACATTTTCTTAGTTCCATCATAGTATTCATCAGATTTGGAATGTTTGCCGCTGATGCGGTGCCTTTCTGCAGAAAGCTGAAATTTCTTTCTAATATAGCTCTGTAATATTTTTTTTGAATGTTTGTCAGCTCCACCTCGATAATAGTTTCTTCTTTTGGAGCTAGTGTCTTTTCCACATCTTCTTTTAATCTTCTAAGCATCATTGGTTTAAGAAGTGCCTGTAACTTTAACACTTCTGATTCCGTTTTCAACTGACCAAATTCTGTTAAAAATGCATCACTGCTAGAAAACTGAGAAGGTTCTAGGAAGTTAAGCAATGAAAATAGTTCATTTACATTATTTTGTAAAGGTGTCCCTGATAAAAGGACCCTGTGTTCCAAATGAAGTTGTCTCAAACCTTCTAATAACTTACAATTCCTATTTTTTAACCTATGAGCTTCGTCAATTACACATAGCCGCCAATTAAATGATTTTAGTTCCTGAAAATCTGTTACAATTATTTCAAATGTGGTTATCAATACATTAAATTTTGTAAGTTCTTTAATAGCTTCCCCCTTTTCATTTTTGTAATGAAATTCATATTCTTGAATCATGCTCTTGCTCTGCTGTGAGCCATGATAAACCACTACATTCATTTCTGTCCAGCCTTCAAATTCTCTCTGCCAATTAGGTATAGTTGACAGAGGAGCAATAATGAGAAAAGGACCTCGTACTCCATATTCCCAAACTGAATTAACAAATGTTAAACTTTGTATAGTCTTACCTAATCCCATTTCATCAGCTAAAATACAATTTCTGTTGTTGTGCCAAGAAAATAAGAGCCAGTTTAAACCCTCTAACTGATAAGGCCGTAAGGTGTTTCCACCCTTATACAATGGAGATTCTTTCAATTGGGTCCATTGATCAGCAGATGGACGTTTTTTAAATTTCCATTTATCTTTTGGAGGTAAATCGCTAAATGTTTTGTATTGCTCTATTTTATCAATATCTATATCTTCTTCTAGTTCCCAGGTGCTATCTTCATATTGCAAGCTTTTCCATTTAACTAGATAATGTTTCACAACAGTATTATTCGCCGGGTCTTGGTTTTCAGACATATCTAAAATTCTTTCTACTTCAACATAATCAGGATTGAAAGGTTCATCATCCAGAAGTTCAAATATATTCATTTGTTGAGCTTGTTTTTGTTTAAACCGTTTTATTTTCGAAAATATGCGTTTATCGCCTTTATAAAGCTCTTCTTCAGTCTTCCATTCACAATGTAAATATGAGAAGTTTCTATATTTCACATAATATTCTTCTACATCTACTATTATAGGTTTGACAACTTTATTTTCAGTCATTTCTTTATCCTTCTCAGTATCTTGTATATTGATATCTCTTTTCTGTACTTCCTCTTCTGGGTTATTAATTTTATTATCTAAATTTTCATTATCTTTCGTTATTAATTCTGTTTCACTTGGAATTACACCTTCTGGATTTTCATTCAATGTTTCCAAATTTTCAATAGCTCCTTCATCGTCTCGTTTTGGCAAACCGTCGTTAGAAGATGGCACTTCTATTTTAATTTCTCGTTTTCCCATTCGACATGCCAAAACGTGTTGCACAATCATAGAATCTTCTTCAGTTGTATTGACATACATATAGTTAGGTTTCGGCATCATTTCCGGTCTATTAACATCTTTGGTTTCAAGTCTTAAGTCATCAAAGTCTTTATCTTGTCTAGGATTAGCCATTGTGAATTCATCGTCCGATAAACGAAGAAGAACATCATCTGTATACTTTTTACGTTGAGTATTTCTAGCTGATCGACGTTTTAAGCTATCGTCACCCTCCGGAGGCGGTGACGGTGGTGGTGTAGACATAAGATCATCAGGTTCACCATCGGAGTCAGGTATTAATCCACCGCGCCGTTTTCTTTTTCCACTGGGTGTTCTTTTATTCATAATTTTTTTACAACTTCCTCCACCCGATGACCTCTTCTTGGAAGACTTTCTCTTTAGATTTGATGGATCAAATTCGTCTTCCTTGTCAATTAATTCTTTTTTTGCTTCTGCTTCTTCTAATAAATCTTTTATTGCTATTTTCGAGACTGGTATATCATCGAAATCGGTTACATTTGTATCGTCCAAAGCTGTTGTATCCTGTATCAGAGATATATTTGATTTTAATGTTTCATTGCCAGCAATACTGTTGTTGAAACTTTCATCAGTTAAATTATCTGGATTATCTTTATCTAAAAGCTCATTAAAGGTTGTTGTATCAGCATGGATTTCGAATGCTTTTTTAGCATTCCTTCTTCTTTTTGGTGCGTTGGGATCTTTTGGTTCTCGTTTCTTTCTTTCTTTTACTGGTTTGTCACCCACTTGCTTTGCAATTTTTAATTCCTTGGGAACACGAGGTTTTCTCTCCTTATTCTTACGTGGCGCTCGTGGTTTCTTAATTTTTCCACCTGTCATCTCTTCTATAGATATTGCACTATCTAAATTCGTAACATCTTCACTTGCTTCTGCATCTATTTCAGAGTTACTTTGTAAGCCTGTACCAGCAGTTACGCAATCTTCAGATACAGGTAGTTGATCAAGTGGTTGTGACAATGTTATTAGTTTTTCTTTTTTAGCTCGTGGTTTTCTGGGTTTAGCAGGACCTTTACCGCGTCCACGACCTGTAGTGCTTGTGACTTGTGGACTTTCAACCATTTTTGAGCCATAAATAGGATTCTGTAATAAGCAATTTGGTCCTCCATTACATTTATCATTTGTTTCATGTTGTTGTAGCATGGATAATCTTTCTTGTAAGCACCTAACTTTCTCTTGATTTTCGTTAGAAGGAGGTAAACAATATATCTCTTGAATTTGTTGTTGCAAAGATGCTCTTTCTTGATGGTGTGATGTTGGATACATATTGGGATGAGGCATGTTATTAGAACCCATTATTATCATATTTGGATTAAGGTTATGTGATATATTAGCCAATACATTTGGTTGACTCGGCATATTTGGACCTAAATTTCCATGAATATTTTGCGGATTTATAGGCATTCCTACTTGAATGTTCGATATTGTTGTAGGAGTATTGATTTGAGCACCAATAATATTACTTGGTGAGTTATGAATGGCTTGTTGAACATTTCCTAGCATATTTGGAACATTAAGAGGTAAGCATGGCATATTATTTTGTGAATTGTGAGGTATACTTGAAGATACAGTATTAGTTATATTTGCATGTTGTATAGAATGAGGAACTGGAACATCACTTTGTAAGTTTTGCAATGTCGGGGATGAACCCTGTGGAATAGTTGCTGTTTGAAAATTTGTAGTAGTAGAGTTATTGTGACTTTGATTACTTGCCATACTATTTGAAATACTTTGCACAATACTCGGTGATACACCTTGGGGTATAATATTTTGCATATTTTGAAAGGTACCACTTTGATATGTTTGATTTCTAGAAACGCTGATGTTTGTCGTATTTTCATATTTATTGTTTATTGTATTTACTACTGGTGGTGTATGGGCCAAATTTATACTAACTTGTGCAGTATTATTTGAAGTATGTTCACTTATACTATCTATTTTGTTAGGTGCACTTGACAAAAGAGAACTTTGATTTAAAATAGACTCATTGGCATTGCTACTAATACTGTTATTTTGCTTATTAGTATCAATTTGTACATTTTCTGATTTACTTTCATCATTTATGGGGACATCATTTTGTTTAAGTTCCTCTTTTGAGTTACCTAATGTTTCAAAAATTCCATCTGTAGAAAGTTTATTATGATTTAAATTTTCCTTGGGCTCAACAGGTTCAGCCGCACAAATTGCTGAATTAGATATAGTTGATGTAGTAATTGTAGGGTTATTCAAGCTAACTGATAATCCTTCTTTTGGAGTATTTGGTAAAAATCCAAGTGATGGTGTCTTCTCAGGTCTTCTTTCTGTATCAGTCTGATTTTTATCTAATATTTTATTACTGTTAGTTACTATTGGAACTGCAGGAACTTTAACTTGTTCTTGCTTTAAACTAGACATAGCTGGAGTATCCAAAGTTTTTGGAGTTTGATCAATGGTGTCCATTTGCATTGTAAGGCTTGTTGGCGGAGTTATTTTATTTTGAGTCCATTGATTTGGAGATGATACTATGTTATGTCCTATTGCTGGTGAAGATTGATTTCTTTGAAATGTATACTCTCCAGTAGGTGGTAAAACCATTTGTTCCAGTGCTTGTAGTGTATTTTGAGATGGAAAAGATGTTTGAACAGGGGGTCCTGTAGTTGGAGGTGCTTGTATATTTCGAGAGCTGAGTGGTGACGCACTGGGTCCCTTTACAGGAGACATCACAGGTCGTGGTGATACTTGAGGCTGTGATTGTCTCGGCGACATCTGTGCTCGTGGAGACATTTGTGGTGATAACTGTGGGAAAGGTGGTCTGTATTGTGGATTTCCTGTATCCAATCCCGGCTTGACAGATCCATATTGGTTAGTGACATTTACATCAAGAGGATGTTGTACTTGATGAGGTTGGTAGTTGATTGGTACACTATGATGAGGTGAACCATAAGGCATTTGAGATGATACAGCATGGGATGGCCCAACTGTTGATGGTGGAACTTGCGGCTGTCTTGGAACATGATGTAGAGGTGAAGGTCCTGCATGATGCATATGTGGGTTAGGGTGGCTTTGAATTCCCGGGCCCAAGCCTGCTGCGTGACTCGGCATACTTTGATGGGGCTGGTGTTGCTGTAAAGAGCCATGACTCTGTTGATTGTGAGGTATTCCATACTGGTGTGCATTTAC
Organism: Heliconius melpomene rosina; assembly: GCF_056956725.1. Lineage (NCBI taxonomy): Eukaryota > Metazoa > Arthropoda > Insecta > Lepidoptera > Nymphalidae > Heliconius > Heliconius melpomene. Next base: position 12,153,639 of record NC_140389.1, on the reverse strand, counting down.
ATCCATTTGCTGGTGATATGTGGGATGCTGAGATATTCTGGTTGCAGATGGAGGGTGCATTTGTGCATAATTTGGGTAATTCTGAAAGCAAAAGAATAATACAATTATAAAATTTATTTTAAATTTTTTATATTTACATGAAAACCAATAAAATTGTCTCAAAATTTACCTGTTGCTGACCATATAGTTGTTGTGATGGTTGAGGAAAATGAGGTTGTCTTGGAAGATATGCACCATTTTGTGCTTGTAAGCCTCCTATGCCAGCACTCTAAAAAATATTATTACTTTATTAGTAACATAATAAACTGAAAGAAAATAATAATTTTAAATATTATTATGTTTACCTGTTGTGGTGGGTATTGGTGCATCTTTTGTTGATGTTCATATGAATGCCTATATCCAGGTGTAATGGGTGAATATCTATTTGCTCCTGGTGCTCCAGACCATACACCCATGTCTCCAATACCTTAAAATTTTATGATAATAAAATAAGCAGGGCAAAATTATTCTAATATTATATATAATCCCAGTAAATATATACCTACCTTGTTCAGGTATTGTGTACATTGGTTCTGGTCCTGGATGGTAACCAGGGTAGGAATGAGATGGATGAACATGGTGTGATGGATGAAGTGGTGCATGCGGGGGCTGTGGTAACCTAGGTCTCGGGGGGTATCCACCATAATCATGATATTCTGGTCCAGGTGGGCCTGTTCCAGGATTCGGAACTGATTGAGAACTACTAGGTATACCACTAGCACCCCCACCCCCGAAAGATGCCAGTTTTTGTATTGTTCCTTCTTGTGTCACACTATTAGGATTATAAGGTTGCCTGTAACTATAGAAATTTAGCAATGACATTTGTAGATGTGTGTGTTTATATTTTACTTAATATAATGATTCATTATACCTATTGTCCGAAGTATCTTTATTATCTCCTGTTACTCCAGATGTAGAGCTACCAGCAAAGCTGTCTGTTCCTCCGAGATCAGTGAGTCCTTCCAACATACCGCTTCCATCATCACCAAATAAGTTATATGAGTCCATCACTCAATTAAGAGTGAATTAAAATAAGTTTGGATTTAAGATTCCAGGAACTAATTAGATGACCCATTTTATCTCTGAAATATCAACAACTTAATATAAATTAAGAAATTTTTGGAAATTTTTGCCATCATTTTGGCATATATTTAAAAAAATTATGTAGCTTACTTTAACTAAAAAACTTAGATTATAATAACACATATTTGAAAAGTAATATTTCAAATCCCAATTTTAAATTCATAAAAATTATTTTGGGTATTTTATTACTTTTAAATAAACCAGTTATTGCAAGTGCTTTTGTAAAACATGGACATTATTGTTGTATTAAATGAGTTAGATATACCCATGTGCCAAGGTCTAGACTTAAGAAAATATCAAAATAGGCTAGACCAGAAGTCTAAAATTCTATGAGCAATTTCATAATGATACATTATATTAAATGTATTTTATGACACATTGCTGAAAAATATTTATCAGCTTTTTTTTTAAACTGTTGATTTCAATATTCTCATACTTTAGAGTATGTGTTTTAGTTTAAAAAAATGTTTGTAGCAAAAACAATAGCTACCTAAATAACTGCAATATTACATAAATATTTTACTTACAGTCACATATTTAGTATTTTATTATAACATATCAATACAATCATAACCATAAAGTTATTTCAAATTTGGTGCATTAAATAAATTAAGTAAAATGTTAATATTTTCTAAATATTTTACTTCTGTAAAGAACATGAATAGATAAAGAGTAAAACATATTTTTTGCAAAAAATACATACATTTTTAATCCATATCAGGAAACAACATCATATTATTTAAATTAAACTTTAAAAAGACTACTGAAAAAAAAACTCAATTATGCACTGTCCAACCAAATGTGTGATTATGATAATTAAGATTATTTGTGTAGTATGATGATATTTTTATACAATCTTCCTGTATGTTATAATACAATAAACAAAAAACATTTTGATATACAGCAGTGACTCTACTTTTTCTAAAATTCAGATAGATATATAATTTTTTATTTATACATAATATGAATAATGTTTGAATCATTTTAAGTTTTAGGATTAATTGATTATGCTGAAGCATAAAATTCCTTGTCCATTTCTTACCTTAGAAACTCTTCGTGATGCATTTTGTTGTACAACCAAGGGGAAAAGCTATACGCTTATGGCTATAACATAACATACAGCGCTATAACTTCTCCCGTTCAGTTATACAGCATAAAATGGACATCTTAAATAATTTAGTACAACATTAAAGATTTGTCCTTAAATATTGTCACCTAATAAAAGTCTCGGTGAATAATATAAGTTACCTTTGCCTACAGTAACAACCATGGATATTATAAGTAATACTTTAGTAGAGATAAGAATGCATACTTAATTTGTACACAAATAGTTAATTAGTCAGCAATTTTGAATATTTAAAACATAATAAGTAATAATATAACATTCCAATGCAATTTTATTTCATAACAAGTTATACTTACTGTAAGCGCCACACAATACGATTGATCACAAAATGGATACCATATTTCAAAGAACCGAACGCTATTAACAAACAAATAAAAAATAGCCTTTTATAACTTAATCTGTCTTTATTATAGATAGTAATGATTATTTATCAATTATTAAGAATTAAATCAAACAATTTGCAATTTGTCTCACAATATTTAGATCATTATAAGCGTAGCCACTACACTCCGTCCATTTTGTTTCTCTTTGCAACTTGAGATTTGAGTTGAGACTGCGAACAGTGCTGCCAGAATTCGAAAGTATTTAATTTAGTCCTCGTAAAATAAATAGATACAGAACGGTGCTATTAAATTTTGCTTATAGATTTGATGTAATCTTTGTGGCGTTCATTATTTATTTTTGTGTCTTCAAGTTTTTCTCATTTGGTTGGGTTGGCATATACTACATTATTTTACTTAATATCGTAGCAAACTTATTATTTGTCTAAGGAGAATGCAAAGTTTAGACCAAGGAAATGAAAAGTCGTTGTCATAAAAGCAAATGATTTGATAAGATAATTTCTTTACATGCATAAGTATTAATAGTTTCCTAGAAAGGTAGTGAATATTTACTGGTGAAACATTTTAACTACAGCCTCTAAAAGTTAATATTTACTTTAAGGTGCTATCAACCAATCCATCCTCTATAGGCACTAAGTTAGCACAAAAACACGGTCTCACATTTATTTCACAAGAGTAATAAGTTGTGCTCTCCATTTTTTTTGTAAATTGAAATTTTTTTTTCTATAAAAATAAAATTACCAAATATCTGCTGAACCACTGAACATTGCTGAAATTCAGTGGCTATAAATACAAACTTCATCGACGTAGATATATTTCTTATAGAATATTTTCTTTGCGCTTTGCGTATCGATAACAATTGTATAATATCATATGTAAAGTATAAAAAGTAACAGAAATATATCGTATATTTTAAAATATAATATATCAATGAAAGAACAAAAGATTTTTGTTTATATTTTTGAATTAGTTATTTAAAATTATATGATTTATTTCTTTATTTTTGAACAAGTTTAACATTTTTACTATATTGAAATATATTTTAGTATAACATTGCAATAATCAATAATACAGTAATAAAAAAGCACTAAATATAAATAATTTATAAATAAATGACAAGTGACAACATTACAATACAAGTGCTTTTAAATGATAATTTGACAATTGATACAGCGCGCGGTGTTGCTTTTAGAGCTTGTTAAATTGAATTCATACTTTGCAGATTTCATTCTCGGCATTGTATTGTTTTGGCAGTGTAAATAAAACTAAACCTCAATACTTCATATATTCATTCCAATTTACACCATTTGGTTAAATTTTTTCCGCTATTCGTGCTAGAAATCATAATATCCTAGAGAAGACTTAAAACAGCATCAATGATGAAATTAGTGGATCAGGTTGTGAGGAGCTTTAAGGTGGCAAAAGTGTTTCGAGAAAATACAGACAAAATAAATAGTATAGATTTTTCTCCCACTGGTGAAACTTTGATATCTTGTAGTGAAGACGATCAAATTGTAATTTATGATTGCGAAAAAGGAACGCAAATGATAACTGTAAACAGCAAAAAATATGGTGTAGACTTGATACATTTTACACATGCTAAAAATACCGCAATACACAGTTCTACAAAAGTTGACGATACAATACGATATTTATCACTCCATGACAATAAATATATTAGATATTTCCCTGGGCATACAAAGAAAGTTGTTACTCTTTGCCTCTCACCTGTTGAAGATACTTTTTTATCAGGATCTTTGGATAAAACTTTGCGCCTTTGGGATTTACGTTCACCAAATTGTCAGGGCTTGATGCACCTATCAGGAAGACCAGTCGCAGCATATGACCCTGAGGGTCTTATATTTGCTGCGGGTGTAAACTCGGAGAGCATAAAGTTATATGATTTGCGTTCATTTGATAAGGGTCCTTTTGTTACATTTAAATTGAATCAAGAAAAAGAGTGTGACTGGACAGGACTTAAATTTTCAAGAGATGGTAAAACAATGTTAATAAGTACTAATGGTTCTATAATACGACTTGTAGATGCTTACCATGGAACCCCACTTCAAACATTTACTGGACATCTTAACAACAAGGGGATTCCTATTGAGGCATCATTTAGTCCTGATTCACAATATATATTTAGTGGATCAACAGATGGAAGGGTTCATGTTTGGAATGCTGATACTGGCTACAAGGTGTGCGTCTTAAATGGGGATCATCCAGCTCCTATACAGTGTGTTCAGTTCAATCCCAAATACATGTTACTCGCATCAGCATGTACTAATATGGCTTTTTGGCTACCAACTATAGATGATGTTTAAATAATATAATATCAGTAAATAGTGGTCCCTTCTCTTTAGTGAATTGGTACTACTTTTGTAAAACATTTCTACATTGTAGAAAATCTGGTATTAATGTGAAAAATCTGTTGATACAACTAGTGAACATGAAACAAGAATTGTTTATTAGTACAATGACTTTTCAGGATAACTTCTTTTATACTAATTACAATTTCTTTCAACAATTATAACCAGCAGTGTTATGAGTGAATATTCCTGTGAGGCAAAATTGTGAAAATGTTCTTATTTTTTACAAGTCTCTAAGTTAAGCTCCAAAGAAATGTCTATTCTTTTATTTGATTATATTATATCTGTAATATAATAAAAATCTTAAAGACATCAAGGTAGATATAGGCATGAATGTAAGCCTTAAGGAAAGAAATAAAAACATATAAAATATTTTAAAGATAGAGACAAAGAAATCACAAAATAAAATTGTTGTTTAATTTGTTTCTTTCTATTTGATTGTTGTGATTTTAGCACTATTTAAGTTAACATTAAGCCAAGTAAAGGTATTTAAATTACAATATATTCCATAAGGTCCCAAGCTGTAAGCTCTATGGTGTAAACAAAATTAAAAACCTGATCTACAATGAAGTCTTAGTTGTTATTAATTTTGAATAATATTTTTTTCTTATAATGCTTAATTATATAATCTTTCTTATAATGAAGAATTTAATTTTATACAAATATTTGTGTAATGCTGATCATACATGGTACATCTAACTGCAGAGGAAATATTTATTTATATTAAAGGTCTTCAGGTCTGATAGATAGAATGCAGCATTGGGTTCTTCCACCTAACAGACTATTGCATTGCAATTTTCCTAATTGCACATAGGAATGTGTTATAATGATTGTGCAGATTGCAGTTGTCCAAAAAACTAGTTGTTTAAATAAGTGTGAATTCACACATATTTCTGAAATCCTCGATATTTATCATTCTATTATACAATTGGATAATAGAATGAGAAATAGAAGAAGAAATAGAATTAAATTTGTCTTGTTTGTTAATTCCTTCACCATTTTGAAAATGTGTATCTTGACTATCTTGCAAACAATTGAGCTATGAGAAAAAAAAATGGTCAAGTGTGAATTGGACTAGCCCAAAGATTTCAGGATCATAGATTAAATGGAAATACTACTTATAAAAGTTGACAAACTTTTATAAGTTTTGTTATGTTTGTGAGATATGAACAGTAACAATGAACCTTGTTTATAAGTTTTATCTGTAATATAAAAATAAATTACCATTGTTTGGATTTTTTCTATTATTTGTACTGCAAGTTCTCACTTAGCGCCAAATTTCATAAATATAAGTCCACCCAAAAAGCCCTATCTATATTTAGATTGCGTTGACTTAAAGCTTGATTTTTCTGTAGATACTCCAAGCAACTATAGACCTGAATAATTGATATTAGTTACAGCTTAATACCTATACGCGATGTCTATTTTCTATTAATTGTATTGATAAACTGACAACAAAGTCATATAAGGTTTGTTTTGAGGTACGAACTACGAAACTAAAAATGGATGTAAGAACCTCAATCATCAATATCATGTCTCCTAGAGAAGGGTGATAGAAAAATAAAATACCTATTTATTAATAATTTATTTGTTTTATTTCACATGGCTAGCCCATCACACACAAGATTATTGTCAATACAATATTTGGAACAATTGTGTTTAATATATGGCCCCAAAATTTACACAATATTATTGACAATATGTCGTTGTAAAATCTGACGCAGTAGGAATGCCCTATGTTAGAAAAACATCGATGTTCGACAAAAATCGAATCAACAAAGTACATATTTTCAATAGATTTTTCGATTGAAATACATACGTATTGAAAATTTTATTATACGTGTGTACGGTGTGTGGATTTACTATATCTTATTACCATAAATACGTTCAAAAATACTTTCATCCAGGGCGCTAAGCACAGAACACATTTACGCTAAGTGAGAGTGACTTAAAAACAGCTTATGTCAGGTGTCAATATCACATTTTTTGGTTTTAAATTAATAATGTGAAATTGACTTTCAGATGTCTGTGGTTTCATGAGTTTTAAATATTTTTACATTACGCGATTTTGATACCATGAGTTTGTGTATCACGAAATGAATAAAACCCACTGGAAGATAAAGAATCTTCACATTTTTTAAATAAAAGTAATAATCTTAATGTGTATAATTCACGATGGAATCGGGAAATTCTGCTGCTACAGACGAATCCAAAGATGCTTTTAGTTACATAAATGAACGGCCAGTAGATGATATATCTCTAGAATTCTTCTATAAACCGCACACCATAACCTTATTAGCAGTGTCTATAGCTTCTGTCATTTACACCGCATTCGTCAGGTATTTATTTATTTATTCAGTGGTAATTACATATATTTTACAGTAATAATTTTCTTAATTATAAATTTCTTATCCTAAAATGCATTACCTTTTAAGGAGAATACCACATGCAACATTGGAGATTAATTAATATACAAAAGTTTTTATGTTAATTATTGGTAAAAGATATACATAAAGTTTAATTACATAAATTTAAAAAGGACAGGTTACTATTAGGTATTGTGTGAATATCATATTAGTGAATCACTTTTACTCTTATTTGAAAAATAATCTATTGCATATCATGTTAATAAATATTTGACCAAGTATAACCCATTTGAATTATTAGATGACTGTAAAAAAATTTGTACTTGTATACAATATTAGGTGTGGATTTGGTTAACTGAAGTTAAATATATATTTAACTAATAAAAGTACTTTTCAAAAAGTTAATTTACATATTTTTTCCCCAGAGATGAAAGTAACACGCAAGAGAACATTTGGTCAGGAATTTGCTGTGTAATTTTTTTCTTCTTAATAGTATCAGTACTTACATTTCCTAATGGACCATTTACAAGACCACATCCAGCTGTTTGGAGAATTGTATTTGGCATGTCTGTTCTCTATTTACTTGCATTACTATTCCTTTTGTTTCAAAGTTATTCCACAGTTTATGAAATAATGTATTGGATTGATCCTAACTTACGCAATTTTCACATAGATATGGATAAGGTAAGCAAAATGTTGTCTTCTTTGATTTTTTTTCTTTAATTTTAAATTTAGTGTGCCACTTACGCACTTACTGGCAGATAAAGATTCCTGTAAGCAATATAGCAGCCATCATGTACATTTTGGTATACTTTTTTTATTTACTGTTGAGTTATACCTTAACTGTTAAGTCTCTTGCTGGCTTCAACGAGACAGTGGTAGTTTTGTGTTCATTTGACGATTCAAAAGTGCTTGTAAAAATCTATTTGAAGAAACAATAATTTGAATTGAATTTTTAATTAAAAATTATTTTTAAATGAATTTAACACATTTTTCATATTAACTCACATGTTAAAAATTTTTTTACACACTTCAACATTTCATTTTATGTTGCATTGGCTTTAATTTATAATATTGGTAATATCATCATCATCATAATATATCATTTTACATTTTTATTTAAATGTTAATAAGTTTTTAAAAATAGATTGTATTTTAATTTAAGTTAACATTGTAATTTAAGTTTTTAAAAATAAATAGAAAATGGATTATATGCACTATGAAAATGCCAAATATGTACTAAAAAAGGGTGAAATATGCACAAAATTCATATTTTGTGCATATTTCATACATTTTCACGAGTCCACGATTGCAAAAACAGTGTAGTACATTTTTTTTATAGTACAGTCGGTTAAAGTTGGGTGTACTAAATATTTTGAATTTAATGTTTGGCAAAAACACGGCATTTTATTGAAAACCGATGCAGGTATGTTTCAATCTTAAACTGTAAGTCACAGAAGGGTTACTCATGATTACATTACAGAAAAAAAAATAAAAAAAGAGTAATATTTGTAGTCTTAGGACTTAAAAAATCGTCACAGGGTGTCGGTTTTTCCGAATTTTTTAAAAATCAATATGATATCAAAAATACTTGACACAGATTTTTTTTTATATTTTTCTCATAACTGTCACGACTTGGTCTATCACCTGTTTTCGTTTTATCGTTGACTCCTGGGACATCCTGTATATTATTAATGTCTAGTAATTGTATATACATATACAGAGTGTTTTTATAACCATTATCACCACCACCATGTGTACGACTTTAAATGAAATCACAGTTTTAACTACTCTATAAAAGCCTAATACAATTAAAACAAAAGAGATTTTGCCAAAAATAAAAAAGTTATATTTTCAAACATAATAATTAATAAAATTATTAATAAAATAAAAAAAATAATAATTAATAAAATTATTAATTATTAAAAACGAAGCTCGCAGCATAAACCTACCAAAGGGACACCGATTCACGAAATCGACGCGATGTCTCATTCACGAAATCGAGTCGTAGGTATTGGCGGCAAAGTTCTTTAACCTGTACTAGTATTTTTGTAGTAGTGTTTACGTTATTGGTATCGTATATTCGTAACTGTGTCACACGAAATAGAGTATGAGTCGTGAAATGAAAAAAATCCTACGTCTAAACTGTTGAGTGTTAACGTATCTTAATTATTTTTTTAGGTATGAGTCTGTAATATTTTTCCCTATATGCTGCTCCCGTAAAAAGAGCGTAGACGCTTCCACCTTTATATATAAATAAATATGAATTATAACAATTATAAATTTCAATCTTAATTTGTTACAGGAATATGCAGTTAATTGTTCTGACCTTAGTTTACCTAGAATCTGGTCTCATGTTGATGTTTTTGCTTGGGGCCACTTTTTGGGGTGGATGTTTAAAGCAATACTTTTCAGGCATACTGGCCTGCTATGGGCTATATCAATTATGTGGGAAATAACAGAAATTGCATTTGCTCATTTACTACCAAATTTTTTAGAATGTTGGTGGGATTCTGTTATATTAGATGTTCTTGTCTGTAATGGCTTAGGTATATGGTGTGGTCTTAAGATATGTAAGGTACTGGAAATGAGAGAATATAAGTGGGTCAGTATTAGGTAAGTTGCATTTAATTTAGATCAGAGTTTTGATTATCCAAACTGAATCATTCCTGCCATACATTCACAAGAAACTTTCAGATGTTGATACTGATGTATATAAATAAAGTATAACTATAACTAGAGACTCCAGAAATCGGCGGAAAGTGGAGATCGCAGTGTCTTAACATAAGGTTCCCTCTACATACTCTGTTGCTCGCGGCCTACAGCGAATTTTAATTTATAATATCTAAATACTACCTATACCTACCTACCACCTATTTTTTAATGAGATTAGTTTTATGGGATATTTATTTTATTGTATTATATTTTTTATATTGCCTTACTATCATTTATGAAGTACCCAGTGAAAAAAACTAAACATAAGGCCACATGATTTAAAAGACTCACAGTCACCCACCCCAGAAATTTTACTTAAAAATTTTCACCCAAAAATTAAATACCAAATATATGAAGATACGCTAATGTATGTGATGATTGAATATGTAATACGATTCTGTATTTTTTAGAGATATATCCTCTACAACAGGAAAAATAAAAAGAGCCATTTTGCAATTTACTCCAGTCCATTGGACTCCTGTAAGGTGGCTAGATCCAACATGTACTTATATGAGATTTTTTGCACTTAGTCAACTTGTTGTGTTTTGGCAAATATCAGAATTAAATACATTCTTCTTAAAACATATCTTTGAAATGCCACCATCTCACCCGCTGGTTATTGCAAGATTATGTTTGATTGGAGTAATTGTTGCACCTTCAGTAAGGTTGGTATTATTAATTTTAAATCATTATAATAAAAATGATTAGTAGTCACATATTTTATTAATTATTAATAAAATTTAGGTATTTATTATTTTCATTTGAATACTTAAATTTATTTTGTATAAATATATTTTTATAAAATATAAAACATATTTTTAAATTCACAGCTATATTATATAATAAATAATAATACAATTATTGCTTATATTTAAATACCAATTGCTTATTAATATTTAATTACAACATTAAATAACAAATACAAAGTGATGTCTTACATTATGTTTCTGTTTTATACATAAATATATTTATAGTAAATAAATAAAAAAAAAATAGTAAATATTAGGTAGGTCCTTACATATAAAATTGTCGTTTTGTAGTACTGACAATCACTTTAATCTGTGTAATCACAAAGGGTCTAGCCCGATAAGCATGGGAAAGCTGCACTGGTTTCTAATGAATAATTTTTAATATGATTATATTGTTTTTTATCTGAAATAACGACACATCATTTTTTTTGCCTCCAGCCCTTACAGTAAGGGGGTTATGGGAGAAACGACCCTTAGCGTTAATGTTTATTTTCTTGGTCCTTAGTGTTATTGTTTTTTTTTGTTCAATAGATGAAGATATCTTTATGAAATTTAAATTCTAAGTGGCTTTGTATAAGCCTGTTAATATATAATTTATCAGAATTGTTGAGAAATTCTAAGCTTAGAAAAAAATAGATGTTTATTTTTTGAAGGTGCTTTTATATAACACTCCGTTGAAAAAAAACATCATGCACAGAAATACAGTCATATAAGAATATCGATGTAGGTTGATGAGAACATATAGATTAGTGGTCAGAGCGCTTAGACTGTTTCTACAAGGCGCAGGTTCGAGTCCTGCTTCGTAAAAATTTTTATTTTCTAAAAATTTTCAAATGTTTGCTGCCTTTTTCAGGCAGTATTATACTTACGTAACGGATCCACGATGTAAACGTGTCGGCACACAATGTTGGGTGTATGGCGCCATAATGGTAACTGAATCAATGTTATGCATCAAAAATGGCAAAGAACTGTTTGGACAGGCGCAAGTGTGCAATGTGATTGTGTGGCTAGTCATACAGATCCTAGTCTCTATTGGCTGTGTATATGGTGTTGTGCTTTATCATGGATATTTTGAGGTAATATTCATATTTATGTTATTTCTTTTTACGGTTCCCTACCTTTTAAGAAAAAAAGGAACCCTTTTAAGATCACTTTGTTGTCCGTCTGTCTGTCTGTCAAGATAATTATTAATTTACTACTCGGCATTACTTTCGCTTTTTATATATCTATACCAATATTGAAATGTAAAGTTTGTAGAAGTTATCTATGTCTATAGACCTGAATATCACTCAATGAAATATTATTTTCTAAATATATGTATATATATTTAGTTTGAACGCCAAATTCACTTCATTAAAATTCGTAACGGTTATTGGCAAAAGTTTTTAATACAAATATAAATATTTTGCAATAGTTTACTTTATCTTTAACATTATTTGATATTACAATTACGTATTGTTCCAGCCAAATAAAGAAGCTAATGTAAGTAGTCCGAAGAAAGAACAATAGAAAAAAATGTTTTTAGGTTAGTGTAATTTTATATGTTGTATTTTATACATTGAATGTGAATAGTTTAAATTTATTTGTTATATTACCTGTGTAACTTTATCAAAAAGTAAATATTGAAGAAACATTCCATTGTACTTTACTCTTGCTTTTAGGGGCCACCCATAATATACGTCACACGAGTTTCATGTTCTTCTCTCATTTATCAGACGATAATTATATAATGGGAAGTCATGTATTTACCAATTTTACAGCTAGAAATTATTTAATTATAATATCACTTGATTTTACGGCTGGGAGAGAATGCTTTTAGCGTTAAGCCCGCCTTTTGTACATTGTTTTTTTGTAATTTTGTGCAATAAAGTATATATAAATAAATAAATAAATCACTTCCGAAATTTTATATAATATTTTAAAATGCTGCGCAGTTTAGTACCCCTACACACCATGTTAATCAATGTCATATTTCGTCGAATCCGCTTAACGTGTGACGTAAGTAATTAATGGATGGTCTTAGTTACATTAAACTATATCTCATATCTAATTATGTTTTGGTATTTACTTATTTGCTTTTTGTGTCTAAAAAGTCATAAATTCTGTCTGGCGTTCTGCGCATCTAATAATCAGTGACCTAGTTTTTAGAAAATGACTTTATTTGTTTCAGATTAATCAGAAGATAAAATATGACTTTTAGCTAAATAACATTATGCTAAAGTGCGATAGCTTAACAGAAAAAAAAACATCCCGTTATTATCTACATTTTATAGTTCACGAATACTGCGGATGACGATGGTCATTCTATAATTTTAGGGCTAGTCGTGGCGCAGGGGCACAAGCGACAGGTTGTGGGGTCGATTTTCACTCGAGGAAATGAAATATTTAATGTTTTCATTCCTTCACTCTGGTATTGAGGCAAAGCGCGGTGTTCAGTTCTGTCACTCACGCAATGCCTGGATAAAACGGCAGAAAACCGGGAATTGAGGGTCTTAACACAAGGTCCCTCTGCCTACCCTGCTGTGTGTATAATCAATAATTTCAAACGTATCCTAGAAAAACCTACCTTTACAATATTAAGATAAGTATGCTATAAACTTTACGGGAAAAAAGGATATTATAACGGTGTCTACAAAAAATCATGTTTATTGATTGGACTGAAGCTATTCATGTTACTCTAGTAAAATATTAAACACCAAATATTATTTATTACTTCAACACTAGTTACCTTGTATTTTTTAACACTTTCGGGAATGGCAGTAATTGTGGGTGACCGTCTCCAAGGCAGCATTCTGCTTGTCATATGAGTATAGCTGCTTCCGGCAAATGGACAGCTGCCAGTTTTATCTTAGGTAAAAAGCGGGATATAGACAAAGTATAAATAATCATTCGTTTTTATTTCTTTTCTATTTATTTTGTGATAGCAATATAAAATGCCTTTTTTAATGGGAAAACGTCACTATACCTAAAACAATAACTGTTTGTTTGTTATTTGTCTACTCCTGTTTGTGTCTCTGTCTACGGCTTTCCTAAGGCAGTTCAGTCCTTTGAGTACCTACGTATCTTTAAAATTGTTATTAAGTAATTAAGTACTTAATTAAAAATGATTTATCCCAGTGCACGGAAAGTCCCAGAAAAAGCGGGGGACAATAACTGACATTGGGACATAATTTTAGGCTAAAAATAGAGACGTCTGGTAACGCTGGTCGCAACCCTTTGTCGGTTTATGCGGATCACTACGTGCGAGTCTTACATCGTCGACACCACCTCTGCCGCTACCTCGTAGTTATTACCTATAAATAGTTAATTATTTACGTTTACGTAAACATTGCTCATTAAATATTGTAAGTTTGTATATGAATAAATTTAGACATTGTGAATATTAAATCTTCCAAATGTATCTAAATTAAATGCATATTATATACATATATACTAACGTTACTACGTACGCATATATACTACGTATGAACACCCCCAAGTAAAGTCGATACTGATTTTATTTATTCTGTGGTGTTATAGCTAATTGTACAATACAATGTGTTAACAGTATTTATGTTTGTGCATTACCGAATCTACAACTAATTAGACTAATTATTGTAGGAAATAAATGTAGCGGTGTTATTAGAGAACAATTTGTTTTTTTAAATTAAAGAGACAAAATCTTCCATATTTAAATAAAATGTGTTTATTATGTCTATCTTGGTTAAACAAATATAAAACATATAAGATTAAATTTTGTACCCTACCTCATATTGTAAAGCTAAAAATTTATTAAGTACTATTTTTTCCCTCTTTAGTGCTGTTTTTATAAGATATTGTATTATAGTAATACAGTAGTCTAAAAATATCATATCATTAAAAAATAAGATTCATATTACATTCCAATATATTAAAAGGTAAATGATTTTGGTGGTGTTTTGAATTTGTCTACGATATGTATAAAAACATAATTTGATGTTATTTTAATAACGATCTCATTTGTAAATAAGTATAATAGAAACACTTATAAAAATGGAGTAGGTACATAGTACATTATACAGGATCCTAATTTTAAATAAATGAATATCGACTTTCCTACCCGGGGACGTCACAGCACGTAGTTTTGGTTGTTGTACGAGCGAGATTCATTAGAGCCCAGTAAATTTAGTTTTGTGTTGATAAATAAATGTTTGTCTGAATTATAAAATTGTTGCTAAATTATATTTTTAACATAAACAACTTGCGCTTCATACATTGTAATATGAAGGAAAGATAATGAAACAAGCTTCATAGCAATAGATATTCTGAAGTTTTAAAATTTAAATAGCAGTTACTATATTATGTAAATAGAATTTTATTGTGGTCGTGAATAAAAATCTTAAAACAAACAAATGTTTTAATTGTCAGTTTTAAAAAAAGTACTAGGTATGTGTATCTTGTACAAATACTATACCTTAGGTATATTATAATGTTATACAATATATTATCTTAATAAAATTTACATTTTAAATGAATACAAAGTAAGAAACGAGGCACGTATTTAGGTATTTAATATATTATTAACGAAACAAACAATTTGTCTATTTATTACATTTTTAGTGTTAAGTACTCCACATTGAAAACCAGTTTCAAGGAGGTCACGACACTGGTCGTATTGCAATTGAAAAGAACTAGTAAACAAGGGTTTACTTGTTTAGTTTCTTTTTAGGAAAATAAGATCGTCGTAACTTAAAATTTTAAAATCATCGTCACTGATGACGCGGAATAAAATAATTTACCAGGACTGTCGGTTTATTTTACATTACTGATTAGTTTACGCAAAACTTATTACTTATAAACTGTTCAACTTACACCAGCTTCACGCTGTATCCCGCACACATCAGGGAAGACAGAGGGAACCTAGTGTTAAGACATTCCGGTCCTCAACTTCCGCCGAATTCTGGGCGCATTGCGTGTTAAGTGGTGGAACTCAACGCCGCGCTTTGCCTTGACACTAAAGCGAAGAAATTAGAATATTAAATATTTATTTTCCGCGATTGGGAATCGAACCCTACAACCTGTCGCGTTTACAGTCACACTGTGACCCTGCGCCATGTCTGGCCTCAATATTCATCTTACACGGATTTCATAAAATCGGTTCAAGTTGAAAACGGTCAGGGAGTAAGTATTAACTTAATAGTTCGTAAGTGTAATTTTATTTTAGGATTACTAAGAATAATGAATGAAGGAACATCAAAATAATTCCATATTTTTTTTATAACTAGAGGCTCAAAACGAGGTTTTGCCTTACGCTTGAACTTATTGTTACATTATAGCTAAAGTACAATACACAATACATTTTTTTTACATAAACTGTAGCGTATGTGATATTCTGATGTATAAGCTAGTTAGTAATAAGTATTACTATAGTTTCATCAAAATTAGTTCAGTAGTTTTTATATGCATAGCAGCAGTGGAAGATGTTGGAGAAGGCCTATGCCAATAAACACACACAGATAAGAGATCAATTATAGTGTGCAACAGAGTCGTTTGATCCTAGAAAACTTGTATTCTTATTTGGGAATAAAAGGCTTATTCAATTCAATATATAATAAATTAAAATCTATTTGTCGCTACACACATGTTTGCAAAATCTATTATCTTAAAATAATCTTATTTCACAATTTTTATGGAATTGACATAAGTACGTCAAGATAGATTAAGGTTATTTAGGTAAAATTGTGTCGCTTGTTTGAAAAACAAGTCTTCTCTATATAAAAAAAAAACTGTAAGTGCCCAATGCTGTTTGTAATTGTCGTCTGAAATTATTTTTGTTTACCAAATGTGATACATGATATTAATTAGCTATTATTTAATAAAAAGTTTTTATACTTCTGTTACAAAATGATCAATGTAATTTTTATTATGACAATTAAAATTTAGATATATATTATAAATAGAAGAAAAATAAGGAAAACTGACCCCACAACCACGTGGGGCAAATAGCTAGGAAGAGAGAGGGGTTGTTAATTCTCAAATATCAATAAGTTGTCCAGAACAACAACCGCACGGGTAGAAAACATTTATATCAAAATTTTTGAATTTTGGATTGATAAGTAAACAATTTTGTAATTTCTGAAGCAATTCTTTTACACGAAGTAAATCTTTGTGTCTAGATTGTTGTTTAAAGTAAGGTGCTAATTGTTCATCTGTAGCTAATCTCAAAAGCAATTCGCTGAGTTCGTCTAAATGCCTCTCCAGTTTATCACATTCTGTTTGAAAAATTTTTAGTTGATTACTTCTCTCTTCTTCTCGTTTTTTCAATAAACTTCTTTGCTGTTGATAGAGAGCTACATACTCACATATTGTGTCTGTTTCGTTTTGCAATTGTAAAATTATATGTTCAAGCCTATGTTTCTCATCTGACAAGTTGGCAACTTCGTCCATTATATTCAAAAACCGTTCCTGAAGCTTTATCATAGCATCTTCCTTTTGTATGTATATATCATCTATAGATTTTGTTCTGGATTCTGTTGAAATTTGCTGAAATTTCAATTGTGACAACTCTTCTTCACATTCTGGTTTGTGATCACAATAGTTATGGTTTTCTTCATGTGACAATTCACAATTATCTGTTGACGTTGGGTCTAAGTATGATTTTATTTCCTTATCATCCTGAAGACATTTTTCATATTCTTCTTCTTTGATTCGATACTCATTTTGCAATCTTATCATTTCATCATCTTTAGCTTTTAATTTATTTTGCAAATTTTTTAGATTTTCTTCAACTTCAGCAAATTTTAGAGCTAACCCTTTATTGAGCTGCTTTTCATGTGTCAACATTTCAGTCAGTTCCAGTTTATCTTTTCCCTGAAAACAAATAATTTTGAAATTACTTCTCATCATTTTACTCTAAAACATGATAGTAGTATCATGGATATAAGTAGTTATTTCCTCTTCCTCCTTATGCAAAAATGTAATTAATATATATAAAAACAAACCATTTTGACTATAATTTGTTCCAGTTCTTCTATATTAAGTTTTAATTTTTTATTCTGTTCTGTTGCCCTTTGTGCAGCTAATTTATCACTACTTATATCTGCAGAAAGTTTTGTAATATCAACATTGTCATGATTACAAATATTTTCATTAGAAGTGATGTTATCTTTTTCTTGTTGTAGAATTTGGATTTTTTTAACAACTTCTGCATATTGTGTTTGTAACTGATTGTATTTACTATTACTTTCCTCAAGTTGGTCCTGAAATATGTTAATAAATAAAAATACCTACAAATAAAGGGTAAAACAAGTGGATTGTACATAATTATTAGTAGTATAGTAATTATTAGTGTATTTTTGTACTTTTAATAAAATAAAAGATATTTTTTAATATTCAGGTATTCAGGAAGTCAAACTAAATTAGTCGACAAAGGTCCAACTTCCAACGACTTTAACCTATATTGTATTGTCCGAATTTTAACCGTTTTCGAGATGTCAGCTGTATAAAGATTTTTTGTCTTATAAATCGATAAACGCCCGCTGCACGCACGAAAAAGCATATCTCATAGTCACGTTCCGCCTGAGGCGAGCGTGTAAGCGAGAGCGCGGAGCAAGCGATAGAAAGGCACGTTCGGCCTAAGCCTTCGGCTTGTGACGCGTCTAAACTCACATTTGTAAGTAAATAGGACTAAGTAAAACAATATTAGAAATAACGAGTGCAAAAAAATGTCAATTTATCGAAAAAAAAATATGTTATTTTCAAAAGAACTCCTTTGTATTATACAAAATAATAATAATTCACTTAAATTTATTAAAGTATGCAATTTTTCATCAATGTTTTCTTTTAATGTTGACACGTAAAATTATCGTCTATAAATCGATTTTATTCAGTTTATTTATACAGTTATTTCCGAATTACTCGTACAATAAAATGTTCAAGAAAAAATATTTTGCGGGTTTTTCATCAATATTTGGTGTATTTTCTGATATATAGCCAATTTAATCATGTACCTTACATAACGCTGCCTAAATATATATAAAAGGACAAGTTGCTCACTGATTGAGGTAAGACGCACATACAGCCGTAACCGATGATGGTAGAAACGTGAAATTTGGACAATGTTTATTTTTGTAATCTTCAACCACTTGAAGGGATTTTAAAAAAATTTAACTCTTAAGGTATGGAAAAGGGGTTGAAAGTTTGTCTCGATTCTTTTTTAAATCAGCTACTATTATTATAAAATTTGAAATTTAGACTCTTAAAAATATTTCATTGAACACGTGTTTCATGGTTTATTCGAATGCCCCTAAGAGCACAAATAAGCAGGCGAAGCTGCGCGCGTCCGCTAGTTTTTTATAAGGTTACAAAATTTTTTACGTCAAAAATTTGTAACAACTTGTAACTTTCAATTAGTGTGTTCTCAAAGTTTAATACAAAAAATATTAGACAAAATATTTAAAAAACACCTTACTTTTCCATTTAATAAGAAATAAATGTTATTTTAATTATTAATTTAAGATAATGTAAGTTGAATGGCAGTACGCGCTTTTGCCTTGGTACTAAAGAGAAGAAATTAAAATTATAATTTTTTCCACCAAGTGGGAATTGAAACCACAAGTTTTGTGTTACAGTCACACACCTGCAACACAAAGGCACACATACAGAGGAATATCAGTATCAGTAATAAATGAATAATAATAAGAATTTACGCATTCAGGTAACAAATAAAAACATGGACTCCCATTAGTTTTATGTTTAAGAAAAGGTAAAATATTTAAACCTATATAATATTTAATTTGTGTTATAAAATAAAATTTACCCACTTTAATTTCTTGATAATCGTTTTCAATACTAGATGCAACATTTACATTACACATCTCAGTCTTGCTTTTTATATCATAGTTTTGCAAGCGTATTTCCATATCACTTATTTGGTCAATTAAGCTGCTTTCTCTGTTATATAAATTATCTAAATCTTTAGTAAGATTTTCACTTTTGAACATTTCAGATTTTAGTTGTTCATTTAATTCATAAACATAATGTTCATAATGGGACTGTATTTGGTCTCTTTCTTTCTGCAATGCTTCAATTTTTTGCTCTAAATTGATAATATTTTGCAGTAAGCCACTATTTTCCTGTGAACTTTTATTTTCTTGCCTTATATTTACTGGAGAATCATTTGTTAATTGTTGAATTTGAAGCTGCAATAGATCTAATTGGTTCTGATAAGTGAATATTTGATTCTGAAGCTGTGCATTTTCAAATTCTTTGGAAGTTAGCATTGATTTTGTAAATTCAAGCTGTTCAGATAAATTATTATTTTCGTCCTTTAAAGATTGATTTAAAATGGTTATTTGTTTTGAAGATTCATTTTTATGATTAATTTCTTCAAGTGCAGTAGAATATTTATTTGAAATATCTGTGACATCAGATTGTAAAGATGTCAATTTTTGCTTACAGATGTTATGATTTGTTACTTCTAAGCCATGTAAGTATTCAAGATGTGCTAATTTTCCATTTAAGTCATTAATTTGTATTTCAAGATTAGTTCTATTTGAAATTAAAATTTCAGCAATGTTAATGTCAGATTTTACACTGAACTCATTTAAATTTTTGTTGTGGTACGAATATTCAGTTTCACCATTGGAAGAAGAACTGTGATCTTCATTGACCTTATCAGTATTTTTTTGCATATTATCGTTTACAGATTCTTCTACATTGATTGTATGACTTAATTGAGCAGTTACTTCGCCTTTGTGACTCATTGTAGATCTCTTTTCTTGGTGATCTCTTAACTATAACGAAAAGATACAATTTTTCTTGTAAAAAGTCAATTCAAAAATAAACAGCTAAGTAACAAAACTAAACTAAACTCAAAGTGTTTGCCTTACCTTTTTACGAGCTTTTGCCAGTTTTTCAGCTCTTTCATCCATAGTGCTCGAAACCTTTTGTAATAAAACAACTAATGGAAAATATAATAAAATATGTTAGTTAGTTATATTGCTATAATTCACTCGGTACACAGTTTACACTTTACAAATCACAATCAGAAAATTGACATTTGATATTTGACAAGGACAACTCACAATTATATTTTTTTTCTCTATTACAAAAGTCGAAAGTCTTAAGTATTTCTATATACAGCTACGTCCTCAATTTTTTAAATAATAATTGGTACTACTATACATAATGAAATGATTTTTATAATATACCGTACCATATGTATTATATTATAAAAAACATTTAATTATAGTAGTAACAAGTTTTTTATACTCGACATTATTCTCTATTATTCAGGTGGATACATAAATTTAAAAATAAGTATAGATAGACCATCTACTGGAACTAAACTTACAAATACATAAAAATATATACAGGTATAGTTATGGTAAAATCTATGGCCTGTAGTCTACTGTCAGTGTCAACTGCCAAGTTCTCATCTTCTCACTTTCAAGTTTCAGTATCAGTATAATAGTATATTACTGGCACGCTCGAAGCGCCATAAATAAAGAACCGAACCGACAATAGTATATATTTATATTTTATATTATATTATCCGCAGAGCAGTTTCCACTTTCCAACATATTACATACTACATAGTACATACTATCTGACGTTATTCAAGGGACATCATTATATTCTATTATCTCAGTATCAAGAAACTTTAGTATTAACTAAAAAGTAAAAAAACTGAATTGAACTTAGTTAAAACCATAATTGTGATTGGGCCACAATCATTGGTAGCTTTTAGATAATAAAAACCGGAACTTAAAATAAAATAAAACATAAATTTGTCTTAAGACTTTCTACAAATAAAATAATATATAATTATCAAACAAGGTTAGCAAATTATTTATAAAAAAGAATATTAATAAAATTATCAAATAAACGTTTAAATATTATTAATTGGAATGGGAAGTACTCATTCTTCAATATTGTAAAATTATATATTCAAAAACATTTTTTTAATTTTTCAAAATATTGTGATAAAATTAATTATTTAATGCAATTATGAGTACAAAAAACATTAATTATAAGAAAGCTTCTGAATATTGGGCTGAAATTCCACCTACTTTAGATGGAGTCCTTGGAGGTTTCGGATTTATATCTGACATAGATATTGATGGTTCAACTTTGTTTTTAAAATCAATACTAAATGTAGATAATGCCCCAGGTACTGGGATTGCTCTTGATTGTGGGGCTGGTATTGGTCGAATCACAAAATATTTGTTAGCTCCTCATTTTGACACAGTGGATATTATTGAACCTGATGAAAAATTTATAAATTCTATTTCGGATTTTGTTGGTGAATATAAAGAAAAATTAGGAGTATTATACAAAGATAGCTTACAAAAATTTGAACATGAGAGAAAATATGATATTATTTGGAACCAATGGGTTCTAGGTTATTTAACAGATACTGATTTAATTATATATCTTATGAAATGCAGGTGAACAAGTTTTTAATATTATACTTTACAAATAGATATTTATTTATACATAATCCATTTATTAACTTGGTAATTTTGATTGCCTTTCTATCAATTATTTTTAAAGTTATAGCCTTAAAATAGCCATAATTATAATGTGAGGCAGTTGTGGCACAGCGGCACAAGGGTATGTCTGTAACGCGACAGTTGTGGGTTCGATCCACACTCGAGGAAGTGAAATATTTATTTACATTTATATTTCCATTCCTTCGCTCTGGTGTCGAGGCAAAGCGCGACGTTGAGCCTGCCACCCAACATGCAATGCCCCCAGAATTCGGCAGAAAGTAGGGAACAAAGTGTCTTAACAACTAGATTCCCTCTGCCTACCCTGCTGTGTGTGGGATACTGCGTGAAGCTAATTTATTTTATAATATTATGATGACATAACATTTATTATTGAGTAAAGTTATAATATAATATATAATGATTTTTTTATAACTAGTAAAATCTTAAAAGTACTTAAGTATATTCACATATATATTTTTTTAGGGATGCTCTTTCCAGTAATGGAGTATTAATAATAAAAGAAAATGTGACTTCATCGGGAAAAACAGAAGTTGATGACACTGATTCTTCTGTTACAAGGCCTTTAAAATCATATTTAAAAATTTTTAATGCTGCCAAATTAAAACGAATTAAACAGTGTAAGCAAACAAACTTTCCTACTGGAATATATCCTGTTTACATGTTTGCCCTTATACCTAATTAAGAAAATACTGTAATTACATATTTATATCCAATAAATATAAAACAATTTGATTTTGCATTTTATTAATTATCAAAACTACTCAAATTTAATAAAATTAATTAGCATAATATATTTCATATGATCTTACTTTTATATAAAAATAAATTTTGTAATTTTTGAGTATAGTAAAACAGTTCTCAAAATTTTTTTTTACATTACAGCCAGTCAAATGAGTTTTATTATATTTGATTTTATTAATAAAATTTTGTTATTAAAGTAAAATAATATCGGTAAATATATATATTACAGTGCAATCCCGATTTAACGGTACTGAAGGGAATCCGAAAACACTTGTTATATCAAGTAACTTGTAAAGATGAGGTTTGTTATACAGAGGTTAAGAAGATCTACTAATATAATAAAAAAATATTGATCTCAGGTTTTTTGTTTATCAGCATTGCAAACTTTAAAACAACAGTGTCAAACAGCAATGTTTACATTAGTGAATATGAAATTGAATGTAGTAAACTGATAGGATGCGTTATGTAAAGGGTATAATTTAATGAAATTCGCTATATAGAGGTAAATAATACTTTCTTTTTATATTTTGCAAGATTGAAAATTCGTTATTTTTTTATGAAATATTTTAAAGTCTATACTATTGTGCACTAAATTAATCGTTACGTTCGGGTTCGGTTCAGGAGGGATTTCAATATTTTTTATACTTCAGCTGTACTGTTATGGTTGTTCATCAGATGATCTTCAGTTTTTATGTTTCATTGGAAAATGCTCATCAAACGTAACAACTTTCGTTGTAGACGTTTAGCTGGAATGGATCCCTACGGTTCTATATCAGGTGTGGAAGTCTTCAAAATCAAATATAGCCTAGATCATGCCCAGAACTAAATAATAGCTATACAACAAAAAAGGTTTAAACAAATCGGCCGAGTAGATCAGAAGATGTGCGTCTACAAAATTAATTATAATTAATTTAAACTAAACATTCAGTCTTTGGTTGTTTACAATAATTATTGTTGATTATGATTATGCCGCGGATTTCTTAAATCATTCATCAGTAGAAATTAGTATCCTATAAATTCTTCTGATATATAGCGATATTCGTTAAAAACCAATAATCATAAGACCGTCATGGCGCAGCGGGTGTCAATAGGGTGTGACTGTAACGCGACGGTTGTGGGTTCGATCCCCACTCGAGGAAATGTAATATTTATTTACATTTATATTTTCTAAATGAATGAGGATTGCGTGATCGCAATGCCTCCAAAATTCGCCTTAAAGTGGGGAACGGAGTGTCTTAACACTAGGTTCCCTCTGTATACCCTGCTGTGTGCGTGATACAAACAACAGAGTGAAGCTGACAGTGACCAAACCAATAATCATATTAAACTAGGTACAATAGTGAAATGTTTGGTAAATTATTTGACTTTCAAAAAATGAAGCAACCAATTTCTTATCTACTTATATATATATAATAAAACAGTAAAAATATTTTGTCTGTACATTTAATATATTATTTTTGACTGAAATAGATAGAGGGACACTTAAAAAGAATAATAGAAAGCAAAAATATTTTTTTTTAAATTTATTGTCAGTCTGTCTGTCTGTATGTATGATCACGCTAATCTTCGAAAGTACTGAACCGGCTTACTTCACCGGCAAACTTTCACCAATTGCTTTGTTTTAACTCAACTTAACATCTAAAGTCGGTTCATTAAAAAAAAAGTTATCGGCATTTGAATGAACCTAAGGCATGAATTTGCCTGCAAATATAAACCAATCCATATCTATACTTATACTTATAATAAATCTGTATTTGTTTGTGATAAATTTGTATTTTTAACCGACTTTTAAAACAAGGAGGAGGTTCTCAATGAAATATTTTCGATTCGTTATTCGATTAATTTATTTACTTTGAATTCGATTTCGATATTGGATTATTCGATTCGATTTGGGTATTGCAATCATTACAGTCATTTTACAAAGAATATTATAAATTCTTATTCAAATTAATAACATTACATTTAAGGCTGTTTTTGAACGAGTAAATTAAATTAGTCATTGACATCAACACATATGACTGTCAGTCAATTCTGTTTATTTGAATAATCATGCAGTTCAAGCGGGCGAAGCCGCTGGCAGGCCGCTAGTTTTGAATGAAATTATTTGAATTTGTTTAATTTTTCTTATATTTTTATTTTACTTACAAGTTTAACAATAAGTTGGTACACTGCAAGTCATTTGTATGTAAACGTAACATAATATATTTTCTATGATTATATTATATACTTAAATACATATTTTTTTAATTAAATATAAGGTTATATCTGGTAAAAAGCAATCTTAAGTATAAGATGGACCAAGTTTGCAATAAGTTGCTTCATTTGTAATTTTCTTTACAAAAACTAGCTATCATATCTTCGTATAGGAGAAATATCAACGTTATAATTATTAATGTTAATATAGCTTCTTATATATTCGCGATCACTTTCTGTTAGCAACGTCCAGCTTTCTAATTCCACTAATATTTGTAGACTCATACAACTTTGAATTAATCTTTCTGCAGACAATATAGTTAAAAAATCTGATTGCATTATGCGCAGCTCTTTCAAGTAAATCAAAGGGTTTTTATCTAATATTTTTAACATAAATTCATCTGTTAGCTGTACTGCTGTTCCAATTTGGATAAATTCTACGTTAAGACAATTTGTTAATAAAAATAATAATTGTTCGTCGCTAAATGTAGATACACATGTTAATTTTTTTAAATTACGAAATGGTAATATTTCTAAAGATTTTGTATACAACGACGTGTGTTGTATTAGAGTACAATTGTAAAATGTCAGAGTCTCAAGCAAAGGACACATTTGACTTATGTACATAAGTGCGTTTAAGTCTATCTGATCTACATGTTCTAAGTGTAACTTTAATAAATTACAACCTTTCACTTGCAGTACTTGTTTAATTTGATCCGCGTAGAAATCACAAGATAAAAGTTTTAAATCACTCAAGTCTTTTAATCCAATCAAAACCATTAGATCACTTTGTAAAGTGTTATGGAACACTGTCATGCTACTGATCGAAGGACACATTTCGACAGCTAACTGCAAGTGGTAGCTTGTAGCGTATCTACTGACATATACTTTTAAGTTCAGAGGGCAAGCCTCTGGACAATTAATATGAATAAATTCCAACACTTTGCCAATTTCGTCACATCTACCAATATCTTCTAAATTGTGACAATTTATCAACAGATTAACATAGCCTTCCCATGTAACAAACGTATGATATAATTGAATACTTTTTAACTCTTTTAATTTACTTAAAATATTTATACTTTCATTTGTAATACATTTAGAACAAGAGACATCGAGTTTTCTAATTTTAGTACAATTTTTAGCTATACATCTCAATATATTATCCGTACAGTCATAATTTATAAATAAATACTTAAGATTGTGCAACTGTTTCAATGATTGTATTATAGATTCTTCCATATCAGCAGTCTTCCAGCCACCAGAAAGGGAACCTAAGTTTAAGTACTCGAGCCCGGTGAGCATGTGAAGCTTGGAATAAAAGACAGACCGCATCATTTTAGGTATAGAATCAATTGAGACAAATGTGAAATTTTTTGTTAACAAAACTTCAGTCATCTTTATGATGACGTTCATTTGACTAACGAACTTTCCCATTGAACCACGAAAACCCAGTGAGTGCTTAGTCTTCTCTAATAAACCAGATAGGGATTGAATGGCTTCATTGGCAAATTTGTCGTAAAGCATCCACGGTACATGAATGTATAAATATTGACGAATATTTTCAATGTTGCAATTAAGGATTGCTTGTGCTTTGTCAGGATTATTTTGAGCTAATAAAGCAGTTGGAATCATGTGGATTTCTGCTTGTTTAGCTACCCACTCTCCGAGCTTTATAAGAGACAGTTTCTCTAACTTTTTAGGTTCTTTGTGCCTTGTCATGATGTAAGTATCTGTAATATCAAAGTACAAGACAATTAACATCATATACATAATATAACACTTTTGGATAAATAAAACAAAATCGTTTCACATATTTAGCAGCTTCCCAACTCTTACAACAAACATAAGATATATTTAATAGTAATTTATTAGTATATTATTTGTTTCATGATTTTAGTAATCAAATAGCGTAATTAATGTAATAGTATGAGGTTCATGAAGAACACTTTATAAGCAAACATCGTAGGTACTTAGAATGTAATATTAGCTACTTACTATATCATAATTTTTTCGCCAATCCTTAAATTATTAAATTTATATTAAATAGCTCTTCTATATAATTAATATTCACTATATTTAACATATTAAATATTATAAATACTCCAGAAGCAAGATAAATTTATATATTTGACTGCGACTATCGCTTTCTTTGCTGTAAATATGAGTATTCTTAATACATAACACTAGCCAACATCATACGGCTATTAATAGCCAAGATTCAATATTCAGTCTTTTGTAATGGCATTTGGCGCAAAATTATTTGTATGCATGTTTGGGCTACATAGCTATATAATCTATAAAAAATCGAAAGTACTAACATATTTTTAGATTTACTTAATTACAAATTTATTTTTAATTTTAACGTTTCTATACAAAATTGTAGGGATTTATTTATGATAATTGATATGTTATGCTTAAAGGCTGAAATTGAGTGACAAGTCATCTGTTAATTGCGAAAATATTTACGAGGTAAGCATTTGCATAATTAAGAATTTTTAGCGTTATAGACAGATTCGCGATGAAAAGAAAATTAATGACTGTCATAAATGTTATCTCACGATTTTCCGGGGAAAAAAGGATAAGGATGTTTCAAAATTATGCATTATTCATTTAATATTGTACAACGTACGTGTGTTTATCATAAACGTTACTGATAAAAGCCCGGGGTTTCTACCGTGCAAGAGAAATGAGCGGGTAATGCTTAGGCGGAATTGACCTTTTGATTAAAATTCCATCAACAAATAAAGATTATTTATTGGTGGAAATTATAGTCCTTTAGCGTTTAGTCCTTGAAGTTGAACCTATTCCACTCGGATTTAAATCCTAGTAATTATAACTATTCTTAACTCTTAATAGCTCAATACATTGGTATTATCTATGGTCTACTCTATGGATACTAGACAGCAGTCAAAACCTAGTATGATGTACTATATGTTCCTTGGTCAAAAGTCAAAACAGTGAAAACAGTAATGTATCTTTGGGTAAATGTATTCTGTGATCTGTCTCTGTGGTAATGTCAAACTGACGGATGGCGGTCATAGGCGTGATTATCAATCACGTACGATGTTCATGTATATAATAGATAAGCAAAAAAGATTATCGAGTCATATCTTTAACAAAAAATATTTCTATAAAATATTATATTTTTTTTGTTATTTAACAAAGTATGGCTTTACCATTACCTATACCGCCATGTGCTAAAAGAGATGGATTAAGTGGCTTAAGTTGCGAGCAGTTCGAATACGCAAGTACCATGGCTACAACATTATTAGCTCCTGTTAAAACAGAACGAGAGATATTGGAACACTCTATGTTTGAAGATGATCCTAATGCTAATGTTCAACTGCCAAGTGAAGTAGGAAATCAGCCTCGTTGGGGTCCTCGACACAAAGGTGCACAGGAGCTCGCTGAACTTTACAGTCCAGGTGATTTATTTCCCATGAACTTATATGTGAAGGTTATTATCATTATGAACACTCAGTCACGAACTCATGAATATTAAATAAACTTTTAATATTATATCAAACTGTCACGGACATCCAATATTTTAATCATAAATTGGTATTTAAGATTATATATACATAAGAATATATATATATATATATATATATTCTTATGTATAAAACACAAGTTTATTGCTATAGATCAGGGGTTCCCAACCTTTTCTTGCACAAGGACCACTCTGTAGGTATAATTAATATAAACTGTGATAATGAATCGAGTCCAACGCCTCACCACACTAAAATTTAAATTGTTTGCGGACCATTTCTAGGCTTGGAACCACTGGACGACCGGTTGGGAAACACTGCTATAGCTGTATGTTACATCTTATTTAATGTTAAATATTTAAATTTTAATATACTTTATCAGGGAAAAAGCTGCAAGAAGGTGTGTGTGTAGTGGTGTGTTGCACCTTATGCATCAGTGCAGGTCTTTTAATGGCCAAATATATTCGGGCAGATGCTTCATTACTTTTAGCAGCAATAGCTGGTGTGCTGACTGCTGATTTTGCATCAGGAGTAGTTCATTGGGCAGCGGATACATGGGGTGCAGTTGATCTACCTATTATAGGCAAGGTATTATTTATTGGAATAGTTATTACATTAAGGTGAAGCTAATAGTTTTTTTTTTTTCTATTTATCATCATTTAACAATTTGGTATACAATGAGCAACATAAGATTAAAAAGCTGGCATAGTTTATGGGAACGAAGCTATTAAATGTATTATTTATTAAAATAGTTAGTTATAATTTTCTAAGACACTTTTAAAAATTCTGTTGAATCCACTTAATTCTGCCTCGTTCCTACATTTAGTAGTATGGAAAATGAGGTCATATACATTTTCTTTATGAGTTCAATTTAATTTAAATGCTTATTTAGCTGGCTTATAGAATACGTCAGCACAGCTGCGCGTTTGGCCGTAAACAATGCATTGTTGGTACCGACGTTGTTATACGTTGTGACGACGGTGAAACGTGGGTATTACAGAAGAAGATTGAAAGAAAGATGAATGCCGTGGAGATGCGTTCTCTTCATATTCGCAATGAAGAGATACATAGAATGACAGGTACTAGAGAGGATGTCACGGTGAGAATGGAGAAGAATGTGCTGAGCTGGTTTGGGCACGTCGATCGAATGAGTGATGAAAGAATGGTAAAAAATATTTATGATGGAAAAGTGAGTGGTAAGAGAGGTAGGGGGAGACCTCGGTTGACCTTCCAAAACACAGTATTAAAGATACTGGAGGAAGGTCACGTAAAAAGCATGAGGATCCCCTGGAGGACATGTATTAAGATGTTTATGACAGTGGACGAGGCGAAAGAGGTATGTAGAGGCCGTAGCGTTTGACGCTAAGTTCTCTCTGACTATTCTGCTAGGGATTAAGTGTGAAGTTAAGTAAGTGAGTAAGTCAATTTTCTAGAATTCAGCAAATTAATCTTTTACGAAATTGACTTCAAGCCACCATGCCAAAATGTCCGTCCCACAATTTTATTTCTCTAAATTTTACATAGATTAAATTTAAACCAAATATGTTAAAAACGTTTTGTCCTCCTTCATTCGATTCGATATTGCATAGCAAAATGGAATCAGCTTCACGCTGTATCTCGGACACAGCAGGCTAGGCAGAGGCAACCTAGTGTTAAGACACTCTGTTACACATATTCCGGCGAATTCTGGAGGCATTGCGTGATGGGTGGTGGAACTCAACGCTGCGCTTTGCCTCGACACCAGAGCGAAGAAATGAAAATATAAATTTAAATAAATATTTCATTTATTCGAATGGGGATCGAACCCACAACCAATCGATTTTACACTCACACCTTGTGACCCTGCGCCACGACAAACACTAGATAGTGAACCTCAATTTTTGTCTGTTCCATCTATATTTGAAATCATATAATTAAAATTTGATTGTTGTAGGATTAGAAATCTTGATAAGAACCTATGGCTTAGTAGTGAAAGCATTTAGACGGTTGCCATTTGATGCGGATTCGAGTCTAACTACATTCAAATATTTATATTTTTATACGTCTTCTAAAAATATTTTTCTATGCTTGACTTGATATAACACTTAATAACGGTAAATATAATAATATAAGTTTTGAATTTATATCGTGTAGCGTACGTATCAAATAAATGGGCTCTCAAATTAATATCTGAATTTGAAATAACTTTTGTTCCATAAAGAGACAAGAATTAAACCCCGCTCTTATCCCTATCATCTTCGAGCTATAGAGGCTATAATATAAAAAAATGGTTTTGTTACTACAAAGAAATCAAATTCAAAGTATTTTTGTGACGTAGATACGCAACTTTGTAAACCTTTCCACGCCAGACTTACATGCATTTGTTATAAATAATTTTATTTTTATAATTTGGAATTCATAAACTGAGTTATAACTCATGGACCACTGATAATTATTGAATTATCAGAGTGACGCTTAACAAGTACTTAAGTTCGGTGTGGCGGAAGGTTCGGCAAACCGGAAACCGAACCTTCGGTCGGTCACTGCAAAATACACATGGCAGATAGTCATTAATCTATTGTTAATCGCTTTGTTGGACTTGGTTGCCACCGAAATATTTCTATCGTATAATAATTAAATAATCAGACCTTATTCCATTTATTTTCAGAACTTTTTACGGCCTTTTCGTGAGCATCATATCGATCCAACTTCAATTACTCGTCATGACTTTATAGAGACAAATGGTGATAATTTTGCTATAACTATACCAGTACTGGCGCGAATTGTATGGCAGTTGCTGACATATGATGCATCAAAGATTGAAAACCAATTTCATTGGATTGCATATTGGTACTTGTGCTGTATATTTGTTGCGATGACTAATCAGGTAAAGTAATGTTCATATATCTTGTCTGTTATATAGTTACTTAGTTGGATATAGGAGATCAAGAATTCTTCTTCATTCTGAATCCCGAACATAGCATGATAGGTTTACGCCCAATGTTAATAACCAATCCTAATCCAAAAATTGCTACCATAGATTGAAATAGACAGAGATGGAGGTAGGCATGCAGGTTAGTGATTGGATAGATATGTCGGCCAGTACGAGATAGACGTTAACTGGAGATAGGAGATACATTATTAATATTGGGCGATAGGGAACATGGAAACCTAGTGTTAAGACACTGTTCCCATTAAGACACTTTGGTTCTCCAAATTTCACCGCATTCTGGTTGCCGCACTTTGCCTTAATTGAAATTAAATTGTTATAAAAGAATTCTTACCAACAGTCATCCTTGAAAACGAATGACCTATGGATTAAAATATTTATGTGGTACAGGTATGTTTACCTGGCTTGTAGTGCCTATTGTAGGTCACATACTTTGGCCTAGCATGCTACATGTGAGTAAAGGCGAAATTAATAAAAATAGTACATTATCTGTACCTATATATTTTTTTGTACAATATAAAAAAGATAGTGAAAAGTGTAACTTGAATGTCACTACTACTTGGTGGCAATACAGATTCACAAATGGTCGCACACATACTTCGGCCTGCCCACGTGGGTGGTGTGGCTGCAAGAGTGGCACGTGGTGCTGCCGCGCCGCCACCACCGCATCCACCACGTGGCGCCGCACGAGACTTACTTTTGTATTACAACCGGTTGGCTCAACTGGCCGCTGGAGAAACTACGCTTCTGGTCCACACTCGAGTCTGTCATCGAAGCTTTAACCGGCTGCAAGCCCCGTGCCGACGACATGAAGTGGGCCCAGAAACGCTCCTAGAACTGACTCTGTCCAATTTTTTATATGCCGCAAGTAAATTATGACTTTACATAAATTAATAATTTGCTAAGAGTTTATTATATCGCTTTATGAGTTTTCTTGCTTATAAGGATAACTATTAACTAATCTTATTATAAAGTATATACACTATATAAATGGCATATGTAAATAATTATAGCATATTTCACTATGTTTATTTTACTTTTATGGAATAAGTTATAACTTTGTGATACAAACATGTTTTTAAAGCTGTATACAAATTTCTTGATTTTTGTTTTTTAGAACTTTAATATAAATATAAAGTTATTTGTGGCCTTGTTTCTTATGATATTAAATGCAGGAAGACTGGCTTGATGCAAATACGAAAACCTAAAATTATTTATTAACTGTTGTAACATGTATTTAATATAACTACGATAAAACTGTGATATGACGTCCCAATATGAATTAGAGTGAAATTATTTCATGCTTTTGATAAAACCCTTACATAATATTTTTCATTAATATAAATTGCTACATTATGCAATACACTTACGTAAAAGGATTTTTTATTTATTCGGAATACACAATTGTAATTTTTTAAAGATTCTCAAGCATTATTTAATAGAATAATTTTATACAAGCATACAGTTCAATAGCAATTTTATAATCAGTTTTTGTTTTAGTGGTTTTTACTGTACAATATTTATAATAATAATAATGATATGAAGTACTTTTCAAGTGATTTAATTTAGTTAGCTACTTTAATAGTTTGTTTTTTACACAGCATGTAAAACGCAGTTTCGGCTTGCACAAAAAAAATAGTGTCATTATATAATAAGTACACATTTAATTATATTCTACTATTGCATTATATATGAAAAGATCAAAAGAAGCTAGCTAAGCTTAGCTTTATGTTCATATATCATTATTTAATGGAGAATAATCACAAAATTTAAATTCTAGCTCATCGCATTGTTTTTTAAAAACAAAAAATACATGTGAAAGAATTATTTAGATACGTCTTTTAGTTTTTGAGATATTGTCCTTTAAAGTAAGCGCGCGACGCGAGATTCCGTCGGGCCGTAACCGACTCGCGTGACGTCACAGGTCTTGCAAAACTCGCTCGCTCAGTTCGTCTTCGTTCGCTCGCAGTTCGCGCTCTTCTTTAGCTGGCGTTCCATCACAAATTTAGTTTCGTTTAATAAATAATATATAGATATATATTTAAAATCTTTTTTTTTTCACAAACATAATGTAATAGCGAGCATTGTATTTTAAGATATTGAAGTTTTGATAGTACTTTGTCAAAAAAACAGTTCTATCTTGCTCGGTTTCATGGCGTGTTGTACCAAAATCTTTAGCTTTGATTATTTTTATTATAGTATCGATACTAGAAAGCTTGAATTTTTTCCAACAACACTTGGCTTGACTTGAGTGTTACCACAAACTTAATCAGTACTTTAATGGAGAAACTACTCAGAACTTCGATGGAGGCATACAGGAAAAAAAAGAAGAGCTCTGCATTAGATTTGCGGCCTTTTTAGATTTGCAGAAGGCCTGTAACTGTGTGCCTTGTCAATGTATTCGGAGGGCATTGCGATCCAAAGGGATCCCTGAGGCCTATATTAAGATTATTAGGTATATGTACCACGATCCCGCTTTGCGATTCGCGATGGTTAGGACTGCTGTTGGCGGCACCAAACCCTTTAGATCACAGTAGGGGGTTCACCAATGCACGGCTCTTAGTTTGTTCTTATTTATTGTAGAGCTGAATACTGTCACGGCTCACATCCAGGACCAGCCTCCATGGCTGATGATGTATGCCGATGACATTGCACTCATTGAAGAGAACCAACTAATGCTGGAGCGTAAAGTGAACCTCTGGAAGGGTGCGCTTGAGAACGGCAGTCTTAAACAAAATGTGTCGAAGTTCGAATACATAGCCTGAGGGAGCTCGGACTCGAGCACTGTCCTTATAGGTCCTGAACCAGGCGTTAAGTTGGAAAAGTTTCCTGGGCCAAATGGTGGGAGGATACTGGTGTGGTCTGCGACCGCAGAATACCACCCAAGCTCAAGGGACTGATATATAAGAGCATCATCTGACTGGTTCTTTTATACGGCAGCGAATGTTGGCCAGCACTATCTCGGCATGCTGAGAATCTTCACATCACGGAAATGAAGATGCTGAGATGAATGGGCGGCGTAACGCGGTCTGACGCATACGTTACACATTCATTCGAGGTAGTCTTGGGGTCCATTACGTAGCGGATAAGCTCCAAGAGTGTGGCCTAAGATGGTATGGCCACGTTGCGCGCCAGTTAGGAACTGTGTCGGATGCTGGTGCCCTGCTATGTCTATCCTGTCCCTGGAGCTAGACCTCCGAACGCCCAAGGATGCGGTGTTTGGATGTCGTGATGCAGGACATGAGTACCAATCGTCGAACCACTCAGGTACCAATGGTTGGTTGAAGACTCGTCGCTTCGACGATGTAGCCCATTATAAATGCCATGGTATGTTTACAATGACCTCTGCTGGCGGCACAATCTTCGCAGATTACGTATAAACTTATTAGTTCTTTTCATTGCATTCTAAACTGCAGTAATATTGTTTAATACGTGCGCGGTGTTCTGCTGTAATCTACATTTGGCAATACATACATTACCTACTCTTTTAACTTATACGTACGCAATAGCATCATGACCATAACTCTCTCTTGCCGATCTTCAATAATCACAATAAAAATATTATTCTGATATACATATATAGAAATATTAAAAATCTACATCAAAGAAAATGTACATCTGCTCAACTTACTGCATGTATTTAGTTATATTATTATTATATTATTTTCACTTATAAAACAATCTTACTACTTTGAACTGGAATAAAAGGTTTGGTACTTTTAACGCAAATAGCGTTACCTACAATATGAAACTAGTTAGGTTAGGTTACATTACAGTTTTAAATAAATAATTTCAAACAAAATAACATAAGATATTATCTATCACTACCCCAAATCGACATAATTTTACTAGTTAGACAACAAAACTTATCTTCGCATTTTTACTCCTTGCATTTCTGCGGCGATGAAATCACTATTATTCGATAAATAATCGGCAACCATAAATCCATATATTACAGGTAAGTTATCCGATTGCCCTTTTTCGAATCCCTCATCCATTTTAATTAATTGGATTAACACTTTAGCACAGGTAAGAATCAAACAAACAAAGTACTGCGCGAGTTCTCCTAACTATCACCGGCGACTAGCGAGTTGCAAGACCTGTGACGTCACCGCCGACCGCGGGACTTTAAGCGGCATTTAAAATTTTTGCAAACTTCAAATACCTGTAAAATCATAACTACTTAGTTTTTTTTAATGAAACAAAAACTAGTGTATTTGTATACGTAAAAACATTACTGTAACGAACTTTGAAGCATTATTTCATACCTATTACCATTCCTCATTGTCTTTATTTTAATATAAAAAAAATGAATGCCTGAAACTATTTGAAATGAGAGAAAATTGTAATTTTAAGGTACAACAATGTTGACACGCTATAAACTAAAAACTATTTTTATCATCTCATTTGCGTAATAAGTAATTCAAAACAACGTTTTTACGACGGAGTTAAAAATGCCTTATTAATTTTATTTATTATAATAAAGTGTAGCAAACTAAATATTGAGCATTCAATGGACACAGATAGAGATTTAAAATAATTGTAAATTAAACTACTAAAATATATTAAAGTATTGGCTAATATTAATTAGCCTAACACACGATGGAATAGTTTATATTATATAAATTATAATAACTATGAGATTTATTTATTCTGGTGTCAATTACGCATAAATATTTTCGTGAATTAGTTTTACAAGGCATTCCATATCTCATTTTTACCAAGTAAGTATATGAACGTGCAATACAATAAATATAACTATCTAAAATATTAATTTAGCCTTTTTAAACATAATACAATGTGTGTATGACATATACCAAAAATAATTCTAAGTCAAGTCAGTAATTTTTATGGGCATTTTAGAATTATAAAGATTATAATATTTGATTTATATTGTTTTCACATTTAGCTATGTAACAAGTAATTTGATGACAATATGATCATTAACAAAGTAGTATTATGATGTAATTGCAAGCTCTAAGCAACTATATTAATTAATGTGTATTTAAAATTATTAAATCATTCTACTTTAGTTAATTTAAAAAATCTTTTGAACAGCCATTTTCAGACTGGTGCCCCAAATTTTTATGAAATGTTGTTCTAAGCAGCATCTTAGCTAATCTTTTTTTATTAATAATAATTTTATAATGCATATCATTTAATAAACATTATGTAAATCAATACTTCGTCTTAAGAAATTGGAGTAAAATATTTTTGAACATTCTTTGGATTGATAACATTGAAATGAATATTTTTCATATAAGTTGAAGTGTTATAAAATAAGTATGGTGGTAAAAATAGAAAATTATGTAAACCTATAGATACAGTTTCAATTCTGTATTGTTAAAATAAAAAAATAACAATATTGACATATATTGCATAGTTATATTAGCACTTCTTTATTTTTTCAGCACTCTTTCATTAGACAAATATTTTGTCACTGAAAAATAGATATATACTTGTAGATTTGAAAGAGTGATAGTTTTTAAATAAAGAAACTTTAAATTTAAGTTAACTAAATGTTATACAAGTGAAATTTTAATTTATTTGGTAAACCTATGAGAGCTAAAGATTTCTAAATACTTAATGGATTTATCGCCTTGTTCAAACGTAAACTAGCTGTCAACTTAGCTGTCATTTTTATACCAAAGCTCAAATGACACATTCTCACATTGTAAATTTTGTGGCACCAAACGAAGTTTTGCCTGTGTGAATTTGTCTATCTAATTAGTAGTACACTTATTTTTAAGTACAATAATAATAGCACTTGCCTATTTTGATATAACTTTATTAATTACTTATACACATTTTTTCCATTTAAATACACATTTAATAAAAACAAATGTATGTTATTAGCTTATATTGCTTTGATTTTTTTATTACATTACTTGTTTTACAAGCCAGTTTAATACAATCTTGAGTTACTGTAAATGGTTTTATTTGTCACGTATCAGACTATTATAGAAATAAACTCTAGCATAAATTCACACGAAGGGTAGTGAAAAAGACTTAATTCTGTCCTGAATATATTCACGCAACAATTACGGATGTATAGATTTAAATTTACACTAATACATCAGAACAACACATAAGGAATTAAATATAATGTAAAGATTTTTGCATAATTTAGCTTATACAATAAGTATAAGCGGGCGAAGCCGCGTTTCGGTCGTATTATGCACGTAGTAAAAGCAACGGTTGTGGGTTCGATTCCCAGTCTGAGGGACTGAATTATTTTATTTCTTCACTCTCACTCTGGTAACAAGATAAAAAGCGCTGCGTTATTCCGCCTCTGGACGTTCTCTCTGTCTGTCATACTATATACTTATGCGGAATATTGCGTGAACAAAAAAAAGGGTGTTATCTCCATCTTACTTTTGTCCAATTCTGTGTGCGTTTGTAACTGCTTACGTATGTAACAAGATATCGAACCGTAACTCTTAATGTTCTGTGAGCGCGACACGGTTTCCTGATCAATTTTCTCTTAAGCGATAGCTCGTGATATGCTTTACATAGTTGTATTATAAGGCATAGTGAACGTCAGCTGCTGCTCCGTGGGTTGGGTTGGGTCGCTGCGGGTCGAACCACGGTGCATGGTATGCACGGACGCTAAAATGCCAGCTGGGTACATTATGGGTAGTGCAGACTGTCGGCCACCGCCACTTAAATGAACAGAGGCTATAGACATTGAGGTATCTCATGGAGACGGCGGCTGTCAGGGCCAGGAGGATAGTGTTATGGCATAATGGATAGACATCCCA
Source organism: Heliconius melpomene rosina (assembly GCF_056956725.1). Classification (NCBI taxonomy): domain Eukaryota; kingdom Metazoa; phylum Arthropoda; class Insecta; order Lepidoptera; family Nymphalidae; genus Heliconius; species Heliconius melpomene. Next base: position 12,115,262 of record NC_140389.1, on the reverse strand, counting down.
TACACTTTTTGCAGACGAACATCAATCACTCCGCTGGAGCGCAGGACCTAATGATGCAATCCATGATGGAGTGGCACATCGACATTGCCGTAGTATGTGAGCCGTATTTTGTCCCTCATAATACTCGCTGGACTGGTGATCTGGATGGCTCTGTTGCTGTCGTTTCTGGGTCGCTGCAACCTCTTAATCAATAAAAAAGAAATTATATATATATTTTTAGTCATTTCCTCCCGATTGAAAATTTTTCAAATGATAATGCAATTATGTGAAGTACCTCTGAGCTGCTGCCGTAGTCGCTGGTAGCCTAATCTTGAGACTGACTGTCTTGAGTGTGGCTCCTCTGAGAAACGAGTAGACTCACCATTCCCGCTGGGCTACCCTGTCAATATTTGTCCACGCTGACTTCTACACCACGTCCATATTAATGGGCGGAGTAAGAATTATTCGGAGGTTTCGATTTTGAAGCCGTTTCCCCTCTCCCCCTCGGGCGGCTGAGAAGATCATATGAAGTAGATTGGTTAATTTTTGTGAGTCTTTGCGAGCTCGTTGATGAGATCCTTATGTCTACGTTAGGTGGCGCGTTCGTGCTCCACACGAACAATTTTCAAGTGGTACGTTGCGCGCTGGCCTAAGAACTAAGTATGTCCGATGGAAGAGCCTAGCTAAGTATGTCTGTCCCTGGAATGTGACCTCCCGAATGGCCTCTCGTAGCTCTCATATAAAACAAAAAAAGTAAATCTGACCTGTAGATCCAGAGATCGTGGTTTTTAAACAAACAAACTCTTCCGCTTTATTATATTAGGATAGATTTCAAAAGTGAGTAAAAAAATACGTAAAGTTGAAGAAACTTGTCCTCACTGACTGAGGTAAGACGCACGCACAGCCGTAACCGCTGATGGCAGAAACGTGAAATTTAGACAGATATTTACTTTCATAATAGGGACATCTACTAAGAAGGGATTTTGAAATTTTAACCCTAAAGGGGTGAAATAGGGGTTGAAAGTTTGTATGGAAAAATCTTTTAATGGCCACCGATTTTTATAATTTGAAACTTAGACTCTTAAAAGTATTTAATTGAACACATGTTTCATGGTTTTCTAGAATTCTCCCCGTAAATAAAGGGTTGAAAGTTTGAAATAAAGGGTTGAAAGTTTGAATGGAAAAATCTTTAATCGCCACCGATTTTTATAAAATTTGACATTGACTCTTAAAAATATATCATTAAGCGTGTGTTTCGTGGTTTATTATAATTGAACTCCTAAGGGTATAAATAAGCAGACGAAGCAGCGCGCGTCCGTGTTTTATAAACAAGAGGGAAGAACAATAAATTTAAGAAAATATATTTTGGAGGCCATAGTGAGTACACATGATATACCTTGCACATTGTGTGCACGCTTATAGGCTTGAACCATCCAAATCTATCGCTGGCAGGATTGATCCTTTAGAATAATTATCTAAATAATTACTTTTTCACTTGTGGCGCAAAGGCACAAGCTTGTAACTATAAACACACGAACCCTATTTTGAGTATTTTATTTTATATTAAAAAAAATATAGCCATCGTGTCGCTGTGAGGCAGCATTTGTGGTTTCGATTCCTAACCGGGGATGATTATATTGAAATAATTTCCATTATTTTTTATTTCCCGCTCTGGTGAGATACAGCCCGATGTTGAATTTAAACACTGAACATGCAATGTCTCGAATTTGGACAAATTGTTCTGCTACTATTTTAAATTTTTTCTTATAATCATTGTTGTAAAATTATATTTTTGAGTTGTGTTCTACTTGGCCCATGACGGCCAAAAAAATATTTATTCATTCATTAATAAGTGTTTTTATTTAACAAATATTGTCTTTTTCTGATATAAATACGATATAATAGTGATTATCCAGACATCAATTGACCAAACACTGCTTACAGGAACTACTACACCCAACATACTAATTTATGCACTTTCTATAAATGAAAAGGGAACAATTACAATTGTAATTACGATAAACTGAATTTCCCAGTGTTTTGATGATTTTCTTTTATAATTTATCCAAAGAATAGACCAATGATAAAAAAATTGGAGACTAAATACCATTTGAGTGTTTTCTTATAAAGTATAACTCCTATTGGTCACTAAAAATATAATTATATATGTAAATATAGTTTTCTTTCCCTTTCGGATTAATATGGTGTATTAAAACAACAGATTCTTTTTTAAAAAAATTTACCAGTACTAGGTACCTTGTTATTTAGATTTTTTTTTAGATTTTTTCATAGATTTAAGAAAAGTCAGGAAATAATAAATTAAAGTTATTTTAAGTATTTATTTACGCTTTCACAGCATATACTCTAGGAGGGAACAGAGATTTTTTTCTGATCTCCTTTTGGGTCTTGATTTTCGCCTCATGTTTAGTAAGAGCTTTTCGCATAGCGCGGGTCTTCTTTGGCCTCAAGTCAAGAGGCTTGTATTTCTTATTTTTGTAATGGTTTCTTAGGTTAACCTTCATTTTCTGATGATATACAATGTAAACACGGGCAATTGCTTTCCTCACAACACGGCTGAAATGGATGTTAAATTTAATTATTTAAAAATTATATTAGAGCATATAAGTTCTTAGATATTTACTCTTACAAATGATAAGTAAAATTTTAGATTATATATAAAGTTAGGTTAAGATTATATAGAAACACACATACAGACATAAACATAAAAAAAAATCATTTCATATGCTCTACAGTACTTAAACTACTACAGACATTTACTTAAAAAAATACTAAAAAAGATTAAAGAAAGTATAAAGTAGTAGTAAAAAAATAGACAGTGAAGATGAAGAATTTTATAACATGCATTGAAAATACTTTTTTATTCTTCACACGAAAATTTGTATAACTACTAACTATTATCAACATTTATATTTTTTTTATACCAATATTTATATTATTTTCATTGCAACTATTTGAAAAGACAAGCAAGCCAAAGAGATTTTTGTTATACAAGACCAAAATAGAAAACTGTTTTGTTTTTTTTTAAAGAAGTTAATTCAAGTCTTTAGATCATTATTATATATAGAGGCTGTTGTGGCGCAGTGGCACAAGAGTGTGATTGTAACACGATAGTTGTGGGTTTGATCCCCACTTGAGGAAGTGAAATATTTTATTTATATTTCCATTTACAGAAAGAGGGGAATGGGGTGTCTTAACACTAGGTTCCCTCTGCCTACCCTGCTGTATGCAGCATACAGCATGTAGCTGATTTTATTTTGAATTATTTTTTTCTATATAATAATCCTTTGCACTCCAGCTGTTTACTGTTAGCTTTTTAATGTCGCAAATATGGCGACAATGGAGTGCAAATTTGTAATAACAACTAATAAACATTCAAATTTGCACAGCATAATATTCTTGTTTATGTCTTGTATGAAATAAAAGATATGTTTACTAGGTACACTACTAAAAGTAAAAACAAAATTGTTACTATATATTTATAACTTATATCTATATCACGAAAAAAATCGAAATTAAATTACATTTGTTATAAAAAACAAATATGAATAATATAGTTTATCTGTAAAATTGTATCAATTTTAATTAAAGCCCATAAAGTTGAAATAAATACTTACATTTTAGATAGTTTAGATGCAACTCCTCCTGTAACCTTAGCAACTCGAAGGTTAGTTAACTCTGTTTTTAACTCTTCAAGTTGCTTGAAGAGTTCTTTTTTGTCTTTCGTGCGTAATTCTGAACACTTGACCTTCCCCTGAAATAATAGTATAACATGATGAACTAATGATATGATTAAATTATCAATGTTTCTTTTTCTAACCTAACAAATATAGATCACCATTAAATTAGTAAAATTATGATATATTCTAAAACATTATTTTATTTAGTAAAACTAAAACTATATAGTAATGTTCATTTCATTTACCATATCGAATTAATAAATATTTTCTAGAATTTAAGCGGTCTTTAAGTACAAAATAATAAAGTATTTTTTATTAAAATATAAAAATAAAAGCACTAAATGTATGTGATACACATGAATTAAAGAATTTAATTATATTTTTCGATTTAATACGAGGATGCTTTAAGTTAATTTAGATTTTTTTAAACAATATTACACACACCATTTTTAAAACACCTTCTGTCACCACATAAACTGAAGTAAAGACAGATTTTGTATTTCACAGATAACTCATACCGCAAAATTAATGTAAAATGTAATTTTATTTGTTGCCCAGCAAAAAAAACCAATATGTCATATATGTCTATATAGATAAATATGGTTTTGACTACATTTGGAATAAAGACTATTTTTAATTAATATAGTAAACTTGTCGTTTTTAAATATAAATAAATAGTAGTGCTAGTTAAAAAAATCATAAAGAAATAGTCCTAACTTCAACCGATGACATTCAAATTAGCGTTGCCAAACTATCGATTGTTTCGCAATCGATAGTTTTAATCTAAAAAAGCCTATGCGATCGATAGGACAATAGATAGTATCGATATTTTCGATAGTATCGATACTATCGATTGTTTTGGACTATCGATTGAATGCTAATTCACGATAGTATTGAATAGGATTCTTAAGTATAGCTACAAGATGAAATGAAAAGAACAAGAAACATTTTTGTTACATGTCTTTTGTTTTTTCATATTTTGGTGAAAAGAAAGATACTATCGCAACTTAGCATGCGATCGATAGTTCACAATAATCGATAGTTCGATACTATCGATACTATCGTTTCCTAGATATTCAATAGTATCGATACTATCGAAAATATCGATAAAATATCGATACTATCGATAAAATATCGATAGTCCTACTATCGGACAACTATCGAAAGAATATCGATAGTCGACTATCGATCGGCAACACTAATTCAAATATATTTTATTTTACATTTCGATAACTTTACGTTAATATGGGGGTTTATAGTAGAAACAAATATGCCTTAACAAATAAAGAATACAATAGTAGATTTGATTAAATCATTGTAAAAAGAACTTTTTTTTAGGAACTAGCGAATATTTTGGTGACCTATCCTTTTTCAGCCTATGTAAGTAACTATAATTTATGTTCATTATTGACAATTATTAATATAAAAATTTAGTGTATTAATCTTCATTGTTGCATACTGTATTCAACTTAAAAAGTAATACAAATAAGGCTTATAGAATTAAGTAAATTGTTTTTGTAAAATGTAACTACCACTGGTGAATCTGAATAAATAAATATAAATATTACTACTATTACTTATTTCGGAATAAAGAGTATATGTATTATTTGTCTATATTGTTGCACAATAAGAAACAAGCTATGTTTTTATTTCCAATAAATACAAAAACATAAAAGAAACGCAAATATTGGAAACATCCAACAAAGTATCCTTCAAATTAATACGTCATTAAAGGTTAAGTATCCGAGTAAAAATATTAAATAGGTAATAGTAAATAAAACTACATTTTTATTTAGCCGATCTAATCATAAATAATAAAATTATCGTTGTAAAATAAACCGCAATTTATTAAGGACGACGCACGCACACATAAACCTATCAGAGGGACACCGCTGCACACGCCTTATTCCGAAATCGAGTGGTAGGTACTGGCGACAAAGTTCAAAGTTGTTTAACTTTTAAAAGTACTTTTGTAGTAGTATGTGTTTACGTTATTTGTATCTATGCGTAATGCGTCACACGAAATACAGGATTAATAAACATTGTAAAATGAAAAAAAATCCATCGTCTAAACTGTTGAAGTATCTTGATTAACTTCTTTAGGTATGAGTTTGAAATATTTTATCCTAACAGGAGCGCTGACACTTCCAACCTATATAAAGATTATCTATTTAATACTTTTAATCAAAAAACTATTTATTAATTAATGATTAGTGCTAATATTTTTAGTTTAATTAATTAAAATACTCATTATTATTATAGTTTTAATAGGTAATAGACCAAAATTTGGAATGTGAAAAAAATCCTTAAATAATCGTAATAAGTGAATATTGTTCACATTCTAAATTATGCTGTAATTGTAAATTATGATCGATTTATTTATTTTAGAACATCAAAAAAGAGCAGATAAAAAAAAACGCATCGGCCTTCTAAAAAAAAATTGGAAGAGTGGTTTAAAAATTTTATTGTTTTTTATCGCATATGCAGGGTGGGCCATTAAGTATGTTATGCCAATTTTAAAAAAAACTAGAAAAAACTACAAGGCGTAGGAAAGATAATCTTATATTTATAATAAAGTAAACACATAGGAATTTTATTTTTTAAAAATAACATCACTGAGATGTGTACCATCCAAACGTACACTCCACTCCTCGAATCTGAACCTCAAATTCGTAAAAACTGGTTGGCAAATCGCTCGTGGGATAGCGGATATTTCCTCGCAAATGTTATTCTTGAGCTGGGCAATTGTCGTCGGTTTATTAGCATAAGGCTACCCTTAGGGCCCTTTTCACGAGCGTCCATCAAAGCTGGTACTTACCCTCTCCGCCCGATGACGCTTTTAGATGATTTTAGAAGATTATTCCAGGTCAACAGCAGTTTAGGCCTTTCGAAAAAAAGAACACTCACAGGGCCAAGTCCGTTCGACGGGCGCAAGCCAAGGTTCGAGTTCCGCAGGGGACGCCCTACCGGCATCGGCGCCCACGAAAGCTGCCACATAGTGCAAATATTTCAGGGACAGAGTACCCTCTACTCACCCGGTGTCGCTGTAAAAGTAATATGTATGACAGTATGATTCACAACGTTAACTACAAGTGCAAAAAAAGAAAAATCGTAGCTTTGAACGTGAACGTCTATCGCAACCCTTTGGGTGTGTTCTGTGGTCTGACTCTGAACGCAGTATTAATTGTTTATGTCATAAGTTCCCGGCTTCGCGCTCCCGCATCTCTGCGGTCTGTGGTTTATTTATTTATACTTTCATCTTCGATTTGTTTTCACTTAATCTCTTCCATTTTATACTTTTAACTTAAATTATATGATAAACATGATATTATTATCTTTAATATTTATGTTTACCAATTATGAAGCTATAACGGGGAGCCTTGTCAACGGATATATTGCTTATTGTCCTTGTATGGGTATGTTTTTAACATATTTTAAATATATAAGTTCACATTTATATTTTAAATAAAAAACAATAATTCTATATATTTAATATATAGAATTAGTTGCAACCAATTCTATATATGAAATATATCGTAGATTTATATTTGATAAATTAAGTGAAAACATTTTAATTTCAGGTAGATTTGGAAACCAAGCAGATCACTTTTTAGGCGCTTTAGCGTTTAGTAAGGGTATTAATAGGACGCTTATACTTCCGCCATGGGTTGAATACCGATATGGAGAAATGAGATCTATACAAGTTCCATTTGATACATATTTTGATATTCCTTTATTAGATCTTTATCATCCTGTTATAAGTATGGAATTATTTATGAAAAATATAGCACCAGTTTTGTGGCCCCCATATAAAAGAATTTCGTTTTGTTATACTCAAAGAATAGGAGAGATACAAAATAATTGCAACGCTAAATCAGGCAATCCATTTGGTCCGTTTTGGGACACTTTTGATATAGAATTCGTTCAGTCTGAATTTTATGGGCCTCTTAATTATGACGCAACTAATACTAATATGATGGAACAATGGAAAAATAAATATCCAGTTGATATGTGGCCTGTTTTAGCTTTCACAGGTAATAAATGTAAAAAAATTATAAAATTAAAATATTCTTCATATTAATAGAGGTCTTGTATTGAGGTGGGACAAAAACTGACTGTAAATGCCATAATTTTGGGTTGAAGTCTCATTTGGGGAACACAATATTTTTAGTAATAGTAACATGACAATACCAGTTGTTTCATTCTGCAATTTCTCAATAGTTATATGTGTGTAGTGTATATGTAATAAAAATAATGACTGACAATATTTAATTACTATTGTTAAAAAATAATAATTGAATTGAAAAGAGGACCTCTTGACTTTCCTTCCAGCTCCTAGCTAAACTGCCTTCCCCAGTGGTAGCTTTAAGTTCAAACGTCTAATTGATTAAATTATAATTTGAATTGTTTATTCAGGTGCACCAGCTAGTTTTCCAGTTCAGGCAGAAAATGTCCCTTTACATAAATATTTAACATGGAGTAAGGACATTCTTGCAAAATCTAAGTCATTTATAAAAAAGAATATGAGTGGTGGAGGTTTTTTGGGTATCCATTTGAGGAACGGGCAAGACTGGGTGAAGGCCTGTCAACATATACCAGATAGTCCTAAGCTATTTTCGGCCCCACAATGTGTAGGATATAAAAATGAAAAAGGAAAATTAACAGTTTCTATGTGCCTTCCACAAAAAAGTGATATTTTAAAGTAAGTCACACTGCAAATAGCAGTGTAGGCAGAGGGAACCTAGCGTTAAGACACTCTTTTCACTTTCAGTTCATGAACAGAAATTTAAATTCAATGCTTTTTTTTCTTAAAAGAGAGAAAAATTAAAAATCATTCTCCCAAGTGGGAAACATCGTGTTTAGTCAGATGCAGTTCTACTGTGCTAAAATGGCCCCAATCAACATTTTTTGTATAACAATTAATTATATATGAATATAATAATACACATTTTTATATTTTTAGGCAAATCAAGAGAGCACTTAAAAAGAATAAAGATATAAAATATGTGTTTATTGCATCAGACTCAAATCACATGAAGGAATATTTGGAAAATGCTTTAGAATACTTAGATGTCACAATAGTAATATTAAGACCATGTAATCCTCATCTGGATCTGGCTATTTTAGGACAGGCTAATTATTTTATTGGCAATTGTGTGTCATCTTTCACAGCTTTTGTAAAGCGAGAAAGAGATGTAAAAGGTCTTCCATCAGAATTTTGGTCATTTCCAGATAGGAAAAAAATTAAACATGAAGAACTCTAAACTTATTGTGATATTAAAATATAAGGATATATTTTTTAAATTTCAGTAATTTTATAAATAATTAAATGTTTTCTAAACTAAAATAATTATTTCTTTGTTTAAGTATACTATTAGTAATTAAATCATCAATTTTAATTGTATGTTTACTTAACTTCACGCTTCATCCCTAGCGGGGTAGTCATAGAGACCTGTGCACTAATCGCTACGGTCTCTATATACCTCTTTCGCCTTATCCACTGTCATCAACCTCTTCATACATGCCCTTCAGAGGGTCCTCATGCTTTTTATGTGTCTTCCTCCAGTATCTTTGGATACTGTTTTCGAAGGTCAACTGAGGTCTCCCCCTACTTCTCTTACCACTTAATAATTGTATGTTAAAAACTATATTTTTAAATATTAGCATAGTAATATTCTGCAATTGCAATGTAAACTTACAATATTAACTAGTATTATTCAAATGTTTTGTGTTCTGTTTTATCATGTTTTATTTAATTCCATTAGTAATAACAGAGCCACCAGATTGAATATATTGATAATTTCTCTAACAAACAACAACTTACTGGCACATTTAAATGTTATTGTAAAAATTTAAACATTGAATAGGTATTTAAATAAAACTAATGTTGGTAAACTGATAATGATAAATATACTATGCTAAGCCAGAAAAGAAATCTGATGCATTCTTAAAACTACTTGAGGGTAAATTGTTCACCATATCTTTCCTTTTATTTTGTTTATGGTTTACATCTATAAGAGTGTCAATGGATTCAAAATATGAGATATTCCAAAACTTTACATCATTAGCATGTGAACTAGATGCTATGTATTGGCCATCATAACTTATATCAAGTGCTTCTACTGGGAGACTGTGTTGACCCACCACACCTAATTGCCTTTGTGGGAACATATGAGCTGCTCTAAGTATACCATCTTCTCCAGATGACACAACTATATTTTGTGTTATAGGTACCATACATTGTATAGAATGTTTTTGTCCTACATATTCATCACTATGAAGCCCAAACTCTTTCCAATTAAATAAATAAAATTTTCCAACCGATGATCCAACTAATAGTTTAGTATCTGAACGAAAAAGTCCCATACATACTAGTTCTGAATCATATTGTTCTGATGTTGTATATATTTTACTGAAAGAAAAAACACACCATTATAGTGAATATTTTTAATAAATTGTGAAGACAATGTGAAAGTCCTTATTAATTATAATCATTTTAAAATGCAGTATATTAATGCTGGACTTAATTATGACTAAGCCATACCTTCCTTTTAAATCAATTGTTGTAAGCATGCCATCACCACCTGCACAAACCAGATATTTTTGTGCTTCATTTGTAATCATGTCTGAAATATATTCTTCACCAACTTTTATGCTAAATATAGCATCTTGTCTCCTTAAATCCCATAATTTTACAGTACCACTGTCATCACCTACAAAAAAAATGCAAGTAAAGATAATAAATCTAAGAAAGACACAAAATATTAAGTTAATAACTAAATCACACAGCAGCTTAGGCAGGTGGAATCTAGTGTTAAGACAGTATGTTTCCCACTATCCGCCGAATTTTGGAGGAATTGCGTGTTGAGTTTCGGAATATAATGCCCCACTTTTGCCTCAACACCAGAGCAAAGAAATAAAAATATAAATTTAAATAAAAATTTCATTTCCTTGAGTGGGATCAAACACACAACAAGTCGTGTTTACAGTCACACTGTGAACCTGCATCATGACTAGCCACAACTGGCTTTAATTTTAGTAAATATTATGCTTGTGTTCATTCTGTAAAAATAACAATTCTGTGTCAGATAAAATTTGTTGTTCTCACAACCGAACCAAACTTAAACTAAAAAACCCAATATTACAAACTTAAGTTTATTAATTTCATTTTCTTATATAGTTTGTAAGAGGTTACTTATAACATATAGAAGGCTATCTTTTAAACATATTAATACTTAGGATTTTTTAATTTTTTAGGGATCTGTATTAATGGCTGTATCAGAAAACATGGAACTGAAATTAATTCTTTTAGAGATAGTTCTTTTAATAAGAGATTTCTGAATTTTTTTTCATGGTCAACTTCAAAAGACTGAAAGATGAAATTTCCAAAGTAGTAACATGTAACCAGTAGTTATCTATATTCTGAGATTTTTGATAGAGATTATTTTCAAATATTGCAAGTATAACTCTGTCGTTTATATAAACTAAGACACTTGTAACGAACCTGTGACTATTTTGTTTTCATCTAATGATAGTAGTTTATAAATTGGTTCTTCATGAGCATTCTCTATACATTGTTTTAACTTTCTGGTTTCTACATCTGTTGCTATTATTGCCTTATCCTAGAACAAAGTAAGTATCATAAATAAGACACTATGTTTTATATAAGTATAGTAACATTCAGTGTGCCCACTAACTTTTCCTGTAGTAAACATAACAATTCCATCATCATCAAATTCTATATCTCTGCAAGCTTTAGTGTGGAGTTCTAAAGTATTGAGAAGTTTAGTCTCTTCATTATTGTACTCATATAATAAAACATCTCCAACTATATTTGCTAATGCTATAATATTTTTTGATGGATGAAATGAGATATCAACAATGAAATCTTCACATGTAATACTGGGTGGGTGATCACGTGGTCGATTTTTTTCAGCTCTAATTGCTTTGACGACTTCATCTTCATCATCATCATCATTATCATTATTATCATCATTCTTATCCTTTTCTTCTTGGTTATTAGTATTTGCTTCTTCACCTTCTTCTAAAACAATGTATTTAAATGGTTTATTTTATTGGTTTCACTAACATTCAAGAAAAAGACATACATACCGCTCGAAGATTGGTGATCTTGGTCAAATTCAGAATCTTCATTAAAATCGAGACTACTGTCATCAGATGAATCAGTATCAATTTTTTTAAAATCTAAAGTCATTTTAGAATTGTTTATTTTATATTTTAAACATATAAAAAATCTATGTATAAAATATTAAAATAAATAATAATTTCGAGCGTGCCACTCAAAGTTGAAAACTGAGATATCAACAATGTGATCGGTGACATTGATGTCTACATTTTCCAATAATGACAATTGACAAATGTACACAGATCATGATTGTATAATTTGTACTTAGTTGAATAGAGAATTAGAGATGAGTAAATCAAAAGCCAGTATTAACTTATACATCAATATAGATTGTTTTATATTTAAACTCGGTACTTCAGTAGCATTAACAAATTGTAACTTAAAGTCTAAAAATGTGTCTATCCACCCCCATTGATGATATTGTGGATAAGGTACAAGAAATAAATCACTATTACTGTACCATTTTAATAAAAATATTCTCAATTACTACAGCAAATAATATTATTATATTATTATGGTATTTTCAACACATTTCAAGAAAAGCCGGAGTAGGTTTTAAATATTATATATTCAATCGAATCGAAATCTACATCTATTGCTATTATTGCTTTATCCTAACAAAGGTAATATCATAATACATATGTAGTACCGTAATATTAATTTTGCTAGCTTAATATTAAATATTTTATAAAAACCCTGTAAACGATATTTATTCATAACATTATTCATCATTTAGCTAATATTCATTTGTCAATATTTTTATTGTCAAATTACAAGATGTCAAATTCGATTTAGGATTTCAATTTTCACATCACCACATAGTACAACTTGTACGTCTAAGCTGTATAGTGTTCAATTACAGTACTCAATATGTACAACTCGTCCAAAATATTAGAAGTTTAATTTGAAATTTCTAGTATATTGTTGTCTTTTTTTAAAAGTGTTGTTTACAAGTAATTTGGAAACAACATCTAAAATATTAGTAAAAGTTACCTAATTTATGCAATTTTAAATAGATAATTTTAATTTCTTTTAGAATAAGTTAATTGTTCAGGATTACGCTAATGATATCCATCGTTATAGTGTTAACGGAACGACTAAAAGGTAAATTTTAAAATTGTTTTAATAGAGTTACCATAAATTTATATTAATTGATGTTATACTATAAATAGTTATTACCACTTGTTGATTTATTTAACACATTGGTATTGTATAAATATATGAGCTAATAATTAATTAATATTTATAATATTAATAATTATAATATTGATTAAAATATGCAAAAGCTTGTTAATGAATCAATTCAACACATCATCTTTTTATTGTAAGATATAACTATGATGCTAAATTTATATGTACCATACAAGGATATTGTAACTTAGAAAATAATGCTCAAAAAACTGATAAAGTATAAACAATTTCAAAGCATTACAAATTTTACATTTTTAAAGCATTACAAATTGTTAAAATTTTATTATTATAAGTTTTTTTTATTATTATAATAAAATTTTCTTTATTTCTCGCTAATGGCTATTGCCACTTAGCACACAGGATCTGACTGCAAAAGTGACAGTTGTGGGTTTGATTATTCCTTGAAGGAATATTTTTTTTTTCTCACTGTATGGTATAAAGGATAAAGCATGGCTTGACCTCTGCCACTCATCATGCAATATCTGGAAAATTGGGCAGAGACTAAGGAGAAGATTGATTTATACTATTTATAATCAAATCAGCTTCGCTGTATCCTGCATATAGCAGGGTAGGCAGAGGAAATCTGTTGTTAAGATACTCCATTCTGCATTTTCTGTTGAATTCTGAAGGCATTGCTTGGAGAGTGACAGAACTCAACTAGAGATTCATAGTCACACACTTGTGCCTCGAAAATACTATAAACTAAAAACAATGATGTATATTTATTAAAATCAATATGTCATTCTCCTGGTACATCATATTTTTATTACTAAGGATTACATTTTTTATTCCACAAGCTTTAGGCTACATCTATACCATACACATACATGAGTTTGTATTTAGTAATGGCATAAATAACAAAAATATTAGCATGGAAATAACAACATAAGTTTTTCTGCAATTACAAATGTAGATATAAAATAGAGAAATAACTAATATACTACTAAAATTATGAATAAGACATAATTTTTATATTTTTGTCATAAATGAATATTTAGTATTTACATAATTGAAATCAAAGATGATACAAAAACCTTTAAAAGATATTATAGTTCTATAGAAGAATTATATAAGTACAGTTCCAGTGCCTAATTTTTATAATTATATTTTATTGTACATCAAACTAAATATGAGTCTAAAATCTATTTAGGTATATTTCTTTATTAACTATTTAATTTATTGTTTTTCATAAAATATAAAAGACGCAAGTATCCAATACTTGAATCGTTTTCGTTAATGTTTATAAACTCTTTAACGTCACCACTACGTCGATCTACCTTATTCCTACCTTACAGTCCACCGGCACGTGCACTGTACACGCGACTCGCGTGACCTACTATTGGTTCGTAAGCTGGTCACGTGGTATGCTCTGGGCAATTTTATTCAATTTACTTATTCCACGTACTTCGTCGCACTAGTTTACTATTGTAAATAGTTATATAATATCAAATCAATGTATAATGTTATAAAATTTGTATAGAAATAAAAAAAGAATTTATTCGTATTTACGGATGATAAAGTAAAAATATAGAAAAATAAATATTATGCCGCTAAATATAACAAAGATGTTTTTTTTACATTTTTTTTGAAAATATGTACATGTTAAATTATACACGTACAGACAGATATTAAATACTTAGTTATTTACTATATAGACTTACTGTATTCGGATAATGCAAAGAAAACGTTAATGTTTGAACAACTTCCCTAAAATATATTATGTACATATATACCGTTGGATCGTCGTCATATCGAGGCCGTCGTGGCGCAGGAGCGCAAGGGAGTGACAGTAATGCTACAATTATTGTGGGTTCGATCCCACTTGGGGAATGAATTATTATTTATTAATATTTTAATTTCTTCGCCAAGGCAAACATGACGTCCGGCGTCGAGTATATACCTACCTAGTATACATTTTAGTAAATTTATTGTTTTTTATTGTTACAGATAAAAGATGGAGTGGGTTCTTAAAAGTCCCCAAATACATAATACCTTCAGCAACCTCGGATTTGCACATGCAGATGGATATCACATAAATGAGAATTGTAATGGTATGTATCTACTTATAAAAAAAATAAAAAGTTAAATAAATTTCTAATTGGTAATCACTTTTGTTTTGAACAATATATCTTATTTTATTGACAGCTGCCTTAGAATCAATACTTCAGAGCATATTAATAGAAGATAAATATTTACGTACTTATAGAAGGAGTATTAGTTTCGGCCAAAATATTCAAAAGGATCTTATACCACTCTTAATCCATACTAAAGATGATAAGACGGTTGAATTGGTGATAAAAATACTAGTCAATTTGACTATACCAGTAGAGTGCTTGCTATCCGTAGAAACTATAGGAAAAACGGATATAGGTAGACATACCATATTTGAGATTAACAATTTGCTATCATCAACTAAGATTGCCATTACCGACCATCGCGCAACAAAGGTTATAATCGACTTTTTAAAAAAGAATGCAGAAAAGGATCAAAAACCCAAATTATCTGCCGAACAATGTACTAATATTAGCAACACTCTTCTGTTTTTGCGTAATATCTTACACATTCCTGAAGACATGAACTGTCTCAACGCGACGTACGGTGGCCCGCCGCACACCATACAAAATCAGCTCTTATGGAATCTGTTCAGTCAGAGTATCGACAAAGTTCTAATAAAATTGATGACGATCCCTGATGCGGTAAGTGACTGTAAGTAAGTAAACATAGGCAAGCATGCAGACATGAGCAGTTATGATTTTGGGGTAATTTTTATTTTTTCTTTTAATATTTTATTCGAATGGCAGAAGTCGCCTAGAACTTAATAACAATTACCAAAATTTTCATAAATAAAACATTTATTAGTTATTTAAATGTAAATATGTTTTATGTATTCATTTTAGGTAAGAGTCAAGATGTGTGTTTTGTATTCATTTTTATTTACAGATAAATTGGGGAGTTACGATGGTCCAATTGATTGCCCTTATTTACAAAGACCAACATGTGACCAAGTTACATAAACTCCTCAATTTATGGCTTGAAGCGTCACTTTCAGAAAGTTCTGAGGATAATGAGAGTAACACTTCTCCTCCTAATAGAGGTATTTAATTAAAACTGATATGACAATTTGAAAAATATTTGTATACATTCCATAATTATGAAAACAGTACCAACTGCTTAACATATGTAACTGAGAAAACTAAGAGATTCCTCAGTAATATTACTGGCGAGGCCAGTCGAGGCACAGTTGCACAAAATGTGTAAACTATACGCGACAGATTGTAGTTTCGATTCCCACTCTAGGAAATAAGATATTTAATATTTCTATTTACTTCGCTCTTGAGTCGTGGCAAAATCACGGCATTGAGTTCCCCCACTAAAGACACTATGACTCCAGAGTTCTGCGAAAGATGAAGAACGGAGTGTCTTAACATTACGACGGTTGTGGTTTCGATCCCCACTGAATTATTATATTTAAAATATTATATTTCCGAGCTTTGACAGGCTCTACCAGAGTAGACAAAGATCGGTGTCGAGTTCCACGTGTATGTGGGAAATGGAGTGTGTTAACACTACGTTTCTTCTGCCTTCCCCATGGGAAAATTGCGTGTAGCTCCTTTATTAGTTACTTTACAAAAAAGGACCATACAATATAAGCTTTAACCTAATTACATATAGATTTGTGTTACTTTTTTCCTAGGCGTTATATATAAAACACTATGGCACTTCTTAAAATAGGTAGCGACGATTCTTCCCCCATGCTAACGTCAGACCCAACGTCCGATTCATCGGACACAGGGGGCAGCGGGAAAAGTAACGAGGAACCCAACTCTGTTAACAATGGTTGGGACAGTTCATCCAGGAATAACAGTGAAAATGGCAACCAGACCTTTCAATCGCAGAGTAAAACGGACAAAACCTCAGACTATTCGTGTGAAGCTACAGAGAATAATGCGTTTATTGAAAACAATGACAAAAAGGTATTGTTATTTTTTAGTATTTTTTGTTTAGTAAAATATTTTTTTTAAAATAAAAGGTGAAATTTACATCTCAATCAATAAAAGTATAACTATAGATAGATAGATAAATTCTATTTTAATTGCAAAATTAAAATAATATTTAATTAATAATATGTTTACACAGGTTTGTTCAGACCTTGGAGACCAAGAATCAAAGACTATGAGCCCTAAAAATGACAAAAAAACAGTTTCTGAAAATTCGGACTGTGGCTATGGAACGCAAATAGAAAATCAAGAAGCAATATCGACGTCTAGCAACGAAGATGAACTGCCGGCTAAAAAACCCGTACATCAGAAACCACATAACCCTAAACAAAGAATAAATACAAAAGTGCGTTCTTGTACAAATTTACAGGAAAGAAAACGAAAAAAAATTGTCAAAAGAGGCAAAGCAAACATGTGAGTATATACATATACTTATTGGTATATTTTAAAGTTTATTGAAATTACATTTTATGTCTCTCTTATAACAGTCCCTTAGAAGTAGGTTTCATTTTTTCAGAATCAACGTTCAAGGACTCTCACACAACACCCCTACAGACGACGATATATCCAATGTTTTAAAGGAATTTACAGTTGATTTTCTACTGAAAGGATATAATTCTTTGGTCCAAACTCTTCATACGCAAATTCTTACCAATATTCAATTAGAAATCGACACATCGCACTTTTTTTGGCTAGTGACATACTTTTTAAAGTTCGCCACTCAGATTGAATTAGATCTGGAACACGTTTGTTCTGTCTTATCTTTTGATATAGTTTCATATCTAACGGCTGAAGGGGTCAATTTATGTGAACAGTTCGAACTTGCTATCAAATTAGATGGGAACGATTTGAAACCTGCAATAAGGAGATTGCACTTGGTGAGTATAATATGATACTTTACAATAAAAATATTTAAAAAGTTTTTATTTATTATGTTTATTAATTGAAAATCAAAGGTCCAGAAAACAGGATGTTAAATCGGATGATTTTATGTTCAAATGCTATAGAGACTGCAGCTTTAAATATTATTTAGATATCTGGACTGTTTAAATAAAATTATACCTTGAAACTCGCTTAACTTATAAAACTAAATGATATAAATTATCTCAGCAATAGTGTATGAAAAATACAATTTAAATTGTTAAATTAAATTATAATAATTAAAATATTGTTTTTGATTTATTAATATTTTTTATGATTTTAAGGTCGTAACAGCCATTCGAGAGTTCGTTCAAGCCATCGAAGTGTATAAAAAGTCCGCCCACATTTGTAACAACGATAAGGAGGCACTCCTCAAATTACAAACAAAGATGTGCGAAACTGACGAGTTGCGGTCACTTTTAATTCTACTCCTGAGACATTATAACCCTAAGTATCACACTAAGCAATATTTACAAGTAAGATTATTTTATTATTGTACTCGTGTGTTTCGGAGTGCGTGTTGAGTGGAGGTGGAGTTGAACGCGTCGTGTTAACTTGTTACTAGAATGAAATATTAAATATTTCGTTCCACTGAGTGGGAATCAAACCCACGATCGTCGCGCTTACAGTCGCTTGTTGATGGTAACACATAAATGTTTCTTTGTTGTGAACGCGCTGGTTGTAAGTTCGATCCCCATTGAACGAAGTAATCTCCGAATTATTATAATTTAGGTAAAATAATTTAATATAATATGAGGAATTTAATTTAGGTAATATAGGTATAATTTAGGTAATATAAAGCGAAAAGAAAATGGAGGAAGTGTTTTGACAATAGGATTTTTCCACTCGGCCTTCTAAAGCGGGACGCAGCGTGAGACTAAATAATTTATATATAGATAATATACATAGAGAAAGGATAGCAAACAGCGCACGCAATTACGATCACGTGTAAAGTTTCGCCCGTTTTGGGTTCATCACGTGCAGTAGGGAGCGTTAATTAACTTCGCGGGTTTGCCAATTAATTTTATTAACAATAAAGTAGTTTTTACCTTAATATGTTGTATTAATTTTATTTGATATTTCTTATTTGTTACAATTTTAGGATCTTATTGTGACGAATCACATTCTTTTGATGTTTTTGGATAGCATTATGCAGTTACCTGACTACAAAGGCAATGGTACCATGGTGGAACACATCCGACAGTGAGTTAAATTTATAATCTAGTGCGTGTTATAAGTATGTCTTTAGTTAGTGATGTTGTTAATTTTACTGTGTTTCATTTAAAATAAAATAAAATCTGCATTTTTCAAGCGTTTACATTTGAATATATAATGCCTTTTTGCAATTGTATATGTACTATACAAATGTTGTGCAACATTATAGGTCAATAATTCTTTATTACATCGTTAGCTTAGTTTGATATTTTATTAAAAATTCCAATATTAGTGACTTTGAGTTCGTTATGGCAGTGCGGCACAGCGTCTGATTGTCAGCGCTATAATTATGGGCTTGATACCCACTCAGGGGGGCTAATTATTTCCATTTCTCTACTCTGGTAGAAAAAGTGTAGAGTTTCAAAACTCAACTCGTAAAGTTCCGAAAATTACATCAAGGGTACAGCGGGAAGTTAAGAATGATTTCTATACTTAAGACAATTTTTCTCATTAGATTCGCTTCACCCGAAATAATGTACCAGTATGGGCTTCTATTAGAAGACTATGAAGGAAACGGGGAGTTCGTCAACGACTGCATCTTCACGTTAATGCATCACGTAGGCGGCGAGCTCGGCTCCCTTATATCCCTCTTTCAACCAAAGATATTAAAAATATTCACTTCTATATGGAAATCAGAGTTTGAAATATGTGATGTAAGTATATTATAACGCTCATTTGTTGTATTAGCTGGTGACTGATTGATAGCAACAAATTCGCGGGTCGTATTTTTTGCTTTCAAATTGATAAAAAATAATAATTTGCACATGACGGTGTTTTGACGTATTATAAAATGTAGCACATCTGTATGTAACTAGTATACATTATATTGTTATGTTAAACGAAACTTAATCAAGTTTCGATTAGCTCAGAAATATATAAACAAACAATTTGACGGATTGTAACAATATTTTAAGATACATCTTTTGATTTACAGCCTACAACTTAACCGCCACTATCTAAAATGAATATGTATTCTTATTTCTGCCATAATATTGGTTTTAATAATTAATAAATTTGCAGGACTGGTCTGACTTGATAGAGTATGTAATAAACACGTTCATAAAGAAACCATACAAGTTACAAAGCTCAGCGCAACTGCCCTTAGACGTGGAAATGTTCGACGACGATAAAATGCTCAAAGAGATACTCGATACTGCCGATGGAACGGAGCAGTCCATCGTCGAGAAAAAGAAGCCAAATTCCGTCAGTGGAAAAAATGTTCATAGGTAATGACTCATGTTGCAACATGTTACCCATATTTACATAATTTGTATCGCATAATCAACGTTTTTGCCATTTTCACGTTCCTACATAAGTGTATCAAATATTTCAATTCTCTGAGTGGGAATCGAACCCAAAATAGTTATGTTTATAGTCAAACGTCTTCCCGCTGCGCCACGACAGTTATAAAATTCTCTAATTTTAAATCTTCTCACACTAACTTTTCTTTTTATAAAAGGTGGACGGAAGATGAACTGTCATTGCTAAGTTGGAACTACATGCAATGCAATAGTTCAGCAGACGTCATTGGAGACATAGTGAAGCTATTCAAAGAAGACGACATAATCAAGAGTCGCCAGGCCGTCGTAAGGGAGCTTTATAATCAATTCATCATAAACAAAGAGGAATATGATCGTCTATCGAAAGTGGAAAGTGAAAAGAACTCTGAAGCCGTACAAGAAAGTAAAGAGGCGAGAGAGGATGAAATCGGGAAGCTGTGTGAACAACTCGGGCAAGATGGAAAAGTTAAGTTTCTAGATTGGGTCCAAACGGTTCTGTTAGAGACTTGTTTTGCAAAAATATATTTGCAAAAAACCGCTTCGAACACATTCAGACATACGACAATGACAATGTTCGATAAACATAAAATGATGTTCGAAACATTTTTGAAGAAACCCACCGATATGCCGGTCATGTCGCCGGTGTCGTATCATTCATTGCGTAAGTTCATTTTTATTGTCAAGAATGTATTAAATTTTAGTCAATATGGTATTTACTAACACAATTTTTATTTATTGCTAGTTTAGAAACTGAAAATATTTATGATTTTTAGTTTTAAACCAATCGGTGCCGTTGGTGCCATGGAATTGTCAACAAGCATCTATTTGTAAGGATTTGAAATTCCTACAACTTTTACACAAACTCGGGTTTCATATGCCAGTGGATACGGGCAAAGTCTTTATAAGAATACCACACTTTTGGACGCCAGACTTTTTATACGAAGTGGCTGGAAAAATATCTCCTATTGATGTTTGTAAGTACTATATGTTAATATGTTACAATAATTATTCCTTATCTTTATAAATATTAGGTATATTATAATAAAATTAATTTGAAAACATTTCATATATATATATAATTATGTTAGTTATTCAAATAACTAGTAACTATATAATAATTTATTCGTCTATAATACTTTGTAAAAATTACATTAGAAATTTTATTTTAGAAATTATATTTGAAATTTGTGTATTTTCCATTAAAAAATACCGGATGATTCTTACCGCACCGGACCTTCTATACTTAGTTTTTATTACATGTTATTTAACTTTAACTTAATTATTCGATGATGACATAGGCTGGAGATAAATGATGAAGTAGCCTGTCTTATTATATTACGGTTTTTTAAACTTAACGTAATATGCCGCTGCATTGAGTTCTGTCATTTTACACGCGTTGTCTTGAAAATTGGACGGCCGGCGCGTGGGGAACGAAGCGTATTTACTCTAGTTTCTAGGCAGACGAGGGTTAAGACACATCTTCCCTTTTCCCTATCCTGCTATAAACGGGATACAGCGTGAAGCTACAAATAAATATATATATATATATATATATACAGATAACAAATGTTTAAGTATTGTGTACATTAATATAACAAAATGAATTTCAGCTAAGCTTAAATTCTCCCTAAGCGACATATCCCAGTCAAGTGTAGATATTTCGGCTCAGAACACATTCCTGCTACCAGAACTGTCTAAGGACTCCACACTGACGCCTACACCTGACAACTTCTATCAAATACATAATAAAAAACAAAAACACCTCGCCACCATTGTTAACTTTACGCCTATGTAAGTTGGAAACAGAGTTGAGCAATTTTTTTATTGCAATTGGCAATTAAATATTATCAATTACTCATATGTCTGTGCGGAAATCACAATTAACAGTTGTTTATGTGTGTATCTGTATGTCTGTCTTGGAATCGTAGCTTCCAAACGGACGAACAGGTTTTTATTTAGTTTGTTAGAGTGGTGACTTAATCGACAGTTTTCTTAGATATATTTCAAGAAAATATGTTCATCCGTTTGAAGATTATATTATCAGCTCATTACTAGATGCTTGTTACTTTTTAGAGATTTTGTGTCGGGAATGTTTAATTATCTTCCTATATAATGCAAGTGTTTCTATTTTATATGTTCACTATATTATATGAGAACCGAATAATAAACAACTGTAGATCTTCTATGAACATTTTTGTGTTGTCAACATATGTTACTTAATAATTTATAAAAAAATATTAGTGTGAATTGATTTAATGTATAATAATTATTATTAGGCCTGGCTCGTCGTTTTCGACAATTGACGACGATGTCAACAAGCCTAGCTGGTTAGAAGTAGTTCAAAAATCACAAGAATACAAAATCACGCTGGATCTAGGAAAGTACGTATTTGATTTCCATAAATGTAATATAATAAGGAAAACAGGTTCAAATGTTGCCGCATATGGCTCATATACAAATTAAACTGTGATAACGGTTTTTGAAAAATCTTATTGAATTTATAGTCATTTTAATTTAATTCATTAAAATGACTATAAATTTTATATATTAATTAATTAATTTAATTTGAGATCAGTCGTGGCGCAGGGGCACAGTGTAACTGTTAAATCGACTGGTTGTGGGTTCGATCCTCACACGAGGAGATGAAATATTTATTTAAATTTATATATCCATTAATTCGCTCTGGTGTCAAGGCAAAGCGCAGCGTTAAAATCCGCCACTCAACACGCAATGCTTACAGAATTCGCCGGAAAGTTGGGATCGGAGTATCTAAACAGGTTCCCTCAGCCTACCCTGATGTGTGCGGGATACAACGTGAAGCTGAAATAAACGAAAAATCTCTTTTTCTTATTTACTTAAAATGTTAATGTTATTTCCAATAAATAATACAGATCCATAATTGCTGAAGACGAAAATTCTTCGGTGTTAAGTAATGAGAAGCCGATACTGCCAATTTTACCGCAAGTGTCGATCCCCTCTGCCCCCTCGCTCCTACTGCCGACCATTATGAGCGTGAAACAGGAACCTACGACCTTCACTATAAATCAGGCTGAATCTGAATATTATAACAACAGGTTTGTCTTCATTTTAATTTTTTTAGCTTCTAGTATAATGTTTTGGCTAGAAATTGTATAAATATTATAAATTGTCAACTATTTTTAAATATTCTTTAATTGATGAGAATAATGACTAATGTTATTATAACTTTAGTAACGATTTTCGAATCCGATGATATTTTACAGAAAATAGAAATTTATTCACTTTCCGCTCCATAAACTTACATAGTATAGGTACTCGTACAAAAACGCTACCATTTTCAGTGGCTTTACCTAAATAGTTCGCATCATCCTATTATAAATATTATATTAATTATTTATTTAATATACAGGCGGATAATTATTAATAATTATTTATTTAATTTAAGGGAACAGTATATAGGTTAAAATATTTTAAATCCATTCCTAAAGAAAATAATCAAGATACCTCAACAGCTTATACCTACGTATTTAAAAAAAATATTTTTTGTTTTAATCGTATTAGGCTTTTATAGAGTAGTTAAAACTGTGGTTTCATTTAAAGTGGTGATGACAAAAACACTCTGTTTTTACTTTTTATTTCCTCCTTTACATCTATTTTAGGGTATAAATAAAATAAAAGTGTCGATACGTAGTGTTAAATGCATCATACATTCACTAAGCTTAGTAAGTTGAACATCGAGATCGCGATTAATCGCGTTATGTAAAACAGGGGTTTCCAACTTAGAAAAAATCTAAGTCGGTGACCACTTTTATGTCATTCTAAAAACAATGCAACAATGCAAAGCAGAGACCATGATTAGATTAAAAAATTAAAAGTTAATTGATCTAACATAAAAAACATTTTAACGTTTTCTTTACTTTAAGCAACAATACCTTCTAAAGATAGCTAAATATTCAGTTTATAAATCCTTCTAAAGATAGCTAAATATTCAGTTTTTTTCTATAGTGTATAAGTGCATTTTCTCCAAATTAAAAATCATTCGCGGCCCGTATAATTTGATTTCTGGGTACCACTGATCGGAAACCAGGTGGATGGCCCCGACCGGACACGGAACAAGTTGCGCTCTTCCTCTATTTGCGATAATTTTGTTGATCTTTTTTATTTTAATACATTGTGTTCATTCTTTTCTGGATTGTTCTCGCTGTTTTTTGTAGGTTAATAGAAAAAAATATTGTTGCAGTAGCATACTTTTTGGGAATACTATCAATGTAATGAATATTTAATATAGTTTTTTTTATATGTAATAAAGTAGTAATATGTAAAAAAAATATTTTTAACTGGTAATTGATTCCGTACTCTACTTCCTCTCCAACTTCGGTGTCTTTCCAGAGCGGGGGAATGAAAATAATTTAAATTCCACGAGTGGAATCCGCAACCATAGCACTTGTAATCAGACTGCTCACTCACTGCGCCCTGAGACAAACATAAGGTTTACTTTAAAATTTCTTATACTTCCTTCCCACAATATAGTTTATTTGAGACGGAGAATTTTATATTAAATAATGAAATTGTAACCCAGCGTGTGCGAGACGGCGTCCGTGGCGTCAGACCTCACGCGCATGTACGTGTCGGACGAGGACGAGAAGCCCGAGCTCGTGCGGCCGAGGGCAGCCCGCGACGAAAGCGCGGAGAAACGCGCACGAGTCCAGTTCTCGCCGTCCTTCTAGAACATTCTACGTCACTTAAGTATAGAGGAACACCAACAAGTGCAATCTTCGACACCCTTCTAGAACTCTATATGCGACTTAAGTGCAGAAACACAAGCGAGTAAAGTTCTCACCGTCTTTCTAGTACATTCTACACGCTGACGCCACCAATGCCACAATTATACGTTTATTTTCATCTTCTTACCATGTTTTTTTATAAGTATATTTTAATTTATCACATTTATTGTTAATGAATAATCTTATACTTAAACCAAACTTTTTTTCCCTTATGAGTTATATTACAAAAATATCTGTTTTATTGTTTGAAACTGACGCTGTATCCCGCATTCATCGAGGTAAGCAGAGGGAACCTAGTGTTAAGGCAATTCATAGCTCGCTTCACTTAATTTTCAAAACATACTAAGCGTATATTACAAGATGACGGAACTGAATGCAGCGTTGTCATTCCGCGTTGCTTGCAGTTTTTTTCCTTTGTCTTTTTACCAGTACCCTCGTGCTGATAAACTAAAAATAAAACGTTCCACAAAGTGGAAATAACACAACCGTCGCGTTTACAATCACATGGGCTGCTGAGCCGAGCGCACGGCCCCATGTACATCATAATATATAGATATTATATTTTTTTACTTACGGTAAAACCGTTTAAAATTTTGGGTAAATTAATATTGCATGTATTAGCAGATCGCATTAAAATTGGCGGTAATGCCTAAAGTGCTATGGAGTACATAATTTGCTAAAATTAGTATCTGAACTATTTAATAATAGATATATGTATACCTAATTATAATTGTATTGAAATATTTTTATTATATCATACGATTTTTCGTGGTAGAGTCAATAGTTAAACGTATAATAAACACTTTTGTGTTATATTGTTCATAAAAATAATTTTACAAACTTTATATGGATATAAGAATTAACTAAATATTATAATATATAAGTTAGTGATAATATAAATAATGTAATAATATAGTATTTACAACTAAGTAATTTAACATTCAACAAATACTTATATATGTATAAGGAATAGTACGCTTAAAATCTTATTTGATTTCTACAGTTCCATTACGAAAAATTTGAAATTATTTGAATTATTATATTTTGTAGGTGTTTATATTTCTTTAAACAAAAAACTATTGCTCTGTATTAGTAAATATATTAACAAACTACACTTGTGTTATAGGGTTGCCAAAATTTTTGAAAAATAATATAGTAGACTGTACACAATAATAATATAGTACAGCTCTTTAATATTTTTAAAAAATGTTATCATTTTAAGTTACTACAGTTGTATAAGAATTTGAAATATAATATAATTATATTGCATTACTTCTGGCTAGCAACTCTAAAAGTAACCAGGATTATGTATTAGGGATGTAGTGTTTGACACTCAAAGTGCGATAACCACGCTTTTGTGATACATAGGACTATTGTATAAAAATAAATAATATGACTACAAATGTATTTAAATATATATTTGTACTGAGACGTATTATATTTGACACTATCTTTGTAGTTATGTAGGTATCCTAGTTTACATTTTATTGAAACAAATTAATTAAATATTGTTGTAAGCAGTTTGTGTTGTTACATGTTTTATAAATGTTTAAATAAAATATATTTGAACCCTGAAATCATTAGAAGGGATTTTGACTATACATTACAATGTTATACATATAATAGGTGATCTACTTTCAATCTCATATAACTAATTTTGCGTACAAATTTTTATATAAGTAAGTATAATGTATAATAGTTTATAATCTAAACATGAATATTTTGTCTGAGGTCAATATTATAGAATTTAGTAGGTACAAACTTTATAAACTTTATAAGTGTATTTTGTTATATCTTATATAAAATGTAATTATAGTTACTAGTGTCCAATTTTTCTTGATTTTTTATGGAATTAAAATTAGTTTAACAATATAAAGTGGTGATTGTTTTTTTTGTTTGATTATAAAATCTCTAAATAATTACAAAGAGAATAATAGTATATGGATAAGGTATAAAATCTATTTGTCCGAGTTTGTTACGTAATTAGCATAACTCTACAAGTAGATAGAACATAAATAAATATATTTAAGGAATAATATGTCGTTTTATTTATATTAAAAATAATAATTTATGTCAAAATTAACAATATTACGAATAGATACTTACACATCTAATAACAATCTTAACAATTGAAAACATCCACACGAAGACACAAAGTTATTAAATTTTTCCAGTTTTTCCTAGACCGGAGACAAATGAAAATACTGAATTATTTTACAATATCATATTTCTTTCCTTAAATGGATGAAAAGAAACATAGCTGGAGTCATAGTGCAAAGTATTTTGTTACAAATATTGTAATGCAAATCATATTTCAGGTACTAGAACTTATATATTTTATCGATTTGCTAAGCGGTTAGTGAAAGTTATTAAGATGTCCCACATTTCTATTTGAATTTATTTTGTTCCAATAATTCTGAATTGCTTGGTCATAGATTTTTGATTCAAAGGAATTATGCCCATCTTGATCAGCAGGAAAGCCTTGATAATCTTGTGGTGCTTGTCCGTAAAATGCCCCCGACGATCCTTGTGAATTATAATCTCCACTCGGAGCGCCGTAACTATTTTCGCTGTTACCTTGTCCTTCAAACGATTGACTTCCTGAATCATCGTACGAGTCGGCAGATGGAACCTCATGTTGTTCTTCTTGCACTTGATATGAATTACCATCTTGTTGCCGGTCTTGGAATTGGTGCCCGTGTCCTGCATCAAGGGCTTCGTGACCATGACCGTGTACGTGAGATACTGGTACTTTGATAATTTGTGGCACTGGCACTGGGTATGGCTTGTTTACATGAACAGGATATGGCACCTTTTCCACAACTTTCACAGGATATGGTACGGGAACTTTGACTGCAATGGTTTTAGTTATTTTGATCACTTTAACCGGAGTTTCGGGTATTTCAACATGCTCTCCAAGATTTTGAAGTTCTGTCTCATATCCTTCCACGGGTATTGTATGGGAGTGATGGGAATGATGAGAGGCGACGCAGATGGTAGTACAGCATAATAATATAATCGATTTCTGTAAAAAAATATAATGATAAATATTTCACGCTTATGTTAACGAAAGTAAGATTTAAATTATGTCTTTGTTAACATAGTATACCTCATAAAGTTTTTGTAAGTTATTTAGAATGCTTTTTTTAAAATCTGAAGTTACAAAACGGAAATAAGCCTTACATAAGAAATTATGTAATGTACTCATTTCCTAGTAAAAACCGTTAGATATAGTCGACGACGTCTCCGACGCAATCTAAAACAAAAAATACTGACCGGTATCTCCATTGTGCTACGAGTAAGTGTAAGCCCCAAGGTGCAGTTAGAACTATCGTACAACAAGTGTACTGAGCTGCTTTATATAGCACCTCTCAACAGAGAGGTTCTCTCGACTATTACTTTCTTTAGCATTCGCTTGAAATCAGTGTTCATTTTAATGTTAGATCGGTTAGGTAGATCAGTTGTTGAATAGCAGTTAGCTACATATCTAAATAAATATATATATTTTTTTCCTTTTTCACTACGTAACTTTTTAAATGAATGCAGCCTCATGTGTAATAGTTACATACCGCGTATTAAAAAGCTTCGTAATATTGTTATCTTTTTATCTGAATGTCATTAAAGGATAGAATGCCAACAATATATTCGAACTAAGAAGAAATTTAGTAGACTTAAATAAATACATCCCTTATTATTAGACAATACACTAGGTGTTAGGTAAGTATTTAATCTAAGAGACAACTTTCACTCAGGAAGTTGAACTTTAAACATTCTGATCCCCATAAAATTATTCTTACCTATTAACAAAAGTTTGTATTCACGGATTGTGTTACTCTTTTTCGTTCTCTCGTTTTTAGATTCAGCTTTATATTTTGTTTGTTTGTATTCAATTAAGCGCTATTTAACGAATTTATCAATGGCTAAGCTTAACGAATCAACTACAGTAGAAATTCGATTAACCGGATTAATTGTTGTCGTTAGTTATCCGGATAATCGAATGTATAAAGAAAAGTTGGTTTTGTGCGTATGTGTAGCTAAAAATTGTAATATATGTTTTAAACGCAACAAGTAAGGGAGAAGTGGCATGAAAGAGCCAGTTTACTAAATGAAGCTAAAAAATATACTTTTAATTAAAGAAATTAAGATTTTTTTTCCTCAAATTATTATTTATTTATTAAACTAGGTAATTTTAAAAAAATGTGTCATTTGGCTCTTTCATAACATTTCGGTATTGAAAGAGCCATTACAAGTTATGAAAGAGCCAGTCCTATATTATGAGGTATAACAGTGAAAATTATGCTAAAATTATGCTCTTATTAAAAAGCAATGTTTTTTTTAAATTATATCAGTCATTTTAAGTAGATAATTCTAACAATTTTTTTAATCTTATATTATTCAGACCAATCACATTATATTATTTTATTTATATTCTATTTTTCTTAACATTATACAACATAAAATCTTTGCAGTGCTTAATTTCTCAAAAAATGTTTTTACATTACGTTTTATAAAACTTATTGCACGGAACAGTGAAGTATTTTCAGGTTTTCTCAGAGTTAAATCTTTATGCTTCTTCATGAATCCTTTGAGCCAATCATCACCCGCATTTTCATTTTCTTTCCACTTATCTAGGCAGAAACCATTGGCCATGGCCAATTTAATTCTTCAATTACTGATTTTCGGGCCTTTTTCGTTTTTTCTTTCGGCTCTTTCAAGGCCCGTCCACCCGGCTCTTTCATAACTTATTTTATAAAAAAATGTAACCTCCAAAATGACAACGATATCAAAACTTTTCAAACTCAATTTTAATGCAGTTACAAGGCTAAATATATACATAAACTCAATCTATATTCCAATTACCCGTATTTGTTTACAATGAAATACTAAAAAACAACTCAAAGGAGGTAAAATACTTACTTTGGAATGCCAAAAACTTCAACTCGACGTATGGGCGTCCGTTGGTTCCGATGAACTGTAAATTTTTTAGAAAATCAATATTGCCATTTAAAAATAAAATATTCTAACGAATCCGTTCCTAAACTACTATAATATTGCAAGTGGCTCTTTCAAAATCTGGCTCCTTCATGCCTTCATCCCTTACATATCAACGAAAATCAACGTTTATTAAGAAATAATTAACATTTACCAACATACCTCTTATACACAAATTATGTACGCATTTACGTACCTGCATATATATTATTTCTAAAGTGTCATTGTAGTTGTATAAAATAGTTATCGCGGTTGACGAGTCCGGATAATCGCGAATCTGTATAACTGAGGGCCGGATAATCGAGTTTCTACTGTAGTACAAAACAGTACAAATTAGTAAAAGGCGCAGAGACACAAGGGTGTGACTGTAAGGCGACTGTTGGGAATGAATTAAAACTTCTTAACATTTTCATTTCTTCGCTCTGGCATCACGGCAAAAATCCGGCGTTGAGCTCCTTCACACACACAAATCCTAAAATTAATAGCCTTAAAAGAGAGGGGCGGGGGCCCTCCCCCCTGGTAGAATGGATATTAAAGCCGATAGTTTAAGTGACGTGTCAGTTGAAAGGGCTCTGGTGGGCAGGCCCAACGCGCGTTGAAATCAACAATAAAACACTGAATGATAACTGAATAAGTATAATACATTTTATTGAACATATTTATAAAGAATATTTACATATACACTAGACTTTTAATCTATCAGATAGAACACGCACAATTGAGCCAGAACCGCCAATATTAAATGCTTTTTCATGCCACAACAAAAGATGCCCACTTGATCCCTCTGAGGGATACTCAAAGCCTCTGTAAATATATTTCATCAGAATATCTATATCATCCAGTGAAAGAGTACCAACAGCTTCTTCAATTTGGGCTGATTTTATTGCAAGTAATACTTTCAATGTTAAGCTTAATGCATTATCCTGAAAATAAATATTAAATTACTACTATGTTGTAAATAGCTTATTCTTTGATAGCAAATAAAATGGCTTAGAAAAGTATATATTATTTTGTTTATTTAATTCTATGCAGCAGCAATAACTCAATTTGGGTTGAATCAAGGTTTCATATTTTTTAATAAATTTAAATTAAATTTAATAACTTTAAATAGTTTACATATTGTATTATTATATTTATGAATTGTGTGTTCGCCTTTAATTAGGAGTAATAAATAATTTAGTAGATAGAAATAAAATGTCATAACTTCTTGGGTGCCCCCTTTGGAGATGTATATGATATTCTTTGCTTTTTTATATATTATTGCTATTATATTAAAACAACTATTGACTTACTTTTATTTG
This sequence comes from Heliconius melpomene rosina, assembly GCF_056956725.1. Lineage (NCBI taxonomy): Eukaryota > Metazoa > Arthropoda > Insecta > Lepidoptera > Nymphalidae > Heliconius > Heliconius melpomene. Next base: position 12,083,778 of record NC_140389.1, on the reverse strand, counting down.
TTGATCAGAGGACCCCAAAGGTGCATTGCTTAACACATGCTTAAGTGCTTCAACATATCTGCCTGTATTCATTTATTAAGGAAAAAATATGACATTGACTAAATTGGTATTATGAAAGTAATTGTGGATAATTAAAATAAATTTTCAAGTACCCCCTACAGTTGATTTGCTCCCTACTCAGGAAATGTTTATTATTTAAATTATTTTCACTTCTGAAAATTTATCTTCAAATTTGAGTTTCTCTACTCAACATGCAATATCATGATTTCATGCAAAGAGCAGGTTTACAAGTTGATACTGTGTTCTTATGAACAGGTAGATTTTTTCAGTTCATAATAATATGTAAGATTTTTAAGTTAAAAGTGTATTTAATATTTTAACAACCAAAAGGGATTATGACAAAAATGTTTTGTTTCATTTTGTTGTTTCCATATTTTACAAGGATATACTTCTGTGACTGTGGCGAATAATTAAAACATTTTATCATTATAATTTTATGATTCATATAGTACTGTCATTGTCATGTTATCAGACAACTATAATATATATTAAGTTACACTATTACAGTACCTGAAATAAAAGTATTAATTAAGTTATTAAAAAGGATATTGGTTAAGAAATGCACAGACTTCTGCTTCATCAGGTCCGGTAGGCACAGATTGCACTGCGTCGTCTTCTTTAAAGTTATCTTCATTGTACTGATCAATATCAATTTTACGAAAAGCGGAGCTGGAAGTGTTTTTAGCCATCTCTTTGACAGTTTATTAAATTAAAACTACTTTTAAATATCAATTCTTAATAGCAATTGATATCAAACAAAACAATTATATTTTAAATTGTAATCACCACAGTAATCACAAAATAATTGTAATCGAAATGTCAAAGTTGAGTTTTTTTTGTATTACTTTTTAAGTTATTAAGTATAGGGCTGCCAGAGCTAATATTGAAGAAAAATATACTATGCACAGTAAGGTTATAAATTTTTTTTATTAATAACAAATTGATTTCCACAAATGTTATTTGATCTTTTTGGGTTGAATAATTAATAACAATAATTAAATCACTTAAGAAAGAGAAAAGTATTTTACAATATTTAAAAGTATAATTAAGTTGTCATATTCAATATTTTTTGAACAGTTAACATTCATTTGAAATGTCAATTGTCTTTACTGTCGAATATCTCACTTTTCTTTTTATCTACATATTGGCCTAAAATATTTTTTGTTGTTACAGTGTACATTCAAGTTAAATATCGACGATTAGTTCTTTTCGTATAAACTGCGTCACTGTTGTATAACATTATCTAAAACGTTGTTTTTTTGTAGCAGTAAAGTTAAATTAATTTGTTGGACATAATGACAATGGGTGATGAATTACCTGTCACTTCTTTAGTTTTACCTGTCTTAATACGTCCTGTTTTAACACAGGTATTTATTTAAATAAAATACTACATAATTTTTATTATCAAATTCGCATATAATTAGATTTAAAGTAAAAGTGAAATAAGAAAATTGCATATGAGTAGCTACCATATGATTCTGTTATTGACGTTAATTAAGGTGTGGTGACAGTGGCTGAGATCAATTAATCGTAAATCTTAAAATATATTTCAGTTAGAGAAATATGATTTGGGTGCTTCTCAAACGTTGCGTGCTGCACTTACAAAGGCGGAGGCAGCTATTCCAGGTCTCAATTATGATTTGGTTGCTGGCATCATGAGAAGAGCAGATATTCCTGTTAATATGAATGAGAGCTTACTTCGTTTACAAGGAACATTGACAGAAACCGAATGTATGTAAAGCACAAATGTAATTTGATTAAATAAATAAATTTCTTTCTAGGTCTGCATGTATTGCTTGCTAAACTTAAATATCTCTTTTTCTATTATATAAAATATATGATAATAGACAAATAGAAATTGGCCTCAGATATATTATTAATTTGTTAATTAACAATAGGTGCTGACTTGAGGTTAAATAGATCAGAAGAAGCATTTCAAGAGTTAAATAAGAAATCCACAGCTTTAAAAAAGATTTTAAGCAGAATCCCTGATGAAATTACTGACAGAAAAACTTTCCTTGAAACAATCAAGTAAGTTAAAATTGTAAATAAGCTCTTTAGCGGGCTAGACAGTGGGAAGTTAAAGACACTCACTTTCCCAAATGATGCCCAATCTTCGAGACATTGAGTGTTCAGTAGTGGAACTCAATGCAGTGGTTCTTGTTACTGAGCGAAGAAATGAAAATAAGTTATTCCCCTTAGAGGTAATCAAACCCACAACTGCCCTGCTTTACCACAATGGTCTCATATATCAAAAGATATACTTTAATACAATGGTAACCCTGCCACTGTTGTAAACAATAAATTTAATTGTTTTATAATTAATTAAATATATTATTAAGAAAAGTGTACACCCTGATGTCAGTCATAATTTGACTGTGAATGTTGGAACAATTTAATCTCCACTCAGGGGCATAATTATATTCAAATTGTTTTTATTTCCTCTTTCCTGTAAAACAAAGTGTGACTTGACACATATTGTATTGTAGGCGGAGTACATGTCACATATCTGGGCATGTAAGTTCTATTTGTCTACATATTACTAACAGATTTTTTTTTTAAAGAGAAATTGCATCAGCTATAAAGAAGTTGTTAGATGCAGTCAATGAAGTGTCATCATATACCCCTGGTCCAGGAAAACAAGCTTTGGAACAAAGAAAAAGAGAATTTGTTAAATATTCCAAGAGATTTTCTAATACTTTAAAAGAATACTTTAAAGAAGGCCAGTAAGTAGCATTTTCATATCTAAAGCATTTTTTTCTTAGCTTATGCATAGCTTAGCATATGCATATATTGCATTGCAGATTAGGCAGAGGGAATCAAGTGTTACAACATTACCCAAATTATGCTCAATTTTCGAAATATTGCGTGTTGAGTGTCAGAATTCAATGTATACTCACTCAATATAATTTTTTCTTGTGACTAGAGTGAGGTAATGAAAATACATCAATTTTCAAAATGGGAATTGATAACACACTATTATTATTTTTGGAGTCAGAAGCTGTGCGGTTATTTATACTTGAGGTTAATTTAGCCTCCTAATTTCAAATATGAAAAAAATATGAGTATAAATATCATGTGTAACAAGATAAATTTGAAGATGATAACCTATTTTTATATAACATGTGGTTTAAAAAATGTTTTTCTTATATTATTTTTATTCTTTTCCAGAGCCAATGCTGTATTTGTTAGTGCTCTATACCTCATTTACCAGACCAATCAAATACTATATACTGTGAAGAATAAATCGGAATAATATTCTGAAAATGAATAGTTGACAATAGTTGATGTTATATTATGTAAATTGATAGATATTCATTTTATGAAAATTATAGTTGCCTATATATTTAATATTTAGTTTCTATTTTATTTTTTAATATTAGTACACTAAATTTGCTTCCTTAAATTAATGAGACCACCAGAGTTTCTTAAACTAGGTAGAGTATCTAACTTGATTATTACGTAAAACAAAAAAATACTTTATTCCAGGTCCCCGAGAGTTTTTGAAAATATCTATGTTTATAGTTGCATTGGATTTAGTTATGAAATATTATATGTAACGTAAATAGTTTAATTATAACATAAATTTACACTGATTGTACTGTGTATTCATTGTTATGTTGAGGTGATGCTTTGTGAAGGCTAAAGAAATGTAAGGTAAATTTAATTATAGTCATAAATAATATATGAAAAACAGAGTTTATACAAAATAATTAAGTTTATATAAACAATAAATATATTATTTTTATTCATTCCTTATGTTTATTATAATTTTTCAACCACACATTTTTCTGCCAGGCCGTCTGTCTATATGTTTTTCAAAATCCTTTTTCTCAACAATGCTTGGAGATAAGCTGAAATTAATGTCAAATATATACTGACAGGTCTACAGTTCCTTGGAGGACTAAAAAAATAAAGTTAATAAACTATTTTGTCGTTTGGAGCGTAATCAAAACTTACAAGATACTTCCCATTAACCTAAAATCATGAAATTTGGCAAAAAGTAAAAATTTACAGTAGAAACAAAAAAAAACCTTAAATTGGATATTTATAAAATAACATTAGGTAGGTACAAACTTCTTGTAGCTTATTTTATACAAAAGCCAGGGGCTTGTGCCCCTTGTGCGTGCAACTGTAAACGCGACAGGTTTTTTGTTCGACTCTTACTCGAGGAAATGCCATATTTAATATTTCCATTTTCCTCGCTCTGGTAACGATTCAAAGCGCAGCGTTAACCTCCGCTCAACACTAATGTGTCCAGACTTCGGCGGATAGTAGGAAATGAAAGTGTCTTAATGGGAAGGGAGTGACTTCACGCCTGCTGTGTGTGGGATACAGCTTGAAGATAATAAAAGTCTTTAGATTTATTATGTAAGAATATGAAAAAAAAGAGTAAGTATTTATTTTTAGTTGACATTTTACGTAGTAGGTAATCTCATAATTATTATGTCTAATTTTTACTCATAATTATTGTCTAATATTGCAGCACAACCTAAATAGTCTTAGCTATCTATTATATACGTATAGGTAGCGGAAAGGTGTACGAAACGATACCTCGCGTTAACATTAAATCCACGTCTACGGCCCCTTGGAGCAAGGAAGATATTAAGCGTTTACTTACTTATGCATAGTTTTTGCAGTAGGGGAATTGTGCTTAAGATGACATACTTTTTGTTTGAAGACAAATATTTCAAATAAATAAAGTGATCTGAGAACAGCATATTGCGTATGCTATTATATATTTAATAATCAACGAAATTATTTTAGTTTCAGAACAATCATCTTTCAAACATCATAAAAACAAACAAAAATCGCACTTAGGTCGACCGGTGTAAGACGACATATCTACAGGGTAAAATGACATACTTAGTATGTGGCATAAAAATGCCATCATTATTTGTCGAGCGTAGTTCACAAATAAATAGTTTCTTCTTTGCTGGGGGCTTTTAATCAGTATTAAGGCCAGATTAATATATGTTGCAAATTCTATGAGGTTGGATTCCGTTATCAGTCACTTCCTTTTCCAAAAGGGAAATAAGCTTCGTCACTTGCGGCTATTGAATGCCCTTGCTCTAGCAGCCTTATCCATGTCTTCTTGTCACCAATATATATTCGTTTGTAATTGCCCGGCATTTTGTAGGTAAAGTAAAAAAATGCATCGATTCTAATTATAAGGGTAAAATAGTATGCCATCTTATACTCACATTTTGTATGTCATCTTACCCAATAGATATATGAATTTAATTTTAACCGTTGTGACAAAAGTTTATAGGTCAGGATGCGCTTTTAGCGTTAGTTGTGTCATATAATAATCATATTTTACATTTATAATTAGTTCAAATAGAAAATCTTTATCTTACATGTCTTTTCACCACCAAGCAAAAGCGAAAGATAAATTTGTTGCAATTGAAAATAACTAAAACATGAATTACTTGCCCATCTGCATTCACTTTCAGCCATAGTGAATTTAAGCACTAGCTGCATCTACAGACACTCTCTAAAACGTCACAAGATCGCACTTTGCGCTAATAGTTTCATCAATATTGGTAGTGTGTCATCTTATCATAGTATGCCATCTTGAGCACAATTCCCCTATTTTATACGAAATTCGAAGTGTAACCTACAGGATACTTAATGCGCACTTACAATTAGGAATTTTGGTAAAAGTGACAAGCTAACAGTATAAAAAAAGGGAAAAATACCGAAAATTGGAATTTCTAATAGGTATATTTAACAGAAAAAACCATTACAAACTTTACACTCCCGTGAACACAACGTCACATTCTCGTTGACCTACAATCATGAAATTGGTACGTTCTCTAGTATAGATATGTGTATTATCTTTATTGGTACGGAACTATTGGTGGGCGAGACTAACTCGCTCTTGACGTATTTTTTAATATACATATATATAGGTCATCTCGTACACACGTTACGTACAATATTGGAGACCAGAGTGTCCAAGATGATCCTTTAGCATAGTTTTAAAAACGTTAAATATTACTACGATAGATCTATAATCTGATTACTATAATCAAGTGCTATTCAATCCATAATAATATCAATATCACGTATTACTACTACTGCTACTTCGGGTCTCCTCTTTTAAAGGACATTGTGTGCTTTAATTCGCCAATATGGTGAACACAATAACTAGTCCACTAGGGAGTCAAAAAGTAGGTACCTACATACCTCATATTAAATCTTTACATAGGTGGGTTGCTATTGCATTTTCTTTATTCTTTTTAATGTTAAAACTTCGGCAGCCAAAATTTTTTCACGTTTTAAAAAATAATGTCCCTACTCACTATCAATTTCGTGATGGTTATCGCTAATAACTTTTGTTCCAATATAAATATTATTCCTATTACTATACACTTAAATAAGCTTTGGATTAAAAGAGGAAAAATGAACTGAATAGATTGAAAGAACAAAAAATACGTTCATGGGAAGTGTCGAGTCAAATGATCTTATTTGCGGCGTGCTTTTTTTTGTATATTATTAGGAAGTTGGTGGAAAATCGGTTCGTGACCGCGTTGACGTGGGTCATGCAGCCTCTGATGTGATTCGTCTCGTCGTGCGACAGCGGACAATGGCTGGTCGCCGGTCGTGCCTCTTGAACTCGGCGCGTCTCAGTTATTCCTGCCCGTGACACTTGACACAAGCACCCGCGGTCCACGACCTCACATACTTCAGCGTACACATTTTTTACCTCATTCCAACCTATCTTTCTATTGACGGTGGCTATCAGTGATTCGATTCGAAAGAGTTAAATTAAAATGAGTTTTTTTCTTAAAGTGTGAACATTTTCCTACCTACATCGCCTACTAAAAAATCGTTTATATTTTTGAGATATAAATTTGAATTGGATTTATTTTTTAACTAAAAATAAAAAGAAAACTTTTAGTAGTAGTTATAAGGCTGCATAATTTTAAAGTTTATTATTAAGTAGGCATGTATATTATTTGTGGCTGATTACCAGGAATAGTGGCTATCTTGCAATATAATCTAAAATATAATAAAATTTCAATTAAGTTTCAAATTATTGACCGTCTACAACATTTATCTATCTAAAGGTATGGGATCTATAATGTTTTAACTCTAATATTCACTAAATAAATATCGAACGCAATTAAATGATTAAGTATGCTAATGACTGATTCACACTGTAACCCGCATATAGCAGGATAGGCAGAGGGAACCTGGGAACCTAGCCATAAGACATTCCGTTCTCATTAAGACACCTCTGTTCCCCACTTTCCGTCAAATTTTGGAGGCATTGCGTGGAGTGAGGTACAATCAACGCAACAATAATTGCCTTGTTCAAATATGATATGAGTATTTAAAAAAAGTGTTGAACGTTTTACTGGATTCCAATAAATGGCTCAAGATATCTTGTAGATAGTTTTACTATGTTACTATGTTTTTGAGGGAGTAACTTTATATTTATGAATACTGGCCATTAACTGTGTAAATTTCACCTGTGTGCGACGTGTAAAACATCGTCATATTATATTGTTTGAAGTGTAAATTAAAGTGAGTGGGTACATTTCAAGTGTACGCTTCGTACCGTACGTACTAAAAAGTGTTAATAAAGAAAATTATAATCAATGAGTAGGTGCTTACACAGCTTCTACCTATATATATATATACATATATAGTTACAGGCTCACTTACTCGTACAATAGGTCACTTTCTTTCCGGATCAAATACGTACATCTTATGACACCGAATCTTAACAATGAGTCAATCATACGGATAAGTTAAAATATTCATAGCTTCAGAGCGGGGGCGTCAGAGCTCTGCCGGTGCCGGCGCCGTGCCCCGCTTGATAGATGAAAGCTTATGATGTGCGAACTTATAAAACTATTGTTATTAAGACATTCATATAGAATATACGTTCATATAGGTACGCAAAAAACAATATTCTTTTAGCTTCACGCTGTATCCCGCACATAACAAAGTAAGCAGATGGATCCTGGGAACCTACTGATAAGACACTCCGTTCCCATTAATCGAGGCATTGCATGATGAGTGGCTGAACTCAACGCCACGCTTTAGCTCGTGACCAGAGCGAAAAAATTAAAATATTAAATATTTCATTCCCCCAAATGGGAATCGAACCCACAATCGCCTCGCCGCGACAGCATCAGAAAACTGTTTCTTATTACACAAATATACTGCGAGAAAACAAAGTAATTCTCAACCACTGTGCGGCACTTTTATGTGCAGTGAAGTTCTTTAACTTTTCTAAAATAGGTAATATCTAAACTAAGATGTTGATCGAGAGCAAATTCTGTCTATGATCATAAATTTTAATTTTAGTAGTATTAATAAACCCATACTTTGAGTTTAGTATTACAAGAAAATTTTAACCTCTCTTCTCCTTTCGATGCTATAGTGTATTTTAAATGGTTTTAACTGGTCTAATAGCTGCTTTAAATTAAAATTAGAACCTAAGTAAAGGCTAAAGTTAGGTAAGTACATATACCTACTACCTACAGGTATAAAATGACTATATATAAAAATATATAAAATACTATATTTACACATTTAAATGAATTACATAAAGCTTCTATAAAAAATATGATTGTCACTAAATCATTACCTACTCGAGGAAATTAAATATTTATTTAAATTTACATTTTCATTTTTTGTTCTTCAAATTCGCGACGTTGAGGTCCGCCTCTCAACACGCAATGCCTTTAGAATTCGGTGGAAAATGGGCAACGGGTGTAGTAGCACTAGGTTCCCTCTACCTCTCGACCTACTGTGTGCGGGATACAGCGTGAAGCTGGTTTGATTGATGTACCTATATAACTATTTATGTATCATCTGTATGCTATGTGCATACACATAGCACGTAGCTTGTAAGGTAATTGTGTCAAAAATAACAGATTTCCATCCTTAGTTAGTTAACAAAATCTCCAAAATGGACGATGGATTGATGCATTAAAGTGCTATTTGTATAAATTTACAAATTATCATAGTAGACTGTAAAAAAAGCTAGTTGTAAATGCAACACATTTTGAATTGATGTCCGAGGAGCATCCCGTAACTGTTGCACATCAATCTCCGTTCGCGGTTGCAAAAACAAAGCATTTGTTATAGAACATATTAACATTCGATATCCGAAACTGTTATCGTGATTTACGAGTATACCTAGCGGCTACTGCTCATTGGAATTTGATATTATGCGGGGCGAGATGCATGGAAGTTCAACTTCGAATTTTGCTTCAGCAATATACGTATGTATACTTAATCAACTAGGTGACAGTGCTAGCTTTTTTATATATATATATTTTTTAAACAATTACCTCTTGCGTCATGTCATACAAACGTAGTAAGTAGTGCATTTGAAATTATACAAGTACTTATTTGGTTTAATTACCTAAATAATATGAAACAAGTTTGATATTTAATAAATGAGCACTAAATGTAGAAACATTACATAATAAATAGATAGCAAGTACATGGACTAGCAATACAGACGGTTAATTCACCCCTGTTTCGAATCTAGATTTCCCGCAACAGACAAATGCCTAGCAAAATATTAATAGACTGACTACTAAGGAAGGCAGTCACATATATTTCCTTAAATGTTTTCAGATTTGACAAATTTCCATGTTTCAGCAGACAGATGTGAAGATGAAATTTTGACGATATAGCAACCCGCACCTAATGCGATGCGTGATAAAATATTAATGGAGCATCTGCTGGCGTCGGGGCAGCGGAGGGGGTGTGCGGGTGTGCGCGGGGGTGCGCGGGGCCGCGGCGCATATGCAATGGCGGCTCCCGGCGACGACTGTCGGACAATCTATGCTAATCTCATTCAGGTTGAATAATGCGCTGTTTTGACGGGTCAAGTGTCTGTTTGTTGTATCACAATTCGCTTCATTTGTTATATTATTGATATCAGACATTTTTAAAAAATTATTTAGAAAAAAAAAAATCGTCAATGAAATGTAACATGCCATGAAATATGCAAATATTATATTAATTACTTTTGTACAATATCTTTACATTGATTAACATCGTAGTTTAGCGTCGTTAAGTTGAGATTTAAATTTTGCAAAATAATTCACACGGTAAGGTTGGATTCCCACAAGAAAAATGAGGGTCATTTGATAGACAATACTATGAGTGGTAGTGGTGCAGCGGGCCCCGGCGCGAGCGCGGTGCTCGGGGCCCCCAGCATCTGTTCCCTGTCGTGGGAGTGTGCTCGGAAACCGATCGCACATAGTACAACAATAACAAATAAACGAGTCACTCGTGACAGGTCACCCGGACTTACCCTTCGGAAGCTGTGGGAACGGGGCCTTTCAATTAATAATATCATACATTTAATCCCCATCTCCATATAAACAACAATGGTAACGCAGGCGCCTACACATTGGACAATAGTTTCGATGCGGAACTGTGACTCATTGCTATCTTAGGGAATATTATATTTTCCCACAGTTATAAAATACAAATTTTATCAACAATATGGCTGATATACTAAATTTAAATATAAGTACCTACGAACTAAATATATATTTTGACGATTTAGTTCATTCACATAACGTTGTTCCGATGCAATTTCATGTCTTTTATGCTTTTATATTTTATTATTTAAATATTATGTATTGGTGGACATGTTTACAACTAGCATCCCGCTCGCGGCTTCGCCCGCTAGAATCAAAAAAATATTTATTTATTAATCAATATCCATACATTGAAAACTAAAATTTTAGTCAATTCTATAACAAAATTATTATCCAATAGTTTATATTATTGATATAACTTTTTTATTTATATCCAATAGTTTATATCACAATATAATATTAAAACTCGCACTTAAATCGGGCAAACAGACAAAAATTTTCAAAATCAATTTTCTGTAATATTGTTACTTGCCTCCATTAATAATTTTTCCATAAATCTTCAATGTTCAGGCACCTATCAGTTATGATTTTATTATAATTATAAATATAGATATAAATATAGATATATATGTATAGTACATACTTATGTACTTATAATAAATTGGGTGTCTATAGAGTGCTCACAAACCATAATGTAAATTTCATATATTTTTTTAATTAGAAGCATAATATTTTTACAATGGTGCAATTTTATATTAATAAATGTACGTGATAGTTAAGTTAAGTGATAGTATATAAATATAATCTTACGATCTAGTTATATAAGATGGCACTACGAGAAAGGCGACACCTAGCTCAAATATAAATGATTGTTTGTGTCGAAAGTGCAAAACTGAAACTGTATGTCATGTGACTCATAGATTTTCTCAGCCTGCTTCCTCAGGTAAAGATAAAAAAAAACTTTTTTAATGCAATTAATAATCAGCTTCACGCTGAATAATGCACGCTGCAGGGTAGGTAGAGGGAATATAGAGTTAAGACGCACCGTTCCCCATTTTCCGCCGAATTCTGGAGGAATTGCGAGTTGAGTGGCTCGACACCAGAACAAAATAATGAAAATATAAAATTATCGAGGGATCGAACGCACAACCAGTCGTGTTTATTGTCACACACAGCCCCTGCGCCACAACGGGTCTCTAATGTGTCTTGAATTAGATACAAATAATAGCACTAGCTAATATTGCGTCAGCTTTATGTATATAATGCTGGAGTACTTTACATAGTACCCATATGATTTCACAACATAATATGTAATAATATTATTTGAATTTAAGTATTGTATTTTCATATCACTGGTACGCAATCTAGGATTATTCATTACTCGCTTTTTGAGGGGCTAAGTACCATCTGACACCGGTGGTCAGCGCTGCGTGACCACCTAATGCAGAGGTCTCCAATTTTAATCATCAAATTGCGGATAAATTAACCAATGGATCCCTATCACTACAATTGGTCTTGCCTTAATATAAAATTGGTGAAAAGAATTAATTATAGAAGTTTCCTATTTAACTCGATTGAGTTGCCTGACTGTAACGATGTTTGTGAGTTTGATCATTCTCTATCAGAATTCAATTGTCCGCTTTGGTAGGGAAAATGGAGGACGAAGTGCTCTACTTTAGCTTCTCTCTGCCTACCTATACAGTGTGAAGGTGTATATAGTTTGTAAGATGATAATTTCCTTTAAACTTTATATAGCTCTATTTTTTTTCCTATAACTTTTTACTATAACTTATTCAACACATCGATCCATAAAATAAAACAATGTGTTGGCTTAAAAAACAAACATCAAACATTAAACGTCTTTTAGTACTTGATGTTATATATGGACACTAACTTTAGCAATTTATTTTGTTCTTTTTTATTGTTATTTATGTAATTGATATATTAAAGCTTAAATGAACTTCCTATAATATTTTAAAATTAATGTACATAACAAAAATGTATGTAGATTAATTTTAAAATATAATTAGAAGCAACAGTCGCGTTCCACTCCATAAGGTTTTCGATTATATCATCCGTGTGTCGAGCCAACTGTTGGCGGTCGCGTGCCCGCTTAATAAGCTCTTAATAAAATTAACGACTGTTGCGACGTGCGACGTGCCATATTGATAGGGATGACCAACGAAAATGGTACAATTAGAATTTCGTGTTTTGTGTTCTACTCCCCCGCTTGTATAAATTAATGTTAATACAACCTGCCGCCCTCTATCTGAATTAAAACCGAAACAAATTACCGAATCTAAACGTATTTTAAATATGTTGATGTTGGTTATTGCCTGAAATTTCTTTTATACTTATATTTGATTTGCAATTTCATATATATTTATAATTTCTCCTTTATGAATCTTTTGAATGGTAGAGCACTTAGTGTCTTCTCATTACGTGCGTTATAAAAACAGGAACATGAACATTATTTAAATGTAACATCATACACTTAATAACTGGCCTTTTTTAAATTAAAAGATATATCCCATTCATAAGATATATGTATAATATACTTTCGTGCATAATAATTGTGTCAAATCGTACGTGACTCAGTTGTGTTTTCTTTGCGCGGCTTAGACATATTTTTCACTATCAGCAGAGTATAAGGATTTTCTTTGTACACTTAGAAGGGTGGTGATGAGTAGTGTTTACTTACGGGTTGCTTAATGTTACCTATTCCCGTCAGGAGTCGATCCCCTTTGAGGCCAAAGATACATCAATGAACACGTGCGCTCGCGCAAACACATGTGTTCCAGAATTTACATCGGCTCTTTTCAGAACCTGATTAGATAAGGCAGGGCGCGAAAGGCAATTAGTTTACACGACTGACGGTATAAGCATATTTTGTAAGCTACCTAGTATCATTTAGTAGAAATTCATCTAATGGAATTCAAGAAGCTCAATGGTTATAAAATTTCCTGTTAATATATGATATAATTTCACTCATATCAAATCTGTTAATAAGTGGGTGCTTAAAGGATTTCTTAATTTGCTAAAATTGTTTATTTAGAAAGATTAGAAATCGAATAATAGAAATATTTTCTGTACGCTCTAAACTTTAGTATAGTCAAATCATAAAAATATTCAACTTAATAAGAGACATGAAAAATTACATTAAATATTATGGTGAAACATTTTTCTATGGCACGCTATTGATTTACGGCAATTCCATATAATAAAATTGTAACGTGGTCTACACATGGAAGAAATATGGGAAAATCAATTATTTATTGGAGGCATTTATAAATGTATTAAAACTGAAAATATATTTCATCTCTCTCAGAAACTTTAACGGCCTAACCGATGTAAATGCAAAACTGTATTTAAGGCCTTAATACTTTGGTAAACTTTCCTTAACATTTAGCGTTTGTTTTATTTAAATCCGTTAATAGATAAAAAAAGTTATATCAATATAAAGTATTTTGTTTGCCAAAATTGGCCGAAACTTGTTTGAATATTGTCAATGTATGGATATTGTCTTTAAAATGATAATAGTACTATTAAAACATGAAAATAATTCATATTAGTAAGCAAATAATTGTTTAATTCAAGCAGGCGAAGCCGCGAGCGGTTCACAAGTAATAAATATATTAGTTTAATACTGATACCGTTAATAATAGATAGGTACTTGGTGATAGACCGACACGTGTCAAGAGGCGTACGTGAACGAGTGCAACATATTCACCCACATCGCGATCCGCGGCCTCAAAGTGCTCAAATCAACATTGAGATTACTCCATAAGTTACGATCTTCGTAAATGCATGGCTATTCATTGAAACATGGATTGTTATGTTAAATAAATTTTCGAATTACATGAGCCATTTAAATTTTATATAATGTTAAAAATATTGAATAGTTATATTAAGGTTTGGATAACGTAAAATTTGTAGAAATTTCCCTACAGAAATGCTAACAACATAAATAAGCAATAACGCGCACTGAATACGCCAAGTACGTATAGGCTTGTAAAAGAAAATTATAATTCAAAACAACGTTTACTTACCTTGTAAAATTAAAAAACAATGTTTTGAGATTTCAAAGAATGTTCGAATGTAGTGTGTTATAATATCTAAAGTCTTCTATTTATTTTTGTTCAGTTTTTTTTGTTAATGCTGTTTTTGTTATTATAATAATTACCACAGTTATAATTATTATTACTTATTATTAAGTAAATTAGACTACCTTTAAATTGTATATTTTTTGTGTATGAATAAATGTGACAGCTATTGTTTGTCAAAATAAATGAATACATAAAATTTTGAAACGCATTTAGGGCACTAAAACATTTAAAAAATTATAAGTTTTCTAAAATATTAAGCTTTTAAATTCTGCCACGACTATCCTATATATTTTATACTTTGGTGGCAAGTATCCAGAACAATTATTAAACCGCTACTATCCACAGACTTTACAGAAATAATCGCTGTATCGGTAAGGGTATGTAAAACTAATAATTATAATATTAAAATATTCTCATGAACATTTAACGGTAGCTGATTTATTGAGCGTTATGATAATTAAGACATGCATATATGCATTGAGGAGTTTTTATTCAAATATTCTAGTATACTTGTCCTGGGAGTATTAAACACACCTGCCCGAAGCTTCCGATTGCTTATTTGTTGACTCTCAAAGGGAGACCCGTTCAGTTAAACGAATCCAACATAGTTACTCTCTGGGACACAATTGAAAACTAGTTTAAATTATTTCAATATAAATATGCACTAGTTGCTTGATCCGGTTCCCTTTGTGCGTGACTTCGATTGAAGCGAGCTTCATATGAATACGTTTGATTAAGTATAGGAGATGCATATCAAACAAAAAATATATTAATATTCAGATTTTGTTAATAATTATGCACAGACTTGTGAGAAATTTATTCCGAGTAGAATATAAAAGAATAAGAATTAGGTTTGATAATCGTATTATGTATTTATCTATATCAACAACGTATATTTTGAAATATCCGAAGAATATACAATGCTTCCACTTATGCTGTAAGCTTTTGTCGACTAGATCTAAATCTAGCAGTATGTAAATAATACCTACTACTTAAGAAGAGAACACAGGAAATATAGTGTGTAAATTTATATTATATGCTAATAGATAAACAATAAAAAAACAACAATTTTAATTTACATATATTTTTTCCGATTATCTCCTTATAAATAAGTTGGATTCTTAAAACTGTTTATTTATTTATGTATTTATTTAAATTCATCAGTGGTAAGGACATTAAATATATTTTACGATAACAGTTTTACTACTATAAATAATATGCATCTTTTTTCAGTTTCATGCTATATCTCGCATGTAATGCAGTGCAGTCCAGTATTAAGAAACACCTCTCTCCTTTCTGCGAAATTCTGGAGGAATTGCTTGTTGACTTGCGGAACTTAACATCGCGCTTTTCCCGGACGTCACAAAGAAAAATATAATTATATCAAATATTTCATTTTCTCGAGTGTCAATCGAAGCCAAACCAAGCCAGGCAGTACTTTTTGTAGCTAATTAATTATTTACCTACATGTCCACACTGTTCTATTATATGTTATTATTTATTAACAGTAATATTTTATTTTTCAGCTTCAAGCTATATCCCGCACATAGCAGGGTAGGCAGAGGGAACATAGTGTTAAGACACTCCATTGCCCATTTTCCGCCGAATTGTGTCGCGTTGAGTGGAGGAAGGAAGTGGAAATATAAATTTCAATAAATATTTCATTTCCTCGAGCTAGATCGAACCCACAACCAGTTGCATAACATGACTGTCCTCAATATACTTATTTACTAGCTCATATTAAAAATAATATGAGTTGAGAAATAAGTTTATTTCAGTGAATGGGCAAGACGCCTGTGTCCTGTACCCACTCCGGATGTAAGGACTTAAAATACGAATCGTATTTATCTAAGAAGCGAGGGCATATACTCGTATAACACGTGCTCGGTACATAGTGTTCAGGTAAAGGGGAGCGTACAGCTGTTTCCACAAGAGAAACATTAAACCACGCCTGCTTAGCTTCGCCTTGTGCAATGCTTTCGGATACCCTGTCCCTTCGGAATCATGTCATAATTATTAATTATATTTTTTTAACTAACTGAATTATGCAATTATTACGAAAACTCAATTACTCATATAAAAATGTATTTACAGATAATATGAATGAAAAAAGAAATTACTGCATTAAAGCAATAAACAAAGATTGTATCTATTGTATTTTTATATAGATAAGAATTATTTCTTGGAATTAAGTGAAAAGAACATTTCAATTTTATTGTAACAAATACATATTTTAGTACCGATTGGCGATCAGCTGATGGTATAAAAACTATAACAAAAAAAATATGGACAATAGAGTTTATGCAATGGCAGTTTTGGCGGTATTGACGGTGAATTTCTTTGAAAACGAGATGGTCCTTTAGTATAGCAACAACCTGTAAAGATTCTATTGTTAATGAAGAATGCTTTAAAGTTAGACGCAGCTGCTTGGAGCATACGTGGTTTTATAACACAATATTGTACCAACTTTGCACATAAATATTCATATAAAATATAATATGCCTGCGTGTATTTAAATATTTCGCAAATTGTAAGATTTTATGTAGAAGAGAATATAATTATATCTTTAACAGTGATACACACGCGGCTTCGCCCGCTTGAAGTTACTTTTCTATTAAAGGCAAATTATAAAATATCTCTGCATAAATTGTAGCCTATGTATTATTCTGATGTTTAAGTTATATAACTGTAAAGTTTCGACTACGAGTATATCTGTTCAGTAGTTTTTGCGTGAAAGTGGATCAAACATCCATCCTTACAATCTTTCACATTTATAATATAGACGAGAATATATGTAGATATCAATCTATATTGTTTTCTATATAATGATTGTTGATTAAAAGGAAAAATAATAAAGCTTATTAAAATAGTAAATGTGTCGTTCTTTTCTCGTTCCTATAGAAATTGTGAGAAATCTTAAAAGAAAATTCTAGATATGTATGTTTAAATTATGAATTCAATTGTATATCACAGCTAAAAATATATTATTGTACAATTGGTGTTATAATATTATTCATAAAGTATATCAATATGCTTTTATATACCTATACACCTATATAGATGTATATTTTGTAGATGATTTCGTTCAATTTTTGTAAACATCGTATAAACAACAGTACTAGTTGATCTTCCAGAGCCTAGTTATTTTTCCTAAAATATCTGGTAAAGAGCACTGGAATTTAATTACGAACGGCACCCCATCGTACTCCTTCTTGCTCGATATTCAGTTGAAATAGATATTCAGTTCACCAAAAAACCAATGGATTAGTTTATTTTTTGCTTAAGAAGTGTGTTAAAATATATATATGTATTTATTATATAATTTGAAACATCCTTCATTAAAAAAACAAATATTATGCGAAAAATTGCTCGACAGGATGGACTCTAATAGTATGAGTCAACTTAAATGGGTCAAACAATTTCGACGATTTTAAACGGTGGTCAGAGATACAATCCGTTAATAGCTCAACGTTTCTCTTGTTAACGTTAACGCAAGCATAGCAAGATGGCTAAGCATAGATAAGATGTATCTCAGCTCTCAGGCCCTGAACTCGTAACATAATTGACAAGCAGTGAGCGCACGCGCACGTCATCGATCAATCCGGCCACCTTAGCATGACGTTACGAAATTCGAGTTCGCATTGATCCTTTACAGTTGCGGAACCGATCTGCTATAAAATAAATCTAGACGATTGATTGCTGCTTGTTTGTTTTATATCAGTACTAGTGGACCCGAACGCGGCTACGTCCGTTTGAACTATACGAATATTTATTAAATATATTTATGAATTTATTTTCAGTTTTCAATAAAGAAATGCGTTAAGCAAGCTCATTTTGGGTGGTGGGTAAGCAAGCCAACTTTGCAAATCGTTGCTTAGCAACGGTCGCGTAGCGACGGTTGTTATTTACATGGCGAAATAAATTGCATGCCAAATTAATAAGTATTTTAATATATTGGTATATATCGATAATATTACAAATATGAGAAAAAAAAGTATCCTATGTTCATCCCGAGACTCTCAAGTATCTCTATATGAGTATTTTATCATAATTAAATTAGCGGTTTGGCCCGGATTGCGTAAAATAATAATAATATCTAATAATAATATCTTTATTTAAGCACTTATTAGTAGATACAATTTGGTTAAGGTACTGTCCTCTTAGATGGGTTACAAAGTAACCCGTAGTAAAGAGTAACAGTGCCGTGTCCCACGGGGGGGTAAAAGACAGACAGACAGACAGACAGAGTAACTTTCCAATTTATAATATAGGTATGGATATAGGTTCAGTAACTACATTTTGTCAAGTTTTCGTTTCTAAGTAGCTCAAATAAGACCGTCAAATCAGATCTACATGTACATAGTTATTATTATTTATGTGTGTCGAGGGCTCCGTAACAAGTGAAATCAATTTATTAAGCCATACTAAAAATTTAATAATACGAAAATAATTAGATGTTATGGAGAAATTTCTACTTATAACGCATAGTAACTACTCGTAGTGCATATCATCTACATGTGACGTAGAAGTATAAATAAGCAAGTGTATATGTTTTTTATAGTGGTAGCTTATAACATTTTTTTTAAACATGTTTTGCAATAATTTGAGTTGTTATCAAATTAAATTACGTGTGTAAAAGTTAGAAAAAAGTCATCATCCGAAAAGTGCTTTTGGTAGTTTATTATATTTGAAAGACTACTTACAACATTCTGGTGGTATAAATCAGGAATGTTCCCTGTTCTTGTTGTTCCCTGTTAACGGATTTAACTTCGACATGAATATTAGACACTATCAGTTCCTACTGTTACCAACCTATATATATATATCCACACCGATTTCGGCGATGGCGACTTCTTGCATGTCTCACTTTATTTTACTTTATGTTCCAACCTTAATGCTGGTTAATGTGGTTAAGTAAAATTTTAAATTTGGCCTTCTTAATACTTCTACCATTAATGCCTACTGACTTTATATAAAAACGGTGTAATGCGACATTCCCTGAAAAGAACATCAGTTGAAACGATAGCCCTAACTGCACCACATGGCACATAATGGCGTTTTCTTGATCTCAACCAATAAAAATATACATATTTTTTTAGTTTCACGGTAGGCTTAGTGTTAAGACACTCAGCTCCCCATTTTACGCCGTTTTTTGGAGCCATTCAGTGTTAAGGAGCTTTGCTTTGATACCAGAGCGAAAATATTAAATATTTCATATCTTCGAGTGTCATCCCATAACCTGTCGCGTGTACAGTGTGCTTGTGTCTCTGCGCCATGACTAGACTTTAAACTTTTTATCTTTTTTTGTAACGCCATATTAGGTAATGACTTATTTTTAAAGCGCATATGTGTATACTTTTAGATATATCGTTATTTTAGATTTTATTTGCAAAACAATAAAGAAGTGTTAGAAAGAATTGTTGCCAGTTTCCACACTTCATATTTTATTTAGCTATTTTATGATATATATACATATAGATACCTCTGTACGAGTACACGAGGCAGGCAGCCATCCGCGTAGAATAGTGTCGGACCATGTGGCGCACGACCAATCTGTAAAACCACGACCACGACCGCTCTGTCGTCAGTCTGACGATAGAGAAGAAGAACATACCTATGTATTTTCATAAGACTGACAGTCAATAGTTCGATATCTATATATATAAAAGGACTTGTCCTCACTGACTGAGGTAAGACGCACGCACAGCCGTAACCGCTCATGGTAGAAACGAAATTTGGACAAAAGTTTACTTTCGTAATCCGGACATCCACTAAGAAGGGATTTTGAAAAATTTTAACCCTAAAGGGGTGATATAGGGGTTCAAAGTTTGTATGGAAAAAATTTTAAATCGGCACCGATTTTTAGAAAATTTGAAATTTAGATTTTTAAAAGTATTTAATTGAACACGTGTTTCATCATTTTCTAGAATTCTCCCCCTAAGGGTGCAAATAAGAGGTTGAAAGTTTGTATAGGTTTTTTTTAAATCGTCACCAATTTTTATAAAAATTGAAATTCAGACTCTTAAACTTATATTATTAAACACATGTTTCATGGTTTTCTAGAATTCACCCCCTAAGGGTGCAAATAAGGGGTTGAAAGTTTGTATGGGAAAATTCTTAAATCGCCACCGATTTTTATAAAATTTGATGTTTAGACTCTTAAAAATATTTAATTGAACATATGTTTCATGGTTTTCTAGAATTCACCCCCTAAGGGTGCAAATAAGGGGTTGAAAGTTTATATGGAAAAATCTTTAAATCGCAACCGATTTTTATAAAATTTTAAATTTAGACTCTTAAAAATATTTCATTGAACACATGTTTCATGGGTTATAAGAATTCACCCTTAAATACGCAAGCGAAGCTGCGTGCGTCCGCTAGTAAGTAATATAAAGAAATAATTGATTGAGTATACATGTTTATTTTATAAGTTTAACAAATAGTCAATTTCCGCAATTTCGTTCTGAATGCCAGCAATGAAACAAGTGGCTGGGCGTTGTCGTTGTGCAGTAGTAAGGCAGTGCGGCGGCCGTCGAGGCGGTTAATAATTTACAACAAGTCATTAATATGGCGTGCCGCTTGCGCCCGCGCCGAACTGGTCTAGCGTGTGTCAATGTTCACTCGATTACGTCCGATTTGAAAATATGTATGCATTTTATAGATATTACTTTATTTATGGAATGGAGAACATGATTGTAATTATATTTATTTGAAATAAATAAAAAAATGTCTGGTAAATTTTATTAATTTTTAGACTTTGTATCCAAAATTTTATCGGATGTACCTATAATATGATATGGTTTATAAAGATTTGAGTGTTTTTTTACCAGTTATCATTGAATGAAAACATGATTATAGCGACATCTTCTGGCACTAAATTTAAATGATGGTAGTAGAATACCATCTTTAAAGCATTCAGGCAAAAGAAAGCTTTTGGTGTTAACTCATATCACATCGTATATAAATATATAATAGAAATACATCCATAAGAAAACAATAATATCCAGTGAACTTATTTGATTATAACAACAAAGTTCCAATACATTGGGTCACTTATTTGTACCAAATATTATGGAGAACAACTTTTCTTATAGTTGTCTTGAACACGCAATAGTTCCGTGTTCTTCCTACATCGTTATTTCTCGTTACTGACAGCAGAAATAACTAAGTGAAGATATCTCGTTACTGTGGATTATTGTAAATGTCCATTTATCTGTTCTTGTACCTTTACACAATTCATTAGATACTTTTGTAGATAAAAAATATTCAATTTAAATAATGTATGACATTCTATAATAGCCATATCGTATGTAGATTAAATATTGTTTATATATAAATTGGTAAAGTGAGTTTATTCTTAATTTTACGAAGTGATTCCCAAAAAATGTCAATACTTAAGGTAAAAATATTTTTAATTTATAATATTAAATCATATTATAAATTTCATATTCCCTCATTCAATCCTGTATGGGATACAGCGTGAAGTTACAAAAATATAAAAATAACCACTAAATTTTTAATTTAGAGTGTATGACTGAAAGAAACAAATCCAAGTTCGTTGCTAGCTTATTTGTCGGCAAACTTGATTGCATGAGTCCGTGTTGATACTGAATCGGCTATCGACAGATACTGCCTGTAAACACGTCGTAGTATCGCAACAATCTATTTATAATGACCGGCCGCGAAATCACTGTGTGTTAAATGTCTGATATTTACAATTGAGCGGGATATCAGTCTAGTGATTGAGTAACACATTCGATTGCTATTGAGATTTTATAAAGAAATTGAATTAATTAAACAATATTGTGAGGAAGTCCCGCTTATTAAAAGTAATGGTTGGGCTCATCGTAAGCTTTGCTACTAAATGCGTAAACTATGCTTTAATTGTTAAACGAATTGAATTGCCAATATTAAAAATAGGAAGCATCTGGTTCAATTATTGATTTTTTTTGTTGTAATCTAATTAATTGTGTAGTTATTATGTTCTCGTATTAAGTTCTGAAAGGAATCGTTCGTTGATGTCTTTTCTATTGAAAAGTGCAATAATTTGTAAATGTGCTTAATTTCGTACAATCTGTTAAATAATGTCTTGTACATTAAATAGAATTATGTCTATCGATATAAATGTAAGAAAATCACTAATCTCGCAGTGATTAGCGGGCCCGTCCCTAGCGGCGCGCGCGCACGTGCGCTGCCAGACGGTGAGTAAGCTCGTAGTACCGGTCCTTAGATATCTCTGTTTATCTAAATTTTACTTTGGAAATATCGAAAGCTTTACTCCCTACTTATAAAGTCCACTATGACATTCATGAAATGTGACATATGCAGATAAAATGTCTGTCTTCTAGTACATTTCTAGTATGTTCGATATTGCGCCATTAGTAATATTTGACTAAAAAAACAAAATTCCATTTAGTGTCGAATATTAAATAACAAGATCACTTTGAAAAACCATCACTTCGTTGTCCAGGTAACTAGATGGAAGAGAACGTACTAGATATGGGAGGTAAAATGTTTGTCTGTTAATGTAAATTGATTACAATAAAAAGGTTCTACTTTAGCCAGACCCCCATGCGTGTTAGTAAAACTATACAGTTGCGCTTTACGGGGCGCGCAGACATTAGAAACGCTCATCAATGGTTGCGCCCACCCCAATGCTCATTCTTTCAAGGAAATGTTATTAATTTTAATTAAAAATAACATTATGTATTTTTAATGATCGAAACATGATGGTTTAATTTTTAAACAAGATATTTAGTACCCTTTTGACGATACGTGTTATATAACTTAAAGGTGTGTACTATGATTGTTGTTATAAGAATACGAAAATGTTATATAAACGATATTAATTCATAGTTGTTTGAAACAGCTTTCATTGTTGTTCGAAATACCGATAAAACGAACCCTTTATATATATGAATGGGAACTGTGGAGTGAATTACATTAATCACTAAATATTCTTATTTTTCATTGTTATATTTTTAATGAAGTAAAGGTAACCCAGAATTACATGCGGTACCCCTAGGTACTCATATTCCATCTCATTAAATATAACAATAAATACATAAAATTTCCCATAAGCCTAAGCTTTGATACTGTGAATTTTTAATTGGTTTATTTTATTTCACAGAGGAGAGCAATAACGGATCAATTCCACGTTACAAGAGAAGTAATAATTATTCTTTAGTAAGCGTTGCATTTTAGTATGCAAAATATAGGGTAGAGATTGCCTATTTATTATATAGTCATATAGGTAAGTGTGCGCATTTAAGTTTTTTTACGATATAGATTGAAATGATGATGGATCGTTTTAATTGCACTGTGAGATGGTGCAAACAATAACAAAAAAAATATTTTGAACTATTATTTGCAGCAAGGCTTAAAACATAAAGAATATAATATTATTTTTAAAATATATTTTTTTTTACATACATTTTTATAAAAATAACAATGAGGGGAGGAGATCCTACACAAGACTTCCTCTGCCTATTTACATTTTACTTAAATTCTGAAACAAACAATAACATAATTATGTTTGCGCTTGCGCACAATTACCCTGCTGCTAGTTGCGCAAATTTTCCCCGAATAATCTCAACAAAATGTTATCGTTAATTATTTCATCAATAAAAAGCTCATCAAACACTGGTAATTCAAACAAGACGATTAATTTTGTGAAGTGGTAAAATATGATTAATAAATGATATCAAGTTAATGTCTTTAAAGTCAAAAATAATAAATGTTAGCTCATTTGATAGTAGCTACATTGATTTTCTTGAGTAAATTTAATAAAAATATTTTTAAGCCTATAATAACATAATATAACTTGCTTATTAAAATAACTACTTCTTTGTACAAGGCTTTATAAACAGGTTACATAGTCTGTAAGCACGAACTCAAATAAAGTAATTTTATTTAATAAATCCTGTTATATCCTTGCTTCAATTCTATATGAATATTTTACAAAGTCAAGATGACATTTGCGATGCGGCGCGGGCGTAGAGCGCGGCGCCGCACGCTAAAGCCCGCGTTAGCACTAAGTGAGCCCCGATAGCTGTTGACGAGTCAATCGCGCCGTCCGCGTCCGCGCCAATGACGCCCACGCAATGCAGGATGCAGTATCACACAGCTTTGTTACAATAATTGGTAATGGTTTTACAATAATAATTGCTTATCTTAGGCAAGATTAATTCTATTTAATTTATAAATTTTAATGAAATAAATTGTAATAATAAAAATTAAACATAATAGGTAGGCACATCTATCGTGATATGAAGAGTTAGCTCTTCATTCAAGATATTATTTTTCCCTTCACTTAAGATATTATTACATTTAAAAATGTAAAAGTTATTAAAATGTAAAAAGAAAAAGGCTTTTATAAAACAAGAATTGTTTTATCGCCAAGTTACTTACCTTTCTGTTATCCCAATATAGTATTATGGATGCTTAATCGAGTTACCGTGATTTACTGCTAAAGCTCTCTAAATGGTAGTTCATTATACCTGCTTAGGTATCGTAAGGTGTTCTGAATAATGCTAAGATAACAATGAATAAATGCCAACAGTGTTTAGATTGGGTCAATAGCAATATAACTTCCGGAAACTTTTAATGAGGCCTTAATAAGGGATGTATAATCACGGTATTTTCACATTTTTATTTGTTTTTACAAACAAATATATATTATTAAAAAAAAATACATGATTTTATTTTTATATGTTCTCAGGCACGATGCAGATTTATTAAGCACCAAATAGATATCCATATTTAGAACGCTATCTTTAAATAAAAAAATCGGCTCGGTACGCTTTGCGTCTTTTTATACATATAAAAGAGAAATGCAAACGTGACTACATGTTAAATGCGTTTATGGTAAATGTAAAGAAGCCGCTCGGTGAGACGCATGAACCCTAATGTAGAGTCTATGTAGCGGATAGCTCGCGTCTATCTATTCTCGCCGCCCGCGCTCGCACTCGCCGCCTTTTTGCCAGTTATTTTGAAAAAAAAAATGTTTTTTTTAATTCTATTCTTCTTATTATTTATACATTTTTGATTTGCAAATATATATTTTGTAGTAACTAACAAAAATTTATGGTTATATTATGTCTGTCTTATTTGGATATTCAGTATTAATTGAAAAGCTCTGGTTACACTATGTAGCAACAGCGACTAGCAAGGCACAATTATTCCGTCACTTTGTTGAGATCAATCAAACCATACCACGTTATGTGGGTCATTAATTATTGTAAACAGTAATTACTTTAATTATTCTTGACAGTCTTTGTGTGAAGTCGTGAAATTATGGTACGTTGCTGAAGGTCGTTACAGTCTTTGTCTGTCAGTCAACCTTTATAAAATACCATTCGAAGAAGATATTTTCTACTTACGGCAATAGTCTCCTATTATAATAAATACATTTTATATATAGCAATAACAGCTCACTCCGAAAAAATACTATTTTCTTACTTATTTTATTAACTTCACATATGTATATTTTGGAGATAGAGGGGTCTGTTAGCTTATTTGAAAACGAGAACAATTTTAACAGCTATTACTATTCCCAATAGTGGAGATAGAACCTATAACCATAATAAGTACAGTGATGGTCACTGATAATGCTCTTATGCACCATGATAGCAACATTAATGTTATTATTTATTTAAAAAATAAAATATCTATTTTTATGCATATGTTAAGATCAAAGATTTAGATTATTATAAATTAGTAACACTAGTTGTTTAGTCAAAATTTATAATGATGATATAATATGAATAGTAAGGTAGGTTGCGCGGGCGCAGGCGCGGGCGCGGCGACGTGTGCGTTTCATCGAGAGCTGTCAAAGGCACCCCGTCAGGTGATCTTTGGGTCCGTGACTCAACAGTTACACTAACGAACCGGTGCGGCGCGTGCTTCATTGTGTCCTATTATCATTTATCTATCATTATCTCGCGAGCGGGCACAGACGTATTCTATAACGCGTGGTGCAATATCGAAATTAAAACAATAAGCTTTAATAAAGCGATTGCTTACTGTAACTCTTACGAATGACCGTAATAAGTTGGGTAACTTCAGTGGCTTTCATATAAGTCGTGTAGATTTCAATCTTACTTTTTGTCAGCATTTGACCTTATACCCTTCACCTAACTACAATTAAATTAAAAATAATAATTGAACATGAATAGTCTATATGTACGTTGCAGTTGAGATAATAGTAATTTGTAATTATAACGAATGCCAAATAGCATGCAAGTACTGAATAACTTGCGCAATGGAAAATATTTTATTTATATAAACTCATATAAACGTAGCTATAAACTGTAACTTATGTAAAATATTAAAAGTAGAAAAAAACTTTATTAGTCATTAATCTTGTTACTGTGAAGTCAAACTTTACATTTGATTTTATTTGTTTAATTGTAAATATATTTCATTATCCAACCTGACACCACATAAAATGTTAATGCTTCAACGAATAAAATATCATTTATATTAAACTTGGCTATCTTTTTCAAAATAATACATTGAAAATTGATTTTTTTTTTATAAAATTTATTGTCCTTGTTATTAAATTTGATTTGTCCTCCAAGATAATAAATTTTAAAGTATTACCCACACATTAAGGAATAAAAAGATATACGTTTCTAAATGAGAAAAATAGAATATCTATTTTTCAAGATAGTAAATTGGACAAGTGTTTACCCACATCTAGCGTAGGTGCCTATATAAGTTAGGCTTATCTGACCAACCATAAATATTCCCTATGATTAATACAATTTAGTCCAGGTATGATTCTTATCGGCAGTTATTATGTTTCATTAGCTCTGTAAACGATCTGATCCGTCAAAACGATCTATCAAGGTGTTAAGTAGAATCATCATTTTTTAACTTTGTATCTATGAGGTATTATTATTTATCGCGTAGTTGTCTAACACCTGCCAGCGATAAACGTTATCCAATCTCAGGATGCAATATGGATGTTATATTTTTTTATTTAATTAAATAATTTATTTCGTTTTGAATTATTTTCTATAAGTTATTACATTTTTTAAAATTGAGCATCGACGTTAAACTATGAACTTATACGAAGAACTAGCTTTTTTATCATTAAATAATGTTCGTTTTATTTTTAAAGAAAGGTAAAAAAGTTCTTCATTGTAGATAAAATAATAAATGATGTAAGCGACTATATTGAAATGGATATAAATAATATTCGGTTATTGCGGCGTGACCGGACTTTCTGACAGCTCCGGTCATCGCCGCATCAAATGTCTGTGACATTTGAAAGCATTACCACGCGAATATCAAGTATTAATCTGGACTCTCGACCTACATTCATGTAAACGATGATCCGAAATCGTTAGTCACGATTGGGAGATTAATATTTTGTTTTTATAAGTTGTCTCTGTAAGTTGCATGACTGAGGCAGGCAGACTGGGGCAGGCTGGACGCCATGTTTTCACAACATTTGATATACAAGTACACCGTGTCGTACACCGACGCGAAGGAGGCTAAGTTCGGGATCACGACGTCGCTGCTCAACTTTCGACTGCAGCCGTCGATTAAGAATCGCTTGCGACAACAGTGGATTGATCGATGTAGCCCTTGGCATTTGTGCGATATAACTGTAAACTATAGATGACACAGATAGTTAGTGCCTTACTGAACTGACATATGTTTGTTTAAGTATTGTGCTGCGGTCACTTCCTCTACGGAATTATCTAAACGAAAGTTAAGTTTAATAAGAGAAAGAATAATCAATATAATGTATCTTTCTTTCTATCTAAATTTTGAAGAATTAAAATACAATTAGACAAATTAGACTCAAATTTAATTCAAGTAGCAAAAGTGCTGTGTGATAAATCATATAAGCGCATGGTAACACAATTTGATATTTGACATACATTCCATTATTGGAGTGCATATCAAAACAATGATTAATTTTATATGTCTACTGTTTGTTGAAAATGTATATTTCTATTTATAACTGCGCATTCTTTGGCAATGTTAAAGTTAAATCAGAAAATATAATTTATGTAAAATAAATAAATAATAATATGTACTTTATAAACAATAAATGATTATATTATTAATCAGTTCTAAAAAAATATAAATGATTGCGGTGAATCAACAAAGTTCTTGTTTAGGTCAATTGTGAATGCGGGCGCGCGCGCACCTATAACATGTAATTATACGGTTACTGGTATACCCTTACTTCACCAGTCAGCACCCCGTCTCCACATAGTGTTAAAAAATAACCATCTGTTCGACCATAATCGGGATAACGCCCGCTGGGTCAGTAATTGACCGCCGATATATTGTTTCCTAAATTAAAGTTTTTATTATGAAACTGTTATGAAAGGGTCACGAAATTATTTTATTCCATAAACAAATATTACACTTGTTGTTTATTAGTAACTATTGGGTAATTAAGTTGTAAGTTTTTTTTTTATACCTATATACATAAATGTAGTAGTCTAGTAATCTAGTTTACATATTAGATTTAGTTTCCGTACTAGTTTTTTGTTGTTCTTGTTTTTGTTTTTTACTTTCCTTATTTCTAACTTCTGATTTATTTAGTGAATTGCTCTACCCACTCTATTTAAGTGGATGGGTGTTGTGAAAATATAAAATTGTAAAGCAAAAAGTTGGGATCTTCAATCAATTTATTATACCTATATTTATGATTATAACATTTATAAAAAAATTGCTGATGTTGGTGGTGCTGATGGTGTACTTAATTCATTATATAATCTATCATATAAGGGAAAGAAATTTGTCATATCAGCGTAGAAGAATATTAATATGGATACTTTCCGTCAATCTATTTCAGGATTTTTATTAAGGTAAGTCACAGATGCCATTCACGAAGTAGTAATAAATAATTAACGAGCAACTATGGAGTTGATTTATATGGTATGTCTATAATGTATTATTATCTGCAAGATTTACATTCCCAAATGGGTTATATTTAATACAAAAACAATATTTAATTATAAAGTATTTGTTTTGTTACCTTAAAGCAATAACTAAAGGATAAAACGTATGTCGAAAGGGTTAAATTGATTTTTTTTTGTGGTTATCTCATATAATTCCATTAACTAAAACAGAGGTTTATAGCAAAAAACGATGCACCGTGTTATATTAAAATTATTAATAGAGTAATTTAATTCAATTTCCGCCGAGCGGGTTAAACCCTTTAGGCAGGGCGTTACTGGCGTTTATGTTTTAAAGCGGCGTGTAATCACCGTAGTCAATCTTTGACGGTGCCGCATCAGCTGTGATGAGCATGTTCCATATGACTACTGTTCTTCTTTCAGACCTGTACTCCATAAATGCTTTTGTCTAAAAGTTTGTGATACTACTATAAATCAGTTTTGTTTTTTAAAAAAGAGATTTTTGAGGTTGTATAATTTATTATAAGTTAATGATGGCTCATTGTATGGCACGTAGAAATCAATCAAACATAATTCATACTTATTTAGAATTCGTATAGACATTTTATGGTAAGTCAGTTTAAAGGGGCGCGGGTTCAAATCCCCCTGTATACTTTTTTATACGTTTTCTAAATCAGTATTTTCTTTCCTAAGTGAGGAATAAATAAGACCTTAAATAAAATATTTCACACTTATATTGAAAAGAGATCTAAGTAAATTTAAATCAGGTGGTAAAACAAGACAGTGCGCCTACTTTGTTAGCAACACGTGCTCTTATAACAATACTGTTACTAGCCTTCACTCCATTGTTCCGGTTGGCAGTAAAGTAATTGACTCCAAGTTGTGCTTTGCCATGCTGCGCGCAGGTGGCGCACAGATCCTTGTTGTAAATGAAAGTCGATTGTTTGTGCTTTACTACTGTTATTATGCAGGTTTCAAACACCACTTTTATAGCTACGTATTTATTTGTGGGATATATTTTTGTTTACCATTGCAGATTGTATACAGGTTTTGCTTTTCTTATGTTTTTATTTATTTTAGTTTTAAAAGAAAATTACGTTTGCATTACTAACCTGTGATTTGTTTTATAAAGACAAAGTGCGAATAAAAAAAGCAGTTATATATTTGAAATTAAAATTCTATTATATAATCTCATATAAAGATTAATTAACGTACCTACAGGTAAAGATGCCCATTGGATTGAAGCTTAACGGTGTTTGATTTCAAAAATACATTTCGATACAATTCGGACTATTAATAATAGTAAAACTGACGTAAGTGAGGCATTAGACAAATTAAAAAATGAATCTTACAAGGCTACGTAGGTGGGCGTCGGAGTGACGTGCAGCACCGGATTATTCCGAGGAACTATTTATAATGTGGGGCTCGCAGACTCGGATCGCGGGCGATGGAGACTGCTCCTTTGTCATTGGAGCAACCTGTTCTGTCGGGTTCAAACTCACGGCGAGCACAATGTGAAGTAACGGGCCACCTGATTAACCGCCATGCCGGCATGCCGCCATACCGCCATACCGCCATACCGCCCGGCTATGCAGATATCACCGACCACTGATCATATTAATTTCAAATGATAGATTGCTTTTATATTGTTAATGTCTTATTATGATACAGATAACAGCATCAAGGTTACTGAACTTTCTATCGCATTAAGTGATAGAACTCAAATAGTGATGTCGTGGCTGATCTGTGTGGGAACTATTTAAATAGATATAATAGGAAATATTGTTTTTTTAATTGGTATCGTAAATAAAATATTATATGTTTGTAATTGACAATGCTCATGTTTGAGTAAAAATAAAAATGAGAAATTAAATAAGCTTCACTCTGTATCTCGCACACAGCAAGATAGGCAGAGGGAACCTAGTGTTAAGACACTCCGTTCCCCACTTTCTGCCGTATTCTGGAGGTATTGTGTGTTGAGTGGCAAAACTAACGCCGCCATGTTTACGTAACATTATTAAATATTGTAAATTATGAAATAAATGTGAAATGTATTTGGTTTTGTTAAATGATACTTGTAGGTACACACACTTTCACGTGTTTTTGTTGTATGTTTTTATTGCGGCAAGGAACTCGGTAGCAGGTGAAGGGGCTTAATGTTCACACGGGTACTTATTTTGGTAAGTTTAAGCCCGCGGTTTTGCGCATGCAGGTTTGTATGAACATGTTAATATAATATAGATACATATTACCAACAATTTTTGCTACAATATAAAACTGAAATGATAAGAAACTATTTAAGTAGATATGTATATTAAATTATTTCTTAGAAACTGAATTTAAGCTTTGTCTTGGTTAAGCTTTTACGTGGATAATAAATTTATTGTACTTATATTAATATTGTATAAATTTATTTTTAAATTTAACTAGATATTCCTATTCTTTAATAATGCGCTAAATTAAAAATACTATTCTTTTTAATAATAAGAAGACATCTACATATCAAAAAGTGCAAAAATTTAAATATCATTAGTAAGTATTAACATATAAATGCTCCATATGGAAGTGCATGTTTTTGTGTTTGTAAAGCGGAGACGGAATCACCCTTAAATTCCACTTTCCTTTAATACAAATCTCTTTCAAAGTAAAAAACAGGACACCTTTTGGCAACATCCGCTAGTAGTTCTCACGAAACAGGTAGCTCTTCGCTAAGTACTTTTGTTAGGCAATAGTGTTGGAATAATTATATGGGTAATGTGGGTAAGTAGGTAGGTGCACCAGATAATAATATAATGCAGAATAGGAAGGAAGTAAAATTAATATTAACCCTTTCTTTGTAACATTCTCGTCTGCCTGTTACAATTTTTTATAAGCAATTAATCAATCATTGTTTATGTTGTATGAGAAAATGTATGTGTAAATTTCGCTTGTACACCATACTATATTTCTTGATTAATGAAATATATTAAAATAATTAAATATAAAAGAATAAATAATTAATTAAAAAGATTAAGATTGCGAATTATTATTGGCCATTTAGTAAGTTATACTAAGAGCTATATTTTATAATACATTTTATAGTAAATGGATCTTTAACTGTTTAAAATTAAATAGACTATTCATATTTTGCTATATAAAAAACAGAGAACCAACTATTTAGATAAGTACAATAATAATAAAAAAATATTATTTTATTATATAAGGTCTTAATGTAACAATATAATATTTACCATCTATAAAATGTATAATGTGTTGTAATTTATAAAATTATTAAATTCAACGTCCAATTCTCATCGTCCACAGTAGAGGCAAGTTGCACCACTCGTAAGGCGTACCAGGCGCGACGCACTTCCAACCCTCCATCCGCATTCAGTGATCTATTGTTTGCAGAGAGAAATGAAACGAAAAAATCTCGTTCCCAAACGTATCGTGAGAAATCGTGAAATGTGCTCCGCATTCATTAAGCGACGCACCGACAGAAATCAATAAATATCGTATTACGCTTGGCTAGCCATGACGTGTACTGTACGGTGTACCTTGTACAATACACGTTTGAGGTTAGTTTTAGTTCGTTGAAAAGTGCACCACAAAATCATTAACATGTGAACTTTATTGTTTTTTTAATTGATAAAAATATATGTATAACAACTGAATAAAATTACAGAAAAATAGACACTAATAAAATAATTTATTAGAGCCTATTTTTCGATAAATGAAATGTAACTACTTAATTATTCATTCTAGTAATTCTTTCTTTGTACAACTCTCACCTGATAACACAATTCTATATTATCTTACATCATCAAAACATGTAAATATATGAAATATATTATGATTTTTTTAAAATAAAAACAAATTTAATTATATGCTAATACATAAAAAAATACAATATTTGAGGCCAGTCGTGGCGCAGGGGCACAAGTGTATGACTGTATGCGCGATTGGTTTTGGGGATGGGGGAGGTAAAGGGAAAAATATATTGGTAAAGGATAATTGCATACACAGTATATATTTATATTAGCCGTTGTCAATTTTATGAGCACAATGGAGTTGAAGGGGTATGAATTATGATGGATCGGACAGCGACTCGCTTAGGTGGCGACGGTTGTTGCGCCACCGGCACCGGCGCGGACGTCGCCGGCGCCTGCCTCTCTGACTCACGACTGTGGATTCCTGTTTACTACCTACAGCCTACTACTCTACTACCACGAACATTATGCCCAAATGACCTGCCAACGCATTGTCTTTGAACTTACTGTTCGACGATAAACGTCAACGTTGATTTAAGACAACTCATTTTCTCGAAACTGTCGACATTGTTGCGTTTACAAGTTACAATCACCCGTATGCTGGAATATAAATTAATAAAATGTTAATTAAAATCGAAGATTTGATTTCTTAAATAATATACAAGTTTATTGAAAATACGACGTAAAATAATAAAAACTTAACGATAAATTCGTTGTTCTTGTTTATTTTTTTAGAAACTTCTCAAGACTTAATTTGATGATTGCTTATTGAGTACTTCGATAGTGCCTTCTGAAATCGAATAGTAAATCTAGTACCTATATATTATACATGTAACATAATAATTTATTCGCTTTGTTCAGCTAAGCTTCATTATCATCATATAATATTAAATGAATAAACAACAGAATTATTTAATTTTCACGCTTTTTAGTGGTCGCAAAATGTATTTAGGAATTATTTATATATTTTACTATATACTTTTATAATGTATTTCGTACGAATTTCGAATATCGCCAGCATGTAAAGTTTAACTTTAATTTATTTTAAACTTTGCCTGGTTTCCTTGCCTGCCAAAATACCATTCATTCAATTCATGTTGGTCAAATATTTTAAAAAAAAATTTTCAATAGGTCGTTGACGCTGAAATACTCAATGTGTTTTGCATGGAGAAGCATTTATGCTAATTCATAAAAAGAATTCTATATTCTATGTTTGATGATATATCCATAGTCTAATTGGGTATAGTTACAACAATTCTAGCTATGTCCACTTAACGATTTTGACAATGCTGTTGGTAGCTTTTTTAATTTATTCATGAATAGCTACTGTGAATGGCGAAAGCGGAGCACTTCGTGATCTTTGCTTGTAACAAAGTCAATGCTAAAATCCCGTTATTGTATTGTCCCAAGTAACTAATCAAGTTCAATTATAAGTTTTATTAATTCATAATGCTTTGATTCGTTTACGATATTTCTTGTACTTTTAGAACTATTCAAATTTACTTTTTTGAAAAGAAATAAATTTCCATTTTATTTAAAAAATAGATATAATTAGTAAAAAATGTAGCTATTAATGTACGAAATTATTTTATCTATTAACATACTGAATATACGACATGTTGTTGTCAGAGCATTTCTGTGAGTTGTAGACATTATTGCTGATCATATGATATCTCGACGAGTCTTTATCTTTATTGCTTTCCAGCTTTGTTCTGTTTGCTTTCTATTTTATATCAATTGCCAATCTAATATTTATATCACTGTTACTGCTTTTGGTTTGAGGTCTCTCGGTGTATCGGGTTGAAGATATTTATGTATAAACACTACGACATTCTTTTCGAACTTGCACGTATCGCCCAGTAACAAATAGTTTCTCGTATGTTATTGTATAAAAAAATAATAGGGTATGATTGTGCTAAAGGGTTGTTCGCGCACGGTCAACGATTTACATTCCTCACGATTTTTAAGGGTCGGTATATTGGGTTGCCAGTCAGATCGATTAAGATAAAAAATATATTAGAAAAAACATTCAATCATCTAAAAAAGTTCTGCAAAAGTTAAGAATTTAATGGAAACTTTTGTACAGTTGATTGGTGGAAAGGTATATTGAGTGTTCATGTCTTAATTTTTAAATAATTGTTCTATTATCATAATCAGAAGTGGGCATGAGTAAATAAATCTTTCAGCCTATACAACTATATTATAACAAACAATTAACAGACAAACAACGTCATCACTTTGAACATCTTTTGCTAAGGATCTATTTCTTGGTTTATTTTAGTTTAGCTGGCTTCTCTTATGGCTCTACATCAAGTATGGGTCTTTAAAATCAAATATACCTAAAGTCCTTTCCTCTAGTACTAGAACAATCAAAAATATTTTATTTAAATAAGTCCATTAAGAAAAAGTGTGTGTACAAACAATTTATTTTACTGTATATTAAATGTATCGTTTTATGTAATAGAACTAAAACTTGTTTTTTTATTGCATCTATAAATATTGTTCATAATTATAATTGGATTACATTAAGTTTATAATCATAACAGGTAGTGTAGAACTATAGAGTATAGAAAGGGAGATAGGGATGCGCGGGAGTGAGCGGGCGCGGGGGGATGGACGAGGGTCGGGAAGGTCAGGATCATGAGGTCGCGCGGCGTGCACCGAGTAGATTAGTTACTAATGTCGTGCTCGAGTACCCCGCGACTACCGAATGAACTACATTATGCCGTAACAACGGCCGGCACGGTTGCTTCCAATTACAAACATGTAAATTGTAAATATACCTAAAATTACATACCTAAAAATGCATTGCCTTAATAAAAATGGGATCTTAAGTAAATATAAAGTTAAAAATATTAAAAACCCTTTAAAAAAATGTTAAAGATCAATTTTTATAACGACAGACAGGACAATTACCTACGTGGAAAATTCAATATTAACATAATTAAAATATACAAAAACCGTTTAAAATAAAACAAATATTGATGATTTTATGGTTACGTAAAAAATACATATAAATTGCCACAAATTATAATTTTAATTATTGATATGAGCACAAAATAAAATTGAACAAGGAAAATTAATAGAAAAATGAATACTTATTTATACCTTATATAGAAGTAAAATAAAATTAAACAAATTATTAAAAAATATGCTCCAGGTGAGGCTCGAACTCACAACCCCGGCATTGCTCACGAACACTGTCATATAAGTACCGTGCGCTAACCAATTGCGCCACTGGAGCGATGAGCTAGCGAGCGAAATTACGCAACAGAACCTACGTAGCGTGCCCTCCGCCCGTACCTCCCTTCTGACGTCTTTTTACTCTATCGGTGTAACTAATGCGATTAGGTCATATATGGAAATAATTGTAAACAAAAATTAGTTAGCACCATTTTTCTTATCTTTTCATTATGTTGTGAATGTTATTTTTTTATTACTGTTGTCGATAAATAAAATGGAGTGTTAAACAGTAAATATATTTAGCACCAGGTTCTATTTTTTATTTATTTATTTTTTATGAAGAATAAGTAGTTGACATAGATTTTTTAATTTATTGTTAGTTACTACTACTTCAGTAATTAATTTTGAAATTTCAATGAACGTTTTCTCTTTCGATCCTTAAAAAATTAAGCGAACCTACATAAAAAAAATAAGTACATTTGAAGTTCATAATTTATGTTCAAATGATATAACACATTCTTATAAATAATTATATATACTTATAGCATGTCTTCGGACTTATCGCAGTTTTCGTAGTTTGTATGGACAGTCGTTACCAAACTCCAGACTTCAATATCAGTAATTATTTGTCTGAATAATCGATAACGATGGGAATTTCATACAATAAGCGACAAAAGAGTATAAACGGCCGTTTTGTTTGGCAGTTTTATTTCGTCTGTGTTCTAAGTGACTGTAATCCTGAATATTTCATAATAAATTCAGCTATCCCCCTAGTAATTGAAAAATTCGAAATCAGAAAAATGGGGCAGCCACAGCGTTACCGACCAGCGGGTATCCATAACGCACCAATACACCGAGGAGCTCCCAGGTTTTGACTTCGACTCACAGAATCTCAATTAGGACCGCTTTTGAATAGCTTTAAAACAACAAAACTCCCGGTGGTGACGGAATTACTACAGAACTGCTTAAAACAGTCCAGGTCTGAAAGAGCTAGCAAGCCTCTTTTATTCCATCATCCAAGACGGCAAGACCCCGGAAACGTGGAACAGGAGTGACGTAGTTTTTCAAGAAGGGACTCCGAATTCTTTTGAAAAACAACATAGCAATCTCACTTCTGAGCTTCGTATACAAGCTGATCTCCAGTTCTGATGAATTGTCTCGCCAGACTTTCTATCAGGCCACAGCACCGTAGACTACATTCATACTGTTTGGTAGACTGTCCAAAAAATAGAAGAGTCAGTCAGTCAGTCAGCTGCTTTGCATGGCTTTCGTGGACTACAACTACAACTGAAAATGCTTTCGGTTCCATCGAAATCTGGGCAGTTCTGGACGCACTGCAGCGATATCGTATTGATTGGAGATACATTGAGGTGCCTTGATGTCTATATACTCTTGTTACAATGAGTGTCCAAATCCAGAAGTGCAAAACCAAGGCGATCCAACTGTGGTGAGGGAGATGTTATATCCCTTAATACATCTTAAAAATTGGACTGGCTTCAGAATCGATGTAAACGGCAAGTAAATCCCGACCTACAGATTCACCTACGTTATAGTCATCATGACAAAGTCAATGGAACAGCTCGTGGCGCAGCGGCATATGGGCGTGACTGTAACGCAAAGGTTGTGGGTTGGATCCCCACTCGAAGAAGTGAAATATTTATTTACGTTTATATTTCCATTTCTTCGCTCTAGGATCGAGGCAAAGCGCGGCGTTGAGTTCTGCCACTCAATACGCAATGCCTGCAGAATTCGGCAAAAATTGGGGAAACGGAGTGTTTTAACACCCTACTGTGTGCGGGATACAGCTTGAAGCTGATTTATTTTAGTACAAAATATGCACGAAGGCCTCGCGCCTTGTGCATATTGTTATTGAAATATGTACCAAGTACATGTTATTGAAATATGTAAGTAATAATTACAAGCTTGCTTTTATTATCTAAATTAAACTTAATGCCATAATAAAATTCACCTGTACCGGATTATTAGTCAGCACGAACTAAATCTGGGACAAATACCTTTTATATGAATACAAAACACGTTTAGGTTTAGGTACTTTTGAATTAAAAATATTTTGGATAATTTGGATGATTATAAAAGATAAACATCGTTATATTATAGTTTCATTCATAAACTAATTGAGCTTAAAACGAATGTGTTTTTTTAAATAAAAATACTACCTTCATTAGCGATGTGCAGTTGTAAACAAACTAATTAAGTATAGTTCCAGGCAAACGATTTTTATTTTGATATTTAACATTTATCTGTAATTCTTGGTAATGAGATAATACTCGTATGATGATTCTGTTAATGTCACTTGAATTACTAAGAGTTTTACATTTTTTAAAGATCGTAATTTCGCATCAAGTTTGTCCTATTTGAATTGATATTTATTACTATGAAAGATAACAATTAGTCTACTTAATGTGTTTATAAGTTGTATGTACAAAAGTGATTTTTTTAGCTTCACACTGTATTCATTGTATGTTTCTTACTTTTCGGCGAGGTATTGTGTATCGAGTTGCGGATCTTAACGCCGTGATTTGCCTTCTTACCAGAACAGGGGAATTAACTGAAAATAAAAATAATTCATTTTACCGAGTAGGTACCCACAACCGTCCTGCTTAAAGTCACACGCCGAGCCATAGCGCCAGGACGGCCATTAATCTCTTAATGCTATCTCTTAATAATATTTCTAATGATTGTAATAAGTGGCTATTAGACAAATAAGGAGAGATGAAGATGAAGAAGGAGCTTAACATGGCTAGGTGATGCGTGGATGGAGGCTATTAGAGTAATTTTGTAATAGCAGCAACACACTTTTGTTATAAAAATTAAACAACCTGTTCCTGTTTATATTATGAACTATGATTGATATTTATATAACTTGTGTCGATGTGAGGTAGGGTGGTATTTTTATATTTTTTAAATTATATTGTTGAAACTGTTACTTGTGATAACAATTATTTCAATACACAGTCAAGGTATAATTTTATTAATTTTGATATATTTATAGCTGGTCATGTTTGGAAAATTCTAATGACACTGGCTGGAAATATTAGATGGCGGCGAGCTGAACGATCAGCCCGATTGAACAGGACAATTGCCCTTAATAAAAGTAATTAACACGACGCGATCGGTCGTAGACGATAACGGCCCGCCAGTGCGCCTGCGCCTGCGCAACCGAAGCTGACACCACAATGTAAGCCTCAATCGGCCTACACATTCATTACACATCTAATTCATTTGTTTATATTATAGCTATTTTAATACTAATAGTTATAAGAATTTCGACAAATGTAAGTATATGTTCATAATGTCAAATTTTAAATACACATTTAACCGATTTTAAGAATATATCTTACGGTTATTTTGTAGTTAAGTAATCCATAGCTAAAAATAACTTGTTACAATTTATATCTAAAAATAAAAATAAACTTCTGTTTGTAGTAAGTCTATCTATATCTAAAAATATACTGCTATGAATTTAAATAAAAAAAATATATTTCGAAGTAAAATGATCGCTGATAGCTGGTGCAGGTAAAGTAATTGTCTAATGCATCCGTTCACACATCTTTCTTATGGGGCCTTTGTATAAATTTTGTAGTTATAGTTATCTAGCAATATTTAATATATTATATATAGCTTAAGGTGTATATTTTAATAAAAATATTGTTGTAAATAGGTACATAATACATATTCTACAGCGGTTTACCTCCTGACACACCTTTGTTTTCTTTAACTTTTCAATATCTAGTGCAAGTATAGATCAAGGTTAAGAATATACGTTTATCTTTATGGGTACAGTAAATCAAGAACAAATTTATCGATAAAATGGTATAAAGCTAATAGTGAGACTTGTCAGTTTGTTTGCTTAAGATATTTCACAGATCCTTGTATAAACATAAATATCTGAATAAATATCACCTACTTATCTCATACGAATAATTCAAGGTTAGGTGTGTCTAAAAAATAGTAAAAACGTAATAAATAATAAATAATTGGGGAAAATTTAAATTAATACTTGTATGTACTCGTACGTAGACTGTCTAATATGGTTTTTAATTATACTTCTTAGCACGTGACTCTCGTGTATTTGCATCTTCGACGGGACGGTCACGCGTGCTGATGTAGGACATTTTTGACTAAACATGATATAATAATGTTGAAATGAAAATATATCAGTGTCATAAGAAATATGGTCTCGAATTTCGTACTATACGATAAGTAATGAATGAGCACAATAATTATATTTAGTATATTTATAGAAGGCGAAAAGATGATGCTTATTAGGATTAAACATATTTAATTGTTAATCCACTTACTATAAACAGCATAATTAGAACAAAACAAATATAATTTGCCTGGAATCTGAGCCACAGACTCCCTGTGACGGATATCGTTAATGTCATAATGAATCGATGAAAAAAACGACATGATGCGCGATCAATGCACATAAAGGAATTCTTCGGGCCGCGATGAATGGCCCGGACTCCGGACTCCAGGCATCATTCTTGTGCGAGCATACCGACCGTTTTGTGTGATTGTGTATGTGTATTTAATGAAAAAGCGAACTTACTCTCAGGTGCACACCTGTTGAGGCGCCGAGGCCGTGAGATACAAGCGGCAGGTATACTCGTAGATGCGCAAAATCTCCGTCACTTGCATCTTCTTCAAATTATTTGTGATATCCCACGCATCTTTTGGGTTTTCTACTATGTGATTTCATTGTTATAGTAGGTTACCTGAAAATAAAGCACATACAAAAATTTGAGTTTTACTCCTTTTCAATTATTAATCCAAGTTTTCACGAAGATTGT
Organism: Heliconius melpomene rosina; assembly: GCF_056956725.1. NCBI lineage: Eukaryota > Metazoa > Arthropoda > Insecta > Lepidoptera > Nymphalidae > Heliconius > Heliconius melpomene. Next base: position 12,042,608 of record NC_140389.1, on the reverse strand, counting down.
TAAGCATTTGAGTAGCTTTATCTTTATTTTTCGTTTATAAATATTTATTAATTAAGGGCTTCCGATTTCTGTTCGCAAATTACCTAATTTTATTTTACCTTGATTACCTCTGTTCTCGTCTCTTCTTATAGGTTAATCATTTACACATTTCTCTTGTACGGTAGAACGATAACAAGTGTTACTAAGCTCAATAATTTAAATAAAAAACGGCAGACATAAAAGAAAGGAAAGGTTTCTTGCGTAGGTATAGCCTACTGAGATATTTACTTCCCGTGTTTCAATTTTTGCCCATATCAGGAAGCGGTGGTGTGCCGCCGCGTGTATACAGATTCAGATATGCTAAGAACGTGCACGTCGTAAGGATCGCGGGCGCCCGCGCCGACGCCGTAGGCGTGTACATTGCGCTTCGCCACCGCTAGTATTCGAATCAAAGATTTATGGCCCTGGACACAGCTTATTTGCTACCTGCACTCAGAATCTTATTGCTGATATCATATCTTACTTCACAAATACATTAGTGCTCTGAGCTAGAATTCAATGAAATACGACTACAGTAATATTACGTTAGAGTATTTTTTTTTTATTTTTGTGGCTATCATTCAAGTTTTTTTAAGTACATAATATATTTTATCAAATTTCAAATTTGGAAAGTAAATGGTCGAGCTATCCTTTGTAGGCACTGTTCAGTCAGTGGGTATATAAGATTTAGTGCGTTGTTGATTTTATCCACATTCCACACCGTTGTACAATACATTGTGTGGCGCAATACAAAATTCCATTAAGGTTTTTGAATGCAAAAAAATTACAGTCGCTCTCAAACAGGTTATTGTTCAAGCCTTAAGGAAGAACAATCGCTCTGTTGTGTTTTCAGTTAACCGTGACAAACTGCGATACCTACTATATCTGTTTCGGTTTACACGTCCCTTTTGTATTTATACGAATACAAAAAATGATTATCTATCGATTTTGGACTGTTTTAAATAAGTACCCATTTTATAACGAGATATTAAACAAAACTAAAATATAATTTAAGCTTTTTTTAAGGTTTTATTAAGGTTTTTAAGCTTTTTAAGCAGCACTTTTGAACTGAATTACTTACAATAGTTAGTTATCCGTTTGTTTAAATTTACTTTTACATTCAAGAATTCGAGGACTTGTTATCTTTTATCCAATAGAGATTTTTTAAGAAAATTAAAAAAAATAGTTTTATCAGGATTTAAGTTAATAATTGAGACTATTCGTGGCGCAAAGCGTGCTATAAATGCGACAGGTTGTGGGTTCGATTCCCATTCGAGGAAATTAAATATTTAATATTTTAATTTCCTCGCTCAGGTAACGAAGCAAAGCGCGGTGTTGACTTTCGCCACTCAACAGATTCCTAGGTTCCCTCTGCCTTTCTGCTACGTGCAGGATACAGCGTTAAGCTAAAATAAATAATAATCATTAGTATAACATTACATATGTACCATTATAATTATACTACTACTAGTAATATTATGAGACGAGATATAATAGTATTAGTAGGTACTTTGTATGCAATTTTTCTAGATAGTTTATCTGTTAGTTATGGATCGTCGAGGTCGATCAAAATCAGGGATGTGATATTAAAATGTATGTTAGTTCGATAGCGCACGTCCGAAGTCCGAGCGACGACGTGCGGATGTCCTCGAAACAAGATAAGACTCAACCTGTGTTTCTTTATCTGCATCAGTTTTGTCAATAGTTCCTATGCAAATATAACGATAGTCAGGGATTGAAATCTTAATGTTTCATGATTTGAAATCTATTTTTACCAAATGATACCAATCATCTTTTTTAGAAAATTGCTTAATATTTTATCTATAGGTATATATAAAAGGACTTGTCCTCACTGACTGAGGTAAGACGCACGCACAGCCGTAACCGCTGTGCGTAGAAACGCGAAACTTGGACAGATGTTTATTTTCGTAATCTGGACATCCACTAAGAAGGGATTTTGAAAAATTGTAACTCTAAAGGGATGAAATAGGGGTTGCAAGGGGTTTTAAATCGGCACGGAAATTTTTAAAATTTGAAATTCAGACTCTTAAAAATATTTAATTGAATACGTGTTTCTTAGTTTATTAGAATTCATCCCTAAGGGTGCAAATAAGCACGCGAAGCTGCGCGCGTCCGCTAGTTATATGATAAATGTGCAATTTTTTTTGTTTTGCATGTGCTTTACAATTGTTAAGACACTCCACTTCCCACTCTCTGCCGAGTTCTGGAGGCATTGCGTATCGATTGGCACAACTCAACGCCGGGCTTTTGCTTCGACACCAAAGCGAATATAAGAAAATATTAAATATTTCATTTACAAGAGTGGGAATCGATCACATTCTATTGCATTTACAGTCGCATGCTAGGGCTACTGCGCCACACCTGGCTTTCTGTAGAATTATACTGCAGAACTCTTACATAAAAGCTTAAAAAACAATTATTTCTAAATAAAGATATTAAACACTAAGTATAAGATTAAATCTAATTTACGATGAATATAAAGTTAATATAAATATATTTCGGCATTCTAATAGAAACATGTACTGTGGAATTGGTCCCATTTCAATCACTGCTGTTAAGGTCTAATATTTTTTATTGTTCATTAAGCAGCTGCTAAAGTGGAAAGTTACAAAATATAGAGTATCAAAAATCTGTCAATCTAATAAAAAATAATAATTGTGAGAGATTTACATGAATAACATATCCGCGAAGGTCGCGATAAGTGTGCCGACGGCGTGGCACTTCCGGCCGCGTGGTGGGCACGTGCGTGCGTGCGGGGGCGCGGGATGCGCACACGTTTGGATTCTGCCACCCTACCCATATCGCACAATTACATTAGTAAAACGATCCTACATAATGGCTAGGCAATTAAAATACTCATATTATGACAACTTTCGTTTTTATGTATTTTTTTATATATATCTCATAATATTTTATTGTTTTATTTGTAGTATCTCAACCGTTAGTAGACAAAAAAGTGAAAAAAAAATACAATTTAAATAACTTAAGTTGTGGTATTAAAATATGTAAGTATATGTATTATTATGTATGCACATATGTTGTATGTATATATAGTTACTAGTGGACCCGGACGCGGCTACGCCTGCTTGAACTATAAGAATATTTATTAAATATTATATAATATATTTATTTTTATAAGGATGAATATCAAAATATAAGTTCATTTTGGGTGACGTTTTCTTAAAATAACAAAGAAACTTTGCAAACCGGTGCTAAGCAACGACGGTTGTTATTAACATGGCAGAATAAATTGCATGTCAAATTAGAAAGTATTTTAATTTATTAGTATATATGTGTAATGTAATGTTATATAACCTATAGCACTTCTGAAGAATGCAGCTTTCATACAAAACAAAAACAATGTAAATCGGACCAGTAGATCCAGAGATCTTAGCGTTCAAACAAACAAACAAACAAACTCTTCCGCTTTATTATATTAGTACTAGTGAACCCGGACGCGGCTACGCCTGCTTGAACTATAAGAATATTTTCGCGTCGGTCATACTCATACTATGCCGCCCGAAGGCTAGGTCATTTCGAATCAGTGACATCTCCTTAATTATTTATTAGAATGTAATGCAGTAAACTATAATTTCAATCTAGATGAAATGCTGAAAATGACTATTATATTTATTTTCATAAGGATGGAATATCAAAATGTCGCGGTAACGGTTGCGTAGCGACGCGACGGTTGTTATTAACATGGCAGAATAAATTGCATGTCAAATTAGAAAGTACTTTAAAATATATTAGTTTATATGTGTAATGTAATGTTATATAGCCTATAGCACTTCTGAAGAATGCAGCTTTCATACAAAACAAAAACATAGTAAATCGGACCAGTAGATCCAGAGATCTTAGCGTTCAAACAAACAAACAAACAAACAAACAAACAAACAAACAAACAAACAAACAAACAAACTCTTCCGCTTTATTATATTAGTATAGATAAAAAGTATTATTAATATTTTACAATATTTTATTAATATTCAAGAACAGGAAAATTGTAGGGTAATACACTTATGAAATCTCAAGGTAAGAAGAAATAATACTCACTCAGTGTGATATACGACGACATTCATGAAGGTAAAGAAGAAAAAATTAATTCGTGAATTCCTTAAATTATTGGCACAAAAAGGTAAAATTTAAGACGTGCCAAGTCAGACAATGCGAAGTGGTGTTAATCTTACCGCCATCGATAAACTCTCTGATTACACATTCATGTAATACCTCGTACGTTACAAAGATGTCGTGTTTAAGCCAGTACGGTGTATCTGTATGCGCTCTTCCAAAGGAACATACCATAAACGTATCTGTTTTAAATGTAGTAGTTTGTTTTAAAAACATAAGGTTATTTTCTTTTTACAAAATTTACACACGAACCAAAACTTGTAAAGCTTATTTATTTAAAAAAAAAAACCGGATATTTTTTTATATTTTATTTTTTGGATTTTTGTATGAATTGATATTAAGTTAATATTAATAAGTTTTTTTTTATAATTAAATTTTATTCATAAATCATTTTATCACACATAATAATTATTAATTTTATTATTATTCTTATAAAAAAATGTCCAATTTGGTTAACGGTAATAAAACTAGCATAAGCGTTACGGACGGGGCATATGGGTCAGCAGACGAATAAAAGGCGGAGACTGTGTTATTAAAAAAATGCGCCAGCTGACCGTTTCTATACATCGGAATTATTAGCAGTTAACAGAGACCGAACTAGGTGACACAAATTAAATTGGTCCATCTGTTGGAATTGGCCCTTTTAACTGTGGGCGTCATCTGCGATCCTACCTGCTATCTAGTCTAATAATTAGGTGCATTAATCAATTAAGTTATAGTACACTATTATTCCTATAACTTGAATTAAATATAAACAAACAAAGATTAAATTAATTTTAGAAATCATAACAAAATCAAATGTAACAGCTACGTTCAGTTTATATGTTTATATGATTGCAATATAAAAAAACACTGCCTAAGAAATAAAAAAAGGATGTTACTTTAAATTTGTATACCAATAAAGCCTCTATGCATAAGCATGTGAATGAAGTTAATAAGCCTTTATTTGGATGCGTGTTCACGGATCACTAAAGACGATCTCACGGCCGCGGTCACAGCGAGTACCTACGAGTACCAGCGTTTGACAAACACGTCGCTCTCCGCCGGTGTCTGCTCGCCGGTGACACATCTCGTCTCTTCATCGCCCATTCGATACGGGTGACCATATAAAAGATAATCTCACTGGGAATGTTATCGTTTTTTAACTAACAATAGCTCACTAACTTCCTTTAAATGCAGTGAGTGAATCGCTTTCTATCAGATTGATATGATAATAGAATAACCTCGATTCACAAGTTAGATTAGACGTAAGTAATTAATGGATACCTATTCTTATAAGATATTTCGTATCTGTATGTATATTTGATATATAATTATAACTTGTACAGTAAGAAATTAACTAGATAAGTTTTATATAAATATATAATTTATTTAAACAAAACAGTATCTATATTTTTATACTATAATAACTTTGTGTAGGTATTACAAGAGTATTCAGCAATTAAATAGGTGTAAATTATTATATTTATTTTAAAGAATTATAAGTGTTGGAAATTCGACAATAATTCTTTGCCGACTCTTAGCAGAACTATAGTCAAAGACAGAAGCTGGTGAAAAGGCTGGTGGAGGAGGTGGCTTTTTGTACGATTCAAAAGTGTACACAATGATGATGAGACGAGCTTTAGGATATAATTTTATGTTAAATGTTTATTGTTTAAGCTTAAGAGCTGTAATATATTACGCAGCATTTAATAAGTAGATTGTACATCATCTATCAATTTTTAAATATTAGCAGATGCCCATATGGACTTGTTGTTAGTACCTACTGTTTTTTCATCCCTCTTAATAAATTTTTAATTAATATCGTTGTACAGTTTATTTATTGGGAACAAAAATTATGTTTTTTTTTATTTGAAGTAAAAACCTCGCCTTGTTTTCCATTTTCCAGTTTACACACAGGGAATTGAACAACAAAAATCCCACCTGCAAATATACCAAATATTTTGATCGGGATGACACAATATGTGGTAGTTGATTTACCTGAAATAATGTTTAATATAAACATTATAAATGTGGTCAATTAAACTTAAAGTCCTTAAATTTTTTTATCTTCAAATATGATACATGTAGAAGCTTGTTAATAAATACATATTTTGAGGTAATTATTAACTATGAACCACATCTGCCGCTGTGCCTGTGTTGCATCAACAAAGAAACAGAAAGACTTTTATTAAAATGTTTCTAACAGAGAACAATGCTTACATACATACACGATACAACGATATCTTGCTAACTTTCATTTGGAACAGAGTTCTTTCTTGAGGCGACGCTGACAAGCTGCACGCGAGACAAAGACGCTCGCCAGCGATTGCTTACGGTACAAAGGTCAGTCATGTGCGAGATCACCGCACTGCTTTCGTACCTCGGAGCCGCTCGCTGCCTCTCAGCGAGAGAGTTCGTGAGCCGCCCTCCACCGCACCTCGCCATACACTTTTGTGAGCCGACGACGACTATTATCGCGCCATCTCGATGCGGAGATGCTCCTCATAATGCGTCCAGATAAACCCGCATTGTGTCGTGTGCTCTCTATAACAAGAAGAGTATGCCATGAAAGGAACACGCAACGCAACAGGTACATGCCCCCGCGATTATATACTAGTTTGAAGATGCGTGCTCGTCTTCTTTAAGTTTGGGTTCATGATTACGCTTTGTATCTTGCTATGTAATGTGATTCTATTAAACGATAAATTCGTTTAATATACTTATAAATATTTTTTTCCTCAAAGATAAAATAAACTAGGAATATATAATAAATATTTAATAAATATTCTCAGATACAAAATAATATAAAGAAAAGGAAAAGGAATTACACTTCACCATTCGGACTTGTCTCATATTAGAGTTTGTAATATTTATTTACAAGTACTGAGAACTACTTAAGTTTTGAAAGGTTGATAAATCTTCGTTCATCAATCAAGTAAACTGAGATCGTCGATAAATTGCGTCGTCGAATTGTCAAAATACCGGGACACTCAAGAGGCTCAGATGCCAGAAGTTATAAACACAGCAGCAAGCAAGTATAGCAAGTCGGTACTTAGTCATGCGATTATAGAAACTTCGACTTTGATCTTGAAAATGTTAATTATTATATATTTATTCCAATGTACGAATATATATATGTATATTTAGTTTTATCGTCTATTATATTTTTAGTTTAATAAACACATTTCTAATTCTGATATTTTTTTTTCAGTTTCACATCTCCTGCATAGCGGGTAAACAGAGAGAGCCTAGTGTCAAGACGAGTTCCCCGAGTAATTCTAATGTTCATAGATACTAAAAATGACTTATATACTCATTAAATAATTTATCGGTTGCAAGCAAATTAGGCTGATGGAAATATGGTCGTAGCGACTGTGCGCATGCGCGACACGTTTAGTAGCTTGAATTAAACAATCACGGTGACTCACAAGACCGGTCGGCTATAAAGACAACTGAAATTATCTTTGTCTAGTTTATTTCACAGACAAAGCGCCATGTCGCTACGATACAATAATACGAAATTGTTTTAGTTTATTGTTCGGATATATATTATTGTTGATTCACAACCTTATCTGTGCGTTCATCGGAAATCAACTATCATAGGTCAAACAGCCAATGCCTTTACTATTAAGGAGTTGCCGAGTGAACTTAGACATCATTATTAATTCTTTTCTTCGAATCATTATGCCACTTTGGGTCAAATTAATATATATATATTTATATTACTAAACAAAACAGTATATTTTTTAATAATAATAATAAATAAGCAATATTCATTTATATTTTTTACAAATTATTATGTTTTTATTTAAGAAAACTAATAAAGTTACAAGTTTCCAACAGAGACACTTTGTCTCTACTACCGAATATATGATTTATTATAAACTAAACATATAACTAAATCTTTAGTGAATTAATAGGCTTCTCGAGGCTTCGGTCTAATTGATCTAATTACTCTCAATCCTGAATATTATGAACGACTGACCGGTGCCAGTGGCGCTTTGTAATAATTAAATGTGACGCGTAAATTCTACACTCTATGTAGGTGTGGGTAACTAGTATGTAACGAGACATTATGAATAGAGAAACAAACTTATGGGCAGCTAGCTCTAGGTAGACCAGCGCGGGCGGCGAAATGCGTTAGCATAAGGCTAATTTAATACATAAATTTATTACTTTGTAACCAATCATATTCGAAACATATCTCACCAATTTTAAATAAATAATTGTTGTAATCATTATTTCGCATAAAAGTAATTATTGCTAACAAATAATCGATTTTAAACAGATTCGTAATACAAATTATACGCTCTAAAATTGTATCTTTAATTATATAACACAGGTCCATTTTAATAAAGTTATTTTTGTTCCGATTAGTTATTTAATTAAATTTTCATATTCATATAAATAGGTATATTAGTTATTAAAATTTTATCATGTTATTATTTAAAGATATTTTTTTTTTCAGTTGTATTCCGCAAACAGCAGGGTAGGCAGAGGGACCCTAGTGTTAAGACACTCTGATCCCCACGTTTTGCTGTATTTTGAATGCATTTCGTGTCGAGTGGCGCAACTCAACGTCGCGCTTTACCTTGTTACCAGAGCGAAGAAATTAAAATATTAACTATTTAATTTCCTCGAGTGGAAATCGAACCCATAACCCGGCATTTACAGTCGTACGCTTGTGACCCGGCGCCACGACTGGCCTCTACATAATTTGCTTCATTTTGTATTAAATGTAAATATGAGTTGATTATATCATCAAGCAAAAATGAACATTAAAATAAATCATCTATTATAGGTATACAAAGGTAATTTAAGGTAATTATTGTAAGTAAATAAGAAATAGTACCTATAAGCAAGTAAATTACCATTTAACAACGTCTATTTCGGTTGTCGAACAGCGAACCCTTACCAGCAAAATTCCATGCTACGTTCTCCAGCACGGAACAAGTGATGAGGTAAGTTATGATGAGATAGATTGATTTTACTGTAAACCATAGATCATTGTTAGGTTGCGCAACCTACGCTCCCTCTCCGATGGTCGATGCGGTCACTCTGTGCAAATTGATCCAATTATGCAAGTGTCTCGACTAGAAATAAGATGGCCTGTGTGATATTTGAACTCGATTGATTCAGTTATGTAATCTATGGGCTACGGACCATGGTGGACATGATGTCGGCACGAGATGAATTTCGATATCCAGTAGATACTAATTTTGTGAGGTCTGTTGTTTGAAATATACTTATAATCTATATGATATCTTAACTAAACTTTACGCTTTATCCCTAGCGGGGTAGTCAGAGAGAATGGAGAATGTTTTTTTTTTCATGAAACTCATTTTGGAAATCAAAAACGATTTTATTTATCACGCTATCTTTTGATATTATGTAAAGGCAGTCGTAGAATGTTATATTTGAAATGTTTCATTCGAATGTATACTCACGTTAAAATATATATTAGACATATCCTTAGTGGTTATAATAGGTATACGAGTATATTCAAAAAATTAAGAGGTAGCTCAAAAACATATGGTTTCGATAGATTTGGAATTCATGAGGGGAGCGATTGCCAGGTCAACGCTCTCTTTGAAGAAAAGGAGGGTTGCTGTCATGTGACGTGAATATTACCGCACGTGAAACTCTAAAGAGGAACTGACTGCCTTAAGAGTCTAAGCTCACTGCGGGACGCGCGCGCGCAGGTGATCGCTTTGTACGTAATAAATCTTGCTTCATCATTTTTCAAATCAATACAAAATTAACTAAAGAATGTTTCATATTTTATTAGAAATAATGTATGTAAATAAAGAAGAATACTTTAAGTAAATCATTTACCTACTTTACGAATAGGTGTATTTTATTTAATTATATTATTTAATTAATAAGTTTATTTTTATCATTATTGTAGTTCAAATGGTATTTTGATTGATGGTGGTGACGACACCTGGACAAAAAGTGTTTTATATTAAATCTTTTATAATATATTTTGTTTTATAAAAATGAAGGAAATCGACATGTTGATTCCTATCTAAATTACAATTTTTTTTTTTTTTTTTTTTTTTTTTCGGACTTGACTTTAATGCTGTTAGCCTTACTGGCCTTTACAGCGACACCGGGTGGGTAGGGAAGAGGGTACTCTGTCCCTGAAAATATGCAGGCACTGTGTGGCTGCCTGTGGGGAGTGCCGACGACGCAAGGGCGCCCCCTGCGGGGCTCGAACCTCGGCTTGCGGTCGTCGAGCGGGCTGGGAATTTCCCTATTCTAAGCAAAGCCGGCCGCGACACAGAAGCCGCGACCGGGGGATAAAATTAGACTAATCTAAGGGAGCTAACGGTCCCTAACCGCTGGACCCGACGGCGCCGAGGCGCCGCCGGGCCGTGAGATAAGCTAGACTACGTCGTCGATTCCGGCGACGACGGTGTGTGTGTCGTGCGTGTGTAGTGTGTTTCCTACCTACGTACGGGCCGTTTGCTACGGTAATGGCGTCATCGGGGTCTAAGAGGACGCTACGCGGGCGTCTACGAATCGCGTGAGGCGTGTAATTACACGCCTCAGCGACGAGGGGGTTCGCGTGCGAGCCTGCGCGCTCAAAGTAGCGCTTCGCTAAGCGTTTGCAGTGCTCGTGAATCGATTCCAGTTCAAAATCTCTATGTAGGTCGACATTACGCACGTACCAGGGGGAACCTGATGCGATGCGCAGGAATTTATTTTGCACTTTTTGCAAGGGAGCAAGCTTGGTGTGCGCGAACGCAACGCAAGCGTAAGTAAGGACAGGTCTAATACAAGCTTTGTATAGTGTCAGCTTATTTCTAAGTGACATTTTACTATTCTTGTTTATGAGATAATATAATCTATTGAGAATGTACTTTGCTTTATTGCAGACTTTTGTAATGTGGGGTTTGAAAGTTAATCTAGAGTCTAGAGTGACACCTAGATATTTGACCTGTTTTTCCCAGGGAATGGGTTTGTCTAAGAGATGGATGGTAGAGACTCTAATATTTTTATTGAGAGGGAAGAGTATTGCTTTACTCTTCTCGGGATTGACTTCGATTCTCCATTGGCGGAACCACTCACCGAGTGCGCGGGCCGCTTTCTGGAGTCGATCTTTTAATAGGATAGTACAACGCGAGGTTGTGAAGAGGGCTGTATCGTCGGCGTACATAGCCAGGTGAACACCCGGAGTGAGCGGGATATCACTGGAGTACAACGAGTACAGGATAGGACTTAGCGTAGAGCCTTGTGGCACGCCTGCGCGGAGGAGGCGGGGGGAAGAGAGAGTGCCTTCGACTTTATAGCGAAAGTATCTATTCGAGAGAAAGTCCCGCAGGATGTGTACGAGACAGTCTGGCAAGCCGTAAACGGCGCGCAGCTTGTAAATCAAGCCGTTATGCCAGACTTTATCGAAAGCTTTCGCTATATCGAGAAAAATAGCAGCTGTATTGCTGTGAGAAGGATCCCTAAGGTTGTATCGAGCTATATGCTCTACAACACGGTGGACTTGATGTATGGCGGAATGTTTCTTTCTGAAACCGAATTGCTCATTGCAGAGCAGAGAGTCGGCCTCTACCACCTCTGAGAGTCTAACGAGAATGATTCTCTCGTAAATTTTACCTAAACAGCTGAGAAGGCTGATAGGTCGATAACTGGACGGGATATTCCGCGGCTTATTAGGCTTGGGAATGCCTATGACTATGGCCTCCTTCCATTCGTCGGGGAATGAGCACGACTTAAGAAGGGAATTGAAAATAATGACCAATAGAGATATGAACTGAGCCGGTAGGGACTTGAACATTCTATTAGACAATTTATCGGGCCCCGGGGCCTTCCTATCTTTGAGGTTTTTGATGATGACTTTGACCTCGTCTTCAGAGGTCGGGCGGAGCGGTTCCCCTTGCGGGGGCGTCAGCGCCCATTCTGCGACCGCGGAATCCACACGCGCAATGTGGCTCGGATCGCAGGGCTGACTACTCGGGGTACATTGAGCCTCTAAACTGTCAGCGAGACATTCCGCTTTTTCGGTGTCATCGGCGGCAATTGAACAATCTGACCTAACTAGAGGAGGCATAGTCGAGAGACAATCGACTCTAAAAGCTCGCGACAGCGCCCAGAATGCCTGGTGCGATGGAGCGAGCCCCTCGAGCTTCTTATCCCACGACTCACCGCGCAGAAGTTCGAATTCGAATCGAACTCTCCTCTTTAATCTGTAAAATTCCCTACGATTGTTGTCAGTCGGGTAGGTATCGTGTCGTCGCATAGCTACGTTCCTGCGTCTAATCAATCGCCTGAGCTTTTCTGAGATATCAAACCTACCGTCGGGCAAGTTTGTTACCTCTTTCGAACAACTCTGGATTGTATTTAAAATATAATCGGTAAATTTATTCGCCGCGTCTATCGCTAGCGCCGCGGAGTCGGCGATGCCAGGTATTAATTCCTTAAGAGGGGATTCATTCGAGCGGAGGAGCTTTGCAAATCTCCTCCAGTCGACCACAGTTTTGGTGGGAGGGCCAGAGGGGCGCTCGTCACCTAACTTGAGAATGACAGGACGATGGTCCGAATCTAGGTCGAGAATGGTATCTATTGAACGTTGCGACAGTGCAACGTTCGAAAGTATGGCAATATCGAGTACATCGCCTGTGCCGAGGACACTAAAGCGAGTGGGAGAAGGCGGGCCTATAACACAAGCGTTATATTTCTCAGTGAAGGCTAGAAGCCTCTTGCCGCTGACATTAGTCACCGACGAATTCCAAAGTCTATGTTTGCAATTGAAATCCCCGATCAGAAGGACCGAGTCTCCCATACTAAGTAGCGCCAAAATGTCGCTTTCTAATAATTGCCTAGACGGCGAACGATAAACAGAAGCTATAATTAAAGGCTGATGGCCTGTGAGGAATACCTGACACACCGACGCCTCGGCTGCTTCGAGAGACGGAGGGTCGAGTGGTATACAGTGTAAATTCTTCTTGTAATAAATCATAGTGCCTCCACCGTGGGTGGCTCTATCATTTCTTACAATCCTGTAGTTCGCAATGCCAGGACTACGAACAGCAGGTTTAAGAAAAGTCTCCTGTATACATAAGATATCTAATTGGTGGGCGTGCGCGAAGGCGCTCACAGCCTCTTTTTGGCGTTTGACACCGTTTGCGTTAAAGGTCGCTATTGACAGGGCTCTAGGTTTAATACGCGCGAGTTGCGAGTCAGCGGGCCGTGGGGTAAATCTATTTATGACCGCCATTGGAAAAAATTTAAACCGCGACGAAGCCCTGAATGGCTTCGATGAGATCTATATGATCTATAATGACTTGAGCGCGATCGTCGGAACCGTTCGTGTTCCTAAGTTTCGCCGCGAGGACTTTGATTTCTTTAAAATCAAAACATCTAGCGAAACTTAGCACAAGTGCTAAGTCGCTAGCGTTAGAAGAGGGGGCGGGCGCGGCGCGGGAATGCGCGGGCGCGGGCGCGGCGCGGGGAGGCGCCGGGCGCAAGGGCGCGGTCGCGGTCGCGCCGGAAGGCGCGAGCGCGGGGCGGGGAGCCGCTACCTGAGGGGTAGGCGGCTGTACCGGTGCCGCGGCGAGGGCGACGACCGGTGTAGGTGCGGCTAAATTACAATTTAAGAATTACTTTATAAGGTACACAGTAGCAGTACAAGTGCTTAGCGGCTGCGTGTCATTGAGTTCTGCGCTCGACAGCGGCCGCGCCTGTGCTTGTCCAAAGCAAGCGCTATAATCTTCGCTTCACTACTTCTTATAATCGGTTCGCATTGTTTTCAATTCGTTCATAATATAGCCTAGAAGATAAATTTACCTTTCTTGAACAATATCAAAGTTGACTGAGCGTGACAAGATCGATTTGTTTTATAGAATTAGATATTGTATACATGAAAAATAATTCTAAAGCGTTTGGCGCTCCTTTCTTCAGTCTAGTCCAGCTATCTCACTAGGGATAAAGCGTGAAGCTTAAAAAAGTAATTAAAACTCAATAAATGTTAATTTTTCAGAAATCATAATATTTATTTAAATTTATTTTTGATAAGCTATAATATAATATTAATTTAATGATTAAAGTACAATAACCATATCTGTATTTGTACACGTCTAATATCAAAACGAGTTGGGTACCTTCTACACTTAGAATGATAGCAAAGTTATCAGAAGTGACATTGTGAGCGCAGTGATAGGTGCGGGTGACAGTAATTGACAGGTCGGCGAGCATAGGACACTAGATGCACGTGCGAGAGGACTTGGGCCCCCGCACTGAGCAGGATGTCTTTAAATAGACTAAATACCTTTGTGAAGGCATGCCCTTCGAAGGGTGGCGGCATCCGGCTACGATCGCGCACACGATTTGCTTCTCAAGAGGAAACTTATAAATAACTTCTTCAATTATTCTAAACCATTCGACTATTAAATGTAATATCTTATTGTTGCCACTCAGTATGCTTTATAAAGTTCAAATTGCTACTGTACGCTGGTCGACATCTCCTCAACATATATTGCCCTTGTTTGATAAAAGGAACACTTTGAAATATAGAATAAGCAGACTAAATAATCGTCTTGTTATAATAAGTAACGAACGATATATTTTTTATCAAATCTAAGCGATAATTTTATACTCAAAGTAGTACAAAAAGCATAAACATCTTTACTATATTATTCACAAGTTGTAGATATTACTTAATTTACGATGCAATTATCTTACTATAATAATCAGTAATTTATTTCCCGTTCACGTCACAAGAAAGTTTTAACATCTCACAGAATGGAGGACGTAGAGAGATGTACGACGCAATAAAATCCGGATCAGAAAATTATTGTATTCGTTCATGGTCCTTGCACGTGCGTTCAGAGGGTCCCGCGGGCCATACGTGTAAGTGTAAACTCGTATTAATCCAATGGGAACTTACCTGCAAGCGCACAAACAAGTGTTTCCGGTCATACGATTATATCCGGTGTTTCGTGTTCAGGAATTACTGGTAGCCAACAGAGACCGTATTTATAAGGAGGGATTTTGCATTTCATTTATTATTCGACTCTAATATAATTTTTATCTTATTGAACATTTGGATCTTGAATCTTGAAGTCTAAACTCCATAAATATCTTTAGTATTTTTTTTCACTTTCACGTTTTTTCTCTCATAGCAATATTATGGGCACCGAACCTAAAGATAAATTATATATTATTTACTTACTTTTAAATTATATTTTATTATCCATTATTTGCTTTCTGTCAGTATTCATTGTTTCAGAATCGGGACAAAAAATAAAGAAAATTATATTTCCATTGAGATGTTCCCGAGCCTGAATCGAACCTTCGTGTTTTCAGCGGGATATTGTGCTACTGCACCACAATGGTTTCATTTTAATTTTTTTTGTATTAATTTATTTCATAAACAGCACCTCTTGATTAAGTATCTACCCCGCGATACGCCATAACCTACTACGTATGTGTGAATCCCTATATCTTACCAAATCGTTTTTTTATGTTGTTATGAATTTTGTCGTCTAAATATTTTTTTATTATCTATCTGTATAACAAAACTGTAAAGATGGTTTTATAGTACAAAGAATATATAAAATATTTATTTAATATTTATTTTTCTGGTAATTGTTTGGGACAGTGGGTTTACTTTAAATTTATTTTGAACATTATTGTAACGCAAACTGTAATTTACCAAGCAGTAAGGAACCGGTTGCTTAACAAATCGAGCTGTTTTAGTATTGAGTGAGTTCTGTTTTCACAAATTGAATGGGTGAACGTGGCCCGCGGGCCCCGTACCGTCATTCAGTTCCTAGTGAATGCTCACAATAATAACAAGTTCTGCAGGTGACGACTCCAACTCAATAGCGCTGATTACACCTCCATTCAATATGTGCCCTACCTGGACAACCTGCTCTGTATGAATCTATTAAATATTTTAATATTCTTTGTTATTATTTTTTATTTATTTATTTCTTTAAAATGATATAAAATTAAGATATCCAATTTTTTGCGTATCAGATTTTTTTTTTATAATTTTAAACGAAAGACTTTATTTTAAAATATCACAAATATTTTTCATGAAAAAAAAACAATATATTTTAATTTTTCTCTGTTTTTGGCAGTTCAATATTTTAAGCTCACGGCCGACTTCTGCTTCTCATGCCATACTGTCCTTTACATTTGGTGGTATTTATTGTCGAAATGCTCAATGGTCTTCAACGATGTGATTCTTTAATAACCAGGCCATCTCTACCAAGACATTAAACGAAATATAGAGCATCATCACCTTTGTTATTTTCCAAATTTCTGTATTCCTTACTTGAGTAAGGAGAGTAGGAGATAGATCTCCCACTTTTATATTTAGACTTTTATATTTAGATTTTTTGAGGTAAAATTGCGGTTTCTTAAACATTTTAAATTTAATTACAATTTCTTGTTTCAAGCCCAGTACTTTTTTCGTGAAATTGCTACTCTCCTAATTATTATCTGCTTATTCCGTTTCTTCTTAAATGAAATTTGTTTTCTCAGGTAATTATAACTCTAAATATGTAGACATTTTCAATCGACAATATTAGCCATTACTGTTTTCAATTCACTGTAAGTCATGATTTTGCTTTTGTCTAGGTTTTCTATCTACACGAACTCTAGGAGATTGAACTTTGATTGAAGCATTAATATTGAAAACAGAATACGATCGGTGTAGACAATAAGTTAAAGTTTTATAATGTCCCGGTTTTATAAGCAGGTTACATAATATTAATTAGATTGGCTTTTAAAATTCATAGAAATTACATTTCTTTCATAAACTTGACTAAATTATATTTAAAGTACACACTCATCATCAAAACAAGTTTAGTATTGATCAACGAGGCGATTCAAGTCCAGTCAAGTGGCAATCTGAACGTGAATTTTAGTCACAACTTATGCTGCACCCAGAGGAACTCCATTGTCTTTCATATCATTAAGGCTATTATATTTGCTTATTGAAGCGTAATTTCTTATTAAACTTTGATTGCGGGCTGACGTCTTCATAATCATTTTCAATAATCATTGTTTTATGATTCACAAACAATAGCATAAAGATAATGCTCAATAACAGACTTCACTGTAAAGTGAACCGGAAGTGAAGTACCTATTAAAACATAATATTAGGTATATTGAATGCGAGATGTGACGTCTTACTTTGGACGTTCATATATGATAATGTTATGAGTAATAGTAAGACCAAGCGATTTTAATAATATATTGCATAATTTTTTAAAAAATAGCATATGCATATTGCACAGAATATATATGAATATTATTTTATATAATAATAAATTAGAAGTCAGTGGTAGCGCAGGGGCACAAACGTGTGTAAGTGCGATATGTTGTGGCTTCGCTTTGCTCTGGTGATGATATAAAACTTCGGAATTCGGCGGAGAATGGGGAACGGAGTATCTTAACACTAGGTTTCTTCTACCTATCTTACTGTGTGCGGAATATAGCGTGAAGCTATAAAAAGATATAGAGTGTAATTATATA
Source organism: Heliconius melpomene rosina (assembly GCF_056956725.1). Classification (NCBI taxonomy): domain Eukaryota; kingdom Metazoa; phylum Arthropoda; class Insecta; order Lepidoptera; family Nymphalidae; genus Heliconius; species Heliconius melpomene. Next base: position 12,024,956 of record NC_140389.1, on the reverse strand, counting down.
TATAGGCATGTTCCTACCTAATAAGAACAAAAAACCGGACAAGCGCGAGTCGGTGTCAATGTACAGTTTTCAGATTTTTTCCTGGACTAATACTATCTGTAGATGCCAGCTGCCAAATTTCATAATTCTAAGTAAACCGGAAGTACCCGATTAATTTTGATTTCCTTTATAGTCAAAATACGTTTTTTGCGATATAAACGGCCATACATTTTTTTTTAAGTAAATGTAAATACGTTTTATTTTTCAGGAAATTATGAGGCAGTAGGTCAGAGTATATGGTTTGAATTTTGAACTCGATTTCTCCAAGCATTCCTAAGATAAAGGCTCTCGACAGACATACAAACAGACAGAACACAGTCATCTTATAAGGGTTCCTTTTTTCCTTAAAAGGTACGGAACCCTAAAAAACCTATATAAAAATATGTATAAAATATAAAAAAAATTTGCAAAATATAATACGTACGAAGTACCTTGTAAATCTTATCACGTAAACAATTCTATTAAGTTACATTATATATTTTCATGTAATATGATAAATAGGACACCGCGATTATGTATGTAAGCACACGCTCGGTATCCACAATATTGAAACCCGCTTACTAAGGATAAAATGTAACATAATCCAAACAAACATTAAGCAAATAAAAAGCCTAAATTTCAATCATGTCACAATTAAATTAGTGAATTAATAGGCTATTTAAGTAAATTTTATATCAAATAGTATATTCACAGTATATATATTTATTAATATGGTATTTGCTAGAAAAATAAAGTTTTATGAATATATTAGTATCTACTCTTAGATTTATTCAGCTTCACCATTTGCCAGTATTCAGAAGAGGCATAGAGAGTTTAAAAAAAAAATCCTTATTCTCTTTCTGTTTATTGTAAAGCCACTGCGTAATTAACACGTAATAACACGTTTTATTGTCCATGATCGAAAAAAAATTATTTTAAGTACAAACCTAAGCTCAATAAATAATTTAAATAAATTCCCTTACGTGAGGATCTCTTCCACACTTACCCAGCACTTGTAGACACACACAGAGAGAGAGAGAGAGAGAGAGAGAGATTTGTCTATTCCCAACGACAAAATAAAACTGATTAAAGACTTAAAATTTTATAATGAATAAATAGTTATTTAACATATACATATACCTATAATAAAAAAGTGTGTTTTAATTTTTAATGGCGACAAAGTGAAAACGCCACGATCCACATCCAATCACAAATTTAAGTTCAAGACACGTCAACATGATTTACCTTTCTTTGGCGCTTAAATTTCGAAGGCTATTAAACGGAACGAGATTTCGTTTGAAACGCTGGCCCGTAAAAGTTTCGCAAGATTTCTTCGTAACCCATTTTGGTTATAATTCGATGGTACGGACCATGACGCGCGGAGCTCTTATACCGCAAACGAAACAAATAGAGAGGTAATCTTCGAAAACAACAAAGGGATACTGTTATCATAAAGACACTTTATGATCGCGAACAAGCCTCATAGGACGGACACGACAGGACCGAAGTCGCAGTGCACGACTATACTCGTAGTCCACATTGTTTCCGCATCATGTTGGATATCGAGGGCGATATTGAGGCTTCGCGCGCACCTAACTTGATTTGTCTTCGTACTTACGTATGAATAATAAACACACCACAATTATTTATCGACAAAAAGTTAGAATTGACTTAATAATAAGGCAGATAGGAGTTAATAAATATTGTATTTTTCGTAGTTCAACGCTTCATCCTGGATATAGTAGATATGCAAAAAGAACTTCTAGGCAAGTTCTAGGAAGTGTCTAGGCACTCCAATCTCTACCACGGCGTTCACAGTCAAGCCCATAAGTCAAGCCCATATAAGGCATTTTGTGTCTATTCTAAATAGAACTTTATTCTCACAAAATAGTTATCAGTTGCGTAGGAATAATTAGATTATAGTGTAATGTTAATAGAAAGCTAAGTTAAGCTGCGAGGATTAAAGAGCGTCAAGAAGCCGGCAGGTTCTTAAATTAGAGCAGACCACATGAGCGGTGCTCAGTGGGCGGTCGCTGGTGTGACACGTATCGACGTTACGTTACTCGGGGACCACAGAGCCGCAGCCTCACTGTTCACGCACGCGATCCACTGAGCAAACTGACATTGGTCAGATTTACTGCTTCCACATCGTGCACTAGATGCTCGATCGTGTGGTCCAAGATACGCAATAGATTGCGGCTCCTTACTAGAAACTCCTCATGTTAATAAGTTAACAAGTACACTCAGTGACTCTACTTATTACCTAAATATAACTAGCCGTATTACAACGACCTGAAAAAGACTCAAATGTGGTTTTAACACTCTACTTCCTGTTTTCACGACACATCGTTAAGGTTTTTTTTTTGTTTATTATTTAGGTATTTTATAATATGCATAAATGCTTACATCATAGTTTTTCCCCAAATAACATTATAGTACCCGTGCAATTTCTTTATAACTTTGTCATAATAACTAGATTTAGATGACTAAATTTGTCGGTGGTAAATGTACAATTTTTTAATTATCTACCCGTTAAACGTTACATGCGAGTATTTACACCGTATCATCACAATGTGCAATCGTAGACAGATACATACGCGCGTATGCCAGGTGCAGCAATCTCAGCCGCGCACGCGCACCCTCACTGAGCTTTTAATAAATTTCAATACATATAAAAAAGTCTATGAAAGCTGACGTCGTCGAATGCAGCAGTGCCGGTGTTCGGGTGCAGCTATGATTTCTGACGCAGATTGGTCGCCCTTCGCGAACAAAACACCGTTTGCTGGGTGTGCAAACAAGTTTTGGTTAAACGAAAAGGTGTCCCGGAATGGGTGTGCCGCCATATATATTAAGTAATTACAGTTTATTATTATATTGGATCAAAGATATCGAATATATATCTAATTAATTGAAATATATTTGAAACGAATGCATAATATTGCAATTGTGACAATATTACTATCACATTTATTATTTCACATTAATTATTTATTATTTGTATGAAATCTATCGTAATTTTTTGACTACGAAATGAAATGCGGTTGTAGTTTGGATTATAGATAAACATTTTTATCTTTTTTTAAGTATTATATATTACACATTACAAATAAAAATATTTAATAAATAATACCATTCTCTCTAGCCAAATAAAAATTTTAAGCAATTGTCTCTGGGTAGCGGAAATTTGTAAAAAACTCCGTACAGAGATGCTAACTAACAACATAAATAAGATGTAACAAGCGTATAAGAATTTGGAGGTCTTTTGATAAGAACGTATGGTTTAGTAGTGGCGCCTGGACGGTTATCCAGAGAGGCGGATTCAAATCTCACTACGTTTAATTTCTTACACATTTTTTTTAAAAAAAGGATATTAATAAAACGTATAAATTAACTACCTTTTTAAATCTAAATCTTAATCTACACCTGATTGTTGTAAGTTTGATTTATTCACCAGTACCATGAAAACATTAAAATGTACTTAACATTAAAATCTAACTTAAGCAAAAAGTTTATTAAATTTGTTTTACTCGCAAAGTTAGTTGTTAGTTCTCTGCCAATATTTCATGGTAAAAACCTTCCTTTACGAAAATAAAGATGATTACAATCCCAGGATAAAAGCACTTTTTTTTAGTTACATATAAGTTTTGAAGCAAAAACCGTTATTTGTCAGCATCAACTTGTCCGGTCATCAACTGCGCTAGCGCAGGGATGCAGCTGCCTTAACACGAACCCCAGATTTCCCCTTACCTTTGCACTATAAATACTATTTCGTTACCTTGAGTTATAAAAAATCGTGCAACGGTAACATTTCAAAAATAAATATTTTAATGTGGGAACCGAATAACACCCGTTTTCCTAAAATTCCGTGTTTTTTTATTTCCAGTAGATATAAAGTATAACAACAAAGCCACATCGAGATAATATTATTATTTGTAATATTATTGTATTTGTAGTTATATAATAACAGTATAAGTGTACCATATTAATAATATAGGTATTATTTATTTACACTGTTATAATATAAGTTAACAATATTACGAAAAATAATAAGATATAAAAATATATAGTGGCATTTGGAAACCATTATTAATTTCGCTAGTAAAAATTAATCTATTTTCTACATTTATCGTTGTGTATACATCGTATTTATAAATTTTACGATTTTTGATATATTTTAGGCCATCAAATCGAAGTGAAAAATATAAAAAGAGATATCAATAATAAAACCTCATAAACATGAAATTTACCCAAACAGAGTAATTGTTAGCTTTTCACACTTACACAGTAGAGCCTAAGCATAATCTAGTTTTTTTTTACTTGTAAAATTATTTGTCTATCATATATTTTTTTTATAAAAGTATTAATTTTTAAATATTTACTTTTTAATGTAGATTTAAAGTTTATATTTTAAACATATTTTGTTTATATGATGCAAAAAAAAATGTTTCTTTGTCGTTCGCGCGTATCTTTTGTTTGTTTTTCCAGCTGCATCTAAGGTTGCTCCTTATAGGATTGTTGAGTTGAGTTGAGCCTAGACACTAACTTTTCTTGTAAGATGTTTAAGTTTAATCCCTTCATTAGTAAAAAATACACTCCGATGAATTTCAAAACAATTGTGCACCTAAACAATTATTGTCATTTTAGATCCTCAAATGTTACGTTAGGTACATAACTTTAATTATTACAATTATAACAAGTAAACAATTCGCAATTCTTATCTTTTTTCATCTTATTTCTTCAATATGATATATTGAATTAATCAATGAGATAAAAAATTAAACTAAACATATCCTTCAAAATAATAATTTTAAAGTGCTGAATATAACAACGTATAACAAAAAGAATTTAAATAAATGAGGAGCTACACAGTATTAATTTCGAAATAGCAAATTATAGAGCGATTACAATCTATAAATAACATGTAAGTGGAGTAATGTACGGGCATGCATAGCGCATATTAGCGCGTATGTACGACGCGTCTCGCGAGGGTGAAAGGTGGCCGGTATGGTGCGGTGACGCACCGGCCGTTCTATAGCGTGTGCCGAAATCTCAGCTGTTGCTCTTTGTTATACATGGTGTTCTCTCTAAAATTGTTTATTTATTACAAATATAAATATGACAAATATTATCAGTTAAGTGGATATCTAATATTTTATGTTTATTAAATGTACAAATTGCTAACTCTTTCTTGTATGATACTTAATTATGCAAAATTTATTTTTCACCTCACGAGTATATAATAATTAATTAAAAATTACAATTTACTTACTCATAATTGATGTTATTATTCCATATCTATGATTAATTCTCTTTAAAATTAAACGACTCATCAAGAATTTTTCAACTGCATCTATTAATTAATTATTATTAAAATAAAACATGTTAAAAAGAAAACAGCCTGTATAAAAAATTCAATCCATCTGTATTAAAAGTGTTTATAAAAGCGTTGAATGGCTCTGTATGCTTTATATAGAACTATACAGCAATACCATTATTTAAAATTAAACTACTCACCTACCTGCACGGTTAATGTCATCAGTGTCAAAAAGTTGTAAATCTCAAATATACAATTTTTAAAAACAACTCTTATAGCACAATTCTCGTCGATAAAAAAATTATGAAATGGAAATCGTATATCTGAACACCTAAAGAGTATTTTTAAATGTACCTTCGCCTTACAAAGTAACCGAAATATTTAAAAAAGTGCAATTAAACGCCATTCGAGTTTGTCGGTTACGACGTTTAATTATGTGATACTCTAACAATGAATGGGGAGACCCTAATCGAGTAACTTACTTTCAAAAGGTATTTTGTTGAATAAATTCATATAGATCGAGTTGGGGTGGTGTATGGCGGGTAAGTCGTTTTATGTAGAGAGAACGACTCGATGCAGATGTACGATTCGGGTACAGACATGTGATTCTGCACGCATAACCAGCTGCAGGCATACTTGGGCACTGATTCAATTCAACATAGAGTCTATGCATGTGGGTGCTTACCTATACTCTGAACGTAACCTTAGTAAACAAAGAAAGAGATACAAGAAGATAATAACAAGATCATCTTACAAATTTTGCATTCCTAATAAAGAATTCTTACTATATAGATACATAATTAATTAGGCCATAACTAAATATATATTACAGAGCTGCTAACAAATTAGGTACGAGGCTGATGAACATAAAATATAATTACTACTATTAATTTGTATTGCTATGCTAACTCTTATTTAAAATGTATAACTACATTTTGTATAACATAGATACAGGTTTTAAAACGTACGAAAACACAAACAATGTGCTTACATTATATACCTACACAACAACAGTGATTTTATTCATATCACGTAATATATGTTAGGTATTAACCGCCAATTGTGTGACATTGGAAGCCGACTGGCGTATAGCACCACCTGCCCGCGGCGCCCCTGTCCATCGCTATTTCCGCCATAGCGCACGTCCCCCTGCGCCGGCGCAGCTCGTGCCGCGACCGTTACGCACGCGCCCCGGCCCCCGCGGCCGCGCACCTGGCCGACACAGCCGCAGCCGCACAGGCACCCCACACCACCCCACCACACCCCGCCCCCTACACCCCGTGACACGACGTGACCCGCGACCGCGATGACACTCCGAGTTAGGAGACTACTTATATATAAACTAAGAAGCATTCGTAGTTATCTATCTATAGGAGCACAAATTAAATAAACATAATCATGATAAGTTCACGTAAACAAGTAAAATTCACCTAAATTTTAATAAGATCTTTTCATATGTATGTCCTTCGGTAGTACCTACTTTTGTTTCAATTCATAGAAATATTGATACTTACTTAAATACGTTTGTTTAACTATTTACATAATATCTTATTTATATAAATATGTTTGTATCAAATTCTGTCGATTTGTTTACGTTTCCCAGGCCTAATTACCGATAACAACCCATTCATGAGGTATCGTTAGATAGAAATGAATACCGAAGGCATATTAAGTCAACAAATAAATTGTCATTATCATAATTGTAAAAATAACATGATAATTTGGAAATGGTTGATGGTTGACGGGCATGAATCGGTGAATTTAATTGTTATAACTGACCATCAATCGACGTGATTAGTCACAGATGTATATAAATCGGACAGTTGATGCGCATGCGCATGTTGATTCCTTGACACATTTGCAACCTGAGTCATGGTATAATTTCACAACACAAGGTTCTCGTCATCGTGATGTGGATTATCAGCTCACTTATACAGACTTTCATGTAGGGAATAGACAGATAAAGATTAACTTCCTTTGTATAAATGACATTCTCAGTTTTATACACGTACCTAAGTACCTACGGAACATTTATAAATTCCTTATAACACTTATGTGTTAAATGAATTATACATTTACTCTGTAATCCTCGTAGTATATTTTAGGTAATTTTTTCACATTTTTAAAACTTTTGGTTTTATAATAATTACTAGGTACATATTTCTTGGTTTTAAAGAGCACCCAATAACTATAGTACCTATTACTGTGGGAATTAACACTGGTTGTGAGACACTACAACAAAGAACTTATGGACGTTGTATTTCCGTGTTAGGAAGGGGTTGTAAGACCCTATTTGATTTGTTACTAGAACCAGGAAATATACTAAAACGGGTTTTCAGCTCAACCGGTTCAAAAATCATAAGTGGCTGTAGTTATTCAAAATTTAACTTTGTTTTATACACAAATTATATCTATAATAGATAATATTGATATAGGTGCCTATTAAGTACATAACCCTATGTTGTAAATTGAGTACTTACATAAGCTATAAAAATTTTAAGAATGACTAATTTCCATGTGTGTACCATTCCATTTCAAAACTGCTATTATTACTGTTGTAAATGTTAAACACGCAAAGTAGAGAATTTATCATCTAACCGATTTAATTTTATAGGAAAGCTTTAAACTTTTAACGGCATTTAAGAGGTATACAAGTAACGTGTTATATGCATACGTACATGTACCTATGTCTGTTCAATTCGTAAGTAACACCCTAATATGTTGGTATAATATTTGATTTCTTTACAAGAATAAAATTGTTAGCTCTTAATATTGCTTAAAATAAAGGACAACATTTTTATCCTTAATTTGTTAAAAAAAACCTTTTAAAACAGCAATTTCTTTAAAAACAGTTCCATAAAAATTAAATTTATTGAGAACCGCGTGTATTTGAAATAAGTACGAAAAGTTTTTATGGACCTTTAGATCAACCATAAAAACCATTATAATAATTTGAACATCAATTTCATCCACTATTGTTTTTCATAGTCATCATTATAATTATGACAATATGTATATGAGTATGTGTCACGTCGATCTCATTTAACATACCTTTTTTGCTATCTAGGTCAAATGATCTATACAACGAGTTTATAGTTATATAACTTTTAGCAATAATAATAACCTACGTCTTCATAATTTAAATCTTTTATAGGTGCATATGTAGCGTAGGTAAACGAACAACGAAACTAGTTTGGGCCCAAATAATAATCGCGACGAGACGGTTTCGTTCTCAATTATTATTATGCGGACGGGACCGTTTCACAAAGACGTATGGCTCAGTTCAAAGGTGCTTAACCCCAAAAGTTGCGCAAAAAATTAGATCGCCGGCTAAGACGAAAGTTCCAACCGGAACGGTGCTGAAGCTGGGCATATCGCACTAAGAGCGATGCGGCCGGGTGCGGAGGCGCAGGTGCCGCCGCCGCCCCGCTCCTCGCCCATTGGCCCGGCCCGCGCCCTCCGCCGATTGGGTACGGCGCACGTGCGCAGCCTACCGCCGCCACCTGGCCGCCGCTGCCGGGGAGCGCATATAAGCGGCCGACTTCCCTCACCGCACCACTTCCACTTCCCGACGTCGACGAGTGCACGCGCACGTCACTCGCGCTCCGAACACGAAGGTGTCGTCACGTCTTCTCGTTGTCTACTTGCATTGTGATTTATGGATTGTTTTGATACGCTAGTGAAATTGTGAACGTTACCAACATATTAACGGATCTGTACTATACTTTGCGTTTGAAGTGCTTGTGAAAAATAGTGGAAGATGCTTGTGGAAGATTCTCAAAGCGCTCGCGCAATGTTGTCGAAGAAATATGCGCACTGTCCGCTGAAGAAGCGGCCGGTGTTAGTCCGGGAGGAGCGTCCGGCGACGCCGCCTACTACGCCGCCTCACCCCGCCCACATGGCTACGCGGCTTTATTACGATTATCATTGTAAGTCAAGTTTAATTGTTAATAATTTTTAGGTTAATAATTTAACTAATATATATTCGTCATAATAAAAGTTTTCAAATTTTCAAATATCTCGTTAACAGACTTCTATATATACTTTATATATTTTTATTATCAACAAAATATTTTAACTAATTGGTTTATTTATTTTACTTTTTATATTACAAAATTGAATATCTATATATTTTATAATGTCGAAAGAATAAAGAATGGTTTTTAACAATCTTTTTTTCATTGTCTCATAGGTGATACTGAAAACGATGAACCAGAAAATCTAAGTACGAAGCCTGAAGATTTATCTAAAACTGGTAACTACCCCAGCAAGGCGACTTCACCGTTTGCCGCTGCAGCTATTAAACTTGAACCAAAAGAATGGCCACAGCAACAACTGGAGTACTTGGCAGCGTGCCGTGCACGACTAGAACCTGTGCCAGAAGTCGCCCGGCCAACACCGCAATACGCCTATTTACCGAGCCTTTATCCGGCGTACCCATTGGAGGAGTTATACCCCGCTGCGCCTGCGCTATCCTCACCTGGACACCCACAAATTTACCCTCACTACTCACCAGCATCGCCGCCTTCTTCATGTTCACCACCTCCATGTCCAGAAGACTTACGCTCCCCGAGCTCAGTCTCGTCTGACTCAGGTGTATCTGTATCAGCTCCCCGCCGCCCTCGTTATCAATGCCCCGACTGTGCAAAATCTTATTCCACATATTCTGGACTATCTAAACATCAACAATATCACTGTGCCGCCGCAGAAGGAAGCCTTGCGAGAAAATCTTTCAGCTGCAAATATTGCGCAAAAGTTTATACATCCCTTGGTGCCCTCAAGATGCACATTAGAACTCACACCTTACCTTGCAAATGCCATTTATGTGGGAAAGCTTTCTCACGACCATGGTTGCTGCAAGGACATATTCGTACTCATACTGGAGAAAAACCATTCTCGTGTCATCATTGTCGTCGTGCTTTCGCTGATAGATCGAACTTACGCGCCCATTTACAAACGCATTCTGATGTCAAGAAATATTCATGCACAAGCTGCGGTAAAACGTTTTCCCGCATGTCATTATTAAGTAAACACTTAGAAGGGGGGTGTGGTGCCCCTGGATCGTCCCCGTACGAATATAACCCGGAAGCTCTGCCATCAACACATACCCACCAACAACTTCCGCCACCTGCGACAGTTCATGTTTACTGAAAGACTGAACTAACAGAACCCTTGATCTCGAATGCTCTTGATTAAGATTTATTACTAACACTCACTAATGTAAAAAATAGTATACTTTTATTTAAAGTTAAATTATTTGTGTAAAATTATAAGTTAAAGAAGCATTTATAATGTTTTCGCTATTGTTATGTACGTCAATGAGTAAACAACTTAGATGTAAGTAAAATAAGCAATTTCGTAGATACGTTCAGTCGCCTTGTTGCGGCGTCGCTAGTCATATGGCATTTGTCGAGTGTCATACACTTACTTATACATATATGCATATATTCATATCCTAAGCCATGTACAAAGTGCCTTAATTATAGACGATTAATATATTCTTAAAAAATTATAATAATGTATATGCTAGGAGTCTATTATTTAATACCATTTATAAACACAAACTATTCGTGAGGCTGTAAAATTATGTTTTTTTTTTCATTTCTGTTACATATGTACGCAGAAAAATAAATTATTTTAAAAAATATCTACATATATATTTTATTTCATAGCCCCTTATTAAATGAATATCTAAGTATTTATATTATAAATATAGCATTTAATTACATAGAAATATTTTTTTCAGTATGTATATCAGACTTGCCAAGGGGATTTTCTCTTTGTACGACACTATCCATCCTTTTCTACTTGTAGTTGTATGTAGTTATTTGTTATTAGACTTTTACTTAGCTCAATCAACATCGCATGAAAAGAATCGGTAATGACTTAAAGTATTACATTACATGAAAACCGGTAAAGAGCGAGGTTGGAATCGCCCACCGAGGCTTCCGTACCGATTTCAGAATTATAGGTCAACGAGAAGTACAACATTTAAAAGTTGACAAACTTAAATTTGCGGGCATAAGCACTCATTTTGTATGACATAAATTACAAATATAACTATGTCATAATTTTTTTCTATGAAATACCTATAAATTTTCGCTTTTTGGACTTTTTTTATTTGTATTGCAAGTTCTCACTCAAATGCCAAATTTCATAACTGTACCTCCACGGGAACTTCCCTGTAGGTTTTGATTACGCGGCGAATTTCATTCAAAATGCAGCCAAATCGATGCTTTAGTGCTCATATGAGTATCTTTTGATTGCGTTGACTTAGAAGCTTTATTTTTCTGTGCCCCAAGGGACCGTAAATTTGGATATTTCATGTTAATTTGATACCTCTACATTCCTACCTACCTTCCTGCTATCTTCGAAATACTTGTTATTTACTTAAAAGGTCAATTGAATGTTAAATGTCTATTAAATTAAGTAAATATCTTAAAGAAATAAATATATCTATGTCACCACTGTTACGATAACGTCTCAAAGAATACTTAAATGTCATTTACCAATAAGAAAGTGATCTAATAAGATAACAATCAAATCGTTGTTAGCCTTTAACCTCGTCAAGAAACGTGCGCGAAGTTTCTTAATATTATCGATATTAGTTATGAACACATATCAAAATTACAATTGAAATCTATAAAATATTTTTAATGGTTAATTTTGAATTTTCCTGGATGTCTTTCCATTACTTTCTTATAAGAACACAGGAAAATCACCCATAATATGTATTTAGTTAAGATTTGAGCTTGTGTACATCAACGCCGGTAGTCGAGTATACATCAACCTACACAACTACCAATTAGAAAGAGCTAGTGAAGTTGTTATAGAGAGCGCACGTGCGCTTGTGAGCGCTCGGTCTGCAGAGAGCATCGCCGCCGGCGCGACGCGTGCGCTGCGTCTGCGCGCGTCGTCCAACACGATTATATTCCAATTAATTAATTCTGTCCTTATTTAAATCATGATTATCTAAGTCGAGATTAGCCACTGATATAAATTACCAGCTGGAGTTAACACTTCTAAATCTTACGAGAGCTACAATTTTCTAATAGGTGGGAATATATTTTATTTGAACTTAAACAAACTAATAAACATTCATACAAACGATCGTCCTTTACGCCGTATTCCGCACATAGCAGGCAGAGGGAATCTAGTGTCAAGACACTCCGTTTCCAATAAGACACTTCCGTTCTCCACTTTCTGCCGAATATAAATTATATTATTAATGGTCAATTATAATAAGGACTAAATATTAAATAGTATTTTGGACATTACTATGTCACAATTGAAGATGTATCCAAGAGTAGGTAAGTCTACAATCCCTATAGATTTAAGACTAACAGCGGCAATGGACTAAGTCGGGCTCAGACGATAAGCATGATTTGTAACGTGGCACGTCGGCGCGTGCGCTCAAATAAATGTGATTTCAATGCGCACCTTCCAATAAATTATCTAACCCAGTTTTGATATGACAATATTATAATTTATAAACTCTTCACATTTGTATTCTCTGATAATATACATGGATCAAGAAAAAAAATTCTAATGTATCATGTATTTTTGTAAAATTTAAACGTAGTTGGCACTATTATTGAAAAATAGTAGCTTTATTATTTTTGAATTGACTACAAAGATATGTCAAGAGAGTCCAGACCTTTAGGTTTTATAGAACGTAACCTGAATTCTAACTTACCAAAAGAAATAATAAAATACCATGGAAAGTTTAGATTCGTATTTTAAAATTCAAATCATCTATTTAAAAAAGCACAAATAAATGAAAATCTAAAATTTAAAGGTAAGGAAATCCTTAAGAAAATCATGATACCAGCCGCTTCGATAAATCGCATGATCTTGTGCCAATAACTACAGGCAAGACGGTGAAGTATGGTGCAGGGCGCGCGTGGGCGGGACGCGACGCGCTTCAACGCCTTACAAAAGATTATTCTCTAGTAGCGAACCTTTATAGATTCGTCTACGTAGATTCTAGTTCGTTATATACGAAAAGCCGGCTCTAACTCTTTAAATCTCTCTCTAAATTAAGTGCAGACACTTTTAGCTTCACGCTGTATCTCACAACGTAGGGAGAGCCAACTTAGTGTTAAATCTCAACCATTTCCTAATTTTCGCCGAATTCTGGAGGAATTATGTGTTACGTTACCAGAGCAAATGAATGAGCATTTCCCCACTCGAGGAAATGAAATATTTAATATTTTCATTTCCTCGAGTGGGAATCGAACCTGTGAGTTCGCCTGCCTTCTTGTTCTGCCGGCCTGTCACGTTTGCAGTCGCACGCTAGTGCCTCTGCGCCATGACGGCCGGCTACAAAAGCAAGTTAATTTTTGTTTATAAATTACATAAAGAACATACCATTGGTTAGAGCCAATGGTCTAATTAACATTTTAAAATTTATATCTTGCATCGGTTGACATATTTGACTACATCCTGCTTAAGAAACTTAAATTCGTGTATAATTTGCTAAATATCTAATTTTAACAATAAAAAACAGTAACTAATTTCGATTTTATGTAATCAACCAAGCTTTTGGAATTATCTCCGTACAAAAGACATCAACGTGTACATATCAGTTAACATACTAATTATTATTTCGTCTAATACATACATAATTTGATGAATATAGTAAAATGTATATTGGTTATATTTATATAACCGTAAGATCGTCGTGACGCAGTGGCACAAGCGGGTTGTGGGTTCGATTCCCACTCGGGGAAATGAATTGTTATTTATTACATTTCTTCGCTCTAGTAACAAGATAAGTCACGGTGTTGAGTTCCTCCACTCAACATGCAATACCTGAAAATTTTGGCGGAAAGTGGTGAATGAAATGTCTTAACACTAGGTTTCAGAGGGTAGATAGACTACCCTGCTATCTGCGGAATACAGGGTGAAGTTAGAAAATAAATTATACATGAAAATATACGACTATCTTTTACATTTTTATCTTGTATTGTATTCCTTCTTTAGCACATTTAATTAAATAAATATAATACAAAATGTGGTAAGTTATGATACGGATTGTTTATGAAAGCTTTGTTACGAGTTCGTTAAAGTACGCAAGAGAACATAAACAGCCTATCTTAGTACAAAACGTAACGAAGAGACTACATCATTGTTGCTGGATGCTTTACAAAGCCCAAAGAAATCTACAGATTATTTTTCCTTTATATTCTCTAATATATTTTAAGCGTAATATAATACAATTGAAGAAAAATTTAAATATTAATTTTAATATCTTTTTATAGTTAAATATGTAAATCACTTTAAACTTTAAATTGCTAAGATTCGGTGATAGTCCGTCGAGAGGACTACAACGACGCGGGCGTTAATACAATAATCCTGTCGGTATAAAAATTAACCGGTGTGTAACGGTACCGCGCGTAGGCGCCCGACCCTCACCTCCGACCGAGCCAGAGTCCTCATGTGCGAAATTGTTTCATATAATTTGATTTATAGATTATATTTTTATATGTGCAAAACGTAAATATATTTAAGTGTATATATTTCTGTGTTATATTTAACATTATTATGAAATAGTGAATGTAAAAAAAGCCGATGTTCTTCGAAGCTTATGAATTAAACGCACATATTTTTCGTAAATAAAATGTTTATCAATCTCAAAAGTAATATCGCTCCAAAAGCATAAATGCTCAAGTGGAGAAATCCATTATTATAGAAAGTTAAACATTATTGCAGAATTCCGTTTTACTTTCATTTCATATTGTGTATCTGGAAAACATAAAAAACTTAATCATATCAATAAAATCACCACCAATAACTAAAGATGCAATCACCACATGCGCGGGTTTATGACGGAGAAATCAGCACGATGATAAACTCTCATCATTAAATGCCATTCGTTAAAATATCCCCTTAGTAAAAATCTGTAACAAGAAAGGTAATAAAAGAAATAACAATGAATAAAATGTCAATTATAACAGGTGAAATCGCGACAGGTCCGGGTCGGGCAGCGTCATCAGTAATTATAAATAAAATATAGCAATTGTGTGTCGCCGCGGCGGCCGCCTTGCTGCCGCCTTGCGGGGCACTCATATTGGGTTCTATCGTATATCTACATAGCCATTTTTATATATTTTGATCATTTGGTGCAACAATGACGAAATTGTATTGTTTCTTTCAACTAACAAATGACTTGTTATTTACATTTAAAAATATACCTATAATTATTATGATGGAAAAGGAAAAACAAATTAAACTGAATTGAATACAAAAAAAATATAAATGAATACAGTTCAGGTTTTATTGTAAATATAACATGTAGTAATACAAGTAACATTACACAAACCTGGTATAATTACTTATACACAAATATATGCGTAATTTATAAAATTAGCCTTATCTTCTAAATCCAACTGTCGGACACATGGCGGTTTGAAGAATGTTAGTATAAGTGTAATAAAAAGTGGTAATGTCACGGCGATAGGGGTAGAGGGTGTAGAGCAGCGGAGCGTGGAGCACGGTCACTGCAGGCTGCGCACGCGTCTACACGTACTACGTGCTTTCTTGACACGTGCCATTTTATTATAACATTTTATATTTCATATAAATACAATTGACACTGCGCTTAAGCATTATCCCATTGTAGTTCCGCATTAGGCTGACTTGCGTAATCTCGTGCGGGCTCTGATAACCTTTGCCTGTACGTAGCGTAGGCGATCTAGTATTTGTTCATCGTGGCCACCCAGCGGGCAGATAATTACCCATTATATTTTTATATATATAACCCAGCAAGTAACTACATATGGTGCCTTTAAAGCTTTCCAATTCAAAACTGTAAGTAATAAAGAATTTTGTTAACGACTAAACTAAAGCAAGAACAGGAACATTGAGTCAAACGAAACAAGGATATTCAAAGATCTTACGAATACAAAATTAATAGTTTCTAATGTAACAGAAAATCTAGTGTTTATAAACGATATATTCTGTTTTCATTAGTCACTATTTTGCAAACATGTTTGAGATAGCCGAGTGGCTATTGTTACAAGCAATAGGAACAACGTATCTACCATGCTACATTTTCAGGTACTGTCATTTTAATATTTTATGTTAAATAAATAGCACAAGAAATAAAGGAATATATGTAGATATATAATATTTATTTGCTTTAAATATTTTTTTGTGTAGTTATACTAATATATAAAAAACAAAATAAAATTTATGAAGCATGACAAGATAAATAGTTTCAAGGCAAGTGAAAGTCATTACTTAATAAGTCAAAACGAAGTTTGTTTTCTTTTTATGCAGGTCGTCATAGGAACAGGCCTCTATGGAAGTGATGCCGTGTCAGGTGTTGGTGTGCTGTACGGTCGCCGGTCGGTGCGCTGCAAGTGCCGGCCACGGTTGACGGGCCCGGCGTGCGGGCGGTTGGCAGTTGGCAGCACGCGCCTCGCACACGACAGGTGGACGTCACGCGCCGTTACATTGCTCGTATATGCTCTAATATAACATATTAGATATTGTGTTTATCATTACTTCAAGCCGCAACTATAATCTTCTTAAACATATATATTTACAAATCTGAAGCCTATTTAATACATATTATGCAGTTATTTGTGGTTAGTACGTAATAAATGCTTTCATGGCAGTTTTCGAGCAATTTGATGGTTAAATTATCAATCAATTGCCGCTGAGCATGCAGCTCCTGGCAGTGGCTGCTCGCAGCGTCCGCACGTCCTCGCCCGGCGCGCTCGTCCGAGTGCTTCGACCTCACGCACTCGCAATTTACAGCTTTATCACCCGTTATTATTCTTAATAACATACTGTGCCACGACGACACATTAACCTCATCAAAATTCGCAACCCTCTTATTGTAATTATGGTGGCATTTCACAAGGGAAAATCGAACATTCGATAAATTATTTTAAAGCGTTACTTTACCGAATTCTTTATCGTGATGCTCACCAGAACATGAATATAAATCATTTTGTACGGAAAAATCTTTCGTACATCTTCAATCTTTAGATTACGATCTTGCTCGTATGTAAAGATTTTAAGATCTTCGCAATTCAAAAAGTTGTTTAAAACTCATTACATCACCGTTATGAGTCGATAAGAGCGTGAAATTTTGGTAATTGGTAATATTGTGGAAGGCACATACAATATTCGGCAGTAATTTATTTTTATAGAGACCGCTGTCGTATCATATTTTTCGTGCCGAATATTAAATATCTTCATTTATCATAATTGAAGTAAATGTTACTAAAATTGAAATATAACTTCCGATAACCGATTTACAAATATATTATTTGCTATTTTTACTAAATAAAACCTAATGGACATCATACCGGTATCATAAATACTAGTACATTGTCGCATCGGTATTTTGAGTGAATCGCATCCGTGTGTCAGTGTCCATTACATCGTAATCAATCATATCGTAAGTTCAAGTTTCAATGTTAGCGCGCGTCGTTTTGGTCCGAGACAGGCTTTCGACACGGACGGAATGAATATAGCAGATAATATGATAAGAGCCTCTGGAGACACCGCAGTCACGGCTACTCATTACCTATAACCACATTGGATAGGCCTGTTCAACTTTACGCACGTCTTTATTAAATATAAAAACTTAAGCCAAAAAGTATTAAAAGTATATAAAAATCAGAAAATAAATCAGCTTCACGATGTATTCCACACACATCAAGCTAGGCAGAGGGAACCTAGTGTTAAGACACTCTGTTTCCCAGTTTCCACCGAATTTTTCGAGGATTGTGTGTTGAGTCGCCGAATATAATATATAATAATAGAACTGAACCTACAACCTTTTGCCCCTGCGCCACGATAGCCTCAAGTAAAAGTATATACTAAAATGATAATAAAATATAATTCCAATGAATTATCACGTTTGAATGTTCGCCGAAAAGTATTCCAACTGCAATATATTAATAATACCTAAGTGCATGTCAATAGCGCGTGCGCAGTATTATGTGAAGTGCTCTTAACGATTTAAGTGTTGAAGAGTCGAAGTAGGATCATTTATTATTTTATCATATACATACGTAAGTCGATTTTACTTTTGATTTGCCTTAAGGAATGTTTAAGGTATAACTATCAGCTTGTAACATAACTTTAAAACTTTTCTGTGTTATTTATACACTAAGAAAAGAAAATATTTAGAATTATTTAAAAATTTTAGCGAGACACGTATCCAAGCCTCTTAGATATCATCTTTTTCATCACCTCCTGAAATTAATTTATATTTTTGTTATCGTAAGAGTTTTATAAGATGAGCACTTTTTTTTCTTGGTCAAACATACGAGTGTACGATTTAAAGTTAGTATTATAAAAAGTACTCGTAGTTTTTGTTGTTATAAAGTATTTAAAAAATGAACTATACCTACGCTGCAATGAATATAATAAAAAATTAAGCCAACTTTATTTAATTATCTAGTTGAAAAATATTCCTTCAAATGTGTAGTTCTTTCTGTATTAAAAGGAATATTTTTATATCTAATATTCTATTAGATAATAATAGATTTTTTCTACTCTCCTCACAATCCATACAATGTTATTTAATATATGTTTAAAATAAACAGAATCTGGTTTATTTATAAATAATTTATGTCAATCATCATACATATTCCAACAATAGAAGAACGTAACACATTTCAATGTGTCACCATTTAGAGTTAAGACATGAGCCATGCGGGCACAGGTGCGCACACGACGCTCGTGCAGCGTGCAGGTAAGCTTGCTAACTGCGAACAGCTCCTGTCCACCTGTTCCGTAACACTGACCAGTATAGTAAAATTGTGATTTTTTTATGAAACTGACATTATTTTTATAAGCAAAAATTCAAATAAATATCTAAGTAAATGATAAGTTAATAAATATTCATCCAGAATTCTGCGGAAAATGGGGATAGGAGTATGTTAACATCAGGTTCCCTTTGCCTATCTTTCTGTACACGATGTAGCGATATGTGATGCAAAAAAAAATCCTAAAATCTTCTTTCTCTTTTTTTAAATTCGTACTCTTTTGTCATTGCTTCTGGATAAGTTGGGTAAAAGTTACTCCATGTTTATTTTTCCGCTCCATTATGAATTGGGTCACAAAACCCAAAGCTGCATTTTGTCAAAATATTTAATAAATCTACGATCATCGCAGTCAGTGGTACACATTTGAACCGTGCCATGATCATTTTATTATAAGCACACATATACCCAAATGCAAAAATATGATAAATATTATTATTATTATTAATTTTATTTTAACTTTACGTCGTATCCCGCACATAGCAGGGTAGGCAGAGGGAATCTGGGACCCTAGAGTAAAGACACTTCCGTTCCCACGCTTGTGCCCTAGTGCCACGACTGGCTTCTATATTTATTGTCAAAAATGCATAATAATTTTCAGCAAAAAACTATAATTCAATTTTTTATTAATAATTGCTAAATGTGATAATTACAATTGAAATAACGAAGTGAAATGGTGTTTGAAGTCGATTAGTAATGGAAACTATCCATTAATGAGCGACACGAGACGGCCGCTATCATTGGCCATAAGTTACTCTAGCATTAGTGAGCTGGGAAATAATCGCGGAGGCGGAACTATTTCCCACCCAGTACTTAAACTATTAATTGTTGCAAAGCTTATAGATATATAAATTACTTATTATGATTATATTGTATGAAAAATCGTATATTACCATTTTAAATATTTAATGGTAATGGTTTAGGGAAAAATTGCATTGTTTAGTATTATAATTTGTATTTGACAGAGCTGTTAGAAGTAGATGGAATCTTATTTATTTTTTTATTTTATAAAAATAATAATATACTAGTGTATAAAATTATTTAATGACATGGAAACGAAATAAACTACCATCGAAATACGCGAAACATGTGGTTCTTGACAATATCTCGCCCACAATTAATACAAATATTATTTTAAATACTTACAGATACTGATAATATTAAACAACAGAGCTCAACCTGTATTGATGCTCCCACATACGTTTTGTTCTGAGTGGACATCGAACCCTGGACGTCCCTGTTAACATAAAGAGTTAAAAATAATAACTTAAAAAGCCTTTATTACATAAACACTATCATAATTATGAAATCGGCTTAATAATCGTTTTCAGTCTTGGAACCCCAATTTAAAAACCAAATTCTGAACAGGAACTACAGTGATGAGATGACTTGACACATTATTTAAATTTAAAACAGGTTGGCACGTCCGTTTTTTCATACTTGTTATTGGATTGTTTTGTTCCTAAGCAGTTTTTGCAAAACTAAAAAATTTTTCACCATATGGGGTCATATCTTTTGAAAGATTATTTTAATGACAATGTAGAGAAAACATATGGCCAATTAATTTCTGCTAACTCTCCTAGATGAGCGCGGTGGAACATTTCATTAGCTGTATCCAAAAAAATTACTTCATTAAAGACTCGGACCATATTGTTTAGTTTTTGTGAAATATTTGTGTTGTATAACCACTTTTATATGAGCAATATCAATTAAATAATAGTTAGTACTTTTATTTTATTGACGTTATTTATAAATTAACTCCAATTTAATCAACTATGATTTACTGTAATAAGCATGTTAAACGCAAATTAAAATTTTAAAAGCTTCACGCATAACGTGTTATGTGATTTTTTAAAAATTAATCAACATAACAAATATATTATATAACATAATTATGTGTAATATATAACACAAATAGTTTATATTTTTGTTCTAACAGTACGTTTGAATGAAGGTGGTATTTAATTTAGTCATATTCATGAGTGCAAATGAGTATGTGTGGTAAGTCACAACCTGCTCGAAGCAAGTTTCTCGGCGCGTCGAGGCGACCATCTGGTGGGCGAACGCTTTTTTATTTTCCAAACGTGTCGTCTTGGATTCTTGTTTTTTGCATTGGCTGGCGCTCGCTTCTTTACTTTTTTTGTATAGCCAAGTTGCAGTTAACAGGTGGCAGGTTGTATGCAGGTGAGACCTGAGATTTTAACTCAAATTGTGTTAACCTCAGTGTGAAAAATCACGCGTGCTACTAAGAAAATAAAAAAAAGATGAAAATGTACAATATTATACCTGTATCTATTTAGGTAATAGGTTAATAAGATTACAATTACATAATAGCGCAAAACAGTTAAAATTTAATGAGAAACATGAAGTCCTACCTGACTACCTCGTAAAAATACCTATAGAAAATATCTGACCATAAAAAATTAAAACATGCTATCTGTTGTCGGCTTTATTGTTATAATTAACGTTGTACAAAATGGAAACAGGCATATATTAACCATTTCAATTTATTTAAGTAATAGTTATTGTTTTTTTTTGATAAATTAGTAATTATAAGTGGCAGAATCTATTTACAATATGTTATTATTTCTAGTTTTTACACTGTTAGTGATTATGTTTTATATATTTAAAAAAACAATAACAACAACAACATAAATATATATTTATCATATCGGTTGAACTTCACAAAGTATTTAGAACCAAACATAGTATCTTCTGCTGAAAATCTAGTTTATTTAATACTTTTAATATCTATTTTGTTCACGCTGTATCCCGCATGTAACCCAGGCAGGGGGACAGTAGGCAGAGGGACCGAATTCTGGTGGCATTCCGTGTTGAGTGGCAGAACTCAACGCTGCGATTTTGCCTCGACACCAGAGCGAAGAAATGAAAACATGAAATATTTCATTTCTTGAAGTGGGAATCGAAACCACAACACAACGACCGCGACTGGCTGAGTAGTTTTTTGAATCTGCAACTATCGATTAAATATATATCGAACGTTCAGCTCTAGCTGTTCCAACTTTATTATTTATATTTATCCCACTTTTTTATTTATTATAGATAATTACAACGACCACGCTTTTAATATTTACTTTGTATACCTACCTACCTGTCGTACAAAAAATAATATGAACCGCTCGAACTATTGTTTTATTGTTCAAGAAATACAAAATTGAACATGTAGTTCACAAAGTGTACATCATTATTTGGATTTTTGGCTTAACAAGTATTAACTTGTGTGAAAGCTTGAAAAATTGTGCCTATTACCGAGAGCGCACTCAATAGGCAGGCAGACCTACACCGTTAGCCTCTAGATCACGACTCAGCGGATTATTCGAACACAAAGAGAGCCAGCGTGCGACGGACGGACACAATCACTCATAGCGCGAGTTTGTCATACGAGTAGAGCAACGGCGACGACGCGTCGATCACCGCGCGACACGCTTTGTTACGGACTTACGGTCTGCCACCACCACCACTTCAATTGACCCACTAAATATGTTCCAGGAGAACAGTACAGTACAGTACTTCCTTCTAACAGTTTCATATACATATAGATTTTTGTAATTATAACTTAGTAAAGTAAATAACATTTAGTATGATTTACTTTATTGAAGCGTTGCTGCAAGCAACTATCGATATTTGTTACATACCTGAAAAAATATGTTATGAGAAGTAATATTTATTCATCGACTGGTGTCTGCCATATTATTTCAGAAACTTTCTACAGGCGTAGTCGTTCGAATTGTCTGCGAGACGGCTGTAAAAGCGTTCACCCATAAAGTGATATATAGGTTAAGACAGGCTCTCAAAAATCATTCAAAGTACCGTAATCTCATCCTTTTATTTTGTAATTTCTTCTTACTACCAATTTTGAAGAGTCGTTTAACATTTTTAGGGCTTATTTTATGGCCTTGTGTCTGATGAACATCCACAGTTTTTATTTTACATTACGACTCTCCCAATTCGATGAAAGTATATCATATTTTGCTTGTGCTTTCCAATCATTAAAAGTTATGTTTTTTATGGGAAGTGATGTCGCCTTTCTTAAATGTTTAACGATGTGGCTATTTACTAAGATAACTATGAACTTACTTATAAGTACATTAAATAGATTATGTGTGATGATAGTACCAATAATAAATTATTGCTTGATATTCCATACATATGTATAGAATCAATGTTTAATTTTGTCTAGAGTCTATATATTACGTGAGTCAGGCGAACTTTAGTGTAAATTTTTAAACTATAACGCCTCGCTTGTGAGCTGCTATGCGTAGGCGTACTGGGACTGGGAATCGATTTGATTCCCTCTTCAATGTTAGCAAGGTTTTTTGTTTCCTCAAAAATATATAAAATGTTTTAGAAATATCTACAGACTATGTTTCCGTATCAAAAACGAAAAGAAATAAAATATTATTTCATACTAATAAATTTTACTAACTTATTGCTTTTGAACGAATATATCACCTAAGTAAAGCAGCATGTATAAAATACTACTTTTGAATAACAAAATGTAATTCTTGCACTCTAATATATTTCTTAGTAATATTAGTTATAACATAATTTTTTGGCGAAATAAAATTGACAAGTATTGAAGTATTGTAAGAGGAGGGAAGCAGGCGGCAGTCGCTATAGCCGGGGCGGCGTTCGGGAGCCGCGCGCCCACGCTGCGCCTGTCGGTGTCAGCGGCACCACGCTCAGTTGCTTAAATATCTTACTTTCACATTTGTTACAAGTAAACGTCAAGAACTCATCATGTTCTACAACAATATACCACGCCTTGTCTTTCTCCACTTAAATTATAAAACGAATACCCAACAACGAATATATGGGGCTTAGCGGCGTGAGTTTTGGAAGCGTATGCGATTGGACAAATATTCTTACGAAATAATTAAGTTACTACAAAATCAAAGAAAGAAGATAAAAAAAAATGTTGTTAGTTATTTTGAAAATGCGAACACCTGAGTTTTGGTAAGTTGAACAATAAGAAATAAGGCTGGCACTAGGGATGTCCCCTTTGTAAAATAGGTCATCTTAAAGGACATTTATTTCCTGAAATACAAAAATAAAACTATACATATGGGGTATATATAAATCTAGCCCAAGATCTTAAAATAAACCGCATGTACAAACATTATCTTGACACGCCCGTTTCCTACGACGAACAAGTGACTAATGAAGCATTGCTCGTCTAAATATTCATGAAGGCAGTTAGCGTGCGTGCTCGCGCCCAAAACTGGAAGCTCTAGCATCTACTCTCGTAACCTCCACAAAAGGATTAAGAGGAAATGTATTTAGACCAAACCTTTGATTGCATCTAAAATATGTATAAAAGCTTGTGAAGTTCGGAATCTACATATTAAACTGAAGTATTTAATAATAATTTACAGTGATGTGATTGTAGTAAACGGATAGATATACTTATTACTTATGATACGTATATATAACTGACTACACATATTACCCAAAAAAGTTAGCATAGAAATTGTATTCGACAAAAAATCATCCTCTTAAAAGTTATGAGTTAAGAAGAAAGATTTACTTCCTACTGGCATTAACACCAACGTTTGTCAGGGTCTGCTTTTCGGCTCAACCTACTCCACTTTGCACGGTCTTTAACGTAATTCTCCAGTAACTATTTTATATATATATTGTCTGATAACGACGACATATTATATAATTATACATAATTTGCAAGTGACGTTAACAGTACCATAGTTGTATTATACTACTTTGCCTTAAATATTAAGGATTGTTTACTTCTACTATGTATTGTGTTATTATAAGGAGTTTCTCATCTCACCTTTGTTGCGGAATGCTTGTTCTTAACTGTGCTGTGATACTCAACTAAAGGAAAAATATTTTTTCTCTAGTGCGTATAATAGTATGTGTCTAAAATTCCAACCCAGCATTCTTGTTAGGTGCCTACTTGTTAGTTTGAGATGGTTTCATTTGATATTAGAATATTTGTTCGTTATTCAAAAATATTCGCCCTTGTTATTGTCTGTGGCGGCGTGAGCTATTATTGTGAATTCAGACAGAGCCGTGATCGACATCTATTTACTTTTGAACTTAACAACAGAGTAAACACCCATTATTAAGCGAACGCGTTCCAAAAACTCCACATCGACTATATCCATTGTAGTTTGTCTAAACCGTTACAAAAATCACGGTTAATTATCTCATTAAAATATCATAGTGTTTTTTGTACTCGTGATCAAACATCTACTTTTAAAATATGGCGTACATGATCCAAATTTCGATTTATTGTGTATATTTAAAACTATAATGAATGAACATCATGATAATATAAAAGAACCAATCAAGTGGGAGTCGGTCTTATCCACTGAGGGTTCCGTACCAATTTTATGATTATAACCTGTATGTCAACAGGAACCTATAGATTTGACAAACTTAAGCTTGCGGTGGGCTGGTTGCGCTCATTTTTTTTGAAATAAACTACAAATACAAATTAGTAACGTTTTTTTTATATGGTACCTATAAATTTTGGTTGTTCGAATATTTTGTATGTTTATATAGTAAGTTATCATTTTATGCATTTTTTTAATTGTAGGTCCACGGAAAGTACCTTATAGGTTTGGATTACGCGAAATATTCATAAACGATCGTGTCTTTTCGTCGTTGACAAAGAATTTTAGAAATACTTTTCCATACATTTTTGGTATAGGTAGCATAAAATTATAGGTAAGAATATAAAAGTTTATAGAATTACGAAGCTTGCGTACTGTGCTCTTAATGCCGCCGTTTTTCTGTCATGTAGGCTAGTGTTAATTAACAAGATTTAAAATATATCTAGTATAAAATAAAACACATATTTTAACAAAGTATCATAGTAAAATGGTAAATACCTACGCCGTAAGCGGCGTCAGTAACCGCAATTATATTTTCTCTTTACAGTAAGGCTCTACTCGGGTGTCATTGAGAGAAAGCAGTGCAATACAGACGCCGCGAATCCGACACGTGTCACTAGTTATTTAATTAGTGTAGGGTGTCGGTGCTGGTGACGCTGACCACATACAACGGTTACCTGCGGCCGCGCAGCCGACCGCCCCCTGTAGCCGGAACGAAATGCGATAACTGCCCGCTACTAGAATCTTACATGCTTCACAAATTAATGATCAATTTTCATTACACATGTTCAACTCTTTTTATGTCTACCTTTTTGTTTTTTAATGCAATATTTAATTAGAATATATGTGAATACTCATTCAAAGCGTATAGGCTTAATAGCCAGATTAATTAAAAATTATTTATGGTTCACTTAGCTTAGAGAAATTACTGAATGTAATTTTCCTTCAAGTTCCATGACAGTTTTAAATGGGATATAGTACTCGTACTGTAGATACAGTATCTACAGCACTATATCCCATTGTTTTGTTTATTATAAGAATAATATGAATAACATTGAGCAAGATCGTACAAAAGCAATTCATTATATGTTAATTTTCACTGATGCATAATTTAGAATTAATGATACCTCTAAATGACTTTAACATTAGTTACAAACATCTTTTGTATTAAAAATGTAACGGTTGCCGCGCGCATCGTGTTAGTAAGAGGTTAGTTAAGTCACGTTTAGTTTTATCAGTGAGATATCTTATAATTACATAAGTTTGAAACAATTTATTTGAGACAAGGACACATATTGCCAGCATCATTATTCTTATAATATATTAATGAAAAAATATTAAAGAGATTAATGTTCTCGTTAAATTGAATTTCATAAAAACAATGAGTTCAATACGTTACACAAATATAATAGATCACCAAGAAGAAACATTAACTTAAAAAAGGTTAAACTGTAAATAATTTCCGCAAAATAAAAAAATAGTACTGAAAAGAATATCATTTATCTAATTGAATCATTTAAAAATTAAGGAAACGTTCTCACTTGTGCCACTTTTTATTTACTACGAGTATATTAGAAACAAAAGAAAGACCTTCATAATTTAAAAATGTTAAATATGTTCATAGCATCAATAAATCTTTGATACCAATAATAGTATTTCGGCATAATTATATAAAGTGGTTCTTCGATGAGGTTATGGAGCCGACAAACAAAATTCTCGGTTCCCATACCTATTGATTCTCTAACTAATAGATAGATAGTATTTAAATACAATGTGAAGTATTTTAATGATCATAGTTTTATTTGGTTTAATACTTATTCACGACAAACTTAATAAATAATTATTATCTAGTATTTATACACAACAAAAATATTTGACCATTTTTAACATTAATACGAAAATTTAAAAAAATATCAAAGTGATAATAATTATGTATGAAACAGGTATCTTCAAAATTCTTGATGTAAATACGTCTGACAGGTATACCAGGAAGAATGTATCTTAGAAGGAATTTATCTAGTAGACGTCGTAAATTTTCCACGGTTCTTCTTTGTTTCTGTTCTTAGAAAATATAGAGGATTATGAGAATACTCACATAACTGAATATTCACATATTTGTATCTATTTATACATGTTGTCACACAAAATAATTACAATTTAAACCCTACGAGTAAAGTCACGTAAATTTAATGTAAATTCCTAAAGAGAAATACAAATATTTCTAGAAAAATTGCAATTCCTAAATAATAAAAAAAATGAATATTTTTTAAGGATTCCAGATCTCAACTACCTCTCCTACGGCTCACTCTTGTTTCATTAATCTTTTTTGTCATTTTTGCACCACTCATTCTCTCGTCATATCAAAACCACCTTCTTCATTCTGTATCTCTTCATTGCGAATTCAGCCAGCTTATCTGACCCCGCATATCCTACGAAGTGATTACATCTTCCTTTCGTTCTTCTTCTGTAATACATGCGTTTCGCTGCCATATAGCAGCGTTGGTTACAGATAATTCTTTTTCTACCGGCAGCAGTACGCCTTTCCACATCCATTCCTACCTCTTCATTCTCGGTCTAATTTCATTCTGTCTTTTCTTAATTTCTTTCAAATATCTTTGCCTTTATTTAATTATTGTATCTGAAATAAATATAACATGTGGTTTAAGTTACCATTAGATAAAAATTAAGAATGATATTTTTAACAAAACATAATTGCCTATTTCGTCTATATGTCCATCTAAAGTGTCTGAATGTAATTACCAAAAGTCAAAATGGTCCGCCCACTAGAACTCTTAAGTTCTTTAACAACCTGCTCAAAAAGAAAATTACACTATTACACTTTGTATGGCTGTTGAATTATTATTTTACAATAATATTTAAAATAGCTTATTTGTATCATTATTGTCTATAATAAACGTTCAAATTGTGGGAAGGGTAATTTATCAAAGAAACTCATTTCATTGTATTGTTGCGTTGGCTGGGCTATCGATAGTATTAAACATTGATATCGCCATATCGTCGTTAATTTGAATGTACGTAACTAATTTTTATTTTTTATATTAGTAACAAATAAAATCTAAATTAGACGGGACTTACGTAAAAACTGTAAATTTTATTATTATATGTAACAGGGTACGATACTATGATACTGTCTCTCTACCGTTGTAATGCGTTCTCGTAAATACTTAGTTAGTAAAGAAAGCTTTAGTAGTATGTACGTATAAAGCTCATAAATAAACTAAATCTTTGCCATAGGTAAATAAAAAAAAATCACTTAAGCTGTATCGTATAGATATGAGACCGCCGCGCCGTCGTGAACGTGGCGACACAGCCTCTGACAGTAAACGCGACGATTGTGAGTTCGATTTCCAATTGTTTTCATTTTCTCGCTCTTGTATTTACAGCTCCACATGCTACGTTCCAAGAGATTTGATGTAAAGTTGGGAACGGAGTGCCTGAACACCACGTTTTCTCTGGTTACCCCAATACGTATAAAATGTAGCTAAAAAATAAAAGAATTTGACAAGTAAAATTATACAATTTTTATTTTAAAATTTACAAAACCGAAATCTAATTTTAAAGTATAAGATTTATCGCTGGCAATTTTCGTAGCATCTATTCAAACAATAAAGCTCCTCTAATGGTGCACTAAAACACTGTCCATTTAGTTATTAGATCGGAGCTTAAAGCATCACGACATTGACTCGAATTTGGGGTGAAGTTAGATCATATCGACGACGGTCCGGCACCGGCAGTGAGTGCTAGAGTAGCGCAGAGAGCCGTGTGGCTGCGCAGACGCAGTCCAGTACAATCTCGGCGACAAGTGAGCTCTGAGCGTAATCTAATTGAATCAATCGCTAGTCATTGCTATCGGTAAATTACTTAACAGCATGAACGATGAAATAAAAAGAAAAAAAATGATGTAGCACCTTAAGATGAAAATCAACAATCAACCTGAGCTACCATATTATATTTCTAAGTAATTGTTAATTGGAAAGTACCTTTACTTTATAGCCAAATATATAAAACTATGTGTTGAGGGAAGTCACTCGCTCCTGCTCCTGCTCCTCCAATACACAAGACCTGCAAAGAGGACAACGGTGTATTTTAAACTATAAATTTTAAAAATAGTAATAGTCAAGTGCTAGTGGGAATTGCTGTTACTGGACTTATACACATTTTTTATAGAATGAATGATAAGTTAATATTTTTTGGATTTTTTATATTAATTTAACGTTTACATCTGAACATCCAGATAGGCAAGCGAATAACAAAGGGATCTTATAAGAATCTTGTTTCGTCTTTTTAGATACGGAACCCTAAAAATTAACAACACTTTTGAAAATATTAACTTAAACGAATACTTTCAAATGTTATGTAGTTAGTAGCAATGATCAAATTAACAATAATTTATATGATTTTAACACATGTATTAGACGCCTAGTGACCTTTGACCTTCATAAAGGTTTAACACTCAGCCTCCAATGTGGATAAGAATTGTTACCACTAAAGATAATTATTATTGGCCGACAAATCTTCTCTCAGTGAACCGTTACTCGTGATTTGTTGCAGTGAAAACATTCATTTCTTCATTTGCATACAATGGCCTGGTGCCAAAAAATATTGGAGTGTAAACGCTTACAATAAAGGCATATGAAAGTTCGTTTAGTTATAGACGCGTCGTTCAAAATCATATACCACATTTCTTTATTTCGTATCTACTAACTTTACATTACAATAGCTGTTAACTTTTCTTAATATTAGGTACATTTTTATTTAAGTTAAAGAGAGTATTTTAAAAAATAAAATAAATAAATGAAAAAAGTAATAATGACATTTTTTTATTTATACTACGTTTCAAGTGTTTACATTTGCTCAATTTTTAAATATTATAAGAATTTTTAATTACAATAATAAAGAGAAAAATTCCAATATTAAATGCAATGACATGATAGCAGATTACATTTAGACATTCACTCTCTTGACGGAGTAAGAATAGAGTAAGGTAATAGCGCTTCACTTCACTCAATTGTTTTAGGCTACTAATTGTTTCGATAACACCGAACAATATATCTAAGCGAGTTAGAACAATGAAACCGGAAAAACGTTTTTAATTAACTTTTTAAATTTTACTTTCATATTTTACACTTATATAGTTGATTATTTATCATTCATAATATGAACTTACTTGATGTCATTGTCAATTTAATAAAGAAATTGGTTGAAAATTAGTTCTTGGATCAATGTTCGCTTCGCTCACCATCCACTCATTCGCCCGCTGTGGCGATAAAAAACTCTTCATTTAATATTATAGTTTAATTATATAGTACCTAGTTCTTGACAACAATGTCTTTTTCAGTCAGAGCTTCCTCACTATTCGATTTTAACACTGCTACCTAAGGTAAGGTAAGGTAAAAAAATCGCTCAGACAAAACTTCTATCTATTTTAGAAAGATATCATTAACACTCAAAACATGATTCGGATATTACATGAAGTAATGATTTTGTTAACTATTAGTATCTATTACTACTGGTATTTTACTTACAGTTTCATATTTAAAACCGTTTTTTTAACCAACTTAACGTCGACTTATCTAGTGTCGACGATAGTTGAGTAACCATCACCTCATGATGTCGCTATAAAAAAATTAAATATATATTTCATAATAACCAAATCAAAGCATAGTTATAATATTTTCAAATAATCGAAATTATCACAATTTCGAGCAAATCGTTAAATAAAAAATACAATAATGTTAGACATTTCACCTAAATCACCTATCAATATTATTATATCAATAATAATAAAACAAGTGATAACAACAAACAAGTATAGAGAAGCTAATTCAGTAGCAATTGTTTTATGTTTGCGGTCGCGAGTACAATATCTTGGAAGATTAGAAGTGTACTGTATAACTCAATGATTTCGTTTCGCGGGCGGAAACGGGCGCGCCTACGCACAGGTCAGAGCAGTGACCCCGCAGCCACTAGCAGAGCTCACCTCGACGCGGGCCTTATTGTTCCACCTTATTCTCCAAGAGATCTCCGAAGCAGGTAACTGGAAGCCACTTCACTCAACAGGTTCATAGATTAAATGTACAGATTACAATTTAGTCGTAATGAATCAATTAAATAGATATCGAATCTAAACTTTAAGTGTACATTTAATTAACGTGACAGATCCTGTCTATTATCTAGAAGTAAAAGTATTAAATATTTTATTTTTTATTATTTATATAACTTATAAATTTCACAAAAAATAAACTTGAATAGAGTTTAATATTAATACAATTAAAATTATATCATAAGTCCGGTTCGCGACTTCGCCGGCTTGAGCTGCATAATTTAAAATTTACTAATATGCGTTACTTTCGTATTCTAATAACAATATCATTTTAAGCAATATATTAATACACCAATACACCTATATTGAAAAATATTTTTTAGCTAATTCAATAAAATTGTTATTTATATCAATATTTGTCGAACAACATTCTTCCAAGTAGTATTTTTTATTCATAAATCAATCGATTAAAATAAAACTAACACTAAATGTTAACGGAAGCTTGTCAAAATACAATGTTAAAAACTGCAATTAAGCAAACAGTTCGATTAAGTCATTAAATGCCACCAATAATATTTTTTCTTATATATTATCTTCCATATACAGATACCACTCCATTGTGATTTTATTATAGATATAGATATTCCAATGATTAATACGTACATATCCATGCTATTTGATTTTTTATGACATACCATTAAAATTAACAATTAAATAATATATGTAAAAAAATGTGTCAATGTATACTATAGACACATTCTTTTAAATAAAAAAAAAACAAATTGATAATAATAACAAACAAAGCAAGTAACTAACAATATAGTTTAGTGCAAAACGTTAACTAGAGTAACTCTCCAAAAGAGCCATTCGTTTAAGCGATGCGTTAGGTTTCATTTCGGCTGCGGTCGCGGCAGTCATTACCGCGGTGACAGATTGCAGCAATAAATATAATTTGAACACGGTTAGATATAAAGAATTACACGAGGGTAATATGCGCGTCCGACACTATTAGTAACGCAGGTGTAATTTGTGATAGTGATGGGCGTTCTGCCGTCTTTACTTGTGGTGTTTTTAATTAAGGAAGATCTGTTAAACGTTCAGTGTTGCTAGAGTTGACGATATTTGATATGTCTTGATTTTTTTTTTATATTGATTTTTATGATTATATATCGTAGGTACTTATGAAGGGAGAAAAGGGATTTATATTTATACTATCTTTTGACAACCAGCCTACGCCTTTTGAACATCAGTTCAGCAGCAGACAGCAGCGGCACATATTTAATTCTTAATATTTTATTTTGAGAACTTATCGATGCAAAGCATTAAAATTGCACTGCTTAACACAGAAAACTCTAGCGTGAGACCAAAAGGACCCCTACGCACAGTGCTACTCGTTAACTGGCGCAATTAAATTAACCGCCGCTGGTGTCGAACTATTAAGTACTACACTACACAATATAACAGTACTTTTATCTCTATATGTTTTCGATATATTTGCGACAGCGCACTTGCCTCGGCACTTTTAACCCCGCTCTCCCTTATTTTAAAAAAAAATATCCGTGGCGATGACGCATATTTTTATATAAAAAGGTTTTTACTGTAGTGATACACTAGTAACTCAATTATCCGGCCCTCGGATATACGGTTTCGTGATTATCCGGACTATCAATCGCGATAATTATTTTATACAACTTACTACAATGAAACCTAAGAAAATTTATATGTATAGTATGTTGGAAAATGTGAAAAAATATTGCTTTTAAAAGAGATAAAACCAGTATTTCTTTGTAGATTCGTTTTTCCGGATTTTCGATTATCCGAATGACTAGCGACAACAATTATTCCGGTTAATCGAGTTTCTACTGTATATTAAAACGAAGTCTAAATAAAAAATATAACATCGGTTACGCGTAGCACGTAAAGTAAGGCATTACAATCAATATTTTCGTCTTACGCTACAGTCTTGATCTAGATTTATGAGTGTGCGGTTTTAAACTTGCCGTATTATTAAGAAGTTGTAAATCACTTATCGGAATTAGGACTACAGTGAATCAGTTACTCGAGATTTGTTGACAGTATTTTAACAATGCATGGGGGAAATGTATAGCATCGTATAAAATACGAGCATCCCGTTTACCTATAACCATGTTGGAGATATAGCTTTGCTTTTGAAATTTAATAACTATTGCAAATTTACTTCAATAGTACCTGCGTAATATTTTTTGAAAAACAACCAAACTACCTTCCTGTTTATATAGAGCATAACGTTTTCCTTAAGCATTACCATGTATTTACATTAAAAATATCCTTTAAAATGTCTATCAAAATGCTACAAAACAATATGTACGTAAGATACTCGTATCGTTGTTTATTTCTTTCAATGGCCATGAATAATGAAAAAGGAAGTGCTAAACACTATTGTTTATCTCTTAATACTTAAGACTCTACTATAAAACGTCTTAATATTTACAAATAGCACAAAAAAAATAATCCTTATAAGCTTTCCAAAACTATAAGACGGTGCATTTCCAAGAGAGCGGCGGCGACCTGAACGACTGCAAATGCATCATGCGCGATAATGAACTGGCTCGTGTGCACGACTGTGCCTGCGAACTCACATGTAATGTACAATTCTTACCTTATTAAAATGTGCTTTGCTGAATTATTGTCATATAAAACCCCTTGCATAGTATTACTTAACTTTACAATTCAATTTTTTTTGTATTATAAGCACAATATGAAGAATATCCAGCTGATTGGAGGCTTTTTATTCAAATATTAAAGATACTATCTAATGAATTTGCTTATGGATAATATTCGATGTTATATTGGAACTACTTTAACATGAGATCGTGAACATGCAAGTCGGTTTAACGTACTTGAAGTAGAACAAAGTACCTGCATATTGCTGTTGCAGGACAAACTTGCAATGAATATGGACGCCATTTGTGAACAAGACAGGATCTCGGGTTTCTTAAACTGGCACCTCCCACGTGGTGCCTTGTGCCCTTAACCTTTCGTGCGGCCATATCGCGGTTCATGTGCCTTATAATGTGATCACCATAGAACATATACGGTTACGAATTATGTCTAAATTTGGAGCAATATTGTACCACACAGAGAAATCAAGAAACAAATTGTATTATTGAATTCTAAATATATAGAATTAAATATTACAATGCATAATATAAATATGACTCTTATGCTTCGAATATAAGCGTGCTATACAATATCCAATACTAATTTTATGGAATTATAGTGTCTTGTAATTTTTATTTCTAATACGAGTTTTCTGTCATGAAAAATGTATAGTAGGTACCTACGACAAAAGCGCACCTGTGCCGCGCCGTTGCGGCGCCGACGCCGACGCACTTTCAAAAAAGGCTTACGTGGTAGGTTCTACTATAAGGCAGTATTATCCACTTTACGTCCTGCCTAAATATTGAGTTATACCTGTATCTGGCACCAACTGCGAGGTTCTTGTTAACCCATTTATAGAAAACAAATATATATTGTTGTCTGTTTTAAAAAATATAAAGTCAGTAAAGGTAGCCAAAAATATAGCATGCTCGCATATTAACAAGCATATTATTAAATAGATATTTAAACAATAATAGAAAATTGAATCTAGGTGTGCCAAATCAATATATTTTATCTGCAATATCAATAAATAATGTGAGTACTTCACACAATTCTATGAAAGTACTTTGGATGCTAATCTGAAAATAAATTTATTCTAAGACAATAAAGGAAATCTTTGTAGTTTATTGTTATAACAAACAAGATTAACAATAGAACAGATATGGATTATTTTATTTCACCATGTCGACTCTCCCACGCCAGTGGATTCAATTATAGAGGAAAAGTAGATAGGTCGGCCTGCGAGTGGTCCGCTCGTGACCCGTAAATTGGAACGGTCCGTCGCACGCTCTTGTCGCACCTTATAGCCGCTTACCACCACAACCACCACAACATCATTTAACGGCATACAAACATCTTTGCTATCTACGAGTACATCTACATACCTATTATATATGAGGTAAATTATAAAATTAAATTAAGATGTTAAATTTAAACTAATGTTCAAATTAAATCTGTAACAAACCTACGACTTCCTTGTGTAAGTAATAATACCACGTCAGCCTTTTTACGTGGTCATGATGGCCAGCATGCATTAACGATTGGTATTCTTTCTATTTTCTCAAAGTAGAAAAAATAAAAGAGAGAGAATGAAACTGCATAAGTAACTACCTGATTAATATGTTTTCATTTGCATTAAGATTATATTATTACCTTTTCACACCACTACAGAAACTTGCTATGATTTACTGCTGTACTACTTTTTTATTAAATTATTATTACGATTACGCTAGAATTGACAGAACAATTAAACTACGGACAATATGTTTTCGGTATTGTTCGCGAGAAAGCAGAGAAAGTAGAATAAAAATGATTACCAAATATGTTAACAGATGTTAAATATATAAGGAAAGAATAATACGGTCTGTCAATTGTAAATCGCGATTATAACGCGTAAACACCTACAAGCAGCAAGGGCGTTATTGCGAACAATATTATTTATATGAATACTACGCTTCTTACATTTTTTCTATGTTTTATTTGTGTAACTTTAATTTTGTTTTAAGTTTTATGTTCTCCATTATCGTACTCTCAGTGCGGTACTTTGTTATTTTAGTATGAGGATTACTACCCTTCATTTAACGCCTATAAGACTTATGACAGTATTCTTTGATTATCCATATAATTATATTCTAATCTTTAGATATATGGTTATATTAATATAACCATATATCTTTTAATGACTACAATAACATATTCTATAGTCAATTTATATCTTAACTTGCTTCGTATTTCATGCTTAGATTTTACTAGCTATTACGGTACAATTATGAGTCACAAACAAATGAAATAATGTTCTAAAGTTGGCTTAGTTAGCTATCTGGTAGCGTAAACAGGTGTGCTTGCCATATTGGGACCGAAACGCCTAACAAACAATAACGCAATCGCCTAACCAGGCCCGCTGCTTTTATAGAAATCATATCCATTCTCGACTACGAGACTGATGAAAAAATAACAATAGAAAAGAAAAGAAACAAAAATGAAGAAAACTCTTGGTTATTCGTTAATTTTTTATGAATACGTCGACATTAATATTAGTTACTTCGCCGTTTAATTATAATTTATATAGGTATATACTTAGATGCTACATACATAATTACTAGAATAATCAAATATGAAACACCATAAATTTAAAAGGCCATAAAATTTTTGTAGCCCATCGTGGCACAGAGGCACTAGCGTGCGACAGATTGTGAGTTCGATTCCCACTCGAGGAAAATGAATATTTAATATTTTTATTTCCTAGCTTTGGCAACGAGGCAAAAGCGCAATGCCTCTTGAATTCGGTGAAAAATGGGGAAAAGAGTGTCATAACACTCTCCATAGTTCCCTCACAAGTTCAATCTGCCTACCCTGCTATGTGCGGGGTATAGCGTGTAGCTAAAAATATGTATACTTACAAATATTAAATAG
Source organism: Heliconius melpomene rosina (assembly GCF_056956725.1). Lineage (NCBI taxonomy): Eukaryota > Metazoa > Arthropoda > Insecta > Lepidoptera > Nymphalidae > Heliconius > Heliconius melpomene. Next base: position 11,987,840 of record NC_140389.1, on the reverse strand, counting down.
TAGCTCGTAAGACCATTTAGCTAATATTTACGGAAACGTCATTTAGGTAATAGCGTTTAAGAAGGTATTTAACCGTAAGTATAAGCAGACACATTATGGCCGCTGCGTTGAGAATTATGATTGCTTTAATTAGCGACCAAGCTCGGCCTCTGGCTGGTTAGTGTGCATATTTCTAAGATTATTTTCAAGGTACGGTAAGAATGTTCTATTAAGCAAAAATGCATGCAGGTTTCTGTTGTAAGAATAAGAATGTAAAACTATTAAACACTGCTTTCGTACTCATTCCTTTTTTTTATTACAATGTTTATTTTTCTTAAGACCAAAAGAGACTGACTCATCACTGTCAACATTTAAAAAAATAAGCCACAAACCCTATCTATGTCAAATGAAAACCAATAATTAATAGACGCCTTAACGTATTATCTATAAATCTTTAAGTTACATGAATAATTTTAAATACACAAAGTAAACAAGCTATCGTTTACGGGTCGCGTGTGTACTTGCAATTAAACTGCTCATTGGATGCGCTACCGGTGAGATTCCTAGATATGTGCTGAGCTCGTCAATTTTAATTATTGTTATCGTTCGACCGTAAAATGTTTAGAGACCTTGATAAATAATTGATAATTTTAAATTAATTATTATATATTCTCTCAACAAATCCAATATCTTAAAAACCGGCTAAATGCGAGTCGGTCTCGCCCACCGAGACTTCCGTACCAATTTTAGGATTGTAGGTCAACGGGAAGTACAACTTATAAAAATTGACAAACTTAAATTTGCCAGCGTATTCACGCATTTTGTATGAAATGAACTGTAAATATAATTTAGATTTTTATTAAACACCTATTAATTTTAACTCTGTGCTATTTTTTATTTGTATTGTAAGTTCTATCTTCGTGCCAAATTAAATCAATGTAAGTCCACGGAATCCCATAGTTTGATACCTCCACATACCCGTTAATGGTCTTGAGAAAGGGACAGAAGGAGAACAAAGTGATAATATAAGGATTCCATTTTTACCTTATTTGAGGTAGTATCGTATGATGAATAGGATAGATATAGTTTGAATAGAAGTAGGTTGGTTAATAATAGTTAAATGTTGCTTAAACTGATGTTTAACTGTTTTAGTACAATCAACGTGACTATACTGTCGTTACACAGTGTGTACTCTAGTCTTTAACACGGAGAAGGAGAAGAACAGATCGCCTATATCTACATGTTCAGGGTCTACCTCTAACCACTTTCTTTTGTAATTGCTAATGTTAATTCATCATTGTTGGGTATGAAAATTTTTAATATTTAAAAATGATTTATTACGCACTAAGTGGTTTACGAAGGTAGTTAATCTTTTATTTAATATTATAAGATAGAATATTTTTATTTACCTGCATGATATAAAGGCCTGTCATGACGCAGGGGCACAAGTGTGTGACTGTAAATGCGACTGGTTTTGGGTTCGATCCTCATTCGAATTCGTTTCTTTGCTCAGGTATCGAGGAAAAGCGCGGCGTTGAGTTCCACCACTGCCTCCGGAATTCGGCAGAAACTGAGGGTTCGGTGTGTATTAGCATTAGCCCTCTGCCTCTGGCTCTGCCCCCTTTTTTACATAAAAAATAACAATTTATAATAAGGAAACAAAGACCCATTAAAGTATTGGTACCTTAGTAGTGTTACATCTTAATTATGTTATCACTCGACAAGACTGTACCGAAAGGGTCATATTCATAAATATTTAAATAAGGTACACGTTTATCAGCTGTCAAGTTGTTCGCAGAAAGCGGCAGGCGTGGCCGTGCAAGTCTGCTCGAGCGCTTGTGATACAGACACACTATTGTTCTGTGGTTCTTTCGCAGGCTCTTCCTGCTTCGATTCGTTGCTAACAAAACAATTATTAGGCGCTTCGAAATAGCATAATATGACAGCAAACTATGATAACAAAGATAGAATTGTACAAAACTGAAATTGAAAAATAATTATATTTATAATATTGTCGATTTTTTATTAATCAAAATAAAATATTTAAGTATAATGGCAAATTAAGAAAAATATTCTGCTCCACCGAAAAGTGTCTTGCCGTAGGTATGGTTACGAAGCGTACATTGACGAATGTTTAAAGTATATTAATTTTTTTATTAAGGTAACGAGTTTCCTTTAATAATAAAAAAATGTTTTGCTTCGATGTTCGAGTTATCCGATAATGAAATGCATTATTGTGAAGGTTAAATTTATAACCAGTCAAATAATTGAAAATAGTAAGTGTGTGATTTATGCAAATCGATAGCTTGACGTTCAATTTAAACTGTGAGGCACGTTGCGCCCGCGGCGATCGCGCTATTAGGCGCTTCGCAGGACACGCGCTGCGCCCTATCTCGCGCATCACTGGCGTCTGCATGGAGACATGTCCGCTATCTCCTTGTATCGTGTATTTTATAACAATCAATATGTCGATTGCCACTTTACAAATATATTTTTTTTATCTGCTGAAGCGGTTGTTACGATACTTATTTATAACTAAATATCCAATAATTAGTCACAAGGACCTACAAGGATCAAGGAGAACCTACAATCATGAATTTGGGGTACACCACCTTCGGAGATAACGTTCTCTATATTCAATAGTATTTCAGTATTGACCAATTGAATATCGACCAAAAAAAATCGGTGTGGATTTCATTTGTTTGTAGTAATAAAAACAATTTTTTTTTTTTATAGGATAGCATTCCATAGCTTTAGAGATGATAGGCAGCAATACGCTTTTCCGCATCCATGTCGTATCTTCCATCTCTACTGAACAAACTTCCCAAATATACCAACTTTATGCATACATTATAAATACACGCGATTAATTATGATAAAGAGTTTCATTTAATGTATAACTATATCAAATTCTTAAAATGACTTTCCTTGATACATTGAAGTCTGTTTGTAATGTAGGTATTCTTTCAAATTTGAAAAATAGGATAGCGACTTTCAACCTGTAGCTGTAAAAAGGTCACGTCTTTAAACCCACTCCTTCATACTATTAGCCCTGATTTCAATTGAAATTAGGAAAAAACATTATATTTTATTGCAATTTAGTAAAACTACCCCCTGAATTACTCAAAGACTTCTCTAATCATATATATACAGAACGAAAATCACACAGACACTTTTTAAGTGTTTTATTATATCGTAGAACTGTCTTGCAGATCAAACTGAGCAATTATAATAATAAATTAGTAAAAAAAAATAAACTAATAAACAAAACTAAGTTGTAAATACTGTTGAATGTTCAAGAATGGTCAAGACAAGTGAAAGCTTAAGTTCGCAAAGTTCGATTAACAATGTAAAATCTATGATTTTTTAAAGAAAATACTCTAAAGTACATAGATCACACACAATCCCCATAAACAGATTCGTATAGCAACAAAGCGTACCTAAACTAACAAGTACTTGAGTATCATGCAGAAGTGGAACACTCGAAGCTGTCAGTGTCACAACTTTTTATAGATGAACTTTTAGATGAATAACAATCACATGAAAAAGGTTAAGTACAATTGAATGACCGTATCAGGATATTTTTTATATTGAGTAGCACCCACGCTATGATCCTACCGATTGAATTGAATTGATTTACCTATGTAAAAAAATATATATAAAGTAGTGCATGCAATTACAGTATCAAGTGTGGTACTTACGGCCAAGCTATTAGTATAGACACTGTCTAGTTTCCATGGGCGTTTGCCCATCAACTCCTGAAGGATGATTTTTTTTTTTTTAATATACTATTGATGGTAATAGCTAAGCTCCTGTAACAAGCAATTCTACAAAAAAATATAGAAATAGTAAAATCTAGCTATTTACCTATAAAATAATAATTTCAGCAAAATTTCTGAGACTTACTTAAATTGAGTGTTACTTATAACTATTTTATTATTAAAATAAGTTTAAGTTCGCATGAGTTTAAGTTCGTCGTAGAAATTCATCTAAATAAAGCAAGTAAAAGATATATAGTTAGAATAATATAAAATTTTAAATAGAACTTATTTTTGGAAATAAATATTTTCCTTTCTCGAGTGGGGATCGAAACCACAACCGTCGCGTTACAGTCACACCCTTGTGCCGCTACGCCACGACGGCCTATTTAAGGTAAGTAATCTTTGGATTTGCAAGCCATATGGGAATCTATTAAAATATAAACACAAAATATTATTTAACTTAAAAATGTAAAACAATTATGTACTTATACCTAAGTATATTATATTAACAAAAATAAAAAAAATAACTATAAAATAGCTAAAAAATAACACATACTTGCACAATAAATAAAATTGGGTAAGAGTAGTAGAGAATATTAGGTAATGTCGTAAGCAATCGCTTAATATTGTTGAAAAGGTTTGAATGAACTTAATTTAAATCTATTTACAAGAATCGATAAGTTCATGGACAAGTTACACATCCAATAAATATTTTATGTGCGTTCTGTAATATATTTTTTAAAATGATCCTACTTGTTTATATAGCAATTTGTGAAAAAATAGCAAATGATAATAAATTAAGTTACATATTATTTATACGCATTTTCAATCATATAATTGTCTGAATTCTAACTCCTAATAAGTCATTCTGAAAATATAAAACGAGATCTCCTATGCAATACAATGACTCGTAATTTAAATAATGCATGTTATAATATATTAAAAAAAAAATATTTTACATTGAAAATTTACCAAGAAATTATCAGTCGGCCATGATTTGTTGGGCGCCTGAAAGAAATGTATAAGGATAAACCAGTGGCTCAGCAGTCAGCATGCTCCGCAGCCGAGCTGCCTCGTGTCACCGCTATCGCTTTCACGTCGTGGTTATCGCCGCGGTGATAATCTGCATAGTGCGAACCGTTATTGAAAGCCACGGTACTAGTTTGTGCGTGAAGGCTACAATAGCGGCACTTTAATCTGATATTTATTGACCGAGAGATAGAATGAGGCTACGGTGAGGTGGCCTAAATCTGGAGCTAATATGTGTAAATAATGATTTAGTGGTCTATGAGCTCCTCAACAATATGTAGATTAGACGGGTATTAAAGCTGTGGTCGCTACAGATAGTGACATGACATTGTCTCTAAATAAGTAACTGCCCAATTAAAATAACATAGCTATGGATTGAAGTCGAATTGAATGTACTAAGTTATCAGAATATTAAAAAATGAATTGAATATTGACGATGTACAAATTAAAATTGTTGTCAGCTCGCAGTGGGACTCTCGCGCGGCTCCTATATCAATGATCAATTTGGCTCCGACGTGATTATCTTTTGATCGGAGCAATTTCTCTTCAGCCTTTTCTTCGATAACATCGGAAGAACAACGGTTTTCATCATCTTGCATAATTATAAGCATGGGATTAAGCTCGTGAAATCTGCGTATTTGTATTTTTTGTATTTTATGCGTCTGCTTGTAAAATTGATTGCATGTATTCGAATAATTATAACTTATGGGAATTTTGGTAACTGCATGATATATTCTGTCAAGTATAAAGATTTTATTTAACAAAAAAGAAAGTAAGTATGAACTACAAAAAACAGCGAGAACAAGCAAAATAGAGAGCAAACGCAATCAGAACCAATTTTCTATTAGTATTTCTCGTTGGACATATTCCGACAACAAACACGATCGTCCCGCGAGTCGTGGGAATGTCCCAGCCCAGTCGAATAACGGACAGACGGACAAATGATGTTGGGCGATCTATTGCCCGTAATTGATGACGACTATTGTACAACGCTTTTGAAAGAACCGTGAATGTTTATCTTCTTTCTGTTACCTTCTGTTTGTGTTTTGCTATTGTTAATCGCCTGCTTGTTGTTATAATGGCTCAGCTATTAGCAATCAAATAAGTTCGAACATCAACGTTAAATTCTTCATGTTTCGGATCTCTTATTGCAAAAATCGTTTATTTAACCGTATATTATTAATTACTTATTAGATTTGGCAATCATCCGAATGACTACTTTCACAATATGAGCTTTATACAATTCTATTAGAATTTAAATGTATTTAGTATTCAATTATGTACCTATATAAAGTAAAAAATGTATGTTGTGTATTTCAGGCCAATAGTAAAATTTTAATAAATGTGAAGTTAAAAAAAAACAGCTTATAAATCAGCGAGGTATAGTCCCGTTGAGTTCCGCTATTCAACGCGCAATGCCTCTAGAATTCGGAGGAAAGTGGGGGAACGGAGTGTCTTAACACCAGGTTCCCTCTGCCTACCGTGCTGCGTGCGGGATACAGCAAGAAGCTGATTTATTTTACTTATATCGCAAAAAATGCATATTTCGACACTATAAAGGGAATCAAAATGAATAGGGTACTTTCGGTTGACCTAGAATTATGAAATTTGGCACCAAGCATGTACGGGTAGTACCTACCTACTAGTTGAGAAAACAATCTGAAAACTATACATTTGTCGTTAAATTTGGTATTAAAACCGCTAGTTCAAGTGAGGTATCAGATAAAAGGACTCTGGCAAGCTTGTTAAACCTGAAATTCAGAAAAAGCTCGAGACCTCCAAGTTTTGTACGGAACTCTCTGGGCGAGCGTGACTCGCGCTTGTCCAGTTTTTTTATTATCTAGTAGGTAGGTACTACTAAATGTTGTATGTTTTGTTTTGCTTTGTCATAATAATATTAAACTATTAACGTCGTTTAACAGTAATAAGAAACAAGAGTGGATGCGAAACTTTGTACTCAACTTTCTCGAAATTTTAATTTTGCGACGCATAATCCACCCATTCACGACTTAAGTTATTTGTCAGTTAATGTAATATTATATAAAAAAATCCAGCCACAAAAACACAGAACCACAATAAAGTCATAGGTACTAATCATCTCACATTAAGCTAAAAATATGATCAAAAGTATTGATAAATATAGAAAATAGGAGATACCAACTAAGTGTTAGACGCCGCACGGCGCCTTTGATTGTTATCAGCGACAAGAATTACAGGAGTCGTTGCAAAGTCGACCACCGTGCTCGCTGCCATCGGCGTCAACGGAACCAACTACTGGCTTTATTAAGAATATTATAAATTTGTAGCTCATGAAGATTTAATAGGTAAATCATTATTAGGTATTATAATATATAAGAATCGTCATTTATGTTAATATTTATTTCTTATCAAAATAAATTATTCCCTTCTCCAATCTAAATGTTACGCCTCACAATATCTGCACTGCGCCATTATAATAATTTATCTACTTACTTACCTTTTGAATTTAAGTATCATAAATTTATACATAAAGAGGACATACATTAAGACGTACCGTAAAAACTATTAAAGATTACATCTTAAAATAACTTCGGATTTATTTCAATTACTTGTTGATTCTTATTTAGCGATACAATCTGGTTAAATCAAAAATTATGACCACGACGCCCGCAGCTAGCGGGCATTGGTCATTCATTATTTTCCATCTGTAAATATTGCCTCCATACACGATTGTTTTACGATTTACCGCTACACGAACAAATAATAATTATCCTTAGGGTTCTGTCCTTACAATAAAATTTCGAAAACGCAATAAGGCGTAATAAACTTGTACATGTCGTTTAAAAGTTTCTCTTTTATTTAACTTACCTATTTATTACTTTTAATTTGCAATTACTCTTGCTTCAAATTTATCGAATACTTAATATGTTTAAACTTTTAAAAAAAAGTATGAACCTAAGTACTAGATATTTTGCCATAATTAGGTACATTAAGCAAAACGAGATATAGTTACACCTCTTTAGGGTCACAAGCGTGGATTGTTGTGAGTTGGATACCCACACGGGGGAATGAAATATTTTATATTGTCATTTCATCGCTCTGGTAAAGAGGCTAAAACGCGACGTTGTTCCGTCATTCAAGAAGCAATGCTTCATGAATTCGGCGATATGTGTGGTACGAGTGTCTCACTGATCTTAAACTCGGTTCCTTGGTCCAGGGCCCCTCTGCTTATCCTCATATGTGCGAGATACAGCGTGAAGCTATGAAAAATGTATACGTATTTGCAAAATGATGAATTTTAATCATTTACGCTCGTATTCGTTTTTTAACTTTACACTTCAATTAATTTCAGTACCATCCACTATCACAACTGTCTTTCTAAATGCCCAGCGCAATGGAGAGGCTTTATACTTGTTACGTGACCTTTTCCCAGTATCAATGATACTAACAAAGACAATACAATCTTCATTTTCTTTATCATATATTTCTATATATTATATCCTATATCTTATAAAACAAAGTCGCTTTTCGTGTCTGTCTGTTGTTTCTAACTCTTCTTCTTCTAAACCACACAACGGATTTTGAAGTGGTTTTCACCATTAGGTCGAGTATTTTCCGTAGAAGGTTTATATATAGTTTATTATTTGTACATTCTTATGTAAATTAACATAAATACGATAAATGTGTCTAAAGTCCTACCCGTTGAGACACTTTCGCGCATGCGCTGCTTTAATGGTAAGTACTACATGAAAAAAATGTACTGGAGTATTGTTCCTCTTAATAAGATCTACAAAAAAGTCCGCGAGAGCATATTTTTATCTTTTAAGGATAACGTGTAGTGATCATATTTCTGTCTAAAAATAGTAATTTCAATATATTTTTTATTGTGAGGGATATTTTTCCATAATGGTATTAATCCTTATCCTTTAAAATACTTTATTAATTTTCTACGTTAAACGAAGATAAAATTTGCTTTTTACACTATTTCGAAATTGCGAATAGTTTTAGAGAAAAACGCATTTAATTGTTGACACATCACGCCATTGACTCATCAGCTGTGCCGACTCAAGTTTTACTAAGTATGTTAGTTACGTTGGCCATTTAATGTAGATGAACTGTCTTTTACTGTTTTTTCATTTTAATAAGTACTTTAGAAGTTGTTAAAATACTAAAACATCCTTGCTGCGAAACTCGCCTCGCGACGTTTTGCTTATTTATACACAAGCGCGTGATGAGCAGTCATCGGTGGTTCAGTGGTAGAATGCTCGCCTGCCACGCGGGCGGCCCGGGTTTGATTCCCGGCCGATGCATTCTATTTAATTTTCCTCACAGGCAGCCACGTAGCGCCTACCCAACCGGTGTCGCTGTTTTAACAGCATTAACCACAAGCTCGAAAAAAAACCCGCCTGCCTCTATAGCAAAGAAGATTTAGATGCGTTTCACATATTGAATAATTTCAGTTAAATGTATTATTTCAGCGCGATATTGGTTTCATATTTTTTGTATTAGTTATTAGTAGGTAGGTTTTTGTTTATAATTTCTTCCGTTTGAAAATAGTCATTTAAATATATAATAATAAGTACTTGAAAAGATTAGTAGCACAGATTTAAAATTACAGTACTAAAAAATCCTTGCTGATTAACGGTTCGCCGCCCACCACGCGTCCGTCGTGCCCCGCAACATTTTGCTTATAATAGTGGATCCGCCGCACCCGCCTGGCTTCTTTCCCCCGGGCATGGAAGGAAGGCCTGCTCATTATGCTGCTGAGGGATATCGATCTATAATCCTTCTTAGTACGGTCGCCAAGTTGTTCGAGAAGTTACTCCTCTCACTTCTTCAGTGACACATCCACCCACAAAGCGAGCAGTTTGGCGAGCGGGTATACCACTCTGGTGGTCAGTGATCAACCGAGAGAGAGTAAGAGTGTGCAATAGCAGTCTTCCTTTACGTAGCACGCGTATTCTACCGCGTCTGGCACCCGGGCTTACTTCATAAAGTGCTCAGAGCGGGCACCCCCCAGCACGTCGCGCATGTCTTTGCCGCTCTGCTTTGTAAGTGACAGGACATTTTGCGTGAGAGTTGAGAGTGCTAGCAGCGACCCGATCGCTGCCGTTGTCCCAGTCAGAATTTTGGCACCTGCTCTCTACGCACTATACATTGATGACATCACAATGCCCTAGCGAGTATTACTCAACGAGGAATCCTGTAGGTCGTACGGAACCTCACCCTCCGGCGAGTGACGCAGGCACCATACTACGTGAACACCACGCGCCACTCACCGCAACCTAAAAATAGAAACCCTAGAGGTACACATTGGTCGCCTCGCGTCCAACGTATTCCGTTGCGCCGGTGTATCGGGTCACCTGCACCTAAGGAGCAGCACTCTGCATACCCGGCCGCCCGAGGTCAGACGTCTTCTTCCGAGGGACTTTCTATCCTCCTCCAAATCCGACTCATAAGCAGTCATCTTGGTCGTTTAATCTAGGCCTTCCTCAAGAAACTGAGTGTTCAATTTCAATCCCCTCCCCTTCCATGTGTCTGCTCTAAAGCAGGTTTTCGCCTGGGACCACGGTCGGACCAACGCTCTGATGTCGTTCTGAGCTACTACGGAGATGGCCGAGAGAATGCTTCAATTCTGCGCCTGGCAAAGTAAATTTAGAAGTGATTGCACGTATTTTGGAGTTATCCAATAATTATAATGTATTTCCACGCGACATAGTTGGTAACATCTTTCGTTTAAGTATTTTTGGGTAAGAGAATAGTAGGTAGTCTGTTGTTTATAATTTCTTTCGTTTAAGTTTTCTGTTATTTGTGTTATTTATTTGTGTTTATTTTAAAACAATTGGAAAATTCTTATTGGAATTACGAAAATGCGGGTTGCATTAGGGTTTAATTAATTTTCACATTATCTGAAGTGCTTTTCAAACATACATTATATGAATAATTCAGTAGTTAAGGCGGGCGAAGCCGCGAGCGGGTCGCAATTTCAATATATTTTTTATTGTGAGCCATATTTTTCCATAATGGTATTAATCCTTATCCTTTAAAATACTTTATTAATTTTCTACGTTAAACGAAGATAAAATTTGCTTTTTACACTTTTTCGAAATTGCGAATAGTTTTATAGAAAAACGCATTTAATTGTTGACACATCCCGCCATTGACACATCAGCTGTATGTTACTCAAGTTTCACTTATCCCTTACTCTCAGCATATGTTTTTCATTTTAATAAGTACTTTAGAAGTTGTTACAATATCAAAAAATCCTTGCTGCGAAACGGCTCGCCACTCGCCATGCGTCCGCCGCGTCGCCTGCCTCACACGCATCGGTGGTTCAGTGGTAGAATGCTCGCCTGCCACGCGGGCGGCCCGGGTTTGATTCCTGGCCGATGCATTCTCTTTAATTTTCCTCACAGGCAGCCACGTAGTGCTTGCTTTTCATCAGGGACAGAATAACCTCTTCAGCATTAACCACAAGCTCGAAAAAAAAACCCGCCTGACTTTATAACAACGAAGATTTAGATGCGTTTGCACGTATTGGATAATTCGAGTTGAGTGTATTATTTCAGCGCGATATATTTGGTTTCATATTTTTTGTAGTAGTTATTACTAATAACTTATTAGTAGGTAGGTTTTTTTTTATAATTTCTTCCGTTTAAAAATAGTCATTTAACTACCTAAAAATAGTCATTTAAATATATTTTAATAAGTACTTGAAAAGATTAGTAGCACAGATTTATAATTACGGTACCTACTAAAAAATCCTTGCTGTGTAAAACAATTGGAAAATCCTTATTGAAACTAAAAAATGCGGGTTGCATTAGGGTTTAATTAATGTTCACATTATCTTAAGTGCTTTGCAAACATACATTATATGAATAATCCAGTAGTAAAAGCGGGCGAAGCCGCAAGAGGGTCGCTAGTTATTTATTAAAGAAAATTAAAGAAAACATTGTTACAAGATGTATAGAGAGCATGGTAGTCCGTGTCTTATTTTTTCTAGGTTCCTACTGCTTATTTCCCATCAGATGTTCCACATATTTGATTACTGAACTTCAACAAAAAATGCTTGGCAAACTTCTTAACTTGTGTTAAGCTGCCATTTTTTGTTTATTTCAGTAGTAGTTTTAAAATTCACATTAGATTTAGATATATATTTTTAAAAATAAGAAAGGAAATCGTAAACAAAACTATTATATAGTAGACATTTTATTACGAAAAGAACAAGCAACAATCTTAGAATTAACTTGTAAATTATGTAAAAAATGTAAAAATACTTTTAGAACTTAATATTATTCATTAAATAAAATATAAAACTATTTAGCTAAACTGGGCCAAACCATAGAGCTTCCATGAAGCGTTGTCTTTCTTTCTTTTTTTAAAACGGGATTTATACAAATATAATATATAAAAGTTCTGAGTATTTCTATAATCATAAAGCTGAGCAAAATTCGATTAGTTAAAGCGATATTAACCATAAAATAATCACAATATTTAATAATTTTAATGAAACTATAAAAGAATTAATCTTTTTTACAGCCTGGTAATATTACAACACAACATAAGATCAAATTTATATTTTGTATAAAATTATCATTTAATAAATGACAATTTTACACCAAATATTGAATTACAATACTATTCATAGTATGGATTAGTAAATGCAATTGCAAAAAAGTTACACTATTTAGCAATTTTATCTGAAATAAGTACTTACATACTATTCTTTATGGCCCATACAAAATAGGAATGTTTGTTTTTCACAGATACGTTTCATAGATTTCTTAATTTTTAAATAATAATATTCGATTGTCACATATAAAAGTATCATTACGGTAACCATTTCATTCTTTTACATCTGTTATTTTCAAATAAAAATATGTTTTTTTTTTAAATATATCTATAGACACACAACAGCCCATATAGATCATATATTTTGGCGGTAATATTCAAAACATAAAATAAGTGTTAATTAAATTCGATTTTATATTTATTCAAGTGTTTGATATAAAGTGGCAAACAATCTGCCATAATATATTTGCAAACAAATATAGATGAATATTATTCATCTAAACTCGCATTTTTACCATTTTTTATGTCGATTATTAACTCGTAATATTAAAAAATATTTTTTATATAATACAAACATAATAAATGTACAATTTCGACGTTACTTATTTAATTTTATCATTAAAACATAGACAAACAGACAAGTGATCCTATAAGGGGGTCCTTTTTTTAGGTTTTTTTTTCAGAACTCTAAAAAGTAGTTTAATTAATTAGATGCTACGATAATTTGCAATCCCGTATATATTATGGCTTGATCAATGTCATCCATTTGTACAAAAAATCTCATTTTTGCTTTATGCAGGACCAATTTTAAAATTAACAAAGACGAAATCACGGGCTCTTAATACATATCAAATATTATTTAGATTCAAAATATTATTTAAACAAACTTTTGCTGTAAATAACGTCATGAAAAACTAGTTTTAGTGAAAGGATGTTAGTTCACAACATTACTTTTAAAATTAGAAATAATCTATATATATAAAAGGACTTGTCCTCACTGACTGAGGTAAGACGCACGCATAGCCGTAACTGCTGATGGTAGAAACGTGAAATTTGGACAAATGTTTACTTTTGTAATCTGGACATCCACTAAGAAGGGATTTTAAAAACTTTTAACTTTTAACTTTTTAAGTGGTGAAATAGGGGTTGAAAATTTGTATGGAAAAAAAATTAAATCGGCACCGATTTTTATTAAATTTGAAATTTTGATTTTTCAAAGTATTTAATTGAACACGTATTTCATCGTTTTCTAGAATTCTCCCCCTAAGGGTGCAAATAAGGGGTTGAAAGTTTGTATAGAAAAATATTTAAATCGCCACCGATTTTTATAAAATTTGAAATTTAGACTCTTAAAAATATTTCATTGAACATATCTTTCATGGTTTATTAGAATTCACCCTTAAATAAGCAAGCGAAGCTGCGCGCGTCCGCTAGTATAAATATAATGAAAGAAATAGAAATACGTCACTTTAACTTTAACGTCATTGAGCTCCAGCGTTGCCAAACGTCCCGATTTTTTACCCAAAAATTATTCACTTAAAAACTTTAATTTTTAATTGCTTACTAATAATTTAATTGAAATACAAATAAGTATATTAGTTATGAATAATTATCCCGAAGACTTAACTGCCTTATATGGTAAACCAAGACAATATCGTTTTTAAGTACAAGTAGTGATGAGCAGTATTGTAAAAAAAACACTATTGGAAACTTTATTTAAAATTCAAATAAATGGATAAATTACTTTAATTTTTTGTCTCGCTTTTGGTGAAAGAATCCCGCTTTTTTAATTAGAATGTTTGAAAATTCCGATTTTTTACTGAAATGAGATCTGGCAACACTGTTTAGCTCTGATTTCAGAAATTAATCGCACTTTAATCTGTCAATATTACCTTTAAATTCTTGATGCACAATTTATTATTTTGTTATCAAAATTATTACGTACGATTGATATGCGTTTATATTGTTGATGTTTCTTCTAGACATAATTGTTAGACCTTAAATAATAAATTAAGTAACACAAATAAAAACAAAAATATCACATATTTATGTCTAGTTTTGAGATGAAGAGCTTTAATGTAATATTAAAGCTCTTCATGTGACTTTTTCATCATTGAGGCTTCGATGAAATTCTTGAAGTCCTGTCTCTGACGAACGTAAGTTGCACAGATCTCTACTAACCTCAGAAATTCATTTACATCAAATGAATAATTTGTAAACTTTGCATGTGAGACCCCACCAGGCCCGTTACCCTAAAATGAAACAAAATAAATCAAATTATCTTTTACAATAAACTAAACACATATTTACAGTTTGCGTTATTTGGCTTTGTTTTTTAAAAAGAAACGCGGCGGTTTTGGGTTCGATCCCCACACGAAGAAGTGAAATATTTATTTACGTTTATATTTTCATTTCTTCGCTCTGGTGTCGAGGCAAAGAGCGGCGTTGAGTTCCGCCACTCAACACGCAATGTCTCCAGAATTCGGCAGAAAGTGGGGAACAGAGTGTCTTAACACTAGGTTCCCTCTGCCTACCCTGCTGGGAGCGGGATACACCGTAAACTTTCTGTTTTGCTCAGCAATAATAATAATTATCACATAATACTTGACAACAGTCAATAAAATCAAATAATATTATTAAACGTAGGGTATGTTGTTGTAGACAAAGATGTCACTAAAATAATATTACAACAAAACACAAATAGGCCAATTTAAACCGGTCAACACTAACACCTCTTTATTAAATACCAATTTTTGTTACTTGAAATCCATGCAAGCAATATCATTGCTGCAGTTAACTTCACAAGAGAGAATCAGATATAGATATTCTAACAAGTGCTAAAATAAATACACTTGTAATATCTTACTACACCCCCTATCCGTAGACCACCGTCCACCCCTCTGCCTTATCCCTTTTTGAGCCTCACGTAATTAATGGATGGCCACACTTGTATTGTAATAAGGATTATAAATAAACAATCAAAGTGAAATATTTACTTGATCTTGTTGCACAAGTTTTGTTTTATCCTCCCATGTGACATACTTCAATCCGCGTAGCCGAGCTAAGTCAGAATAACAATTAGGGTCTTCACAATTATATCTGAAAAATAAAAAAAATACCATATAATATGAACCAATTAAATAATGTGTATAGCTGAATCTCACTTCTTTGTTGATTTATTAGTATTAATATGTAATATACAATTAATGTTTCTTTGTTATTATGCAATTTTTTTTATAAGTTGTAAATATAATATAAACTATTTTTAAATGCAAATCCTTAAAACAGATGAAAAATATAAAACATATTATAACATTTGTAGGTTTGATTCTCATTAGTACCATTATTTTGAATTGCTTGCTCTGATAAGACAAAACGCAGCATGAAGTTCAGTTAAACTCGATGATTGAACTCGAGTGGTTACTCAACATGCAATGTTTCGAAAATTCGGCGGAAAGGGAATCTTAGTATTAAGACATCTAAGTATATAGTGAGATACAACATAAAGCTAAAACCGAATTTCTAGTAAAACTTCCCATAATAAGTTACTTACAGGTAAAGTTATGAATGTAAGTTCCTTGGGACATTCTAAGCCATTTTTTTAGCTTCTCTGGTTTCAAATTTATTTAAATAAAGATTTTACTTTTCATAATAACAAGATTTCTTATGACACTATACTTACACCTCAAAAACAGCTGCCCAATCAGGTAAAAATAGCAAATGAGTCAGTCCAGCTCCATGCATGCCAATTAGAACATCAGTATTATGGGTTATGTCTAGTTGTTCAGTAAATGTCATCTTCCTATCATACACAACCCTTTGCACATAGTACTGTTTATTTCTTAACAATGCTTTAATAATCTCATGTTCATTTAATATGTTTCTATATGTAGTTCCCCTTGATAGCAATGTAATTCTCACTTTATCATTGGTCCTGTGGTGTAATTTTACATTCAATGAATGTAATATGTGTTTTGAGAATGCATGAAACAAACCGCTCCTTTGACAACCATATATCTGAAAACAAAAAATAAGATATTCTTCACTCTAAGCATGGATATGGATACATTTTCAGCTTCTCGCTGTATCTTGCATAAAGCAGGGTAGGCAGAGAGAACCTATGTTGACTACTGGAACTCAACACCATACTGTGTCTTGTTAGCAGAATAAGAGAATGAAAATTGTTAGACAGTGTGGTGGAGCACCACCTTAATGGCCTTATACATTAACAATATCCTCCTAATAAGCAAAATAATGTTATTTAAATATTTCTACTGTTTCATATATTTTTTTTAAAATTCATCAAAGTTATAATAATTGTGCAATGGCATCTTATTTTTTTTAAAGGACATAATTTGATTTATTATATATAAAATATACTTACCAAAGGAGTATTATAATATAAGCCAAATATCATTCTTGGGAGTAGAGGAAATACTACATTTTTGAAACACACTACTTTTCCTCTAAATTTTTTCAAATCCCATATGGGATTATCAGTAAATGCTTTAAAAGCATCTTCAAATGCTGAATAGTATGTGAAGGTTTCCCAGATAAGAATATGGTTGTCTTTACCAAAAGTAGATGGATGTGTTGAATTCACATGCAGTGTTGCATACAAGTTGAAGAAATCACAAAAATGGTGGTACATATTGACAGCTAAAATTTTAAATGTTTAAGATATCAATTATATTTTCACTTAGAATTCTTTGTCTTCATTAGTTATAGAAAAACTTACTTGCATCAAGTTTCATAATATAAGTTGGCTTTTTTATAATAACATCACACATTCCATCAACAATAGGTCTTTTAGTGGTTTTAACAAAATTAACAAACTCAGGTGACCAAGATTGCAAAGCACTCATGTGCTCTGCTTCTTGCATTAATCTTTCGGAATATAATTTGCAATAGCCACCTAAAAACATAAAGAAATATATTTTTGACATAATATACAATATCATATTTATTTTAGGCGGTTATGGTGCAGCCACAAGTATGGCTAAACAGTTTTGTGTTTGATCATCATTGGGGAAATTAATTATTATTTATTAATATGTTCATTTCTATGTTCCAGTAACAATTTATAATGCGACATTGAGTACCAACAATTAACAGACAATATCTTAATAATTCGGCAGAAAGTGGGAAATAAAGTGTCTTAATACTACTGTCTACCCTGTTGTCTGGTCTGAGGGATAGTGTGAAATGGAAAAAAATATATATGTATTTTAGCTTCATGCTATATCCCGCATATGGGTAGGCAAAGAAAACCTAATGTTACAATACTACATTCCCCACTTTCTACTTAATTTGCAAGATATTGATTGGCTACAATCATTGCCACACTGTTTTTTACCAGAACACACTAACACTCACTTGCAATGGAATCGTAATATAGTAAAGTATAAATGCAAATTCTTTGAAATTACCTATTTGACCAGGTCCTAGTATATCCATTTTATATCTTAGATTGTCACCTCGGCCAACTAAACTAGTAAAATTAACCATAATATTACGGCCCCTACAAAATCTGTAAAATAATTGTAGCTTCTTAATTGGTAATGAAATTTAATTAAACAAGGGGTTATTGATATAGGGCAAAAAAATATATGATTTATCCATATTTTAAATGTAAATATTATGAATCATTAAAAATATTTTTTATAAACAGAAATTTTGTTTATTATATAGGTGTCTTTATATTGACCACTTTAAGTGAAAGCACAGTTTTAACTACTCTATAAATGCCTAATAAGTAAAAAAAAGAGATTTTGCTAAAAATTTAAGTCATATCATCAAACAAAATAAATAATAAAATTATAGTTGTAAAATAAAATGTAATTTGTAAAGAATGACGAACAACAGGAGGCATTCCTTTCTTGTTTGGGATGTTTTTTGTGGATGAAAAGTAAAGTACACACAGTATGTACACACATAATAAAGTATAGATAAAAATCATGAAATGAAAATAATAATCCTATGTCTAAAGTATTGACATTACTTTTTGCTAATACTTTTTAGGTATGGATTTGAAATATCACTTAAAAGTAGAGCAGTTGCTACCACCCAGTACAGTCTTGTGAGGTCAAATCAATTTTAAGCAAAATGCATACCTACAATGCAATGCATTTAAATGATGCAATGATTTCATGTTAGGAATAGGCTTGAAACCAGGTATTTTATTCTACATGAAATGCAAACCTTAAATATTTAGAACATTCTAAGGAGCTGTCTTGAGGATATGAAGCTTCACACATTACCATTAATTCTTGAATTTGCTCTTTAATATAACCTGCAATAGATAGTGGTAAGTATAAATATAAGAAAGCCTTAATAATAAAAATTGTTATTGATCTTATATTGTATCAATACATTACCAAAATCGGCTTGTGTGTAAAATGTTTCATATTGAGCTTCTTTTGATTTTACCCAACCTCTATGATCCCCAGGACAAAAAGGTCTAACATGATATGAATTATTTTTATTACATGTAGATTCATAGCCCCAACAACCTTTAGTGTGCATTAGTGGTTTATGCAAACTAGATTTGCTGGATTTTTCTAAATACGGAAACAAATTTAGAACGTATGAAATATGTTCCGGCGGTATGTTTAGGTCTTCTATACTGACAGAATTAGTTTTATTAAGAAACACTGACAAAAGGCAAACTAAAGTTAATAAAGTATTCATTTTAATGAAAATGAGAAGGAATTATAAACCTAAGAAATAATTTGCAATTATAACAATATAACTTAAGGTAATTTATTAACATGACATTTATTTTATTCCTTGTTTAGTTTTGAGTTTTTTAAGTGTTTTATTTACGTTACGGAGTATATATAGACTATAGAAATATAGATACAGACCACAGAATACATTTACTCATTGATACAGACTATTTAGTATTTGTATGTACACAAAAAGATACAATAGGCTATATAAATTACTAGCGGACGCGCGCAGCTTCGCTTGCGTATTTAGGGGTGAATTCTAATAAACCATGAAACATGTGTTCAATGAAATATTTTTAAGAGTCGAAATTTCAAATTTTATAAAAATCGGTGGCGATTTAAAGATTTTTCTATACAAACTTTCAACCCCTTATTTGCACCCCTAGGGGGTGAATTCTAGAAAACCATGAAACATATGTTTAATTATATACGTTTAAGAGTCTGAATTTCAAATTTTATAAAAATTGGTGACGATTTAAAAAAAACCTATACAAACTTTCAACCCCTTATTTGCACCCTTAGGGAGAGAATTCTAGAAAACGATGAAACACGTATTCAATTAAATACTTTTAAAAATCTTCAAATTTTATAAAAATCGGTGGCGTTTTACATTTTTTCCATACAAACTTTGAACCCCTATTTCACCCCTTTAGGGTTAAAATTTTTCAAAATCCCTTCTTAGTGGATGTCCAGATTACGAAAGTAAACTTTTGTTTACAAAAAAAACAAATTTCACGTTTCTACCATCGGTTACGGCTGTGCGTGCGTCTTACCTCAGTCAGTGAGGACAAGTCCTTTTATATATATAGATAAAAAATCCATGAGCAAAATGAGTACAAGAATGAGTGAATAAGAAAAATATAAATGTAAAGCCGTATTAAGATGATGTAGGAAAATATGTTTAAAGTGGAAAAGGAAAAGAAAACGTAATATGTTTTAATTATGTATATGAAGATGGAAAGTACAGAATGGAGAATAATCACTAATTTTAAATTCTAGCTCATCGTATTGTCTTTTAAAAACAAAAAATACTTGTGAAAGAATTATTTTGATACGTCTATTAGTTTTTGAGATATTGTGTAGGCATTGTATATTGTGTAAGTGTAAGCGCGCGACGCGAGATTCCGTCGGGCCATAACCGACTCGCGTGACGTCACAGGTCTTGCAAAACTCGCTCGCTCAGTTCGTCTTCGTTCATTCGCAGTTCGCGCTCTTCTTTAGCTGGCGTTCCACCACAAATTTAGTTTCGTTTAATAAATAATATATAGGTATATTTTTAAAATCTTTTTTTTTCACATACATAATGTAATAGCGAGCATTGTATTTTAAGATATCGAAGTTTTGATAGTACTTTGTCAAAAAAACAGTTCTATCCTGCTCGGTTTCATGGCGTGTTGTATCAAAATCTTTAGCTTTGATTATTTTTATTGTAGTATCGATACTAGAAAGCTTGAATTTTTTCCAACAACACTTGGCTTGGCTTGGGCGTTACCACAAACTTAATCAGTACTTTAATGGAGAGACTACTCAGAACTTTGATGGAGGCATACAGGAAAAAAAAGGAGAGCTCTGCATTAGATTTGCGGCTTTTTTAGATTTGCAGAAGGCCTTTAACTGTGTGCCTCGTCAATGTATTTGGAGGGCATTGCGATCCAAAGGGATCCCTGAGGCCTATTTTGAGATTATCAGAGATATGTACCACGATCCCACTTTGCGATTCGCGATGGTTAGGACTGCTGATGCCGATACCAAACCCTTTAGATCACAGTAGGGGGTTCACCAAGGCTCGGCTTTTAGTTCGTTCTTATTTATTGTAGTGTACTGTCACGGCTCACATCCAGGACCAGCCTCCATGGCTGATGATGTATGCCGATGATATTACACTCATTGAAGAGAAGCAACTAATGCTGGAGCGTAAAGTGAACCTCTGGAAGGGTGCGCTTGAGAACGGCGGTCTTAAACAAAATGTGTCGAAGACCGAATACATAGCCTGAGGGAGCCCAGACTCGAGCACTGTCCTTATAGGTCCTGAGCCAGCCGTTAAGTTGGAAAAGTTTCAAGTACCTTGGATCCGTTATGCATGAGTCTGGAGGCATCGATCACGATGTCCATGGCTGTATAAACGCTGCCTGGGCCAAATGGTGGGAGGTTATTGGTGTGGTCTGCGACCGCAGAATACCACCCAAGCTCAACGGGCTGATATATAAGAGCATCATCTGACTGGTTCTATTATACGGTAGCGAATGTTGGCCAGCACTATCTCGGCACGCTGAGGAGCTTCACGTCACGGAAATAAAGATGCTGCTGTCTGACGCATTCGAGGTAGTTTTGGGGTCTATGACGTAGCGGATAAGCTCCAAGAGCCAAGGCTTAAGATGGTATGGCAACGTTGCGCGCCGGCGTAGGAACTATGTCGGATGCAAGTTCCTTGCTATGTCTGTCCTGTTCCTGGAGCTAGACCACAGGAGACTGAACCACTCAGGACGTTACAGATCGTGTAAAGTGGAGTAGGTTAAGCAGGAAGGCAGACCCTGGCAACATACGCCGGGATTAATGCCAAGAAAATGAAGACTTGGTTGCAGTTGTTGAAGACTCGTCGCTTCGACGATGTAGCCCATTATAAATGCCATGGTATGTTTACAATCACCTCTGCTGGCGGCACAATCTTCGCAGATTACGTATAAACTTATTGCTTCTTTTCATTGCATTCTAAGCTGCAATAATATAGTTTAATACGTGCACGGTGTTCTGCTGTAATCTACATTTGGCAATACATACATAATCTAACAAATCTTTTAACTTATACGTACGCAATAGCATAACCATAACTCTCTCTTGCCGATCTTCAATAATCACAATAAAAATATTATTCAGATATACAATAAATAAAAATATTAAAAATCTACATTAAAAAAAATTGTGCATGCTCAACTTACTGCATGAATTTAGTTATATTATTATTATATTATTTTCACTTATAAAACAATTTTACTACTTTGAACTTGAATAAAAAGTTTGGTACTTTTAACGCAAATAGCGTTACCTACAATATGAAACTAGTTAGGTTAGGTTACATTACAGTTTTAAATAAATAATTTCAAATAAAATAACGTAAGATAGTTATTATCTATACCCCAAATTGACATAATATTACTAGTTAGACAACAAAACTTACCTTCGCATTTTTACTCCTCGCATTTCTGCGGCGACGAAATCACTATTTTCCGATAAATAATCGGCAACCATAAATCCATCTATTACAGGTAGGCTTTTTCGAATCCTTCATCCATTTAAATTAATTGTATTAACACTAAACACAAGCGAGTAACAAACAAACAAAGTACTGCGTGAGATCTCCTATCACCGTTGGCGACTAGTGAGTTTTGCCAGACCTGTGACGTCACCGCCGGCCGCGGGACTGTTAGCGGCATTTGAAATTTTTGCAAACTTTAAATGCCTGTAAAATCATAACTACTTGGTTATCTTTAATGAAACAAAAACTAGTGTATTTGTATACGTAAAAACTTTACTGTAACGAACTTTGAAGCATTATTTCATACCTATTACCATTCCTCATTATACATTTGCTTATTTTTTCCTGTAACCTGTTGTTCATCAGCTTGATCTTTGACATATTCATCTTTAGTCCAACAAATAGGTCAAGGCTGGCTTTGCTTATCTTCAAGAATATCATATAATATATCTATATTCATATAATATATTTACCTGAATCAAATCGTGCCCTTTCAGTGTCGACAAGACAAGTTAGTTAATGAACTATTAGTCTAGGGTTACCTCATAAAAGAAGATCTTCCTCTAAGTCATAAAAAGACGGCTGATGGACATATACATCCTCCCAACAAACCTATGGTGCCTAGACATGTTATTTGACGAATTTACAGATGTCTGCCCTCAAGATTTGTTAACGTGCAATGGAGAGCAGCATCTTAGCATTCAAATTACTGGATAACTTCGAAAATACTGAACTGCGCTCTCGTACAAAAACCACTGATGTGGATGTTAAAGCCAGTACGCTGAAATGGGACCGGGCCAGACATCTGCCGTATAGCTAAAGAGTCTTAGTCGAAATCCAAATACATTAAAAAAAAGTATTATAAATCTATGGTATATTGGTGTATATACTATACCACCTGATTTAATATGGCCTTCGGCAGATGTCACTGTCCGTTTCGCGCCTTTTCCGGAAATAAATCCGGCGGGGGTTTCTGGTTTTGAGTACACGTGAACAGCGTCATCCAATCAGCTGGTAAATTGAGAGGCCGGCGCTAAATTGTCAATGTTTTCTTTGCGTGCTTGTTTTGTTATATGTAGTTTTGACTAATCACTGCATTAAAGTGTATATACTATGTGTGATAGTAGCAGATGCTAAATGATTATAGGTGGTTTATTTTTTAGACTGTTGACTATCACAATTTCTGACCTTCAAACTTATCCTAAATATTGTCGCCATTTTGACCATGCTATTTAATATTGAAATAGTTTATTTCCATTTGTTCATTTCTTAGACATATCCTTGTGAAAACCGTAAATGGATGCCCTATTTCAAGGAGGACTACGACAATGTCCCAGAATACTAGTATAGTAAATTTCCTTATACATGACGCCAATGGTTAGTAAGTAGCGACTCTAATATCGTCGATATAGTTTTTTTATTTTTATTTATTGTTTTGTCTCCTTAATATTAAAGTAGCTGTTTACCCAATGCCATAAAAACTATATATATTAGTAGTAGTAGTAGTGAGACTGACGATATCTCTAATAATAGGCGTCGTGTCGTTTCAGAACTAAATTTAATTTGTTTTTAGTAATTTCTAATATTTATTTATTTCAACATTACATCTTTCAATTCATTTTAAATTAGTTAAAGATCACTGTATATTACTACATAATCTTTGTTTTAGGACAGCCTCAAATGGTTAAAGTAGTACAAAATACTCAAACTCTTGCTCAAATCAAAATTAAGCAAAACCCTTTGAAAGTATTGAAAGTATCAGCCTCTAAAGAAGGGTGTAATCAGGTGTGTATTTGGTTACATAAACATATAATAATTTTAACCTACATTTCAACTTTGTTTACAGTAATTATTGCTTTAATGAAAATTGGTCTATTATCTTTATATTCATTATAATGCCAGTGAAACATTCCATTATTAAATTACATTGCTAATTTTATCATAACTGTTGTAGATTCCCGTATATCAGCCTGTTAAATTAACAGGAATTAAGTGTGCTTCAAGTAAGTATAATAGTTATGGCTATAAATTATTGTTATAACAAAGTGATTTGTTTTATTAAATAAAAAACAACTTCTTATCACTATTTTCCATGCATTATGTATGGAATGTCATTAATTGCTCATTAAGTCTAGTTGTTTAGTATCAGCTAAATGTGAATATTCTATGTGTATATTGAATTCAAGCAATCAATTATGTTATGAATATATTTCAGAATTAGTACAATTACCTGTTGATGCTTTATCAAGTCTGCAAAATATATCATCTAAAGTAGAGCCAGATTTGCCAACAAACAATATTGTGAGTATTTTTCTATACAAATTCCAATATTCTAATGATTATATGTTCTTTTTATCTATTTGTTTTTTTTATTATTGTACTTCATTAGTAACCTAAAGTTATATGTATTTGCTCTTATTCCTTTGACTGTATTCATCAAGTTGAATAATTTCACAATTCCACAATTACAATACATAAGCATACATTTCTATCAATATATTCTAGTTCTAAATAATAATTACATCATTTTATTCCAGATTCAAAGTGAAAATCAGCTAACAGAACTTAATGTTATACACACATTACCAGAGTTAGTTCCCATTTTGACCAAGTCAGAACCAATACAAAGTGACAAAAAGACACATTTACCAATTATAACTAAAGTAGAACCTGAAGATCATTCTATAGATAATCTCTCATCAACAATGTCACATGCATCAAGAAGAAGACATGACTCGGACAATGATCCTCCAGCCGAATAGTAAGTATAATCAAAATCTATATTGACACCTTCATTTACAAACCAGCTTAATCCATTTACATGAACTTTACAAGGAATACAGAAAATGTGCTATTTTGTGAAGACCATTTATTAAAAAGAAATTATAATTTTCATAAATATCCAGCTTTATATATTATGTACCAATATAATTCATTTTTTTATTAAGTTTTCTGCCAATAATAACTTTCACATAGATGAAGTTTGAATTTAGATATCTCTTTTCTTTATTTAATTTCTTTCACTTTAACACTGTATCCAGCATGAAGCAGCAAATCTACAACTCCAAACATTACCCAATTTTTGAGACATGCCATGTTGGGTGCCAAAAATCAATGCTGTGCTTTGTTGTTGTTATTTCCTGAGCAAGAACATGAAAATAATTCATTACCTTGAGTGGGAATTGTGACAAACACAATAGTCAGAAGCTGTTCGGCTGCACCACTATGGCTGTTTTATTTACTTTGCACTCTTTTTGTTCTATTCTAGTCTGTGCAAAAAAATATTTTATTGTATAAATATACCATCATGATTTGGTTCTTGATTTCAATTTAATTAAATGTTTAATTAATTAAAAAATGATTGAAAAAAATCTAGCATATAATTTCTATTTAGATCCAAAACAGTTGTTTAAAGTATAAATTATTAGTTTTCATGTGTTATCAAAAACAATGAATTAATTAAACAAACTTAAAAATATAATTTATAATTATCAGAGTTACTTAAAGAGAGTAATATATTTCTTTATGTTTAATAAAAAGCTTATTTAATATTTAAGGGGAAACTACTGATCATATTAAATTACTATTATATTTATAACTGACAAGTACTGTACATAATGTAGCATCTCCTAAAATCATAAGTAAATAAAAATGTTGATGCAGTTTAATAAGAACATTTAACTTAGTGGTTGGGGGAGGGCTTTGTAAGGTTTTTAGGAGATGTACATTAAAGTCCTGCTACTTCAAAGTGTTAATAAGTTTTCTAAAATATTTTTTATCCTTAGTGTGAGATAATACTTTAAAAATAGTGAAAATATAAACAATGTGGTAGATGTTCTAGGTTATAAATTACAATGGTTATAGGCAAGTGTTTCACTGGCCCTTGTAAAAATATAGAGCTGATTATTTTGATATTTTATTTAAGTTATAACCTATAACTTTTAATATTTTTCGTACACATCTATCAAAGTTTCAATAAATAATAAATATAAATAGTAGTTAAATTTTAATAGCCTTAAAATGTATTAGGATAAATAATATTACTTATTGACTAGGATACAATAGTCAATAACAATATAAAATATAATGCATAAACAGCATGGAATCAAGTCAAATGTCAAAAGATGATCACTGTTTTGAGCTTTCAACTGCAATCACTTGGAAACTTTCCAAGCCCTCTGATCACTAAGCCATATATTCTTATCAACTGAAAATCTTAGAAGCTTTGTTAAATCTGGAAATTTTTAGTTTTCTCTGTAACAGTTATCAGGTGAGGCTGTGGCGCAGAGGCACAAGCGTGCAAGTGTAAACGCTACAGGTTGTGGGTTCGATTTCCACTCGAGAAAATTAAGTATTTAATATTTCCATTTCCTCCTTCTGGCACCGAGTCAGAGCGAGGGATTTTCCGCCAATCAACACGCAATGAATCCAGATGCGTCAGAAAGTTGGGTACGGAAGTGTTTTAACACTACGTGCCCAGGTTTCCTCTAACGCCATGTGCGGGATACAGTGTAAAATTAAAAAAATATTATTTTATATTTTAATTGTTATAATTACAGTTTGAACATTTTAAACTCATTACAGCACTACAAAACGTCGCAAGCACGCGGACAAAGTTGGAAAAGGACTAAGACATTTTTCAATGAAAGTATGTGAGAAAGTAAGGAATAAAGGCTTTACCTCATACAACGAGGTGGCAGATGAGCTGGTTTTAGAATTTGCTGCGGGAATGCATGGTTCAGCTGATAGCCAAGTATGTTTGTTTATATATCCATAGGTTTTGTTTCTTATATTATTATACTAGTTTTTTTTATACCAGAGAACTGCAAATACAATTTAATAATAATTCATCCAGTCGAGGCTCAGGCGCACGAAGTGTGACTGTAAACGCGACTGTTTGTTGGTTCGATTCCCACTCGAGGAAATGAAATGTTTATTTAAATTTATATTGCCATTTCTTCGCTCTGGTGTCGAGGCAAAGCATGGCGTTGAGTTCCGCCACTCAATACGCCAGTCATTGACTCCAAAATTCGGCAGAAAGTGCGGAACAGAGTGTCTTAACACTAGGTTCTCTGTGCCTACCCTGCTGCGTGCGTGATACAGTGTGAAGCTGATTTTTTATTTAAATACTTTATATTGATATAACTTTTTATTTATGATTTGATTTAAATAAAACAATCACTAAATGTTGAGGAAAGTTTGGCAAAATACAATGGTGAAAACTGCATTTTAATCTGTTAAGTCGGATTTATGAATAACGTGCATAAACACACAGACAATATAATTAAAAATCATTGTTTTGGGTTCTATTACTTTGATAAATACCCCTAATTATTATATAGATTTTCTCACATATTTTCCATGTCAAGACAGCAATCAATTACAATTTTATTCGCTAACCGGAATTCGTGTATCGTCATCGAAAGTCACGTTTAAAAACAGATAAGTAGAAGCAATGCCCAGTTAAAATGTAACTCAGAAAATCTTACCATTGCAGCAATATGATCAAAAGAATATACGAAGAAGAGTATATGATGCCTTAAATGTTTTAATGGCAATGAATATTATATCGAAGGAGAAGAAAGAAATCAAATGGCTAGGACTTCCAACGAATTCAGTTCAAGAATGCACAGCATTAGAAAAGGAAAAACAAACAAAATTAGAGCAAGTACAGAAAAAAACGCAACAATTACAAGAATTAATATTACAAGTGAGTTAGTTTATTTTAAGCTTAAGGCCATCGTAGTGCAGCTGCACAGCGTGTGACTGTAAATGCTAAGAGACGCTACATTTTCCTCAATTTAAACACAACACAAGACAAAGTGCGGTGTTCAGTTTCGCCACTGAACACGCAATGTCTCCAAAATAAGATGGTTCATAGGGAATGGAGTCTTGACAATAGGGTGCCGCTGCTTATCCTGCCATACGCGGGATAAAGCGTAATACAAAAAAAGTATTAGGAAATACATTTAATAAAGCCTTCTTATAGATGATTTGCCTGTGGATTCACTTTTCACACTTCCACTTTAATATTGGCATTTTGAACACAAAAAGTTTAACAAAAATTGAAAAAATAAAATAAAATAAAAGTAATTTTAAAATTGAAACTTAAATTACAATAATCTATCTCATTGGGATTCACAAATATGTTTAGAAAATTTAAGAAAAAAGTAATTAAGTGTCATTCAATTCATATATCTACTCAAAAATTATAAATAAACTGTGTAAAATTTAATCCATTCTTATTATTTTCAGCACATTTCTTTTAAAAGTTTAATACAAAGAAATAAAGAAGCAGAAAACAAAGGTACAAAACCTTCACCATCATCTGCCATACATTTACCATTTATTGTTGTAAATACAAGTGACAAAGCGTTAATTGACTGTAGTATCTCTAATGATAAGTGAGTACATATTTTAAGATAATTTTAAAAATAAATAGCTTTATGCATTTCAAAGGGGACCTAGTGTACTTTACACACCACCCAATTTTTGAGACAGAATGGCGCAAATCAACGTCGCCTTTGGACTTCTTACTAAAGCAAGGAAATAAAAATAATATTCATTCCCCCAAGGTGTCATCTCCGCACCCATAACCATTACATTTACGGTCACGTTACACAACAGGTATCAATTATTCATAAATCTATTCAATAATAAATATGTTTTCATTTATATATGGACCTACATTACTCTCCCAGTTATAGTGTAATCTCAAAGTGTTTTCAAATAAATAATAAAGCAGCCACAAGAATAAATAAAGCATTCCACCACTTGTTGAACATAAGGATTGATTTAAATTTAATCAACACCCCCAGTGGAGTTCAGAGCCAATATAAATTTTATTTTCAAACACTATCCAGCAATGGTCCTAAACATAAATAATTATGTATATATATTATGTCCATAACATGTTATCGATTATAAAAATTCAAAAATATGTAGACATAATTGAGAAAAACATTAATATTCATATAATTTATGGGTTACTAACTCCTACATAACTCCTACATACTTATGTACTCCTACATTTTAAGAGTTTGTGATTTCCCTCTTTTATACATAGGATTATGTGATATTGTCTACAACCTAAGAAAAATAAAAAAAACCTTAGAAATAACAAAAAATGGGCTAGGCAATATATATTT
Organism: Heliconius melpomene rosina; assembly: GCF_056956725.1. Classification (NCBI taxonomy): domain Eukaryota; kingdom Metazoa; phylum Arthropoda; class Insecta; order Lepidoptera; family Nymphalidae; genus Heliconius; species Heliconius melpomene. Next base: position 11,958,388 of record NC_140389.1, on the reverse strand, counting down.
AATACTTATAAAATAATGATAAGCATCAAAATTTTAAAAAACTTACATTTCCTTACTTTCAAAGGAACATATGAAACAACAAAGAAACATGTATTATTATTCTCATTTGAATAAGCTCTTAAAAGAGCAATCTTAGTATATACTATGTGTATTTAAAGATGTAAACTTTTAAGAGGTTTTTTTTTAAAATCTATGGCTGTTTTTGTATGTATCATTGATCTTATGTAAAATTATCCTTTTTCCAGGACAGAATACATGTTCAACTTTAACAAAAGGTTTCAAATTCATGACGATATTGTTATATTAAAAAAGATGGGACTATTATTTGGTAAGTTTAAATACTTCGTACATTTATAAATTTCAATTAAGCATTTTGTTATAGTTTCACGGTATATTCCCCTTATAATAATACGTGCCCCACTCTCGAGACATTGTGTGTTAGGTGGTGACACTTAACTCTGTGTCTTTGTCTTGTTACCATAGCACAACCGCCGAGGGTGGGATTGTAAATACGGCAGCTGTGGGTTCGATTCCCCTTGAGAGTATCTTAACACTAGTTTCACCAGCTATTTGCGGAATACAACGTGGACTTAAACTTTGTAACTTTAAAAAAATTAACTTACAAAATATTAACCCACAAAATATGTTTTTAACTATTTTATTGCCCAAATGTATTATTTCATTCTGTGAAAAGAATTTGATTCTTCACAAGAAAGCTGCCTTTGGGGTGTGGTAGCAACCAAACTCTCCTGAAGTCAGACTGAAGCACATGGAGTACAAAACATGCCAGCAAAAGAGCTGTAATCAGAGCACGCTGTTAGAGTTTATCAGCACTCTATTATAAATTTGAAACTGTGAAGGAGCAGAAGTTCATATACAAACTGGCCATGTCCAAGATAAATATCGCAAAGAGAGATATTCCTAGGACACGCTGCTCTGTAGTCACGCCTCTGTCAAGGAGTGATCAAGATATTACTTCCAGGAGCTGCAGAACATATAGAACGCATGTAGTCCTCCTAACCTCGAACTTATTGCCCCAATAACCCTTGACGAAATGAAAAGCGGTTGAACCTGATGTGAGAGACATGTACCATGCCTGCATGGATTGCTGTTAGTGATACCAAACCCTTCCATATTTCAGTGGGGGCTCACTATGGTTACCACTCTTATTCCGTTCTTATTCAATGTAGTGCTGAACACTGTCTGGGCTCACATCCAGGACCAGCCTCCATGATTGGTGATGTTCGCCGATGACATTGTATTAGTAGGTATTGTCGAGAACTGACTAATGCTGGAGAGTAAAGTGTACCTCTGGAACTTCTGGGTACGTTTAAGAACGGCGGACTTAAACTAAATGTGTCCAAGACCGAGTACATGGCCTGCAGGATTCTGGACTCGAGCGTTACCTTTATAGGTCCTGACCCAGCTGTTATGTCGGATAAGTTCAGATACCTTGGATTCGTTATGCATGAGTCTGGAAGCATTGATCACAATGTCCAGTGCCGGACAAGCGCTGCCTGGACTAAATAGAATAACCAACTAAATGGAATAAACTAAGGCGGGAGGTCATTGGTGTAGAATGCAATCGCAGAATACAGCCCAAGCTCAAGGGGCTGATATACAAGAGCATCATCCGGCCGGTTCTTTTATACGGCACCGAATGTTGGCCAGCACTATCTCAGCGCACTCACAAGTTTCACTTCACGGAAATGAAGATGCTGAGGTGGATGTGCGGCGTACATCGGTCTGACCGCATGCGTAACATATTCATTCGAGGTACTCTTAGAATCCTTGACGTAGCGGATAAGCTTCAAGAGCGTCGCCTGAGAAGGTACGGCCACATTGCGCGCCTGCCTAGGAACTAAGTCGCATATAAGTCCCTTGCTATGTCGGTCTCTGGAGTTAGACCCCCCCTAAACGATAAATAAGATAACGACCACCCCCCGCCCCCCACGAAATCGAAAAGCTTGTTGGATATCCTGGTGCACGACCTGAGAGGCAATGGACTAACCACCGAGGACGCCGGGATTATGTCCAGGATGAGGAGAAACGTGAAATCATTGATTTTATGTGAACCATGGAGACTTAAAATATATAATAAACATAACTAAATAATCATTTTTGTATGCTCATATTAATAGATTATATTATTTATAGGATTAGATAAGGGAGAATGTACAGAGGAGGATATTGAGAAAGTAAAAAGTATGGTACCAAAGTCTTTAGAGAGCTATGTAGAACGTAAGTAAATATTAAAATCTTTATTCTTTCTTATCTTGTTACTTCACACAATTTATAAAAGAAATATAACGACGGCGAAGTATCAATACCTCCAACCTGTAGTAGTATTTTTGAAGTAGTATGTGTTTACGTTTTTGGTATCTATGCGTAACACGAAATACAGGTATGGATAAACATCGTTTATCCATACAAATATACATCGTTTATATACAAAAATTCTATGTCTAAACTATTGGGGTATCTTGATTAATTTCTTTAGGAACTTTCTATTTTATGTTAATTATTTGGGGGGAAAGTCGGTGACAGAGTGTCTTACCACTAAGTTTTCTTTGCCTACCCTGCTTTATGCAGGCATAAAGTTGTGCAAGTTGTTTTATGTCAATTTATTTTATCCAATATTGTTTACTGTTATTGTAGCGTTGAAATTGTTTTTGTTACCACAGAAATGGGTCGAGGGGTAAAGAATAATCTATCAGACATTCTTGATCAAGAAGATATGGAAGATGAAGGGGAAGAAGAGGACACAATAGAAGGAGAGCCTGAGGGTGACGAACAGGAGGCAGAGGGAAATGAGTTCAGTGAAGATAGTAGTGATGTAGACGTGTAACACTGCGCCATCTTAAAATTACCTGTCACATTTGTACTGTATTCTAGGAATTTCAGCTACACATCGTCAGCATCAGTGCCAGACCTAAGTGCAGTACGTTTTTTACAGTAGACAGCAAAAATTGCCTTAAAATTGATTTTAATACTTGAAAAAAGTACTAGACTTATACTGTTTATCGATCTAATGTGATAACAAGCTAATTTATCATAGCGATATTTTAGTAATATTTTTCAGTTTTTGCAGTTACAAGGTCCTGCCCTGACGCCGACGATGTGGAAAATACACTATATATTGTTTAATAGCGACGCTTAAAATTTTAAGGGCTGTACTTTTATATATGTTTAATTTGTTTAACTGAAGTATAGCGGTGCTTTTCTGTGTGAACTAGTTCTCATTTTAAGAGTATGCTGTTATTTTTTGATAATTCTTATTATTATAAATTGTTGTCGAAATTTCAGGAAATTTTCCTTTGTATATATTCATGTTATGTGTCATTGGTAATGTTTATTGTAAGTTTTTTTTTCTATAAAACTATTATATTTAAAAATCATAACAACATACATATCAAATATGTATAATTAAGATATGTTTTTGTTTTACAATATCCTGCTTTAATGTTTAATTAATTTTATTTTAATTAAATCTTGCTGAAGGTCATGTAAATATAATTCCATGTCTTATATGTAAATATACTCTAACTATACTCTTACTAATACACATTTTATAACAACCAAGAAATGGTATTATCATAGTATTTTGTTAACTACATATACCCTGCTAACATAATTTTCAAAATTTATTAGAAATATTGACTATGTGACAATGTAAGAAAGTGACATAGAAAGTTCAGAGATAAACAGTTTATTAAGTTGGATTTTCATTAAAATAAAAACATTTAATTACATCATAGTATATCCATTACTAATGGCACAAATATAAAGATGAATTATTGGGTAATTTTTATTTAATATTAATTTGCTACATATAATTTATCATTACTTTAACAAATAATATAGCAGTAAAATATCGGTTTTATGATAAATTTTTAATGACTTGATCTCATGTGTAACAATAATTATTTCGTACATTGGAAAAATGAACTTGCACAAGAAATTGAGAAACTTCATAAGGATATAAGTTGTGTCCAATTAAGTAAATCTATCATTTATGTTCTGACTTACAATTGTGTAAAACATAAAAATAAAACAAATTTTTATGATCTAATCCTTTTTTTTCTTCAAGAACTCTATTGCAAACTTTTTTGATTTCTTAAAAAACAATACTTTGGAAGATTGTTTTTTTTTTTTAATTATTAAAACTTGTCAATTGATTTACATGAAATTGAATTGTTTATTTTCTTCATTTAGTTACAATCAATGAAATAAAATACACAAAGTAACCTTAAATTTTATTTATTTTAAAGTAAAAAAGTTTTGAAAAACTTATTTTAAATCATCGTCATCAAATAAATCTTCAAAATCTGAAACAAATAACATTAACATTAAATATATATTTTTTATATAAATATAATTATTTAAAATTTAATAAAAAATAATGTTATTAGAAATAACAAAATACATATGAGTATTTATTTATGAATAAATTAATATAGTCTGATTAGACAAAGTGCCAGTGTTACAACAAAATTATGTCCAACTCAATAAATCATTTCTCTAAATAGGTGGAGAAAACAGCCTGATATCTACACAGGCAACAGGCCGGGATGTTAACATGGAACTCCATAACCAAATCTGATATAAATTTCAAATGATTTGGTAATGGGCAGAGTGTGTTGATTTGTTATGACAGGTTTTTTATTTTGCCTGGGCTGTCATACTATTACTTATTACAAAACAAGCAATAAGTATAAATACATTTTGGTATTAAAAAAAGATAAGCAATAAATGTGAAACTCAATTACAGATTCAAAATGATTCCTTAAAAGTGTTATATCTATAATTAAAACCTATGAAGTTATCCTATATAGTAAAAACTCGATTAACTGGACTAATTGTTGTCGATTGCCACCTACTCCTAATGCAAAGGACATAAATAAATTAATTCGTAATTAAATTCAAATCTACAATCAAATTCTCTTTAAGAAGTAAGGTCCATACCATTAAAAAAATCTGCATGAACAGCTTTTTCATTAGCAGCTAAATCCATGAGTAAGTTTGAAGGGCCACCAGCCTAGAAATAAAGTTTTATGTTAATATAAACTAAATTGTGTATATTGTTAAAAAAGGTTAAAAATAATAATAAACATAAAATTAATTTATAAAGGCGTACTTCTTCCATATCTATATAAGGACCAACACCCTCTGGGAACATTTCATCTGCAGCGACTGTTGGCTTCATGTTTGACTGATTTCACTATTCACCGCTTTGTGAAGATTCTTTATATATTTATTGTACTTCTTTACCCGTTTTCTAAGTTGTTTTGACTTTTAGAAGTTTTTACATTTGACAATAAAGACATTTTGAAATTTAATATTACTACAGATAACACTTAAAATTTATGTGCTAATTCTGATTGTCAATCGGATTAAATCGATCTGAAATCGATTGCTGAAAAGTTCGATTACCGTAAAATAAAAACTTTAAGTTTAAAAATGGTTTTATTTTGCTTGCACTCCATATAAAATATTTTTAGACTTAAAGGACCGTATTTATAAACCGCATTCAAATTTAAGATCGATTTTGAGATGCCGTTTTCATTCTAAAATATATATAATTAGGTTTCAGAAGTGAAATATCAAAAGAAAACTATACAACACTAATATTACAAATACAATCTTATTTATTATAAATCAAAATAACTATAAACTGAAGTTTAAATAACTAGAAACTTATATAAAACACCATCAACATTCGAAAACACATATAGGTATTTACTCAGTGTTAATTATAGCAGCTCTTTTAACCAATTCACAATATTTATTAATTAAAACATTTAAATTACTTTATAACTTGCTAATAATTATCTATTAACAACCTAGTAACAAATCACATCGACTACAACACGTGTAACCTCAAGTATGTGAGGGCCAAATATGTCTTCCCGCTTAAATTAGTTACTTAATAACAAAATGAAAAGAGCGGGCATTTTGACATTGACAGTGACATTGACACATTGCAGTACTATATTTGACAGTTGACATTTGTAGCACGGAAGTCTCCTAAGTATATCTATAATTGAAGTAGAATTGTTTTGTGTCTATTTACCCCGGTTAACTGGCAGTAACAATTCGTATTTCTATCGTTTGTTGTTAAAACAACTAACCTTAATGTAATTCCTTTTGATTTAATTTTTCCAAGAAATTCTAAAGATAAGTTAAGGACTTCAGAACAAGAGATTGATTTCACGGCTTTTAGGCGTGCTAGTGTAAACGTCTATAAATGGTCATTTCTGAGTTCTGTAAGTATTCTGTGCTCCTGTCAATGCCATTATTTTTGACACAGATTTTTTGACTTAAGTTCCTTGATGTACCAAGTACAAACACAATGTGAATGTGATTTAATTATTATAAATTTAAACTAAAAAGTAATCGACTAATACTTAAATATACCAATGATATTGAAGTTTAAATAACATGTTGTTATTGCAATAAATGCAATATTTGTATATTATTAAAAATTCCTTTAAATAAGCTTAAATTTCCAGTAAATATGTTATCCTATGAAGATAAGATTATACTTGCACCTATGGTGCGAATTGGTACATTACCAATGCGATTACTAGCTCTTCGATACGGTGCTGATATGGTGTATTCGGAAGAATTAATTGATTGGAAGTTTTTGCGGTCTAAACGGAGGTACAATGGTATAGTATATTCATATTTAAAGCGTTACTAGCCCTAAAAGCCAATAGGGCTAACAGCATTATCCACATGTTCGGAAAAAAAAAGCGTTGCTCCATATTATTTTACAAAGGTAATAAATTATAAAGCTGGTCAAATGTCACAAAAACAAAAATAGTAAGCATATAACATTTTTATATGAAAATAGTGGTTTGAATAATAGTCATTATAATAGAAAAAGCCATGATAAATTTATATTACAATATACAAAACAAATACAGTTATTTTTATTTTATAGGATATGAGTTTTAATCATAAACATATACTAAATATATTTTAAATTGTTCAATTCTATAAATTTAAGAATAACATTTTCAAACATGTGATAATTATATTCATTACATAAGTAGTGTTCTTTTAGATATTCTCAATACTGTAGATTTTGTTGACCAAACAGATGGAACTATTGTTTTTCGAACTTGTGCTGAGGAAAGAAATAAAGTAGTTTTACAAATTGGTACTTGCTCTCCAGAAAGAGCTCTAAAAGTGGCTAAACTAGTGTAAGTATAATGTATATGTTTAATATCCAATAAATACAACATGTTAGAAAAAATCATACTTTTTAATGCTTTTATAGAGAAAGTGATGTAGCTGCAATTGATATAAATATGGGTTGTCCTAAAGAATTTTCTGTGAAAGGTGGAATGGGAGTTGCCCTATTGGAGGATACAGACAAAGCTTGTTGTATATTGAAAAACTTAGTTGATAATATATCAATACCAGTGTCTTGCAAGATTAGAATATTTGAAACACCTGAAAAAACTTATGATGTTGTTAAAAAATTAGTCAAAACTGGAATAAAGGCAATAGCTATTCATGGGAGAACTCGTAATGAACGACCGCAGCATGCAGTGCATACAGATATTGTACATTATATCGCAGATAAGATATCAATTCCAGTTATAGCAAAGTGAGTAATTGTTTTTGTAGCTTGTGAAGCTGTATCCTGTACATAGCAGGATGCCCAGAAGGAAACCTAGTGTTGAGACACTCTTAACTTATTATTACACTCTTAAATTAATATTTGAACTTCCTTCCTCTGGTAACAAGTGTTGAGATCAGCCACTCAAAATGCAATGCCTCAGGTATTTTCTGGAAATTGGGTAACGGAGTCTCATAACACCAGATTCCCTCCGCCTCCCCTGCTATGTGTGGGTTACAGCATAATACTAAAAAAATATAAAATAATCTATATTTTAAACTTTTTAGTGGTGGTTCAAGAGAAATTGAAAAATATGAAGATATTTTAAAATTCAAAGAAATTACAGGTTGCTCAAGTGTAATGATTGCCAGAGCAGCAGAATGGAATTGTTCAATTTTTCGAAAAGAAGGTGTGTTGCCCATGGATACTGTTATAAAAGAATATCTAAAACTGGCAATTGAATATGATAATTCACCATCAAATACCAAATATTGTATCCAAAATATATTAAGAGAATTACAAGATACTCCAAGAGGAAGAATGTTTTTGGACTGTCAGACATTGGAGCAAATATGGTATTTTTTTTCTCATATTGTATGTGATATATCTCATATTGTACTTAAATAATTAAAATGGCTTCTTTACTTCTTTTTACTGTTTTTGCTTGCTTTCTGCAATATATATTAAATGTTGAAGCTATTATGGTGCAGTGCGATAGTGATTGACTATTAATACAGGGTTTTGGATTCTTCAATTGTCATTTATATTTTGATACAAAACTGCAGCCTCACACAGCTAGATGTAACCTGGTTTCAATGTGAAGGTTTTCTGCTTTCCGCTGAAATCCAAGACATGCCTGCTGAATGATGGAATTCTGTGTTGTGCGTGTTTTTCTTGTCTCACCAGAGCAAAACAAAAATATCTTTAAATATTATTAATACTTTTAATATTTTAAAGTATTATTCCATACTTAAGATAATAATATTTATTTATGAAACAAAAATTTTAACATAGTGACATTTGAACCTGAAATTCAAATACCGGTATATCCAAATTTTAATGTTTCATAAATAAATATTTTTATATTAACTTTTATGACTAGTCTTAACTTCAATACATTCATCTATACATTATATTTCTATTCTAACCCATAAAGTATGTGTACAGACAAGATTTTGCAATAACAATGTAACTTATTCTCTTTTTAGTGCAATTTGGGACTTAAAAAAATACTGTCAGGAGAAACAAAGGGAATATCAAAAAAAAGGCATACAAGGAAGATGGCAAGTAACCCCTGATGATTTAGAACCCCCAAATAAAAAAGCAAGAATGGGGGAAATTAATTTGGAAAATGTTATTCAAATGAAGGTATACCTACTCACAGTACTGTCAGCAAATTGTGGCCACCCTAAAGTTAGGTTTTCAGAATATGTGCAAAATGAAATGTGTAATATGTGCAAAAGTTTACTTGGAAAGAAAATAATCAAAAGTAACAAAAATCCTGAAATTAAATTTACACAGCAATCAACAGCTAACTTAAAGAGGGTCACAATTTGTTGACCATACTGTGGTCTGGGCAAACATTTTATTTTGTTTTCAGTTTTGTTCTTAGTTATTACTGAAGAACTTGAAGAGTATCAAAATTTTTTTAAGTAAATGAATAACACATGGGATTATTATGGTTCACTTTCTTTAAATATTACTAACTAGAGCAGTCATGTGCAAGGGCAAAAGCATGCAATTGTAATGTGATAGGGTGTGGGTTTGATTTCCATTTCTTCTATCTGGTGTTGAGGGAAAGCATGATGTTGAGTTCTGACACTCATCATGCAATGCATCCTGAATTCTGCAGATAAAAGGCTGCGGAGTGTCTTAGCATTAGGCTCTTTCTGCCTATCCTGCTACATGGGAGATGAAGCTAAAAACAATAATAATAACTTATGATACTTGTTTATATTTCAGGTCTGCTTTATTAGAGCCAATTATAATGATATTAATTTACCAAAAGCACAACTTCATGCTTGGGCTGGGAAAAAAGGTATTCCACTGCCTACCTATGAAACTCATCAAATTGAAAAATTGTTTTGTTCTATACTTACATTTAATGGTAAAAAATATACATCAACATTTTGGGAGAAGAATAAAAAATTTGCTGAACAAAGTGCTGCATTAGTTGCTTTATTTCATTTGGAATTGTTAACAGAAGAAGATTTAATAAAATTTGGTAGCATAATCAAATAATTGTTTATATTTTTTGACAGTAATAAAGTTCTATCAAATCAGTGTTAACAAAAAGTGATAATGTTTGTTTTATTTTCCTTTTCCATATTGTCACATCAAGTTAATTCTTAATAAGATATAAATATATGAATTTAAGAATAAATGTCATATATTCTTTCTATTTACATTCACATGTCATATATTCTTTTTATTCAATTGTGTTTAGCGTTGCTGCTTCTTCATATTTTCAATATTTTGGACTAGTTCCTTGTTTAAATCATCTAATTTTGTATTTAAAACATTTTGTTGGTTAATATCTTGTTTCAATTTGTTGATGTTGCAGTAGCATTTATATACATCCTGCAAAAGATCTTCCATTTTTATAATTTTTAGTTCTTCATTCGATTGTAGTAAACTAGAGTCGGATATATCGTCTAGCACATTCTGGGAAGTTGGTAAATTCGGAATTATATATTTATTACAGTCCATAATGTAATTGACTTACCCAAGCAAAACAATATTTTACTGGTAATGACAGAAAAATAGAAAACTTTAAAGCAGTGACATTGGTAGCCTGACACCTGACAGGTACACAACTTTGCTTAGTTTTATAGTATATAGAATATACTCTGTGGTCTGCACACTGCAGTTATTTTACTGATGTCAAACATCTAAATAGTGATGTCCTTATCCTAACTAACAGTAAAGAGCTAAGCTCAACTCGAGCTCGATGACAACTACAGTTGACGAGTTAAATTACCAATGCTAAATAAATAGGTTGTGTCGCCACTCGCCATCCTAAATTATGCATATAAAATCAGGTTTTTCTATGGTCTGCTTAAAGTCCGGAGCTGGAGTCCGCTCCTCCACCCCGACGGCTCTCTCCGCTACTCTGCGGAGGAGAGAGCCGCGATCCTGGCGGAGCACCTAGCGACGACGTTCCAGCCCAACCCAAGTGAGCGTCCAGCACTTCACGCGCAGATGGAAGCGGAAGTGTCTTCCCGTCTCGCTGCTCCTGAACTTCCTCTGCCGCCGCCGCCGTTCATCTCGCCGACTGCCGTCAAGAAGGCAATCGGCCGGCTTAAGCCCAGAAAGGCGCCGGGTTTGGACGGCGTCACCAATGCGGCACTCCAGCATTTACCTACGAAGACCATCGCAGCATTGGCCAGGCTCTTCAGCGCCATTCTGCGCCTGGGTTACTTCCCCCAGGCGTGGAAGGAGGGCCTGGTCGTTATGCTCCCCAAGGCCGGCAAGAATACCCGCCACGCCGATGCCTACAGGCCTATAACTCTACTGAGCTCCGTCGCCAAACTGTTCGAGAAGCTACTCCTTCCGCTTCTCCTGCCGCACCTCCAGCCGCGGCAAGAACAGTTTGGCTTCCGCAGTGGCCACTCCACTACGCTCCAGGTGGCCAGGGTGCTGCACTTCGCTGCAGCAGCAGCTAACAGGAAGGAGAGTGCTGCTGCAGCCTTCCTCGACGTGGCCAGCGCGTTCGACCGTGTCTGGCACCCGGGGCTCCTCCTCAAGGTGCTCCGTGCTGGCACCCCGCATCACCTCGCGACCACTGTAGCCGCCTACCTGAGCGGACGCTCCTTCTGCGTGAGGGTAGAACACGCCCGCTCCTGCACCCACCAGATCGCCGCCGGTGTACCCCAGGGGAGTATCCTCTCCCCTGCGCTCTACTCTTGGTACACCGACGACCTGCCAGTAGAAGAAGGTACCATGCTCGCCCTATACGCCGATGACGTGGCCCTACTTACGAAGAGCCTCAATGCCAATCACGCCGCCGTCAAGCTCCAGCGAGCACTCAATCTGCTGCCGAACTGGCTCGCGGAGTGGAGGCTCTCGCTCAACGTGGCCAAGACCCAGATCATCTCTCTGGGGCGCCACTTGAGCCTGCCTCCTCCGCTGAGCCTGCAGGGCCAGCAGATCCACTGGAAGCCCACCGCGACCTACCTCGGCGTCGTGGTTGACCGGAGGCTCTCGATGATGGGGCATGTCAAGAAGGCCGCGAACGCGGCAAAAGTGGCGCTGCATTTGCTGCGCCCCCTCTTCAGGTCCCGTCTCCCCCTCCGTTTGAAGCTCGCATTGTACAAGACGTACGTCAGGCCGCATCTCACCTACGCCGCCCCGGCGTGGTACGCCCTAGCGAGTTCCCGCCAACGCAACATCCTGCAGGTGGTCCAGAACGTTGCCCTCCGGCGCGTTACCCAGGCTCCCTACTTCGTCAGGAACGCCACTCTCCAGCGTGACCTGAGAATAGAGAGCCTGGAGGATCACATCCGCCGGCTCGCGTCCAACGCGTTTCGCCGTGCGGATGTCTCGGACCACCTGCACCTTCGCAGCATCGCGCCGTGGCACACGCGGCCCCCTGACGTGCGTCGCCTTCCGAGGGATCTCCTCTCCCCCCCCCCTGAATCCGATCCCGAATCCGACTCCTGAGCTGCCACCTTGGTCGCTGGTCGCTTAAGCTGGGCCTCCCTCGGGGTAACCGAGGGTCTCACCCGGCTGAGCTTGACCGCCCAGGTGGCGCATAGCTCGTCCTTCCCTCTGAGTTAGTTCCCCCCCCCCTGTGCCCCTGTCACATACAACAGGCGCACTCCTACTCCCCTGGCTATATGCCTCCCCAAAGACGCACCCATAGTAATGGGTGGAGATTGAAGCAGCGAAATAAGGGCTAACGCCCTGCAATCGCTTCCCGGCCCACGGGTCGGAAGTAAGAACACACGTCTGCTTAAATGTTTGTGTAGGTTTGCCGAGCTTCTACAAACACCAACGTGTAAACTCGCCGTTTGTTGTGGCTTTGGCCTTTGATTTATTTCAAGTGTGTCAAATTTAATTTTAATATTTCTTATTCATTGTTGCTGTTTTTAACTGATATTTTATTATACTTAATTGCAGGTTTTTTTTTACTTTTAACTAAAACGACTAAGTACTATGTAAAATGAAATATTTTTTAATGTAATATTCTCGTTACAAATGTTTTTTACTATAAATAATGTAAATATAGCATTAAGATTATATTTTCTTACTAAGCTTATTAAATATATCTTCAAATATTAATTTAAAACATCAAGGCACAGTGCCATCTATCAACTACTTCTGCAATATAATACAAGCAACTGACAATTCATAATGCCGTTGGTACTTAGATGGCGCTTTAACACTTAACGCCCCATTGGCCATAGTCATTGAAATTTGAAATCTTAATAAGCTTACTATATAAATAATTTAGGTTATATGCACTAAAAACATGTATATATAACATAACTAATTATTCTTTGATTACTTTACAATAGTTAGTGCTAAGTAGCATTTAAAACATAGTAGTTTAGCAAACAAAAAGTTATTTCTTTTATTTTCTTACTTCTTTTCTACTCTTCTCTTTGTTTTTACTTTCTTTTATTATTTTAGAGGTCTTTAGAAAGTTCACAACTTTTTATCTACGTAACTATTGTGTTTATTGTTTTACTTCTTTGTAAATTGCGCATAAAATAATTAATTATATTATGAAAACTTACTACTTAATATCTTCTATATAGAATATCTCTCAGATAAATTGCAAGAAGTGTTTTAATTTTATACTTTGAATAATTTATTTTAATTGAAAATAATATTGGCGGACTCTTGGTTCCTAAATAAAGAAAAAAATAGAATATGTACGTGTAATAAACAAGAATATATAGCATGAGTCTGGTGTATTCCTATAGCAGAGTTATTTAGGTAGATAGTTTGCGGTTTCCTGTTGTAACCGCGACTGTATCCTTCGCTGCACGAGTTGGTGTTCAATTTTTCAATGAAGAAAGATTTTTTTTTAAGTCAAATTTTGGGAAGACACCAGCATTACTTTTTATTTAGACCTTAGACTAATATATATTTGTTATCTTTTGCTCTGTACCTATAATTTTTTAGATTAAGACCTATTTAAGTACCTATAACATATGAATTATTTAAGTTTATCGAACTATTAGGTTTTAGATTTTGAAGATTTATATACCTACAAATACATAATTATATAGAAAATATTATACTGCAGAACCATAGACAAACTATATACAAACTATGCAACTTAGTTTAGTTCAGTTCCTTAATAGATGCAAACTAGCAACCACAATGTGTGTGGTCTCAGCTTCTTACGCCTGTCGGCTGGTCTGACAGGCGTCAAATTACAATCTGATCAAATTAATGTCTTTCTTATTATAATATCAGTCATATCAAATTTTATAAGTAGGTAGGTACAAAAATAAAAAATATATTTTTTAGTATAGTGGGCATAGACCTCGGGATTTTTATATCTATGTTATTTTATATATAAACATATTTATTTTATATTATACATCTATAAGAGAAATTACCTACACCTTTAATACAAATTCATTAGAACCGACTAATGAATCTTCTGAAATATTAAATCATACTTACTTTGAAAAACCTTAGGTATAGGTATGAGTGTAATGTATACGGGGTCAAGATGAGATACAGTACCTGTGATTTTCGCATTTTGTCTAAGAGTTCAAGTACTTAATCTCTTTCTATTTGTCAAAAATTTGTTTGATTTTGTTTTTGTACCCCTGTTTCCGATGAAATGCGGAAATATTTCATATCAAATTCGCGGCTTACTCAATACTTATAGTGCTGCTATAAGTTGCTGCTTCAAGGGACCTATAATTATGAAATTTGGCAAGAAATGAGAACTTATAATACATACAAAGTGAGAAAGTCAGCACTTAAAATCCTAAAACCTTAATACTTATATTAGAATTTAATTTTGTACAAAATGAGTGCGCATACGTCCACAAACTTGAGTGTGTCCACTTTTACAATACCTACATGTAACTTTTTTGATAAAGTACTTAAAATAAACTAAAATGTTATAACAACTAGGCCAGCTTTTATTAGAACAACATTAAATGGAGACTATAGTCTCCATCAACACTATTTTGGTAGCATTAGGTACACCTAAGTACCTAGAAAAATCTAAAATAATGTTGATTCTATTTTTTTGCCAACTACTTTAGTACGCACGTATTTACGAAGATGCTTCATCTCTTGTTTTTAAAATATATAAAATACAGTATTTTTATACTAAATACACCTTTACTGTTAATGAGTTTTATGATTTATAGTCTATTTTATTTTGAAAATATACATTTGTAAGAACCACAAGATTGCGAAGTTTCTCTTGAAGTCATTGACAAAACCACAAGTCTCTCATCGTCGTACCCGCATATAAATGAAAACGGTACACTAGTAATAAAAAAGAGTAGATATAAAGCAGAAGGTAGGTGCATTATATTATTTTAGTTTTAAGCGTGTTCTCCACTTTGTGAGGAATTATTAAGTCGTCTGTAGGTATATACCTACATGTTATTACAATATACCTACATATATATATACCTATAGACGATTTAAAAATTAAAGAATACCATATTTATGGCAATTTATCAGAAATAAACATAATATATCAATATTATATGTTGCACTTTTCGGATTTTCTCTTTCATTTATATTATAAGTTTTCAACTCAACAAAATTATAAATTTTCGGTTTGTATAATATTTCTCTTAAACTTAAACTTCACCAGACTCACTTCCCCCTAAAATACAGGTTTGTTCCTAGCTTAGGGGGTAGGGAACCATTTTTATACTGTGTAACTTGTACAAGCCTCTCATGTAACGCTTTGTTTATGTAATTACTTTCTTTTGTGGAAATAAAGATTTTTATTATTATATTATTATTATTAACTGTAGGTCCACAAGAAGTACCTATAGGGGTATTGATAACGAGCCATATTTCATACAAAATGCAGCAAAAACGATGATTCCATTGATTTAAAAGGTTGATTTCTTTCTGTGCTCTAAGGGTCCATTGACCTGTATATTTGTTATTTAGTTTCGGCTTGATAACTTTACGCGTAATTCTACACACTAGACTCGTAATTCGTCATTTACGTAATTCATTATTTTCTAATTCGGAATTTTGTAAATTTCAATTTGCATAGCACTAAAAACGGCGTCAACGATTAGCAAACAAAAAGAACAATTATTATCAAGCATCAAGCAAACACAACTATAGATTTGGCGCTATTTACTTAAGTGTAGGTTAATACTTAAAAACCAAATCTGTACCTGTGGTGAGTTAATACAGAAGTAGGTACTTGTAAGTTATAGATTTAAATTAAGAATATAAATAAACCTTTAAAACAAAAAAACATCGTTCGGCGCTCATGCGCGCGGTCAACAAAGTATTAAAATAAAATTGAAGTCCTTTATATAAATAATTGACAACGGGTCGTCACGATGTGTCACACTGTTTTGTGTTGCATATTCAAATGACAAGCAATGCGACACCCGTAAGCGCGACGTGAAAAGCATATTTTTGACAATTCAATGAGGGCCTCTCGAAAATAATGGATAGCATCTCATTGCAAATGGGGTTGTCAAATTATATTTAAATGTTGAATGGTATTGCATATTATGAAATTGAAATAATTTAAAAATGGTACTCGAGGAAAAAACGTTATTACGCTGCCCTTATCTTTCTTTTCCTTTTTTAAAAAAGTTTAACTCGGCATTAAGTACTTTAGAAAAAATAGACTCTCCATGAACCAGACAATTGTTCTTTGAATAAATATTTGGTTCTTTAATAAATATTTTAAATAATGAATAACAAGTTTAAAAATGTCTGGGGATTTTTGTTTAAAAAGGTGCTAACACTACAAATATAATATTAGATATAGATAATTTTCTAACCTTCAAAGACAATCTTTATATGGAGGAGCGTGCCTCTCCATAATCAATCTGTATATCTCACAAATAAATTGAGAGCTTTGTATAGAAAAACAAAAGGGGGTTTAAGTTATTAGGCCGAGAAAAGGGCACGCGTGCCGACGCGCGGGTGGCTGCCTCGTGTCGTGCCATGATGGTTAATAAATTATTTCTGGAGACAGAAGACATCTAAGATATTTTTTCCTTAAAATCAATAAATCTATCTTTGGATGTTGTTTTAGGCCCTTCAAGCTGCTATTTAATTATTCATAAATATTTCACAAGTCAAACGTTTAAAGTTTTACTGAAATATGTACATATACACATATAAGAGATGTTATATACGAGAACAATTTAAGTAATAAATATAATTAATAGATATACTTTTTCATTATTAAAAATAATAAAAACGGTCGTCTAATTTCTCGCGCGTTCCGAATTATCTTGTCACGTTTAACAATCTCTATTTAAAAGTGGAATGATATATTTGTGAAGACGAAAGGAAACAACTGTTCCAGTTGTCCGTTAAATTTACGAGCGCTCTCGAACACGGCAAATACATTTGTTAATAGGCACATTAGCTTTAAATGCGCCTGCGCCCGCTCCGACGCTTAATTGTCGACATATTGTGACGTTATTGTCATGTTTCAAGTTTATTTGCAGTTACTTAGCTGAATCGTTCTATTAAGTATCTAATTGATTTTTAACGACAAATTTATTGTAATATTCATAGATTTGTAAGTAATATTATACAAATTAAATATTTAAAGTATGTTATTAAAATTCCAAAATTACCCATTAACAAATCATCTAATTGGGTACGTAACTTTTCATTTGACTAGCGGTAACTTGTAAGTCGGTCTAAAAAGAAAGATTTTTGGAACTTTCTTGGGAAAACAGTGACGACTGGCGAAAGAAACCTGTGTCCTCTATTGAGACATACATACTTCGATAATATCTTCTTATGGACTGAAACGAACCTGGCTCAATTAAAAAGCGCAAGGTGATATTTAACTGTTTTTTAATTAACATCCATAATGAAATTTACGAGCAAAAATTATTCCATCATCAAGACAATTTAATGAAAATAAGCTTTGGCTTTTATAGCATGTAATTAGGATGTACCTATACTTTTCGAGAAAATGTAAAATTAAAATAATTCAACGCTCTGTTTACGGTGCAAGCCTAGGCTCGAGTTTCGCAGGGCGCCCTTGCCGCTGATGACATCCTCTCAAGCAGCAACATAGTGCTTGCACTTTCTCAGAATTATGAAAAATGATTGAAGTGTAAATTATATAATCAATATGTTGGCAAATGCAGCATAACAAAACAAGAATAGGTAGTAAGCCGCGAGTGGGCCGCTAGTGCCAAATATAACCCAAACTCAAATCATTTGTTGTGTCACCAGTGTTCTCAGTATCAGCATATTAGGCCTTAACATTTGGCTTGACTGTCTCGTCGGTATCGCGACCATACTGACGAGACAGTAGTTACTTCACGCCAAACCAAAGATTGGCCATTTATCTCTTGGCTTGGCTTGGTCTCATATGGAATACTGTATTAATCTCAGGGCTGATGGTCTTCAGTAGGTATAAAATATATTTGTACGTACATTGTTGTGTAGGTATATAAATATTTACCGTTAGCGAGTTGAAAACAAGAAGATTCCATAAACTGCCATCCATATACACTTTAACTAACTTAAAAGTAATATTATTATGGTAATCCCATCTATAATTGTATAGAAAATAAATGTTATCTTCAAAAAGATCATAACTAATATGTAGTAAAAAGACGAAAGCCTACATGTACCTGCCGTATCTTCCCTCTATATCATGCCATAATAACCAAAGGACGGTACAACATAATTTATAATATGAAAGGAAAATATCTAATAATTATTTATATCTATTTTTCTGTTCTTACGACAGTTTTTATAAATATTCAATGCTAATATCATGACTAAGGTGGAGTGCAGATTTACGCACGGTAAAACCATGTCCTTAACCTCGGTATATCGCATTGTCTTTAGGAACAATGCTGACTATTGTCAATAATTCGGTCAGTAGGTAGTATATTAATTTGATAGCAAACTAAATTATAATAAAGTATCAACATTAGACAGTTCGCTTTTGATTTTATTGTTATATCTATAACGTGAACAGCGTCCTACAGCGTAAAAGGTAAAAAACAAATGTAAGATAAATGAAAAATCGTAATTACAAAAAAAGTATAGGGAATGACAAAATATTACAAATACCACATAAATGGATGGAGTTGAGCAACGTAGAGCTTTATCTGAAAAGTATCATAACCGCGCTTAAAGTTCACTAGAAATATATAAAACTTATAACCATATAACTATAGTAAGCCAATCGAAAGTATCTACAATATAAAAAGAATACAAACGTAAGTTTGCGGGCGTTTGCACAAATTTTATATAAAATAAATACAAATATAAGATATAGGTTAGTATAGTACCTATAAAATTCCAATGATCTTGAAATAGAAATAGATAGATAAAAAAGTGATTCTCTTCCTTTGCAACAATAACTGAAATGTTCTTAAAACATATTCCTTTGAGTTGGTCGTAGAAATTTACTCAACATTATTTTCAAAATTCCTTTAAGTAATCTAACAATTTTTATATTTTACGTTACGCAAAACGGCATTATAACGAGCCGCGCATGGAAAGTCGAAACAAACACCAGTCTGGAAGCAATTAGCATGATGGCAACGTATTGTTTCGCATTGTTTTAGCATTGTTTTGCATGCGTCGCTAACGAGCACCAAGTGGCGCGTGCGCTGTGGGCCGCCGCCTCCTCCGCGCGTCCCTTTGTTTTATACCTCTTTTGTTATGTCACTCGATATTACCTACGTTGACTAATGTTTGTTTTACCCTCTCTTCATTTAATTAGTGAAGTATTTGTTAATTTTGTAAAAAAACAATAAAAAAATATTACTTCTAAATGAAAATTTCTTAATATATAATATTTAGTATTGAATGTATACCTACTAAAAATCTAAAGGGAATGTAGGCAAGGTGTGAGCAAGGTTGATAAGTTTTAATTCGTAGGAATACTTTAATAAACTGTTAAATTCAGTATCAATTTATAAAGAAACACAGCTCGTTAAAATAAAGAAACGGTTAAATGCGGATTAGACTCGCGTAATGTAGGGTATCTAGGGTTCCGTATAAATTTTTGGATTGTATATTAACGGGACAATTTAAAGTTGACAAACTAAGTTTGCGGAAGTATGCACTACGTAATTAGGTACATACATTATAAATATGATATGATTTTAATCTATGACATATCCAAAAATGTTAACTTTTTGTATTTTTTCGTTATTTGTACTGCAAGTTCGAACTTTTTGTCAAATTTCATATTATATTATAGGCCCAAGGGGTCCCAATAGGTTTTGATTACGCGAATTTCATACAAACTGCCGTAAACAGGATGCATAAACGTTCGTATCTGTTGATTGCGTTGACTTAGAAGCCTGATTTTTTCTGTTCTTCAAGGTACCTTCTTTCCTTTCCTTCTTGCTGGCATTATTCCCGGCTATTACCAGGGTCTGCCTTCCTACTTAACCTACTCCACTTTGCACGATCTTTTGCGTCCTCGGTGGTTAGACCATTGGCTCTCATGTCCTGCATCACGATATCCAACCAGCGCTTCCTTGGGCGTTCGGGAGGTCGCGAGGAACTGGTATAGCAAGGCACTTGCGTCCGACATAGTTCTTAGGCCGGCGCGTAACGTGGCCAAACCATCTCAAGCGACGCTCTTGGAGCTTATCCGCTACGTCACGGACCGCAAGACTACCTCGAATGAATGTGTTGCGTATGCGGTCAGACCGCGTTACGCCGCACATCCACCTCAGCATCTTCATTTCCGTGACATGAAGCTCCTGAGTGTGCCGAGATAGTGCTGGCCAACATTCGCTGCCGTATAAAAGAACCGGTCGGACGATGCTCTTGTATATCAGCCCCTTGAGCTTGGGCGGTATTCTGCGGTCGCAGACCACACCAGTGACCTCCCGCCATTTGGCCCAGGCAGCGCTTATCCGGCCATGGACATCGTGGTCGATGCCTCCAGACTCGTGCATAACAGATCCAAGGTACCTGAACTTCTCCGACTTAACGGCTGGCTCAGGACCTATAAGGATGGTGCTCGAGTCCCGGCTCCCGCAGGCCATGCACTCTGTCTTCGACACATTTAGTTTAAGACCGCCGTTCTCAAGCGTACCCTTCCAGAGGTTCACTTTACGCTCCAGCGTCAGTCGGTTCTCGGCAATGAGTGCTATGTCGTCGGCATACATCATCAGCCATGGAGGCTGGTCCTGGATGTGAGCCGAGACAGTATCGAGCACTACATTGAATAAGAACGGACTAAGAGCCGAGCCCTGGTGAACCCCCACTGTAATCGGGAAGGGTCTAGTGTCGCCAAAAGCAGTCCTAACCATAGAAGCGGAATCGTGGTACATGCCCCTGATAATCTCAATATAGGCCTCAAAGATCCCTTTGGATGGCAATGCCCACCAGATACACTGACGAGGCACACAGTCAAAGGCCTTCTGCAGATCTAAAAAGGCCACGTGCAAATATAACTACCACAATCTTGAACACTGCCCCTTCCCTTGAAAATAGGGGTAATAAAGCTAAGCCGCCACTGATGCGGCATCTTACCAGTGTTCAAGATATGGTTAAAAAGGTCAGTAAGCATGAGCACACCAAGAGAGCCCAACGATTTCCACGCTTCGATCGGAATGTCGTCAGGTCCCACCGCTCTTCCGTTCTTCATGCGTCGAAGGCAATTACGTGATTCGTCAAGGGTTATTGGGGCAATAAGTCCGAGGTTAGGCGGTGGGTCGTGATGAAGACTGCATGGGTGCTGAGTATTCAGCAACTCCTGGAAGTAGCTTCGCCACCTCTCCTTCACAGAGTCATGATTACAGAGCAGCGTGCCCTGGGAATCTCTGACGCAAAGACATTTTGCGATGTCTTGCGTCACTTTATCCCGGGAACGTGCCAGTTTGTAAATGAGCTTCTGCCCCTCCACAGTTTCAAGTTTATCATACAATGGTGACAAACTCTCACTGCGGGCTCTGGCCACTGCTCTTTTACTGGCACGTCTAGCTACTGTGTACTCCAGTCTGTCTTCAGGAAAGTTGGATTCCTGCCACTTCTTAAAGGCAGCCTTCTTTTCACGAGTCACCTCCTGGACCTCGTCATTCCACCACCATGTCTCCTTGTCGATGACACGTCCTCCCCTAGAAGGTCTGTTCTTCAAGGTACCATAGACTTGAATATTTCAGGTTAAGAGACCACAATAGAATGATCCTATAAGGGTTCCGTTTATACTCTTTGAGCTACGGAACCCTAAAAATGGCAAGTATCTCGTTATGTACAATTTCATCTTCCTTTATTCTGGATTCTATGATTACTAACAAACAATACCTATTTGAATTCTTGGAATGCTGCCAGTCAGTTGTGTCATAAAATTATTGGAAATTAACATAGCGATATAAGTTTTTTAGCTCCAAGCTTTATTCTGCACATAGCCTGAAAACCTAGTGTTAAGACACTCGTTCCACACTTATAAGTTCTTTCCAAATATATTAAAGTAGGTAGAAAAATTGGACTTCAATTAGTGTTGAGGCTTTCGGTAATACTTATCTACTATTATCCTCGTCCAGAAGACGTCAGAATGTCTGGTTTGTTCAAAGCCGGCGCTCGCAAAGACGATTCAGATCAAGATAACAATAACTTTCATTGAGCCCTCAGTTCTACAATAAGACGCATTAGCTGGACAAGAATTGCGACGGTCATTGAAAATCATTGAATATGTAGACCACCAACGTAGGCGGAGATGTTTCTATGCAAACGGATAAGCTGAATTTGTATTGTACTTGTTTTGTTTATATTTCTATAATATTTAACATTATACATGATATACTTATTTACACTTTCTGAAAAAGCAGGAGTCCGACTATAAAATTTGTAAATTGACATATTATTATTATTTTTTTTAAAATAAAAGTCAAATGACGTCACCATTGCACGATTAAAGAAAACACATACAAATTATTTTTAAAAACAATTTATTGTCAACTATAATGACGATCAATTACGAATCTAAATTAATAGTAATTTCCATCAAAAATATATTAATAATTGCTACAATTTGCGCTTCAAAATAAGTGAACACCCATATAATTTCTACTTTGCTAAATAAAATCTGTAGGTAGCGATAGTTGCATTGTCAAGGATCCATTCATCTTCTTTGCTATTCAATATCAATCAATACTCATCTGAAGATCTCTTGTTCACGCATACTTTAACAAACAACAAACAATGTTGCAACTCGTACATCGCACCTAGCTACTGACAGTCGACGTTGTTTATAAAGTTTATCCGATAATAAACTCTATGTCGTAATTCGTAGAGCCTAATATGACAAGTGGCTCCTTTAAGAATAATGGAGGCGGCGTATAATAACACAAGGCAGAATTTATTCTTACCTAATCTATTGTATAATTTCAAGTTTTTGTACAATTTTATTGAATTGTCGGATTTTCTATCAGAAAATAAAAAAAAATGCCTTAGAATAAATACTACATTCAGTTTTTTTTTTCAAAAATCAGAATATACTTTTATTCATTGTGTATTGTATAATAAATAAGAAATTAAGCAAATTATGGTGCTTACAGTTTAAAATAGCTTATTAATTTACAAGTGTTACAACATTTTTATTTAAAAATTGACAACTACTTTTCAGTCGAGTCATTAAAACAATTGTGTGGGTAGTTGTAAAAGTGGAGCTTATATCTCACTTTGCACCAAGCTATTTACACTAAATATACTTATATGGGTTTTATTAATTTTATAAAGATGTACTTGTCTAGGATGTGCGAATAGGAAAGTAAATAAGGTATTGACTGTGATCGATAATGGCTTCCAGACCTCGCAGTTCTCGTCCGATACAATGAGCGTACAAATAAAAAAGATCATTTTGCTTTACTAATGCTCATATAATAATACCCATATTATTAAAAGTATAATAATAAATATATTTTTAAAGTGTCATTGCTTATATTTAATAGAAATAAAATTTTAGCAATGAAACTTTTTTATATTAAAAGCAAAATTATCTGTAAAATAATGCAAATACCTACTAATAATAATTTTCATAATATCGATACTCGTTTAGAGAACAATGATATTTGTAATAATAAGCGGCTGCCAGCTTACGTCCCATTATAGAGGCCAAAATAATATGAAACGTGATAAACCTGAACACGTCGCTGCAAAGCAATCAAACTCCAGCCGGTCACGTCCGAGGCGAGCAGCGAAGCTTCTGTTATTTACCAGATCAACCTAAATTACCCATAATGGTAAATGTCAAATGCGACGCAATATAATAATACAAGGAGGTAGGTAAGTAACTACTACTGCAGTAGATATAAAACAATTTAATCGAATTATATCAGCTTCAAGCTTCACATGCCTACTCCGTTTCCCACTTTTCGCCGAAATCTAAAGGTATTGCGTGTTGAGTAGCGGAACTCAACGCCGTACTTGACCTACACCAGAGCAAAGAAATGGAAATATACATATTAAATAATTATTTTATTTCATCGAATGGGGATCGAACCCACAACCAGTCACACTTTGTGCCTCTGCGCCACTACTGGCCTCTGTAGATATAACTAATATAATAATTATAATTTCGTTGTGCCCGGATATAAACGTTAACTGAATGTTAAAAAGAACGTCATATGTTTAAATTTTAATGAACGATGTAACAGTCATTAAAGATCGCTTAGCCCGCCGCCCGTCGCTCGCTGTCTTCGCCCGACGCCCACTCCGCAGCCCGCGCCGGTCCTACCACTATATCATCGCATCGGTCACGCGCGCCTCGCTTCAATTTTAGCCCTCTATAAAATAGCGCAACGACAGGAAGGGTTGGATTTTAATTACGATATTTTTCTATTATTTCCTCTGCTGTCTTAGTTCCAGGGCAAGGGTCGTGAGATGTAATAAATTCTGCTTTTTTATGAGGTCACGGTTTACCCTCTTGATAACATTTATCGCACATCTGGTAAAATGAGAAAAAATAAGTATATTAATTTATGTTGCATGATCCTTGCATTTATCGTTAAGAGAATGAATTGCCCTATTTTTTTAACAACGTATCACTAAGTAGTACCTACCTGCTTACCAAAAACATCTGTTTAAATATAACTACAAAATTTGATTTTTGATTGTTTTAAATATACCTTTTTAGAAGCATCATGTCCTTACCTTTAGTTTTTCTTTTTAGCCTTAGCCGTCTTTTTTACTTTTACACACAGTTCCAAGTGTCAATATCAAAAATCTAACGTCAACAGTCAGTTAAATCAGTATAGATTCAACGACC
The DNA here is from genome assembly GCF_056956725.1 of Heliconius melpomene rosina. Classification (NCBI taxonomy): domain Eukaryota; kingdom Metazoa; phylum Arthropoda; class Insecta; order Lepidoptera; family Nymphalidae; genus Heliconius; species Heliconius melpomene. Next base: position 11,933,348 of record NC_140389.1, on the reverse strand, counting down.
TGTAAATTATTATAAAAGGTACTGTCATATAAATGATAGATTGAATAGATTTTTCGCTGGTACGAGGAACACGAGTACATGTCATGTGAGAACTTGTCACAGCGATCTGTTCCGCCATGCACGAAATGAAGAGCCCCGCTTTACATTTTCAACCGATTGCACTTGAAAAGCGTGAGTCTGGATAATTTTATTGATCACCTTACATGCATGTCGATCATATAAAAAGTGAAATAAAGATATAGGTGACATTTCTATCTTAAAATATTTTATTATAAAAATTGTTTAGCTGTTAGCATCTCTGTCAGCTTTATTAGTAACTTTGTTTCTCTATGAGGTTAGTAGTTAAGGGACTATAATATAATTGACAGTAAATTTAAATATTGAAATTGAATTTTAAATATTTAAATTTACACTTTTCCTTATATTTTTATTAAGTAACAAAATATATTTTTTAAAATTAAACATAATACAAATTTATATTGATCCCCGTTTTGAATCATCGTCATACGATAAGCAAACAGACCTTGTATAGGCCGAAAGGATTGTGCCGTCGTCAGCGCGTATGAATAATTATATTCATTTGTAACTAGAATGAATTTGTGTACTTAAGTGATTAAAGTTATTTGAATACGGATTTATTGCAAGAGGTGTACGAGCGCGAGTGGGAGCGCTATACGCAAATACAGATGTTCACACTTAGGGAAGAGGAATTATGCATATCGATCGCAGTAATCCTTAATGTATGACTAACGGAATGAAACTTTGATTAAAAAATATATTTTGAATAATATATTTAATAAAAAAATCGTTCAGCTATTTTAGCACATATCCCATTACTCCCATCTTATTTATTTTTTCTAGTTTATCACTACATCCCGCATGTAGCGGGGTAAGCAAAGAGAGTCTAGTATTAAGACACTCCGTTCTTTCCGCCGAATTCTGGCGGCATTATTTGTTGAGTGGCAGAGCTCTACGCCGAAGAGACGAACATATTAAATATTTAATTTCATTCAAGTGAGAAACAAACCCACAACCTGGCCCGTTTACAGTCATACGCTTGTGCCAGTGGGTATTCTGACACATTCATACATAAATCGTATGAAATAACAGTTCGTAAATATATATTTTATAAACGCGTGATACCATTCAACATCACCCAAAAATGATTACATGATCAATCACAACGCCACGTGCGTTCGTGCATATAACGTTTTTTATGGCAAAATGCATTTTTTAACAAAAATAAGATACTTTTTAACAATAGCATTAAACATCACGATAAAATTGAACACATAAGATCAACAAATATTTGTGCGGGGGCGTAGCGGAGCATGAAACTTACTAACAAAACGTATTAAGCGAGGATTAAGATAGACGCAATGTTATTTGATTACTTAGACACATTATACGAATATCGGAGTTTTAAATAGAACCATTATTATTTTCACAAAGAATACCTTCTTTGAGTTAAGAGGATTTAATGTACCTTCTGTATGTTTTACACAAAAAACTATAGTTGAGATGTTTCTTTATTCATTTTATTTCGAGCATTATTGCTATTTTTAATGTTAAAGCACCGATACTATATTTTTATTTAATTATTATACATTTTAAATGCTTTATAATGTATAATTAAATATTATTATTTAAATATACTTTAGATTAAAATTTTTGATCTGGAAAAACACTATATAAACAAAATGATGATGTAAGTATCGTGCCGCATGTAGAGACTGTCTCCTTCTAGAGTTATCTTAAGAAGATACAAAAACAGCACATGCATTTGTTTGGATAATTAGTAAGTACTGGTGATGAGAAAAATAATACGTAATTACGTTCCTATACTACATAAAACAATAAAGCTTACAACATAATAATATATTCTTTATTGCACATAAAAACACATAAGAAATACAAAATTAAAAGTTTAGTTAGCAAAGGTGGGCTTATTTCTAAAAGAAATCTCTCCCACATATAACTTAACAAAAATAACTAAACATTATCTGTCGCAAATTCGTTCGCGTGGACTTTATAGTCCGTAGTATTTTTACTGCCATTAAGAAATGTTTTGACAGGAAAACTTAAAATTAACTTTTTCCCGTGTCTATGCCTATGCCTACTAAAATTCCTAAATTTTAAGAAATTCTCTCGTAGTAAAGACTCCTTTATAAGTCTCAATGAAACTACCTACATGGCAATTTTTAGTTCTTGATAACTACTAGTTCTACTTAATATAGTCGCTTACGCATAAACATATTATTTTGCAAATACGTATAAAAGTAAAAAAAAATAACAGAATGTTATATATTAAATACAAAATGCATATGTTATACATATTGCATATATTTATATAACAATATAGATACTAATATATCTCTACATTTGCTGTCTGTGAGAGGGCTCGATGCGGACATGCGCATTTCATTTATCAAGTAAGCCTTAATCAATACTGGTAGCAAGTCTGCTAACAACGCTTTGCGAATGTCTCCGAAAAAATAAGAAAACATTATTATTACTTACTGTTCTTATTCCTGATTAACGTCACGTTGTCAAAAAATAAGAAAAGAGTTCTCAACACTGACTTCTTACTGATATAGTTTATAGAGTTTTCTAATAGATAATTTTAGGAGGTATAAAATTGAAGACTAAACTGATATTTTTCATAAAATATGCTCTTATTTTTTATTTTTAGAAGTTTTTTTTGGGTTCCGTACTTCAAAATGGAAAAAACGGAATCCTTATAGAATCAGTTTGCTGTCCGTCTGTCAAGAGCATTTTTCTTAAGATTGTGTGGATGTATCAATCTAAAGTTAAATTTTTTTTAAGTTAGTTCAAATCAAGAGTCAACACAATCAAAAGATGCGTCGATCGTTTTTGCTGCATTTTGTAGGTAATGCGCAGCGTAATCAAAAACTTATATAACCAACCAACTACATAACCAAATACAATCCCGTGGACCTACAATTATCAAATTTGGTAAGAAGTGAGAACTTGCAGTACAAAAATACAAAAAAATATATATTTTATAGAAAAAATCATTACAACTTATAATTGTAGTTCATTTCATACAAAATGAGTACATAATATGTCCGCAAATTTAAATTTGTACAACGGATAATTAACGGATTACGAACGAACGGATAAGTACAATTTTTAAAAGTCAGGATAGTTGTGGCTTCGATGCACACTCGCGTAAATGAAATATTTTAAATATCGCTCTGCTACATGCGAGATACAGCGTGGAGCTGGTAAATTGTATATTCCGTTGACATACAATCGTAAAATTGTTACGGAACTCTAGGTATGCGAGTCCGACTCACATGATCGACTTTATATTTTTTTCAATAACACGCTTCTATTTAGAAATAGGATGAAGTTGTATAAACGGGTTGGTAATTCTATAGGGGAAAATGACTAAATCGGTAAAATATGGAGCGATAAGGTACCGACATAAATCATTAGATGCGCGTGAAATCAAACTACCGTTAACCAGTCGTAGGCACAGGCAAAGGGTTGCTCTATGACTCTGCGTGACCAATACAGCCCTCCGCATTCTTCTATTGCCGTCTCTCTTCATTATATTATTTTATTACAATACAGAGAGAGAGGCGTGATAATTCAATCTCGTGGTCTTACATAACAAATCAAGAATTGTGCAAATCGAAAATGCAAACAAATTTAGTTATGAAATTGGTTTTATGAACGGGATAAAGTAAGATATTAAATGTTGTGTGAATGATAGAGCTTCGTCACACAGTCCCCCGTTTCTATATATATATATAGGTTATTTATACTTGTCGATATTCTAGTAAAGAGGAGTTTTAAAGTTTCAAATATTATTTTTTGTGTGAACTAAACTAAATTTATAATACATAAGTATCTACGTTATAAATAGACATTATGTTCTATCTATCTATTTACAATAACATCTCATTTTGGATTATTGAAATTAAAATATATTTTTTGTGATATTTGAAATAAATGTGATTAGAAATAGAAAATAATTTAATCTCTCAGTGTCTGGCGGAATAATAGTACCTAACAAAAGGCACAGAAATTTGCGAGGCCCACGTCAAACATTAATCCATCGATTGACTTTTGTTAAGAGTTGGAGTTTTAATTAAGGCAAATGGTTCAGGCGATTAGGGAAGGTACGTGGCCGTTTCAATGCTTTGTGATTGACACAAATTACATCTAATCGAACCTCTCCATGGAACACGAGCAGAACCGAACCAATGGTCCCCACAGTTTTATTACTTTCATTCAGGCAACACACATGTCTATTTATACATAATTCTGTTTAAAAATTATATTTTCTCTTATTTAGATCTTTTATAAATTTAACATATTCTTTTGGATATTGACACTTTTAATTATTATTTATTACCCGTATATTTTTACCTTGTAAAATGAACTCTAGAAAATAAATGTTTCCATTCATTTTAAAATAGGGTTTAATTGTATTTTAATCCGAGCGATAAACGTCAATCAATTTTACGTGAGATTGATACAAGTATCAGGAGAGCTCGCCGGCCGTCGCGCCCCCAACGCCATGTAAAAAGGATTTCGAGCAAGGGTGAAATTAAAATGTCAAAATAGTAGCGACGTAGTGCATATTTGTCTCCGGCTTTGTCAGACGCCATTGTGCTTTTTATGTTTTGTACAGCTGAAAAGCGATACCATTTAAGCTCTTTATTCATTCACAAAAAGGATACGGTCTAAAATATCCAACTCAATGTTAGGAATTGTAGGTAGGCTTTGTTCAATTTTTCAACTGTTAAATGTTGCTTCTTTACAATCCATTCTTTCGATTACAAAATTTTATGCGTACTGTATTTAAAGTTATAAATCTCAGTGCTGGACTGAGAAGGTACTTCTCAGCATCAAAAAGTAAAGAAAATTTTTCCTTTTAAAATTAATAATATCCATATTGATAAGTTTATTATCATTCCGCCAAATATAATAGCACATTTTTTGAATATTGCACATTGTTCCCGTTCCATTTATTTGTTAGCTCTAAAGAGATGTGAGTGGACGCAGCGAGGGATCGGAGGGCAAATAAATAATTACACGCATTCTGCAGATACTTAGCCCGGGGCAAAGTGAAACGAGGGTGCCGAATAAAACTTAAAATATTAGTCATTAGTTTTTGGACAATTGGGATATAATTATTATTTCACATTTGTAAAAATATATACATACCTAGAGAAATGCTTAATTGATATACATATATAGTTCGCGTAGTGTTGCCAGGATGGTTTTAGGATTAATATAAATAAGACCAATGTGATGTTGTATAATGTCTAGACTAGCATTTAGGCGTTTCCGAAGCTGATATTTGTCGATTGCTCCATAATATGCCAATAGTAGACATGCCATGAGGGGTTCGTAGTTTAATTGCAGTCTGCGCTCGTGGGTAAAAAACATTTGTTAAGACAAAGGTCCTTTGTTAAGAAACATGATGCAAAATAATTATATAAGAGTGTACTTATTAAAAAATAAATAGTTACAGGAAATATCCCGAGTTCTAAGTGTGATAATGTATTTTAGTGTATCAATTAGAATTCTGTATAGCGACAGCGCAGCGTGAGGTGACGGCGCGGCGCTGTGCTGCCGTCTGGGGTCTGCCGTTATGCTGTCAGCGTCCCTGCGAGCCTAGCCTTTGATGTGCGATCAAATGCTCGTGTTATTTTTTGAGTTAATCAATATAAATGATGCATAGTTATTATTATTTTACAAATATTTAAAAATATTCCTAAATAATCTTTTAGCTGTAAAATTGGCACAAATTGTTCTTAGTTATTATTTTGCCGATTGTAAAAGCCAAACTAATGGAATAAGGTGATTTTTTCTCCTTGACATAAAAATTAAAAGCAATTATGTATGTATTCTTGGTTGTCGTTATTAGCGCCGAGCGACCTGCTGTGCAGCGCTTCTCTATAATTACGCCGTGAGCGACATTTCCAAAGCCATTGAAAACGATAACGCGGAAGCTGCTGAGTTAAACTTAAAAAACTAAGTTAGTATTGTTACAGTAATGCATTTGCTAGTAAATATTGAATTTATACAAAAGAACGGCCCTACAACCCTTAAATACAGTCCACAGGGTGCCATTACATCGGCTCAAAGAGTTGGGTGTGACCCACGGAGCTGCGAGAGTCGACTTTGTAAATCTAATTAAAATATCAATATGTTTGCTACGTCCGCGTTAACAATTTGATTTCATGCTTTGCGCCCTTTGAATGGCGCAACTGCGGCTACTGGGTTTCTTAAATATAATGATAAAACTAAATTAAATATATTCATTTATTTTAGTTTTATCATTTTTTGAAAAGTATTTTAGCTTATATTTATTTTGCTACGTAAACGTTAACGTAAACGAAAGTAATAGATTTAATATGGCCATTTTGTAAGTTAGTACCTAACGAAAACAAATATTGTAAAATATTTTATATATAAAATTAAACATGTACAACTAATATAAAAAAAAAACTTCCGCGCGGGGATCGAATTCACAACTGTAGATATGGTCACACTGCGCCACTATGAACATCTTTGTAATATGTCAATATAATTATATTAAAACTGTAATTATTTTGAAGACTGATATATACTATATTTTATTTCGTTACATTAACTTTAAACAAAAATGTACTACTACAGTGACTATTAAAATTATATTCCATACTTACGTGTTAAAGATGTGAAAAAGACTACGGATCAAATAATCGTTTTGTGCAATATTTCTACCCTAGTGTATACTACCCTACAAAGGAGCCAGGTAGCAACACAAATAGTTATAAAAACGTGATGTATCAATCGCATATTTTTTTATCACGAATTCGCACAAATCAAATACTGAAGTGTTAAAATTTTTGTTGACAATAAAAATTTCAAAGTCACTCGACAGGGAGCGTAGAGCGTAAGCTTTGTGACAAGGGATCATTAGTCAGAGGAATCTGTCAGCCCAATTGTGTCTGTTTCGATAACTTGCCTTTTGCTTACAAGAAATAAGCAAGTAAACAATTTAAGACGTGATTTATAGCTTCTGTTCAACCGTTTCTCATATATTTGTGTTGCACTTGCGTTTGTTTGTCTGTTTACATTGAGAAATAGCGCGCTTGGATCGTCGTTTGTAGCATTTTCTATATGTTAAAAGTTTTGATTACATTGTAATCTTATTTTTATTATAGTCTTAAAATTATAGCTGCTAAGTTCAGCTGCTAGTCGTCTAGATCGCGTCGGTCTTATGGTAAGAACTACATACATTTTAATCAGATTTGGAATATATTTGTAATTTTATACGAGGCTCTAAAAACTTTCTTGTACTTACTTATTTTATTTCATGAAATTTACTTAAAAGTTAATAAATTTATTAAAACAATTGTAATAAATACAGTTTTTATTTTTGTCCTGCTTAGCAAAGAGGCAAAGAGTACTCAGCATTCTGCCGGAAAACAAGACATTGCGTTTTGAATGGCGAACTTAACGTCGAGTTTTATTTTACACAGTATAATAAAATTAGATACACATTATTAGATTATTAAATTTAATGAAAAGGCAAATTAATATTCCTGTAAACTTAATGGAATGAAATAAGTTAAAATATTTAACTATTATGACTACTACTATGATAATAAAACCTACTTTACTATATGATTGTTTCTAACTTATTTCCTATTTTTTATTCCTATATTTCCTATATTTGATATTTTTAGTCATTATAACGTTAAAATACAATAAAGTTACATTATTAGTTATAACCCTTTTATATGGAGTCATTAATTATTATCATGCGCGCCTACTAAAAGACAAATGTTACAATGCACGGCTTGCGCAATATTTTATCGTCTGTTCTCTAAAAAAAAATTAAAGCCCTTTTTTCTTTTATATTACAATTGTCACCCTTTCACTTCCATTTCAATTAAATAATGTCTGGTCATTTGGGGCAGGCGGGATTGGTATTTCTACCAACGGAGAGAGACGGCGGGACCCGGTCGTGTTCGCGCCTCCCTCAGCCCTCAGCGAAAAGTGCGCGTCATCCTGCCAGCACATTAATCACTTCCATTATTAAACTTGTTATTGTGTTGATTTGAAGATAACGCGTTATAAACGGTGCCGTCCGCTCCCGACAATATAAGCTTTTTGTAATGACGTGTAAGCGATCCGGCTCGAGAGCATCCTTTGCGAGAAGCGTGATTTATGATAAATAACGTTACTTTGTAAGTTTTTATTTAACTATATATACTCGTATATGCCATAATAGATAATTTCGTACGAAATATAAATAATTATAATTTATCTATTACAGTTTTCTTTTACGGGGGATGATAATAATGGCTATTTGTATCAGAACTTAATGTATATGTATAGTATGTGTCTTATAAAGTATTATTAATGAAGATATTTGGTAAATACTAACCGCAACCATAGCACTTGCCAATATATGTTCATATATATGCATGTAGGTATGTTCCTATTCAGTCTTGACCTAACGAGTAGACCGATTCTGATGATTCTTACGTCAATACAGTTGTCTTGACATTTTTTCTACCAATTAAAATAATCTATAATATATCTAATAATCTATAAAATAAAATGTAAATGGATCCAGGCTGTTTTAGAAGAGAAAATATCAATTATAGAATTATTTCAATATTAGGATCTTCAGTAAGTATTGCGTGTAAATTTAACTACTTATTTGTTCTTCTTAGGAAATTAAATGCTAAAAACATTTATGATTAAAAAAATCAAATTGGTAGATACATAAATATTTTCTCCATAATATAAAAGGTAAGGCGTGACGTAGGCCGATGACGCTAAAGTAACAAACGCAATCACAACCGACGGCGCACTCGCAGTGACTAGTAGGAATTTCCCGTATTGACGTAATTAGGTTCGAGGCTTGTTGCTTCGAAGGCTTGTCTATATTCGCGTTCGTCTATTTCGGAGAATTCAACTATGGAAAGTTTCTTTACCCGGACATCACAATACATAAAAAATATTCGCTGTCGTAATTTGTATTTTACATTGAGAATAGTAGGTAATTTATCTACGAGTATCTGTATTCTGTACGAAAGTTACAGTAGCGACTATGAGGTTTTACTTTTAACAAATCTTATCGTAAGGAACTTAACTTTAAAAAAAATGGTATAAACATAACAAATATAAAACTATTAATTGTCAATCGGAACTATAGGAATTAGAAGCGACCTTAATCTGAGTATGTTATAATTATTTGCATTATTATTATTAAACTCTAAACAGACTATGAAGACATTATTTCCATGTAATAAATTTATTTATACTACTACGCTAGTACTGTTTGTTTATCTTATAAAACCGATATTTAACGTGAGAGGCTATAATAGATACTAATGTGTAGGGTATTTCCCTGTTTCTGAAGAGGCATGACCAATGAGCAAATTTATTTTTTTAAAGCAAATATATTATATAATTCGATAAACGCAATTGCAAAGATATGTCATACATACATCCTATTTATCATTTTAACGAAAAGATAATATAATCCAAAAAAATCAAGCTTCTAAGTCAACGCAATTGAAAAATAAAAGCATTTATGCATCGTTCTTGTTATATTTTGTATGAAAGTTGAAAGATCCTGTGTGATCAAAACCTATAAGGCACTTTACGTGGGCCTGCAGTTATGAAACTTTGAACGAAGTGAATATTTATAGGTATTTTATTTTAAAAAACTACAAATTATATTCATTTCAATTCATTTCAATCATAAAAAATGTAAACTCAGTGCATACGCCCGCAGACTTAAGTTAGTCTCAAGTTTACTCGCCGTGTCATCAAAACCTAGGTATAGAGTATTTCCCAAAGACTAACAGTTATAAAATTTGTTAAGAAATGAGAACTAGCAGAACAAAAAAAAATTCGTATTAAATTTATCTTTTTTTATTAATCCAGTTTATCTTTAGTTGGATTTAGGGAAATTTATATTTATACTAAAGATAAAAACTTAATTTCATACAGCAAAACTATGTTTGTCAACTTTTATAAGGTGTAATACTTACCGTTGACCCATAATCTGGAAATTAGTACGGAATGCTCGGTGAGCGGGTCTGACACGTGACTGGTTTTTTAATAAAGATACAATATTATCTATATATTTTGCGCGTTTCTTTAACCCTCACGACTTAGGCCATACTTTGTTTATAAATTAAGGACTTTTCTTCAATTAAATAGATATTCGATTCGTCCGTCAAGTCACAAGTTAAGTAAATAGCACACTAATGAATCAGTCAATCATTTTTTTCTTATATTGGTAAGTATATACAAATGTTTGAATCTAAGCATATTGTAGAGTTCTTGTTTAATTTTATTAAATTTCATTTATAAAACAACACTTTATACGTGAGTCAGTATAGTTATTGTTTTGTCATGAACAAGTTTGTTTCGTAATTAAATTTAATCATTCATTTTCCTGTCCCACTTGTTAACTCTCTACGAGCGTGATATTAAATATTTATACTTCAGCTACGTATGTATGCATGTTACAATATATACCTACCTATACATTTTATGTGATACTTGCTCGTATAATCCCGTTTAACAGACTTCTAAGAAACAATATTAATATTTTTTATTTAAATTTTACATACCATTAAAGATAGACAAGTTTTTGTTCTAACTAACATAAATGGTTGTAGCATTTACTAATTTACGTCAATAGACAACAAAATAGATATAGATATATTTTTTTCATTTTCCGTATACCGACCGTTACGCTTTACAATGTTTAATTGAGTAACCTATATAATAGTGATTTTGTTTTGGGTTAGACTCATAAACTGTTTCCAAAAATGACGTCTTCTTGTACCCTTAATATAATACAACAATGACCGTAAAGTTATATGCCCATAAAATAAAACAATACTATCAATAGAGCCGATCCGGTGAAACTCGTCCGAAGACAAGTCTGGAATTTTGACGCTTTACAGTTTTAAAATTAACAAAAGCTAATTTTGTTGCATTTTTACTACTTTGAAATAGGATCAACAACCATTAGGGCATTTTTTGCCACGCCTTTTATTAGGGTGTCGTCCGAAGGCCGCGCGGTAAAAGACAAAGCTTAGACCGGAATCTTTCGCATAAACAACTTTTGACGGCTTCTTTGCTCATTTACGATCCCGCCTGGTATTTAAGTATTTATTGGCATTGGTCTATTAATTGGCTTATGCAGGTAACTAGTATAGATAGTAGAAACGTTTGAAAAGTAAGTGTTAAGCAAAATTTGCATATCAAAGTTAGTGGCTGTTAGTATTTTGTCTGTCAAGTTGGTTCCAAAAATATGGACATGCCAAGGATATTTATTAACATCACTGAAGCTTTAATGTATACATACAAGTACATACTCTTAATAATAAATGAGTTTAAATTTGGTGTTTCTTTGCTATATGCTATATGCTGCAATATGCTTAGGTATGCTCAATGGTATATCAAATAATTATCTTGTAATTTTCGCTTTTTTTAAATGTCTTTTAAGACCATTTACCTCGAGATCGCGTGGCGTTATCAAATAGAAATTATATCAAATATTTAGATCTACAGTCTCTTGAAGCAAAGAAAATTCAAGCTTTTAAGTTAACGCAGTAAAAAGATACGAGCAAAAACGATACATAAATTGCATTTTACTATATACCTATGAGTTTTTAAAAACAACGCTTGGACGCTAACTTTAACGTTTAACAATTAAAAAAAAACTATAAATAAATTGTCTATGGATAAACCCTCCTGTTAATGCAATATAAAGACTAAAATAAAAAGCGAAACAAATAGCTTGACTGCCCACAATGCGCGCTACATTAAAATACTTACTAATGGGTACATGTTGTAACCCTTTCATTGTACTTATTTTTTATTGTTTTATTTGAGGGTCAACTGTGAAAAGTTTTATAGATCAATTAATTAAATGTCTGCACGGTCATTGTTACTAAGTAAATATGTAAATGAAGCAGCTACTAACAATGCATTGATTTATTAAAGTTTTATACAAGAAAAAACTACTAAAGGTGAGAACCAAAGAACATGTATAATATTGTCAATCCCATTGTTTAATGTGCTTCCCCTAAATTGTATAATAATATATTTCAGCACTGTTAAAACAAGTATGTTATGAGAAAGCTTGTAATAACAATAAACGTCTTAAGCAAATAAAGGAAACAACATTTATATTAATTTATGGTTTTTTATTTTTGTTTTTAACTTCATTCTGTATTGCGCGCATAGGTTCCAGTTTTTATTAAGACACTTCGGGTCCCCACTTTGAGCCAAAACTTTTGAGGCATAGCGTGTTGAGGGGCGGAACTCAACGCCGCGCTTTGCCTCGTTGCCAAGAAATGACAATATTAAATACTTAGATTTTTCCGAATGGGAATCAAATCCACAACCGTCGCGATTACATGATTGTGCCTTTGCGTCATGACGACCTCTTTTTATTTTTGGCATTTATATTTTGTACTTATATCAAATAAATACTGCTAAAAAAGCTTTTAAAATATATAGCCCTATTACCTAAATATGAAAATAGAATTAACCTATATAACCTGCATGTATAATAATCACCTATATTTGATTTATATGATATCAAACCCGTAACCATCCAATATCAAATATATCCTAACTAAGTATCTATTCTCACACAGGAGTATCTTTAACATTTTATAAAATAAGTGTTCAATAAACAAAAATAACCTTAAAAATAAGACTTAAAATATATACAAAATAGTAACAAAAAAATATCATGAAGGATGTGGTTAACTGCTTTTATCTTATCGATTTGTAAAAAAACAAGGTACTAAGCGTATGCTTGGTATCGTAATATATACATATGTTAAAGTATTATTATATTCTTTAGTATATTTTTATATTTATTACCCTAAATAACAACATTTTGTGAGACTGTAAACGCGATAAATACTTATTTAATATATTTTTATTACTCCGTTCCTGTGTCGAGGTAAAGCGCTTTAGAATTCGGCGGATAGTGGGAACGAAGTGTTTTAACATTAGGTTCCCAGGTTCCCTCTGCCTATCCTGTTATGTATATGTATACAGCGTGAAGCTAAAAAAAGTAACAACATTAACGGTACCTGATACCTCTCGTGGACTGTTTGATTTAATGGCTAATTTCGCATTTATATTTACACTAGTGGGCCCGGACGCGGCTACGCCCGCGAAAATATAAGCCTAAATCATTAAAATAAGTTAAAAAATAATAATAAGTGGAGATTTATTATTAGAAAAAATATCTGAGTAACCGAAATGAACAAACCAAAGAAGTAAAAGTAACTAAAGGAAATTCTTAATATTAGAAAAAAAAACCTAAAGTTTGCTGTGCGCGCGTACTAAACATTTTTCTATATTAAATAATTATTAATTTTTGCGAACAATATTAAATAAAATCTCAAATGATTAAAATGACGATATTTTAAGTGTATAACATACCGAATTTTTGTATATTTTCGGATTACTATTATTTTTATGTAATTATTTGCTGCTTATAATTACATAATATTCGAAAATATACAAAAATTTACAAAATCATCAAAGTCATCTGCCCGTTCGCGTCGGTCATACTGTACCACTCGTAGGCTAGGTCATTTGGAATCAGTGACATCTTAATTATTTATTAGAATGTTATACAGTAAACTATAATTTCCATCTAGACGAAATGCTAAAAGTGACTCTTATATTTATTTTCATAAGGATGAATATCACATTATAGAAATCATCTAATTTTTGTTAATGTATACAAATCTATATCGGCGCGCGCCATGTATGCATAAGGCAAACTCACTTTGGGTGACGTTTTCTTAAAACAACAAACTTTGCAAGCCGTTGCTTAGCAACGCGTAGCGACGATTGTTATTAACATGGCGGAATAAATTGATTGTCAAATTATTTATTTTAATATATTGGTATATATCGAAAATATTACAAATATGAGAAAAAAAAAGTATCCTATGTTCATCCCGGGACCCTCTAGTATCTCTATATGAGTATTTTATCACAATTAAATTAGCGGTTTGGCCCTGATTGCGGAAAAGACAGACAGACAGACAGACAGACAGAGTTACTTTCGAATTTATAATATAGATATGGATGGATAAATATTTAGTTTCCTAATCAAAATTTTAAATTTGAACTATCTAGATCATTGGCTGGTAAAATTTATTGAGATAGTTAAATTTTTAATCTACATGTCAGTCAGTCAGTTTTAAATGTACTGATATTTAAACAATATAATAATTTTACGTAACTGTTTATGAAATTTTCATTCTAGCCATTCAAAATAAATTCAAATTATTGTTATATTTTGTGTAAATAAGACTTTAATTCAAAGTTTGCTTCAAATCAACCATTGACATACATTCGGACTCTGGCTGACATTTAACCAACTGTATAATTTTAAAAATATTTATTACAATTGAGGCATTGTAAAATATATATAAAAAAAAGTTCAGCGGCATTTTCGAGAAATTGAGTGATGGATCTCTCTCTCTCTCTCTTGCTCAATCCTCAACATCTCGAATTCGGGCCGTAAGGAGGTATACAATACGTACATAATACTCAATATTAATATATAATCAAGACATTCAGTTCTCTCTGCGTACTCTGTCATATGTGGGACATGGATAAGATTAGACAAATATTTCGTAGATATACAAGGAAGCAAATTATTACAAAAATATATAGCGAACTATAAATCTAGTAAAAGATTTTATTATTATTTAATTCGATAACAAAAAACATCTTTAATTTAAATCTATTAATGGGCGTGGGATACTTTAAATTGTAGTATTCACATAAAGTTATTATCGTATAATATTTACAGCAATATGTATACATATATGTGTGTTATCACCATGGGAGTTTAAGTTTAATTATTATACTGCTCTGTTTTATATCGTGATGAACCGAAAAACTAGTTAATTGAATAAATATATGAGGTATTCTTCTAGTATTTGAGGTACCAAAAATACTTTACTTTTTTTCTTGATATATTATATTACACGGAAAAAGCAGCTGTAGGTAAATACGAACAAAAATCTCATCTCATGTACGACAAAAATGAAGTTTGTAAAACAATCAAATGTATTAGTATGTATTTTCCGTACGCAGCAAGGTTGTACACACCAATAGGATTTAATGAAAAGATATTTGATTTTTCACTTTCCTCCTGCTCCTGTTCAGGTTATATTTTACAAATATCTTATTTAAGTGAAACTAGACCAAAATTGACTAATATATGGTGTTCTATTATTTTTTTCATATAACAACACAAAAAATCACTTATCTTGAAAACGTGATATTATAAAAATTATATTACTTACATAGGATATCAGAGGACTCTAACGACGGCCGCGTGCGTGCACTCCGTTAGTAAAGTCCCGCACCATGCATTGCATTAAGATCAATTGTCGCGGCTCTACGACACGTGGCCATTATTTTAATAAATAATCAAAAAGTACCTACGTTGTAGACACTGTATCTATAATTTTTAGGGTTCCGTACCTCGAAATGAAAAAACGGAACCCTTATAGGATCACTTAGTTTTCCATCCGTCCATCTGTCAAGACCCTTTTTTAGGAAAGCGTGCAGGTATCAAGCTGTAATTTACAACGAATGCTTAGGTCTAGTGCTCCTTGAAGCTGTGAGAAAATCCAACTCAATCAAAACAGCCACAATCAAATATACCGCCGTTTATACCGCAAATTTGCGAAACTCGCAAAGGAAATAAAACCTACAGGATACTTCCCGTGAACTTATAATCTTACGCTCTCCTTTTACGCCTGCCTTATAGCACAGATAAAGGAAAAGTTGCGAAAAGTAAATATTTATAGGCATATCATAGAATCCCACTCGTACTTAACCGGTTTTTTTTTAATAAAACAAATAGACATTTTGTAATTTGTACCTACGCATATTTTATGATTAATAACGAAGATATCTACATTTATTTTGCTTTTTGTCATTTCGTATTTTATTAAAATAAACTTTTAAGGACGTGTATCAATTAATTGGTATAATTTCTATTTTTAAATATAGGTAATAAAAATAATACAAAAAAAGTCTTTCATCACACCATGCCATAAAGTTATACTGCAAAATTATACTATACTATTTATAGGTAGGTACATGGAAGATACATATTTTAGAAATTATTGAGGGCAATTGTCAATATAATAAAAGCCAATACAATGCATTTAAAATTTTTGTTCGTTTGTCGGTTCGTCTGTTTGTCTATGCGTTTGTTCGTTAGTTTTACTATTGTTCTTAACAACTTCTTTTAGCATTGTTTTAGTTATATTATTATAAAATATATAGTTAGACAAAATGGCTACAAGGAAATTGTTTTATTGGATTGGCTGAGATTTTAGTTTTAATATTATCTTCAAAATGATAATACCTATAGTAGATAAACAAAAAAAAGTAATTCAAATTAGTAAACAAATAAAAAATTATGCAGTTCAAGCAAGAGAAGAAGCCATGACTGGGTTGCTAGTAATAAAATAAAACACTCAAATCCTAAATAAAATTATTTAGTTTCTTTAACGTGTGCGACCGTAACGGCAACATCAAACATATTTTTTGTAGAAATTTAACAACAAAAGCGACACTTAGATAGCTTTATCAAGAAGGGATCACTTTAGTGATAGTTTTAAACATTTGATACATTTAACAACACTTCGTGCCGCCCATTGTCGTTGATCGTTATTGATCCCTTAGACTAAGAGTTTCATGCGCATTCTATAAGATTAAGTCATATATTGTATAATAGATATCCCTTTTTTATTATAAGTGACTTAAAGACCTTCACAATATTGCACATTCTGTTTAATGTAATTTGTTTATATTTTACTTACTTTTAACTATTAAGATAGAAGCCAGTCCTGCTTTACACAACAATACCTTCCCACACTAAAATGTAATGTTTTAAACTTAAAACGAACGTACAAAAATATATTAATCAAATCCTTCAATTTTTTTACGTGATGGTCTAAGTTCGTGAGGACTAAGCTGAGCTAGGCATTAGTGCAAGTGTTTATATACACTATAGTGTAGATATGATTGGCCTATGCCGGCTTGTAGTGCTTTTTTGACAATCGGTCTACACCTCTTGTACCAATAGCAGCGTCATATATTTAATATTTTATTATTGTGATCGATTTATTAAAAGTATTATCTTTCACTAGCAATAATTACTGTATAAGATTGGAAAAAAATATGTGACCACGCAGTAAAAAAAATAACAAAAATGTAGACACAACATTGTATTTTTTGATAATAACACGGAACGATTAATTATCAACTTAAACATGTGATACAATTTTTTTATGTTTGAATTTTTTTATCCATACCTAAATAAACGGTGGTTTTTCTGGTTCTTCTTTTGGTGACACTCACGCGAAAGCTCAGCTTAAGCCTCGTGAACTGTGCGTATCTTGTTATGATAACTTAAATTATTTTTCTCAATTAAAAAAACTTATATTACAATAACGATTAGTGAAATAATTATTTACCTTTACACTGCTTTTAATAATACATTTCATTTAAATTATTTGATTATGCCGATTTAAAGAATTAATTGCATAAGTAGGTACTATATACTTTATGTTGTAAAGAGAAAATTACTATATAGGTACTTACCTCCTCAAAAGAAATATTAAAAAAATATTAGGTAATATTTATTTTAAGACACTGAACACTTATAATTTAATTTCCTATAATGATCCAAATTTAATTTGTTACAAATATTTATATTTAATTATCAATTTCCGTATTAACACAGTAAGTAGGTAAATCGTATATTAACATTGCGTATCTTACCTTAAGGTAGATTTATACACTTTACTATGCAGGTAATATGGCATCAAGTTAAAAAATTTTAGCAGCGTTTAAATATTTTTTTAAATGATATATTTAGAAAAATAAACTTATAGAACACGCAAAAGTAGTCAGGAAGCTAATTGAACGGTTCTGACAAACAACTGGAATCCAAGATCCTATTATTAGAATTATATTTATAATGCAGAAAAATATCATATTTCGAAGGTATCACAAGCAGGGATCATGCTCCCCCCATGACTTATTTTATTATATAAAGGATATTTATCTTGTTACAAAGGAACAAAAGGCTCGATATAAGTATATAAAACACTCGAAACGTCCAAAAAGCATAATGCCCATCATTATACATTCATATGCTTTGTTGCTTACAGTATTTATTTTGAAACATGTCGAGGGGAGAAAACCCTCTTTCCGCTTGAAAGCTCCCGAAATTGCATAAAGGAGGCGTCGGGTACAGTGGGGCGGCCTCGTCGAATACTGTTATTGGAGCTACGACGCCCCACCATCCTTTCGCTCCGCCCTGATGAAAATCGTTCCTGGCAAATGCTCTAGCGATCATTCCGTAGTCGGCAGTCGTGACGGTAGGTCGTTGTACAACTTAATATAACAAGTAGTTTGTGTTATCTGTCTGTACCGCCAAAAGTAGTCAGTTGTTAGTATAAAAAGTGATGTTGTATGGTGTAAAAGTGTAATACGTGTTATGCACGCAATGAGTGATCCTGCTGCTTTGGCAGGAATATTGCCATTCGACTCTATCGGTCTATACGAGCAACCTAAGCCAAGATTCATCTTCAAGATGCCACGTGTGGTCCCTGATCAAAAAGCCAGATTTGAGTCAGAAGACTTATTTAAGAGGCTAAGCAGGGAGAGCGAGGTATTTATTTCTATTTGTATCTAATTCTAAGCAATGTAAATTACTATAAATGAAACTCTATGTAAAGAGTACAATTGATAATATAATAATGTTACGTCTGAATCAACAGGAAAAGTTCATAAAATATTTTCATTTAAACAAACGCAATACCAGGAAGGATATTACTTTAAAATTTGATGTGTTTTTTCCTTCTTGTTTTTAATTTACTTGAGCTTAATGACCTACAAATTTATATAAGTAGCTCCACGCTGTATCCCGCACACAGCAGGGTAGGCTGAGGGAACCTAGTGTTAAGCCACTCCGTTCCCCATTTCTGCCGAATTTTGGAGGCATTGCATGTTGAGTGGCAGAACTCAACGCCGCGCTTTGCCTTGACACCAGAGCGAAGAAATGGAAATATAAACGTAAATAAATATTTCACTTCCTCGAATGAGGATCTAACCCAGAACCGTCGTGTTACAGTCACACCCTTGTGTCGCTGCGCCACGATGGCCTCTATACTACTACAAATTTATATAATTTTCAAATTGTCAATGTGGAACAGGTTCGCTACACGGGGTATCGAGATCGTCCACCAGAAGAGCGCCAGATGCGTTTCACCAGCGGTTGCCGTGAAGGGCACACCGAGATTGCCTTTACTACCACGGGGACAAATCTCCAACTTGTTTTTGATCACTCTCCGTACAACAATCGAGGATGCGATTTTCAGAAAGAGACTGGCAAGGTAACATTTTCAAATGTCGTAAATATATAAGAAATTTTAGATTAAGAATATAAGTATTTAGAATTTAATTCTTTGTTCTTAACAAATTCATTTTTTTATACTTTAGAAACATTGAGGATTATGAAGTTATTACGTAACAACCTATATTTATTCACCTATATAGTGGTTTTATATAGTTATTACTAATAATTTATTAGTAAAAAGTTATTTAAAAGTTTATTATTAAATATAAATCAATAATGAAAAACATATTTTCTTAGAATATATAAACTTATAGTTAATCATTGACCAATCTTTTTCCAAATTGTTACTAGAGAAATAGTACCTAATTAATTAAAGTTTACCATCAATAACTAAGAAAACCACCACAAATTTAATTAGAAATATATACAATTTCAAAGAAATATACCTATACAAATTTCTTCACATTCATAAAATATTAAATTAGGTTTAGTTAGGTCAACTTATTATATATTTTATTCCGTTCCAATATGACATCTAATGAGTCATTCTATTGAAGAAATCAAAGATCCGGTAATGACGCTATTACTTTGACCATGTAAATATGCAGCACGTCATCAACCTTTCCGGTCGTCATTCCATAACAAAAATTAAGACATAAATAACATTCCTACTAATGAAAATAATATTATGCCGTAACGCCGAACATAAAGTGTCGGTCACGCTCCACCCGTTTTGATACGGTTTGAATAAAGGTATAGTCTATCTCTCCTGGCCAACCGGTCCGCTTAATGACAACAGCATTACACAATTTAAACATGTTAATGCATTAATTTCACTTAATGCAAAAACTACAATTAATTTGAGTACAACAGCAAAGATTATAGAGTATGTTTGTAGATATTATGTCCCACACAAAGCAGGGTAGGCAGAGGGAACCTAGTGTTAAGAGTTAAGACACTCCGTTCCCCATTTTCCGCCAAATTTTTCAAGGCATTGCGTGTTTAGTTGCGGAACTTAACGCCGGGCTATATTGAGGCGCCTAATTTTTTTTTAAAAAGAAAAGAAATTGTAAATTATTGAAAAGATGATCGTTAGATGATCTCAGTTATTCGGCGGATACATAGGAACTGCTTAGTAGCTCGTCTTGCAAGAGATATGAAGTGTGTAACTAATTGTCATAGTATAAATCCTTCTTATTGATAATTCTGGACTTCAAATTTAATTGTGTTATGTCAATCAGCTCGAGCAGAGATCTGTAATATGGTACTACCTACTATACACATTGTATTTTTATTTTCGTAACAATTTTTTCATCAACATCAGATTCAATAAAGCTAAAGATTATTGCTATTACTCCAATAGGTCTTTCTTGGATCTTTCTTTCTGGAACACTATATCTATAAAAAAAATAGATTTGATAATTTTCAGCAGTATTTCGCCCTAATGTCCGTGTATATTTACAGAATGAAAATATCCAAAGAATAAAGAAAACTGGGTACATAAATATATTTTTTAAATTTTTGATTGTGTGTTAGAACTTCAATGAAATTCCAATTTTAATTAGGTACATTAATGCTTTTTAAATTTACCCACCTTTCAATTTAGATTGTTCTTATTATTACATATTATTTACGAATTAGAAAAACTTAAAAAAAAATTCTATATTTTTACATTATTCTTAAAACATATTTAAATACGAGCGTTTCTATTTTAACGTAGTAACGTGTACCTTAAGTTGGCGCTAACTCTGAAAGGACTCGACTTTTAAGTTAGTAATTACTCATACCGTCTTAACTACATATTAGACTATTAATTCTCAAAATTTCAATTTTGCTAAAATGACGTAGGTCTGGGGCCCAAGGATCTCAGTCTATTATTATTATTGTTAGGTTTATTATTGCACTCTGTTTAACTACACCGGGAAATGATCAAAGAGCTTTTTAAAGTAATTGAATAAAAATAAAATTCTAAATGTTACGAGTTATTTCTTTGAAACACGATTTCACATTTCGGGAAAAATATTTAAATATTTGATAAACGATTAAATTCGACTCGATTCAATAAAATTTTGCCCCTTCAAGACCGCCTGCTGACTTGCCCTATATGAATACTTATATTTATTTACACTCGGTTCATTTAACAGCACACTCGAGTTTGCACCAGCCCTCGGCTCTTACAGCTACTCTATAGAATAGTAAAAACAGCTTTTTGGATAAAATTTTATTAAATAGATTAATTTAGTATCTAACCTCATCTTACAATAAAATAGGAGGTTAAGACATGGCAAAAAAAATACATGTAACAATTTAACAATATTGTATTTTTTTGTATTATGTTATATAATAGTTATTAAAGTATTGAAAAAAATATACGATAAATTTATTTCGCCCAAGCAATGAATTTAATTTGGCATCTGAACAACCCTCCTTTGAAGTCGTTGAGGGAGTCTGTGAAATTAAATTTGTAAGCTCTCCATAGCTCTCCAGTAGCTAAGGGGAAAGCGACCTGAAATCAATAATGGAAAAGCTCCTGTAGGATTGGAGGGCGTCGGGACGCCACGCCCGCCCAGCTATCATGGCCGACGATGCGCCAATCCCCTCCCCCCGCTCTTTTCTTTTAGATTGAACTAATTTGTCTTTTTACTTAACAAACAAATTATATAATACTTTGCTACAAATAAATAATAGAAAAAATAATTTATTACCATAATTAAGTAAGATTAGTTTTATTAGCATAATTAAAGCTCAGGCGAGGTAAGCACTTAATTAGGTACTTTAGGAATATTTTTAAAGACATCGCGGAAGCCAAAATAAAACGCACGCGATCTTAATGCCTGTTTCGCTTACCTGCTGTTGTTGCTTTCACTTTTTTGACCTCCATGATAAAAAATAATTGTTAACATTCATTATTATTTTAGTTATTCAAAATTCATTTGAAATTTAAAAGAACATATTGTCTAAAAGTTACCACCAACTGTGCGGATACAGTTTTTATTTATGTTGAATAGGAAAAGGTCGATCATTAATTTTGCTAAGAGGAATCTTTTTTGTCTAACAGGTTCACATTGTGTCCCGCTTTATTATGAACGGCGTTTGTGTGCGATGGAGAGGTTGGATAGATTTGGAGCGACTTGACGGCGTCGGCTGCTTAGAGCTCGACGAAGAGCGAGCTGCTATTGAAGATTCTGCTTTAAGAGAGCAAATAGAACGATACAACCAGCGATTGAGAGATTTTGAAGACAAACAGAGGGCTTACCGTGAACACGGTGAAGAATTACGGGCACACTCGCAAGTCCATGCACAGCGTTGCCATCAAGCGAGGCAGCCGCCGCACCCTGCTCATCCTGCACATCCTCATGCTACTCATCCTGTCCACATTAAGCCACATTCCCAGGGCGCTCTTATTTCTTAAGAAATGAAGATTGTGTTACAACATTACTCTATTCATATTAGTAGTACCAAATATTCAAGTTTTAAGCAATCAATTTCATATTTTATTTCTTACTAGTTAATAAACGTAGCTAAGATATTAATCACTTTCTCGTAATATTGCAAGTATAGATTTTGAGCTCTTAAATGTAATCTCATAGTTTTATTTTAAAAGCTTAAAATGAACCTAGTAGTTAAATAGTAAAACAGCATTATTAGTAGGTACTAGTATAAAAAGCACACACATACCTACCATTGCATATTTTACAAGGATCTAGTAGGTAATGATAGTTGATTGCTAGACAAGCTGTAAGACAAAGATATAACTTTAAAATAGTAAATAGTTTATTCCTTATCAACGCAATAACTAATACGATGTTTAACAGACTTGGGTAAAACGATGTGAAATACATCTGAAATTTAAATAAAAAAATGTATTTCTATTCTATCATTTAGGCTATAAATGTTTAAAGTTTAATTGGTTTTAAATAACAATTTTTGTTTGTACAGAAGACATTATGTTCATGTTTACTGAATATTTGTGTTATTTAATTTTAAGAATTTAACTTTACGTGATAATGTGATAGGCATGTAAATAAAACTTTATAACTTTCACATGATTTTTATTTACCAATTTTTTATTATCAATTTTTTTCTGAATGATAGAAATACAAAGTTTGATTAGTTTGAATCATGGCATCCGAGTGTGCACGTTTAACAAAAGACACTACTAGTTTTACATTGAACGAGAAATAATTACTAATTTTACATTGAAGAAAGAAAACACAAAAAATATAAATAACATCTTTAATAGACTATTAAAAGGATAATGAAGTTAAAAAATAACACAATCATATGCCATATTATATTTGTACAATACCATACAAACAAATATTCCATTTATTATATTACCTAGGGGCTAGACACTTTTTGCTATTTTATTGCACCGCTTCGCGTGTTAACTTAAGTTGTGTAGTGACCTCCTTGAAATTAGGCTCTCAGATTTTGCGCATTACCTATATACTCTCGAAAAAAAAAACAATCCTTAAATGAAACTTCGCAGCCATCTTTAGCTAACTTTTAGATTATAGGTACAGATGTAGGCAAGTTGGCAATTTGAATGAATATCTGGATTCTCAAAAGTAAAAATAGAAACTATTTTTATTTATGAGTAGGTATAAGCCTAGCTTATAATAATCTTCTGAAGTATTGTAAACAAATGATTGAATGAACCTAATAAAATACGGACGGACGGACCACGTGTCCGTAGAGTATAAAAAAATATATAAAACGTACTTTTTAAAATTCAACCGTTCGCACGCTATCGCAATTAAATACAATTAGCCATCCGTCACAATATGTTCTGGTGCAAGGACGCA
This sequence comes from Heliconius melpomene rosina, assembly GCF_056956725.1. Taxonomy (NCBI): domain Eukaryota; kingdom Metazoa; phylum Arthropoda; class Insecta; order Lepidoptera; family Nymphalidae; genus Heliconius; species Heliconius melpomene. The sequence continues at coordinate 11,909,096 of NC_140389.1, read as the reverse complement.
GTCCCTGGAGTTGCACGCGCGCACCTGTGACTGCGCCCGCGCAACCCTCGCCCTACGCTCATTATACCCAATTTAGTTCAGGAAATGTTCCCATTTATACTCGTTGAACACACAGTTAATTGCTACATTTAAAGGTTGAATAGTCAGAACTACATTTAATATGAGTTAGGTATACTTATATAAATTCAACATTAGGTAACTTTACGTAGATGAAATGTTTTAATAAAAAAATGAACTACCGCTTAGAATATATTAAGCAGGAAATAGTAAAAGAATAGTGAATAGGTTTCATATAACAGGTATATGATTTACTTATATGATAACATTATTTCACGCTTACCTAGCTGTGTCATCGTGATAGATATCTGTATAATGTTACATTTTACGCGTAAATAAATATTATTTCCAAAAAACATTCGATCTTATCTACGTTTTTATTGTGACATGCGGCACCTTGACCGTCAACATCGAGCAGGTACCTCAATTGGACATCATCCGTAATCGTTACCGACAAAAAATTTACAAGAAAAGGCAAAATCGCCGAACAACCAGATATTAAATAAAAAAAGATCGATGATGTATCCGCAATAAGCCCAAAGTTAGGAGGATAAGATCGACGTACTGGTGTTTACCGTGGGAATGGACAACCAATGATTCTAATAGAATATGATAAATAATTATTTATATTGTTTCTTTTATTATTTCATCTTTATTGTAAGCTGAGAGAATTTTGATAAGGCACACTGTTTTCTATTTTCCAACTAATTTATATTCATGTATTTTAGATAGCGGAATGTTTATTAACGCCACATTATATAGTGACATATATAATACATTTTTATATTTTTAATATAACCTTGGGCGGAATTCGATTTACTATTACATATACACTAAGTCAGATCATTTACATTAGACATAATTTAGGACATATTTATGTTACTCTGAATTCCCACGAGTATTGAAGCAAGTAAAATGTTATTATGTTCATAAGGTTTCTTTGACACTCGAGATACCTTGTATCACACTTGAGTGACTAAGTTGTAAATTTACACTGAAGCCTTCCTTCCTTAAAAAAATATTGAATATATGATTTAATAAATTATATGTAGGGGGAGGCGGCTTAGTAGACCAGTGTATCAAAGTCATATTTGGAGTAGGTAAGTTTATTTGTATTATATGTTCTCACTTCTTGCCTAATTTCATAAGTGTAGTTCTACGGAAAGAACCCTATAGGTCTTTTTGATTACGCGTCGAATTTCATACAAAATGCAAAAATCGATGCATAAATGCTCGTATCTTTTGATTGCGTTGACTTAAAAGCTTAATTTTGTACCTACTTCAAGGGGGCATGGACTTAAATATTTTATATTAATTTCTCGAAATAAATGCTCTAAATCTCAAGGTAAAAACTCTTGACAGACGGACAACAAAGTGATCCTATATAGGTTCCGTTTTTACCTTTTGAGGTACGAAATTCTAATCATGATTTTAATATTAATAGGTTTTGTATAATTTGACTTAGCTTGAAGTAGCTATATAATTGTTTGTTGTTGATAGTAAGAATATTATTAGACCTACAATAAAAATAAACAAATTAAATTAAAACAGCATTGTTTATAGCTAACCATTTTTCTTAAAATATTATCATAGATTTTGAGGAAGCGATAAAGCGCCTAACTGAAAACCTAACTGAAATTTAATATAACTTTTGGTTTTACAACAACCTAGTTAAAAAAGTCTATATGACTTGTTAGTTGTCAGAAAATCATTTCTTTTTTTAATTAGAGCACTTTTTTGTTTGATATAGGTGCACATAAATATTTTACCTTCTCATTTTTAAAGATAAGGAGTAATCTACGAGTGTAATTCTTAATTATATTTTTGAAGCTATTGTACCTACTACAACTATAAACAAAATACAAATTTGTACATTAGGGATTTATTTTTGTCTGTATCAATAATGTTGCTTATAGATAATAGTTGAAATTTTAATATTGAGAATGAAGTGCAGATTTAATGTTTTTTTTTGTTTATCTTCACAATGTATCCAGCACAGAGCAAGGTAGACAGATGAAACCTGGAAACGTAATGTCTTCCATATATAATGTCCCTATATTAAGAAACCTCCATTTCCCCTTTACTCAACGCCTGTAAATATGATAAGGAAATGAAAATATTAATATTTCATTCACCCAGAGTGAAAATCAAATCACAAATTGATTTAAAATGTATGTAAAAAAAGAAGATTATCAGTAAAATGGAATATTTCACTCACAGAGTACGTTAGACAAAAAGGCATATTTTTTTAAGGGATTGGGCACCCTTCCTAAAAATTACGATAAAAAATACTACACCAGATCTATCTATATAGATATTCAAAAGTGATATTTCGTTCTCTATATTTTATAGGACCAGAATTACATTTAATTTGCTCTAATTATATTATTTCTAAATACATTAAAGTAATATAAACACATATATATTACAGGGACTCAGAGCTAAATTAATCTGTTTGTTTATCCAGCAGGCCTAATCGACACGACTGCAGAGCGTACATCAAATAACTGAGTTTATAGTCGGGACGCGGGACGCGGGACGCGCTGTGCGGCACTTTGAAGGCGAGTAGCGCCATCTCATCCATATGTTTCCTCGAATTAATGTCTGTTTTCTTCGAACAAATGCCTGTCGTAAAACATGTAGATTACTACATAAAACATTATTGAATCTTTGTTGATAGTAAAAAACACATTGAATAAAATCGTAAGAAGTAGGTAATGTTGATAGTAAGTAAATGAAATATATACTTACCGGATTGGGACCAGCTCGGCAGCTTGTGCTTTCGATGCCCACTCGAGGAAATATATTATTTTTATTTTCTCGCTCTGGTAACAAGGCGAAGCGAAGCCTCCAGAATTCTGCGGAAAGTTGGAAACGAACGGAGTGTCACTCAGTTCCCACTGCCTTCCCTACTATGTGGTTACAATAAAAAAAAATATCGTTTAATAAATTAGTTCGTAATGATTTCTTTGTAAGTTACATATTAAGTATAAATGTTATATTATTATGAAATATTGTACCTACAGGATGTAGGCAACAGCTTTCTTCTAACAAACTATATTTGTAGCATGAAATTTAAAAATTTTATTAGAAATAAACCAGTTGGAACCTATTTTGTACGATTACTACGATAAAAATAGCAAAAATATCCTTCAGATGAATATCAAGCTCACTAGTCCTAGCCCAGCAGTCTCAACAGCCGTAAAATGTCTGACTTTTTCAACATCGTAAGAAGTGGAGCTTAGTGTTCCCGCAAGAGAAGATAGTTGGGGCCCCATTGAAGTTTCAAATCTACAGTTATTCTTAGTAATACCGCGGTATCAGTAAAATTGAGAATTTCTCTGTCGAGACTTAAATTAAGCTTTTTTTCCCGTGCATTATTAACGCAATATTGACGCATCAATTAAACCTGGTACCTACCATCACTAAGTATCGAGAGAAGAGACTTCATCAATTAGTAGACACGTGCGGGATAATCCCAGCTAATAGAGAGCGCTTGTCGGCTAATCTCGGGATCATCAGTTGCCCTTTGCGATATAAGCCCATCTCTTATAGAGATACGTAGCTTCACCTAGAAAATCAATATGGCATATTTGAATTAAATTAAATTATTACTAGATATGTATATTTATTAATAATTTCTTTTGTTAATAATAAAATACCTAATGTTAGTTAATAATAATTTAAACATATTTATTCAATGCTAATGACCTAATTGAGATGAACCTGACTATACGAGTAGGTACCTACCGTACCTACGTACATAATGTTTGTGAAGAATTGAAGTTCTAGAGGCACTTATTATTTAATATATGTCCTATATGTGTTAATTTCTTAATTTAATAAATAAGTATATAATCTCTCCATTTAGTTAGATAAAACGATATTAGTTTTAGTATATGAATAGCAAAATACTTCATAGTCCTTAAATATTGTCTACATAAATATAACATTTTAATGATTTTTCACAAGAGAATAAAATATAACTTTGTTAAAATTTATGTTTGATTTTCGGTTATAAAGATTTTATTACATTCGAAGTACCTATCTAGTTTTCAAACGATTGACTTTGAGACAAAATGGTTTTAGACCCTCCACCTCCATGTGTTTTGCACCTACATACGTTAAAACAATACTTAAATATTGAAAAAAATTGTTTACCTTTGTTTTTGTAACATTATCTTTAGAACCCAACCTACGACAAAACTAAAAGAAATATATGTATGCCTAAGCCCTACATAGATAAAACTACAAGCATCATATTATCATTCAATTCAACGTCTCGCAGGTTAAACTAGGAGGCCCGGATGAGACAGTTGCCTAGTTATGATTTACAATCTTTTAAAACGCCATCTATTATTTGAATCCAAAACAAATTTATTCTGGCAACTGAGTACTGACAAAGTGGCAAGAGAAATAGAGAATAAAATTATACAAAAAGATGTCAATTCACTGTGCGTACGCGTTTTTATAGATCTCCTTATTTTCTACAATAATGCTATTTTGATTATTTGTTTACATAAAGTACGAATGGAGCTTTACTCTCTTGCTGTGGCAACTTCACTTCGAAAGTGTTGTACAAAATTACGAAAGGATGCTGTGTTAAGTATTACTTAGTTGTTTTGCAAAAAGTCGCTATTTTATGTTGTATTTTTGTGTTCCAACCAAATGCCTAGTCCTTTTGTATCATGAAGATACAAAAATGGCAGTCCAAATATATAAATAACAAACATAAATATTATAAAAATAAAAAAATGATAGTATGATTGTAATGTCAGTTGTTTTTATCTATAAGTTTCTAAATTATATTTCAAAAAGCAAATAATTATACATAATAACAAAAAGATGCCTTAAAATATTATAGTTATTAATTATGTAGGGGAATTGCTTAAGATGTCATACTTTTTGTTTCAAGACAAATATATCAAATAAATAAAGTCATCTGAGAACAGCATATTGCGTATACTATTATATATATCATAATCTACGAAATTATTTTACTTTCAGAACAATCATCCTTCAAACATCATAAAAACAAACAAAAATCGCACTTAGGTCGACCAGTGTAGGACGACATATCAACAGGGTAAAATGACATACTTAGTATATGGCATAAAAATGCCATCATTATTTGTCGAGTTATTATAGTTCACAAATAAATAGTTTCTTCTTTGCTGGGAGGCTTTTAAACAGTATTAAGGCCAGATTCATAAATGTTGCAAATTCTATGAGGTTGGATTCCGTTATCAGTCACTTCCTGTTTCAAAAGGGAAATAAGCTTCGTCACTTGCGGCTATTGAATGCCCTTGCTCTAGCAGCCTTCTCCCTGTCTTCTTGTGACCAATATATATTCGTTTGTAATTACCAGGCATTTTGTAGGTAAAGCAAAAAAATACATCGATTCTATTTATAAGGGTAAGATAGTATGCCATCATATACTCACGTTTATTACCCAATAGATAAATGTATTCACGTCCAGAGGGTGTCCAGACTAATACCTGTCCGATATTGGTTTGTGGGCATACGGGTACGCGACCCCGGATCCTCGAGCCGCCACTCTTATATCCCCATCCAGTCCGTAAGAATGGTGTCCCCCCCCCCCCGTCTCCTCCTCCTTTCTCCAGCTCCCTCCTTTACCTATCCTACCCCCCCTATTTTCCTCTCCCTTCGGTTTTTCCCCACAAAGGGGGTTTTGGAGGTCAGACGGCAGTCGCTCCAGGAAAACCACAAACAGCCACAATATGGAACGGACCAACAACAGACTGGGTACGGCTAGGGCGTCGCCGCGAAACGACGCGCAGGCACATCGCCCTACACCTGCGACAAGTGGGCAAGGGCTACCGTGTCAAGTACGGGCACGGTTAAAGACGCAAGTACCCAGAAGGAAACTCCGCTTTGCAACGTGGAATATTGGCTCTCTAAGCGGACGATGCAGGGAACTCGCAGATGTACTCATGAGACGTCGGGTCCAGTGTGCTTTCCTCCAGGAAACTCGCTGGAAGGGCAATAAGTCCCGTAACATCGGATAGGGTTACCGGCTTATATACACTGGGTCACCTTCGGGTAGAAACGGTGTAGCGGTAGTGCTTTCTGAAGAGCTTCAGAATGGGCTCCTTGAAGTTGACCGTCGCTCCGACCGCTTGATGCGAGTGAGGGTACTGATTGAGGGCGTTATCACAAACTTAATCAGTGCCTATGCTCCCCAGGCGGGATGTAGCGCGGCCGAAAAGGAGACATTCTGGGAGCAGTATGAAGGGGTGCTACTTGCTGTGCCATCTACCGAAGTGGTCTTAGTTGGGGGGGACTTGAACGGGCACGTTGGTAAGGCTGCTGAGCCGTATGAACGTGTTCACGGGGGTTTTGGGCACGGTTTTCGCAATGCAGAGGGAGAAAACATTCTGAGAACCTGTATTGCGTCTGATCTGGCCGTCGTGAATACGTTCTTCCAAAAGAATTCTCAGCACCTTATCACGTATAAGAGCGGGTCCCACTCAACTCAAATAGACTACTTGTTGACCAGACGGTGTCATATGGGCAGGGTAACTAACTGTAAGGTCATTCCAGGCGAAAGCCTAACGGCCCAACATCGTCTTCTTGTCATGGACTTTAACGTCACTCCGAAGAAGAAAGTAGCCGAGAAACGTAGGCCTCGGATCAAGTGGTGGTTGCTGAATGGACCGATGCAGACCGACTTCCTGGCAGAGGTGAAAAGTCACGATATTTCGACGAACACCGAGACTGCTCAGGATGCTTGGGATCGGGCTCAGTCGGCAATCATTGCGGCGGGCAGGCGAGTTCTTGGCCTTTCTAGGGGAGGACGTGTCATCGACAAGGAGACATGGTGGTGGAATGACGAGGTGCAGGAGGTGACTCGTGAAAAGAAGGCTGCCTTTAAGAAGTGGCAGGAATCCAACTCTCCTGAAGACAGACTGGAGTACACAGTAGCTAAACGTGCCTGTAAAAGAGCTGTAGCCAGAGCCCGCAGTGAAAGTTTGTCACCATTGTATGATAAACTTGAAACTGTGGAGGGGCAGAAGCTCATTTACAAACTGGCACGTTCCCGGGATAAAGTGACGCAAGATATTGCAAAATGTCTTTGCGTCAGAGATTCCCAGGGCACGCTGCTCTGTAATCATGACTCTGTGAAGGAGTGGTGGAGAAGCTACTTCCAGGAGTTGCTGAATACTCAGCACCCATGCATGTCTTCATCACGACCCACCGCCTAACCTCGGACTTATTGCCCCAATAACCCTTGACGAAACACGTAATTGCCTTCGACGCATGAAGAACGGAAAAGCGGTGGGACCTGACGACATTCCGATCGAAGCGTGGAAATCGTTGGGCTCTCTTGGTGTGCTCATGCTTACTGACCTTTTTAACCATATCTTGAACACTGGTAAGATGCCGCATCAGTGGCGGCTTAGCTTCATTACCCCTATTTACAAAGGAAGGGGCAGTGTTCAAGATTGTGGTAGTTATAGGGGCATTAAGCTTATGAGTCATACCATGAAGCTCTTCGAGCGCATGATCGACCTCAGGCTCCGCCAAGAGTGTACTATCTCTGAGTCTCAATATGGATTTCAGCCAGGATCGGGCACCATGGACGCCATTTTCGCCCTCAGAACTTTGATGGAGGCATACAGGGAAAAAAGGAGAGCTCTGCATGTGGCCTTTTTAGATCTGCAGAAGGCCTTTGACTGTGTGCCTCGTCAGTGTATCTGGTGGGCATTGCGATCCAAAGGGATCCCTGAGGCCTATATTGAGATTATCAGAGACATGTACCACGATTCCGCTTCTATGGTTAGGACTGCTGTTGGCGACACTAGACCCTTCCCGATTACAGTGTGGGTTCACCAGGGCTCGGCTCTTAGTCCGTTCTTATTCAATGTAGTGCTCGATACTGTCTCGGCTCACATCCAGGACCAGCCTCCATGGCTGATGATGTATGCCGACGACATAGCACTCATTGCCGAGAACCGACTGACGCTGGAGCGTAAAGTGAACCTCTGGAAGGGTACGCTTGAGAACGGCGGTCTTAAACTAAATGTGTCGAAGACAGAGTGCATGGCCTGCGGGAGCCGGGACTCGAGCACCATCCTTATAGGTCCTGAGCCAGCCGTTAAGTCGGAGAAGTTCAGGTACCTTGGATCCGTTATGCACGAGTCTGGAGGCATCGATCACGATGTCCAAGGGCGGATAAGCGCTGCCTGGGCCAAATGGCGGGAGGTCACTGGTGTGGTCTGCGACCGCAGAATACCGCCCAAGCTCAAGGGGCTGATATACAAGAGCATCATCCGACCGGTTCTTTTATACGGCAGCGAATGTTGGCCGGCACTATCTCAGCACACTCAGGAGCTTCACGTCACGGAAATGAAGATGCTGAGGTGGATGTGCGGCGTAACGCGGTCTGACCGCATACGCAACACATTCATTCGAGGTAGTCTTGGGGTCCGTGACGTAGCGGATAAGCTCCAAGAGCGCCGCCTCAGATGGTTTGGCCACGTTACGCGCCGGCTTAAGAACTATGTCGGATGCAAGTGCCTTGCTATATCAGTTCCTGGAGTGACACCTCCTGGACGCCCAAGGAAGCGCTGGCTGGATGTCGTGATGCAGGACATGAGAGCCAATGGTCTAACCACCGAGGATGCAAAAGACCGTGCAAAGTGGAGTAGGTTGAGTAGGAGGGCAGACCCTGGCAATAGCCGGGATTAATGCCAGGAGGAAGAAGAGATAAATGTATTTAATTTTAACCGTTGTGACAAAAGTTTATAAGTCAGGATGCGCTTTTAGCGTTAGTTGTGTCATATAATAATCCTATTTTACATTTATAGTTCAAATAGAAAATCTTTATCTTACATGTCTTTTCACCATCAAGCAAAAGTGAAAGAAAAATTGTTAGCAATTCAAAATAACGAAAACATGAATTACTTGCCCATCTGCATTCACTTTCAGCCATACTGAATTCAAGCACTAGCTGCATCTACAGACACTCTCAAGATCATAAAACGTCACAAGATCGTACTTAGCGCTAATAGTTTCATCAATATTGTTAGTGTGTGATCTTATCGTAGTATGCCATCTTGAGCACAATTCCCCTATATGGTCAGTTAGTTAGTTTGGATTCAATTTCAAGATGTCACTGCTAGTTAATTTGTGCTGCAAAAAATCGTGAAAGGGGGCTCTTTTAGATTATATAGTATATATTACTTTAATTTTTGGATAAATAATGAACTGGAATACATTTTTTTTTATACAGGGTGGAATTGTCAGCGCCACTTTAAATGAAACCACAGTTTTAACTACTCTATAAAAGCCTAATATAATTCGGAAAAAAAATAATTCTCAAAAATGAAAAAGTTTTTTTTTTCAAACAAAATAAATAATAAAATTATCGTTTTAAAATAAAACGCCATTTGTAAAGTATAACATAGGCACGCACACACTTACCTGTCAAAGCGGCAACGTCGCATACGTATGTGTGCGTGACACGAAATACAGGTATGGATAAAAATCGTGAAATGTAAAAAAAATCCTACGTCCAAACCGTTGAGGTACCTTGATTATTTTTTTTAATTCTGGGTTTGAAATATTTTACCCTATATGCAGTTTCAGTAAAAGAAGCGCTGCCTCTTCCACCCTGTATAACATGAAAAAAATATATATTAATGACCATGTATATACACTTAAAAGTACATCAATATTTTATTTCTCCATTCAATACATTGGAATTGCGTATTGATATTGATGTTTTCATAAAATTGAAACCGTCTAATTTATTGAACAATACTCCACAACATTTTAGTCAATTCTTAAGTTTTAATTTATTATTTCTAAGAACTGACTTTGATATTTAATAGTCCATTTATACGATTGAGGTTTGCCGAGCTCCCAAAAAACCAACATACATAGCAAATGAAAATAGTAAATGATCATCGTCGTTTTGAGATTAAGTGAAGATCGAAACTTTGAAAATATATTTAATGTGACACAGATCCGAAAGTACTTCTACTTTAATGACTTGTTATAATCGATTTGACATTTTACATAAACTCTTCTATAAAATTTATTATGTTTCGAAAGTTTCAATAAGTTTTCTTACTACTGAATCGATTTATAATTTAATAATGTAAACACCGAGAGAATTCGATGCATCGATGTGTAGCATGTATCCTTACCCTAGCCAACCCTGCTGTATACTTTATATTTATAATAAGTCACTTTGACAATGTTTGCTTTGACATCTTAGAATAGAAAGTGAACTGTGTAATCTTTTTATTTAAACCAAAATAAAATTAATAATAAATATTATTAAAATGAAAGAAGGAGGTTATTCTATGTTTCATCAAGAATATATTATTATGGCTGAATAGTAAGTTCAACTCATATATACATATAATGAGTGTTATACATAAAATTAAACTTATATTGCTTAGTTTACTTTAAATTATATATAACTTAATAATTAATTACAGTAGAATGCTGCAAACAGAACACTTACCTGGAATTTATGTCATACCATCACATGATAATTCATTTTGTAAGTAGTAGTAATTATAATATATGTTTAATATTCTGAAGTTTCTATACATTGTAGTAACTTTAATCATTTTTAGTATGGTATGGTGTAATATTTGTAAGATCCGGTACATATGGAGGAGGTGTATTCAGATTTACTCTTTCTTTACCTGAAAAGTTCCCAGATGACACTGTACCTGTAAGTGTGCTTAGCTTCTAACATTATATCAATAATTTAGAAGGGAAAAAATCTTTTCATATCTTTTTTTTCAGAAAATCACTTTTAATTCTCAAGTATTTCATCCTGCAATTGATTTTTCATCAGGAGTTTTAAGCCTTATTGAGGTATTTCCACAATGGGATAAAAAGGAAAATCATATTTGGCAAATATTAAAATATCTGCAATGGATATTTTATAATCTTAATATTAAAGTACCTGCAAATAATGAGGCATCATCATTGTAAGTAATAAAATAAAAACCTTATTATGAAAACATAAAAATTTGAACCCGCGCCTCTTTGGAAATGCGCTTCGACCATCTAAGCCATAAGTTCTGATCAAGCTATGTGAAGATTCTTTACTTTTGTTACAAGTTATTTATGTTGTTAGCATCTCTGTAGTGAGATTTTTACAAATTTCTGCTACCCAAAGATAATTACTTAGAATAATTGTTTGAATTTGAAAAAAAGAATTGTTTGGCAAGAGAAAATATTATTTTTTTTAATATTTTTAAAGTGTTATTCCACACTTAGTGTTATGTTCAAAACGATATGTTTTCATAATAAGTATTTTTCTTTCCTAAATGTCAAAATAAATATGCATAAACTGATAATATCAGCATTGAAGACAACAAACATTTCATTAGCATTGACTGTGCATTGCAAAAAGAGAGTAATGTGTTTATCAGTCTACATATGTATCTTTTTACTTTGTGGTAATAAAGAATTCATAAGCTTACCAAATGTGATAATTTTAAAATAGTTGATTCATGTTTATAGCAAAGTGGGAATCCCTCTGCGTACCCTTAAGATATACCACTCTGTATAGTCTGTGTATACTTCCACTAAAATAAAGAAAAAACAACAATCTGTGTCAAGTAGAGTACATTTGAATGAGTATTCAAAAGATCATTGTAAAATATATACCTAGGTACCAACTTTGATGGGAGTTGAGCATTAAGCTCAACATCCTGGGGATTTTTTTGAAGTTATGGGCTTACATGACCGCTTACAGTGATTCAAAAAGACATTATAATCCAAATATTGAAATGCTTATACTATTTATGTTAGTCCTATAAATTATGAACTATCATTTCAAAACACTTAATTATCTATTTCAGATACAAAACAAATAGAAAATTATTTATAGAAAAGGTAAAAGAAAGTATAGCACAGAGTGTTGAACATGTATATGATGACCCACCTACTGAAGATAAACATTACATCATTTTTAAGCCTTATGACCCAAACATTCATGAACCTGCCAAAAATGTTATGTTAAATATGTCTAGTGGGAAAGAAAGTTCACATGGAATATCATGGGTACAGCCTGGAACTTATCAATCTTTTACAAAAGGAGATACTTCATAATAATTATATTTTTTGTTTATTATTGCAATAAAAATCCACCTAGCCATATATGTAATCTGTGATACAATTATAAACTGTAAAACAAATTTTATATCAATATATTTAATTTAAGACATGCTGTGGAACAATAATTTTGCAGCATGGCAAAGATGTCGGCTAAAATAAAATCCTAATTACTGCAAAAATATTAAATTTGTAAATTAGTTTTGTTTAAAGATTTTACATTAAAAAAATAGAATAAAAACACTTGAATACTAATACTTTCATAAAGAATTGAATATTTTTACTTATAAGATTGTATAATTGTGAAACATATTATATACATGTATATGCTATTTATTGAATTAAATAGCTCTTAACTTTTATTTATCTTAAAAAGCAGAATTCATCTCAATAATAGTAATAGGTATACCTTGATTTATAAAATGAGTTTTGCAGGTTTTTTTTTGTGTTATAATATAAATAGTTTGTGTTCTGCAATATACAGAAATAAGAAATTACTAGGATATTATACAAAAATAATAAAAACAAACAAAACTGTTTCTATTTATATATTTCAAGTAATTGTAATAAATATAAAAAAAAAATCCACAAGTGACATTTTTTTAATGGTGATAAAATATTTATTTTTATATATAAGGATAGATTTTATATAAAAGGATTCATTTATGCAATATTTTCCAATCACAATTCACTAATTGCATCCTTACTTATGTGGGGGTCTCATTAAAGGACTAAGACCCAAGTATTAAGCATTACTGATATATATTTTTCTACGATAATTAAAATAATATTGCTTGACTAATCAATTACTGTTTTAATTTTAATGTTGTGTTTTTTAACCATTTGAGGAAACCAAATCTGGTTTAATTCATAATTTTTATTTTTCCACATAAAATTTGTTGGTGCATCACTCTCACCATTTTTAAAAGTAAAATTTTTACTTATCTCTATAGCTAGTTTTGATCTCACTAACGCCCAATGTTAATAATGTATCTCCTATCTCCAGTTAACGTCTATCTCGTACTGTCCGACATATCTATCCAATCACTAACCTGCATGCCTACCTCCATCTCTGTCTATTTCAATCTATGGTAGCAATTTTTGGATTAGGATTGGTTATTAACATTGGGCGTAAACCAATACCTCCATACTTTTCATCAGCTGGATGGTACACTCTACCAGTTTCAGGAACCATATAAACTTTTTCAGGTTCAAACTTTGATATCAACAAATCATTTGCATATCCAAATGTTAAAAAATCAACTTCTGAATTTTCTTTAGTTATTATATGGGTATACACAATAGGTACATCATCACATCTTATGTAATTTCTTTCTTTACCACAAAGAGATATGAAAGGAAATTCATCTTGATATCTACCAGTTCTGTTTATTCTAATTCTTTTGAAAAAAAAAGGAATTCATTTATGCAATATTTTCCAATCACAATTCACTAATTGCATCCTTACTTATGTGGGGGTCTCATTAAAGGACTAAGACCCAAGTATTAAGCATTACTGATATATATTTTTCTACGATAATTAAAATAATATTGCTTGACTAATCAATTACTGTTTTAATTTTAATGTTGTGTTTTTTAACCATTTGAGGAAACCAAATCTGGTTTAATTCATAATTTTTATTTTTCCACATAAAATTTGTTGGTGCATCACTCTCACCATTTTTAAAAGTAAAATTTTTACTTATCTCTATAGCTAGTTTTGATCTCACTAAACCAATACCTCCATACTTTTCATCAGCTGGATGGTACACTCTACCAGTTTCAGGAACCATATAAACTTTTTCAGGTTCAAACTTTGATATCAACAAATCATTTGCATATCCAAATGTTAAAAAATCAACTTCTGAATTTTCTTTAGTTATTATATGGGTATACACAATAGGTACATCATCACATCTTATGTAATTTCTTTCTTTACCACAAAGAGATATGAAAGGAAATTCATCTTGATATCTACCAGTTCTGTTTATTCTAATTCTTTTGAAAAAAAAATCAAGAAACTTTTTCTCTTTAAAACATGATGTGAAATTTTTCATTTTAGAATCATCTAAAAATAACTGAAATTTGTTATAAACAATATTAAAATATTATTATTGTCTTGTACTAAAGGTGGGGAAATATTATTATCTTCATTAAAAATGGATCTTACTTGTAGTGGTCCTTTAGGAACAACTAAGTAACCACTAAAAATTTTCCAGAGATGGTAATGAGTAAATTTATAGAAACTATTGAGTCTTTCAAAAGTTTTGTAAATATTATACTAGGTAATTTAATAAATAATATAAACTAATAACTTAAAAAATATTGGCTTTTCTATGTTATGAGAGCCAGGAAACTAAAACTATTAAATATTTTATTTCCTCGAGTCGAACCCACAACCTGTCGAGTTTACAGTCGCTTGTGCCTCTGCGACATGACTCCCCTCTATATTTCAACATTAAATTATTTAAGATAATAATTAATTAAGAAAACCAATTACTAGTGATTATAAATGACACTTAAAAGCTCTGTGAGGTTAAAACAACGTTATACGATTTTCTTTTTCCACTAAAATCAAATCAAAGTGCAAAGGCTGCATACCATTCCTTGATGATCTATATAATAAAAATACTCTCTAATTTTTGGTTGAGGCTCTTGACCCTGTATATACGTGATAAAACGTTGCTGACAATTTATATATTTGGGAAATAATGATAGTGATCTAGTAACCCGATTCATTCTATAACTAAAACTTATAACATAAATAGATAAAATGTACGTAGGTAAAGTACAAACGTAGTATCATATTATTATTTCATATTCAGTATCATATCATTTGTCATTGTCAATAGAAAAGTTACAGTTGCAAGTTGCAACCAGTTACAACCATGAACCGTCAACCAACAGTAGGGATGTACTAAATAATCGATTTTAATTTAAATCGCTTATTCTTTTCGTATAATCGACTTTTTATAAGCGATTTATATAGAAAAATTAATAGATTTTTTTAAAATTATCTATATATACATGCCTAGGAGTTAACGATTTCCCACAGGCAGCCACACAGTGCCTGCATATTTTCAGGGACAGAGTACCCTCTTCCCTACCCACCCGGTGTCGCTGTAAAGGCAAATAAGGCTAATAGCATTAACCTCAAGACCGAAAAAAAAAAGAAGGAGTTAACGATAAGACGAAAACAAGTGATAGACCAATTCGTGACAGTTATGAGAAAAATATAAAAAAAAATCTTTATCATGTATTTTTCATATTATATTTATTATAAAAAATATCGGAAAAACCGACACCCTCTGATCATTTTTCAAGTCCTAAGATTACAAATATTACTCTTTCTTCATTTTTTGTCTGTAATGTAATCACGAGTAACCCTTCTGTGAATTACAGTTTAAGATTGAAATATACCTGCATCAGTTTTCAATAAAATGTTCTAAAATGTTTTTGCTATCCTTATAAGTCCTGGGCCAGCCCCTAAGTCGGAAAAGTCTGTATATATATAAAAGGACATGTTCCTACTGACTGAGGTAGGGGTATTTTTTTCCCAACGCCCGGGGGCGTTGGATGGTTAGAAAATACCAAAATTCCACTGAGGGAAGATGCACGCACAGCCGCATTATGTGTATTCCTTCTCAGTGATCGCCAATATGGCTGTCGGCGTAATCGGTCTACTAGGGATTTTCTAACGTATGTCACTCATTTCTGGAGTGAGGCCATTGAGAGGTATGGTGAGGCAATGGCCGTTTCTCTTGACATCTCAAAGGCCTTCAACAGGGTTTGGCATGATAGCCTTATAGGAAAGTTACCAGCATATGGCTTGCCCGATGACTTGTGTTCTTGGCTATCCGACTTCTTGAGGGACCGATCAATACGTGTAGTCGTGGATGGTTACTCGTCGGATATAATGGATGTAAATGCCGGTGTTCCTCAAGGGTCAGTGCTCTCTGCAACTCTATTCCTGCTCCATATAAATGATTTACTCATTCCTGGAATTCATGGGTACGCAGATGACAGCACTGTTGTAGAGCGCTACATGGCTAAAGCAACTGCAAGTGGGCCTGAAATACAATCGCATAGGGATTCTATGGTTGAGTACCTTAATTTGAACCTCAAAGCAGTCTCCGATTGGGGAGATGCTAATTTGGTCAGATTTAATGCCACTAAGACCCAGGCGTGTCTGTTCACCGCGAAAAAAAGGCCATTCGAATTACCCCCCTCGTTTTTAGATGTATCGGTCCCGTTAAGCGACCACCTTGAACTTCTTGGCATTACTCTTTCATCGACTCTTAACTTTGGATCTTACATTGAGTCCAGAGCTCAGTTGGCTGTTAAGAAACTTGGCGTCCTCTCCAAGGTGAGACAGTACTTTACACCTCAACATCTTCTCACACTGTTTAAAGCACAAGTTAGACCATGTATGGAGTACTGCTCTCATTTATGGGATGGTTCTGCCAAGTACCAATTACAGACCTTAGAGTCAGTTGAGAGACGAGCCAGAAGGTTAATCAATGACGGGACCCTTGTTGAAACTCAACTGCAGAGCCTTAGCCACCGGCGTAGGGTTGCATCTCTGTCTGTGTTTTACCGGATACACTTCGGAGAGTGTGCCCATGATTTACATAGCTTGGTTCCCCCAGCCCCTTTTTACCTCAGAACTTCCAGAAATACAATAGGTATCTTCTAGGCAAGCGTGCACCACCGTAGACCGCATCAATGCTCACCAGACATGATGCGGTCAAACGCAAGCCTATTCCATATGAAAAAAAAAAAAAAATTTGCTGCTTTGCTTTGCTGAGATTGGCAACTTGGCACAAATTGTATAGGTATATATTATTATTTTAAAATATTTATAATTTACTTATATAGCATAGATAAAACTCATATACTAGAGATGTTATGTATCTATGGTGATTATTTTACGTCTGTGGATTAATAAGAAAAATATCAAAATCAAAATCAAACAATACATCATTTACTTATTGTCAGTGAAATTAAGTGCTACTTTAAAAATACTAAATTGTTGTGCTATTCAAATTGATAACAGATAATTTAAAAGCTAATATGTAATAATAACTTTCAATATTTTTTAATTAATTAAAACCCATTAAGGTTACATATGCCATATTTGGAATGTTTTAATTAAAATGGAAACTTTAAGAAGATCATGGAAATTACGTACGTATTATTTTAGAGAACGCTTATTAAGTAAATTGATAGTGCTTTGTATACAGAAACTATTATGTTGCAGAAGAGTTTGTGGCTCACAAGGCAAATGTCAACTGCTTAGCTATGGGACATAAATCAAATCAAGTATTGGCCACAGGAGGTGACGATAAAAAAGTCAATTTATGGGCAATTGGAAGAAAGGGTTGTCTGATGGTAAGAAAATAACATAATATTTTTGATATATATTTTTTTTACTTTTTAGTTTATTTTTTTATCTAAAATATATTTTTTATTGTTACAGAGTTTAAGTGGACACACAACTCCTGTAGAATGTGTATGTTTTGGTCACTCTGAAGACTTAGTTTGTGCTGGTTCCCAAACAGGTGCTCTAAAAATATGGGATTTAGAAGCAGCTAAATTATTAAGGACATTCACAGGACACAAGGGAGCTATTAAATGTATGGACTTTCATCCTTATGGTGATTATTTAACCACTGGTTCTTGTGACAGTAATATTAAATTGTGGGATACTAGAAAACGCGGTTGCATTGTCACATATTCAAGTCATCAGCTTGCTGTGAATAGTCTTCAGTTTAGTCCAGATGGTCAATGGATTGCATCAGCATGTGAAGATGGTAAGTGAAATTGGCAAAAAAAGTCATTTCATTATTGTTTTATTATTTTCTAAGGCCATGATGGCACTGCAAATTTTGGCAGTAATTAACTTTACTATCCCCAGGTTTAGTAAAAGTGTGGGATGTACGTGTTGGAAAAGTGTTACAAGAATTTGTTGAGCATACATCAGCAGTTACATGTGTCAAGTTTCATCCACATGAGTTTCTTTTGGCTAGTTGTGGTACTGATAGAACAGTAAACTTTTGGGATATGGAGAAATTTCAACTGGTGTCCAAATTTGAAAAGGACAACACATCCATAAGGTATCATTAATATATATTACCACTAAAAGTTGTGCCAGTTTCACACAAATATTTTGTTAATGTAATTTTAAACAAAAAATATTCAATGTTACTAAACTAGAAACATCACACAACAAATACATCTACAAAAATGTAGATTAATACCTTATTAATGGAATAGAATATTTTTTGTTAGCATATACAATATAGATATGATATAATTTATGCTATATATGTAGAGTAGGCAGTAGGATCAGATAAACACTTGCTGATATGGTGTAGGATACTCCTAGATAGTGATCAATACTTGCAAGTCATTATAAAGTGCTAGAAGTCATTAATATATGTTTCAAAAGTACAGTCCCAGGCACTACTTAGAACTCCTCACCCCACAATGTATGCAACGCAATAATAAACTCAAATTAATGACAAAATATATACATTTATTTTTTTTAGGAATGCTTCTTTTTTAAATATCATGTAGAATAAAAAATATGAAAGGAAATTAATTTTTCAGACACATGACATTTAGTGATGACGGCACCACCTTACTTGGTTGTGGCAATGATGGCTTGCATGTGATTGGTTGGGAACCAGCTCGAGTACTTGATATGGTTAATGCCCACTGGGGCCAAATTCATGACATCACAGTAGCTCAAACACAGCTTGTAAGTTGTGTTAGTTTTATTTTATTTTAACTTTAAGAGATATCCCACATATGATATTATTCCTTATTTTTCGCCTTATATTGTCTCTTGATAAGCTAATCTATGATAAGTCTTGGAACCAGAGTAAGGAAGTGAAAATAATTCATTACCCAGAGTGGAAATTGAATTGATAACTGTCGCTTTTACATGGGATTCTGTACTACTGTACTTATATACATAAATAATGTTTTAAGTAAACATTTTTTATTTCAAATAGTAAATATAAATAATTGTGTATTTATTAATTTTTTTAGCTATTGCTTGTGATTTTTATGTTACATTTGTACATTATATATTTACTTTCTTTGTAAAAGTGTATGTCAAATAATGTATAAATGAATAGTACTTTTTAAACAAGATATAGGCTGCAAATTATGTTATTTTATATTTAAATACAAGTATTTATTTATAGATTGCAGGATCTTTTCATTCAACATATGTGGTGTTGTCTGTTGTGGATCTAAATAAAGTGCATCCATTTGGAGGACCGCCTCCCGACGCGCCTACTCTAGTCAGAGATCTGAGTCCTTTTCAAAAGGGTCATTCAGTTCGTAAAAGTTTCTCTAAAGAAAAACCGCCAAAAGAAGGTTGGTTAAGCACCTCAAATATTTATATTTACAAAATGCTCTGTAATTTATTTTTTACAATTTACTTATTTGGATAACATTTTATGACACAAACTCCTTCTAGTCATCAAAGTGGATGTTATTTAATTTATCAATAATATTTTGTTTAAGTGACAGTGTTCAGCTGTTAACATGATGGGGTTTGATCCAGCAGGGTAGGCAGAGGGTACCTGGTGTTAAGAGTTAATAATATTTATAATATTATTTCTCCACTCTCAACATAAGCGTGGCGTTGGTTTCTACATATTATGTCTACGTAAATTGTGCAGAAATTAGAGAATGGATTGTTTTAACACTAGAGTCCTTCTATCTACACTTCTTCTATCTACCGCATATGTTTGAAGCAATAAGTACATGATCTTACCATATAATTTTAGAAAAATGAACGATTGAATTGTGAGTTGGTTCATTATACAGCGTTAGCGGTCCCTTTACGGGAACAGTATACAGGGTGAGTCATATTGAACTTTCCGGTTTTGGAAGGACGTTGCACGAAGAAGGGAAGGAGTAGAAGGGTGGGGATGGTGTCATTAGACGCGCCATGACATGCAGTTTTAGTGTGAGCAATGGCTTGGTCGGGACAACATCGTGCGTTCGTAGTTGAAGAGTTTATTAAAAATGGCGGCTCCGTGATCACAACACAGCGTGCGTTCCGTTTACATTTTGCTATTGGTCGACGTGATCCCATTCCCACTGGACCAACAATCAGAAATTGGGTATCAAATTTTAGAGCAACATCATCAGCATTAAAAACAAGACCACAAGGCCGAATTAGGACGTCAACGTGAGCGGAAAACGTGGATAGAGTGCGGGCTTCAATTCAACAATCCCCTCGGCGTTCTGTTCGGAAACATGCCGCTTCACTAGGATTATCTTTCAGTAGTGTCCGCAGAATACTGCACAGAGACCTTAAATTTCACCCATACAAGATTCAGGTAGTGCAAGAATTAACAGTTAGAGACTTAGACACACGAACAAATTTATGCCGCGACATTCAGCAGATCCCCCGCACTGCTGTTTTGATGATTTTTTGATGTTTTGATGATGTTGTCCCGACCAAGCCATTGCTCACACTAAAACTGCATGTCATGGCGCGTCTAATGACACCATCCCCACCCTTCTACTCCTTCCCTTCTTCGTGCAACGTCCTTCCAAAACCGGAAAGTTCAATATGACTCACCCTGTATAAGGTAAAATGTTTGTCGGCGGAAAGTGGAGAGCAGAAGTTTTAATGGGAATGGAGTTTCTTAACACAAAGTTAACTGGCTATTCTGTTACATGCAGCCTACCCAGCGTTATAAAATTACAGCGTTGTTATAGAATTACATTATTACAGCGTGAAGGAAATATATTTTTAATTTTTTTTATAATTAATTAATACTCATTTATGAGTATAAATACTTTATGTAATTTTAAACTTATATATTGCAAGTGCTGCATAGACCGACTTTGCTTGACGAGAAGACTGCAGAGGAGTCCACATCGGGGACGGAAGCGGATGAAGACTCAGGTGCTGTTATACCTAATATTAATGACTACACTGAAATTTTCCGACCGTCTAGAGCATGTAAGTAATTAATGCATCATTCTGTACAGTACGTTCGACGTGTCATGGCCCCCTGAAGATAGGTATTCTGAACGTTTGCGCATTGTTCTCTCGAGAAGAAAATAGTTAAAAGTAAGAAGGATCCTAAAATCAAATTTGCACAACCGTCTACAGCTAACTTTAGGGCGGCCGCGACTCGTCGGCCGTACTGTAATTCAGGTAGAATGATTTTTTATATGAAAGTTTTGAGTTAAACTACCGATCTAGTCAGTGATCACTCACTCGGTATCTTAGTTAGTTAACCTATCTACGCGCTCTAGGCAAAAAAATATTAAACATATAAAAATATAGAATATTTTATTTAGTAAATTCATAAAATCAGCTTCACGCTGTATCCCGCGAACAGCAGGGTAGGCCGAGGGAACTTTGTGTTCAGACACACCGTTCCCCATTTTCCACCAAATTCTGGAAGCATTGCGTGTTGAGTGGCGGAACTCAACGCCGCGCTTTGCCTCGATACCGAAGCGAAGAAATGAAAATATAAATGTAAGTATTCATAATTGAAATATACTCTATTTGAATTTATTTCTCCATAATAAAGTATGTGACTTAATTTCAAATATTATTATATAGTGACACGGACACCACCACCCGCCACCAGCTTGTCATCCGAAGACTTTCCTATAACAGGTAATGGCATATATTCTGTGCAAATAAAAAGAAAATAAAATATCTATTCATTCCTTACTGTTGCCACATCTAATAACTAGGAACTAACTACATTAAAATGTGATATAAAAATCTTGTTAAATGTATGAAAAGACCCTGAAATGTGTACAAATATATGTACAATATACCAAATGAAATGACAAACCATAAGAATACAATAAAAGAAAAATAATATATTATAGTTTGTTTTAACTGACTTGAAAAAAAGAAGATTAGTTTGACTAGGTTCCCTCTACCTACACTGCTATAAGCGGGATACAGAGTAAAGGTAAAAAAGGTTAATATACCTATAATACATTACGGTCAGCTAGTCGTGACCATCATGAAGTTAGCTGTATATGTGTAGATTAGATTTGATTGTATTATATTGTATAGATTAGATTTTAGGTTTTTCCTACTTTTGAATATTATCTCTAGGAATATAATATATATATCTCGAGGAAACAATGCGCAAGATTTTAGGGCGCGCTTAACTTCAGGGAAGCCACGACTCGTCGAACGTACGGTTATACGCGCAAAGCGAACACGCACTCATTAGTTCAAGGTATACCATTCGCACGAGTATAGTATTTCTCCATGTGTAGGAGAATGTGGTGCGGCTGCATGCTACCCCGCATTTTTTTGCAGTGGCATGGAAGTATATATTTTTTTATTATAACAATTTCTTAACGTATTTAATGTTACCAGGCGAGGAGGCGGCGAGCCCGGCGCGCGTGAGCGCGTCCCTGCGTGATCTGGCGCTGGAGCGCCCCGCCACTACACACGTGCAGAAACACACTAGTCAGTATGATTACGTATATATTCGTGTCTTCATATACTATTTACTATATACCAGGATAGAGGCCAGTCGTGGCGCAGGGACGCAAGGTGTGACTGTAAAATCGATTGGTTGTGGGTTCTATCCCCACTCGGAAGGAAAAGAAATATTTATTCAAATTTATATTTTCATTTCTTCGCTCTGGTGTCGAGGCAAAGCGCGGTCATGAGTTCCGCCATTTACCACGCAGTGTCTCAAGAATTCGTCGGAAAGTGGGCAACGGAGTGTCTTAACACTCACTTTGTTCCTACTGCCTACCCTGCTGTGTGCGGGATATAGCGTGAAACTGATTTTAATTTAATTTATATACAGTTAAGCGTCGATTGTCATCCGAACTAATTTGGGGACTGGAAATTGTATTGATTCAGTCATGGGAACATTTATCCACACGGAAGTGGAGACCATATGTGTATACATAATTATATCGTATAGCATACCACATACAAATGACTCTAAGTGAAATTTGATATATTAGAACAATGGAGTTGTAGCTTGGATAATGGATGGATTCAGTCCATTGCCATGCGAATAATCGATGCTCCATTTTTCATGCTTCTTTCTGCGTCAATTACTTTCAATTTTACATTATTCTATAGGGCCGATAGACATCAATAAAGAAGAAAGAATTACATCAACTCATGGCACAGTCAGTGACTTCACAAACAACGCGCATACAACCACCTCTTTAAACCGACATAACTCCTACAAGGAGACTAAGTCTACAACCGATTTAAGTAAGTTTTTTTAGCTTCACACTATATCCCACGCACAGCAGGGTAAGTAGAGGGATTCTGGGATGCTAATGTTAAGACCCTTCATTCTCATTGCAGATAAGATACTTCCGTTCCCCATTTTCCGCCGAATTCTGGACGCATTGCGTGAAGGAACTCAACCCCGCGGTTTGCCTTTTTGCCGCCAGAGAGAAGAAGAAAATATTTTATTTAGAGAGAAATATTTTATTTCCTCGAAAGTATTGAACCCACAACCAGTCGCGTTTACAGTCGCATATCGTGCCCCTGCGTCACCACTGTCTTTTTATTTATTAATCTATTCACATGAAAACTACTTAAAATTAAACTGATATCTTGATAACCAAATATTAATAAAGAAGCACGTTATAGGAGGAGGCCACCACCAAAAATTCATTATTAGAAATAAAATATATATCGGTTCCTTGTATTTATTATCGATCGATCATGTGTTTTGCTTACAGCGGCCAATAGTTTAAGGCAGAGTAATAGTGAAATGTCCTTAGGCCCACCATCGCTTGGACCGCGATCACTCTCCTTTACAAGACCTCCATCTCAGAATTCAAGGTAATCCAAAATTAAAAAATATAGTACTATTTTTAATGATTGTGAATTGATTAGGTAAAAAAATTAAATTCCGATCGATACCTTTAGGGCGGTCTTCTTCCTCTTAGCATTAATCCCGGCGTATGTTGCCAGGGTCTGCCTTCCCGCTTAACCACAACTTTGCACGATCTGTAACATCCTGGGTGGTTAGACCATTGGCTCTCAAGTCCTGCACAACATCCAACCAGCGCTTTCTTGGACGTCCGGGAGGTCTTGCTCCAGGGACAGACATAGCAAGACACTTGCATCCGACATAGTTCCTAGGCTGGCGTGCAACGTTGCCATACCATCTCAGGCGACGCTCTTGAAGCGTATCCGCTACGTCACGGACCCCAAGACGCCGCACATCCACCGCAGCATCTTCATTTCCGTGACGTAAAGCTCCTGAGTGTGCTGAGATAGTGCTGGCCAACATTCGCTGTCGTATAAAAGAACAGGTCGGATGATGCTCTTGTATATCAGCCCCTTGAGCTTGGGTGGTATTCTACAGTTGCAGACCACACCAGTGACCTCCCGCCATTTGGCCCAGGCAGCGCTTATCCGGTCATGGATATTCTGATCGATGCCTCCAGACTCATACATAACGGATCCAAGGTACCTGAACTTTTCCGTCTTAACGGCTGGCTCAGAACCTTTTTAGATCGTACTCGAGTCCGGGCTCCCGCAGGCCATGTACTCGATCTTCGAAACATTTAATTTAGACCGCCGTTTTCAAGCGTACCCTTCCAAAGGTTCCTTTACGCTCCAGCACCAGTTGATTTTAGTCAATGAGTGCTATGTCATCAGCATGCATCATCAGCCATGGAGGATGGTCCTGGATGTAAGCCGAGACAGTATCGAGCACTACATACGAATAAGAACGGACAAAAACCCGAACCTTGGTGAACCCCTAATGTATTCTGGAAGGGTTTAGTGTCGCCAACAACAGTCTTAACCATAGAAGCGGAATCGTGGTACTTTTTCTGATAATCTTAATATATGCCTCAGGGAGCCCTTGCTAATACCGCCATCCAAGAGGCCGTCGTGGCGCAGCGGCACAAAGGTGTGACTGTAAACCGACGGTTGTGGGTTCAATCCCCACTCGAGGTAGTGAAATATTTATTTACGTTTATATTTCCATTTCTTCGCTCTGGTGTCGAGGCAAAGCGTAGCGTTGAGTTCTGCCTCTCAACACGCAATGCCTTCAGAATTCGGCAAAAAGTGGGGATCAGAGCAGACGTCACACCTACACTATATCACACAAATGCAAAGCTCAGTTTAGACCTCGCGGACTGTATGCGGTATGTAATTCTTGTTGGAAAGGAATGTTGAAAGATTTGGAGAATATAATAATTCTAATAAAATATAATTATTCTAATTACTGATATTTATTTTATAGGTAATATGTACGCTTTGCATATTTTTTTTTGCTTATAGCTTTTTACGTAATTGAAATCTAAAAAATATATATAATCTTTCAGGACCCGCACGGAGAGCGGTCCAGAGCGCGGGCCGGAACGCGAAACGGAACCCGAGTTTGTTCCTTACTCCATTGACCGACCAGTTGGGCTCGACCTTGATGAATTCTTACCTGTATGCTTCATTTATTTATTTTTATTATAATATATGTCAATGACTAGCGGCCCACTCGAGCTTAGCTTCGCCTGCATACCACCTATATTACTTTCATTGTGCTGCATTTGTCAGATTGATACATTCAATCATGAACAAATTGTTTTCATAATTCTGAGAAACTGCAAGCACCGTGTGGCTATTTTTGTTAAAAAAAATGCCTTACTGTGACTTATGTATAAGATATAGATAGAGGGTGTCGCGGACTTTTTTTTAGAACTGATGAAATAGAATATTATTGTCATAAAATTGTGCTCTAATGGTTTCCTATACTGTATATATTTAGCTATTTTTGTAACGCCATAATCGCTTATAGCAATTTGATGGCGTTTATTGTTATTGTTATTTCGTTATTAAGGGTAAGGCGTAAGTAAGACTTACACCGTAATTTTATATAGCCTTTAGCACTCCTCAAAAATGTAGCTTTCATATAAGACAAAAAAGAAAAGAACGGAACCATAACATAACATAGATCTTAACGATTAAACAAACAAATAAACTCTTTCGCTTTATTATATTAGTACAGATATGTCTTGTATGCTGCAGTGGGACAGCGTCTTACTGTAAACGCGATAATTGGGTTTGACTCCCCATTCACTTATGGAAATGAATTATTTGCACTTCCTCGCTCTGGTAACACTTACTACGACATTGGGTTTGACACGCATTGTCATAAATTTTTAAAACGAAATAATGAAGAAAATTTCTATTTAACAACGATGTGCTTTGGTTGTTACTGAAAATCAATCGTAACTTTACACTATATCCCTAAGCAGGCAGACACTCCAGTCCTTACGGTCCTTACTTCCCGCTGAATTTCGACGCATTGCATGTTGAGTGGCAGACCCCATCGCCGCGTATTGCGTTTTGTACCAGAGCGTTTATAGGGTGTCTGTCCTCAGAAACCATCATAAAATATCTTAAGTTGACTGACGACGTTAAAAATCTATACAACGACGCTCTGCTCTTCAATCCAGCCTGACACTTTGGTTTTGCGTTGCAGCGCGGGGCAGCGGTGGGCGTGGGAAGGGCGCGCGGCGGCGTGGCGCCCAGTGAGCAGGAGGTGCTGGGCGTTATGATGCGCGGACACGACTCCATGATGGCGGTACTGGCCGCTAGACAGCGTGCGCTGCAGGTACCCACTACTAGACGCGTGTGCGTGTGTGTGTGTGTGTGTGTGTGTGTGTGTGGGTGTGTGTGTGTGTGTGTGTGTGTGTGTGTGTGTGTGTATGCATGCAGAGGTGCTGGGCGTCATGATGACACCATGATGACGATGCTATTATGGGTATAGGAAGAAGTATTAGGAAGATAACGATCTTCCTATTTTGTGATAACCCGCAGAGCTGTGTTTTAAAGACAGCTCAATACCCTTTTTTTATGCTCTCGGTTCTAAATTGAACACATGCCTACCTTGTGATAATGCATTACATACTTATTGTTTTACAGATATTCCATTCTGTGAGAATTAACAAAAGTTTAAAGTCAGCTTTAGAATCTATCATTGCTTTAGAAGATGCATCGGTAATATTAGATATTCTCAATGTGATGGCACACAAACCGTAAGTAACCGTGACGTAATTTAATATACTCGTACATTTCTATATATCTTCAACATTTAAATAATTTATGCGTTCAGTATATTCATTTACTTTTATATTTTCATTTCTTCGCTCTGGTGTCAAGACAAAGCGCGGCGTTGAGTTCTGCCACTCAACACGCAAAGCCTCCAGAATTTGGCAGAAAGTGGGTAGTGTCTTAACACTAGGTTCCCTCTACCTACCCTGCTGTGTGCGGGATACAGCGTGAAGTAGATTTTTTTATTTAAACAATGTTTTTAATTACATACTACATAATATAGTTTATTTCTCTCTTCCAGATCCTTATGGAACTTGGATATATGTCTTTTGATGCTGCCCAAAATATATGAATTGTTACAGAGTAAATATGAGTCGTAAGTATCTTGTAATCTGTTACTTAATTCTGTCAATAGAACCTATTTCTAATTGAAACATGCTCTACACATGTTCTGCACATTACATAATCAACATTCGGCACTCATCAGGTACATGCAGTGCGGCTGCAACGCTCTCCGGCTGATAGTGCGCAACTTCTCGTCAGTAGTGCGCGCGAATGTGAGCGCGCCCGTGCGCACGCTGGGCGTGGACATCCCGCGCGAAGAGCGCTACGGCAAGTGCGCCGCCATACACCGTCTGCTACTCGACATACGAGCTTTCCTTCTCAAGCGGCAGACCCTGCAGGGCCGCCTCGGCGCCGCCTTCCGGGATCTGCACACCCTCATGCAACAGGGGCTGGACTGACGACGCGCCCCGACGTGTCGAATACGATATATATATAAATAAAGGAAAACGATACTTCGTTTTAATGACGAGTTTTGACATTATATTATTCGACGCGTGTCTACGGCTAAATTATATTTTTTGTTGATTATTCTCCATGTTGGATGCGAAACAATAATAGTGCTATTTTTATAAATTAAAGTAGGACCAAAATATGGTCTGCAAAGCTTAAAAAATCTCTTATCTACAGAAACATTCCAACCTTGGAATTTATAATGTAACTCATTTATAAAGTAGATAGAAATGGATCGTTATACATGTTCATACTTAAAAAATATTGTATATGATTAAGTTAAATTAAAGGTCTAAGAGTGTACTAAAGGTGTAAGACCATTTCTTGGTTAATCTTAAAACTTTCGTAAATGATTATTTAAATAGTTTTTTACAAAGCTGCTGACATTTATTCTAATCACATTTTAATATTATTAATCTTATAATATTAAGGCATTTCAACTTCTAAATTATTGTCATACATAGGCAACAAGTGTGAAAGAATGAATATTGTTTGATTTTGAGAAACACCTTTATATGACCAGATATTTAATGTCACTTGAGATTATGTCTCACAGTTAAAATAATCCGTAATGGTAATCATATTTTTTAAAAATATAAATGTTTCTGTCACGGTTATGACACTTACAATACTCGATGATTTAAAAAGATATACACAATATTATTTTAAAATGCATCAATTTGAAAAATAAACTATTTGTTTGACAAAGCAAACCTATATTGTAACTTTTATGTTAAAAATATATTTAAATATTTTTTTCTTTTAATCTGTTTAATTAATGAAAAATATTTGTAATATATTCCTTTGTATTCTAACATAATAACCTAATTAAATAATTTTAATAATCTCATAATAACCTCATAAATTGGAACTTCGCTTCATGCAATATCCCTAGTGAGGTAGTCGGAGAGAATGGAGAGCCGAACCCTACTATGTGTGCATACCTCTTTCACCTCGTCCACTGTTATCATGTCATATATTGGAAAGTCAACTATATTGTAGATGTAGTTGGATGCATGTGTAATTTATAACGGTTGTTACGAATGTAATATTTCAGAGCTGAATATGTATGGATATGAATATATCTGATAGTAGTAGTCTCGTGACATGCCTGAAAATGAGCAATGTTTAACAGAGTTTTAGAGACATTAGTTTTGTATGCTAGATCACACTGCTATAGTTAACATTACAACATTAAAGTTTAATAAGTACTTTAGTAATATTATAGACTGTTTCATTAAAGATTTTAAGATGTCATATTTCAAAGACTTCACTTACAAAACAATATCTGTGCCTTTTTAAAAATAATGAGTTGGTAAATAATTAAGGTTTTTTTATCACAGTAACATAAAAATGTACTTCATCCTGATTATCAAATCATTTATTTAATATAATTACATAAACTGGTAAATTATTTATAAATAAAATTTGTAGGTAGACTGATAATAATTAAAAAATGAAAAGGTTTAATAAAAAAATAAAATGATATCCTTGTTTTTATTTTAAAGCAAAACTAAAAAAACCATTATACTTAATTAAAATAAGAAAATGCTTACAATAACACTAACCTTTTTCTACCAGTTATTTGAAAAAGGTGACTTGGTAAAAATTTTGAAAATAATGATATGAGCGTATGATTGTTACATAGACATGGGAGAATCTGGATATATATGTATATTACAGATGGGCGCAGACAAGAAATTACATATCATATTATATAGATGCAAGCCTTTAAATTTTTTGACATTACACATTTTTTAGACTTTTAAACCACTTTTCTTAAAAAGTATTTAATTAAAACAAATCAACTTCTTCAGACAGTTCAAGACCCCTAGACTAATTATTTCTTTTTTCTTTTTATATTGCACTGACTTGGGCTGGATAACTGTCTTTTTTTAGTAAGGTTATTCATAGTCTTAGCTAAAATTTCATCTGAAACATCTTTTTGCATTTCACTGTTGACTACTTCATTTTTATTTTCTAAGTCCATCAACCTCTCTATTTCAGGATTCATTCCTTTAAACGATATTCTACCTTCTATTAAATCTTCACAAAATATAAAACTCGATTCTGAAATAAAATTTCCAGTAGCATGGCGCATTTCATTTGTTATAATATTGGAATATAATTTTTCAAAATCTTGTGTATTTTCTAATTCTTTTTGTATTCTTTCTTTGGTTTTCTTCATAAACTTCATGTCCAAAACTGACTTCGGTAAATGTGGCTTTTTTCTTGTCGCCATTGTCAAATTTTAAATTCAACACAAACTTTTAATAAAATTTAAAGATTATATTTGGGTTATTTACGTGTAGTTTTAGAATAAATTAAACAGTCATTTAGTTTTTATGCTAGAGTTTACATCACACACAACGTAAATAATAACAGAAGAATGTGATTGTAATTAAATAGAATTTGTATTACTAGTTATTTTTTTTAAAATATACGATAAATAATTATAAACGTGACGATGGTGACGAGTAATAATCATAATTTATAGCGAAACGAGAATAATTGACATTTGACAAAGTGTTGTAATCTGTAATCTGTGTTCACAGAGTGCTGCCAACACTTAACTATACTCTCTTTCCTTGTTTTCTTTTTTGTCTCATTTTGGCATGAGACAAAAAAGTAAACAAAGAAAATACTGTTTTTAAAATTTTTGTCAAATTTTTTAATTTCCATGTTTTCTCCATGTTCAAGTTTTACTCATGTTTGAAAATATAAAAAAAAACATATACACATATATGTGTTGTGCTGTGCTCTATAATTTACTATAGTAGCTTATTTTTATAGTATTAAGATGCGTCTTAAGTTTGAGACCAAATTGGCTTTTCAGTGTTTTTACATGACAAGTATTTTTAAGCGTTATTATTAAAATCAAATGGGGTGAAAAAAAGCATTTTTAGATTTGAAATTTAATTTTTACTATATTCCTGGCTATATTTTTCATGACATTGACGATGAAATAATAATTAACAATCATCATCGATGTAATCAATAAATTTAAATATGCTTATTGACTGATAAGTTATGTAGCTATAATTCAATAATATTATTTACGTTAATAAATCCATAGATTTTTTATTTACTATACTATACTCGTATTAGGCCTCATCAATCGTGACCTATACAATAACCTTTTTTATTTGTTTACTTTTTACCTCATGCCTTCGTGAATAGAACCACCTTTTCAGACCAACAACAAAAAAAATAAACCTTACCGTATATGTTGATGATGACTATGAGTATGACGATAATGTTTTTTAGTCCACATGGATGAAATAATTTGATGGCGTTCATAATTATTGCTATTTCGTTATATAAGGCTAACTTAGAATTACACCGTAAGGTTATATCGTCTATAATAGTCCTGAAGAATGTAGCTTTCATAGAAAACAAAAAAGTAAATCTGAACAGTAATTCCAGAGATCTTAGCGTTTAAACTCTATCTAAACTCTAGATACCTCTTTATTAAATTACTATAGATAACATATCGTAGTAAATATAACTTAACTGACACGCTTAGAAATCATTCAAAACAATAACACATTTTAAATTTGACAAGTGACATTGACATAAATTGATCACATGGTTTTGCTTATATAGTGGTAAGTGGCAAATAAATTGGTAAATTGTTTAAGTAAGTTAATTGCTGCCACAAAGATTTTAAAATGTTTACTTTGAATTTATAAATATATTTTTGATTTAGATATGCGCAAATTTCTGGTTTTCAGAATACAAAATATTTAAAAACGGTGATTTACGCAGAATTACATTATGCAGGTATCAGAAATAGATAGCATTAAAATATACAACCTTAGTGCAGGAAAATCTTTACCAGATGTAAGTACAAATTTTAAATGAGGCGGTACATTATAATTATTCAAAGAATCTAAGCAAGATTATTATTCATTTCAGTGGTTAACAGAAAGGAAAAAACGAGCACTATTAAAAAAGAATGTAGATATACGAAGAAGAATAGAACTTATTCAAGAATTTGATATGCCTGGTCTTAGTACAAATATACGAGTTTCAAAAGATGGCCAGTACATCATGGCTACAGGAATATATAAACCAAGAGTTAAATGTTTTGATGTTAATAATCTGTCATTAAAATTTGAAAGGTGCTTGGATTCTGAAGTGGTTACTTTTGAGATACTAAGTGAGGATTACTCAAAAGTAAATATACTTTATTAAATTTATGATTTTATTTTTTATTATTATATTTTAATTTATTATATTTTAATCATTATTATTTTTAATATATTACAGATTGTGTTTTTGCAATGTGATCGTTATGTAGAATTTCATGTTGGACATGGCCGACATTATCGTCTCCGAGTACCACACTTTGGAAGAGACATGAAATATCATAGACCATCATGTGACCTCATTGTTGTTGGCGCTTCAAATGTAAGTATAATTTCTGCAGTTCCAATTTAGAGTTTAATATCAAGGATTTATTTAATCATGCAATCATAATATAAAACAATGCATCTAGTATATCAAGTTTTACGACTCAACATCTTGCAATTGTTTATTTAGTGTAGTGTAGTATTTTAAATATTATAAGTAAGGACTGTAATTTTACTATTTGGGCCAGAGCAACACTTACTAACTTTGACAGTTTCATTGCCGCAGCAGGTTGCCTCTATGTACCCTGTTATATGCAGGATACAGTATAATGCTATTGTTAGAAAACGGAAGCAATTAACGTTTTTAAAATAAACATGATAAAAATACATACCGTCTATATGTTTTTAACATACTAGGATAGAGGTTCCACGTAATAACAATAAGTGACATGTATCACTCAATAACAACACTAGACACTAGATACCTTTCAATAAGGGCTTCCACCTACAAGCAACTGTGTTTGTTTGACACAATTCCACTGCTTTTATTGTCTTTTTCACCTAAATCTACCCACTTTTACATGATGATAACACTATATTAATATGTTTTCAGGAAGCCTACAGGTTAAATTTAGAATTGGGTCAATTTTTGGCCCCATATGTGACAAAAGCAACTGAGATAAACTGTTGCAGTGTAAATGATGAACATGGTTTACTTATTTTTGGCACAGAAAATGGACATGTGGAGGCCTGGGATCCTAGAACAAAGTCTAGACAGGGTACTTTAGATTGTGCTTTACATTGTTCAGACTCTGAATATTAGTAAGTAATGTAGTTGCTATAATATTATTATAAATTTGAAATCTAGACAATTTACACACATTATCTGGCTGTAATGTGGTGGCTGTGGGTTGTCCATGTCCGTGATGTCCACTTCAAAGAATATAATATTTAACATATAATGTTTGAAAAATTTGGCAGAAAATCTACAACAGTGTCTTGACACAAAGATATCTTATAGGGTGAAAATATGCATACGGAAACTGTTTTTTTTTACTGAAATGATAAGATTTATAAATAACATGCATTCTTGATTTTTATATTGATAGATTTAAACTTATATATTTTTTAATTACTTACAGCAAAAGTAATGGAGTACCAGCTGTAAGTGCCATAAAATTTAATGGTGCCCTGCAATTAGGTGTTGGTATGTCTTCAGGCCATGTCCTGTTGTATGATATAAGATCTAGCAAACCTCTTTTAGTAAAAGATCACATGAATGAAATACCCATCAAATGTATTGAGTTCCACAAACAAATGAATTATGTATACTCTATGGATGCCAATGTGGTGAAAATATGGGATAATAATACTGTATGTATATAAGCTGATATACTATTTCTGGAAAATGTATAAAAATTTGAATGTAGTAGAACCCCATTTAACCCTGGTTCTTGGAAAACATCTGATAATGTATGGTTTTGTAGTTGCTTGGATGGCTTCTAAGCGAGTTCAAGTTCCACTACATTAAATTTTTCACAAATTTGCTAAAATACTTTTTATTCTTAGTGTGGAAGAACAGTTTAAAAAATGTTTAATGTATATCATATGCTATACATTAAATATATCTATTACTTTTTTGTATTGCAGGGGAAACAGTACACAAATATTGAATCTTCTGTTGATTTTAATGATTTATGTGTAATACCTAATACAGGCTTGAGCATGATGGCAGTTGAAGATCAAAAAATGCAAATTTATTATATTCCATCTTTAGGTATGTAATCTTTTTAATTGTCAAGAGAAAATGTATGAAATATTCTTCTGTTATATCATTGTTGTACCATGATGGTTCAAGACAGTGCTCTTAACTGTTTCGGGAGACGGCGGCGCCATCGTACATTGTACACACTGCACGGTGGTTAAGTCGCCCCTGGTACAGGGGAACATAGTGCTAAATTTTCAAGACATTGCGTGTTGAGTGGCGAAAATCAACGCCGTACCTTGTCTTGTGGCTGAAGTGAGAAAATGACAATAATTAAATAGGTGTAATCACCTATAAACGTGTTAACGTTTTACGCTACTCTGACACCAAAATGTAGAACAACAACATTTTCAAATAAATATTATAAAATTTTCCACTAATTAATACTCATTCAATTTTATATTGTAGGTCCGGCTCCACGTTGGTGTGCCTTCCTTGATAATCTGACAGAAGAAATGGAAAGCTCTGCATCACAAACTGTTTATGATGATTATAAATTTGTTACTAAACAAGAGCTAGAATCATTAGGTCTCGATCATCTACTAGGCACAAATCTACTAAGAGCTTACATGCATGGGTAAATTGTAATTTTTTTTTACTTTACGTTGTCTCCCACATATAGCAAGCTAGGTAGATAAAATATTATCTTTCCCCATATTCACCAAATTTTCGATACAACGTGCCTTGTTTTGTTGCCATATCGCTCTGGTCCCGATGCTTCCTCGCAGAAATGATAATAACTCATCCACCACATGAGAATCAGATCTACAACTATTATGTTGTCAGTAAACTGTTGTGTGGTCTTAAACTGCCATATGGGATTTTGTATGAATATTTATTAACGTAATGGTCAATGATGTAGATAATTTATTTACCGTGCTTACAGATATTTCATAGATGTACGACTCTACAAGCGAGCAAAATCAATAGCCGATCCATTTGCATTTGAAGAATATAAGAAACGTAAAATTAGGGAGAAAATTGAACAAGAGAGGCCTTCCAGAATTAAAGTTGATGATAATTTACCTAAAGTGAATCGGGATCTTGCATCTCGCTTATTAGATATTAATACAGGAAAGAAAAAGCAGTCGACAGATTTATTGAAAGATGACAGGTTTAAGGTTTGTTGCATATTTATTTCCTATAGTTTAGTCTGCAAAGATTATTTTTAAATAAATGAATTATTTTTTTAAATAAGAAGGAAAAACTGTTATATATATTGATTTGTATTTTTTATTTCAGGCATTATTTGAAAATCCAGATTTTGAAGTTGATAAAGATGCTGATGAATTCCGCTTACTAAATCCTGTCCTTGCTAGACTTGATAAGAGTAAAACTAAATTAAGAATGGAAATAGATAACGCTGAGGTAATATTAAGAAATATTAATAAAGTTTGGCTTTGATGTATAAAATATAACAAAACTTTAAAATCATATACTAATTTTTAATGAGAATAGTCTAATTAAATGAAGGATATTATGTCTGATATGGCTTCATCTGATATAGATAAATGTTAAACAGCAATTTAAATTTAAGTATTGTGATTTATTATCTTTCTAGGTGCTAGATACAGAAGAAATTGACTCTGACAGGGAACTGTATGAAGCTAGCGATGAAAGCTCAGATGAAGATAGAATGTGGGCAAAGGAAATGAAAAAACAACACAAAATTATCCGGAACAAAAGTAAAGCTGAAGAAAATGATGAAACTGATAAAAACGAAAAAGTATACGAATTTACCAAGGCTCCCACAACACCTAATATTAGGAGCATGATTCACATTAGCAAAAAGAGTTTAGGAGAACGCCTATCTAAAGAGAGTTCTATGGTGACTACAAGCATAGGGGGCAACAGGGAAATGAAGTTCAGTATGAGAGAAAAGAAAAAGAAATCAGATAGCCATCAAAAGATGAAAAAACACTATGAAGAAAGAAAACAAATAGTTCGTAAAGCAGGCTTTTTAATTAATAAGAACCCCAGGCAATTTAACAGATGATATGTGAATTATATTATATTATTGGCCGCATATTAAGTGTTTTAATATAGTCTGTTAACAAAATATATAGTCCAAGTTATGATTATTTTGCCATACATACGACATACCCAAATTATCGTACTTTCTTTGTTCCTGCGACATTTGAAAGTAAACATATGAAGTAGGATCTTAAAAATATGGCAATGTGAAGGTGGTAACGATGATGGTTGGCGACTTATTTTCCGATGAGGGTTGGCGGCATATATAAATTAGACGACATTAATTGTACCGCGCACGCGAACGAATTTAAAGGTGCCCGCTAGTAGATATGTAATTAATAAATTGAGATTTTAATTAACAACCGTCGCCCTCTGACGATACGATATCGTATATGTATCATTTACGTATTTTTTTCAATCGTATTCGTATATGTATTACCAAAAATTGTGCAGCATTTGGAGCATTTGTTATTATTTAAAAAATAACATTTTGGAACATTGTGTGTGAAAACTAATAAGCAAGAAGTACTACAGTAACTACCTTAAATATATTAATATTTATGTTTTAAAAAATACTATTTACCTAGGATATTTTTTTTACTCTGTGAATGTTAATTAAAATTGAGTAAAATTATAATTAAGATTGACACTTAAAATTTTGGATTTGACTTTTTAATATGACAATTGACAATTAAAGTTTTTAATTTTGTACAAGGAACATATTAGTGTTGCCAAACTATCGATAGTTTCACAATCGATAGTTTTAATCTAAAAAACCCATGTGATCGATGGAACGATCGATAGTATCGATTTAATAGATAGTATCAAAACTATCGATAGTTCAAAAGGGTACAATACTATCTGACAAATCAATAATATCAATAGTATTGCATTGTCCGATAGTATTGTACTGATAGTATTTAATCAATACTATCGATTATAATATTGGTAATCCTTCTATCGGACAACTATCGATAGAATATCGATAGCCTATCGATAGTCCACTATCGATCGGCAACACTAGAACATATACTAGGTTATGTTCTAGTATCTGTAATTCTGTATATGTCTCTTAGTTTTTTTATTATTTATGTATTTTAAATATTATTACAAAATTATTTATTTTAAATTGAAACTAATCAAACCAAAACTTAAAAATATAGATATAACAATTATTTAATTAAAAATTTCTGCATATCAATATGAAAATAAAGAGAACTCCACAGAAAAATGACAAGGAACCTCAAAATAAAAGGTCTAGAGGTGGAAATATAAAGGATTATTTCGAACGGACATTAGAAGAAAGTGGTTTAGCGTTAAATGGCCCACCAAATAAGTGTTTAGCATCCCATGAAATTATTGTTATCATTAGAAATTTGAAAAAGACTTTGCAACAAAATCCCGAATACCCACGTAACATGACTGAATTTTATTTAAATTTCCAAAAAAGATGTGAGGATTTAAAAATATTTAAACACTATTTGTTTCCAAATATTGTAAGAATCACTGGTGACCAATCTTCTGAATTTAGTATTAGCGACAGCTTATTTAAAATATTATTAAGTCTTCCCATTCTTCAAAATAAGCTAACAGAATACATGTTTGAAAAAGCTATAGATTTAGCAGCTGATGCCAAGTGTGGTCCATGGATACAAATGTTTTTAAAATGCTTCTCTTCATTAGATCACATAGGTGATAGTGATAAAATGGCTGAAAATCTTATCAATCTTCTGGATGTAACTTCAGAAAAGATGGTCCGCTTAGAAATAATTACTGCTATTCCGGATATAATAGGGGATCAAGTTCATAATAATATTATATCAGAAATGAGTAGAATCTTAAGTGAAGATCATGATCTTATACCTGCTATTCTTGATTGTCTTTCATATCTGTGCTTAACAGATGATCAGTATGAAAAATTACAAAAGAAAACATTAGATATTTTAAAGACATTGTCAAAATGTAGCCATTTTCCTAATTTTGTAAAGTTTCTACTTATACCTCAAAGGACTTCCGACATTGCTTATATAGAAATTATAGGAGGATTAAGAAACACTTTAGGCTGGTCTACATCAAATTCAACCCCTCAGGATATTGCTTCTAGTCAGATCCTCACCGCTTCAGCTATAAGAAACTCTATTATATCATCTAAAGTTATAGGTAATGCTTGGATTAAAGTAATTAATAATTGCAATATCAGCACTGATCATGTGCCAATTGATTTAATAATTATAGTTATACTATTTTCAACAACAGAAGAACGGCAAAAGCAAATAGAAAACATAGCTAAGAAGCAAATTATATTAAATATATTGAATGAAGATATGTTAGATGATGCATTTGAAAAGTTTAAACCAATTCTAAAGGATTATCTCAAATATTTAATTTGTTTTACAAATTCACTTCTAAAAACTGCACAAGAACCCTTGGTTCAACAATTTGCTTCACACATGTATGGATTAATGTTTTCTAAGCTAGAAGATTCCTGCCAAACTATAGCAGCTGAATTACTACAGTTTGGTTTAGATAGTAAACAGTGTGTTATGAATATGTTGACAATATTAAATACGGTAACACAGCAAGACATATCCACATTAAAACCCCAAAGTATACAGATGCTAACATTATTAGATCGGATGGATGATATGGTTCTACCTGAGATAAGAGCAGTTATGAATTTAGTATGTGGGCTTGCTTACGCCATTGAGAATTCAGTAATTAGAGATGATATACATATGATCATAAGAAAGGAATTAGGAAGCTCTAACCCTAAAGTCAAAATACATGGAATTCTGGCTGGTATACATGCAGTTAAATATCTGATGCAGACAAAACATAATGAAGATGGTGACATTGAACAAGCTGATGAATCTCACATGAGTTCTACCAATCATTTACCAGATGGTGATATTCGTGAGGCAGCACAGATTATTGAACATATTAGTCGTAGTACTAGACAGTTTCCAGACATGATTACATTTTTTTATGATGAGTTGTGTAAAATAATTAAGTCTGCTAATTTTATTAATAAACATTTCTTAAATTGGATTACGGATGCTGTCACTAATGATTTACAACAAAATTTTATAGTAGAGGTAGTAGAAAATGAAAATATAGCAGAATTAAATCTTCAAATGAAACATTGTATAAACACTGATAGTGAGATAGACGAAATAATTGCCATAAACATAGCAGGCCTAACTTTACAAGCACAGCAAGATGTTAGTATCATTATTCTGTCTCCATTGTTTCAACTTGTGCAATGTTTACATATGCGGAAACATGACGGAAACTTGTCAAGTATTGATGCTCTGTTGGGGTGTGCAATAGTAATGCCTAATTTCGATATTGATTTAATTGATAATATGAGTAGTACAGCTATATCAAATATATTAGATTGTCAAGTGCACTGTGCTAATTGGTTACGTGAATTACTAAATGCATTTTCATCTCAAAATGATTCAGCATTAAAATCTAAAATTTTCAATAGGATTCTTGATTTAAAAAAAATTGAATATTTAATTTCTGAAATTCTAATGAAAGCCAACATATTGTATAAACCACCTCTATGCAGTTTTAATTTAAATAATTTCAACACAAGCATAGAAAAAAGACATAAAAATCAAAATGTTAAATCTAAGATGGCAAATAAATTAGATTGTAGAGATGATTCAATTTTGCCCCAAACACTGAAATCTCAATCAAATTTAAATACAAATAATGCTATGAAAAATAAATTAAGTATCTTGCACAGTATACCTTTTAGACCTTTTACTTTAGATTTATTAAATATACTTAATGCTGAATTGATAGAAGAGAGTGTGTCAGATAAAGAGTTAACTATAGAGACGTTCAATTTTGTTTTACATCATATTAACAATGATTTGGAAAATGTATTGATTTCTAAAATTAAGAAAAATACTTTTCTCTCCAAAAATTACTATTTTGAATTTTATAATCGCGAAAAATCTGTAGAATGCGCAAAGTCTGTTTTCGAAATTTTGCCAAATATAATGCAGCATTTAAAATGTATAACAGCAATTTTGGAAGAATGGCTTGTTGAAAAGGAAAAAGATGATAGTGTTTTGTATAACGATAAAGTTTTAGGATGTATGACAGCTTTAGAACAAATATTCAAGCTGCACACTACATATTTCAAATGGATTGGATTTAAAAATCATCATAAATCTTTACTCAAGAATTCTTTACGAATTGTTGCGAATCTCAACGATTGCTTAAGCGGGTCATATATGCAAGACCTATTATTATCCTATGCAAAATGTTTGCAAACATATGAAAAGTATTGTTTTCAGCTTAAAACTGCAACAGCTTTAATAGATAATTTAAAAATGACTCAAGACTATTCATCGAGTCCTGCTATAATAAAAATAATAAGAGATTTAGCAAAAATATTTTTGTCCAAGCAATGGAGAACATCAGATGGAATAATTGAAAAAGGTTTACATTTGAATCAGAGTATTGACAATTTTGCTAGAGAATATTTGATTTATAACGATCCCACTGAACTAAAATCGATTACTCTTCTATTATTAAACGACATACAAATATTCATAGAAAACCGTAATAGTCATTTACAATCATTTCAATGTATAAATAAAAATAATTTTGTAATTTTGTATAGAAATTTAGGCAACGCGCTTTTATCTGCCACAAGAACAAATTTAACCAAAAAGCTAACCAACCTTGAACATTTAAAATTATGGCAAGATGTAATATTAATTTTAAAGTATATGACCGATATATCAAAGTCTTTGAATAGTAGAAATAATTTAACAACATTTTTCAAGAAATCACTGCCGATCATCAAGTTATTCGTAACGCAGGGCATACCTATATTAGAGTTAGAATTTAAAAGAAAGACTGAAGAAATTTTAGATATTTTAAAAACATTACAACTATCTACAAGATTTCTTCAATCATTATGTTGCCATTCGCGCTTGAAACATGATACAGCTTTGTTGAATAAAGTTCCATTTGTGAAGCAACTTCTTGAAACACTTCTTTATAAAGTTAAAGCTCTATTAGTTTCGAATAAATGCTCAGAAGCATTTTGGATGGGAAATCTGAAAAACAAAGATATCAACGGTAAAGTTATAGAAGCCTCTCAACAATCTGAGGAAAGTGAAGAAACTAACGAAGATTGCGATGAACAATT
The DNA here is from genome assembly GCF_056956725.1 of Heliconius melpomene rosina. Classification (NCBI taxonomy): domain Eukaryota; kingdom Metazoa; phylum Arthropoda; class Insecta; order Lepidoptera; family Nymphalidae; genus Heliconius; species Heliconius melpomene. The sequence goes on along the minus strand of NC_140389.1, from coordinate 11,867,805 downwards.
ACCAGACGATGAGACCTATGAAAGTGATGACGAAATCCTTAATCCTGATTCAAGGAGCGTCAGTGATATAGTATAAGAGTTATTATCATAAATATAATTTGTGATGTTCATTAAAATTGATAAAATTGGATTATGTTATTTTTTATAAAACCAAATTTAGAATAAATAGTACTTATCACATTTAAAAAAATATCTTTTTATCCAAGAACTTGATAAAATTTAATTGCTAAAGATAGACTTTGTATTAGAACCGTGAAAAGAATATACATAAGCGCTTATGTGCGAGGTGGGGGAAGGTGTTGGTGTTTGCACGCAGAGGTGGAGCTAGATGCATAGCTAGAGATGATGCCATGTTTAAGATACTACGGTTAAACCCGGTGTCCACTGTGAGCGGAGTGCCATTATTGTCTACGTTAAACTACTACGTCGAAATGGCTATAAATACTCGCTCAGTTCTAGGGAGCGGAACAAAGTAATTACAACATATTAAATTCTTTGTTGGTGGAAATATAAATCTAAAGGCGTCCGTTTCACCTAAGCATTCCCCCCTCATTTCTCTTTCGCTATGGACGCATTGTTTTAGGCTTTAGTAAACTAAAGCCATTACCGTAAAGAGTTGTGTGAGAGAGTGCGAGAGAGCCGTGAATATAAAAGACAATTATAATATTTTCAAATTAAATTATGAATGAATTAATAACATTTGAATAAAGACGTTTTAAATTGCTTTTGTGTTATATACCTAAATTGTCGATATAACTATTTTGAAAATAGCAAAAAAAAACTTTATGAAATGTAGCATATAATTTAAATATGTTTAGCATAATATTATTCTTTTAGAGTTGAATGTACATTTGGAACAAAACATTTCTCGACACCTTATCTTTATATTGCAGGGGTATCAGAGTTCAACGGTTTAATTAACTGTTGGTTAAATTGCAACGCATTGCAGCATTTTTATATAAAAAAAATAATAATAGAACATCCCAAAAGCCTTTCACGAATCATTTTGAATAGCTTTAACATATTGTGCCCGAAATATATGTCTCAACAATAATAGATATTTGAAAGTACGTACGTAATAATAAAAAAATAATAGCCTATCTTAGCCTAGCCTTATCTTAATATAAACTTATAATTTTTCAATAACGCTATAAATACAATGAAAAATATAAAATTCGAATTTAATAAATGATAAATATACATAAGTATAGGTAAGTATACCTAGTAAAAACTGATATGGTATCAGTTTTCAAAATTGTTTTTAACCTCTGCCTATATAACTGCAGATTGTTTACCTTCAAATCAAGTAAAAATAGCATTATAATGTAATTCATTACAAAATGCTACCTACATTTTGTTACCTTATAAATATCAGGGCGTATGTGGGTATTTTTATATCCTTAATATGTCAAGTTTATATGATAGTTCAATGATTGTGGCCTCCTGTGGTAGTTCTTATTAAGCGTGTGATGATGATGCAAAGCACAAATGAATCGATAAGTAGCTGTAAGTACTTACAGAATAGTTCTAATGTCATTTAATTTGCAAATAAAATAAATAATTAACAATATATTGCATATATATTATCAAGCTTAAGTAGTGTCATTAAACACTTTTTATCTCATAATAAATATAACGTGCGCTCCTATAATTAAAGTAAAGATGTATACTTAATGGGTAATGGTTTTTTATGCCACTGTGTAGCAAATGATCTTCTGGGCAGCCATGTACTGGGTCACGACAAGTTGGGAGTACAAGCCATGGAAACATCAACTAGATCTAGCCTAGATGCTAATAGTGTCGAAGTGAGTGATTTTTTCGTTTGTATAAAAATAAAAGTTTAAATCTTTGACATTATTTTATAATATTTTACGATCATTTGATATGATTTTTTGTAGATAGGTGAAATAACGGAGTCTCCAGATATGGAATATATGAGTACATCAGCTATTTTACATTATTGTAAATCTAAGGTAAATTTATATCTAGAGATATTAACAGAATTAACGTTAAGCTTTTATTTAAATGCATCTACAATGTAATTTTTGTTGCAGATATTACTACCTTACTTAAAACTTCTCACAGTAATGGGGTTGAGGCCAGTGGTCGATGCTTCAAATTCATCTAGATACGCAATTTGTTTGTCACATTTTCATTCTACGCAAATTGCTGTATTTATGTGTTTAGGATATATACTTCAGTATATGGCATGTTTCCGGTAATTAATTTATACAAATTAAACAATTTTTTTTTCTGTAATATAACTTAAGTGAAATAATTGTTGCAGGCGGGATAGAGGATTTTGTTACAAATTAGTGCCTTTAGCTTTGGAATCCTCTTTTGAATACGATGCTTATAAACAAGTTTGTTATGGTAATGTCACATTTACCTATATCGGGCCTAGTATATTACATTTCCTAGGTTTCTTGTACGCGTTGTACCTTTTCAGAATATCTGATAACGAGCAGCTACAAAATCTTATGGAAAGGGTGAGATATATTGATGATTAGTGTTACATTACCGTCAGTAGCCAGTCATGTTTAAGCAGAACCTATTGATATTATACTTAAATGTGAATGTTTGTGATAATGGATGTATGTTCCATTATCACGCAAACACTACTGAAGGGATTTATATGAAACTTTACAGTGTTATAGTAGACATTAGACTGTGTGAGAATCGGCAACTTTACAGGAGAGCTCGTCGAAGCTTAAAATATTTTTGTTATTTTTATATACAGCCGTGGTTTAATATTAAAATTTTTAGTTTAATATTAAAAGATTGAGGCCGGGGTGTGAATATAACATGATGGTTGTGGGTTCGATCCTAACTCGAGAGAATGAGTTATTATTTATTAATATTTTAATTTCTTCGCTCTGGCACCAAGGCCAAATCCCGGCGTTGAGTTCTGTCATTCAAGACGCAATGCCTCGGCGGAAAGTGAGGGAACGGAGAGTCTTAACATTAGATTCCCTCTGCCTACCCTGCTGCTTGCAGGACACAGCGTGAGCTGACTTTTTAATATGAAAGTTCTGTATCTGCTCTGTTTTTTAGGTATTTTTGCTTTCGTCTTATGCGCCACAAGGAACACCTATAGCGAAGCCTAAACGCCTTTTGCGTATGTTATGGTTTTTCATAATCCTCAGTGTTGTGTGGATGTGTTTATCATTGTGTTCAGTTAATTTGATGATGGCCAAAGGTTTTATAATTTTTCGTTGGATGGAAACTAGGTAAGAAACGGTAATGTTTTTTATAACAATCATGTACATATTGTTTGTTGAAAAATAAATAGCCTTAATTTGGTTAATAATAATACTTACGAATGTGCGAATCCAAAGATATTTTCTGGAGGTGTCTGGACTTTATCTTTGAATATATAATAATGTTAAGTAAGTAATTCTTTGTTAATAAAATTTCTGGGGTAGGTACAAGACTATTCTAGGGTGGGCATGGGCAACCTGGTTCCCCCTATTCCTGCGCTCATGTACTTCGTTGCTCTTTGGTTGTAAACTAAAGATTTCGTATAGAATTCGTTAAATAAAAGGGATTACTAAATTATTCAATAACGTTTCACAGCTCGCCAGAAGTAATACTTGGTTTTAAAATTTTGTTAATCTTCTGTACATTGATCCATGACATGGTGCAGGCTACCGTAATCACGAGTTATTGTTTACAAGCTCAACTTTTGCAAGCCCATCTTGTATTCTTGAAAGAGAGACTGCTAAATAAGACTATAACACCGTTGAACTGGATGAGAGTAAGTAAAGGGAACTCATTATAATGGGAGAAGAATATTAAATGTTGTATTGGTTTCTTATTGTATTTCTTATTATATGGGGATGGATAATACTCTGACATGGGTTCCTCAAATAGCGGATTTAAGCCGCAAGGCCTTTGCTGCTATTGGGAGGGTAAAAAGATGGAAAAACTTATTGCCGCTTAAAACTAAAATATCATTAGCTCAATCTCTTCTTTTTCCTATACTGGATTATGCAGATTCCTGTTACCTAGATTTGACACAGCAGTTACTGAATAAACTCGAACGTCTCCAAAACGTAATAATCCGATTCATTTTTGGACTTAGGAAATATGATCATATTACCGAATATCGAGTTCGACTTAAATGGTTGACCATGGAACATCGTCGCAATTATCATGCACTCGTCCTTTTATACTCTATCTTGTATCTTCCTTTAACTCCTTCATACCTCAAACAAAGATTTACTTTCCTGGGCTCCTGGTCTCAGTCTCTCAATTTACGTTCTAAATATGACAATGTATTGGAGGTTCCATTATGTCGCACCAAGTGCTATGGTGAATCATTCACCGTAAAGACGATAAAATTATGGAATGAGCTACCGCGGTTCATCAGGCACTCGACATCTATCAACATCTTCAAGCACCGTCTTAAAGAATATTACCTGTCGTTATAGTCTATGTACAGATTTTACTGATATTATGTATGTATGTATATTACTGCATTTATATGTGTGTATGTTTATATGTATATATGTATGTAGTTTGTATGTATGTATATATGTATATATGTATGTAGTTTGTATGTATGTATATATATATTTATTGAATATATATAAATATGTATATGTATGCTATATAACAAAAATATCTTTGTGCAGCGTCCGCCAACTATGGTCTCCTGTTATTAGTATTTGTAAATAAAAGGTTGCCTGTAAGAGATCACTTACAGTGATAAGGCCGCCCTTGCGCTATGTTAAAGTACTATAATTTTTATGTATCTTTACGTATATTTGTGCAATAAAGTATTTTTGATTTGATTTGATTTGATTTATATATTCTTTATTGCACATAAAACATATAAGAAACACAAAATTGAAAGTTTACTTAGTTAGCAAATTGTTAATTACTTATGCGAATATTTTTCACAAAGATATTTAAATTTAAAATTTCTTTTTCAGGAAATATCAGAATTTCGTAAGTTGCTAAAATATCTTAATGATGATTTAGCTCCTGCTGTTTGCATGTTTACTATAGTTAACTTGTCGTGGGCCGTGTCCGGGACCATGTGGCTCTTTAACTTGGACAAGGTGGATACTGGGACTGAGCCTATAGCGGGAATCAGCGTACTCAATCTGTTGCTTTGGGTTTCTGCTGTTATCGTGCCTTTTGTACAGGTAAGTATGTGAATTGACTCATAGTTGAAGATATATATAGATATATATATATAAGATATATAAGCAAGATTTTTGTTATTATTTTACTTAAAAAAAACATGGATGTTTTATGTTAAATATTATAATAATGGGAGGGAATTTTATTTAAATTGTATTAAATAAATAATATATTATATAATATATTTTTTTAATGAAAAATATAAAGATTTACGTAAAGCAAATTTGATCATATTAAAAAAAACAGCAATAAACATTAAAGATTACATGCCCTTAAAATATGTATTTATGATGTCACCTTTATCCATACACATAATATAAAACATATATATGTGGCCGCCGTGGAGCGGCACAGCTTCTGACTGTACACGCGACTTTTGTAGATTCGATTGACACGAAGGAATTAATAATGTCCAATGTTCTCTTTGGTCTCTAACCTCTAAAAAAGTAATGATCGTATGGATTATCAGGCAGCGCGGCTGTCGAGCGAGGGTCGGCGCGCGCAGGGCGTGGGGCACGAGCTGAGCGCGCGCCCCTTCCTACACCAGGACGCGCCTGCCGAGGAGCTGGGCGCAGTGCTGGCCTACGCAGCCGCACTGCGCCTGCGCGCTGAGATGTGCTACTGCCCCGTGGCGGCACGCTGGCTGTGCGCCGCGCTCGCGCTCGCCGTCGTCACCCTGTTCGCGCTTGGCATGTGCCATTATCTTCAGTGACGCCCATTTGATAAGTTGAAGTATTCCATTTTTTATTAAAGTAATTCTGATAATTTCTACTTTGTTATAGTACAATAGAAATCGTGAGAAAGAAACCGTTATGGAATGACATCTGAGTAACTTTTTATATTAGGATGAGTACTTACTAGTATTTTTAATCAAAACAGAGTACAGCCTTCCTAGTATATTAAAAAAAGTAAATTAATGCACAAAACAAATTAAACTACCAAATCTTCTAATAACTTTTATTATGTATTATCATGTTTGTACCTAATTACATTTAGTCTTACAATACTCTGGACAATAATTCTCTATAATTACAACTGCATATTCAATTAAAATAATAAATTAAAAAATTCTTTATGAAACTCGCTCGTCTTAATTCGAATTGTATTTTTAATGATTAAGAGATGTAGAACATAACTGATCTGATATTATTTTAAAAAATAATGTAGAGTAAGTTTATGTAACATTTAATTTAAGCATGTAATATATTGTATACTACAGGTAAACATAGTTTTATTTTATATTAATTTTAACTTCAATTAATTCATTTATAGACAACACACATCAACTACATACATAATTATTTAAAAAAACATATATTAACATCAATTATCCACAAATACCATGTATTTGTATTGTAGGAAATCCATAAATTTAATAGTGGTCTCCAAAATAGGATAACCTATTATGTATCTATTATTTTTAACAAAGCCATAAAGCATATATTTATATTTTTTATTTACTGATGAAAAAAAATAAATCTAATGAAATACATTTAATTCATTTTATAAATCAAGAAATTAAAACAATAAAAAAATACTTGTATTCAATTACAGAAAAAAGGTTTGCAATTGTTGCTACACTGCAGCCGTATTACCATCTCCAAAAAATGGTATAACCTCGTATCCCTGAACTAATGTGCGTGTAAGCTGTAAATGGCTGTGCAAGTTTGATTATAGGATTTTTCTTATTTTTGTTTATTTTTTCCCGAGTAAACAATGCACCTAAGTTCAGGGCGGTCGCGGCTCGTTGACAAATATTAAATTTTAATTTGCAAGTGTAGCATGTGAAGCGAGGCTCGCTCCCCACCACGAGTGCACGTCGTGTAACGCTTGCGATGCGGCCGCACCACCACCACCCCCAACACTCCCCAACGTAAAACCTCCCATCCCTGAACTATTGTGCGCATGCGCATGCGAGTGCTGGCGGTTAGTTTTTATCGCCGTTCCAGTAGCTGTTAATAATAATGTTTAGTTATTTTGATACTTTTAGGTTTGTGTAAAATGTAACATATACGTTGCTAGGTTAGTCTAAACAAATCAGTAGCTGCTGCAGCGTCTATACGTAAGAACCGTTATTTCTGATATTACATAAATATGCAAATTCAAATTCTCACAAAGTCGCAACACTTTACAAGCGTATATATTAATGATTAAAGTAGTAATACTTACGAGTGGTAGACTTTTTATTCATAGACGGATGGGGGTCGCTTAACGTTGGTTGTAAATATTTCTTCACTGGACTTTCTGGCCTAAGATTGTAAGATAATAAAATAAAAAAATTAAGATTGATAATGAAAACAAAACAATAAATGCCAATCTACTACTACCAACAACCTACCTTGGTATTGCAACAGACGGTAATCCAGATCGCTTCAGTTGACTCTTGCCTGATGAACGTTTCGTTTGGGAGTCGAGAGCTGATATAACATCTGTATAAATCATATATTTTCATGTCAAGTTATTCATTGAAAGTGTCTTGGTACATACTATTAATAAGGGAACCTAGCAACACCGCGTTTTATATTGCCAGCAGGAAAATGATAATAATTTATTGCCTCAACTGAGGACCGAATTCGCAAACATTTTCAGTCAGACGCTGGCTCTCTGCGCCAAGGTGACTTCAAATATTAGTAGTAAATATTGTCGTGCTGTAGTAATGTCATGTTGTAGTAAGGCGCCGTCGTGTCCTCGAATTGTGGGTTCGATTCCCACTTGGAGGAGTAAATTTAGCATTTTCTGGCTCTGGTAATAAGACAAAACGCGGCGTTGAGTTCTGCTACACAATCAGGAAAATTAAAATAATTCAATAATAATTCTAATTCTCTAATATTGCGAATTAACACTTATCTCTGCTTACCCTGCCATAAGCGGGATACAGCGTTAAGCTAAAAAAAAAATTATCATAGGTAAAAGCCTTGTTCTGGTGACGCTACCGGAAAACTACAGAGCAATCAATATCTAAAAATAAAATTGCTTTATAGTTTTAGATGTTAAGATAAGCGAACATGTAATGTATAAAATGTACCACTTACTCGACATAATCGGTTGGGATGTAGATTCAGTCATTTCTGTGCGACCAGCGCTTACGACGGGTTGCTGAAAGTTTAAAACTTTATTTGAATGTGGGGTAAACGAAACAAACCTGCATTGATATTCAAATATTGATACTGACATTAATATTAGTGTTTAATACGAAAGTGAGAGTTAGATTAAACGGTTGTTTAATGATATGTTAGTAATGGTTAAGAATATTAGCAATCGAATAACAAGAGCTAAACTAACAGTCGCATTTTTTTTTTTCATTTTTTATTATTATAATTATAGAAAAAGTTACTTATTCTCGTAATTATATTCAACCAAAGTAATAAGGACTACCACCAAGTCAAAAGCAGTTGGCGATACATACGTGAAAATAGAAAAGTATAAAACCTGAGCATCAGCTTCTTGTTTCTCTTTCTCCTTTTCGCCAGTAAAGTCGACAGGTTGTTCATTTGTTTTCCTTAGACCAGCGATTAAACTGGTTTGTTGTTTCTGCAAGAATAGGAAATATTATAGTTTTATTTATTTATGTATTTTTTTTACTTTGTTTTTTTTTTATTATTAGTTACCTTCTATTTCACCCAATAATCAAAAAGACGAATAGGATGTGTGAAACCTGAATTATAAATTTAAGAACCTTTTTTAATGCATAAAATTTATTTTGTGCTTGATGCTGTAGCAGGGTAAGCAGAGGGAACATAGTATTAAAACATTATCTCCTTCCCTTCCCGAAAATTGAAGTGTTGCGTGTTGAGTTGCGGAACTCTCGTACTTTGTCTTTTTTACCAAAGCGAGGAAATGAAAATAATAATAAGAATGAACCCACAATTGCAGCGTCTGACTGTACTAGACTCTGTGCCACTGTGCCACGGCGGTGTCAATTTAAAGTTAGAAATGTATAATGTAACGTACACTACTACTAGCACGTATTTTCTTAAGGCATCCTTCCAGCCAGGTGCGTATAGTTTGCTTGGCGACCTCCTCCTCGATAAGAAACTCAAACTCTTCGCGCGCCAGCAGCTCCTCCATCTGCAAGGACTTGCGGATGTCGACCGTGCGGTATGATAGCATACTGAAATATTTATTAATTACATATGTTATTAGCCTAACTGGATAACTTTCCTTTTTTAGCTTTTTATCTCGCATAGCAGGGTATGCAGTGTTGAGACACTCTGTGTGCAGATACCAGACATCGCCCAATTTTCGAGTTAGGTCATTCGGTATCCAGTTGCGAGGAAATGACGTGACGTAACATGACTAGATAAATGGTGGCTTTTTTAATATGAATTCGCTATTAAATTATTGATTTAATGAGTATAAAATAAGAAGAATGTAAATATATTTATATTTAGTATATATTTTTGTGGAAATCCTATTCAATTCATCCTATTTATTAATCATATTATTGTTATCGTAAAGGTAATAAGTAAATAACATACTTTATAACATCGTGAAAAGTTACATCCTCGCCATTATGGAGCCGTTCTAGTTCATAACACATATACTTGAATAAAAGTCTTTCTTTGTGAGTATCGCATTCCAATCTGCCTTTTAATAGTCGTAATATGAATTTAACCTAAAATGAATAGTAAAAAATACATAATCATCACATTAGACATTTTGAATAATTAACTATAGAAGGTCAAAAACAAAATAGTTTTTTTTTAAAGTTAAAATTTCACAAAATTCATACAAGTTACAAAATTTTTAATTTCAATTGGAAAATAAAATATATTTTTTCAGCTTCACGCTGTATCCCACTCATGGCAGTGTATGCAGAGGGAACCTAGAAATCTAGTGTTAACACACTCCGTTTTCCATTGAGACACTTCCGTTCCGTTCTCAACGTCGCGTATTATTCTTTAAAACAGTATATTATCTTCAAACCGAATTCAAACCGTGTATTATACCTTTCTGACTGGAATTACTCCCTTTTGGTGGACATCTACTATGTTCCAAGTGTTTTGGAAATTTCTTATATCAGCATATGAAAGGAGAGCGTCTTCTTCATTTGAATAAAATAAAGAAAAGTTTTCCATTATGATAGCTGTAAGATACACATCATATTATCATAATTTATAAGGCATACATAATATTGTCAAAAATCATTAAATTATTCATAAATATCAGTAGTTAAATTAAAATTTGTTTTGTTTATTAATATTGCGTCATAAATTAAACGCATTGTAATATTGTATTACACATAAAATACAATATACTTTAATGTACATAATATAGATATTACATACAAAGCAAGAATATGAAGTTGTCGCTTCAGTGAACGTTTGGAATTGTATAAAGATAGTAATTAGATGGTGCATCAAATTATATCAGGTTCACGCTGTATCCCGTACATAGCAGACTAGGCAGAGGGAACCTAGTGTTAAGACATTCCGTTCCCCACTTTCCGCTGAATTCTGGAGGCATTGCGTGGCGGAACTCAACGCCGCGCTTTGCCTCTGCAGCAGAGCGAAGAAATGGAAATATAAATTTAAATACATATTTAATTTCCTCGAGTAGGAATCGAACCCACAACCAGTCGCGTTTACAGTCATACTTTATGCCCCTGCGGCACAAGTGGCCTGATACACTATGTATTAAATATATTATACCTAAGGTAAATATAAAAATATAAATAAATACTCAAAAAATAAACACCATTCACGCACCTACAAGTAAATTGAGCACAATATACGTAATAATAACATAGAAAGTGCAGAAGTAGGCGAGCGAGGCGGTAAAGTTCCCGCAGTCAGTCTCCCAGTAGTTGTCGGCGGGGGTGCAGTAGGGGGGCGCCACCATGCAGTCGTGCATTATCTTGTTCCAGTCCTCGCCCGTCACTATGCGGAAGAGCATTGCCACGCTGTGTATTGGCGAGTTGAAGTTAGCCCGCCTGGAATGGAAATAGGAGAGTTGGCTTTTAAATATTATTTTTAATTTTACGTAGGGAATTTAGTATTAAAACACTCCGTTCCCCACATTCTACCGAATTCTGGGGGCATTGTGTGTTGAGTGGCAGAACTCAACGCCGCGTTTTGCCTCGACATCAGAGCGAAGAAATGGAAATATAAATTTAAATAAATATTTCATCTCCTCAACTGAGGATTCCACAACCAGTCGGTTTTACAGTCACACTTTATGTACAGTCTGACTGGCCTAATTTAGATACGCTTATTATTTGATTTAGGTACTCTTAGCGTACTTCCAGCGAGTTTCAACGAAAACTGGTCATTAATGGATATGGGTTACAGAAATGAGGTAAAAAATGAAAATAATAAAAAATAAGAAGAATGTAATTAAAAGCATATAATAAATTGTAACATATTTCCATAATACCTTCCAATGCCCTCCCCGTACTTGACGTTTCCGAACACAATAGTCCCGGCGAGGGCGTAGAAAAACACCAGCAGGAACATGCCGAATATAATAAAGAAGCTCTTGCAAACACTCACGCCGACAGTCAGCATTAACATCTTTAATGTCGTGTGCTTGCCCGTGATTGTGAAGAAGCGTAGAATCACCACCATGAATCCGACGAAGTAGGATAGATCGTTCTGGAACATTAAATAATATATATTTTATGTAATTACAAATTATAGGCATATTTATCGCGATATATTGTTGTTCTTTTACTTAATTTTTATGCAAATATCCTATCATGTTAAACGCATCGCAAATATCACCGGTCTCCGAGAATTTTTTTATTGTATATTATAACAGTAATTTTAGTTTCAATTTTTTTTTTCAGCCCGAACTACATGTGTTAACTGGTTTAAATCATTGTTGCATTTTATTTTCCCAGAGCGGCGAACTAAAAATAATTACTTCTCTCGAATAAGAATCCACAACAATCGCGTTTACAATTCGACGCTGTCCTACTAGTAATACCTTTAGTGTAAAATGCATAAAGATCCATATGCACCCAGCGACGGTGACGAGCAGGTCGTATCTGTTGCGGCGGCTTTGCCAGTAGCCGCGCGGCGTGAAGGCGATGGTCTTCAGCAGCACCTCCACCACGAATACCAGCGTGAGCAGCGCCGACGTCAGCGCCAGCCGCTCCGTGTTCGATGAGTGGCGGGACCACTGGACGACAAACACATACTATGTATATGGTATCAATCAGTATTTAAGTATAGGAAATTATGAAACGCTGTCTTAGTAAAAGTTGTTCAGTGTGTTAGGTGTTGTTATTGATAAAAAATTAATCTGCAACATCTGATGAAGAATGATAAATTCTAAAATCGGTTAAATGTAGAAACAGTAAATGCTGCTTGGTCACATATATTTTTCCATTCTTGTATAGCAATAGTACCAAATTTATCAAGCCAAGGGCGTGCAGTATCATTCAGGCTTTTTTTATTTAATTTAATTATTTTCTTATAATCAACTAAAAAAACTAAATTAAAATGGTACATATAGGTAAGACGTATCATTCCTCAAGCTTTTAGCGTCTGTGCCTTTTTTGATTTATTTTTTTATACGGGCTAATTCATTTTAATTTTACATTAAAATTACATTAAAATTTCATTTAAAATAAGTACGCACTGTAACAGCCAGTAAACCACTGTTGACGAGGACAACAATGGCGATAACTCTTTTGAAGGTCAAGTTTTGTGTGACGTCATAGGCAAAGGCTCTCACTTTCCTGCCATCTGGGCGTGGCGGTAAATGTAATGGCTGTGCAATTTTCAACCTTTTCTTCAAATCACACCTAAAAATGATAAAAACAAAAGTGAAAGAGAAACAGTCAGGTGTAATGGAACCCTAAACTACTCAATTATTATGATATTATATAAATCTAGAACTCACCAACGCCTCTGATCGACAGTCAACAGAGCAGTTCCTTTGTTTTCTGAGTAGTTAGCGATTACCACACCAACAAATAACGTTAATCCAATCATACAGCCCAAAAATATATAAACATGTATGTATATTGCATGTACCTGTATATTACATTAATTTACTGTATTTTTTGTTTTGTTTTTTTAATTAATTTAATAATTTAATGTATATTTTGCGATATTAAGCAACTTACCGGCCCCAAAGCTTTTATCAAAACGTCTCGGACGTCCAACCAGCCCTTGAAAGAAAGCACTTCAAATAATGTGAGAAGTGCATCACCAATATTATCAAAATTAAATCTTTTAGGATTTGCCCTAAAATTAAAACAAAATTATATAATTATAAAAAGTGACAATGTTTCAGGATATATTCATGTACGTATATATAGGCTATATTCATAGTGCTTCCAGGGTAGTCTCATTTTAATTTGGTCCATTTCTGACAATGATATGAGAAAATTACATAAACCTTAAATTACGTATGTGCGCAACAAATGGACGAATAACTACGTCACGCCAACCGATGGTGATGATTCTTTTTTTATTGGAAAGTATCCATTTCAAGGATACTTTGATTAGGTTCTGGTTATACAGTCGGGTGTTTCTTGTGAACAATTATAATTTGAACTTTACTATCGTAAGCATGCTTAAGATTAAGAATCTTTTAAATACGATACGATATTTCTCTTTTTGATACTTATAATAGCATAGCTTATTTTCATTATAATATATTCTATCAATAAGAGCCATATTATGTATTTTTGGTTATGTCTTTTGATATTGTCTATTAATTGAATTATGGGAAAATTATATATAATATAATTACTATTTACATGATATAAGGTACGTTGGGATAAAATCGTCAGTGAGTCCGGAAAGATCAAATTGGTAGCTAATTAAGCATAATTTTCTTAATGTTATTTACACTCAACGCCAAGAAAAAGGTATGAAAAGTCGTCCGTTCAGTGTGACTAACATTTAAAAATTTATGCATATTTAGTCGGTAATTTGAAATATACGGCCTTGATCCATTAGCCATCTTACCAAATAGCCTTAGAATGTACTCTACAATTTTTATATTCATAATAGATATATAATATTAACCAGACTCTAGGCACGAGCATGGAGGGGAATGTCTCGTTGCGGCCGGGACGTATCTTCATCTTGGTGACGAACACGCGACGCATGAACACGCCCACGCAGTCCTCCCGCCGCGCTATGGTCGGGTCGTTGCAACGGGCGAGTCTATTCAAATACACATTAGAATACATTTTTTGTTATAGTTACCTATTTTAATCATTTATACTAAATAAAATTAAAAAGTATCTGTATTGACAATGTATAATTATTGACCAAGCAAATTAATAAACGAATCTCCTAGAGGCTTGACCATTGACTGAGGTAGCGTCACGTCATACAGAGGATATGAAAGAGAATGAAGACAAAATATTTTGACTTAGAGAAAGCGCAGTGGGGCAGTCTTGAAAGTTTGAGGTCAGATTAGTTTGATATTAGTGTAATAAGTATTGTATTCGTATTTGCAGTTACAAACGATTTATCGAATAAATAGGTGTAATATTATTTGTCGAGTCACCCACATATATGTATATGTATTTTGTTTAGCAAACCTTTATATGAATGTAGATTAGGATGGGTAAAATCGATGCGTCTAAGTTTCAAAAGATAAATATTTATACAAAATACATACCTGCCACCGTAAAGCTGCACGCCATAGCTCGCGAACACAAACATTAGCAAAATGAGAAGTGTCGATACCTGCAATTACACTTTTGCTTTCATAATGACAAGTCAAATCAAACATAGATAGACATGACATAGACTGACATGGTGCCTATGACAAAGTGTTATTTTTTTGTAGTCCATGCATCTTTCTCTTCTTATTATTTGTTTTCGTAATATATTAATGTTTTGTAGAGTGAACTGTTTTGGGAGGACTGCATTATGTCCCATGGTATATTGTTTGGCTTAGTCTTTTTCTTTTTGTCAAGTCAAGTTTGCCTTTGTTTTGTCTAGTTTTGCCGCTAGCGTCTTAATTTTAGCTATATCGTGTGCCCTTTTTTGTGTATTTAAATACACACATACTCCTTGGATTTTTTCGCCCGGGGGCATTAAATCAAATCAGCTTCACGCTGTATCCCACACACTGCAGAGTAGGCAGAAGGTACCTAATGTTACAATTTTATTGTTACTTATACCGAAGCTAGCTATACTAAATGAGATTTATTTGTTATGAATTTCGTACTTTTTCTTCTTTAAATATTAATGAACAGGTTTTTTTGGTATTGTTTTTAAGTTACTTTATATTTCTGATGTGGTTAAAATAAAATATCTAAGTGCTTATAATAGAATATTTGAATAAAGAATATTTTGAATTTGAATTTAAACTAACTGTAAATGTAACTACAAGATGATGTCCATCAGTCGTACCAGCAATATCTCCTTGAATCCGCGGCACAACTCGTAGACGACCTTGCGCATGTGCGGCACCAGCGTGAAGATGCGCAGTGGCCGCACGCACCGCAGTATCATCAGCATCTGCGCGGCCGAGCCCGGCGGCACGCGCACCGGCATCCAGCACAAGAACGTCAGCGACACCTGCACACACGGCCGGTATATTGTGTTTGATTATATTTCGATTTATAATTGGTTTTATGGATCTGCCTCTAAAGAAAAAGAGAATCTTTACAGAATCACTGTCGTTTATAGAAGTGCGTGTCCATCTGTCAAGACCATTTTTCTCAAGAAGGTTCAAAATTCGCTATCTACGTTATTTTTGAGCATAGAAAGGTGGGGGGTACTGGAGGCGGAGGTAGGTAGATGTGTAAAGCGTCCACAGTAACGATGTGTGGTAGTGTGTAAAAGAAACAATTTATAGCTAATTAATTAATACATTTATATACACACTATAAAAGTCTTACTTACAATGTAAATAAAAACATCCAATACAGCTGCTGCATCTTTAAGATACGCTTTCGGCGTAAAAAATAAACCATCTGCTAATATCTTAAGAGCTAACTCTAGACTCATAAACACTACAAATCCATATTCAGCAATCTGAAAAATAAATAAGTGCTGTTTTTAAGTCGTTATAAAAATAATTAGCTTTATTTATAAATTTTATTGTATGTATAAGTACATAATGATATATCAAGTAAGTATTTAAGTATAGTTTAAAAATTATATAATTAAGTAAAACAAAATATTGTATAGTATAGTTTTACATAATACCTGCAACACAAAATTTTCCATAACTCTATAAGTCGGGGTTTCAAACATCATGGACAGGCAAGACATTGTTGTTACCATTATCATCACCCAGTCTAAATATGTAACAAGGCCAAGAAAGTTACTGAAAACAACAATAACCAATCCAAATTTATTTAATCTATATATTATTTAGAAGTAATCTTTAATATCAATTCAAAGATCGAAAATGACCAAATATTTTTGTATTCCAATTCTAATATTTTTTTGAATTATTAGTAAATTAGAAAATACATAAACATTGTTTTTTTAAAATTTACATTATCATAAAAATTATTTAAGAGGCGAGTCGTGACGCAGGAGCACAAGCGTGTGATTGTAAAAGTGGCAGGTTGTGGATTCGATCACTACTTCCGGAAATTAAATATTAAATTTTTTTTTCTTTCACTTCGGTATCAAGGCAAAGTGCGGCGTTGAGTTCCTCCATTCAACACGCAATACCTCCAGAATTCGGCGGAACATGGAGAGCGACGTGTCTTAATCTTAGGTTCTCTCTGACAACCTTGTTATATTTCAAGAAATGGCGGGAAGCTAAGAAAAAAGGCTATTAGTCTCACTGGAAGCTCTTATAGTGGACCTTCCTCTCGTTGCCAGTGACGGGGTCGCGCAGACGCGCGTCGTACCGCGCGTCCACGATCGCGCGACATATCTTGCGGAAGCGCGACTCACGCGGCACGATCAGCAGCGGCGTGTCGAATAGTGGGTGGTTCTCACGGAGGTCTTCTTCGCGTTGATTTCTATATACATTTGAAGTTTATAATAAAACTAGTGGGCCCATGCTGGGCTACGCCCGCTTGTAATAGAAATATTAATAAAGAAATTGAAAATTAAAGATTCAGTCAATTCAGTAAAACAGTTGTATAAAATAACTGTTACGGCAATTAGCAAATTTGTCGAACTAAATACTTAAAATTGACATAACTTTTTTATTTATGAACCGATTGTAATAAAATAAACCCTATATGTTTTCGGAAGCTTCCCAGAACCCAATAGTGAAAACCGCAGCTAAATTGGTTAAGTGGATTCTGAGATTAACGATAACAAACACACAGACAAAAAATCATTGTTTTGGGATCTATTAGGTTAATAAAGGTTCCCAATAACATTTTTTTTTAAATATCTTCCAAGTACAGACACCGACCCTCTTATGATTTTATTATAAGTGTAGATTATATATTTAGATCTAATTAGAGAGACTCGTATAGTATTGTAATCATCGACTTACAATATTATTATTACTAATTTAGATTCACGCTTTATCCCTAGTGCGATAGTCAGAAAGAACGGAGACGCTACGGTAAAAAAAATATTTTATTTCATTGATATTTTTTTAAATATGATTTTACTGATTGAAATAAAACAAGACACGAACACGAATGTTAAGGGAAGTTGATTAAAATACAATAATGAAAACTGCACCTAAATAGGTTACGCCATTTCTGAGTTTAGCGTATTTGCACAGACAAACACACAAAAAATGTAAAAAATATATTTTTTTAGGTTGATAAATTCCCTCTATTCATATTTTTTTCACAGCGACCATTTAAATTTTTATTACATTTATAGATATGTTAAGCAGACAATATTTTTACAAATGAAAATATTATATATCATTAAATCAACATTTTCAATTAAATAATTATGCAGGCATCTCCCTCTTTTTCATCATCATCATCAGCCTGTCCTCGTCTACTGCTGGACATAGGCCTCTCCAATGGCACGCCACTGAGCTCGATCTTCAGCTCTTCGCATCCAGCCACTGCCCGCGTATCTCCCTCTTTTTAAATTGAATTAATTTAAAGGAAGCTATAAAATATCAATTCTACCTCCTCATTTCCGCCTGCTGCCTCTTGGCTTGCAGCAGGCGTATGTCGAGGTAGGGCGGGCGCGCGCGCGAAGAGGGCACGACGCGCGACGCCGCGCCGATATCGCCGTTCTCTAGTAGATGCTCGTAGGTCTGCTTCAGCTTTATGGAGCCGCTGCGGACCGATCGACGGATAGATCGAGACCCGAATCTGATTTAAGTAAAATACTTCTTAACATAATATTTTTTTAAATTTTACGCTATATCCCCCACATAACAGGGTAAGCGAGAGAATCTAGTATTAACATACTGTTTTCCCCGTGCAGTGCCCAATTTTAAAGAGATTGAGAAATGTCCTTAATTGCCCCAAGCGGAAATCAAACCCACAGTCAATTACAAACCGGACAATGCGCCACGACGGATTTATATTTTAATTTCTTCGCTCTGGTGCTGAGGCAACAAAGCGCGGCGTTGGGTTGCGCCAATCAACACGTCATGCCTTCAGAATTCGGCGGAAAGTGAGGAATGGAGTGTCTTAGCACTAGCTTTCCTCTGCCTACCCTTCTGTGTGCGGGATACAGCGTGAAGCTGTTATAAATAACCTGTATGATAAATTTATTACTGATCTTATATTTACAAAATATCTTAAAACGGTTAAAAATTGTTAATGTGATTAAATATATAACTAACTTTTTCTGATCAACACGCAGTTGTTTAGCGCTGGAAACTGTTCCTTGTGATTTCAAGCCTGATTTTCCTCCTGTAGCCAACATGGCCGAGTCTCCCAGAACTAGGCGACGGTGGTTGTTCGAATCACTGAATTTTATGAATATCAATCATTATTAATTGCTATTTGGAAATAAATAAAATGTATTAATAATACTTAGATTATTATACCTTTAAATTATAGTAACAATTCACTACCTGGAAATTAAAATAAAATATAAAAATAAGAAGAAAATAAAAGTAATTAAAAAGAAAAAAGTAATAAAAATTATAAACATAAAAAATAACTTTTAATTATAATTGGAAATTATTTAAATATCATTTCAGATCACTTTTTTGATAATAAAAATGGTAAGAAAAAAAAAATACGTTTTTACGTAAATCGCACACACACACTCACTTAATAATAGACGCAACAACGTGCCGCCTCAAGGCGGAGCTGGGGCGTTGCGCGGGGGGCGCCACCGTCAGCGTCTTGACGAAGCACCGTTTGCGGTAGGGAAACGAGATTTTGTCCACGCCTATGTACTCAAAGGCGCGTCGCGACAGGTCCATGTGCACCCCGCGCCCGCCTCCCCCCTCCTCCTCGCCCTCCACCTCGCATACGAATTGTCGCATGAATGATTCGCGAACCTTAAAATAGACGTGAACAGGTTATTTCACCTATCCTATCTATTAGGATCTTATATGAAATATTTTTTTTATTCTCACTTTTTAAAACGCTATGCTGTATCTCGAATATAGCAAGGTAGGCAGAGGGAACTTAGAGTAAAGACACTCCGCTTCCCACTTTCCGTCGAAAACTGGAGGCATTACGTTTTGAGTGGCAGAACTCAAGGCCGCGCTTTGCCGCAATACCAGAGCGAACAAATAAAAATAATAAATATTTCATTTTCACAAGTGGAAATCGTATCCACATTTGTCGCGTTTACAGTCACACGCTTGTACTCCTGCGCCACGACTGGTCTTATTCAATACCTAAAAGTACCTAAAAGTTTATTTATATTTAGACTTTACATTTTATAGAATTGCGTGGATTTGAATGAAATACTATACATTATATAACTTTGGTATAACGTCAGTTGGTCTTGTAAACAAATGTAAATGGGTTAATAACCTATTCATAAAGGTAGAATTGATTAGTTGACATTTGTGTACAAGACCTTACGACGTCATATCATAACGGATATTTTTGTGATGTATTTAATACACATTAAAAAAATGTTAATATAATTAAAAATAATTGTGAATTAAAACTAATATTTTTAAATTTTTCATTACAGACTTCTCGTATTTATGTGTGAAAGTGCCACTAATATCACAAGATTTTTTGTTCAACTATATTGACTATAAAAAAGCGCATACCTTAGGCAAATTAAAATCACCCGGCACTTTATGTAGTTTAGTCATCTGTGGACTATCGGGAAACTTTTCAAATATTCTCAGACGAAAAGGCAGACTCTCTTTGATTTCAGCGCTCTGCTGACGATATCTCAATTGTTTCAACTTTTTAATATCTTCGTCCAATTCTAAATTGTCTAATATTACCGCTACGAAAAGTGACAGCACAATCTGTAATTTTTAAAACCCTTTTTTCATTAGAGACTAGTTATTACTCTACTAAGAATCTCTTTTTAATATCAACTCTTTTTTAAAATGATAAATAAAGAAGCTTTAAGAAGAGCTAAGCCTTTTTAAAGTAAGGAGCCTTACGCAAATTACGAGAAACGATCCCGAAGTGCCCTTGTTGCAGCTGGTCACTGTAGGATGGTCCTACACCTTTCTAGTGTAAGATTACATATTTTTCAATTCTACACCTATAATTTTTGCTTGCTTAAGAAAAGTGACACACAATGTCACATTTCGTCGATCCCCACTATTTTCCTTAACGTGTCACAAAATTTATGGATGGCCCCTAATAAGCTACTTTTTAAGTTTTATTTTGTAAAATTACGTTACCAATGTGACAAACAAGTGGTACAGTATGAAGTATATGGCAACTAGAGGTGTTAGTGTTTGGCTCGTACGAATCATAGTCTCGTCCATTACTTCCACCCACGCTTCTTGTGTTAATATTTGAAACATAGACATAAAGGCCTGAAACAAAATATGAACATAAATTAAAGTAGCTATATTTTAATTAATTTGTTAATATTTGAAGGAAGAAAAATAGATCGTGGAAAAATATAATCTAACTTTTTATTCATTTAGTTTAGTAATTAATCATGAATCATCAATTTTATGAATATTATATGTTATGACACAAAAACTGATGAAGTGCAAGTCAAACTAGCACACCTCCACCTCGAGTATCAATTTTGTATGAAATGAACTACAAATATAAATTTGCAATGGTTTTTTGTTCTGTGACAAATGACTATGGAGACCAAAAATCAAATATTCATAGATTTACCTCTGGAAATGTTTCAAACTTCGTAAATTCACACAGAAAACAAAACAATTGCATTGATATAGACGAACTTATTATTAGCAAGCACATAGTGAAGATTATGAGGCTTCCCAACTTTTTGCCTGGCCCAAAAATCTTATATACAAATCCTTCAAGGAGTGGTGATGCTTTAATAAGGCGTACTACTCGAAGTACCTAAAAAAATTAAGAGTACCTAATTTAGTTATGAGTTACGAAATAGTGAGACCTAAAAATAATTTCGAAGCCGTCGTGGCGCAGTGGCACAATCATGTGACTGTAAACGCGACGATAGTGGGTTTGATTATCACTCGGGGAAATGAATTATTATTCGTTAATATTTTTATTTCTTCGCTCTGCTAAAAGGGCAAAAGCGTGGCATTGAATTTCGTCTCTCAACACTGCCACATAAATTCAGCGGAGAACGGAGAAGGGAGTGTTTTAACACTAGGTTCTCTCTGCTTATCCCTCTATATGCGGGACCCATCGTAATTCTGAAAAAAAAAACATTACAAAAAGTTTTTAATTAATACCTGAAAATATGTAAAGCCTGACATATACAGTTGGGGTATTATGTGAACGGTAGTGCCGATTGCCAGAAGAAGTTCGAATTTGTGAACTGAATGTTTAAAATATCCCTTCCAGCCCAAACACCATATTTTTATTAGAGCTTCCAGGTCTAAAAATATTGTGAATGCAATCTAAAAAAAAATACTATTTGATAAAAAACATTGATAAAAAGATTGGTGTAATGTACACTGATATAAAAAATATGTAATTTAAAATTACCTCGATATAATAATATTTTTCATAAAAAAACTCTCTTGGATTATCATCGTGTTTAAAGTTCATAGTGGCTGTGATAATCCCATTAGCTAATACAACACCCATCACTATAAGTCTGAAATATGCTGATCGAAGCATTTTATGAAATATTTCTGGTGCACTTCCTAAAAAAATATCACAATAATTATTTTAAATTGTATGACTAGAACTCTCTCTCTCTCTTCTTGTAGGAATGAATTATTTAAATTTTCTCGCACCAGTAAGTGTAATAATAATTTTAATAATTCCTCTCCCATAGCGTAAACCTAAAAATATATATGAGTATACATATATAACTTAGTTTCAATTTAATATCGTAATGTTAAATACCAGAATGTTTGTTTTCGTCTATTGTAACCAATTTCCATCCATTATCATCACCAGTAAAAAATTGGGTTGTACTTCCTTTTGTAATAGGATTTCTGACACCCCACATTTGCTGGAATTGAACTCTTATCTCATTGAATGTTTCAGTGATAACAGCTATGAACACATTCTTTACCAACCAGGCAAGAAAGAATATCATTGTGCTGAAAATATACATATCATTACATTTACATTATGTATGCTGCATATTGTAATTCATCAAAACCTATACAGTACTTTCCGTTGATCTTCTATTATGAAATTAGGATTTATAAAAAAGTGCAAACTTACAGTATAAAAAAATGTAAAAAAAACCCGGAAATTGGAACTTTACAGGTTTTACAATTCCATACAAAATTAACGGTAAGCCGTAAGTTAAAGCCGCAGTTTGTCAAATTTTATAAGTTGTACTTCCTGTCCAATTATAATCATGAAATAGGTACAAATCCTCGGTGGGCGACAAACAATAATAAAAAAATTAAAAAATCAGCTTCACGCTGTAACCCGCGCACATCAGGGTAAGCAGAGGGAACCTAGTATTAAGACACTCCGTTCCACGCTTTCCGCCGAATTCTGGAGGAATTGCGTATTGGGTGATGAAACTCAACGCCGCGCTTTGCCTCGTCACCAAAGCGAAGAAAAGAATATAAATTTATTCGTTCGGATCGAACCCACAACCAGTAATAATTTGAATGTTTTGAATTTTTCACACTTTGTGCCCCTGCGCCACTACTGGTCTACCTTGCTATAAACAATTAAACATACAATATTTAATTTTAGATTTACGGAATTAATTTAAATAAAATACATACCTAAAATAAAGTGCTGACCTCCATGTTGGCAATGAATCTATTGCTCTATACATAATAAAAACCCAACCCTCTTGAGATGATGCTTGATAAACAGTGAACAAACTGGTTGCTAAAATAATATACAATTTTTTTAGTTTTACAGAATTTAGTGTTAACGCACTCAAGGTACTCAAATTTGGAAACAGCGTGTTGAATGGCGGAACTCAATGCCGCACTTTGTGTACTTACCAGTGTAAAAGACACAAGGAAAGCAAGTGGGGATCAAACCTACAATAGTAGTAGTCAGACACCATTCTGGCCTCAAGCTAAATGATTGCAATAAACAAATTATTTTATTCTTGGAAATTTTAAATAATTATTTTTGAAACATTTAAAATACCTACACATGTCAGGAGTTCATCTGGTTGGGTGATATTACATTGGGGAATCACCTAATGTGAAATAGTTAAAATAGTTAAAGAATATTTTTTTACCAAATTCTTCAAATCCATTAAATCCCATTATATATTTAGATAAGTTGAGCTTCATACATTTCATGCCTGCAGGGCACTGGTACCCAGAATTTGGTTCAGGTGAACAAAACGTGTCAGGAATTGCTAATGAATTAATAGTGATTTCACTAAAAAAAAATATTACAAATAAGTGTTGTAACATAAAATAATGTACAGTCAAAGCTCGTTATTCACTGCTTTTGCATTAATGATTTTTAATATTAGTATTTTTATTCTAATATTCTTATTCACGGATGTATTCAGTACAAGCAAAAAGCTCAGTCTTCTGTTAGAGCATCGGCTTCATTTAAATACCGTTAGCATGCGCCGAGTGCAAAGAATGGAA
The DNA here is from genome assembly GCF_056956725.1 of Heliconius melpomene rosina. Taxonomy (NCBI): domain Eukaryota; kingdom Metazoa; phylum Arthropoda; class Insecta; order Lepidoptera; family Nymphalidae; genus Heliconius; species Heliconius melpomene. The sequence continues at coordinate 11,843,691 of NC_140389.1, read as the reverse complement.
ATCCTAAAGAAATAAATTAATTTTTAACAAAAACAAAAACCGACTTCTAACAACGAACTAAAAAGTGAAAAATAATTTTACAAAGATTTTATAATTTTGAAGTCGGTGTCAAGCTAATGCTACAATACCTTTACTACAATATCTAATTACTAAGCCTGTTTGTTTTACTTGGCACCGACTTCAAAATTATAAAATCTTTGTAAAATTATTTTTCACTTTTTAGTTCGTTGTTAGAAGTCGGTTTTTGTTTTTGTTAAAAATTAATTTATTTTACGATTTTAAGTGATGGGTAGATCTTAAAATGATGCTTCTTAAATGAGTGGTGATGGTGGTGGTAGTGCTTGTCAACGAGTGGTTGTGGTTGTCCCATATAAAACTTCATTTAATTAGGTATTATTTTTGTGCAAAGTAACATTTTGGTATATTGACAAGAACATACATAAAAAGTATTCGGGCGAATTGGGAATCTCCCTTCTTTCAAGTTGGTTGAAAATGAGAACATCCTCTTTTTTGAGGTTGGTTGAAAAGAAATGCAACCATCAGGAATCTCACTTCTGACATCAATTTTTGCTTGTCAAAAGTTTTTGCTTGTAACTATTACAGTATAATCAATTTTTTACCAAAAAAAACAAACTTTCTCAAATTTCTCCGGATTCCATGATCGAAACCTAACCAAACTTTTACCAAATTATCCTTGAAGTGTATCCTTTCAAATAAAAAAAGAATCATCAAAATCGGTTGGCGCGACATTGAGTTATTCGGCTATTAGTCGCGCACATGCCTAATGCAAATTTAAGACTTATGTGATTTTCTCATGGATACCATTGTCAGACATGGACCAAAAAAAAATGGGACCATTCGGGAAGCTATACCTTTCAAATAAAAAAAAATTATCAAAATCGGTTCACCCAGTTAAAAGTTATGAGGTAACAAACATAAAAAAAATAATAATAAAAAAAAAAAAAAAAAATACAGTCGAATTGATAACCTCCTTTTCTTACAGAAGTCGGTTAAAAAAAAATTATAGGCAATATTGAAAGTATGATGTGTATGCCACTATTTTTATTAGGCATTTCTCTTAAATCCTATGAAATGAGCCATGTTCGCTTATATGTATATTTAATCCAACTATCACTAGGTAGTTTTAGTAAGTTTTATTAATAAGTCCAGAAGTTGAATTTTATAATTTTCAGCTGTGACACAGTTTACACTAGTATGGCTGCTAACACTCGCATCAACTAAATTGTTGTCTAGTCTTTTCCATATTTCAACTAAATTATAGTGTATATGTAACATTTCATTACTGAATAAAGCATTTATTTATTTATTTGAAGGAAAAAAAATTACTTATTTTAGGCCTGGACAAAATGATTTATTCTAGTCGAGGTCACCCTCGTTAGCTTGAAATTATGCAGGTCCTCCTCCTGACATGACTGCTTTACTTCAACCCATTGACTAAGGAATAATACAGACCTTTTAGTGAAGATTTATAGATAGCAAATATGTAGCTTGTGTGTATTCTTTATGAGGATTTATCTGGTTAAGGAACATACTCTTATTTTTTAAAGGCAAATTCAAAAAGCTACAACTGAATCAATCAGAATTCAAAAACTTTTTAAAAGCAACAAAGCATGTTAAAAGTACAGGATTCTTTAAACACTTGAATAAGCCTATATAATAATAAAAATTAATAAATGTATAGTTGATGAAAGAGCCTTTAAATTGATTTGAATTAATTACAAATTTTTACTTTTCAAATATTTTTTTTCAGAATGGATCTCCTTGAATACAGTAGAAAATATTAATGGTTTCTGTATTCATGGAATATTGGTGGAACATAAGCTCCATGAATAAGGAGCTTTTATTGTATATTATATTCTAAATAATTTTAAATATTATTTTGAATACTAACTTTGGGTCTGTATTATTTCTAACACAGTGATGAGTTAATTCTCCAAAAAATTGCACTCCCAACAGGCTATATAAGGACATGAAGAAGAGAAAAAATAATGTCACATTGTAGATTTGCTGGCTTGATCTCCTGCAAAGAGCCGTTGAATTATAAGATATTCTTTTTTTTCAGCTTTAAACAGTATTCTCCATTCCCAATTTCCTGCCCTTTTTGGGGTGGAATTAAATACCAAATTTTGTCATTCCAAAGAGAGGACATAAAAATATCATAAACATATAACCAACAATCAACTCTAATATTTCAAAACATGTTTTAGAAACAGCCTTTGTCTTATAAAATTTATTTAAAAGGCAATAAAAACTAAAGAATTTCAGATAAACTTCATTAGTCTCTAACACCTTTTAAAGTAAAATCAATTAATGTTATATTTAAATGATTATGTCTAAACTTACTTAAATATCTGATTAATTCTAGACTTGGGCATAGAAAATTTCAAAAATACTCTGAGAAATCTAATCATTATGAGAGGCCTTGGAGCACGCAGGATGCTTAAGTAACTATATCTTGGCACAATCCCAGTCAATTCAAACATTTGGAGTAAAACAGACACCCAAAGGAAAAATACCATGGAAGCATCAAATTGGCACCAGTGATCCTTTAAATAAGCAACATCACCCTGTCAAAAGTATAGTTTATTAAATTCTTTAAGTATAAAAAAATTGGCTTATATTCTAAAGTAATTATTATACCTTCAAAATTCCTCGTATATGCATTTTTGCAATCATTTCTGCTGTAAACAGAAGTGTGACACAACAGTCGACTGCAAATGTAATAGTTTGTAGGTATGGGTACTTTTCGAAGGACTTTGGGGTATTTAAAGAAACAGACATCAAACTTAAGAGAGCGCAGAACCTTAAAATTCTTCTAACCCATAGCTGAAAAATATAATTTAATTGAAATGTATTTGTGCAGTTTATATTTGAAATAGAACAAAAATATTAATTTGCTTCTTTTTTGTCATATTGAGAGTACTCACCTTATTTACCCATTCAATATCAGCACTTTCATTAAGTGATTCTTCAGGACCATAGTCCGCGAGGACAGGTTCTCCCTTTAAACTCTGTTTTCGGCCCAACATAATGGAATTTCTTAAATATATCCGACTGTAAACTACATTTTAAAAATCATTTATAGAATAATAAACAACTATTTATTGTTGATATAATACAATAACGTTTTTCTTTCATTCTGCGTAATTGAAAGTATTGTAAATCTTATATGATACTTAAAAAATTAATTGATTTGAAAGATATATATTAAAGCAATTTCAAATACTGTGTAATTGTATTGATTATTTCAAAGTTCAAACCACAGAACACATTTACTTGGTTCAAACTGTGTACAGATTACATTATTCTGAAACTTTTGACGTTAATGTTTCACAGCTTTTGGTGAAAATCGATCCGTCGTAGCGCAGTGGCACAAGGGTGTGACTGTAATGCGACGGTTGTGGCGTCGATCTACATTTATATTTCATAAATTTATATTTTCAATTCTTCGCTCTGGTGTCGAGGCAAAGAGCGGCGTCGGTACAACGTGACGCTGATAGACACCACTTTTGTTTAGCTTGTGTTTACAAAATTACACTTACAGAGATCATACTTTAATGAAACTACTATACTTTACATATTACGAAACAATAAAAAAGCATACCGTACCGTAGTAAGAAACACTTACAATATTAAATTTTATGGTATCTGTGTTTTTTTGTCATTGTAGTTGTCAATGCTTGTAGTTTGAAGTTTCATACTTGGTATCCCAGCCACAGAACACATTTACTCAAAGAATGTTCACTTCATACTAAAAAATGGGTGACAAAACGATGCTGCTGCCATCTCTGTGCCTGCCCCCAAAACACAATTTGCGGGAAATTCTAAATTTGGCTTTAACCCTTAAATGCATGATTTTTCCTTTTTAAATATAATAAATTGAAACAAGTAGTTACTTAAATATAGAATAACAGAAAAATAAAGAAAAAATTTTTTTTTTCAAAAAAGTATATTTTTATAAAAAAAAATTACTGATGTAGATCTACATCAGTATGCATTACAGTTAGTATTAATAATCTAGCTTATATACTATTTCTATTTTACGACTGTCTTCGAATTAGGCTTACTGTAGTGAATGAAAATCTTTGAAACAGTTATTTCTCTGATTTAGACACAACGGTACATTACATTTGGTACACGACCATTGTGTGGTGCCCTTACAATTGGGCATCTTGCACCGTAATCGATTGGCAAATACAGGCCAATGTTCAAACCCATCTACGCGCACATCTTTTAAAGGAAGCGGATGTTGCGGACCTTTTGGTTTTTTTATTTGTAGCTCCCGTTCTAGAGAGGAAGTACTGGGTCGTCCTCTTTTACTACCACAAGAAATACCTATATTGCACAGTGTGTCAGCCAAACAATTGCGAAACTCCCCAAGATTAGGCAGTTGCTTTTTTGACACACCTTTAGCAATCAGATTGGTTTTCAGAAGGACCCATGAGTTTATTGTCGTGAGGTCCAGTAGGTGATAAAACAACCGTAGGTACCATTTCCGGCTCTTTACTCGAATCCGATAGCGTCCTAAGAAACTGTTCATCAGGTCGACCCCGCCCATATGCACATTGTACTCTTGCACAATTTTGGGATAAGGAATGTCAATTTTTTGTTTAGCCCTCTTATCGTATCTTGATACTTTGCTAACAGGCTCGGCGCCAACGTAAGTTGATAATAGAGTGACTACTTTATTGTCTTTCCACGCAGTGACCAAAAAGTCTACTCCATCTGAATGAGAAACGCGTTCCTCATATGTACCTCTCCGAACAGAAGTTTTCATTAGTTCCTTTTTGTCAGGGAGTCGACAATTCGGTAGCCTATTTTGCTGAATAGTTCCGACACATTGTATACCCTGTTTATTCAAGTAATGTACCAAAGGCAGGGATGTGTAAAAGTTATCGAAAAATACAATATGATTGTTCATCCTTGGTATAGCTCTCGCCAAACGTATGACGACGTTATTTGTTATTCCGAGATCAGGCTCATCGGCTAGTTTGTCTTTGTTTTTTTCTTGTCCAGAATAGACCTCAAATCTGTAAGAATATCCCATGAGATTACAGAGAACATAAAGCTTGTAACCCCACTTGTGAGGCTTATTTGGTAAATATTGCTTTAGAAAATGTGCAATTTTCGTTGAACACATCTGTTCATCTATAGAAAGTCGTTGATCTATTGCAACTGATGAAAATGTCGTATTTAGCTGTTCTATCACAGGCCGAATCTTATGGAGGCGATCGTGATCGGAATGGTCCCGCGGAAGATGTTCATTGTTATCGTTGAAATGCAAGTAGCTCCTAATCATCTCAAATCGATTTACCGGCATTACGCTCTTTACAGGATCGTACCCAAACTTGGAATGCCAGTATGAGCGTACACTAGGGAAATGCTCCACTGACATTAATAAAAGAATTCCTATGAATTTTTTTAGCTCCCCAACACTAATACTGAAAGATATTGAAGGGTTTTTTTGTACTGCATATAAATTGGTTTCATCAACAATTTTTTGAAGAAACTCTGGTGTGAAGTAGTGCAAAAAACATTTATATGGTGTATCGAGTTCAGTTACAGCAGAGTCTGTTGTGCTTGGTTGGTGAATTAATTTTGATTCGTCATACATCAAACTGTCTTTTTTCCAAATGAGTTTCCTTTTATCAAATTCTACATAATTCGCATGACCTTCTTGCATGGGTAATGAAAAAATAACTTCACTCGATGGGCCAGGCAGATCTTGAACTAGTGGTGGATCACTATAGGTAGGATCTTCATGATCCTCTGCCTCCTCGTCCTCCAATTCTCTAATCATTTCTCTTGCATTCTCAAAAAAGGTTTCTTCATCTTCACTGTCATCTTCCAAGCCATCCTCAGAAATATTTCCATCTCCTAAAGCCGCCAGAAGTTGTTCAAAGTCTTTATCTGCCACTCTACGGGACATTCTGTAAAAATAATTATAAAATACGAATCAATAAATTACGTATCTATAACAAATAAGTCAAAAAAGAAAAAAACATATTATACGTATAGTACAACTATTCCTTATCGATTTTGCATATTGATGTATTTCTACATCAAAATTATTCCGCAGATTTTTACAAAAACTGTTATTGTATTCTAAAAAAAAACAACGTAATGTGTTCTTCTTACCTTTATCCTCTCGTAAATCACTTTTTGCACGAAATAATACTATTTAGTATTCACTAAAATGAAATTACAACTTTACCGCCAAAGTGTGTATTTGAAAATGTCGCGTCAAGTTGTCAAATTTAGACAAGCAAAAAAAGTGAACTGTCATATCATGAAAGTTTGCGTTCAAAAATTATGATAGATATTTTTAGCACCTATTAAAAGTAAAACATACTGTGTTCGAATTACCGTTTAGAAATTATATACGGAAGAAAACACTGATGTAAATATACATCATCATGCATTTAAGGGTTAAATCGATTTTTATTCAAAAGCCAGAATTACTACTCTTTCAAAATCATTTGGAAGTATTATTATTTAAATTATGTAATACCTCCAAATGAGTTTGAAAGAGTCTGAATAATTTATGGTACAATAATAAAAAAATAATGCAGAAATAAAACGAATAAATACTATAAATGTTTTTTATTGCTTATAAACAAATTCAATATATTTTACATTTAAATAGACAATTATAAGCACTTTTGAATCGTCGACATATAAACAAAAAGCTACCACCGGTTCGGTAGGCAGTTCTGCTGAGAAGAGTCAATAGTATATTTAACTATTACATTAGCTGGCAGCTATCTTGCATGATATTCAATAGACAACAATTAAAACAATTAAAATAAACTGCTAATGATAACAATATTGCAACAAGACAAACTTGCCCTTACATGTTAGAAACAATAACAAAACAATTACAGATAATGATAAAAATAATAAAATAGATATAATGAATTTAATACAGTCGAGGCAAAGCGCGGCGTTGAGTTCTGTCACTCTACAGTGGGGAACAAAGTGTCTTAACACCAGGTTCCCTCTGCTTACCCTGCTATGTGCGGGATACAGCGTGAAGCTGATTTGATTTAAATCTAACATTAATATACCATTACTTATTTTTTAATATATCTATTTTCCTTTTTAACGATTTCTGATAATCTGCAAATTGTCTATTTTTAACTGTACAAAATCTTTTTACTGTTATGTGGAAGACACTATTACATATAAAATGAACATTTTCTTTAAAATGTTCCTCACATTGGGCAAGAAAACTAAAATTTACATCTTCTTCCAATTTACAAATTACCAGTTTTTTGAGGTTTAAAGAATATGATAATGTTTCGAATAAATTATTGCACATTGTGGCACAGTTCTCAACACATCTAATAAAATCTTCAGATACATAGTTTAACTTCTTTTTAGCATTATCATATTCTTTGAAATCCATGAAAGTGTACAATAATACATTATTGGTATGTTTAAGTTTTAAAACTGAATCACAAACCTTGCATTTATTGCCAAGGTTCTTTAATAAAAATCCACAGACATATGCACAAGCTTGTAATTCTTGTGCATCAGATACACTTTCTTGAAAGGATGACTCCACAAATGAGAGCATCTCTGAAACAATTTGACTTTCTGATTCTGTGCATGTGCCTGTGGGAGAGGTTGTGGTTAAAAATTCCTTGTAATCTGACATAGAACTACAATCATCTATTTTACAGTTTCCTGACCCTAAATGAGCAAGATTGGATAAAATCGCCGTCTTCAGGCCAGCAACAAATTGCCCTGAAGTTGGATTATAATTTGATCCGCAATTCCCTCTAATAGTGCCAAACAAATTTTCTAAAGAATCTTGCTGAAGACGGCGAGTACATAAAGCTTTTATTTTATGTTATATTTTTAAATTATTATACAACCTTAGGATACTATTAATTGTCCATATCCAACCTTCCTTAGATGGGGGCGAGCTATGACATCCTACAAATGTACAATTTTCAAAAAAGTCATACATTTTCTTCAAATGATCCAAATGGGGAGAATTGTCAGTCATGTTGGTACAGTGTGGCTTTCCTTTCTTTCGATCTGCAGAATCACTATTTAAGCAGTCAAATAATTTATCCATATTTGATACTAAATTTGCAGTGACTGTTGCCTCTCCAGGTAGCAATCCTGAAAATTACAAGAGCTAATAAAGATCATGTTACAGAAACTAAAATCAACATGTCATTGTTAGATGAATCTTCTTGTTTAAGCAATTAAAAGAAAATTAAAGAAATGGTTTAGTTTTAAGATTAATTCAATTTTAGTCGTAACTATAAGATTTTTTTAAATTTCTCTCTGTGTTTATGTTTTAAAAATGTTAATTAATATTTAATATTTTATTTTTACATATATATCTATCTATTTTAGGTTTTCATGTGTAATTACCATATTTGTGATTTCTTCTTTATGTGAACCAATAAACAGAAAAAAAAGTTAAAACAATACCTTGAGATGTTTTGGCAAACATCCCCGCGGCAACTGAGTGACTTAGTACTTGAGCAGCAAGGTTCACCCTCATTTTCTGCTTAGCATTTGGACACATATGATCCTGTTTTAATTTGGGTGCGAATACAAAATTTCCATCACCATTGTCTATTTGGAAGAAATTTACTATGTGTTCCCATTTGGCTATACCTATAATGTAATAAATGAGACTTTATGTTAAAAAATATTTTTTTCAACTTTCATTTAACTATTAGTAACTAGAAACTCGTACTTTTGACAGGACTATGCATATTTGTGCTTTATGCATATTTTTGATAGTAATAAATTTAAAAAAATATGTAATTTTTATGTAAATTATGATAACATAAAATTACCTTGTCCTTCAACATTGTTTGATGTAATATTAGTATTACATTTTATATTGTATTTTAAAAATAAATTTCTGAAGCATTTCAGTAGGTGAGGTGGATCAAATATTGTTATAATTTCTTTTCCCTGAAACATAAAATAAGGAGCTTCTTTTGAAGCTCCCAAAATCTTTAGTGATCTTCTATTAACACCGCCCATATCACAAACTGTGGCTGCTATATGTAAACCATTTTCAAAACATTTTTGTATAATCTGGAAACAAAAATACAAATAATAAATAAAGCAACTAATTTTATAAATCAAGTTCTCACTTATAGGCATATTTGATATATGAGAATTAGAACTTACTTCTTTTATTAGAACAGATAATCTATCTGCTGTCACATTGGAGCCTGACAAATAATATGCAACAGGCTGCTTAATTTTTCTTCTTATGCCTCCCAGCATAAACACGAGTGCATGTGTAACTTCATTTGGAGATCTACCATGTTTGCCATGGTCTTGGTAACCTTCTATTTTGTCTTCTTTAACATTATATGACAAATGTTTTTTTATTGACATTTCATCAAACATTAACACATATTCATTATTAACTGGGTCTTGTTTTTTAGAATGTTTATTTAAATTAAGAAAAATTTTTTCATTTATGCCCACATTCAAGTGAAATTTTCTCAAAATGTGTTTTAATGTGGATGGTGCTGGAAGGCACCAAAGACGTCGCAATAATTGATAAGTGGATGGTGATCTCTTGTAAAGCCTTAGTGCAATAATTTTTTGATCAGTGTCCCATCTTCTAGCTACATATTTTCTCTTTGCATTCTTTAGTTCCCCTTGTAGAAGTAATGCTAGTGATGGGGTTAGGTGTTTTATTAAACCTTGTACTGCTTCATTATCGTTTAGGATGTTTAACATATGCTTTAATTTGATGTTTTTAATTTGGTTTTTCAGCTTATGCACTTTTTTCACATAATTTCTGCATTTTTTATATATAATATAATTCTTTTTACTCATTGTAGATTGATCATTAACAGGCAATGTCTGAAAAAAATCCGTGTACTTAAAAGGAAATTGTAATAAAATATTTATTTAGAATAGTAGATTAGAACAAAACACTAAGAAGATGATCTACATACTTTTTGATCTAGTTCTGTTATTTTCTTATTTAACACACCAGAAGGGCCCGGTTGAGGTTCATCCTTTAATGTATCCAGTATAATATTATCACCCACATCACTAACATTTACCTAAAAAACTAACAATATATTTTCGATATAGTTGTGTACTTTTTCTAAAAGAAATGGGAATATAAAAGCAATGAGAAACAAAAATGCTAAAAACAGGTTCCTTGTTTAAGCGCCGAAAACAAGTAGTAAGTTCGCCATTTGCAAATGCTAATGATACCATTGCCATATCAAAACATAATCCTACTACTGTACTTTAAATACCGGTTACATAAAATGTTTCTCATATCGAAAAACATTTTATCACGGTGCCTTACATACATGAACTATTATGAAGAAAGTTATTTATTAAACATTAAGTAACTAAATCGTGAATTAAAATTAAATTCTTAGAAAAATATTCTTAGAAAAACTACTAATTAGTAGTTTTACTTTAATATAGCAACTGGACACGGGTCCCCCGTAGGTATGTCGCCCAAGCTCCTAAGGAAGTCGACCGGGCCTGATCCCAGCAACAGAATGTTTACACTCAACAATATTTAAACTCTGAAGTCCTTGTTTGAAGTTGAACAATTATTCTATATGAACATTTCGTGTGATTATCCATAGAAGTTCTAATTGTACTTGAGCTTAATCATGTCATATAACTTATGAACGCAATATAAAATGTATAAAATATAGTAATAGTACAAAATATATAAAACAGCCGTTTTTTACTTTAATCATTTGATCAATAGTGAAGATTTAATTTTCTTATAAAAATGTTCATTTATATGAGTAAAAAGGTTAGGAATATATGTCTCATTAATATAAAATGATAAATCTTTCATAATATAACATAATATATTTTAAATTCCAGATTGCTATTCCAAAACAATCAAATGTGAATTGTTTGGCATGGAATCATTCTTCAGGGTATATTGCGGTCGGAGGAGAAGATGGGATGTTAAAAGTATTGAAATTAGAATCAGGTAAAGTTAAATAATTTTTCATAATTAAATACTAACAGAAGTATGTTAAAATATTAAAGTTATTAATAATAATTATTTTAAAAATATGTAGGCGGAAGTGGAAACCTTTCTATGAATCTTAGTCTGGAAGGTCATACAGGACAAGTTTGTGTAGCTGTATGGAATGAAGTTTTTCAAAAACTGACTACTAGTGATGAGCATGGTGTTATAATTGTTTGGATGTTATATAAGGTGAAAGTTATTTTAATATATCTTATACATTTTTTTATTTTAGTTTTTGATATTTTTTTACTTAATACTATTTGTATTTCTTCTATCCTATCCTATATCTTATAAAACAAAGTCGCTTTTCGTGTCTGTCTGTTGTTTCTAACTCTTCTTCTTCTAAACTACCCAATGGATTTTGATGCGGTTTTCACCATTAGGTCGAGTATTTTTCGTAGAAGGTTTATATATAGTTTATTATTTGTACATTCTTATGTAAATTAACATAAATACGATAAATATGTATAAAGTCCTACCTGTTGAGACACTTTCGCGCATGCGCTGCTTTAATGGTAAGTACTACATAAAAATAATGTACTAGAGTATTGTGCGTCTTAATAAGATCTACAAAAAAGTCCGCGAGAGCATATTCGTATCTTTTAAGAATAACGTGTAGTGATCATATTTCTGTCTAAAAATAATAATTTCAATAAATTTTTTATTGTGAGCGATATTTTTCCATAATAGTATTAATCCTTATCCTTTAAAATACTTTATTAAATTTCTACGTTAAACGAAGATAAAATTTGCTTTTTACACTATTTCGAAATTGCGAATAGCTTTACAGAAAAACGCATTTAATTGTTGATACATCCCGCCGTTGACACATCAGCTATGTTTCACTTATCCCTTACTCTCAGCATATAAATAAGTATATTAGTTACGTTGGCCATTTAATATAGATCAAAACTGTTTTTTACTGTTTTTCATTTAAATAAGTACTTTAGAAGTTGTTACAATATCAAAAAATCCTTGCTGCGAAACGGCTCGCCACTCGCCATGCGTCCCGCGACGTTTTGCTTATACAAGCGCGTCCGCTGCGCCCGTCTGCCTTACACGCATCGGTGGTTCAGTGGTAGAATGCTCTCCTGCCACGCGGGCGGCCCGGGTTCGATTTCCGACCGATGCATTCTATTTAATTTCCTCACAGGCAGCCATGTAGTGCTTGCTTTTCACCAGGGACAGAATACCCTCTTCAGCATTAACCACAAGCTCGAAAAAAAAATCCGCCTGCCTCTATAGCAGCGAAGATTTAGATGTGTTTGCACGTATTGGATATTTGGAGTTGAATGTATTATTTCAGCGTGATATATTTGATTTCATATTTTTGTAGTAGTTATTAGTAGGTAGGTTTTTGTTTATAATTTCTTCCGTTTAAAAATGGTCATTTAACTAACTAAAAATAGTCATTTAAATATATTTTAATAAATACTTGAAAAGATTAGTAGCACAGATTTAAAATTACGGTACATACTAAAAAATCCTTGCTGTGTAAAACAATTGGAAAATCCTTATTGAAACTACGAAAATGCGGGTTGCATTAGGGTTTAATTAATTTTCACATTATCTTAAGTGCTTTGCAAACATACATTATATGAATAATCCAGTAGTAAAAGCGGGCGAAGCCGCAAGGGGATCGCTAGTTATAATATAAAAAAATGTTTTATGCAGGGTTCTTGGTATGAAGAGATGATTAACAATAGAAATAAATCTACAGTAGCAAGTATGGCTTGGGGTTCAGATGGTCAAAAAATTTGTATAGCATATGAAGATGGTAAGTCTCAACATTAAAAATTCATTACAAATATATATGTATATGTTTCATGACTATGTATATTTTTTTTCAATATTTATATTTACAGGTGCAGTTATAGTGGGTTCAGTAGATGGATCCAGAGTATGGGGAAAGGACATCAAGGGTCCAGGCTTGAGTGCAGTTCAGTGGTCTCCAGACAACTCTTTACTTCTTTTTGCATTATCTAATGGAGAACTTCATCTTTATGATGATCAAGGAAATTTTACAGTATGTATGCTGTTTTTATGGTGTGGCTCTTGTATATTGTATGTTTTAAATTATTTTTATTGTCCCTGACTTGTTCTCTCAAACACATAATATGTATTAATTAGTTGTGTTTGTGTCAATTTTCTCACAAATCACATCAATTAAAATTTTTATTTGACAATTATACAAGACAAAATGCGCTGTTGAATTCTGCCTCTTAACAAGCACTGTCGAAAATTTGGCAGAATGTGAGGAATGGTGTCTTAAAACTAGGTTTCCTTATGCCTGTTCTGTTATGTGCGGGATACAGTGTGAAGCTAGGAGATAAGTTGAGGATGGAATATCTAAATAGTGAGATGTCTCTCTTAGCTCTTCTATGCGGAAGATGCATTGAGTTAAAAAAGTTATTCAATGTTTTATGAGATCATTTCATGAATTTTTAAAATGTATTGTTAAATTGTGAACAATGTTGTGTGTTATTTACAGATGCAAGTTGCAAGTAGTGCCGTACCTGGCTTAATGGAGATAGTTTGCATAGACTGGTTTGCTGGTAGAGCTCCAACCAATAGACCTGTTCTTGTAATATGTTATAAGAATGGAATTCTACTATTAATGAAGTGCTGCACTGAAGAGGGTTAGATATAATATTCACTTTCTTTTTATGGATTTTTAATTTTTTTTACTTTCATGCTGTAATCCGTATATTGCAGTGTAGGCAGAGATTTACCAGTTAACATTTTACTACAAACCATCAACATCTAAAGACCTCAAATATTGTCAATGTTATAATTTTTGTTTACATAACATAATTACAATTTTCAATAAAATGAAATACTTTTATTCCCAAAGTAATGTTTTAACATTGTTTTGATATTTTTAGCTTCACACTGTATCCAGTATATAGCAGGGTAGGCAGAGGATATTTCATTTCTGAAATGAGAAACCAGTTGTAGCGCAGGGGTACAAAGTTTGGCTGTAAACGCGACTAGTTGTGGTCTCGATCCCCTCACGAGGAAATGAAATATTTATTTAAATTTATATTTTCATTTCTTCGCACTGGTGTCAAGGCAAAGCGCAACGTTGAGGTCCGCCGCTCAATACATAATGCCTTTTGAATTCAATAGAAAGGTAATGGAGTATTTTAACAATAGGTTCCCTCTGCCTACCTTGCTATATATAGGAATCTAATCAACAACCTATCGCGTTTACAGTCGCACGCTCCTGCCCCTGCGCCACTATGGTCGTGTTTTTGTTAACTACTAGTAGTTGTAGTTGTAGCTGTAGTTGTTAAATATTACTTATATAAATTTTATGAAAGGCGTAGTCTATAATTTTTGTAGATAGTATCGTCATAGATACGAAAATGACAATAATCGATTCCCACTGGAATCATAACGGCAATGTGCTCGCTGTGGCTGGTCAAACACAGGAGAAAACTAATGTCGTACAATTTTTTACTGCTTATGGAGAGGTATGTAAATGACTAAAAGGTCACAAACTGTATATTGAGATAACTATGATTATACTATAATTTTTTAAACAATATGTATTGTTTAATTAATAGTAATGACAGTAGTAGTTGCGGATTCGATTTCCCCTCGGGGTAATATTTATATTTAATTTATTTTCATTTTCCCGCACTGGGAGACTAACAGTTTCGTTAAGTTCCGCTAAGCGCATGTATGACCATGCTCTCTCTCGAATATTGGACGGTAAGTGATGAGACGAGTGTCTTAACACTACTTTTTTTTCGTCTCCCCTGCTATGTGGGAAAAAGCGTGAAGCTGCTTTTTCACTTTTTATAAAGATTTTAGAATAAATATTTTTCAGCATATCAGAACATTACGTGTCCCAGGCGGGTCCATGCGAGCGATGTCCTGGGAGCAACGATCATTGCGTCTTGCTATCACTATTGATTCGTTTATTTACTTTGCTAATGTCAAACCTGATCATAAATATGCATTTTATGGCAATACATTAGCCTTTCTGTCAGGCACAGAAACTGTTACTTTCTGGGATTCTGTAACTCATCAGGTATAATGATTTTTGATGATTAAAACCAAATTCTATTACTTTTCTTTGGTTATAGTTAACTACTAGTGATATATTTGTTGTATTTAAACAACAAGAAACACTTGGTATTTTACTAAGAGCCTTCTTTAAGTGCTTGTATTTTTTTTTATGTTAAATTATTTAAAACTTATTGGTATATACATATTTTTATAGTCATGGATAAATCACATCCCCGATGTAATAGACATGTGTGGTGTGAAGGAATACTGCATTATAGCAACTATGAGCAGTCTCATTATATCTAATCAACAAGGGATCCAATGTGATGGTAAGTAATATTACTCAGACTAAAACCGTAAAGTGTACAGAATTAGTAAAGAGAAGAAAATCTAGTGTCATGACCGTCGCTGCATAAACGCCGCACATTACGCCCGTCTTATCAGAATTTGTCAGTCTTACTTATTATGATAACCATTTAAAAATACTTCTTCCCCTGATAGGGAATCGAATATATAACTATTGCGCTCATAGTCAGACGCCGTCCTATTGCGCCAATACCACAACTATCTATAAATAGTAACTACGATATTATCTGCATCATATTAGTAAGGAATATGTTATGCTATATGAATAAGGTAGGAAATTGTTAAATTGTTTGTTGTTATTGTCAAAATATTGACGAATGAATATAATTATAACAAGAAAGATTTCTTTTTATAGACTAAGGTATTGTCATATTCGTGTGAACATTTCTTCAAAACTACATTTAAGTAAAACTAAAAAAGGTGCTGAGCAATTATAATTTAAAGATATTTTCAGCAAAAACAATCACCATACCAGTGTCATATGTGGCGATCAACAGCAAGGCAATAGCAGTGGCTGCATCCAAGGAGTCTTTCTTAATCTGGAAATTTTCAACTCCCACTAGGCCACGTGAGTATATTAGGTTTATGCGGATGAAACCGTATTTAGGTCGCTAGTTTTAAAGTAAGTCTTTATTACTTCGCAAATAGTCAGAAACATTATGAAAATATCATATCTTGCTATAATGTAATAATAATGCAATTTTATAGATAACACAGAACAAATGTTCCATTCCGACGGCACTCCAATAACATCAGAAGGAGGGTTTCAAGACGATAGTATATGCTGCATTACCTGTTCGGATAGCCATCTCTTAATTGGAAAGGAGTCTGGAACTATTATCATATTTTCAATGTTGAATTTTAAAAAAATTACCTCAATCAATGTGAACTCAAAACCGTACAAATTGGGATTAAACTCTAATTCCAGGTAAGTACAAATATTACTGGATTAGAATAAGAAAATATTAATATTGTTTAGACTACTACGTTAAATATTATTGACCATTCATTTCTTATTGACGACACCACCCACGTTAACGTAAAATAATAAATATATTTAAAATACTTTTTAGAAAACTTAAAGTTTGAACGTAGATTTGTAAAGGCGCCTTTTGGAAACCGTCCAAGCGCTCTGACCAACCAAAATTCTTATATGCCTTTTACAACTTATTTTTGTTGCTAGGCATCTCTGCAGGGAGATTCTTACAAATTCCTCAAAGATAATTGATAAGAATTTATTCATCAATCAATCAATCAATTCAATCATATTCATTTAGCGAGACACAATGCCATTTATTAAATATTTTTAAGAACAGTGACGTAAATATAATATTTGCAATAATCCATAGCAGACCGTCCATAAATTACGTCCCACGAAAGACTGATGATTTTTGGGACTCCTCCCCGTTAATTTTTGAGGCCCATTATCTAGTGTGATAATATATATTTTGCAATTCATTTACAGTAAAATATTTGTAATCGACCAAACCGGATCCCTACACCTACTGGACACGGAGGGCGGCAGCGCGGGCGGTGGGGCAGTGCGCCGCGACGTGTGGGGCGCGCGCTGGGCGGACAACGCGCCGCTGCTCGCTGTCGCCGAGAAGGCGCGCCTCTACGTGTTGCGCGACGGACAGCCCGAGGAGCCACTGGTCATGCAGGGGTACTTGTGTCGGTTTAAGGTACGTAGCAGTAGTACAGCGGGTGCGACGGTCGTGAGTTCGATTCACTCTCGTATTTCAATTAATAGTTCGTTTTCTCGCCCCGGTAACAAGACAAAAGAGCGTTGAGTTTCGCTGCTCGACCAAATTTGGCGGAAAGCAGGAAACGCATTGGCTTAACACTAAGTGGCCTCTGTTTACCTAACTAAATTAAAACAAAGGCATGCATGCGCAAATGGCAGGCTTAACGCTAAAATACATTCTCTACTAACTGTTTGTTATTTTATTTTACTTTACACCATCTTATGACTAAACAGTGGCTAATTATTACTCTTCCAGCAACTAACCAACATTGTTGTGTTGGGAATTGATATTGTTATAGAAATTACAATATATCATATCATATCAATATCATTATATAACGGTTGTGGAAAAGGATGTATATATTCCTAATTATGTTTTTCAGATTTACATTCACGCTTTTTCGTGCATAGTTAAGAAGGCTTGCTGCCGTTCGTCTTAAAGTTTAATTACTGATATTATATTGCTTGTGTTACATTAATATGTAATTGTCACGTAACAGGAGCTCGAAATTACGATGGCACTTTTAGACAATATAACGGACAAATGTACACCACAAAACATATTGACTGTGGAAGTGAAATCACTTAGAGATACCAGACAACTAATTGAGAAAGTTGGACTAAAAGAAGCGGAGAATTTTATTAAGGACAATCCTCATCCGAAATTATGGTAAATAGAAAATGGCATACAGTAAAGAAACAGAAATAGAAAAGGCGATATAATCATTAACTTTCTGCTTATGATGCTACTAATTATAATAGCCCTGAAGGTAGAAATTTTAAACATCTTAATTATTGTTTTAATTTTTTTAATGAAATATCAGCATTCAAACGATTGAACTATTCTGCACGAACTCAGAGAATGAGTGTGCAAGGAATACTATCCAACAGTCTGAATCGTCGGTATATACAGTAGTATGGAGCGTTTCATCAGATTTCTAACGGAATTTAACAATAACTAACCTATATATAACTAACCTTCGAAACACTAAAAGCCATTATTGGGCTATTAGTTTAAAGTTTATATATAGTTGTTTTTAACCGAATAAAACCTCCTTAGTTTTTTCTATAGAACATAACGTTGGCAAAGTGATTACTGATAACTGGCACGTTCAGAACGCTATAATCTAAGAAAACAAAAGGTTTATGTTACAGTGAACAAATAAATAAACATATTGCCCTACGATTGATTTTAGGTTGTTGCTAGCAGAAGCGTCGCTAAAGAAGTTCGAGTCGTCGTCTGCGCTGGAGACAGCAGAGGCGGCTTTCGTACGGCGCGGGGACTACGCCGGTGTACGTTTCGTGGCCCGCCTCAACGCGCTGCACACTAACGCGCTCAAGAAGGCCGAGATACTCGCCTACTTCAAAGAGTTTGATGCAGCCGAACAGATATATCACAACGAGGACAGACGGTAAGTAAAAAGTTACTTTACTGATTCTAAGTTATGTCAATATAAAAAAGGTTTTTTAGAGGCCAGTTATGGCGTAGGGGCACAAAGTGTGACTGCACGTAACAGGTTGTCGGTTAGATTCCCACTCGATGAAATGGAATATTTAATATTTTTATTTCTTCGCCCTGGTGTCGAGGCAAAGCGCCACGTTGAGTTCCGCCACTCAACAATGCTTCAAGAATTCGATGGAAAATAAGGTACGGAGTGTCTTAACACTAGGTTCTCTCTGACCACTACTAACTCACGACTGTGTGCGCCATATTGATACTGCGCGAAGCTGAAAACAAAACGGTTTTCCTACGGCGAATAAGCCAACGTGGCCCTTCGCTTCAATAAGTTATACTATAATGCGCTCAAAGAAGCCAAGATACTAGCCTACGTCGAAAATGTTGGTGCGGCTGAATAGATACATACTTATGTCACAACGAGTATGTGACATATGAATTAACTAGTTCTAAGTTATGTCAATATAAATACAAATTTTCAACAAACTTATTAGCTAAATAAAGATAACGAGCCATGTGCTTATAAGAAGAGACGGACATTTATAAAAAATATGCGAACAAAAATTATTGTTAAGTTATCTTTAAAATTAGTGGATTGAACGTGCGTGCGGTCTAAATAATAATACGTAATAAAGGAAAAAAAAGGAATGTTTAAATTATTTTTAGAGTTCTGTTGAATTATTTTGTCAGTCTGTCAAGACCATTCATTTCGAGATTGCGTGGAGCTATCATGTTAAAATTTATGTCAAATATTTAGATCTATGGTACCTTGAAGCGCGAATTTACAATACAAATAAAGGAAAATATAAAAAAAAACATAGAAAAATTATAGATACCTACTTATTTCATTAAAAAAAACCATTACATACTTTTATTTCTGGTTCATTTTAACCTAAATGAATGCACCTAAAGTTACCTGCAAACCTAAGTTTATCAACTTTTATAAGTTGTTCTTACCGTTGACTTACAATCTTGAAATTGGTACAGAAACCTCGGTGGGCGAGTCTGACTCGCACTGAACCGGTTTTTTTAAAATATTATATTGCAGCAATTTAAAATTGTTACAGAGATCTCGCTATAGCTTTACGCAAGCGCTTGGGTCACTGGTTTCGTGTAGTGGAATTGTTGAAAACGTCAGTAACGACTACCGACGCACAAATCAAGCAAGCCTACAGCAACATAGGGGACTATTATATTGATAGACAGAACTGGTAATATTTAATAATAAACTAATTTATTGCTTCCAAATAATTATTTTTAGTGTATGAAAGGAAAAAAACGGAACCCTTGGAGAACCATTTTGTAGTCCGTCCGTCCATTCGTCTGTCAAGATCTTTTTTCTTAAGGACGCGTGAAGGTATCAAGCTGAAATTTATATCAAATACTCAGGTCTACTGTCCCTTAAGGCTGGGAAAACATCAAACTTGAAAAATGTAATCAAAAGATACAGCTGTTTGCGTCGTACGTCTTGTCATCCAACTTGACCGATTTTATATTTTTAATAAATCATAAAATTTATACGTGACTGGCTGTGGGTTCGATCCCCATTCGACACGCAATGCCTACAGAATTCGGCGGAAAATGAACGGCGGAGAACGAAGTGTTTTAGCATTAAGTGCCTATCCTGCTGTGTGCGGGATACAGCGTGAAATTGATAAATAAAATATATAAATTAAAAACGAAAAAGGCGTTGGATCTAATATTTTATTAGTTTGTATATATTATATTGTATTTATTATATATATCTGTATGTATTTTCAAAATTGATATTTTATTTTTAATTTTTTTTTTTTTGCACGCCTACACTTTTTGTTCTCCCACATGACAGGTTGGCTGGTAGAAAATGCTTGTTAGCGTTAAGCCCGCCTATTGTACATTTTTTTTATCTTTTTTGTGCAATAAAGAATATAAATAAAATAAAAATCTTAGTGGGACAGTGTCTGACTGTACACACGAAACTTGTGGGTTCGATTCGAACAAATGATTATATTTGAAATATGTATTTCACTTTCTCGCTCTTGTAGACGACGCGCGACGTTGATATTCGCCACTCAAAAGAGAACGGGCATGGAGTGTTTATTTTTTAATCTTTATCAGGAATGGTGCGCTTGAGTATTACAATATGTCGAACAATAGTGAAGGACTAAAGAAATGTTACATGGCTTTAGAAGATAACGAATCTCTTGCAAAACTGGTTGCAGGATCGCCCAGGCTTAAGGTATTTTTATACATTAATATTACTGATTGTAAGTGCTTTTCTGTGTTTGCCTTGGCACTCAACACGCAATGCCTTAAAAATTCGGCGGGAAATGGAGAATGGAAGTGTCTTAATAGGTCACCGAGTGTCTTATCACTTTAATTACAATTATTAATAGGCACCATATTTTGCTGACTTATACATATGCCAGCTTAGAATAAAACTAGTTTATATATCGCTGGATTTTTTTAGACTGTTTATCACAAGTCCGAATTAGGTATATTACTGAGTTACGATTGGCAAAAGATATACTTAAGAGAAACCACACATATTATTAAGAGTACATCGTCCGCAAGTCACTTATTAACAATGTCATTACCGTCGGTAGTGTGGAATAGGGTAGCGTACCTGATATTTAGAATATCGAAACGACATTTGTTGAATATAATACAAGTTTTCGCTCCTACCTCGGCGCACTCGACACTACATCGAAATACCTGCTCTAGTTAGGGAGGTTTATGTACAGCAGAGAGAAAAGTTAATTGTTTTAGCCTTTTATAGGGTAGTTAAAACTGTAGTTTCATTCCAACCAAGGGTCTCACCTGGCTGGGTTGACCGCCCCTACGACACTAAGCTCATCTTTTCCCTGACCCATCCCTCTCCACAATCTAGCACAAGCTCAGATCAAGTTACACCCGAATAAAATATCCAACAACAACGCCGCGCTCATCTTGATGGCAAATCTTAACCCTGGCACAGTACGCCCTCTCCCCCGCAGGGGTTGAGAGAGAAGACGACACAGGCGTGGTTTGATTTAAAGTGGTGCTCATAAAAACACTCCGTAGATACAAAAGGACGTTCGTGACTTGTGGACATATGAATAAACAATAATAATACACAATGGGATAATATTGATTGACTTTGATTGATTTGGTTATTTTGTTTAAGGATTCATTAATAAAGCAAATATCTAAAGAAAATAGCGACAGCGTCCAAGAATGTACCATACAAGTTATCAAACAATTAAAACAAAGTGGTCGCAGCTTACAAGCTGCGGCCAATGCATATCAGGTATGTACTACCTAATTAAAAAAATATTTTCATTAGAAAGATACTGACTAATGTAAACGTGATGATTATGCGTTCGATTTCCACTCGAAGAATGATTTTAATTTCCTCGCTTTACAAACAAAACTATTTGTAATAAAAAATATTTCTTTTAACCCGCTTTTATTCTATTAACCCGCATTTAATATATTGTATTGATTAATCAAAAAAATATTTAACTTTAAAATTCAAATTATTTTTTGTTCAAATAGAATATTATAAGCACTTTTGAATATACACATATAAGAAAGCAACTACTAATTTGCAAGGCAGTTCTTTTGAAAAGAGCTGGCAAGAAGTTTCTTTCCAGCTCTCCTCAGCGAGTGTTGAGGTCAACAGTTGCTCATTTCGATGTCAATGGTATTATTTAATTATTATATAAACTGGCAGCTATTCTGCATAACATTCAAAAGATATTAATTCCATACAGCTTTATTATGTACTTATTCTTGAACAGTATGAAAGGCTTTACTTGTTAGTATTTTTACAGATACTTTAAATTGTTCTATTAACTTTTTGGAGGCGAAAACTTGGTATATGCCATGTAACTTCAGCTTATCTATATTTCTCGTTCCTATTTTTACTATGACATTGTAAGTATATGCTGTCGGGCAAAAAGAATATTATAGTATTCTTTATTATTGTATATTCGCTTATTGCAATATATTTATACAATATTTTTTTAATTTTGAATCATTACAGTTGGCCAATATGGAAGCATCCAAAGTAGCTTCACCGTGGCGTATAAAGAAGCTTTATGTGCTCGCCGGTCTCTTGTATAGTCAACATTCTACTGGTAATAATAAAATTTGTATTCCTTTATTTTTAGATTTCAAAATTAAATTTTAAAATGTATTATTTAATTATCGATCGATTTGATTGATGTTGATTTGATTTTGAGTTAAGAAGTTTAAGAATTTGAAGTTTTAAAAAGGCAAAAGAGCCGCCGTGATATTATACCGTCATATCTTGTAAATAAAATGTCATCTGATTAACGTAACCTTTATTATTGTTACGAATATCAGTGAGCTTGTTTACTTAACAAACTAACGTCAAAAGAGAGCAATATGACGACTAGCATTTCCGCTAAAATCGCGCGAAATTTAAAATATGAAATTTAGATATGGTTTCAGTAATTGGTAGAATAAAAAAATGCTTTTAGTGCCGTACCGTACCGTAGGATTAAATTGAAATATTTTTGAAAAATTAACGAATCACCCATATTGCATTACAGAGGTTGCTAGTAATCGCGATTCGAGTCGATGTTGGCGAATGGCTCGCGCGCAGCACTGGCTGTGCGCGGCGACAGAGGCAGCGGGCGCGGTGGGCGAGGGGGGAGCGGGGGTGCGCTCGGACAACGCCCTGCGTTTTAGCGGGCGACTCCTCTGCGTGCTGCCGCAACTGCACCCCGCGCAACACTTGCAGGCAAGAAGTGACGGTTCAGAAAATACTTTATTTGCTCTACAGATATAACACAGAAAAAATGGTGACAGAGATCTACTTAGAAACATATGATGCCCTGTTTAAGTATAATTTGTTCTTTTAATACTATTGTATTGGAAGAACAGATTCTCCGGAGACAAGGAGATATCTATTTAAAAATTACACAATGAACACTTAATTAAGGTAAATGACCCAAAGTTCGTGCTAGTACGTACCTACGTTATTTCGGTAGTTCTGGTTCTGGCAAAAAAAAGCAATTCAAATATTATTTGCGCAAAATATCTATCTATTTCTTAAAAAAACTTTATAATTTCAACTGTCAAAAAAAAATAAGTAACAGTATTTTAATGACAAAAATTAAGTGTAGTGTATTAAGCGACATTTGAAACGCAGAGTTGACTGCGAATTGCAGTGTAACGTGTCTACGTTGCTTACCACCGTAAGACTAGCGTAATAAGTTCTTAAGGTTGTAGAAAGACAAAAGTAAGATATTGAAATAAAACATTGAATATATGCTTTTCTATATTCTATAATATAAAAAATATTTAGTTGAAAAAATACTTACGTGGAAGCATCAAATTCTTTTAAAAATTACAATTAACTGATTCATGGAATAGCAGACATTTTCTTTATCATGTGTCTCCTGCTTCGTGTTACTACTGAAATCACCCGATAACAATACTTCACACGAGTTTCCTTCCTATAAAGGCCTATAGGCAACTGCATCGATTGACACAATTCCATTGTCAATTCATTTCCACACGCAATATCTAAAATTCGGCAGAAAGTTGGAAACGGAGTGTCTTAACACTGGATCCTACTCTGCTATATAATAATAAACTATGTACAGTGTAAAGTTAAAAGTGCAATAAAAAATCTTGTATTTTAAGACTTTTTAATTGTTTAACAGGCGTGGTGTATTGTTGCAGCGATATCTCTCCAAGCTAGAGCCTATGATCTCTGTTCAAAAGCATTGATTAAGTTGGAAGCCTTAAATGTAAGAAAAAAATCTATTTTTTTTTATATTATACGTCCTATATATATCATAAATTTTACATATTTGTTTTTACGTTCCAGCCAGAAGTGTTTGAAAGAATAGCAATTGAAATCTTTACAAAGTATAAACCTAAAGATGTCAAAGGAAATAAAATAGAGTGTCCACACTGCCAAACTTCTGTACCTGACTGGTAAGCCCACTGACAGGTTTTTTTATTATAACATGAAAATTTTAAAATAGCTGTTATATAATATTTATTTATTTCAGAATTTTTTCATTAATTTCTAATAAACATTATTTATTAAATATTTCTTTTTGGCTGTACTTTTAATTACACACGAATCCAAAGCTCAGCTTAAACCTCGCGAACTTTACTTTTATAATTATTTAATTTGTTCTTTAAAGGGTTGCAACTTGCCCTGGATGTTCCACGGAATTTCCGGGATGTGTGGTATCCGGACGCGTTCTCTTAACATCACATACAATATGGACATGCAGCAAATGTGATGCTCATGCGCAACATCATGAACTAGTTTTGCGACACTCTTGCCCCATGTGTCACACACAGCTTACATAATCATATATTAGTATTTAGCAGAACACTTATTCTTTTAAGAATAAAGTATAACCAGCAAAGGATGGCCTCGTCAGAATGAATAAGTATAGCGAATAAAAGAGAGGTAAAGGTTCCTAGACTCCTCAAAGCTCCGTTTTCTTTGGGATATGCTGTGGAGAAAAAAAAATACTGGAACGCAGCAATGGAAGCTGATAACCCGATTGCGGCAAAAACTAGGGTTATTTAAAGCGTGTATGTATGTCCAGTCCTTTATTCACTTGTAACTGTTAAATCAGTTAACAGATTTTAATAAATGGTCGTCTTCGTTGGATTTGTCTTGATGGCGCAATTGTTACTGGATATGTTAATTGAGTTTATGCAGTCGAGATTTTTGTTTTGTTAAAATTTACTTGTGTATTTTATAAATGGGGGCAGTTGGTAAAATACATCTATTGCATTATCTTAATGTTGACTGAAATGTTTAATCCGTCCAAATGGTAAAATCATAATGTAAATTTTGTTTTAGTATTATTTTTTATATTAGTAGAAATAAAAATTACCTTACAAAATGTTTTAATAATTTAAAATGGTCATTTATACTTTTATTTTTCAACAAATTCTACATTCTCAATTTTTCTACTATTTTAGACTTTGTGACATTTAACACTTCTCTACATTAGTTTCGCTCTGGCCTTTTTTAAAGTATTAACAAGTTCTTTTATATATTTATTTAATTAATGACTTCTTCAGCTTCATACTGTAACAGGGTAGGCAGAGGGAGCCTATTGTTAAGACATTCCGCCGAATTCTGCTTGTTAACTGGCGAAACGCAACGCCGCGCTTTGCCTCAACACCAGAGTGAAAAAATGTAAATTATTAAATGTTAATTTCAAGTGGGAATTGAACCCACAACCTCACATTTACAGTAACACAATTGTGCCTCTGTGCCACAACTGGTCTCAAAATACATAGAATAAATATATTTTGAAAATAAATGTAAATGTATATAAATTTGAACTTTATTTTTTAAATACTATACATAAATGAAAACATTCTTTTAAAATGAAAAACATCACATAAAAGTTATTTATCATAATAACTACTTTTGACAGGAAACCATAATATAAAAGATTTTTTTATATGCTGTAACAATGTAACAAAATCATTATGAGGTCAATCAATATATTTTGAAATTAAAATTTTATGAATATCTTTGATGATATGATAGATAATTTGTAGGCAGGACATGGTATTCACAAATTGTTTACAAAAACTTTGTTATTAAGATATTGCTTAGTGTAGAATTTATGATGATGAATATAGATAAATGCTGTTTTTATTGTTTTTAATAAAATATTTTCTAAACCAAACTAATTCTTAAACAATGTAGTAATGAAGGATCTCTTAACATTTTATTTACATTATTTTAATTAATCACTGTACAAAGTTATTAGACATTTCCATTTTTGAAAATTGTAAAGTATTTTCTATAATTTGAAATAATTCTGGTGGTTGTGGGATTCTTCCAGTTTCTAATTTGGACCAAAGTGGAATGTTATCAAGAGATATTTCAAATGCGCCTGATGAAACTAACTGGCCTTCTACCATGTTAGCTAAAAAGAACATCATCATACAAGCATATAATTTATTTTCAAGGCACCAACTCCACCAGGCAGGTTGCGGTTTATTAAGCCAAGCAAATATATTGACTCCACTCAACACACACATTATTAAAATCATTTTCCCAAATCCCTAAAACAAATTAAAAATTAATAGGAAACTATTAATTGTAATACCAGAAATGGTAGTAGCCACTGTTGCACAATGGGACAGTTTAATTGAAAATATGAGTTATGGGTATAAGCTTCACTTGGGGAAGTGAAATATTTTCATATCTTTGCTCTGGCAAAGCATAGAGCTTTCTAGAGTTGAGCACTAATCAACACATAATTTGCTATGTGAGAAGTCTACAATATATTTACTATACATCACTGTAAAGTATATAATGGTTAATTGTAATAAAGACAATTTCAAAACATGAATACAATGACTTGTATTTTCATTGTAATATTCTTGTGAAGAAGTTAAAGAAGAAAGTTAAAGTTTAATTGAGTCTTGTGTAATTACTTCATTATAATTACAAGATTTTTTTTATTTTTTAGGATAATACTGCAATCATAAAGAAGAGCTTATTTTTGTTGCAATCATAAAATGTGTATGAATAATAAATACTTACAATGATTCTAGACAGATACATATTAAGGCCTGGTGGATCATAGTTTGAACCTAGAACAGATATTTCTGGATATTTTTGTTGAATTATTGCTGCATAATCTTCAAAAACTTTTCTGTAGCCACAGGAATAACTAAATCAAAACATGTCAACAATATAATAATTATTAAAAAATTGTACAATGATAATCACATTAAGGTTATTTTTTTTTAATTAATACTATGGTTCTATCATTTAATACAAACCAATAATAAATATTCATGATATGTCCAACGCCTTGTCCGATCTTTGATATACTTTCTGCCTCATTTTCTTTAGCGAGTACAACGTAATTATTGCTAAATAATACAATACATAATGTTAAGGTGGTAGCAAATAATGATAAATTCATATTATTTAAAAATAACATTTTAACAGGATTATTTCTACTTTATATCGTGGTTGATATGAAATCATATGACAGAACAGAGTAAAGGAAATGAACGTTATGTAGTATTAAATTTTTAATCCTCAAATCGTCACAAGTTCCCAACTCACAAATTAAGCCAAAGTCAATTTCACATTTGTAGATATCACATCGTAAGAAGTATATTTGTAATGACCATAGACTAAAAAGTAAAAACAATTTTAAGATTTTTTTTTACTACAGTTTAAAAAGTAGAATAGTAGCTTAAAATAATATGTTTAAAATTTTAAAATGTAAGTTAAAGTAAGGCTGTTATGGCATTGTCATAGATATTAATATATTTATGAACTGTTTACATAGTTTTTTGGGGTTCACGCTTTATCGTAAAGATAACAGGATAAGCAGAGACAATCTAGTAGAATCCGTCTACTCTTAAACTGAACTTATAAACATGTGTTTGTAAGACACATGACATGATAAATAAGTGTAATAAGTAATTGGTATGCGGTTGGAGCGTGCCAGTTGAGAACATATCACTTCGCCAATGTCACGTTGTATGGAGAAGACAGCGCTACTAGTTGATGCTTGCTTGATATCTTGCTTGACATTGACAATGACAACTTAGCTTCGTTGTCAACTTGTGTATATTCAATTAATTCAATATTATTATTTTAGCAATTAAGATTTGGGTTCATTTGGGTTTATTCCTACGACGAATATCACTATAAGTTATAGCTGTTTTTAAGTTATAAATTTGTATTTTATTATAATATGTAAAAATGTCACACAGCCACTGTGATGGACATCATGATCATGATCATGCAAGTGACAATGACATAGGTATTCAATATAATTTATTTCAAAAAATTGATATTGAAAATTTACAGTGTTTAAATGAAAGCATAGATGGTTCTGGAAAAACTGTATTTAAGGCTTGGGATAGAAGACTTGACAGGACACAGGTGAAATTATAAATATATTCAGATACTAATATTTGATAATTTGTTTATTATTATTTTATAATTTGTTTTCCATTTTAGTATGTTGAAAGTGATGCAGATGAGGAATTACTTTTTAATATACCATTCACAGGCAATGTTAAGCTTAAAGGCATAAGAATAATATCTGAGGACACTGATTGTCATCCGGCAAAATTAAGACTGTAAGTTATTCTGTTAAAAAAGTGACTACATAGCTTTCAGAAGTTCTATCTATTCTACAATCCTTATAATAAAAAATATATATGGCTTCTTTGCTGTTTTTGCCTATAAGTGCATTGCACTTTGCATTTAACAATTTTTCCTAACCAATGCTAAAAGACTTAAATTATTATCATTATATAATTGAATATGTATTTCAGATTTAAAAATAAACCTAATATGACATTTGATGATATTTGTATGGAACCAGATCAGACATTTGATCTTCAAAAGGATTGTGAGGGACTTATTGAATATAATCCAAAGTAATATTTAACAAATAATAAATGTGTATTATGTTATATTTAAGTGATGTTTTCATGTGATTTGTTCTTGTTTTAGAATTGTGACATTTTCAAGTGTGTCACATTTGACAATGCATTTTCCTGCTAATTTTGGTGCTGAAAATACAAAAATATATTATATAGGCCTAAAAGGTGAATGGTCACCTGGTCATAAACATGGAGTTACAATTTGTACATATGAATCTAGACCTATGCTTGAAGATCACAAATTAAATAATTTAGAATCTGTTAGTAAAACTATAGATTAATTTTTTGCTATGTCAACATTCATTCTAAAAACAATAGCTACTATTACAACTACAATGGAATGACATCAATACAATTTTTGTGACAAAAGTGTTTATTATTTTGAAAATATAAGACCTTTGTAATTTTGTAACATAATTTATATTTTATTCTGTTTTTATTTTACTCGTTCCACCTGTTGTTTCTCCCCCATGGTCAAATAAAAATAACTAAGAATGGTGTGAGAATGAATCAATATATGAGATGACATACTTTATAATATTAGTATGTATATAAACCAGCTTCATGCTATATTCCACATAACAGGGTAGGCAAAGGGAACCTAGTGTTAAGACACTCCGTTCGTCACTTTCTACCGAACTCTGGGGGCATTGCTTGTTGAGTGGCTGAACTCAACGCCGTGCTTTGCCTCGCCTCTACGCCTGAGCCCAGAAATGGATAATTAAAATATATTTTATCTCCTCGAGTGGGGATCGAACCCAAAAACCAGTCGGTTTTTCAGTTGCACTCTGTGCCCTTGCGCCACAACTGGCCTCACAAACCTGGCTCACATGGCTGACAAATAAGCAAGTTGGCCAAAAACGTAAACGAGACGAAACGTAAAGAATGCAGATTACTTTTAAGCTCACTTGATAAATTACATTACTAAGTACTTATATAGGACAGTGATATATTTTAGATATAAGTGAAAAAAGCAATAGGATTGTGTCAATATATATCTCCGACACCGAAAAGGCGGAATATCTCGTAGATAGCTTAGAGACGCAATGCTCACCGAGCATTCAGCCATGTGACCTGGATAACTTATCGAAAGTAGACTCCGGGGTCATAGAGTGGGCTTTTTTTATTATAGGCATTCTTAAGCCTAAAAAACCCGCCAACCATCCCTCCAGCTACAGACCTATCAGTCTCATTAGCGGCTTAGAGAAAGTAGGTATACTAGAGAATCATTCTCACTAGATTGAAAGAAATAGTCGAGACAAAACAACTGCTCATCAATGAACAGTTCGGCCTTAGATCACACCACCCTTACATACACCAAGTTCACCGGCTAACGGAACACATCGTGAAATATAACGCCCGTAGATCGATACGCAGCAACAGACACGGCTGCCATATTCCCAGACAGCTAAAGTTTTCTTCAAGGTCAGTTACAACGGCCTGTTCTTCAAGCCCCGTCATATTGCTCTGCCAGACTCTCGTTCACATCATTCACATGTCCGATACAGTACAGTTCACTAGTTTTGGGCTAAACTTACTGTAACAGACGGACGAACGGGCACGACACAACGGTTTCGTTTTCGTTTGTGGTCTCGGAAAAGAAAACATAAAACCAAAAATTGTTGTTCGTCTGTTAAGAACAGCTTTTTCTCAAGAACATTTGTATCGTTCAGTAAGTCTGTATCACACTTAACCAGCGTTTAACATGTTTTTGAAAAATGTATTATGAAACCCTCACAAGTGATTTCATTGATAAACTTAACTTGGAATTGGAAACGACGGAGGCTTCGTATAAAATAATTAACTGAGAAATACACTCAGTACTTAAGTTAAAATAAATAGTTGATTAGGAAAATAATAAATACAATGTTTTAGTTATTAATTTAATTTTTTATCTATAAAATATAAAATAAGTTTTCTACATATGTGTAAATTATTTACAAACATGTAAAGAAATATTAAAACTACGTATGTATAATTGCAGTTTGCAATACAGCTTTACCAAATGGCTTAAGAAAATAATCATAAATATATTTATATATTTATAATAAAGATTTTTACATTATATATAAAAATTATAATTATTAAACTTAACAGTTGGTACATTTTTTTTATTTATTATCTTTATTTTCTTTAAAAGATTTCATAGTTTCGTAACATTAACTTTGTTGTCGGTACTTAAAATATATTTGGCAGGTATAACTTATTCTTTAATCAATATTTTATTTAGGCTCTAATATGAAATAGCCACTCAATACAATTTATATCAATTATCTATTTAATGGTACCTACATAATATATTGAATGTATGTATATAAATATCTCTATAATAAGTATGTTTATTGACTAAGTACACGTTTAACCAATATTCAGAATTACATGAACTTATGGCATGTTAGCTTGCTAGATACTGAAAATAAATCTATATATTATTTGTAAAGCGACGCCTTCCACGATTACGCGAGAATCCTGGGCGATATCTTGGTCTGTTGAAAGGAGGCCTGCGTCGTGCTTCATTAGGTACCGCCTCTACACTGCCTATGCCACCTTGGGACACAAATCGGGCACCTGGCTGGCGTCTCATACATACAGAGCATCTAAAATGTTAAATGGCAAAACATTTGAAAAAGAATTTCATTTATAAGCAATATTAGTTGAAATATCATCATTCTTAGGTAGGTATTTATTATTAAAAATTGTTTCTGACACTCGATTATACCGAATTCCAAAAAGGATGTGACAAAATTCTTTTATGTGACAAGGTTTTTATTTTCGCATTTGCATGTATGAGTAAGAAAAAAAAATTAAATACTCAGTAGCTTATGAGTTTCTATAGAGAGTACACAGACCAAGATAGTCTCTTTTTTTGTATTCTTAATACAAAAAACAATAACATTTAGGGGAATTGTGCTCAAGATGGCATACTATGATAAGATGACACACTACCAATATTGATGAAACTATTAGCGCTAAGTGCGATCTTGTGACGTTTTAGGGAGTGTCTGTAGATGCAGCTAGTGCTTAAATTCAGTATGGCTGAAAGTAAATGCAGATGGGCAAGTAATTCATGTTTTCGTTATTTTCAATTGCAACAAATTTTTCTTTCGCTTTTGCTCGGTGGTGAAAAGACATGTAAGATAAAGATTTTCTATTTGAACTAATTATAAATGTATAATACGATTATTATATGACACAACTAACGCTAAAAGCGCATCTTAACCTATAAACTTTTGTCACAACGGTTAAAATTAAATTCATATATCTATTGGGTAAGATGACATACAAAACGTGAGTATAAGATGACATACTATCTTACCCTTATAAATAGAATCGATGTATTTTTTTTGCTTTACCTACAAAATGCCTGGTAATTACAAACGAATATATATTGGTCACAAGAAGACATGGATAAGGCTGCTAGAGCAAGGGCATTCAATAGCCGCAAGTGACGAAGCTTATTTCCCTTTTAGAAAAGGATGTGACTGATAACGGAATTCAACCTCATAAAATTTGCAACATGTATGAATCTGACCTTGATACTGTTTAAAAGCCCCCCAGCAAAGAAGAAATAATTTATTTGTGAACTATGCTCGACAAATAATGATGATATTTTTATGCCACATACTAAGTATGTCATTTTACCCTGTAGATATGTCGTCTTACACTGGTCGCCCTAAGTGCGATTTTTGTTTGTTTTTATGATGTTTGAAAGATGATTGTTCTGAAACTAAAATAATTTCGTTGATTATGAAATATACAATAGTATACGCAATATGCTGTTCTTAGATGACTTTATTTATTTGAAATATTTGTCTTCAAACAAAAAGTATGTCATCTTAAGCACAATTCCCCTATATATAAAGCGAAGTTATTAATAATAAAATTATGAAAATTATTTTTTATATTTTTAAATGTATTTTTTTTATAATAATTTATACTTAAAAATGTAAAATTTTGTCTCTTATATAATAAAAGTATACTATGAAATTATGAAACAGTTTTTTTTTTTCATTATAATTGAAGATGATTAATTATTCATCCGCCTGATTGATTGACAGAGTCGATTCAATAAGTCTCTAATGAGGCTTTTAAAAAAATAGGTACCTATTTTAAATTATAATTTTCTAAGCAAAATCGACTAGAATAATAGTTACACTCACTATACATTTAAAATTCTATGAATGAAAGTAAGAAGATAGCGACTGTTGTTGTCGCTTTCATCCTAAAGTTTACATATTATTATATGCCTGTATAAATAGTTATTAATGTTAATATAAAAAGTTCTTACCTGCTAACTTTAGATACTTGATCGAACTTTAGAGTTTGTTGAACAGGTTTTTGGAACATTCTATTATCATCAATAGTTGATAACCAATACGATACTGCTGTAGCGAAGAAATTACAGTGGCCGAGACCATTACATTCAATAAACGGACGTGTCCTAAAGTCGCGTAGACAAGATCCAGGTGATATTAAACTTTGACCTGCTGCGTCTGCCCCGGCTGTGTGCTATAAAAACATTTATATCTCATTATAGACTTTTTAGGACATAAGTACCTAGTACAGCATCGATTAAACTTAATTGAACTAAAAACCGATTCTTTATTTCTTATGGTTTTCATAAAACTAATTTGATCTTTCACTGCAAAAAAAAATATTCTCCTTCCTATTTTAAGTATTCTTTCTATGTTTTTATTAAGTACATAACAAATGTTTTCTTACCATTAGGAAGCTGTAGCCTATCCACAGCTCGTCCCAGCCATTTGGACAACTAGGCACACTATTGCTTTGACTGTGAATTGCTATTGTTCTTGTCGATGTTTCGCATACTTGACACCTTTAAAAAAATAAAGAACAGAAAATAAGTATATCTTTATCAAAATTTATGCATTTTTTTTTAAATTTATTTTATGCGATTTTTTTACATTAACGGCGAATTTGAACCCATGCATTGTCTTGGAATCCATTTAAACACTCTAGTCATTATACGCTACGTTAATATTTATATGATCTTAACATAATAAATTCATATAAGAAAATTAGAAACTTACAGGAAATACAAATGAATATTTTGTTGTAAAAATATTTATAGTTAATTTTTGTCTGAATAATTTGGTGGTAATTTCATATGTATTCTGGTAACCTGATAAACACTAGAAAAATATTATACGCATGTTTATATACCTTGAAATATATGAGCCTACATCGCGAGCTTTTATTGGTGTCATTCCCATGGGCATGGGCTCCGGTGTAGAAAGCCAAAAACTATAATCCTCTCGCTGTGCAAAATCACACACATTGTTAATGTTACAGAACATAAATGGCATTGTTGAAAATCTTCGAAGGCAACTTCCAGGCGCTCCTATAAAAATATATATATTATAAACTGGCTAGTTTGTCTAGGTTAGTAACCGAATGGTACCCAAAAAGATGGGAAGATGACACCAAAAAAATAGCTGGTCCAGTATAGACCCGTCTAGCAAAAGACAGGAAAACATGGAACTCTTTAGAGGAGGCTTTTGTCGACAGACAAGCTGTTTAACACAAGTATCTACTTAGTTGCCGATGAATAAAATTTAGTCAAAAATCAATTTAATTTATAGAAAAGGTATGTTATATATTTATTGTAAAGAAAGAAACAGCAATAAAGGCTATTTCATTTCATATTTCAGTTGGTCTAGGATTTGTTAATTTCTTAGTTACGGAATATGGCTTTATAATTTTATAAATATGCACGATATTGAAAAAAATATAAAACGCTTGTATATTATACGAATGTAAAATCAAGTGAAACCAATCAATATTAAGACAAGTATTTGTTTTTTTAATGTTTTCTATAGACAACCTAAACTATGGTACTTTATATTAAGAGATCTTTCCAGAATATAATAATGTTTTTTAGGCTATTGTTGCACAACTGCACAGCGTCTGGCTGTTATCGCAATGTTTGTGGGTGGGAGTCCCATTCGAGGAATTGAAAGTGGGAAACGCGGTGCCTTAACACTGCGTATCGTCTGCGTACCCCGTTATATACTAGATACATAAAGTATAACTTTCGATATATATTGCAATATATATTGAAAAATGTTATTTTAAGTTTAAATTTTATTTTAACTATTTTAAATGTCTAGAAGAGACATGTTGATATAGGCTTGTTATTATAATGCTTACCTAAGTCTTGACCATGTGCTTTTGCATTTGCAACTATATGAATTAGTGAAAATCCATCCCATAGTGGTGTTGTTCCAGATGGGCATTGAGGAACCATCCTCGTTTGTGAATGTACGGTGAAGTAAAAGCCTCTTGACTTTGGAATTGGAGGTGGTGGTGCAGGCAATCCAGGAAGTCCTGGTCCACCCCGTGCACCATCCAAACCGATTATGCCTTTTATGCCTGGAAATCCAATTTGTCCACGCGGTCCTTGAAAGCCAGCCAATCCTATATCGCCTATATCACCAATGGCACCTTTAAATCCAGGTATTCCATTCGGCCCGAAATCACCAGGTTCGCCAGGACGACCATCTAGGCCGCTAAATCCGACCGGGCCAATATCTCCTCGTTCTCCAATAGGAATATCAGCAAATGAAATACTGTCACCATTATCACCTTTTATTCCTTTTAATCCTGGATATCCTATCAAACCTTCTTCACCATCGTCGCCTCTTGTTCCTTTCATACCTTTTTCTCCTAAATTACCTGTATAGCCATTTAAGCCAGGTTCACCAGTATCACCTTTAAGACCTTTTAAGCCATAAAATCCTGGCAAACCTTGGTCACCAGGTTGCCCAGGCGGGCTTATAGCCATACCAGGTTCTCCAGTTTCACCTCTAGGTCCCGGAAAACCAGGAGCGCCTTCCATTCCACGAGCGCCTGGAATCCCCATATTACCACGCCGACCCGCGTACCCGTCGTCTCCTTTAAAGCCTTTTGCACCTTGGAATGTTAGTCCTGGTTGTCCCGGAGCTCCTTTAGGACCATCGTTTCCATAATGACCAGGTGCTCCTTTTTGACCCATGGGCCCTGGCCAACCTGGGAGACCGTCAATGCCATGTTCTCCAGCTACACCTTGTTTTGCAAACATTCCATCAAGACCTGGTGGACCAGGAGGACCTACGTTCCCACTCATACCTTTTGGTCCTTCAAGTCCATCGTCTCCATAATCTCCTTGAAAACCAATATCACCTAATTCTCCTTTGGCACCTTTTAATCCATTAATTCCAATATCACCGTAGTCACCTGGTAGTCCAGGTAACCCCTCCATACCTATATCACCAATGTCACCTTTTGTTGCAGGTAAATAAGAACTAGGGCCAATATCACCTAGTTTTCCTTTTGAACCTTTATCGCCTCTAATGCCTTGTAAACCAGGTATTCCAGAATCACCAGGCCTACCTGGCGCACCTATTTTACCAGATTCACCGTAAATTCCAACGTCACCCCTAAGTCCAGGTTTTCCAGGAATTCCATTTAGTCCTAAAGAACCTTTAATCCCATAGCGTCCAGGAATACCACGGCGTCCAGGTTGACCAGGGACTCCCTTGTCCCCAATTTGCCCAACAAATCCTTCATAACCGTAGTCACCACTTTGGCCTTTAGCTCCTTTAATTCCAGAAAACCCAATGATTCCTTGATCTCCTAGTTCACCTTTAAGACCGTCTGTGCCACTTATGTCTATACCACGATCTCCTTCATCTCCTTTTAGACCTTTGATTCCGATTAATCCAGGTCTTCCATCTCTTCCATCAAAACCGCGATCTCCCTCGTCACCTCTTATACCTTTAATTGCATTATCACCCGGTAATCCCTGAACTCCCATGGGGCCAGAATCTCCCATTTCGCCTTTCAATCCAGGCAAACCGTCCAAACCATTTTCCCTTGGTATACCAATATCACCACGTATACCTTTTTGGCCTATAATTCCTGTAGCTCCTACTTTCCCAGGTATACCTCTAAATCCAGCACTTCCTACTTCTCCTTGATCGCCTACTTCTCCAACTTTACCAGGTCTTCCCATTAAGCCCGGAAAACCTGTTACGCCGGTATAACCTTTATCTCCAATGTAGCCTCTTTTTCCTGGTATCCCTGCTTCTCCTTTCATTCCTTTTTGTCCTACATCACCTTGGAAGCCGTTATATCCTTGCAAACCTGGTTCACCTATTGGTCCGGGAAAACCTGATCTTCCAGGCTGCCCAGAAACTCCACGAGCCCCTTGTATTGGGATCCCCGATAATCCTTTTCTTCCCTTAAAAGAACAAAATATATATTTATGTATATTGAACAACATTTTATTTCTATTGCAGTATTCACAGGTATTGTAGTATGTAGCTGGTTATACTCTACTTCTACTTTAAAGAGAGTATTTTTTATTAACTATTTTTTATTTAACACTCAATTTAGTGCCTACCCTTAAGAGTAGGTAATAAAATATTAATAACAAAAAATGTGTAAATATAATTAAGTAATATTTCAATTAAATATGATCCAGCAATTAAAACTTACTTGTGGACCAGTTGGTCCCACTGGGCCAACATCTCCAGGATTACCAGCTTCCCCTTTAGGACCCATTATACCGAAACGACCTGGTGATCCAGGATATCCCGGCTCACCGTCATCCCCAATTTCTCCTTTTATTCCATCAATTCCTCTTTCACCTTCTACTATGGATAAGCCAACATCTCCTCGCGACCCTTTAACTCCTTTTCCAGCAGAAATTCCTGGAAGTCCTCGAACTCCTATACTTCCTGGTTCTCCATAAGGGCCAGTTTCTCCTTTATCGCCGGGGAATCCTCGTGCTCCTATAGGGCCTGCCGTCGACAAGCCCACGTCACCAATATCCCCTCGCATCCCTTGGAATCCATCGTAACCCATTTCACCGGCGCTTCCTTTCTTTCCCGGTAAACCTAATGAATAATCATTGCATAGTTAACGTAATTGTGTATAATAATAGGTTAGCTCAAAATATAGATAATGATGATTATTGTACTACAAAAGATACGACGTTTTTGGATATCGTAAACTATGTAAATTTATTTATGCAAGTATTTAAGTATTCTTATAAAATGGGGTATTCATGTTCATTTCATGGGGTATTTCCGGTTGACCTAAAATTTGGCAGATAGCATTTACAGGTAGCACTAGTTCAGGAAAAGTTTTTTTTGTTTTTTATAATATACCTCGATTCCCAAGTGGTCCCATTTCACCTTTATCACCCGTCGCGTTAATATCAAAATCTAGTGAATCTCCAGCATCACCTTTTAATCCATCATTTCCAGGTTCACCACGTTCTCCTCTATAAAAGACAACATGTAATCGATAGTTTAATTTTACTTCTTAGATAACATATAATGATTAATCCAACAAAGTTGCTCTAAGTGACAGTGATCAAAATAAAGCGGCATCCTGATTTTGTGACGTCCAGTTTATTTCAGCAATTAGTTATAATTAATATATAAATAACGAAAATTAATACCAACAAGAAGTCTTCTAATTAGTAATGGTATGAATAATATTTTTTTGAAAGTAATTTAATTTAAATAGTAATTATACGAGTACACTGTGTTAAAACACGATATTTATTTTTTTCTATTTTTTAGCTTCACGCTGTATCTTCAAAAGACTACTCTTTTCTAAAAGAGAGGAAAGAAAGGGTCAAGTAATTGGACCCACACTCCACACATTAACACAGTTACACACTTAGGCCATTGCTCCACGACAGTCTCAAAACATACTTTAAAATATTTGCATATTTAACAATATAGATAGTTTCATATAGAATAATACTTACTTTACTCCTTTTTCACCCTTTTGTCCGAAGAGAAATGATATTGGTATGTCAGCATTGGCACCTGGCCAGCCAGGCACTCCGTCTCTACCTCGGGTACCGTTAAAGCCAGGCCTACCGGGATATCCTTCGTCACCTATTAAACCTTTTAAACCTTTCAACCCATACATTCCAGGACGTCCAGGCCAACCAGGATCACCGCGCAAGCCAGGGCTACCCATAAAACCTAAGAATATTATGATACAAACATTTATTTTAAGTCTTTTAATATTAAAATGTATACTTATATTACTTTTAATTGATATTTTTGCTTACCTGGTTCACCACGTGGTCCAGGATCCGCTATTATCAATGCCATCGGTGGTTGTTTGAGCCGACCCTTGTGTCCTTTTGGACCTTGAGGACCTGCCATTCCTGCTTGACCCTTATTTCCTTTTGGACCAGGTGGTCCGTTAAAACCTGGGGAGCCAGCTTGTCCTTTGCGACCGCGCTGTCCAGGCAATCCTTCATATCCCGGATAACCTTTTAAGCCGGGATAACCATCATCTCCTCGTTGCCCTTTTGCTCCAGGCAAACCTAAAAAAAAATAAAAATGATACAAAATGAAATTATTTTTAATTTATTCAATGTAATACAAGTACTGTACTTTTAAATATAGAAATATCTTATAGTTTTTTTAAATCAAAATAATTACCTGAAGGACAAAACGGACAGTTGTCGCCTCGTTCTCCTTTATAACCTGGTAAACCGGGACGACCTGATACTCCTACATCACCTGTTACTCCAGGTCGTCCAGGAGGACCATCTTCACCTGGTGGACCAGCACCAGTTACACCACGGCCGGGAAACCCAGGCGGTCCCATAAATCCGAAGTCTCCTCTGTCACCTCGTAAACCAGGTATGCCATCTGAACCAGGCATACCTTCTTCACCATCGGGACCTATTACAGTTGCTCCTTTAAAGCCTTTTGGCCCTATTATTCCAAGTCGACCAGGATTTCCCGTCAACCCACGAAGCCCAGGTAAGCCTTTAAATCCTTCACCTCCTGGTTCACCTTTAGGTGAAATTCCTGGCGGTCCAGATCTCCCTGGAAGACCTTTGACTCCTGGCAGACCCAGGGGACCCATTATACCGGGTGTGCCAATTGACCCATCTGCACCTCTTGGTCCCATTGGGCCCTGCATGCCTACGGGCCCTTGAGGACCCATGGAACCTGGAAGAAGTGGTTCACTTAAGCTTTCGTCATATATTCCAGGTTCCCCCATATATCCTTGTTCACCAGGCATTCCAGCTCTTCCATCTTCTCCTTGAGGTCCTGGTAGACCATCCTCGCCATCTGGACCAGCATATCCTGGCCAGCCTTTATCTCCTTTGCTACCAGGAGGTCCTTCGGGACCACGATGACCAGGTTTACCTCTTGGTCCTTCTTCCCCTTGTTCACCTTTAAACCCTTGAGGGCCATTAAGACCGTTTGGACCCTTTGAGAAAAAAGAAAAGATATTTTAAGAAAATATATATATATATATATATTAAATATACATAGTACTGCAGTAAACAATATAATTATGTATATAAAAAGTCTGTACAATACCAGGTATTTACTAATGTACATAAAAATCTATCAGAACGGTTTTTTTCATATGATAAAAAAATATTTAACAAATAATTTATATATTTACCGGATGACCGGTTGAACCAAGGTCTCCCTTAATTCCTTTGACTCCTTGTGATCCCCGTAATCCTTTTTCACCTCTATTTCCTTTTGCTAAAATAGTAACATTCTGTTGAACTTGATCCACAAATATCACTTGAGCAGGTCTCCCGGGTTCTCCGATTTCACCTTGGTCTCCTTTTTCCCCAGGTGAGCCAACAACATCATCACCAGGTTCTCCTCTGTAGCCTATTTCTCCTTTATATCCAAAAGGACCCTATTTTTTTATAATACGATTATTAATATATATATTTTTAATTAAAATGTTTAGTTTCAAAGGCTATCTTTTCCTACCTGATCACCTTCTAATCCTGGAAGCCCACTGTCTCCTCTCCAGCCTATTGGTCCCGCTGGTCCAGCGGATCCATGACGTCCATAGTCTCCTTGCTCTCCTTTGGCCCCTCTGGAGTTTACACCACCTTCACCAGCTAAACCTTGTAATCCTTTCTCTCCGAAAGGTCCTGGAACTCCTCTATCACCAGGATATCCTTGAAGACCAGGAGGCCCCATAACGCCATCGATACCACTACATCCATCTAAACCGGCAAAACCTACTACACCTTCTAGGCCATATGGTCCCTAAATCAATTAAAATCGAATCTTTAGTAATATTATAATTATATAATTATGTATCTTACTGATAATTAGTAAAGTCGTAAAAGTAAAGTAAAGTAATTTCATGATATCATAGAGCATTTCAGGAGCGTCGAATGCGACCGAGGGTTCACCAATTTCATAATTGTAGGTCAACGGGAAGTATAACTTATAAAATTTTATAAATTAAAGTATGCACTCATTAAAATCTTAGGACTTTTTCAAATTTTGGGACTTTTTCTTTGATTTTAGAGTTGGGTATGTGGTACCAAGATCACAATTATTGGCTTCCACCAGTGAGCTAGCAAATCGGCAACCTAATATTTATATAAAATTACGAATATTAAATTATTTCAGTCTTACCTGAGGTCCAGTATCACCCCTTCTTCCATAAGGTCCAACTAAACCCTAAAATTCAGTTGCTCATTAATCAATTGCCATACATAAAAATAATTACATTATAATTATGTTATACTTCTACTATTAAGGGTACATACCCGTTCTCCTTTGTCCCCGTAATCACCTTGTTGACCCGAATCACCAGATTCACCGGGTAAACCAATACGACCTTCAGGACCTTCTTCGCCGTAGTCACCCTGTTGACCTTGTATTCCTGGTGGTCCCGGGTCACCGCGATCGCCTTGCAACCCATCGCAGTTACATCTAGTCTGATTGCACACGACCTGAATGTAGAACAATGTATCATTATTTATATACTATTGTCAGCGTACTTGTGTAAAAGAGGGTAGATATAAATGAAAAAGACTATGGAAGCAGTGAAATTGTGTCAAACGGGGGCATAGAATTAGCCTGACTGTCATCTGCCAAGGAACTACTCAACATCTCTACAATCGAAAAAGAAGACGGCGATGACGAGTGGACCAAAGCCAGCTCACCCGAACTCAGAAGACCGCACCAGGAAATTCTGTCCAGTGGACAAATAAGGAGGTATTCCGCCCGTACTGGCCTGTGAGGAGGGGATTCCACGCTCCCCCTGGGGCCCCTGGCCCCGGATCAAGATGGGCAAGATTTTAAATAGAACTTTTGCATATTGTACGCTTTTGTGCATGCTCTGGAAGAAAATAATCAGCCATCTACAGTAATCTAACTTACTTCAGTTAACAGTAATCTAACTTCAAGGCGGCCACAACTCGTTGACCGTACGACACCATCGTGCAGATTTGACTTAAATAATCTGACAAGCATTGCGAGTCAAATAAAAGATTTTTTAAAAGTTGAAAATCCATGAATATATTCAAAAATGAAATATCTTATATTTCTGAGATTTTTTGGGTTTTTTACTATTAGGAACATATAACCGTATTTAATACTCAAGGAAAGGTGCCTTATCAACAAGAACTGCTACTTGCCACAATCAATATGAGATCATTGTACTTCCTATTTTATATTACCACAAATTTATATAATTTACTTATTTTCTTAATGGTACCTTAGTGGTACCATATTATTTAATGATGTATGAAAATGCTTAGAATGATAATGGTCTATCCTTCACCATAAAAAAGGCTATTATT
The DNA here is from genome assembly GCF_056956725.1 of Heliconius melpomene rosina. NCBI lineage: Eukaryota > Metazoa > Arthropoda > Insecta > Lepidoptera > Nymphalidae > Heliconius > Heliconius melpomene. The sequence continues at coordinate 11,801,042 of NC_140389.1, read as the reverse complement.
TTTAAGTTAAAAACTATTTCAGAGTTATTCGTAAAAATGTATTTTCAAGCAGGCGGCTACTAACGTTTGCGGTTTCGAGTGGCAAAAAAAAATATTTCAACTGTAAGTAGGCGAAATTGAAAAAAAGTACCGAACACAATACATGTTTAAACGTCAATTTATTCTATTTCTAAAAATAAGTTGCTAAATTTACATTATGACAATTTGATATAAACTATGTACCTACGATTATTGGCCTACATCAGTATGCAACTTATTAAACGTGGACGGATCATAAATTTCCATTAAAATGTTATATCATTTTATTATCCTGACGTAATAAGATAGACATGAAGATTGACAGAACTTTTATAGTAGTTCTTGTTTTCAAATTAGGTAGTAATCAAAAAAATTAAAATGCTGAGGCCATCGTGGCGCAGTGGGACAACGACAGACTAAGCGCGATGGTTATGTATTCGATTCCACTCGGGGCAACGATTTATTTCTCCGCTCTCGAAATACAAAGAGCGGCATCGTTTCCGCCACTCAACATCGCAATGGATATATCAAATTCGGGCAAAAAAGGGGGTTTTATTGTATGTTAGTACTTGGTTCTCTCTGCCATGTAATAGTAGGGTAGTGATGTATTAATATTACCCTAACATATAACTAAATAGATGCAAAATGATGGTAAATTATATTATGTACTCGATCTAGATGGCGCAAATCGTGGTAATAAATTTAAATACTTGTTTGCTTGACTTTTACACAAACTAAATTTATGTGTCTATAATAATAAAGAGGAATGATCACTTAATTAAAACAATAGCAACATGTAATTTAACATTGTTAGAGTACGAAAATACAGTAAAATAAAATTTGTTTTATTTTAACAAAGTTACTCTTAGACCTATAGAATAAAAACCTGTTAAGTTCGAGTTGAATTCGCCTACTGAGGCCTTCGTAGCAACTTCAGAATTGTAGGTGTAATATAAAAGTTTACAAACTTATTTCATATTTAGGACATATTTCACTCATTTTGTATGAAACCCTCCCCAACCAGTGTCACAGTAACGACTATTAGGGCTAACAACATTAATGTCCAGTTTTAAAAAAGCAGCAAACGTGCAAAGTGAAGAATGTACCTACCTATGTACACTTTACACTTTGTTACTTAAACTTTGATAATATTTAACAATTAACAGGCACATAGCAAAATTGTTTATATAATTATAAAATAGGATTTGAAATTATTTATCTTAATATATAAAATCGAAAGGTCACTCACTCATCACGAAATCTCAGAAACTACATGTGCTAGGAATCTCAAATTTTGACGTATGTGCTCGCTAAGACGGGAATTTGCAATATACGACTTCTGAGGGGTTGTTTTTGGGGTTGAAAGTTTGTATGAAACTTCGTTACTACAAATGCTAGGAGTCACAAATTTTGCATGGACGTCACTTATAGGACGTAGGTACTCATGGTGACAGAAATTAATAATAACGTAGTTCACGCAGACGAAGCCGCGGGTGGGCCGATAGTCTTAATATAAACACATATTTTTCTTACAATATATACCTACTATTAAAAATTATTGCATTTATAGAAATCCTAATTGTTCATTTTAACTGATCATTTTCTTACTATTCTCTTGAAATCTCTGGATTATATAATTATTACTTCGCGTATCTAAGTCTTGCAATACGATGCAGCTATTTGATTTTAGAGAATGTGCTCGATCAGTATAAATCAGGCATGACTAATAAAATATAAGCATATAAGCATAGATAATAATACGATTGTAGAGATTTTGAATTTTATTTAAGTCATGTTTTTAACTTTTTAAATTTGTATTTATATATTTAATGAGATAGGAAATATTACTGGTTGTTTTTTTATCTTTTTTTATATTATATATTTTGTTGATATTACTATAACATAACCTCTACAACTTAGATTACTGTAGAACTTTGTTATAGCATGAACACAGTAATGCTGGTTTTTATTATTTATTAGGTTTTTTTTACGTCCATCTGACGTGATTAGAGCCTTTTTTCATCTATATTTCAATCTTTCAAATCTGCCCTGCTGTGTGCTGGATACAGCGTGAAGCTGCTCTAATAATTAAATTATTCTTTAAAGGATAAGTATAATTAAAATATAATTTTCTACAATTTAGTTTTTGTTTAAGTTTGTGAATATTTTTAGTTTTACCAGTCGTCGGTTTTTTCTAATAACTTTATTTTCTTTAAATTCACTTTTTTTCAGCCTTTTTTTAGCCTACCTAGTACCTACCTACAATTAGTTTTAAAAAAACGGCAAGATGTGACTCATTTTCGAAGCTTTCAAATAGATTTAAACAAAACATTTTGAAACACGTATATAGCTTTCCAAAAATTGAAATACATTTTTTTCCCCACTAACTATTAGTATTAAGGTCCAAGATTTTAGTGTTAATATTATAACCATCACTTATCATTATATATTCTGTATAAGTAACCATCTGTTTTTTGTCCTCTCGTAATTGTAATTACAATCAGAAAAGTATTGTTAGCAACAGATGACGGCACCACCGATAGGTATTACAGCGGCCGTCGATTATAGAACGAGTGAGTCATTATTGCAATTCAAGGAACGGACTGGATAAACAATCATTGCAGTGTCCCGAGCGATAACGGCCATTCGCACATCCCGCAACGTCCGTCCTGCGACCCCGCGTCCTGCAAAACCTCCGCGGCTTGGATAATGGCCGCACCAAATGTACGCGTGTACTCGTATTAACTTCATTTTTACATACTTCATTTTTTGTTTCTATTTACGCATTAAGAAAATGTTAAGTTCATAGCAATGTTTATAGCTTTTTCAATGAAAATCACTCAAATGACTCAAATATTTTATATTATTAAACAATTATAGACCTATGACATACATTGTATTATATTAATACATAAATTTTCTTAGTAAGTAGTTAAAAATAGTAAATAATTAAAAAAAAATATATAATTAATAATGTTGGAAGTTGAGAAAATGGAACGTTGTGGGTTTTACGAGCTTTTTGCCGGTATCTGGTGACCCCGACAAATCGTAAACGTTCTTCTAGTACACCTCGGTCGTTATTTCTTTATCATAAAATTACCTTTATAAATGAACAATAAATATAGTATAGTTTAAATATTATATAATAAGTAATATTTATAGAATTATTTCATATAGTAAACCACTTAATTTAATAATATAAAGGAAATAATAATATAAAATGAAAGTTGATTGTTTTTTTATCTTCTTATATACATTGAATATATTTGAGAATAAAGGGGCGACTTAAAATGACGAATGGAACATAAATCTATAATGACTTTTAATTTTTTTGTCTGTCTGTTTATCTGTTTGTGTGTGTTCACGTACATCTTCTAAATTAATGAGTCGATTTGAATGAAATTTATTTTTTGTGTAGCTATTACCTACATTTGATTTTGAAGACTTCCACACCTGATGCAGAATGATGATGTAGTGGTCCAAATAAACTATAAGAAATAATTAAATGCGTCCAATGCAAAATTAATAAAATGTCTTACCTAAAAATATTTTCAGTATAGTGGACAATTTTAATCTATACATAATATATACATATACCTAAATATAATTGAAGTCGCTATTTATCCTTAAAAAAAAACTATTTTTTAAGTGTAAACATTTTTAAATTTTTGTCTGTCTGTTTGTCCGGGCTAAGGAAAGCTGAAGGGTTTCTGGAAAAGCTGAACCGATTTTTGTGGGATTTTCACTTTCCTATAGAGGAGAGTATGAAAGAACACTTTTCATCCTGGAATTCTTACGAGAAAGGAATTTAAGTGCAGCATTTAAACTTTTAACATAGACAGACATAATATAAATTATCAAATATGAACCGAATGCTTACTTTACCTAAGTCTTTATAAAAACAATAATTAAATCATCTATTTATTATTTTATGTACTGTTAGTGACTACTCGTATACGCTAAAGTTAGATCAGGAATATGGCAGTATGTTCAACTGGCTTTTGTTACCACACTGAAACTGTTGACCTATTTTCTTTTACTGGAAGTTAGCAATAATTTTCAGAGCAATGTACGTAGTCATAAAATCAACCCATGAGTAACGCATTGCTATGCAATTATTATAGTTTTAAGTAAGTTAAACTCAAATGAATTCTTAGGTGCAAAAATTAGCTATATTTATGTATATTTAAATAAATCATCGTGACAGATAAGCATGGTCATATATATTTTTATCAATACATATATTTTAAATATAATAAAAATATAGGTACCAATAAATTCTCGTCCTCCTGATGATTCTTATTTATTTATAAATATTTTGAGTCCTAGTTAGTTTCAGTTTAAATCACTAAATATAATTTGTATAAGTTAGAGACAAAAATTCTACACTCACTATTCACTGTGGTAAAGCTTACAAGCTTTTCAGTCGTTGTATCAGTTCAAAGAGTTTACTTTAAATAATATATCTTTTTAAATTATCAAAAAATTTATTTTAATTTCTACAAGATTATAAGTAAAGACTAGGTTAATTATACAGTTTTTTTTTCAGTTTCACGCTGAATCCCGCACAGAGCAGAGGGAACCAGGAGTTAAGAATTCCCCATTTTCGCCGAATTTTTGAGGCATTGCGTATTTAGTGGCGGAACTGAACGCCATACACTATTATTAAATAACTGTATCTAACAAACTTAAGGTTTTCCTAGGATTATATGCTTTATTGATGTCATCTATAGTTACTGTATCATCTATATATATAAAATACTATGTTTGAAAATGTATATCAACGATATTAAAAATTGAGGAAGACGAATACTTCCTCTTGGGTCAATGTTCTGTGTTTCTACGTCATGGCGATAAAACATCGACTAATGAATTGCGACCGACTATTGACAGGACGACTCACCCCGGAATAAACTACAATCACACTACGTATTGTTTACAATGTAACTTAATAACAAGTCTATAAAAATATAGCTTACTGTAATATTTCATTATTTATGTAATGGGTTTTTTTTCTTAAAACACAGATAACACAGATATATTTTTTCATAGGTTTTTAAAAATGGAAACCCAATTAAATACAAACGTTGAGAGAATTATATCCACATAAAATTAATAACTATAAACGGACCCCATTAATCGTAACTAATAAATAGGTTAATGTATAAGTAATAAATATAAATATTATACATACTTATTTAGATAGTTTGAACTCAATTTAAAAAAAATAATCTTGGGGTCATGACAATACGCGTGATATATGGCATCGTGGGAGTTACAATATCATTATTTCGGCAATTATTGCAAAAATTGTATTATATATCTAACGACAAGTTGATAACAGTTTCCCGTCCGTTTGATAAGAGATCCTGCTGTTCATACCGCGACCTCGTTACGAAAGCTCTGTGAATGGAAGTTGATTTTGACCCATTTTATAATTTTTTATAATTTTTCGATGGACATAGATTTTATGTTAGATATTAACATATTTAAGTTTTCGAACCAAATATATTTATCATTAACCAAAGGTATTTATTGTCTTTTAGTTTTTTGTCATCAATAAAATGTTTTTATTTTTGTCTAAAACGTTGTACATTTTCGGGGTTTCCTTTTCTAACAATTTGTTTTTCTATTTAATAAATAAAAATATTAATATTTGATCTCATTTCAAGGATGCTTAAAAATAGGTTAGACTACTTTAATGATATATATATATATATATATATATATATATATAAATGTTTTATTTATCAAACGCGTCACATCCGAAATCATGAGAGGTTATCAGTAGACGATAAAGAATAAAACGAAGAATTAGTTTAATTATATTAAAGATAAGGGTAATGAATGTAACATGTTAAAGCTAAACAATTCAATATCGGTCAATTATCGGACATAATTTACGTAAATATTTGGGATATTATTTCAAAGTATAACTCGTTAGTGATATACAATTAGCTTTATATTATACATTGTATTTGTTTTGTTGTAATTGTATAAAAAAAAAGTAATTTGCTCTGTTGTGAATCAAATGCTAGATGTCAACTAATAAACTAATAACTGGCGCTATTATTAATAAGAATGCATATTATTATTAAATACACCTACTTTATTACACCAACAAGATCATTCAAGAAATTTAAAGGTTCAATTGAAAAACTTTTTTCCGTTGGATATAGTAAAAGCTGTATTGTGTGAAATAAATATCAGTGAAAATTAAGTAATTTTAAGATTTCTGCATTCTTTTTAGAATTTTTGAACTGGATGTAATACTTGTATCACCTACATATAGAGAGCTTTATAATACTTGTAAAATTGAACTTAAGCTATTACTTCAACTGTAGTAACGTATGTTTTAGTTAAGCGATATGAAATCCTTACGACAAGTGAAATATTTTTTACATTTAATGAAATATTTGTAGCATAAGACAACTGCAGTAACACTGGACAACTTTCGCCTCAAGAAGTATAATATTAAAGTAATCTAATTATAATATTTATCTTACTCCTATACCTATTATAAGGAATTTATGCCACTAAAAGTAAAATTTTACTATGAATATAATATTATTTTGTACACAAAAATAGAGACTTTAAATATAATAAATCAGGAATGATATACTCTATACTTTTAAATAAAAGCTTAATGTAAACCAAAGCTTCGTAAAAAGTACTGTTCCAAAATGTATTAATGTTACTTCAAACTGTTTAATTATATCAATATTAATTTCATCGATTCATTTATTATGTGATTAATTTTTTTATATGTTACCGGCAATCTGTATAATTCGGTATTCTATATATTATTACCTCGGCAATGTATAGAATACCTAAAACGTGTAGGTATCGTATGAAATATTATTTATTTTATACTTTGCAGGTATTGTAGGGAATACCTAAATTATATACATAGATTGCCGGTAGTGTATATCCTTATTAAATTGATATCTTTTTACTGTTGTAGAGCGAGCTGGTGCTTTGAGCAGCAAAGATAATTATCAGTATGAATATTTTTATAATAAATATTTTTTTAGGTCACGAGGCTGCGGAGTGATAATTGCGTTGCCAGTTGGCGGTCTATATGAGACTTAAACGATAAAAGAGCAAAGGTTACGGTAACAACAGATTGTCAAATTTAAGAGGAGCTTTTTATATTTTTTAAGATATGTGTTATATCTAAACAATGTGTTCGTTTTATTTAAATAAAAATTATCTCTGTATATATATCTTAACCTATATATCTAAAATACCTATAATATCACATTTACAGCTAATAAACATGTTGTATTTGATGAGCTATATTTTTATTATAAGAAAATATTATTGCTTAAATTAAATACTGACAATAAAAAAAACATAATTTTTTATCTTATTTTATGGCGTTCGTAATTTATTCTATAATTTTTGGTAATTTACACACATCCCAGATCTCCCATTCTTTAGAAGCTTTCGATAGGTGTTGATTCGAGTCTCGTTATGTTATTTATATGTTTCTAAATAGTTGATTTTATACGATCAAGTCTGCGTAGTCTGCTGGTAATGCCGGTAATATCTTATGAATTAAAAGAAGTAAGAGTCATCAATAATATTTTTTTTAAAGGAAAGGCACATTGTGCGAGTCATATCTTGTCCTTCAGTTTATTCATATTTTACCTTATTTTATTTTCTTTGTTAATATTGAATTCTAGAAAACAACTGGAGTTGAATGAAAATAATAAGAAACTTATCTGAGACGACGAACATTGTGAAGTTATCATCTATTGTCTTGTGGCTCTACATATTATATGTTGACGTGTCACATACATGTAAGTATGTATCTAAATATAAGAGACAAATATATTTTTATTGTCTATTTTCGCACAATAATACGACCAAAATATAGTCTTTAGTTCAAAATAGAAGTAGATTAAAAAAGGCCATTTTCTTTTTGTGTCATCACATCTGCTCGTATTAAATTTAGGTTTATCAATCTACAATATTAAGTTAAGCCTATATTGGTAGATAGACTACTAAATAGTTAATACACTACTACTACTACTACTACTATACTGTCGGACAATTTTTTACAGTTTTTATTTTTTTCTGGTTAATCAGAAAGTGTCAGAAAATACAAAATAATAATAATAATTTGCATATTACATATTAAGTTATTATTTACAAAGGTCAAGACAGTTAGTATACCCACTATAGTACAAAATATTTGATAACTGGGACTCAATGTGCCTTTAGCCTCTGACGATAGTTTAATTCGTCAAAGTTCTAATTGTTGACTCGTTACAACGTTTCGATAAGATAGTCACAGAGGCTATCTGTACACAACAAAACATCGATGTCATCACTGAGGTTCATTTTTTATTTTATTTAAGAACGTTAATTATAACTCAACCTATCAGATACTGAAATAATCAACAGCAATATATTATTTTATTTTTATTTTGCAGTGATGATGATGATATTTAATTAACACCCTATCATTCCCACCCCATCATCACTGCAAAATGAACAGAAAATTGAATCTGCCTCCCTCGAAGAGGCGCCTCTTGGTAACCGTCCAACCTCTTGCGGGCCCGAATCCCGCTACGTTCAAATTTTTATACGTTTTCTAAATAAGTATTTTTCTTTCCGAATAACACTTTAAACACAATAAGAATGAATGAAAGTAAGTTGCTATTATGATAACATTTTAAAACAATTTATAGGGCTTTTAGACCTTACAGAATGTATGGTAAAAGTAAACTTACTAAAAAAACAAAACTATAAATATAACGCGACATCGCAGTATTTGAATTAAATGTGCTTAAATCTTTTCAAAGCCTAAAGTTTCGTTTATTTTCATACCGATAAACATAGGTAAGAAATCCTATCCGACTATCAGATTTCCTATAAAGTTGAAATTTTGAATCCAGCTGGTTACAAACCTAAACGAAATAAAAGTCCAAAGCAGTATATATATTTGTTTAACATATATAATACATCCCTTCCATTAAGAGGCTGTCCATTAACATGTTAATGTCTTCATTATTATTATTCGTCGTGTAATGGTCTTTTAGCTTTTTTACCACCCTAGAAAACGAGGGGGCTCTCTCACCTGATCAATTGACGGCTTCTAAGGTGAGTTATGTCGATCGATCTTTAAGTGACGCATCGTTTAAAAATATTTATTATAATACGGCTTTCGAATAGAAAATATTAAAATTTTATAATTAAAATATATAATTTTACAAAGATTTTATAATTTTGAAGTCGTTGCCAAGTAAAACAAACAGCCTAAGTAATTTGATGGTGTAGTAAGGTCGCTGTAGCAATAGCTTGACTTTACAGGCAACTGTTTTAACTTTGTTTCAAAATCCCTCGGTCTCCCTTACTATAGTGCTGGGTTTCCATTTGTGCGAATGCCTTTAAACTTATAAATATATTTTTTAAATAAAGTTTTTTATTAATAAGTGCACAAATGCAAAACTCAGCTTAGACTGTTCACGGATTGATACATTTAATATGAAACTACAAAAACAAAGTAATGCTAGATTAATCATTAGAGAAATGTCACTCACTAAAATATTATCGATAATTGTCAAGTTGTAAAGACTTTTCTGCATATGAGGATAAATAGAGCGAATCTAGTATCGATATCCGTCCGTTCTCCGCCTTCTATTGTAATTCGGGATCGTTCAGGACATTACGTTTTGACCGGCGGAATTTAGCGCTGTAGTGATTATCTTGTCAGATCAGGGAAATTAAAATAATTTGAATATAAGAATTTGAATAGTAGTTAGTGAAGCCAATCGACCCCACAACCATTATTAACAATCAGACACTGCCAATTTGCAACTATGACCTCCAATTTGGACTTTCAGTATTCAAAATTAATCAACACTAGCTAAGATATATAAAAGTACGGTATTTCTTTTCTAGATGTTATTGACTGCTTAGAAGGCATCTTATAAACAAATACAAAAACAGACATAGATGACGCTACTCTACTTCATAGGAAAAAGCGTTTTTATATACTTTTATTACCATGTATCTATTAGTAGTATTAGTGTTTTGACTTTGAAAAACAGTTTCAATATCTTCATAAGTATTTAATAACATAAATATTTTATACTATTAGTTTTATACTACTATGATCTAAGCGTACTATATGTCTCGATTGATACAGGTAATTTACTGATTCAGGATCACATTATTTAGTTAGAGAAGAAGCTAGAGAAGCATCTGCAAATTATATTTCGTAGATTGTAAAGGTTCATTAGAAATGGATAATAAATATCTCACAACTTCAATTAAGACAAAAGTTAAGTATCATCTTATTAGTAAGCTGCCTAAATGTGATAATATTCTAAGATACGGTCAAATCCTGGTGAATACAGTTTGTACAAGGTAGTAGAACACAAAATTAAAGAAAAAGTTCATTTTCATTTATTTTAAAATAAGCTCACATACAATTTGATTATGTGGAAAGAAAGTCTCTCAGAGGATATAATTTATCTTATATTTCCTTATATGCCTTTTTTACTCTAACAACCAACATGAAAACAACTTCGGTTTTGAAATTCGGTAGTGCTAGCATACCGGGTAGTATAACCTACGAGTACATGTTTTGACGAATTCGAACTCGTTGAAGTCTTTTGGCCGATGCAACGAATATATGCGCTTAAGTAAAGTACTTACTGCAGTACCAGGTGAAGGGATCCAGGTCAGCAATAGAAGAGCAACGGGCACGAGGTGCGTCGCGAGAAGGCGCGCACGCGCCGGGCCCGACATGGCTGTCCGCACTACTGGCCGCGCGCCCGCAGGCCGGCCCGCCCGGGCGCCGCCGCGGCCGCCGCAGCCGCGGGGCGGGGGCGCTCAGGCCGCCGCCCGAGTGCTTCTCTTTCCTTAGTATCCCGGCACAAACAGCGCGCGCGCACGGGACACAGGCGCTGCGCGCTCCGGGCTATGGCGGTCCACGTACTCTGGTAAGCTCTACCTATTTTCATCACAAGTTAAAAAAATAATTAAGTATAGTCACTTTTTCATTAATTATATTCATTTTATCTGGTATGTATTTTTATATAATAATTACACAATACAACATAAAATAATTTTAACAGGTTGGTGGCTGTTTTAGTGACTCTGACAGGAGTAAATACGGTGAGTATTTTTTTTATTATTAAGATAATTATATTTTTTTTATTCTGGTAATTTAAATAAAACATTGTAAAAATTCGGGAATGTAGGGACAGGGAAAGGGCACTCGTACCAACTGGTCCGTCGGCTTCTATTCGTCCTTTTGCAATTTCATCAAAAACGCGAGATAAGCCGGTAGATAAATATTTGACATAAAAAGCTTGCGTATTATTAAATATTATATAATTATATCAATCAATAATCTATATTTGAATTTAATAGGTTTCTTTGCTTATATCTTATTGTTGTAAAATAACACAGACCGACAAAGTTTATCACTCGGATGTACTATAACGTCGTTATTGCGCAAACTTGTATCTATAGAACAAAATAATATGAATTATACAGAACAAAGACAATTTTTCTCACACAATTATTTAATTTATATAAAAAAAAATCAAAACGAATTAATTTTATAGTTATTTTACTAACTGTGGCAAAACTAATAAATTGAAGGTACATAAGTATCCATTTAAATTTTGCTTCATATTAATATAAAATATAAAATTATATAATTTAGCATTATTTATTTTAATTTATTACTATTCGCAATACATAAAGGAAAGGTGATATTTTGTTGCGTAAACATTTTTTTTGATCGACAGACAAAACTATTAGAATGATTTAAATAATATTTAAAATATTAAAAGTAGTTTATTTAGATTACTCTACAATATTACATATTTTTTTTATACATTGTGCATGTACTCTATAGTGATTGATTTCTTGTACTTTAAAAATATATAAAGTTTGCAACACGTTAAATCTTCATGTCTCCCAAATTGGAATCTGATTCATTAGAATCTCTACCAGTAAGTGCAATTAATGGAACTGATTTTATACTAAGCAAATGTTTTATTTAATTAATTTCAATAAAACAATTCGGGGAATACTTATTTAAACATACCTATTTCTCAGAGTTTAAGGCCAGTCGTAGGCAAGGGCACAAGTGTGTAACTAACTGGTTGTGAGTTCGATCCCCACTAAAGAAAATGGAAATATTTATTTAAATTAATATTTTCATTACTTCACTCTGGTCTGGACCGGAAAGCGCGGCGTTGAGTTTCGCCACTCAACACGCAATGCGTCCATAATTCGGCGGAAAGTGGGGAACGGAGCATCTTAATTCTCGGTTCCCTCTGCCTACCCTGTTGAATGCAGGATACAGCTTGAAGCTGATTTAATTTCACCGAGTGGAAATTGAATCCGGTATTGCTATATACACGCAGACACATAACTTCACTAAAACTTATTTATTCTAAAATTGAATAAACAACAAGTGTTTCCGGTAAACTATGTATTATAAATAAAATAAATAATTTATTTCAAATAGACCATCAGTCGTACTTAGAAACTTGTCGTATCATTTTACGAGCAAAATGCATTCATAGCAGAATATCACATAACAATTTTTAATAGTACTTGTCATTGCAACTTACAAATTGAAATCAAAAAATTTCTTAGGAGTATACCTACATAACTGTAGTGAAGACACATCTGACTCATTCACTTTCCAAATAGAATTTAAAAATTTAAGTACCTATTGAGGTAGTTGTATGATTTTGATATGATTAGAATATTTACTACAAAATTCGTTGTTAGTGCTGCATATAGCAGGGTAGGCAGAGGGAACCTAGCGTTAAAACAGCCTGTTCCCAACTTTCCGCCAAACCAAACTTAGTCTTGTTATCAGAGCAAAGAAATGGAAATATAAATTATTTAATATCCTCGAGTGGGAATCAAACTCACAACTTGTCGCCTTTACAACCACACGCTTGTGCCAATTCGAAACATGGAGGCCTGTAGAAACAAAGATTATTAATTTAAAACATCGGATTAAAACAGCAAGGTTTTTTTTATTGTTTAGATATTTATCAAACCCTTGTTCATAATAATCATAATCTAAACATGGTATTGCAAAAATTTTACTAAATTATCCGTTATAGTATGTCTACCTATTCCGCGTTAATCGCTTAATGAAACATTAAGATACAATAATATGCTTCACAATTGTTTTATGTACTCGTAGAGTAAATGTTCTGTGTAGAGTAAGAAAAAAAAATATAATCAAGTAAATAAAAAATTAAGTTCAATTCACTTACTGTCAACTATAAAGAATGATATAAAAGTCATGTTTTAAATTTAAATTACTCTTAATCTTTCTATTTTTTGTATACTTAGCAACGGGACAGTTTTGAAAGAGGAGATGTAGAAGAAAACAATATTTATGAAAATCAATGGCCATCCCAAGCAAATTGGCCTCCGCAAAGGGAATATGAACCACCAAATGTTCCCACCAGTAACATTTTTAACACGTACGGGCTATCAAGAAGGCCAGATTTATCAGCTGGTCCATCACAAGCGCCACCACAAAGTCTACCGCAAAGCTATGGCCAAAACTTTGCTATATTCGACCCTGTAACTCGACAACGAACTACTGGACTCGATCGAAACTGTACTGCACCAGGCTGCTGCGTACCTAAATGTTTCGCTCAGAAAGGCAGCAGAGTAAGAATTTTCGATATTTTTCTATTAGAATATGTATATAAATAAAAATATTGTCATACTCACATACGTGGCAAGGAACCGAAAAAATAATAAAACATAATTTTTAAAAAACTCTTGTCGTAATTTTTAAAATTATTTTTATAAAAAATAAATATAATAATTTACTTTATTCACAGTTATAGTATTAAAATAATTTTAGGGCTTTCCTGGTATGTCTGGAAAACAAGGAATAAGAGGTTTGCCAGGTCATGAAGGTCCTGATGGTCAACAAGGGCCCAAAGGTCAAAAAGGCCAAGTTGGACCTCAAGGCCCTCGCGGACCAAAAGGCGATAGAGGGAAACCCGGTGCGCAAGGTTTTATTGGTTTAGCTGGTCCTCCTGGACCTCAAGGTGAACAAGGTATGTCCGGAATACCAGGACGAGATGGGTGCAATGGAACGGATGTAAGTAATTTTATAATATTCTTATTAAAATGAAATAATGTGTTTTTTCGGGTTCCGTACCTCAAAAGAAAAAAACGGAAGCCTCATGGAATCACTTTGTTATCCGTCTGGCTGTCTGTCTGTCAAGATCATTTTTCTTAAGATCAGGTATCGAGCTGAAATTAAGGTATTAATTAGTATCAAATGCGGGGACCGCAGACTTGAACGTTTGATATTAACTTATGTTTGTGCTTGGAGCACAGAAAATTAAACTTCAAGTCGACGCAATCAAAAGATACAAGGTTTATGCATCGTTTTTGCCGTTATTTGCACGATATTGGCCGCCTAATCAAAACTATAGAGTACTTCCCGTAGTCCTAGTATAAAAAAAAATAAAAAAACTGAAAAGAACTGAGAATATCGTCCGAGAGATGTATATTTTATACAATGCGAGTGTGTATCCCAGCAATTTTTAATTAAATTAATTTAAACTTTTCTAAGTTGCATTTTTCATTGGCCTATGACTTTGATACGAAAGATTTGGTGGTACTTAGCCGGTTATTTTGTTTATAATTTTAACTGCATTTATAGGGAGAACCTGGTATAATGGGGCCAAAAGGATCTCAAGGACCTCGAGGTTTTTCTGGCCCTAAAGGTGTTAAAGGTGACAAAGGAGAACCGGCACATATGGGTCGGTATCCTAAAGGCCAAAAAGGTGAACCTGGAGCTGATGGCATGCAGGGCCCTCCAGGGCCAGTTGGCTTAACTGGGCCTTCAGGATTACCTGGCCCTAGGGGAAAAACTGGATCAATGGTAAAGAATATTTTTTCAATATTATTTAACAATTCTTTTTTATTTTCAGATGGTAAATAATTTCTTGCCTTACCGTATATAGAAATAATTCTTATGTGTCATGTTATATGACATGGTAAAATAAGTATCTAAAATATTTAGTATTTTTTAGGGTTTACCTGGCTCTAAAGGTGATAAAGGTTCAAAGGGATCGAAAGGACAATCAATACAAGGTGACAAAGGAGATAGAGGAGATAGGGGTGATAGAGGGCCAAGCTGTCCAGCAGCAACATTACCATCTTTAGACAATAAAGGGGCTATCAAGGGTGTACAAGGAGATATGGGACCTAAAGGAGAGAAAGGAGAAGCGGGAAGAATGGGTGAAAAGGGAGATACAGGGCCTACGGGTGAACAAGGGCTATCGGGCCAAATGGGTATTAAAGGAGAAAAGGGTATACGTGGAAATCCTGGAGAAAGAGTAAGTCAATTATATAACTATTATGAAAATCTAAATGAAAATAAATAATTATGAATATTTTTTTATACTCTCTGAGGGATCTCTGTAATCTTTACAACCTTTGTTATTGTAAAGATTACAGATACAAAAATCACTTTATTAGAAGCCAGTGCAGCTTTCTTATGCTTATCTGGCTATGCCCTTTGATAATAGTGCCCTGAACATTAATTCCAATTTCAATTCAAATTCAAAATATTCTTTATTCAAATAAACTATTACACTTTTAAATCGTCGAATGTATATATAAACAAAAAGCTACCACCGGTTCTGAAGGCAGTTCTGCTGAGAAGAGCCGGCAAGAAACTCAATTACAATTTATTACATTAGCTGGCAACTATCCTGCATTACATTCAATAGACATTAACTCTATACATGTTCATTCTCCAAATATTATTGTACAGTGTAATAAGCTTTACTTGTTAGAATGTTTTTTATAAATACTTTAAATTTTGGAAGTGGCAAACCTAGAATACACTGCGAAATTTTATTATATACACGTATAATCAGACCCATAAAAGATTTGTTAACTTTTTGGAGGCGAAAACTTGGCGTAACAAGCTTATCTTTATTCCTCGTTCCTATCGTATCGTATTTTTACTAATAACTTAAAACTTTGCATATCTATTTTGATTATATTTGAAACACCTATTTAAGGGTCGAGATGGAATGTATGGTGCCCCTGGTACAAGGGGTCCTAAGGGTGATAGAGGCGTAGATGGTCTAGCCGGTCTATCTGGTAGACCTGGTGGAAAAGGGGAACCCGGTAAAGATGGCTTGCCAGGTCCTAGAGGATTGAAGGGAGTGCCAGGTCCAGCAGGTGGTCGAACAGGTTCACGCGGCCCTCCGGGACCACCAGGGCCAAGAGGCTACACTGGTCCAATTGGTCCACCTGGTTCGGATGGAAGACCTGGAGATATGGGCCAACCAGGACCCATGGGCCTACGTGGAGGACCAGGTGAACCTGGTAATCCTGGTATAGAAGGCTTAGCAGGACAAAAAGGAGAAAAAGGTGAAGCCGGTCTCAATGGCTTAACAGGAGATATAGGGCCTAGAGGTTACGACGGACCCCCTGGTCCGCAAGGTCCAAGAGGCCCGAAAGGCGAAGATGGTCTTTCAATTTCTGTAAGTAATATGTAATAATTTATAGACCGTCTACTTTAAAATTGAAATTAGAAATATATATAAAAAGACATACAAGAAATATATATTCCAATAACATGCAGTTTGTACGAAGTGTTCCGTAGCAGCAAACAAAAACATATATTACTATATTGTATATTATTCTTAACATCAAAAACGAGGAGGCTACTTAATTCAACCGATAGATATTTTCATCGAAATTTTCCCATGTTGGTCTAAGTGACCAAGAAATCAAAATTGTTCAAATCTATTTTCATTTGAAGTTTTCTTTGAATTTTAGAATTTTAATTTCATTTTTATCAACATAAAAAATACATATTTTTTTTTTTAAATATATTAGTTATATATTTATTATATATTTTCTTTTATAGGGTAGATATTTATTGTATATTTTCTGCCTGATGTTATTTTTGTGTCATTGTTTAGCGATTTGTATGTGTTCGTAAGTTCAGCTTTAGAGTAAATGGTCTATACTAAGTTATTCAACATTTCCATATAAACTAATTTTAATAAATTTTATGAAGTTATAATGTGCAACGAACTCCTTAAAAACAAATAAAATGTATATTTTAGGGACAAATGGGTAGTCACGGGCAACCTGGATATCCTGGTGATAAAGGACAAAAAGGAGAGAAAGGATATCCAGGCTTACGAGGAGTTCCTGGTAATTCTACTCTAGGGACACCTGGAAGTCCTGGAGAAATGGGATCTCCAGGAGAAAAAGGTGAAAAAGGTAGCCCAGGATTCAACGGTCTTCCTGGTATTTCTGGTGAGAAGGGAGATATCGGGGGACGTTGTAATGAATGTTGGCCTGGAACGCCCGGTCTTAAAGGTGACCGTGGCTCTGATGGTTTACCAGGGGAACGTGGTGAAAAAGGACTTACTGGTCCAGTAGGAGTACCAGGTGAACGAGGATCTGATGGTATTGATGGATCACCTGGATCACCTGGCGCACCAGTACGTATAATAAAAATAATTTATGAAACATCTCACATGCAACTTAGATTATTAAAACTTGATTAATAATACTCATATTTTTTTGTTAAAGGGAGAAAGAGGGGATGAGGGTCCTATGGGATCACCTGGAGAAAGAGGTGCAGATGCAATTATACCTTCAAGTATGATTAAAGGACCGAAAGGAGAAAGAGGGGCACCAGGAGAAAAAGGATCCGTGGGTATTAAAGGTGAAAGAGGTCTAGATGGACCACCTGGAGATATTGGACTTAGTGGAATGCCTGGACAAAAAGGTGATCAAGGCAGAATGGGATCTCCTGGTATTGATGGAATACCCGGCACTGATGGCTTACCAGGACTACCAGGATCAAAAGGAGAATCTATAAAAGGGGAAAAAGGAATAGCTGGTGATCAGGGTTTGAAAGGAGATAAAGGATTTGGTGGTTTATTAGGACAAAAAGGTGAACCAGGTCAATGTCCTCAAGAAATAAAAGTGTTAACTAAAGGTGAAAGGGGACCGCCAGGATTTCAAGGTCTTCCAGGACCTCAAGGTAGAGGAATATTAAATTTGTTCTTTTATGCAATTGTAATAAATGTCTATATGTAGAGTACATGTCTTACAGAGAAACACATAAAGATTTTCTTAATGTATTAGATTTTACTTTTTTCGTTTCATATTTTGTGTAATATACTATTCACTGATAATATTGTTTTATTATTAGGCATGCCGGGTGAAAAAGGTGACAGGGGTCCTTTTGGTAATACTGGACCAAAGGGAGAAAAAGGTTTAACTGGACGTGCAGGACCAGTTGGTCCCCGAGGTTATCCTGGTATTAAAGGAGACAAAGGTGATATTGGTGCGATGGGCTTTCCTGGAACAACAGGTGAAATGGGACCAAGAGGATTTCCGGGACTTTCAGGATTAAAAGGCGATAAAGGGGAAATTGGTCCATCCATGCCAGGTCCACAGGGTATGCCAGGATTAAAAGGAGATAAAGGAGACCAAGGACGTCTAGGTATGCCTGGCAATCCAGGTAGTGACGGTCCCCCGGGATCTATAGGCTTGCAAGGAGAAAAAGGAGATTTAGGCCTTATGGGTAGACCCGGCTTTCCAGGTGTGCCTGGAACAAAAGGAGAACCAGGACCTATAGGACCACCTGGAGTGCAAGGAACCCCAGGCGTTCCTGGGAGAGATGGGTCGAAAGGACAACAAGGTTATCCAGGACAACCAGGCAAGCCTGGAGTTATTGGTCTACCTGGTCAAAAAGGAGAAATTGGAATACAAGGTCAAGATGGTCCAAAAGGTTTTCCAGGATCAAGAGGTCATCCTGGATTACGAGGTCTTACTGGTTTTGATGGAAGCCCTGGAGAAAAAGGAGATAAAGGTGAAATTGGATTTCCAGGAAACACAGGTGCACCAGGCCTTGATGGCCCGCCAGGACCACAGGGAATTCTTGGAAGTAAGGGTGATACAGGCTATCCAGGACCACCCGGTTTACCTGGATTAATGGGTAGCAAAGGTAGTAAAGGCGATTTAGGTCTATCAGGTCCGCGGGGTTTCAAAGGAGAACCTGGTCTAGCTGCACAGAAAGGTGACAAAGGAATACCTGGAATTTCTGGCTTAAGCGGAAAAGATGGTTTTCCAGGACCAATGGGAGAGAAAGGAGACAAAGGAAATATTGGCTTACCGGGCTATGGTCGTCCGGGATTACCTGGTGAAAAAGGAGATATAGGCCGCCCTGGTTTACGTGGCATTCCAGGAGAAATAGGAGAAAAAGGTGATCGAGGGTTACCGGGCCTATTAGGTATGAAGGGAGATAGAGGATTAACGGGCGATATTGGTCTACCAGGGCCGCCAGGAATGGATGGTGCTCCAGGACCACAAGGTGAAAGAGGATTACCTGGATTTAACGGGGAAAAAGGCGATAAAGGTGAAAGAGGTTTTGCTGGACGTGATGGGTTTGATGGAATTAAAGGAGAGCGTGGTCCAGTAGGTTCAGAAGGTATTAAAGGCGAAAGGGGTATTGAAGGAGAAAAAGGAGATAGGGGGCTCCCAGGTCCTTCTATTAATATTAAAGGTGATAAAGGAGAAATTGGGCAACCAGGTATTGCTGGTATTCAAGGACGAAAGGGAGAAAGAGGTAGAGATGGATTCCAGGGTATAACAGGAGAAAAAGGAGACAGAGGTTTTACTGGCCAAAAAGGAGACATGGGTAGAGTAGGCTTGACTGGAGCAAAAGGTAAATGTAATTTAATTCTTTTACATTTCTTCATTCCTATGTTTCAAAGCGATAAACAATTTTAATTAAATTATTGCAATAAATAAATAATGAATAGTTTACTAGATGAATTACATCAAAAAATATTTAAATTAAAATAATTTTTATTAAGAGAAAATTGAAGAAACAATTACGAATAATAAATATTGAAATTTCCAGGTGACAGTGGTCCAGCAGGTCCAGTAGGCATACCTGGTATGACAGTAGTAGGAGAAAAGGGTTTGCCTGGGTTACCAGGAAAGCACGGTAGACCAGGTCTATCTGGTGCTCCTGGAGAAAAGGGAGAGCAAGGGTTACCTGGTCTTCCAGGACAAATCGGTACACCAGGAACACCAGGCCCTCCAGGGCCTAGAGGGGAAAAAGGTGAACAAGGGCGTGAGGGTATCAATGGTCCACCTGGTTTTGACGGTACACCAGGAGCAGCCGGGCCTCCTGGAATACCCGGGGAAACAGGCCCTAAGGGAGACAAAGGTGCAATTGGTTTTGGATTACCTGGAATTAAAGGCGAGCAAGGACCACCAGGAATACCTGGATTACAAGGTCAAAGAGGCAATAAAGGGGAACCTGGACTAAATGGTGCATTTGGGGAACCAGGGCAAAAGGGATATGCTGGTGAAAAAGGTGATAGAGGTTTGCAAGGTAGAATCGGTCAAACAGGAATAATGGGTCAAAAAGGTGACAAAGGAGAAGCAGCTGCTATAGTTTATGGTGCTAAAGGAGAAACAGGACCACGTGGTCCACCAGGTATAAATGGACTTCCGGGTCTTAAAGGAGACATTGGCGCCAGAGGCTTAGATGGTAATCCAGGCTGGAAAGGCGATAAAGGGTTCCCTGGGCCGAGGGGTCTTCCGGGTCCGCCAGGTCCTCAAGGACTACAAGGTGTGGAAGGACAAAGAGGCGAAATAGGCCGAACTGGCTTACAAGGTTTGCCTGGATCACCTGGAGCTCCATGCGTTACCACAGATTATTTAACTGGAATTCTTTTAGTTCGTCACAGTCAAACAGACATTATACCACAGTGTGAACCAGGTCATGTGAAACTTTGGGATGGATATTCCTTGTTATATATTGATGGCAACGAAAAAGCACATAATCAAGATTTAGGATACGCTGGCTCGTGTGTCCGAAAGTTCAGCACTATGCCTTTCCTGTTTTGTGACCTTAATGATGTTTGTAATTATGCTAGCCGGAATGATAGGAGCTACTGGCTGTCTACGAACCAACCTAATCCCATGATGCCAGTGGAAAGCAACGAAATAGCTAGATATATTTCCAGGTGTGTAGTTTGTGAAGTGCCAGCTAACGTTATAGCGGTCCATAGTCAAACTCTTGATATACCAAACTGTCCTGCAGGCTGGAATTCTTTATGGATTGGATACAGTTTTGTTATGGTAAGTAAATTTAACAACACACACATGTACATTATACAAAATTGAGTATAAATGGGTATATTCACACACTCACTGGTTCTATTTATTATGCGTACAGATGAAGAGTAACCGAAATCATAATATTATGTTGCTAATTATGTAATCAAGAGAAACCTAATGTACTTAAGTAGTTTTATTTTTATTCTTTTATCTTTATTTCGTTTCCTTTTTCTCTGTTCCTCGATTATATTAATTGTGATATTATTATGCTTAGGGTATTTTTTTTTTGGGTGAAGAAAAAAACTATAGTTTCTTCTATGAATAAAATAATTAAATAAATCAGACTTTAATCACTAACATTATCATCATTTAATTACGACATTTTCGTTCGTCAGTAAAGTTTATAATAATTTTAATATTTTAATAGCATACTGGTGCTGGTGCACAAGGTGGTGGGCAGGCGTTGGCTAGTCCAGGCTCATGCTTGGAAGACTTCCGAGCTACACCATTTATTGAATGTAACGGAGAAGGCGGAACATGTCATCATTTTGCTAACAAGCTTAGTTTCTGGCTTACAACTATTGATGACAATAAACAATTCTCCGTGCCCGAGAGAGAAACCCTTAAATCTGGACGACTTCTGCAACGGGTATCTCGATGTGCAGTTTGTATTAAAAATACAACATAGCAAAATATTGTATGGACATAATACCATTATATTAAATTAGCTGGTAATTTATTTTTGTTTTCCTTTACAAATTTTATCAATAAGGATCGAAATATCAGGTAACGCTATGAAATAAATTAAAAATTGAACCTATTTTATATTATAATGTACACCAAGGCAATGTAATCCTAAGAATTAAGGTATTGTATAGTATATATAATTTCATATGTAATAACAATAAGTCATAAGATTGTTTATCTGATTCTTAAAATACAAAACTATTACAATTATTGCTTAGCAATTAGATCTGTATTACAATATGGATTAGTATCTATGTATTGCTACTAGTCACAAAAAATATTTAGAAAAACATTTCGATATTTATAAACATTTTCCTTAGAAAGAAACAATTTTGATAGAGCTTTTGAATTCATATAAGAAAACGTTGTATATATGTATGCTTGTAAAGTGTATTTCGATATTTTTTCAATTTCATTCCATTCAAAAATTAAATTACTATGATGAAAATAACCGAGTCATTATCAAATTAAAGCAGTGTAATAGGTATACAAACTTATCTTTCTTATTATAATTAATATTTTATAGTAAATATCTCTATTATATATTGGTGTAAGCACTGCCATTGTAGATAGTCTAATATTACATATAGCACCATAGTTGTTATTTTAAGTTTTCATTTTAATAAATAACTTAAAACCTAAGCGTATTTTCCTTAAAATACCTTAATATAATAAAAAAAAAAAACCTTTTCTTGTCTTAAAGGTTTTTTACATAAGTATCATAGAAGTTGTTGAAGAAGACCAGGAATTTGATTCTAATATATTTCAATATTATTTCGTTATGCTATCGGAACGAAACTACTTATATGTTTTAATTATAAGTAAGTTTACTCTTTGTAGCTAAGTAAAACCTCCTGAGTTGTATGGGTTGCCGAGAATACACAATACGACTGTACTGATTATACCTCCTATAGTTAGCCAAATCGATACGCCGAGGTATAAACTTGATAAACATGTCAGGGTTTCTTACCAATTTGTTTTTGGGTTGAAAGATCTTAAGCTAGTTAAAATAAAAACCATGGTCACTTTTACGTCCAGTAGCTGTTCACAAGTATACCCGTAAAGGACTGCATCAGCATTGTCAAGCGAAAGCTAGAGGATAATTTGGTAATAGCAGATATACTTATACATGGAGGATTTGGAAAGGATGGCTCTTAATTCTGCACCATGTCTTCCTAGGATATATAAGCGTTACGTTGATGACAATATCTAAGTATATAACCTTAAAGCACCTCAGTTCTGTTAATTATAGTATTCAATACTATATAATAATTCCAATAGATACTTCAATAGTGAATCTCACGACCATCATTTATATAGGTACCATTGGCAAATTTTTATTACCTTACCTTTAAATAATTACCAACGAACACCTAGAGGACAAGCTTTGATAGGTGAACCTTCTAGGTGAATAATGCCCTTCATCAGAACAAGATGCACGCCCTCCTCCTGCGTTGTCATATATAACGAGATTGATAAGTGGTGACAGTGGACGAACTGAAATATGCGGAGAACAGAGTTTTTATTTTTCGTTCTCTCTGAGTCTATCCAAATAAACCCAATGGGAATTAGGAATGGGTTTATTAGGATTAACAGTCGGGATCTCTTTAAATTATACGGGGTTCCTGGTAAATATTTTATTGGTTGAAGAATTGGGCTTGTTTATTATCTTTTTAGTTTTATGCAGTCGGGGGTTTTTGTTTTTATATATTTTTTTTTATTGTTCACTTTTTTCTTAGTATTCATTATGGTAATGATAATCATGATATACCTTTCTGAAATCCTCGTATTGAGCTCTTGAATTTGATACTTGAATATGTATTCGAAACCATAATATTCGTAACGTTAAAAAAAAGTGTTCTTACACTTGGGCTGCTAAGACAAATTTAACGATACTTACCTCAATTATGTAATGAAACGCAAAAAAACATAACCCTTACTTAGTAGTCGGGAAAAAAGAATAATGAAAAAGAAATAAAAACAACCTAAGAATTTAGAATATATAATATAGAATAGAAATTGTTAAATTTCAGATATCTTTTTATAGTTACACAAGCTCATGTAGCTTATTTTAATACTGTTCTGCCTGTATACTGTACATGGAAAAGACCGCAATAATATTCATAACGTTTCCATTACATTTTTCATTCCATCATCAGATCTTGAGATGGTCACCATGGGACCACCTGTGACGAAACAAAAAAGAATTATCCAAATCTATTCAGGTGTCTTCGAGTAATTGGGAACATACATAAAAAAAAGATTCCAATGAATTGAGAACCTCCTTTTTCTAAAGTCGGTTAAAAAGTATTGATATATTTCACATTACATTGAAATAACCAAAGATTTGACAAATATTTAAAACGAAAAGATTTTTTTTATTTATATTCTTTATTGCAGCATTTTTTACCAGCCAACCTGTCATGTGGGAGAACAAAATGTGTAGGTGTGCAAAAAAATTAAATATAAATTTTCAAAATACATACAGGTATATATAATAAATACAATATAATATATACAAACTAATAAAATATTATTTGATTAATTATCGTAGACATAAGATTGATTATCATAGACATTAGTTACAAAGCCATAGATACAGACAAGACAAAGTATTAATAATAAACTTGCAAGTTGCAACACTTTATTCGTACTGTCAATTAGCGGGAAATGATAGGAAGTGAATTATTTTAAAAAATCTATACACTAATGACAAATATAATTAATTTAATTAATTAAGCTTATAGAAATTAATTGCAATGTTTGAATGGGCTTACAGTGGTGCTAATAAAGCAGTACCTAGAAATGTGGGTCCGGAATGTGCGTATTTTTTATCTCCACAGAGGCAATTAATCGAAACTTTAATAGTAATTACTGCCTGTGTCTACGTAATTGTAAGTTATTTCCAAAATCTGTTTTTATATTTCTATTAATAAATGCTATCCCTCACTTTAATGTAAATATATTCTTTTAAATTATCATTTGTATAACGATATTATTTTGTAATTTTAAATCTTTGTTGTAGATTCAAACATTCCCAAAATTACAAATTCCCCATGAAAATATCTACCTTAAAAGTGACCGAGGAGGCAAAAGATTTCTTGTTATACTTCTAGCTCTCTTATGGGGAATGGAAATTGGTTTTAAATTTGCTTCACGCACGGTTATATATTTATTAAATCCATGTCATGTAACAACATTAATTCAAGTAAGTGTTATTTTATTTTATAAATATTTACTGTTAGATTATATAATTCAGAAATATATATATATTAATAACTAAGCATGTCTCCTGTTGACAAGTTAGAGAGACCCTAGTGACAAGGCTGTTATTTACTACTACTGGATATTCCACTTAAACATATTTACTTAGAATTATGCGTTACTTATTCAGTTTATAGCAATTAAACATATAATCTGGAAAATATTTAAAATCAAAGCAATTTCTTATTTTGTTTCCTAATTATTAGGAAATTAACAGCTTAATAGCTGTTAATTTAAATTGCAAAATTGTTGTATATAATATACACTTGATTCTATTTTTACATATTTTTTTTATATGGAATAGGCTTACGTTTGACCGTTAATTGTATTTCTCTTTATATATTTTTACAAATTTGGTTATTTCAGATATATCTATTAGCTGCTCCACCTAGTAAGACAGTTACAGCATTATTTCGAGTCCATTTGAACTTACTAAATGGGCCTTTACTGGCATTTTTATTCCCAGAAACAGCTTCAAGAACAGTTTGTATACAATTAAATTATTGCAATAAACAAATACTTATTCCTTATTCTAATTTTGTGATTTCATTATCTTATGGTACATTTATATGCTTGACAAAGTTCAGCAAGCCTCCACAAGTGCCTACATTTGAAAATTATGCAACTGCTTGCCAGAAGCTTCCTTTCATTTAATACATAAAAAACACAAAAAGTGACTACTAACTTTCACAAGCCCAACCGTAGCAGGTGTTGTTTGGATTCTTACATAACTGTTTAAACATGCTTGTGATTGTGGATGTTTGCTGTGCTATTGCTAAGTGTGTTAATGCACTTTTATATATTATGACTACATATCAAGGCTAACAAGTTTAGTCTACTGTCATGAATATCTTTTGAATAGATGTAGACATTTTGCATAAAGTGTCTCTTAACTGCTAGTTAATAATTTTCAATACAAACACGTATATATTTATATTCAATTTGACAAATATATCAAATATATTTGTCAAATTAAACAATTCTTTTAATATTATTTATCTTGCAATCATATATATATATATATAATTCATTCATAAATTATTATAATTTAAAGCTTTGTCTTGTGTAAATAATCATCCCATATTTATAGCTAATTATTAATATACTATTTAATATCAGATTTTAGCAGAAGCAGCTTTATATTGGATACAACATGGCATGATGTTTGTCATACCATACTATCTACTAAGGATTGGTGGTATGTTTACATTCGAATCTCAAAATAGTATATAACAAATATTATAATTAAACATCATATTTTTTTACAGGTGTATATAATGTAGAACCATTCTGGGATTTTAATTGGGCTATTTTTAGTTATTGCCTTAACCTTTTATACCACTTTATTATTCTGCAAATCATTGCCATTGTAAGTATTGTTTGTGGAATTGTACCTAGTGACGTAGTAATTGTGGGGGTTAATTTCCAGGAACTGTTTATAGAATAGAGTATACTTTTATTGCACACAATAGATACATCTATCTTTTTAAGATAACTCCAAGAACCAAAGTTTGCCTGGAAGAGATTGCAATTTTCAATGATTGATTACAATAAGGTACTTATTGTACATGGTGTTTCTGTTTATTTTGTATATACTTTCTGTATATTTTATGTGCAATAAAGTGTATTGTATTGTACAAATATAATAAAAAATATATATCAATAATATATATGTACATATATCACATACTTATTTTTAGAAAAAATGGTTCTCCCATTGAACAGTTTCAAAGAATCACTGGTTCGAGTCCCACTACAGTAACAATTTTAATTTATTCTAAAAAGTATTTTTTAGAATGTAACAAAGGTCTGACTTGGTTTGGATCTCAATCCATAATATGGACACATAATTTTCGATTTAAGTAAATAATTTCTAGATGTAAAATAGCAAAATATATGATGTGACAATAGGGAAAGCAGATTTTACACACACATATATAAATATATATATTTGTTATTCTGTTGTAGCCCGCGCAAGTGAACTTGAACCACATGTTATGTCCTGCAATCCTGGACCCGTTCGACGGCCCTTGGTACCGTATAGCTGCTGTTGTACACCAGGCTCTCCTCTGCCCTATTCTCTGCAAGTTATTTTGTCTCGTCGCCGATTTTTGTTTGACAAAATTCCCACCAACTAAGGTAAAACCACACATGAGGGATCATTTGTTCGACAGGAAATTAGATGGACCTGTTGACTAGTAATTGTTATATAATTATTATAAAACAGGGATGTTATGGAGTTCCGTAATCGGAACTATCGGATATTCGAAATAAAAAACTTTCCGTAATCGTAATCAAAATAAATCCGTAATTAAAATTTCGGATAATTTCGGATATGGGTGGCATCTATATAAGACTTAGACATTAACGCTCTGAACGTTGTAGCGATAAGTAGCTACTAAGTAAGTACCAAAAAAATCTAAACTACAAATATAGCAAAAAATTTCTCTTAAGTCGAATATCCCTAACAGATTCTCAACACCTAATATCCGTAAAAGACATTATCCGTTTTAGTTACGGAACTAACGGATAATCTGAAATATTTTTATATCTACAACAGAGACCAACACCGATATAGTATTCTTATATCCGTATCTGTGACATCCCTGGTATAGTCTGGCAAATATGTTATTGATAATGGGAAGCACGCGCGGTAAATTGCGCAGTATATGTATGCGCAGAGAACGTTCGATCAGTGTTACCTGTTATGTTGTTTTACCTCACGCTTAGCAAATCACATTTACCTATACGATAATTAAAATATCTAATCATGTTTATGTTGAAGTAAATTATACAAAACGAAAATTTAATGAGGATATCTAAATATTGCAAAATAATCAGCTGTTTTATACATTGTTGTCGAGAATAAAATCAAGACTAGCCCGAAAAGTATAATTACATTTTTGACTCAATAAATAATTAATCAATTCTAAGCTTCTGCTTATATAACTAATGGCACATGATATTTACGTAGATGTGTATATACACACTTATGTACAATAAACATTCAGTGTGCATAATACAAGCTTATAAACTATGCAATATGAATAAAGAAATATCTGGCAATATTTAAACTTCTTAAAGATTATATAAAAGAAAATAATATTGGGTAAATTATTTCAATAAATTTTGAGGTACAAAAAATGAGAGTGCGGTATCCCTTTGCCATAGTTTGCCATTTGCGTCAGTGTGAGCGCTACGTCCTTACAGGAAATTCGCACCCACACATCTTTAAAGGTACTATCGAGCTCACACTATATTGTTCAAACAAGAATATAATTAATTGTAAACAAAAATGCCTTTTACCGTTTTGATTATTTGCTTTATTATTTGTCAATTTTTATTTTTTACTTTCTTGCATGCATTAATTAACGTTTTAAATAAAACGGTAATAAAATTTTGATTTAATTTGGAGATATAATTTATTAACATAATTTATTTGTTAAGACCTCTATTTCCATTATTTAAAAAATTTTTTACTTACCCATAAGTTGATTTTGCATATTGCCTAACGCCAAAATCTTGTATTTGTTTGCTTGTTTTATATATTAAATTTACTTTTTAAATTTTACTTTTTTTATTGAATTTGGATTGAGAAGATTTGTATGTGGCCGTGGCCTCATTATAGTAATTTAATTCATTTTTTTATTTAATTTTTCAATTTACCATATGTTCATTTTGCATGTTGCTTTGGTGTTTTTTACTAATTTTTATAATATTACTAGAAAAATATGCTCTACTACGCCATTCCGTATATATGATGCTATCATATGATATTATATTCATATTTCATAGTAATGAACTGATAGCGTTGCACTCGACTGTACCGTAGCCCGGTCACACCCCGCAACGATTCCCCGCGAGCCCTTACGGGGAATCGGTCCGGCGTGAGGGGGTGTCTATGTGCAGACATCAAAATACGCTTTCTGCGCAATTTGCCGCGCGTGCTTCCCATTATCAATAACATATTTGCCAGACTATAACAATCATGTTTGACACACCATATATTATAATGCATTGTAAACGTTCTTGAGTCGGCCTTTTTGCTGTGATATTCACGAATGCTCATACGTAATAATATGTAAATCGGCAATCGTTTTCTAGAATAATCTCATAATCTCATTGCTAGGTAAGAATTGCAATAATAGGGGTTAAAGCTTGTTGAAGCATTTAAATAAGTGAATGAATTTTACGATAGTCATGTAATATGTTAGATGATAAATGTAGTTTGTTTTGGAAATGTATTTACATTGGCATCCAGCTAATTATGTACATATATGTATTTATATCTTCAATGTTGCAGATTATTTATGTATATATAGTTGTTGATAGTTCTATGCAATGACTAGTGTTTGTTTCAAATATAGTAATGCAATATTGAAAATAATCAAAGTAACAATAAATTATATGAAATGAATATTTTTGCATTATTGGTGAATTGTATTGAAAGTGTTGTTTGCGTTAAAAAATTGTATCACTTCATTGTAAAATCTTTGTATGTGGGTACACTTTTAATACCTGTTACTTGATACTTCTAATAACTATTACTAAATGATAAATAAAATAAACATTGTCTCAAGGCCTATTTAGAAATGAATTATTAGAAAAGGATAAGGGTTTGTATTTTTGACACTTAATAATACGATAAGTTTAAACGAGCCCATATAATGTTATTCTGCAAAAATAAAATACCCAGCAAACAATAAAGGCCGCGTTTTAAGACAACAGCAAAAGAAATATGTAAATGATATGGCGTAAATACTCTAAATACCAAACTATTTCTTTAACCTGTTAACTGGGTATGACGAAATATTTCGTCATACATAAGAGCCCACTGCAATGGGTATGACGAAATTTTTGGTCGTGGAAATTAATCGTAATATATTGAACGCATTACGTTCTACGTTGTCCTTATTTATTAAATCTTATAGTGGTTATATATATGCCATCATATTGTCGATGCGTCATGAATTTTCGTGTTCTTGTAATCTCTCACTTGACCGCTATTAACGGGAAAACGGGCGCTGCATGATCTATACTTCTTTTTATGTGTCGCAGTCGCTATCAAATAGTAAGGGACGCCCTTCTTTGACACCAAAACCATCTAGACTAATTGAAAGACATTTTGCGGATTATATACCATCCGAAAATTCAAGAGTAAACGTAACCAGGAGATGCAAAGTGTGTTATTCCAAAGGTATTAGGAGAGAATCGAGATTCTGGTGTCCTGACTGCTGTGTTGCCTTGTGTATGCCACACTGTTTCAAGCAATATCGTACTGCGAAATAATTATTATAATTTGTTCAATAAATTCCTTGTACATTGAATACATTTGAATTATAAAATATTTTATCAAAATAAATAAAAACCATAGGTTAAAAACGATATTCCTTTATTATTTGAGGTGTGATATTACTTATCGGTGCGGAGAAAAAGTCCCCATTCTGAAACGAGTTGAGCAATAGCTAATTCCCCGGTTGACAGGTTAAGTGTTCATAATATAATTAATAGATTTTAGTGAAGTTTAGTAATTTTAGTGAACCTACAATATTAGTAATCCATGTCATACATAGACATATTATTAAAAAATATGAAATGAAGTGGTACAGATTTTTTACGAATAAATGAAAAATATATGTATTTAAATTAACAGTTTTAATGCATTGGCGTATATAGGGAAAGGCTAGGTGGTGGTTACCGCTAAAACGATTTTGTCTCCAACCCGATTTACCGAACTAATTGTTGTGCTTAATCAATTGGAATCTTACTAGATTCTTTTTAGAGATTTGAACATTATTGGACTTACTACCTATCTATGAAACAAAATATGTAAATAAGTAGGTACAAACGTACTACGTTATATATATTTTTTATATTTAAAATATATTATGTTTTAATTTTTTTTATTTAAATGTAACGCGTCTACAATAAGATACAACACGTACCCGTTGGTACCTAGTACACAAAACCCCGAACGCGTATGATGTATCCACTGTAATTTTATTCTACATACATATTATATACTAAGATCAGTGTAAAATATCTGTTTTACTGCGTTTTTGATAAATTTACATGTTCACAGTTTACTGCTCAAAAACAATTTATATGATAATAAACGTATTTTGGAGGGCCATTAGGTCTCATTGGATACCACATGTTATGCGCCAGGCCACCCCGAAACAACCTAAATACGCCAATATTTGTATGTGAGCGTGGTCCGTCCGAGGTATGTACCTCTATAGTTTTATTTCAAACAGTTAAGATTACATATGCAGATAACAACAATATGACTTCATGTAATCATATAAAAAATATAAAGCATATTAAATATATTTGAGGATTAATCTATAATATTCTTAACGAAGGCGACCTGGCTAACGTTTCATACAATAGGTACATACGAGACGAAACTAGTCAAATTTGTGATGAATATCCGTAACTTAAGTGGACGGCACCGAAGTCCTGTACTTTAGCACCTATATATAAGAATACTCTAAATAAATCAACTCATTTGAAATTCGCTTTTGCACGTTAGACTTCAATCAGTTAAATGTACAGAAAAATGCCATAAATAAAAATAAGATAGAATACAATATTTGTTTCATTGAGAATTTATTGATTATAAGTATATTATAATTTTTTTAAAAGCCCTATCTGGTTTAAAAGCCTTGTTACTAGAACAATAAAAAAATCTGCTTCACACTGTATCCCGCACACAGTGGGGTGGCAGAGGGAACATAGTGTTAAGCTGTTCCCAACTTTCCACCGAATTCTGGAGGCAATGAGGGAGGAAATTAAACATTGTAAATGAAATAAATAAAGATTTAAAAGCTATACTGCTTTATTAAATATAAAATACCAATTGTTATTCAATATATATAGTTACATAACAAAATAATATAGTGAACAAATTGGTGTTTCCTTCATTTTTAAATTCACCAAATCAAATTTTCCAAAATACAAACAAAATATAGATAAAAAATATTATATTTTGATAATTATGGTAATAATAATGGATTTTTTATAAATATAACCAAGGCTATATACCTTTTTAAACAAAAATCATCAACTCTTATTGTAAGATTGTATACATGTGGCAAAACTTCGAAATAATAAAATTAATATATAAATCAATTAATAAATTAATATATTTTTTCCATGACTGTATTTTTATTCATTAACTCATATAAAATATTGTACACTAAAAAAGTTTATAATAATACACCAGCCATAAATTACGTCACAACCCCCTCCCCCATATCCTTGACACAACTGGTCAGCAGTCCTTAATTAGTATACACAAATTTTGTATTTTAATACTTAGATAATTTTTTTTTTAAATCTCCCTTTCTTGAGTCATTCCCTCTGCCATATAATCAGACGTAATTTATGGATGACCTAACAATTTATTGATTAGAATAAAAAAAATGAATTGGAAAATGTATAAAATAATTGTGACTAGAACTTGTAAATCCAAAGGGTATTGTGATCATATATCAGCCATCTGCCGGTGGACCTAAATAGACCATAGACACTTCTGTATTCCCATACACTGCTGAAACAGTTGGATACAACTTTTTTTTTATTGGTAGGCCTGAAAAATAAAAAATATACTTTTTTATATAATACTTTTTTAAGAAACTAACGAGGCCAGTTGAGGCATAGAGGCACAAAGTGTGACTGTAAAACCAACTGGTTCAATCCTCACTTTGAGATGAGATATTTATTTAAATTTATAAATATAAATTAACAAAGTAAAGAAATGGAAATCCATTTCTTTGTTCTGATGTCGATGTGAAAGCGTGGCGACGAATTTCGCCACTCAGCACCTAATGCCTCCAGAATTCAGTGGAAAGTGGGAAATGGAGTGTCTTAACACTAGGTTCCCTCTGTCGACCCTGCTGTGTGCAGCATATAACATGAAACTGATTCGAATTTTTTTATGAAGCTAAAGAAAAGGAATCAACATAAAATTTGTTCACCTCGAAATGCTACTCCCAGAAATTCATAATTTCTCTCAAATGATAATGTTCGGCCTTCACAGTCTAAAATTACTCTGATGCGTTCCCCTACCTAAGTATAAAGAAAATGTAGAATTTAATTTTAAATTAAAATTGCAATGTCTTAAACATTCTTATGTTATCCTTATTTTTAAGAACACTCACTTGATATTTAGGACAATTACTTAATAAGGGATAACGTCCATGAGTGTCACCATTGTGTAATAGGTGATTATCAACTAAATTCCACCCCCAACTCTGTTCATCTGAACCTAAAAGCCCAACATAACCCTGACATTGTAATGGAGCTTCCTTTGTTGAAAGCCCCACAACTGCTACTGTTCCCAAGGGTCCTTCCCAGATGACTTCCCAAGCATGTCTTCCCCTGTAGAATCCAATTTTAGCTCTACATGCATCTGTACTTTGTGCAACAGGATTTCTACAAATTAAAAGTAAATACAAATATACTATTGTTTGTTAACTAATATTATATATTAATTAATAAAAATAAAATTATTAGGTTAAAAAAAGCATCAGGAAAAATGAAAAGCCCAAATTAATGGTTTTACTAAAAAATAGAGTGTTTCATTTTCGACATTTTTGTCCCATCATCAAACCAGCTTGATAAGACCATATAATTGTATTGTCACCTAGTCTATGTATGAATAATTGCTTAATTTCATGATGATACAATTACTACAAGTGGGTCAAATTTAGTTTCTTACATTATTTTACAGTTACAAGTTCACTCAGTAAAAGTAAATAAAATACCTGTGTAACGTAAAGCCATTAGGTTTGATGTATATGTTTCTAGAACAATCATATGGGCTCCATGCATGATAGAATGCTCTTAATTTAGTCTTATATGTTGGTAAATTCGAAAGCAAGTCCGATTTCAGTACTTCTTCTGCCAATCTTTTAACACAGTGGAATCTCCAAACATCATTGTTTTCGTCGCTTAAAATTCTAAACCAAGTTTTGCATACTAACGCACAATTTTTAAGATCACGTAAAGTTAAATACGAAAAAATACTTTCCAATATATCATCCTTGACGAGTTCAGCGATAGCATAATCACTAACATCATATGTATTCATAATAATGGAATGGTTATTTTTTGGTTTTGCCGTGCTATTGTATTTAGAAGTAGGTAGTATCATTGGACCATATCTAAGAAAAATCTTATTAAAAGCTAATTGAATAACCCCCACGAATATGTAATTTGTTTGTTAATAGCCAAGCAACATATTATACTCAATATAAATCTCAATATTTTGTTTTGAATTAAATATACAAATTTAAACTAAAAACGTCAATCATAATAATTGTAATTTTGTAATCTGTGAGAATGTGCCACAGATGTGATAGCAGACATGAAATGAAAAATCAAATATGATTATCGAAATACCATTAGTATTTCAGTAGTAACCTCTAAATGAGAGTTAGTCACCTATAAATTTGTAAAAACGACGAAAGGATTTTACAAATTTATGTCTGGACTATTGGTGCTATATACTGAATTTGATATTTGAAGGAAGTAGAATGTTATGACCAAGAAATCTCAGGTGCTCAAAGACATTCGATAAGAAGTGATTCATAATAGAGATCCTCGATGATCATCGATCTTCGATGAACATCGATGTTACATTAAATAAAACATCCTAACATCGATGATGTAGCCCAAGCCCCTAAAGTAGTCGATCGGGCCGGGTTCCGAGCGTGCCAGTTGAGCACTAATCACTTCACTAATGTCAAGTTTATACCGTAAATCACTTTATTATTATATTGTATAATCCAATATGATGTTATTATATCCTATATCCCCGTATTATTATAGAGCTGGTTGGTTGTCTTGATATTGACATTGGCATTTGACAGTCGTTCTAAAATTGCACCTGCAGTTACACTCTGCATCTGCAATTCTGCAGTTGTCACTTGTCAGATACATCGTCTCATCGAACATTTCTTCAGAAAATATTAATGAATTTTAAAACTACTAATTAAAACTGACATAAAATTTTAATCAATACATATTCATTAAAAATATAAATTTAACAATGCCTGCAATTGAGAAGGTTACACCTGATGAAGATGAGAATTACATTATATCAAGAGCCAAAGAAGCTCAGAAACAGAATATATATTCTGCTAAAGCTTGGATGTTAACTGCTAAAACTTTATTTCCCACTAATTTCAAAATTCAATTTGAAGCCTATTTAATGGAAAAACAATCCGGAAATGTTCAAGAAGCTGCAGAATGTTTTAGTTCATTAATGTTGGTACCACAAAATCTATCAAATTTACTGTCTGAAATATCTGCTATTGCTAATGCTCTTAAATCAAATGAGTCTAACTTTTTGAGTCAAATGTTTGATCATATTAGCCCTGACATTCAGTTAACAATACTTAAAACAAGTGTTGAAAACAGTGATGACACTATGGAGCATTGTAGATTATTAGTATTGTTATTAAAAAAGTTTCCTCAATTAGGTGTCGATAGCCTTGTCAAAACTCTAATAAATGCAGAGAAATTTTTCTATGACAACCGATATGCTCGATTGCTTGTAGTAGAAACTTTACCTTTACTTAATTCACTAGAATCCCCTAGATTACTTCAACGGTTAGTTGTAAAAGCAATAGACTTTTACAACTCCTATATTTATGATGAGACAGAACATGATATTTCTGACCCTTGGCAGAGACTGTATGGTGTTTTAGAATTGTTAGGGAGGCAACTAGGGTGGGATTCTTATTTAGTTAATTATGGTAATAGTTTAAATAAAGAATCATACTATCAAAAATTATTAAGTCTCAGGAATTTTGATGATTGTAGACAACTTTTGTATTGTGGCATTGTGTTTTTTCTAAGATCATTGTATGAACACAAATCATTAAAAGGCAATCATATCTTAGTGGAAGCGTTATCTGATCCTGATTTGCCACCTTCAAAACGACGTAAAGGTGACATTGAAGTGACAGGAATATCAGCACATCAATTCCAAGCAGCTGCTAATTGTTGGGAGCTTTTACATCGTAATGAAGTAATATCAAGAGAATTTGTAAAATTAACAACCCAGTTACAGATTAAACCATGGCTTAATGAGTTTTCTGAAGAACTAGCTCTATATAGAGGAAGGTATGATGAAGTGAATTCAACTTCTGTACCAAACAATATAACAGCTACTATATCCAAAGTGTCTTTGAATTTTTCCCAGCAAAATTACACAGCATGTGTTGAAAATATATTAGCTGCTTTACCTTTATTACCTTCTGTTGAAGGAGTTCTAGAATCAGATCTAATTGTGGGAGGTAAACATAGACATCTTCATTTTCTGCCTTTAACTAAAGTTGCAATTATGCACTATTTCTGCACATTACTTATAAGAATATTATTGAAAACAGGCAATAACACTGATTTAACGTATGGACATATGCTAGTGTTAATGCAACTGGGTTGGCCTCAAGAGGAGTCTATATTTATTAATATCATGGACACAATAAGAAAAAAAGGTGTTTTTCATTATCATCTCTTTCAAACATATATAATTCACATTGACTTTTTGGAAGAGTTAAGTTTTATTTGGAATGAGCAAGGAAAAAATGTTGCTTTGGATATATTGCCTAATTCTCAGCAACATTTAGGGCAGCGACGTATCGGTACTCGTGGGGCGGATAAAGGCGTCAAAGAAGATTTCAAGCAAGCTATGAAAGCACAAGTTGCCCGAAGCAATGAATCTATATTGAATTTAATAATTCAATTTATAACAGCTGAGAGATCTTATTTCTTGCAATCATTGTAGGAAAATAAAAATCGTAATGTATAATAGCATTTTATTTATCCTTAAAATGTATTGTCCTTATTGTATTTTACGAGCTCCCTTCATAGGAACCTACAGCTAGCAAAAGATTGCGCCGAGTGAAGTGTAAATTCTTTATAGGAGAATTTTTTGTTGCAAATGATCTTAACAAAAATTTCTCTTCTTTTTGTACATTGTTATTTGTGCCATTTTCCTCAGTTATCGTTTCGTCAGAAATAGTTGCAAAATCCCAAAGCTTGATAGTAGAGTCGAAGGAACCTGTCATAAAAATAAAATTTATATTTTTCAACCTGCACTTAAATATCCGTATACCTGCGGAACTACCAAAGTCACAGTATATAATGTTAATTCTTAGTTATTGTGTTAAGGCAAATTTTTCGATAGTTTATAATTTCACAAAAAAAAAATGAACTAACGGTTTTTATAATCTTACGGTGACATATTCATTCTTTTGCTCTGGTAACAAGATACAGCGCGACATTGAGTTAGCTCTCTGCCCATATTGCCCTGGTATTATACGGGACACAGCGTGAAGCTAATAAAAAAAGACGAAAAACTACAAGCACTTACCTGAAGACAGTATGGTACCGTCGCGGCTAAACGCTAAAGCGTGTATCGGCGCAACGTGCATAGGTGGTAGAGTGGCGGTGGGCAGGCCTGTCGATATGTCCCATATAACTATCTCCCCATTGCCACCACCCGACGCTATCCATCGTCCACAAGCGGAGAAAGCCAGTGTGAATGGTGTTGACTAGATTTAATAGAAATTCTTATTTATTTAAATTTATATTTCCATTTCTTCGCTCTGGTGTCGAGGTAAAGTGCGGCGTTGAATTCCACCACTGCACACCAAATTTGGGAGAAATTTGGTGAAAAGTGGGGATGGTCTTAACACGAGGTTCCCTCTGCCTACCCTGCAGTGTGCGGGATACAGCTTGAAGTTAAAAAAAAATAGAATCTTCAAATCAAACAACACTACTTTTTAAATAGTATTAACAATAAGTTTACCTTGTGGCCAGTCATCAGGCGAACTTGGGTCCCGGTTAGACAATCCCAAACCCTGACTGTGCGGTCGCTAGATCCAGTTGCGATGTAATTAGAATTTGGATGAAACTGTATGCACTGAAATGTAAATAATTGTAATTATTTTCAATAAATATTCTTTTTTTATTTATTTATTAGTTGTTATACGCCATAAACTTCGATCGTCCTTTTTTGGTCCTGTGTTTTTCTTAATTAAGTTATTGGTTTGTGTGAAGTTAAGATTAATTAGTCTCTTAGGAAAGTTGAATATTTATGCATTCATGAGGGCTAGCAGTGTCATTATCAGTGTCAAATGGATGTTACAGTTATATCTCCTCACATCGACATCCGAGTGGTGTCCCGCAAAGATCCTCAAAGGCTGGTGCTGGTCGGTGGCCCACAGGCGCGCGGTGCGGTCGTGGCCGGCCGTAGCGAAGTAGTGCCCGTGCGGCGACCAGCGCACGTCCCACACCGGCCACACGTGCCCACGGTACACCACCAGGCACGTCCAGCACTGCAGCGACCACAGCCTCACTGTGGGACAAACAAACTATAGCCCGACAAATACTTTATATGTACGTGTGCATCATATTAGATATGGGGAGTGTGCAGGGGAGGACTTTATGTTATAAGTACAAACTGAAGTAGTAAATGGCACTTAGCGTAGCGCTCTTCTGTACTTTAGTGTTGTGATCTGGCTCGCGGAGTAGTGGTAGATATCTAAAACACGCTTTCTGTGCAATTGTCCGCGCGTGCCTCCGATACGGAGCTCGGACTCGGAGACGATTAAATCGCGTATGGATTGTTCAGATTGACATAATCAAAATAATTAAAATAAATAATTTTGCCGAGAAAGAATTGAATCCATAACCATCAAACACTGTCTAAATGCGCCGCAATGGTATCGCAATACTATCTACATTAATTGTGAAATTGTCGACGTCAGTGCAGGACCTTGTAATTGCGAGTTTGGTGAAATATGTTTTTTTTTGAAAATAAACCTGAAATATATCTTTATCTAGTGGTACATAGAAATTATTCATGTTGCTTTTTAGGCATTTAAAAGGTCTTGCACTGGCCCCGACGATATATTAATATATCAGATTAATTCTCACCAGTGGAATCTTCTGAACTGGACAATAAAAGAGTTTTAAATGGATCAAACGCCACTTTGTATACGGGGCCGGAGTGGCCGAATAGCGTACGGCATGTCTCCCTATCTTTTTCTTCCATCATTCTTACTAACACATCACCTGTTGATATTAATACTATGATTATAATTATTTTTCTAAAACAAATTCTAAATAATTTTTATAATGTTATTTAATTTAACGATGCATCGTCAAAGGAGGAAGGAAGGAGTCGAAATCCTTCTATTTTAATCATTATCGATACTGTGCTCTTCTCTATAGACCACGGCAACAACTATGAATAACGAACAAAACAACTCGGTTATCGACATTATATGTATGGAAAACACTAAGAAATGATACAAATTGCATTATAACTGAACATGCCTTGCCTCGCCTGCATTTCAGATGAACAACAATATTAATTATATGTAATTTCATTATCATCAGAATTGGAGTCGTAATCTAAATTTCAGCACAATCAGAGACTGCGAAAAGGGTCAAATTAAGCTTGCAAGATATCGCAAACACTAACACAGTAAGTTAAATAATAACTTGTAATAATAAGATAGTAAATAAATATTAATTTGTTCATTCCATTTTACAACATTCTCTATAACGTCATAAATAATTTCCTGTCGATACTTACAAGCTTCTCTGTCGATATCTTGAAGCTTCTCTGCTGACTTCATTCCTCGCAATCGCAGTGTAGTCAATGTCCAAACCTTTTTAAATAAAATTATAATGCAGTTCTTTTTTTATTCTTTTATTATTCCACATTATGCATGAAAATTATTTTTGGAATACGTATATAAATTTGGCACAAAAACTTATGGATATTGGTCTGATCGCACCGTTCAAGCAATCTGACCAATACCCATAAGTTTTTATCAAGCTATATCGTTTACGCCTCCGAGAACTCAAGAATGTATGGCTTAGTGGCTAGAGCGCTTGGCCGGTTTCCAGATGTGCGTTAAGGTACAGGTTAGAGTCCTTCTACGTTTAATTTTTCCAAAAAATGGTACATTTTTCTAAATATATTAATCACTTTAATTTCATTTTAGATCTCAACAAATAAAAAAAATCACCTTTATCAAGGAATTGTTAAAGCCAACTGCTAGTAAAGTGGAATCGTCACAAATATCAGCAGATATTGCAGTTTGGCCGCTGTTCAAGAGTGTGTAGAAACATATCGAGGGTAAGCTGTCGGCACCAAGTTGGACTCGCTTTGATGCCTCTCTCAATGCTTTTCCTTTTTCAATTTTATCAGTTTCTTTCCTAAAAAATGTTTTTTTTTTTTATTTTACCATATCATAGCGGGATAGGCAGAGCGAACTTGGAAACCTAAAAAAGGAAGGAAAGCCTGGTAAAGCTTTTCCTTTCCCCACTTTCCACCGAATTCTTGAGGCATTGTGTGTAGAGAGGTGTAACTCTTAGGAGCTTAGCTGATGGAATCCACAATGAAGAGATACATAGATAGTTGGTACTAGCGATGATGACACGGTGAGAATGAAGAACATGCTCAACTGGTTTGGGAACGTCGACTGAATGAGTGATGAAAGAATGTCGAAAAAGATTTATGAAGGAGAAGTGAGCGGTATAAAGCAGAGGAGACTTCAGTTTACCTTTGAAAACATAGTATCTAAGATACTGAAGGAAGGTGACGTAAAAAGAATAAGGACCCCTAGGGGCATGTCTGAAGAGATTGATGACAGTGGACAAGACAAAAGAGATATGCAGAGATCGTAGCGTTTGCCACTTCATTCTCTCTGACTACTCCGCTGTGGATACAGTGTGAAGCTAGATTAGATTATTCCTCTGAGTGAGAATGGAACCCACAATTGTATAGTCAATTTTAATTTTTTGACCATAATAATTATTTATTTGGGGCCACTCATAAATTACACAAGAATTTCTTTATTTTTGTTTTCTCACCACAATTCATTTTTAAACATTACAGTGGCAAAAAGCACTGAGTTGAGTGTGGATCTCAATGACTACTTCTTACTAGAGTGAGGAAATTAAAATAATTCATTCTCTAAATGAAAATTGAATCTACAACTATAGTGTTAAGAGTCAGACACTCAATGTAATTATTTTAGAACTTGATAAAAAGATGAAGATTTACAACATTATATAGATATTTGTTAAGTTTCAAAATTATTACAATTCCGGTAGTGGAATCCTGTCATTTGGTGGAGCATTAGGGTCAGATTTCGGTTTCTTCATAAATATGTTGTCCTTTTTAGCTTTCTTCTTTTTTGGCTTATCTGGAGTTTCTTCTGCTTCTTCTTCATCCTCAACAGGTGTGGGCAGTACTTGAATATCCAGTTCTTTTAATAGTCCATAGTAAACTTTTGGTCGATTATCTGAAAGAGTAATAATAAAAATATACATAAACATATTCTTTTCACAAATACTACAGTATTCATTCTTCTTGTTCAAACCGTCCTCTGACATTCCACATAACTATTTGTAACTTTGCCCTCCACCTCTCGCCACTTGACTCGAGTATGGTGTGTCTTAACTTGGCAAGTTTCTTGGCCTACCTTGCTATGTGAAGGATACAGTCTGAAACTAAAAAATAAATCACTTTTATGCCATACCATTTCTAGAAGCTTCTCCTAAAACTCCTCCTATTGTTGCTTTTACTTGAGCTTGAGTTCTTCCTGGACCATCATGTATATCTATTTGTATATGATTGTTAATAATGTTGATAATGATGGGTGAACTTTTTTGTTCATGTAAATATCTTTTCAGCTGGGTTGAAGCATCTCTAGATAATTGTACTTGGAACTTGTTAGTGCTGTAACATTTTATAAATAAATCAATGTATATGATACAATATATTGAAATAATTTAAAATATTTTTATTTCTTTACTTTGGTCATACCTGTAAATTTCTGCAAGTTCATTGCCTTTTATTTGTTCTTTATTCTCAACAGTAGCTAATCTTTTCAAATCTTCTTGATAATGTTCTTCTTGTTCTGGACCAAATTTTTTCAAAAATTTTGCAGCATGTTCATTGTGATCATATAAAATAAGTATCAAATACATATGAACAAATACTGGATACATGAATGTTGACAGTTCATACTAAAATAAAAACCAAAGTTTTAGTCATGACCTATATTATATTAAGAAATAGGAATGACTTATTATTTATTATTTAGACCTCAAGTCAGTACAACACATTCCTATCTTCTTTATAGTATATTGTTGAAATTTATAGTGAAATAACTATAAATTTACCTTATAAATGTCTAAAGAATTTTCCACAAACTTTTTAAGACTTTCATATGCAAATTCATAGCTATAGGGATCACTTTCAGTATGGTGTGCAGTAAGAATGCTAGCAAGTTCAACCTCAGGTAAATCTAAATTTTCATATTCAGCGTCGCCTAAATTAGCTTCTTTCCTTAAAATTTCTTCTGTACCCTAGAAAAAAAAAGAATAAAAGTCGTGGACAACGATTCAGAAATGTGACAAATTAGTTATTCTTTGATAGTAGGCTAATAGTCGACATACTTTTAAA
The DNA here is from genome assembly GCF_056956725.1 of Heliconius melpomene rosina. Lineage (NCBI taxonomy): Eukaryota > Metazoa > Arthropoda > Insecta > Lepidoptera > Nymphalidae > Heliconius > Heliconius melpomene. Next base: position 11,758,357 of record NC_140389.1, on the reverse strand, counting down.
TCATATTTTCGTAATAATTGCAGAACAGCTAAAAGTGGAGTAGATTTTTCACTCATTTTGTATATCGGAATCAACAGAAATATCCTAAGTTAAACAATTATGTTTGCAATAAACTATTAAAAGTTAAATTTTATTTTAATATTTGCATGTTGTATACAGTTTTAGCATATAGTATCGTTATATTATTACTATTTATCTTGTACAAATAATATAATCAAAACGTTTGCACTATGCGTTGGTTTTGGTAACTTAAAACGTCAAAGTCAATTGTCATTTTTAATTTTTGAGATCTTGATCTTATGGGTTTTAGGCGTGCCAGCTAATTTAAAAAAATAAATATATCAATATAGACGATGAAAAAATATTTTGAGTAAGTTCTATATTTATGTTCTTTGGTAGCTGGATTTTAAAAATAAAGTATAATTCGAGTTTATGTGAAACATTGTACAGTGATATTTAAAACATTGTACAAATAAATAAAATACCATTACCATTTACCTTCACAAGTATTGTTGATCTCGATTTTATCTATACTTTATTTATTCTTCAGTCAGTTCAGTACTTCTTCAATTAATATAAAGTTAATTTTCTTTAGCTTTACGTTGTACTTCACACAGGATTAGGCAGAGAGAATCTAGCGCCGGTACCACCGAACTCTAGAGGCATTGGGATTTTTGTTTTTTAAATATTTTTTAATTTTTCATCTTTTTATTAGGATTCATTAGGATTATTAGGACATGTAAATATTCGGTTCCTGTGTCGCATTGGAACTCCACCGGCTTAAGCCGGAATAGCAGCTTAGCTTAGCAGTCGGAAAAAAATAGATGGTAACATTTTGGGTATAACTTTCAATGACAACAAGTTGTAAATTTCCTTAAATATTATTAAGCATTATATATTTTCAAGCGACTTCTATAAGAATGTATTTTTCTGTATGTGTCTGTATTTTTTTTAAATATAAGGAGATGAGAAATTAAAATTTAATTTAATAAAAAAAATCCCAAAAAGGTTTTTTTTTCTGCGAATGTTCTGAAAATGTAAACATTTCAATAAAACTAGTACATATATATTTAATTATTTATTAAAACGGAATTTGTTTTAAATTTTAAAATGTATCAGTCATCTAACATTATATATTTACTGTTTATAGCAAAACTCTACTACAAATATATCTAATTATTGAATTACAACGTAAATATAATAGACTTTTAATATGAATTTACATAAATTAATATGAATATAGATATAGAAATATTTTAAGAAATATTTTTTTAAAACAATGTTGATCTCTCGCATATAATTATTTTTAAAATAAGTAAGTTGATAGTGTGAGGATATTATAATGCAGTAAATATACTATAGTATACACTATACAAATATATGTATAGTTTTATCAGTAAAAGGAAGTAACAATAACGAAATTAGTTCTCTTTGTTTTGTATTAAATAGAATTTTTATAAAGAATTACAACTTGTTAACAATTAAAATTATAAGTTTATCACATTGAAAGACGTTATAAGTATAACTAATATTCAATGTAGGTATCACATTTATATTGTAAAAATTTTACTACAAGCAAAACATTAAAAATATTGTTAAATTATAATAATAGACTTTATATATATCTATCAAGGTCGATTTTTGCATACATCAAGAATAGATTATTTAATATATCTTATTTATCAAAACAATTTGATATGTCAAAATTAATACATTGATAATTTACTGAAATAATAAACAAATCTTAAGATGGATATTATAAAGTTTGTTAAACATTTTTCATCCTCGTTCGAAAGACATTATACAGAAAATATATTAAGTTGTCAGTCTTAAGATCGGTCTATTATTCTATTCATAATTTAAGTACAACAGGTACAAATACTTACAGCTTCAATTTTATGAATTAGGAAGGTATAAAAACATTTATATATATTTCCGAACGCTTACTCTATAGATATCTATTCTATGGTTCACTCTATTTTGGTCGTTTTAAATAAAGCTATGAATTTGATAATTATTTAGTAGATAATAAAAAAGGGTTAAAGTTAACATATACTACTAACTATAAATTTAAAACTATTATAAACACGATATGGTAGTAACGTATTTTTTCCTACATTCTCATAAATATAGTTTACAAATTTTCTACATCTAGAAACAATGAAGCAATTCTTTATTTGAATCTGTTTAATAACAATATTAGCTATAATTTATTTTTGATAAAGTTTTATGTTGCGAATTAAGCTAAATAACTAACTATTGATCATTAATCTTAATGATATAGGAAGAGAAAACCAGATAAACATAAGTATTGCCTGCCTAATTGCCTATATATTTTTTTTTAAAGGTGTGTAAAGGTAAAGTAAAATAAGTAAATTGGTGTCAACTAGTAAATCCTTGATATTAGTGTCATAGCCGTAGCGGCATGAAACAGTTATGGTGCGTATAATAAGATGTTTCTGAATGCGTCGTGATGGCGACAGTATCCAAGGTATCATGAAATAAAACTGTTTTAGAGCTTTATATGTATGTACATATATATCTATATATTAAAGGTAGGTACCTAATAAATTATATTTCAGCAATAACATTTCTTCATTATTATGTTTTTCTTAAATATATACCTATGTATATCAATAGAGTTCTACATTGTTTCATCGAAATTATTTTAATGAAATATCTACACTTGAAGCAGAATTATATCATGTATTTATTATTTTTTGCCTTGTAAATATTTGTGACATTGTTGCCTGTCTAGGCGTTAATAATAATTTATTTTATTAAAATTTTGTAGATAAAAATATTAAAGCTTGGGATTATTTTAATATATATATATATAATAATTATTCCACAATTAATATTTAAATAAATATAGCAATTATTAAAAGCAGCTACTGTTCCTCTCGATTGTTTAAACAAAGGCATGATTTTTTTATTAATTTTTATACGCCTTAGTTAATATAAATGTTTATAATAAATTTTAGTTAAGTAAAGTAGAAGTTTGTTTTTCTAAAAATGTCTATAAGTGCATTGTGTATTATTTATGTGTATTGGTAGATTTTTATAAGCAACAGATAAAATTCTTTGCGATTTGAGTTAAATGATTTTTATATATCTTGACTAGAACAGTTATGAGCATCCAAGGATCTTGGAGCGACTTCTTCATATGGCGTTATGTGCGCGGAAGCCATCTCCCTTGACACACGTTCAGCAGCATTAAGCACACGTATAAGGTTCAAGCCGGCCAGCTTCTTCAAATCCTCTATACTCCAACCATCCTCCATCAATTCAGCAAATAGAAGAGGATAAGACGATACGTCTTCCAAGCCTTGTGGTGTGCTAAAATGAAAATAAATATAAATTACACTAACTTATAAAGACAAAGCTTTTAATATAGTGTTAATATTTTTTGTACTCATGTCATTCCGCCAATAAAATTATAAATAATATCAATTGTCAGGAGGAAGAAGATCGCCGGGATACCATATTTAAAAAAAATAGTTCTAAAATTCGAACTTAAGATCTTTTACATAAAAATAATTTCAGGCCCAACGTGTTCTTCAAATAATACCTAATTAATTAAAAAAAATAACAATAAAAGACTTGACTTAATGAGGCAAAAGGAGATTATATTATTATTAGGAAATTAATTAACTAAATTCAAAGTCTGTTTAAATTCATTTAATTAAGCATTCTCGCTTTTAAGAGCTTTACGTCGAAACAATAAAAGTTCTCATAAACGTAATCGTCTCGGAAATCTATGATATATCTATATATGTATGTACATACAATGGAAGGCAATGTGTAACTTACTAATTGATTCCATCATATCCGGCACCGAGTCCCACACTATCCACCCCGGCGATGTTACGTATGTGATTAATGTGTCCTGGAATTATACGTGCTGGTATTATTTTAGGGAAGATTAATTGAATAGCTTTTATTTACCAATGACAAATAGTTCATTTCAAGGTTTCAAATTATATTGACTGATATTAAAAATCATCTTCACGCTGTATCCCGCACACAGTAGGGTAGGTAGAGGGAACCTAGTGTTAAGACACTCCGTTCCCCACTTTCTGCCGAATTCTGGAGGCATTGCATTGACACCAGAGCGAAGAGATGGAAATATTTCACTTTCTCGAGTGGGGATCGAACCCACAACCGTCGCGTTGCAATCATAACCTAGTGCCGCTGCGCCATGACGGCCCCAATATGCTGATATTACTCGTATAAAAATATGTAAGATTCACGACAGGTACCTATAGCATCTTGAACGGTGGCTGTATCCCTGCACGTTAAGAAGGAAGTATAAAAGTTGACCATTATGACTCCTTTATTAGAAGCTAATAACCTTAGCACACTGTCTGGTACATTGCGAGTAACATTGCATATAGCGCGAGCAGACGAGTGTGAGAACAGGACCGGAGCCCGCGACACAGAGAGCGCGTCGCGCATCGTCCGCTCGGACACATGAGATAAATCTACCAGCATGCCCAGTCTATTCATTTCTTTAATTACTATCTGGAAAAAATACGTTAGCTTGGGTAATATTGTATTAAATAACACGATTTATAAATTAGTGGGCAACGGAGTGTCTTAACACTAGGTTCCCTCTGCCATGCTGTGTGCGGGATACAGTGTAAAGCTTTATCATAAGATATAATACTTAACGACTCTATTACATTACCAAATTATACTTATTTTTGTTTATGTTAAACGTTTTTAACAACATTTTATTAAATAATTTTTGCTTACCATTCCTATTTTCATATTATCTATTTAAAAGAATAACATTGACAAGTGTTCTTCCAGCACCTTTCATAGTAGGCAATAGGCATACGGAAAATAATATAGCTCTCGTACTGGCGTTCAAAAAACTCGAAAATGCTTCTCATTAAGCGCTTTAAGCCATTCATTGCACCACTTTGAATGTGAAAAAGTGTCTTTGAGTTTAAAGTGGGAGTAATGTTTTTTGTAAATATTTGCTAGTGGAAATACGTTTAAGTTTTTAGTTAGGAAATATTTATTGTGTTTCGAATAAACTTTATAACGATATTCTTATACGAATATTATTACTAGCTGGGTAATTCGAAGACAAAGTAAGTATCTAAATTAGATATAGAATGAAAATCGCTATTAAATTGAAGCTGAGCATGTTGTAAGAGGTTTTAACAAAAGAAAAATATTACGAAAAGTATCGTATGTTAAACAAAGAGTGGTTTCGCGAGCTGCTGGAGTTCGTACAAAGCGCAACGTTGCAGGATATTTGTTATTATAGCTCTCTCGCCCACTCGACATCTCAATCTTTATGGTTTTTGTTTGATTACCCCCTGTAATATTTCCTTCCATTTCAAAATGTTAAGTGTATATTCTAAGTATATTAAAAATAGAGAGAGACGTAACGCAATAAGGTTAACAATGGACGTACATATTATTATTTTCAAATGTAATTTTAATGTGGTTTAGATGTGATTCACGCTGTATCCCGCACATATCAGGGTAGCCAGATGAAACATGGGAACCTAGTATTAAGATACTCCGATCTCATTAAGACACTTCTGTTCTCCACTTTTCTCTGAATTCTGGAGACATTGCATTTTGAGTGATGGAAATCAAGGTGGCGTTTGGCCTCGTTACCAGAACGAAGAAATCAAAATAAATAAAATTTCTTCAAGTGAGAATCGAATCTGCAACTTGTCACGTTGCAGTCGCAAGCTTGTGCCCCTGAGCCAAGACTAGTCTCAAAATGTTTTAATTTAAGAACTTATATTTATTATATTGCAAATAAATAAAATGATATTGAAATAAAACAAGAGAAATGATATAGCAACATATTTCCCGATACATACTTTACCGAAGGGTGATAATCCTCCTCTTTGGGCGGATTCAGGTCGATCGGCCGATGCACATTCGGCCCAAGGCGTATCACAGGTGGAAGTTAGCGTAAGATAGCGAACACCGACTTGATATAAGGTCCGAAGAACACCTAAACTACCCCCTATAGCGTGTCCTCCTTCTACACCCACCAGAGAGCAAAGACGATGATTTGCATGAGCTGTTAAAATATCTGAAAAACGTAATAATATACAACAAAAATAAAAAAAATATACAAAAAAGGCTTAAGAAGCACCATTACCTATATATATTAGAGATTATAAGCTATTGAAGAGATTTTGTTAATTATTCTAAATCGTCCACCTCTACATGTTATTAAAGGCAACCCTTGTTACAAAAGGGTTTCGGCCGGCAAAAGAGGTCCGCTGTGATTTGTTCTTGATATTAGTAGGTTAGATACCTACTATGTGTACATACTTACTAAGATTGTGTTATCAAGAAAATATATTTTAATGGGTACCTTGTCTTTATATGTTTTGGGTCGAGTAAATAAGTAAAAAAAGTATAAGTACAAAAGTAGTATATATACAAGAATAATATCTGGAATACCAAAAATATATATATATTTTTAAAATTTCTCAAACACTTAACGTGCAAAGGCATTCTACGCTGGCAGCTTGATTTATTATAACACTAATGACTATTCTGAACAAAGCAAAAAAACATAATTTTGCTTTAGTAAAATTCAAGACGATAAAATTAATTCAGTTTAGATTTTTAAGAGTTAAAAAGGCCTTTTATATGCTAATCTGCAAATCGTAAATTTCATCAGGCTACGGCGGACGGAGAGGTGGTAACGAATAAGAGGGCTTATTTAATATAGCAAAAAATATACAAATATATTAAATATACTTACGACAAATAAAACTAAGCAAATAACATAAAAATTAAACTACAGTTACACAAAAAAATATTCTGTTCATTTAGAATTGCGAGAACCGGATGAAAAATGAGCCAATATCTTCCATCATTAAGTAAGGAAAATAACCCAACAGTGGCAGCTAATTTCTTAAGTAATTTATGGAGCCAAATAATCTTTATATATTTATAAATCTTGAAAAAGTGTGATTACTTGTCATCTATGAGGAATATTTGTGACAATCCCTAGTTTTATGAAGTTTCATGATTTGTTAACCAAATCAATTTAAGCCTACTAAACCTAAATGTTATAAGTAATTTAAGTTTAGTTTTAATTAAAGTTTTTTTTTTTTTCATATGTCATTAAAAATATATATTAAGGTTATTCTAAGGCTAACTTACCATCAGCAGAAGTGCAGAATGTTAATTGTGGATGATACTTGTCCGTCAGCCTCTGTATTAAGTCTATTTGTTCAAAGGTCAACTGCACTGCGTCCCGGTGCTGCGCGTCGCAAGGCACGTACGCAGCCCAGAACTAAATATTTTTTTTAAATATTTTTACTACTTTATAATATGATAATATACTTTTTTATTCATATAACTTTTTTATTATCTTAGCATAACTCGAGGTTTTATGAGACTCGGGTATCAAGAGCCCGATTCTCAAAATAAATTTAAAATATCTTATTTTGTTTGTTTTTTATGAGCACTCAACAAAGGGTGTAACGTCAATCAGTTGCTTAATAACTATTGAAGAGAAATTAAACAAAATCTTAGCATTATTAATTGGTATTCTAAAATTTCAAAAGTAGACACTAAAATAGATAGTATGCAAGTTAATCCATTTCGACGTGAAATAATACACACTGACGTCTGTATCTGACAAAATACAAAGAGGAGTACTATATTTTTACTCGTAGTTGATTTGAAGCCATGCACGAATTGCATTTCGAAGCCGCTTCGGAATATAAATTCGTATGCTTTGTTCACAGTGACATGTAATAGAAAACGTGATAGTCGCAAAGTTAAAGTACTTTTTGATGATTTGCTAAAATGTTTGTCTCTGATCAAATAAGATTATGGTTTGCCTCACCTGAGCTGCAACACGACCATGTTTTAAGCGTGGCAGATCTGTGTGACTCCAAGAACTCGTAGCCCAGGGCGATATTGTTCGCAAGTCATCGTCGAATCTGATTTTTTTAAATATAAAAATATGTAATTAATTGTTAGTCATTGGGACATAATATTAAACTTTTAAAATTTCTACACTTGAAACATGTTGGTAGTGAAAAATTGAGTTTTTATGAGTATGTGCCAACGAGACGAAAGTTAGGAACTTACAAAAGTTTGTAACCATCTGCGTCGTTGCTCTATCAACAACACTCTTTAACATCGCTTAAAATTTTAATTAAAAAATTTACATTTTTTTGAATAATATATATTATTGATTAGTAAATACATACATATATCTATGTATGTAAAAAATAATCTTTTGTTTATCATCGGAGACATCAATAATATTGAAAAAATAAGCTAACAATTTTCTCGACGTCTGATGTGTAATGTAACTACATCCTCCGTAAACAGAGAAGACTCGTTATTTACAGACTATTAACACGCGGTGATTAGGTTTTTGTTCAGGTAGCTACGGCCGGCCATATATAAATATTCAATTCAATGAATGCTCCACAAATTTCATATGAATGTTATGATTCTTTTGTTCCACATTTTAAGATGAGAGTTAGTGTTAAATTTATTTGGTAAAAACATTTTTGTTAAGTCATTGACAGTTCCCTGTTGTTAAATAATTTTATGCATACATGAAATTTATAAAATAATGTAGACATCTTACTTGAAATCCTTGATTTTATTGTGTAAAAATTTCCTTATATTCCATGGTAAATCATTATGGCCATCTATAAGCGGGGTGTCATGAAGAAGTCTCTCGGCGAGGCGTAGACGTTCGTGCAGAGGCGCGCCAGGCGGAGCACGCAAGGCCAAGGGTCCCGCTACACACGCCGTGCCGGCCACTAGCACCAGTATAGCAACACAGCACCAGCGACGGTGCCAAGCTGACACTCCTGGGCATAAAAAGTTTACTATCACCTCGGTTTATTATATTATGCACGAGATAGAGGGTAAAGAATAGCTAAACCCATTCAAAGTTTTTACATTAATCTCGTTGCTACTTGCTAAACTTGTCTATTTTATTTACATTAGATAATAATAAGAATAATATTATAGTTAAATATATTTACGTATCCAGCTTAGCTCAACAGGCAGTTTACATACAAATATCTGTAACTATTATGTAAATATGTTTCAAATATATTATATTTTAGACAGCACATATATCACAGGCGATTTAGGTCATAGCAATACTAGTCGGAAGCTTTCCGATAATCTACTTGTCAAACTCAACATTACTAGATCGGTTTGGTTGGAACTTATAGACGGGTGAATTGATAACATTATGAAACATCTTGCTTAGAATCTGGCAAAATTGGCAATGGGGTAGGACGAAAGTCGATATATTTAGTTAGATATTTAAAGACACATTAGGTCACTAAGTTTTATAGTTAGAAGAAATAACCTTATATATATTTATAAGTTAGTAATTCTACCATTAAAGTTTAATGATTTCTCTTTTTTTTTGAGCTACACTGTATTCCGCACATCGCTGGGGTGGCCGAAGGAATTTGGAAACCTAGCGTTAATATACTCCATTTTTTTTAATAGAAAAGTATCCATTAAGACACTTCCGTCCCCACTTTTCATCGAATTCTGGAGGCATTTGAAATAAAAAGGCTAAATATTTTTTTTTTCTCGAGTAGGAATCGAACTTACAATCTGTCGCGCTCTGCTCCCCAGTGTATTTTAATAGCTTTTACTTGGCTGGAGCGATTCAATGGAAACCAATAAGAGCTATTTAATACACACATGATACTTTCTAAGTGGCCGGTTACATCGAAACGCTTAATGTGATGCCCTAGTCTTCATAAGCTTCCTCGATAAAAAGACTATCCAACACAAAAAGAAATTTTCAATGCGAACCTATGCAACTTATGCTTTAATTTTATAATATTATAAAATTTAGAGTATATTATGTCTATTTAAAATAGATAAATATACCTGAAATTTCACACTTTTTAATCACAGTTAGTGAAAACAATGCCTGCATATTGTGAATAAGAGCACTTTAAGCACATTTCAATCGTACTTACTAGTATTTCCTCAAATTCATTGCGGTTTTTATTTTAACGTGAAACATTATCCGTAACCGTGTATGTTTTTAAGAGTGAAAAGCGAAAGAAAAGAAACATCCAACTTTTTTTCAGCCTAGTGTCCTTCAGTAACACTCCGCCCCCCACTTCCCGAAGGATTCTGGAGGCATCGTTATGAGAGGCGGAACTCAACACCGCGCTTTGTCTCGACACCAGAGCGAGGAAATGAAAAAGGAAATTTCGAGAATCGAACCCACAATATGTCGCGTTTACAGTCACACTCTTGTCGTAACCACCACTAAATTGACATTTCTCTAGCTTACATGAATATAACGACATGAGCTGTCATTACCTACCTTTACCTGATGAAAGCAATGTCAGTGGACATCGAGCGAGCGTGGTTAGGTTTAAATGCAAACGAAGTTGCTGGGGGCAACTAGTATTCTTTTGAAATTTAAACTCATTTTCCACGTTTGTTAAGACGAGATAAGTAGAGAACTTAATATTAAATAAATCCAGTACCTATTTTCCGCTAATTCATTGGTGCTGGGAAACGCTATCTCACACAGACAACGGTCGTTGGTTGTCTGACGTCACGAAATTAACAGAACTTTTTCATTAATAACTTATTTTAACAGTAACAAAGTTATTCGTAAAATTTCATAATTTTATAAAATCTGTAGTTGTAACTAAAGATACCATGTGTAGTTACATAAAATTTGTGAAAATAGTTTTATTTTAGTTTTAGTTTCTAATGAACTTTCAGTTATATCTTGCGGGCTTGGGTATTATGATTTTCATGCTATAGAAATTCATCATGAAAAATATATTAAATATGCGGAGAAAATAAATGAATATTTTTTTGCCGCTATGCCTGTTCTGTATGTACCAGGGTAGGATGTTTGTCAAACATAATATTACGAGATTGGTTTGGGTGGAACTTATGGATGTTGCAATTGATAATTATATTTGAAACATCATGTTTCAACAACAACGACCAAGGAGGGGAATCCTTTAGCAGTTGGCACACGTAGCTCCGGCCTGCGACGGTTAAGGAGCAATGGGAGGTTCTAGTATTATCGATACCTACGGCCTACGTCCGAGTCTCCATTAGGGCGGCGTACCCGTAAAAGATTTTTTTCACGATAAAAGAAATCTCCGTTCCATACGTAGCGTGTTGAGAGAATATGAAAATGAAAATAATTTAAATATAATAATTTCTTTGGTAAAAATTGAATCCACAACCATCGCGTGTACAGTTTGATAAATTAATAATTTATTTGTCACTTATTTTAAACTCTAATAAATCAACTATTATATATTTTTCATACCTGATTCTTGCATTATTCCTATTTCATTTTTGTTTTATTACAAAGCTATTTTTAAATTTTGTTAGTTAGTTAGTTTATCTATTTCCATCACTTAACACGCAAGGCCTCGAAAAATTCGGCGGAAACTGGGGAACGGAGTGTCTTATCACTAGGTTCTCTCTGCCCACCCTGTTGCATGCGGGATGCAGCGTGAAGCTATTTTAATTAGTTTAAAGTTTTCATTACTTACGTGAAGAATTTGCAGTTGTGGTAGAACTGTGACTGGTGGTCGATGTGGTCGGCGGGAGCCATTGTGCAGACTTACAGGCGCTACAGGCTTTGCGTTGTGATCGTTCTGTTACATCTGGTGCTGGAGCCGGACGTTTCTTGCCCTGTTAATTTATTATATAACGTTAACTATTATTGTAACTTTCTTACATATTAGATATTGATACATATAAAAAACTAATACTTTTGAGTGTCTTTTTTTAAAGTGTCTAAAGTGTGTAGAGTTAAAGAAACTGCTGCTAATAGTGTTTTTATGTAGCTATAAAAGATACATTTTTAATGTACTGTGATAGTATACGATAAAAATAAGAAAAGCTAGATAAAACTTTAGTTTCGATAAAATCTAAGTGCTATGTAATGGCTTTTAAAATACCAAAAATCTCTTGCTCATATATATCTTATACTTGTATCTCCATTCCACTTGGGTCTCTTTTGTCTTTGAGAAGTGTTAAAGATAATATTAAAGGAAATAGTTATACTAGATATAATAAATGTAAATAAATACTGAAAAATGCTTAAATAAAATATTCTATTTTTTAATATTTGGTTAAATGTAAATGAACTTACATGTGCGTCATAAAATATTGATTGAATTCTGTCATGACTGGAACTGCAAGTACAATGAGCGTGTGTTGTCCTTGGTGCCCTTCCTACTTTATCAGTTTCAACAAACGTTTGCGCCTCATCAACTAATTCATTTCGGATGTTCCTCGAAGCGAATGCATTCTCGTCTTGTGACCATGATTCTGGTACGCGATCTCTGTACCGGTCACTTGGAAAGTCATTGTAAGATAGCTGTCTTCTTATACTCCTGCATCGACTTCGATTATCAAGCGTAGAAAATTTGATGAGAGGTGCATTTCTTACCAAAATTTCATCATTGACGCAATTACGAATTTTGCTACTTTTCTGTATTGTACTCATGTCAGCATTGCCGTTCCGGAGGCGATCGAAACACTGGTCGATATTTGATGAAAAATTTTCATATGTCGTTATATTGTTTTTTAAATCATCTTTTGTTTGCATACTCGAAGATGAAAAAATACAATTATGAGAGTCCATCTTTTTATGAGATTTATCTACGAGAGATAACATTGACAACCTTTTGAGTGAGTTCGTAGAACTTGATGCTATTTCCGAAAGTTGTAGTGAATTTTGAGGTTTCTTACTAACTGCTTCACCTTTAATCTTCTTTAAATTTGACAATTTTCTTTTTATTTTCTGAACTAAAGTATTTGTTGGATCGTATGAGATAAATTGTTTTGATATGTAACTTGAAACACCAATTGTTTTACTTTTATAATGTTTCCTATCGAGACTTCTATGGGATCCAACAGCTAAGCTACTACGTCCAGTATCTCTCCTTATTCTCTCTATGTCGTATATATTTAGGGTGTGTCCACGCTGCTTGACTGAGTCTCGATAACAATTCAAGTAGTTATTTTGTCGAACATTACAATTACACACTAAATCAAAGTTCTGTTCAGATATCGGTTCATTAACGCATTGCCTTTGCGAAGCCAGCGCCAAGCATGCTTCACAATCCACTCCAAGTAATAATTCAAGGCTTGTGTTTCGAATAAATCCATCACTGAAAGTTCGTGATCGAAAGTGTGATCCATGTTGATGGCTATGAGAATCAAAGTCAGAAGGGCAAGGACCCTCGCCTGGGGAATGAGAAACTTCAATATTCTCTTCGTCCATCATAGTAGCTGCATCTCTATTTACTTGAATAACACGTGGTTGGCGAAATACTTTGCTGTCACTCCTAACAGAACATCGTGATGGCGATGGCGACGAGCGCTTGAAGCCATCCACTTGAATCATGATCGCCTTTACATGAATGGAAGCATCCTATGAAACCAAAATTTATTTATAATATAATTATATACACAATTAAAAGGTATATTTTGTAAATATTTGTTATATTTTTCATAGAATAAGATATATATATTTAGTTTAAGTAATAGAGCGGTTAAAGTGATCTTTAAGTTAATATTTTTAGTATATAAGAGTATTCCCGTAGTGACAACCTTAAGGGTTTAAATAGATGTATTAAAAGATAAATTAGACATTCCCCTTCCTTCCGGACCGCTGAGATGATCAGACGTGTGCAAAGTCGTCTCCATAATCATTTCTATTAAATATTAACTATATATTAGCTAGTTATCCAAAGTGCAAAGTATTTTAAGTGCAACTAAACTAGATTGAAAATCATTTGACGCAACTGGATATCACCGAGAACAACGGCGCGTGAGTACTACACAACCAACACACTGCATCTCCCTCACACTCGGCGCGCAAGCTCAGGCTGTGTGAGATAAACATGCAGAGCTCAAGTTAAGGTTGACGGAAAGCGCTTCTGTACTCAATCCTCGCGACCGACCAGATTACTGAGACCTCCCTTGTGTTTTCTACATATTTAGTCAAATCATCTGAGTTGTAGATTCTAAACAAAATGCCAGTTGACAGGTCGCCTCCACCACAACAATCATTGCCAAAGCGCGTGGTACAACGTCAGCGTAGTGACTCCGAACCAAACCTAGGCGACAAACAAATAGAATTGGAAGTACTTAACGTCACCACTCGGACAAAACGTAAAAGATCGGGTGATGATTGTGGCGATGCTATACACGAATGCATGAGTGAAATAAAGCAAATGTTTTTGGAGTTTACGACTCAACAGGAGCAAAAAATTGAAGGAATAATTGATTCTATAGCGGAAATCAAACAGCAAAACAGTGAGATTCGCTCCTCTGTCGACTTCCTCTCTAAGTCCTACGATTCCCTACTGGAAAAAATACAAACGTCGGAATCTGATCACCAAGCAAACCTCGACTACATCCGGGCCCTAGAAGATAAGTTAGAAAAGGCAGAATGCTATAATAGGGCTACGTGTATAGAAATCAGGAGTATTCCTGCACCGAGTCATGAGTTTAAGTCCCAATTATTAAATACAGTGATTAACCTCGGCAAATTGATAAATGTGAACATTCAACCCCATGAAGTTAGAGACGTCTTCCGCACACAACGTAAAGGATCAGAACACAAGCCCATCATCGTTGACTTTACAAGTGTTATAATGAAGGAAAAATTTATTCATATGTATAAACAGTTCAAAAAGTCTTCTACACTAACCACTGAAACACTAAAAATGCCTGGTCCAATAAAACCGGTATATGTATCAGAAAATCTTTCAGCAAAAATAAAAAGATTGTTTTTCCTGACACGAGACTTCGCAAAGACGAACAATTACAAATACAGCTGGACATCTCATGGAAAAATCTACCTACGTAAAACCGATGGCGCCCCTCACTATTTAATAAAAGAAGAAAGCGACCTGGGTAAACTACCAAAGTGACTAGTTCCTCAAACTTCAAATAAACGTCACTGCAACTTTAGATCATCGTTTTTACGTTCCGAAAACTTCTTCACAGACAAGACAAAGTGTCTTACCTTTGCTCCAAACTCAGCTTCCCTCCCTCCTACATCATTTAACCTGGTCGCTCACGTACCGTCTTGTGAAGCAAAAAGTGACTGTGCCTGTATGAAGATTGTTTGTGAATCCAAAATCAAATATCTCGGAGTCTGGATTGACAATCATCTTTCTTGGAAAGAACACTTAAAAGTAACCACAAATAGAGTAAGAAAGCTTATGTACCTGTTCAAAAAGCTGCGCTCAGTTTTGGACTTCCCTACGCTTAAAATCATATTTTTTGCTCTGGTACAGTCAGTGGCTGGATACTGTATTGCAGCCTGGGGCTGCGCGGGTAAAGTAAAACTACTCGCTCTCGAAAGAGCGCATAGAGGAGTTCTAAAAATTATGTCCTTTAAACCAATATGGTTCCCCACATCCGAGCTATACAAAGAAATAAAAGTTTTAACAATAAGAAAACTGTTTTTATTAACAACTATACTTCGCAAGCACGCAGAACTGCCTTATACACATAACCCCAATACACGCAGAACAAATCAACCCTGTACAACAAGATTATGCAAAATGCAACTCGCTAAACGACATTTTCATTTTTTTGCCCCTGTGCTGTACAATAAAATAAATAAAATATTGAACATGTATCCCAACACGTTACTACAATGTAAGCCACGAGTGACTGAATGGCTTCTCGGTCTAACCTACGATGAGACCGAAGACTTGATCGCATCGGTTATATGAGTATGATACTTTTACTCACACCCATTGAAGAACATGTGCACAAACAACACACACACGCACGTACACACAAAACTACTCACCCACAAACACACACCACACACACCCACACACACACACACACACACACGCACACACACACACACCACACACACACACACCACACACACACACACCACACACACACACACCACACACATACAAACATGCACACAGGAATACTATACAAATTTAATTTATGTATGTAAAGTTGTAAAATTAAAATAAAGATGAAAGGGAATATTGTGAACCCAATCCGAAGGTGGGCGTTAATGACTGCGATACAGTGTTACACTAATGCAGTCACTACCGAACACAAAGTTTATGATTCTGTACTGTTTTTCCCGAAATAAAGAATTTATTATTATTATTATAATGATTATCCTAAGCACATCACAAACTCTAAATGCGCAACGGAACTGAAATATAAATGAAACGCGTTTTTAACCTTTAGTTTAACATAGACTTCATTAAAAATAGCTTTAAAATTCAAATTACTCTGGACCTTAACTTTTGGAAACAAAATTTAATATTCCCGAAAATGAAAATTGGTCAACGCAGTTTCCACTTAATTTTTAAAAAACTTTTTAATGACACGCAACACATTTGGGTATAATATTATAAAAAATATATAATACTTGAGGAAAGGTACCTATCTACTTACATAAAATACATATACCTACATAGCTAGCGGTCTGTACGGTCGATCGAAAAATTTTACGAGAATGAGAATATAATTAAGCTTTTCATATTAATTTAATAGTATGCGCGATGTGTTTATTGCTTAAGGTATTATCATAATGACTAATGGTATTCAGGTGGTTAACATAATCATACAGTACTAACATAAATAAATACTTGTTTCGTATAGCAGCTACATAATAAATGTCCTTTATGTTGGTATTCAAATATTTGCACATTCAGGATTTTAATTATAGTTGTAATATTGTTTGTAATTTTATTAAATCAATTAATAAATAATAAAATAAAATAATTATTTAGTTATGGTATAATTGCATTTTATACTTACATATAGCTATGTTTTCTTAAAAATACGACTAAAATATATTAAACTCCAAAAAATATACACATATATGTCGACTAATAACAGCTATTGCCATAACAGTACCTACGTATTATTTATAAGAACATAATGTAATACCATATTTTTACATTACCCCTTAAAGAGACATGCATCTACTGTTTGCATTGGCTTTGCTTTGTTTATTCAAGAAATGTATACAAACTCACATGCTGAATAGTCTAAAAGATAGAATGGGGTACGGATTCTCTACAAGAGGCAGAGTCCGTAATGTTATTTAATATTTTATTAAGCACTAGCTATCCGTTCGCGGCTTCGCCCGTTTGAATTACGCGCTACGCTTTTATTATATAGAGTAAAACCGTGATAGTTGTTGCACTTTTCAAAAAATAATATATTAAAAAATATGTATATTTATTAAGAATATATATAGTATAATATATATATATATATATAGTAATATATATGTAGTAAGCCTATTTTTGTAAATATAACCTATAAAAAGTCTCAAAACCTACTGTTTTCCTAATTTTATGGAACCTTATTTAATACATCTTACATAGAATCCAAATCGATTTCGATTTTTAAAATTGTTATTCTCAAAATAACTACGCTAATTTGCGTTAATTATTTGTTGCAAATCAATACAAATTGTATAGATTTGCTATTTTTAAATTAGCATTTTAAATTTTTAATATCTATTTAGTGTCTCTTGTAATTTTTTCCTCGTCTTATTGTAATAATATTTATATTGTTAAACAACAAAAATTGTAACTTACTTACTTATCTTCAGAAATTAGGTATATGTTTTCCGACTTTTATTATGAAGTTTTAAAGGAAAACTATTAATTCATCATCCATAATTTTTGCTTAGCTTAAAGGGTTTACGTAGCGTGAAAATGGGAGATGCTAGAAACTTTCTCAAGCTTCCCCATTTTTGTAATTTTTTTTACAGTTACTTCACTCCTGTTGGCTACGACGGGGATGAAGCGTGCAGTTTAAAATAGCCCAATAGTTTTTTGCAATGTATTAAATAAAAATAATTACAACGGGTTATGCTTAAGAAATGGACATATTCCATCTTGGACTTTTTGTAGATCTTTTTGGGATATACAATTCCGTAGTACATTTTTCCGTTACATACTTTTTTTTCAGGTATACGCTGTATTCCGCATATAGCAGAGTAAGCAGAGGGAACCTAGTATTAAGACATTAAATTCTCCACTTTCCACCAAATTTTCGAGGCATTGCATGTTGAGTGGCGGAATTCAACGCCGCGCTTTCTCTTATTACTAGAGCGAAGAAATGAAAATATTAATTCATTCCCCCGACCGGGAATCGAACGACTAACCTCTTATTATTAGTATTTATAAAATCATAATATATAATATGTTTTTTTTAACAAGTATGTTTTATAGAAAGGTGAATCACCAAAAAAATAATCAAAATAAAAGATATCTAAAAAATATGATGACAACGTAAGAGTAACAGAAGGTTTAGCTTTCGTTTAATACGTCGGTGTATTGTTTGGGCATGTCCGACCATCATTCCATTAACAAAATAATGGAAGTGTCTACTGCGGTGAGAGTAAAATGTAGGAAAAGATTCGACAAAGGTAAGCAGTCATTTGTTAGCGGAGGTAAAGCTCACTCAGTCAGAAAAAAAAACTAAGAGGAACTGGTTAAAAGATTCTGAGAGTACTTGGTTGATGTGTTTATTTTTTATGTGGCGATTGATTGATAGATATGATAGGATACGATGATATGATGTCAAACCCTAACAAATGAGAATAAGAAAAATCGGGAGAGGCTTTTTTATTTATATTTTATTTACAAATTTACTATAACAATATTTTTATATTTGGAACATATAATAATATAGTTACTTTAAAAACATTGAAATAGTACGTATTTGAATGTTATTCAAATACATGTGGGCAGGCAAGGTTTGAGGCCAGCCGTGGCGCAGGGGCACAGAGTATGACTGTAAATGCGACAGGTTGTGGATTCGATTGCCACTCGAGAAAGTGAAATATACCTATAATATTTTCTTTTCGTCGCCTTCGTGTCGAGGCAAAGTGCGGCGTTGAGTTTCACCACTCAACACGCAATGCCTCCAGAATTCGGCGGAAAAAGGGGAACGGAGAGACAATAGGTTCCCACTGCCTACTCTGCTGAGTGTGAGTGCTTGGGTAAAACTATGGTTATCACTGTAGGGATATGTATTCAATTGAGAAAATAAATAATAGTATAGGACAAATGGACGAAGCCGCGAGCGGGTGGTTAGTTATTAAATAAAATCATTTATTAACAACATATTCCTTTTTAATTTAATTTAATTTATTAAGAACAGAAGGCACCATCAAATATTTTTATGCAAGAAAATAAAAGACTAAAAGTTATTAGGTTGGCGCTTTTCAAGAAATACATATTTCTTATGTAATGCGGAGTTAATTAGCATATCTATAAAACAAACAAGTCGCACAATGAACAGTATTTCTGTAACATTCATAATAATCTATAGAACGATACTATGTTAAAACCACTAAAAAATTGTAGCTGTATATTGTATATATTTGCACATAAACAATTCGGTTTTGGTGGAAAACGGAGAATCGAGGAAAATGGAGAATCAGACAAAAAGAACATTCGTTCTCTTGCTACAAGTTCAATCAAGTTTCAATCAGAACGCGTGGTATATAGAATGATGGTCATAAGATCCACACATACGATGTTGCGGGCAGCCACTAGTATATTTAAATATAATGTAGATAATACTTTTATGACAACTAATGGTTGTAAGATAATTAATCAATGAGAATACATTTTCTTTGGATGTCTGTACCTATTTAATATTACATTCGTCCTATATTAGTTTCGTTTTCATCAATTTCGGACAGGGAGTGATTGATGGTTTCGTATATTTATCATCCTTCAACCCACCGAATTGATACTTGGATAATCATACCATACAAATAGAATATAATAAACAAAGGTGTGAATGTAAAAGCATTAGATATGTTTGTATAATTTGTGGTAAATATAAATGAATTAAAATAACGATACTACATTAAATTATATAGGTATATTATACTTAAGATATTTGTTTTTATAATGTTTAATTATTTTGTTTTTATGTCTTAATACTATTTCCCTACTTGCCTATAACGATATGAAACTAAGAAAAAAGAAAAACATAAGAAGAATGTATTAGGAACGTAAGGTTCAAAATGTGACACTATATATTTATGAAACCCACAAATAAAAGTTAGTCAAAATTGAATAAATCAAACTTACTACTGTCGAATCATTTGTTTGATTATTATACTAATGGTTCCAAAGTAACTTAAAAATATAAAAAAAATTAAACTTTCCAAATATAGTGAAAATATAACGTTAATTTTTAAGTAAGGAAAATGCTTTTATTTTTACTTTTATCGAATATTGGATTTCATTTGCAATTGAATCTATATTTTTACTTAACACTGTTAAATAAAACAAAATGTAATGGATGAAAAATATAAAAGTAAGAATGTGTAATGAATTTATAATGAATCTCGCGCAGAAAATTAAGCGTAACGTGTTCGGAGCGATGAATTGTGAAAGCGGGAAAATGTGGTTTTTGTCTGTTAAGGAAATTTAATTTAAAAGATTGGATCGTGATCGTAGGTAGGTACTAAGAAAAGAACAATAAATAAAATACGTAGATTTTTATATTAAAGTATACATTTAGCTGTGATAAAGATTCACAGTAAATTATTAAATTTATTACTTTATACAATTACCAAAAAGTTCCCTTTTAGAATATTTAAGATAGTAATTTTAGTTATTTAGTATCCATGTAATATTTGAATATTAATTTTCAATAAACGGGTCAAGTTTGCTAGCGACGCTTTTATTACAAACAAATACGTCTATCCAAGCTGCTTCACGTTATTGGTCTTTTAATTACACGAGTATATTTTAAAGCTAATAGTATAGTTTATTAATTAATGATTAAACAAAATGGTTTTAGTTTTTGATAATTTTAATTTGAGTTAATACTAAATGAAATTGTATGTAATACAAAGACATACAGTTAAGTTATTTCATATATTATTCTGTAAAATGATTAAAGACGAATAACTTAACGTAATATTTCAAAAGATTAGCTACCTTTTGATACATATCAATTTTATTTATGACTTAAATATGGGTTTTGAAATTATTTTTACGTAAATTAGGAATAATTAAAATAATATATTTTAAAATACTTACTCTATAAAACAACCAAGCACTGATATATCACGACAATATACTCTCAATATATATCTCGATATTTTTCGTTAAATATCAACATGACATTATCATCGCTTAAAATGGAAAAGGGATCTATTAACGGCATGCTTTAAAATAGTTTTATCAGAGGTATACCGTAGCACGGCGCGTCGCAGTACAGCGAGAGAAAGGTTACGATACCGTAGCAACGAGCTACGCTGTACTCGTATGGGTCCAGGCGGGACGAGCGACCGCGGGGAGCGCGTGGGTTGCACTGGTTCCGCTCTCCGCTGAGCGACTAATCCATACGAGGGCGGCCCGGAGGCTGTGCCGGGGCTGGCGGACCGGAGGGCGGCCGGGCGACGAGCGCCGACTGCCGCCGCCGCCGCTGTACCCGCCGGAGCTGTAATTTCGAAGCGCGGGCGGCCGGTCACCACAGCCTTGTGTTGACACAAATTTAATAATGTCACAAAGGTAAATTTCAGGGATTGTGCAGTGACATAAGTAACATACTGCGACGGTTGTGCTGCGTGAAAGTGATGTCCCGTTGTGAACCAAAACATAATTTACGTTATCAGTTTTCACACACGACTAGTATCAGATTGTTAATTGTAGCCATAGTTCATTAATAATTATAGAATACTAGAAAAAAAAAAACAAATTAAGTAATTTTATTACTAGAATAAAATGTTATATTGCAGATATTACACCTATAGATATATACGAAAAATATTTGTGCATTTTATTTTATTATAATTTCATTTCTCATACACACACACTTGCCTAATGTTAAGACACTCCGTTCCCCAATTTCCGCCGATTTCTGCAGACATTGCGTGTTGAGTGGCGGAAAAAATGAAAATTTTAAATATTTCATTTCCTCAAATGGGAATCGGACCCACATCCTGTCGCGTTTACAAATATACTTTGGACCCTTGTGCTACGACTGGCCTCAATAATTCCTACAATACTTCTAAGTATAATTTCATGATAATAAATAAATAAATAAAATAAAATAAAAAGCCTTTTATTCCTCGCATCTTTAGTTAGTAGTTACATTACATAAAATAATAGTACAAGTTTTAAGTTTAGTGTTAGTATTGTAGTTAGTAAATATATTGTTAGTTTTTATTGTTTTTTTTTTTTATTTTTTTTTTATGCATTTATTATACATAACCGTTTGTTTATTTATCTATTTATTACTATTTTACTAATTTATTTAAAACTATTTGTTATTTTTATTTACTTAACTTTATTAATTTACTTATTTATTCTTTGTTTATTTATGTGTATATTTTATTTTTGTATGTATATATGATTTGATTTTTTTGTAATATGCAAGAACCCCTGTGCAGGTGAAGGCCTCCTCCAAAGATGTCCAGTTTTCCGTTGACTGACTTTTTGTGTCCAGTTCTTTCTTATTTATACTTGTTATTAGGATTTACTTTGTTAGGTTTTATTTTTAATAACTTTGGAGGGTTTTGGTCTTGATCTTCCACGGTGACCGGCCGGATTGGAAGAATTAATTTGTTAATTGGTATTTTTTTGTGTTTTTTTTTTCCTGTTTTTTCTATGTGGGAAGGGAGTGTTAATGCCTACAAGACGTTGTTTGTTTTTTCAAGCTTCTTTGAGGAGTAGTTTGCGTTTTTTCCACTAAGGAAGTTCAATAGACCCTGTTTTACTGGCCCCTCAGAAAGGCTGGACGATCTGTTTAAGTTACTTCTAGTCTTCTTTTTATTTAACTGTGTATTTAGTTCATTGTTTTGGCCACTTTCTGGTGAACTGGAAAGCATTCTTTTTGGTTTTGTAATATAATTTCATGATGTATAAGCGTAAATGTTAAAAAATATTTTATAAATTAGTAAAATCTTGTTCTCTGGTTGTAAATTGATAGGACAAATATTTTAAAGGACGTTAATATTTTTCAATAACTGTTAATAATTTGGCGTCATATTTTTCTAACCATTCCTCTTGCTGCCTCCAAGCACTGGGACATCAAACAAGATTAGAGCTTCGGTTGTTTTGTTCGGTGTTGTTGCTATAACAATAAATAACCTCAACGTGACCAGTTTATTAGTTGCTGCATTAGATGCTGGAAAAATATAAGGTTGTAGGCGCATTTTATGCTGATAAGCCAGGAAAAGTCAAGAATAAGTATACAATACCAATTTTCTTTTCTAGCCTTATCACGTGTAGCATTAATTAAAAAATACATATATTTATTTACGTTAAATCTCCGATTTTTTTTATAAGTATTTTCAAAATATTAAAAACATAAGTATATGTCCAAAAACCGCATGGATAATTAGAAATGTTCTAAAATATGGACGAGAAACCTAAAAATAGAAGTGGATGACACGGAAGCCGCTCCCGCCTCTTGAGAAGAGCAAAGATGTTTTGGTCATGACAAGGCGACGTGTACAGTAATGAAAGAACAACTACTTGACTTAAATATGTTCCTTGGATATAACATACGGACACATATAACTGTGCGTATATATAAAAACCTCATTCTTTTACGCAACTAGGAAAGAGACGACTTGTAATTGTATGTTTATTTTAACTTGTGTAACGTGGAAAATGAAAAATTACTTTTTTGTCACTTGCTCAAAAAAAACATTAAATATTTCATTTGCTCGAATGGGAATCGAACCCATAACCTGTCGCGTAATATAACAAATATTTACCAATTTACAAGTGCATATTGAGTAAAGCTTTCAGAACTTTTCTTGAAACGTGAAATATCTTATTGTCAGTCTTTTGGCACGCCACTTTGTAATATTTCCGTCCTCAGCCGCCATCAGTCAGTTTATCTATTGGTCTACTGTTCTGGAATAAGAAAAGAAGTAGAGTAACATACACACGGGAATGTAAAACAAATGTGTCTAAAGTGACAGTAGAGAAATCAGGATATTATAGATTTTTTTATATAATGTTACATTGAAGTCTGCTTCATGCTGTATCCCGAACACAGCAGAACCTAGTGTTGGGACACTCCGTTCGCCATTATTAATGAAGTGTATAATGTTAATATTTAATTATTTCAAGTAAATATTTATTTAAAACCAATCAATTCACAGATTAGATATATACCTATAGTGAAGCGCATAATGAGTAAAATTTCATTTGTTTGATTTTATCCACTAAAGCCAAACCAAATAATTAAAATTAAGCTGCCGACGTATCAAGGCAATATTTTAAAATATAAATTTAAATGAGTGCCAAATTTTGTAGATAACTGTGAAACATTAAAATTTACAGAACTTTAACTTGACTGATTCTCAAGAAATATAACAAATGATAACATTTATGGTTAAACTAACGTTTACTTATCTTTTTACAAGTTTTTTTTTTGCAGCTTTAGGGTCATTTCCTCTAGCTAGGAACTTAGTGTTAACTTATAGCTTTGGTTTGTCTTAAAAAATACCGTTCTCCAAATGTAATATATTATACCAAATATATTACATATATATACGTTCTCCAAATGTAATATATAATATTGCACCTATTACATTTATGTGAATAATAAAAAATAATGGACCTTTAAGAAAAATATTTTCAACTAACTTATGTCAACAAAAACCCTTAAAGGTAAGTTTACAATTAAGCAGTAATGTAGCACCTTGCTTATTTTGTTCATCTTAATTATTTTTTCAATTTTACCTCGAGAAAACGCAATATCAATAAAGTCTACGTTTGTTTTATAGTCTGTTCAAGTACTCAAAGTTAAACGTTTTGTTACGGAAGGTTCAAAAAACATTCATTTGATAAAGAACTTTTTTACTGTCGAGTCAAATGGGAAATGCGAAAGCACGCTTCCTAATAGAAATTCCACAAGAATACTGTAAATGGAGATACGTGCTGAGGGACAGTATTATCAGGTTCGTATCATTTTTCGGCAAGAGTAGGACTCAATGGATTTAGAAGAAAACCATTTTGACGAAGGTATCCTATTTGGACCAGAAAATAATAAGTCCGTCGATGGCTTAAGCTTATTTTCTGCCATCCAGAACCCGTATATAGAAATATAATATTTTCTAAAAGTACCTATTGGGTACTTTTGTGTATTTTATTTTCTTACTAGCTATTTTGAAAATATTTTGTAACATTTATCTATACTGTATTCTTCTAATAATCGGATTGGCATATTGAAGATATGTAAAAAAAGTGTTATTGGTGGCATTTAATAACGTAATAGGACTAAAACATATGTTTTTTTTATTTTTATCTGTTTGTCTGTAATGTCATCATTTTTATAGATGGTGGGTGGGTAGGTGATTTTTGGACCAAACTACTTTACTAACTAGAAAATAATATAACTAAATATTAAAATATATAATTTCAATCTATAAAAACTTTAAGCTAAAATGAGAAATTTTTAAAAATGATTCCCATAGTAAATATTTAAGTTGACACAGGAATGCTATTTGAAGTCACAGTAAATCTTCTCATTTAATAAAACAAGCTTCCAGTAGGCCTCCTGTCGAGGAGGCTGAACGATAGCACTTTTGAATATATTACGTCGTTACGGGCTATGTGAATTTATAACTAGTAATTAATGTAGTTTTTAAAAGACTTTAGACATGTAAGTTGATTTTAAAGCTTGCGACTAAGATCATTATAAAAGTTATCACCTTGTAAATGTATTAAATAAAGTATTTATTCATTCAAAGTAGGTAATATGTATCTAATTTTAGATCTTGATAGATAGATATGTTTTCTTTGTGAAACTATTTTAAGTATGTTAATAATTCGTTACCATAAGAACAAAAATATCATTTTTTTATGTGTCTGTTATATTGTATGTAGCCGAGAATTTTCTTAATTGAAGGAGTTTTTGATGGAAGACCATCAAGTTTAAAGAAAATAATAAATGTTATCGTGGAATTTCTATACAGACGTGAAAACCATTTTTTCGGACATAATATGCATATATTTATTAACATCGGCTTTCTTTTAAACTTTGGATGAAAAGACAACAGTTATTATACGAAAGATACGACGAATAACAAATCACCATTGTTGCAAATATCACTCGGCTTAAACTATCTCAACATGGAAGTGTATGGCGCATGGCAATATAGAATGAGACGTTGTCCGGTATAGGATGGTGGATGATGCCCTCCCAACCTTGGTTTCTTAATACATATATCGATTAATTTACAAGGGCCAATGTAACTGTAAGCCATCTACTATAGATATAAATATATGTAACTTTTATTTTTTATTTGCAGTAAATATTTGTCGTAATTTAATTTATTTGCTATTTCTGTTATTTATTAGAATGCTCGTAATGATATTACGTAATGTTTGAGATAATAAATACTATAATAATCATAAAATATTTTTTCTTTTTAATTTCTTATTAATAACCAAAAGTTTTGCGATTATTTGATCACTATTAATTATTGTCTTCTTTGTTTAAAGTTCGTGTAAAGCCACATTCAAAAGGTGTAAATGCCTGATATAAATCAACAACTTTAATATAGTATTTGAAAGGAGCCGTTGACTTGGGCGGTGTACCTTAAGAAGGAATAAGACCTCCGTTGAAAAATAACCTTATTTGTTGACGTCTAGTGTGCTTCGGAGGAAAATAAATTTATTCCACTGAATATAAGGCTCTCGAGGAACGTAGGCTAGTAGCCTTATATTATGTTATTGAATGCAGATTTTAAACATTACATGAAAACGCGGACTACTTAGTCCTTCAAATATTTAAATGAACGTACTGAAAACTTGTATGTTTTAAATATTATGTTTATGTTAACATATTTTTTACTTAATAGATAAAACCAAAACAATCTTATGCTGTTATCTTGCTGTTTATTATCGTACTAGCGACCTGTCCGTGGCTTCGTCCGCTTGAAATACCTGTTATTTACGTAATATATTGATTAATGTCCTTGTCCTTCTGTGTTTGCGGCGCACTAAAAGTAAAATTTTTGTAAAAAGTAAAACTAATGTAAAATTTGTTAATACCTTGTAATCCACACTATCTAAACTAAAATAATTAATATTAAAAATATAAAACACTAATGTTGCGCTTACATTTTCGCACGCGTGGATCACATAATTATGGGAGTAAGACTATTTCTTGCAATAAAATTGAAACAACAAACAACTATGCACATTATATTTTATTGTTTGTAAAGACAAAGAAAGAAAAAAAAATTAAATACTATACAACATTTTTATCCTACCTATTTAATATCAATAAATATATATAATTTAAAAAAAAAATAACAAACCATCTTCACATGCTAGGTATATGTATTTACATTAAAGTTCTAAAAAGAAAGTTAATTGCTAAGTTAACGAATAATTAATTGCACTGACAACATGAAATAGAAGACGAAGGGACAGAAACTTTTATTAGCAGTTCCTTGACGTTTCAAATTTGTCTTTAAAGGAATACTTATGTTTGCTAAGCGTAAGTAATAACTGAAGAGCGATATTTTTCTAGCATATTTTAAAAACTAACACATTTTAGAACACTATATAAAATTTGTTTGTAGTTTTTAATGTATTTTAAAGTATTATTCCATATATTCCAAATTTTTTGAGGCTTCGTTGTACAAGGGCACAATTCCTAGTCGAAGAAAGGAAATATATAATATTTTTATTTTTTCGCTGTGGTAAAGCAACGCGCGGCGTTTAATTCCGCCACTCAACACTGAAATGAAATGGCTCAAGAATTTGGCGGAAAATGGGAAAGTTAAGTGTCTTAATACTAGGTTCCCTCTGTTTACCCTGCTACATGCTGGATACAAAAAAAATTGACAATTGCAATGATTGCGAAAACTGCCAATGGGAGCGAATTTCTATAGTAGGTATAACCATAATCCCAGTGTGAAAGGTTACGAAGGATTTAGCACGGATCAATGATTTATTATGAGTTCGGGACTACACAATATATACATTATTTCGCGCATTATTCACTATAACATTACAAATGTATGTGTACAGTAGAGGAAAACCGTGTAAGTCTATTTAATGTTTCTTTGTGTTATCGTAAATATTGAAAATATTTTTATTTTCACTATACTTTTATTCTTTACTTTTGGTTGTAAATATATATTTACATATACTACTATATTACATATATATCGATTGGTATGGAGCATCATAAAGAGGAATGCGAGCGGGATTAGTGGTGCACCACATCACCGCTGTTAACCACAAAGCTATCATTAGAGCAAACCGACTACCACACTGACAATAATAATTAACTACAAAATTTCACATTCTTACTTAACTCTTACATACTAAGATATTTTTATTGTATGTATTTTTATGATGATAACAAAACTATAGTTCAGTTCGAGTAAAATTTTTAACATAGAGATACGATTTGCCCCCGGGGCCAGTGAGGCCAAGTGATCTTGCCACCGCGACGCATTCGTTTTCAGTTGTGGGCACTTCGCCTACTCTGGCGAATACATAAGCTGTGAGATCTTCGCAGCACATCATACCCATATACCGCCCTCTCGATTTCATTCGTACATCGGCGAGTTTCAAGAGGGGTCCTGGTTGAGGTCTTACTGCGTTAAAACATTAAAATTATATAATAAGTATACCTTATATATATAAAACAGTCATACAGTATGTAAAATATCAAAAGCCATTAGGTCTCGCACTCTACCTATGTAATATGGCTATATGAGAGGAAATTGTTTTACTTTTAACTATATATAATATTTTACTCTGAAATAACGAGCTTTCCCGTTCTCGGTATATACATTAGCAAAAAATCAGAAAAAAAAAACCGCTTAAAAGCGGGCTGTTTATAGTCATTATGAGTCAAGTCGTGAAAGTTAGGAGCGGAAATGGCGCGGGAGGGTATGTACAGGCAGCATTACTGTCGCACCTTTATTGCGTACTTCCATCTTGACGAGGGCTAAAAAATGTTTGGATTGACTACATATATTATAAGAATATCGCCATTGTAAATTTTAATTTTAAATTATAATTAATATTTATGACAATGCGTATTTTACCATTTAAATATATATTTTTGCGGTTACCTTTATGACGTTGTTCTGTTTTAATGAAAGCTCGAAAAGCACCAGGAGTACCACTGTAAATAAAAAGCACTTGAACTCCTGGCCGCGGCTCCATCATAAATGATGCTTTGTGCCATTCGACGCCTAAATCTGGATGTACAGCATCTACGACAGCTTGAAATCTTTTAAGTCTCTGTAAAAAAATATTTTATAAGTAATTTATTTTAAATATTTTTTAATAATATTGTAATAATTAATTAACCTTTTTCTCAACTAAAGAAAATATAATAGGTTTGACTTCTGTTGTATCAGACCAAAAATAAATAATTTTCCACATTGAGTCCACTATTCCCTGAGGGTTGAAGTAAGCGTCGCGTTCGAATTCCTCACAGGTAGTGGTAGTTTGCGAGCCTGTGCCCGTAGCTAGCGTAGACCCTGCCAGCGCGGTATATAAAACAATTACAAATGTCCAGAGCCGCGTAAACATGGTCTTCTTTGCGTTATTCATTTGTTCATTTCATTGATATGTTTGTAAATTGTTGATATATATAAAATTGCATAGCAAAGATTAAGTGTAGTGTAGATACTTCTTTTTTTTTATTTCATAAGCACTGCCATATCTTGCAGATAGTTCGTGTGCAGATTAAATTTAGGAGAACCATTCAATTTATACTATTTTTCGCTATTTTGTATCCCTAATGTGATTGTAGCACAATTGAGGAATATTTAATTGACGCGTTGTGGTAATGTGCCTAAACCCGTATAAGATGACTGACAAGATGCTAGAACGACAAATTAGTCGACACCTTACAGAAAATTACTTTAAATGGGTGTAAAATAGGGCGAGAATGGGAAGGTTCATTATGTCTAACCAGCAAAATAAAAAAAAAATACAGTCGAATTGATAACCTCCTTCTTTTTGAAGTCGGTTAAAAATATATAAGTAAAGGATAAAAATTTAAGTTATACTTAACTCATTAGTTAAGACTCAATATTTAACAGTATTTGGACTATTCTTTTTTAAATTTTAATTTTCTTTAATTAATTAATACCTTACAATTGTCACACTCTAATAAACAGATAATCATATTCAGAAATAATCATACTAAATACAAGATTAAATTAATAAATAAAATAGTTTGGTTGAGATACTTAAAAATATTAATTGCAAATGTTTTCAAAAGAATATTTTAATTACTTTCCAAAGAAAAAAAAGGTAATAAAATATTATAAAAGTACCTTTATAGCTTTGAAACATCTTACATTCTTGTTGACAAATACGTTAATAGTTTGTCATTATTTAACTTTATGGACACTGTGTTGTAAATTCTTCATAATATCAAACAAATATTTTATGACAAAATATTTTTAATAATATAAGTATCAGTATGTGTGCCGTCTTGTTCATTTTCGTGTCAATGATAGGAATTCAGATTGAATTTCGTCGATGTTCAGCTCCGTTGACTACATTGTCCATTGACTTATTAAAAGTGTCATACGAGCAGGTAAACGGACATTTCGGGCAGGCGAGTTAGTGTGCCAGCCATGGTTTGTGAGTTGGCAAGGTAGCTTCTAAGCTCAATTTTGTCCAATTCGCAATTCACATATGATGTGAAGACGTACCTATAATTAGTTTATTAAATAGTGGCTAGTTCGTAAAATATCAAATCAAAAATGAAAAAAGTTACTTTATTAGTACTTTAGTAAGACTCTACTAAAAATCTTAGAGCCATTGCGGACCATACGGACCATTGTCACTGACAATTATGCTTTATGAAAATAATTAAAAAAACATGAAAAATGTTGCAAAATACCTAATTTATATTTAGTTTCTTTTATAAACAGGTACAAAGGAATAGTTTACTTTTATAATTTAGCTTAAAGAAAAGTATGATTCTTTCAGTTGCAATTGCAGATTAGCACAAATAAACTTAGTCTTTTTTAAAAAGTTATTATACGAAATTATATGAAACACATAATATATGCCTATAAAATTGGAAGGCTCGATTTTCATCATCAGGTCCTAACTTGGTGGCAATGGGAAGTACGTACATTCAAATGAACGAAGAAAAATATTGGCTTACAATATCGAGGTAAATCTACATATAAAAAATGTAGTTGTTGAATATAATATAATCTTCTCTTTTTTGAAAAACGAAGTCGATTAAAATGTATTTTTATTTCGTCGATTTGGTTAACCATACACAGATTGATGGAGTACGTCTGAAATAGAAAGTCCATCATATACATATAGGTGAGTCAGAGTTAGAGAGAAAGTCATGAGAAGATTTATTTATTTAAAAAAAACGCATGGAATAAATACAATAATAAACGAGTAATATTTATAAATACTTCTAAAATTTGAAATAATGTTTATTTTAAATTGTTAAGGTAATATATTTTCAATATCCTCCTTATTATAATTATGTGGTTTTGATTTAAAGCGATCGCTGTGCAAAAATTCCTTTACGTAAGAAGTACGGTACGTACGGTAGTCGAAAAAATTTGTCCTTAAATAATAGCGCAGATAAACTGTGGAACTGAAACGTGTCGTCTAAAATGCACAAGCCGGCCGGAATAATAAAATGGATATCATAAGATTTCTCACTGTAATGTTTGATTTAGTATTAAATTTTTTTACTTAAATGTTGTAATTTTTAAGTAAAATATATATATTAAGTTAAATAATTAATTATGTGGATAATTATAATTGATTAATTGTCACAATTAGATTTTTTTAAAAAACATATCTCCTAATTAAAAAGCTTAAGAATACACTTTGGGAACTTTCATCTCTTAAGTTTATAATAATTTTAACATAACGACCTTTCCAAGACATAATAAAAAAATAGAGAACAATAATTATAAAAATATAAGAAATTTTATATGTTACTTCTATTTGAATAACAATAATTAAGCCGCCTATAATGTTAAACAATTTTGGCTTGTTTATTATTTGATTAGCTGGCCTTTTACGACGACATGAGGTGATAGTGTTCAAATATTTAATGGATAGATATAAATATATAGATATAGATAGTTATATAGCATTACAAAAGTCTGCAATAAAGCAAAGTACATTCTCAATAGATTATATTATCTCATAAACAAGAATAGTAAAATGTCACTTAGAAATAAGCTGACACTATACAAAGCTTGTATTGGACCTGTCCTTACTTACGCTTGCGTTGCGTTCGCGCACACCAAGCTTGCTCCCTTGCAAAAAGTGCAAAATAAATTCCTGCGCATCGCATCAGGTTCCCCCTGGTACGTGCGTAATGTCGACCTACATAGAGATTTTGAACTGGAATCGATTCACGAGCACTGCAAACGCTTAGCGAAGCGCTACTTTGAGCGCGCAGGCTCGCACGCGAACCCCCTCGTCGCTGAGGCGTGTAATTACACGCCTCACGCGATTCGTAGACGCCCGCGTAGCGTCCTCTTAGACCCCGATGACGCCATTACCGTAGCAAACGGCCCGTACGTAGGTAGGAAACACACTACACACGCACGACACACACACCGTCGTCGCCGGAATCGACGACGTAGTCTAGCTTATCTCACGGCCCGGCGGCGCCTCGGCGCCGTCGGGTCCAGCGGTTAGGGACCGTTAGCTCCCTTAGATTAGTCTAATTTTATCCCCCGGTCGCGGCTTCTGTGTCGCGGCCGGCTTTGCTTAGAATAGGGAAACTCCCAGCCCGCTCGACGACCGCAAGCCGAGGTTCGAGCCCCGCAGGGGGCGCCCTTGCGTCGTCGGCACTCCCCACAGGCAGCCACACAGTGCCTGCATATTTTCAGGGACAGAGTACCCTCTTCCCTACCCACCCGGTGTCGCTGTAAAGGCCAGTAAGGCTAACAGCATTAAAGTCAAGTCCGAAAAAAAAAAAAAAAAAAAAAAAAAAAAAAAAAAAAAAAAAAAAATAGTTATATAGATAGTTTTTTCAGCAACGGAAAATTAGAATAAAGAAACTGCCCTGAAATAGGAAAGAAACCATGAGAAAGAATGAATCAAGAAAATTAGAGAAAACATTTTATCCAAAATAATGTTTATTTTATAGATATTTTAATTCATTTGAATGAAACAACAACTATTAATGTAGGATTAGTCTTGTAAGCCAATGTGTATTGCATTCGGTTTGGTAGGTAACCTACCTACTTGGCAACGTAATTCTAACTTCGCTAGTAACAAAGGAAATTTTGCAGATAACAATAACTAACAGGTTTTGTATATAATTGGACGCCATATTTTTTTTACAATCATCCTTTGTTACCGAACATATGACGCGAGATATTTGCAAAAATTGATTTTGCGATCTTTAATCCTGAATTATATTAAATAGATTATGACTGTTTTTAACAAAAGTATTAAAACCATGAAGGTGTCAAAGAATGTTCAGGTAACTAGGGTTCTTTATGTAAATTGAGATGTAAAAATATCTAAAATTACTATCTATACAACACGAAAAGCAAAGTTTTAAAAAATACTAGTAAACAAAGATACACATAATAAGCTAAAAGAATATTTATATAATAATCAAAGAAATGTTCTTTGTTTGAATAAACAAAGTGTTACGAGAGATATATGTAGAAGATAGATATCACAATATATCCATGTTACTAGCGTATGCGATCTGCAGTGTACAGCGCACTGGGATTACATAACCTCAAATCATCATCGTAAATAGCATATATTATTCAATATCTCCGCTATAGAAAACACTAGATGCTCAGTTCGAGAAATGAATTTTTGCAGTGCTTTCTCGATATTCAATTTCGCTGTTTAAACAATGAAATTGAATATTGAAATGTGAATGCTAATAAGACGAGCTGGTGCAATCTATTTCTATCTATTTTAATATTAATATTTACACTATTATAATTATAAAGTTTATAATACTTTTCTTATATATGTTCATATTTGATATATTCAATTATAGAATTAATGATTAGCAGCATGTACTTAGAAATACGTTTAATCATGTTTATTGTAAATTTGAAACAGGCTATTGAGTTTTACTCGCTACAGTAGTAGATATAATCGTGTTAGACAGTTTCGTCCAAACTAACCCGCTCGTATCAAATTTATATTGTATCAGTGAGTGAATTCAAACACAAACTAGGCGGCTGATAGGCGTAATTGACTTGCATCAGACATGAGGCAGCTATTGTGATTTGTAATTTGTACTCAGAACAATTGTTGTAAAAAAATATTCTCAGTTATTTCATAATACAGTTGATGCTAGTGTTTAATATATTACTTTATTAACAATAATAATATATATTATATTTTGTGGAAAGACTATCTCGAATCGTCGTATAAAGTTAATAGCAATCTCATCAAAAACATAAATGTGAAATAAGAGTTCAAGACCAAGTTCAATATTAAATAATGCGTCTTTCATTCGTATATCACGTCTTCTTTTTCGTCATCTTTTTGGATTGCAAGTTCCATTTTCACTTGGGATGTAGTTCAAGCTCAAGATTTAACTTGATATTTTTTTTTCTAATTTAATAGTAACTAATTTTAAGTAGATTTACCATTTACCTCTTATTATTAGATTAAGTTATATATTATAAAAAAATACATCAATGTAAAAATATCTCAATTCTTTTGATCACAAAAGCTTATCATATTTTTTTAAAATTTGTCGGTATACTGGAAACGAATGATGAACTCTACATAAGTAACACTTTAAATATTATTTTTATATAAATGCCACACATTTATAGTTGCTATTTGCACGAAAAAATTTTATGATTGTGTAAATAATATTATTGGACTAAAAACTTTTGAAGAATTTATTATTAGCTGTGTTCATATTATTTGTAATGAACATTATGATGATAATATTTATACCTATGATATTATCATCTTGTTTTTACATACACATATATGCTCTAAGAGATAAATTTTATTTTAACTAAAGTTACCTTGGATTGAGTGCGATCACGCTAAACGTGCATGTGTTATTATTGAATGCGAGCCAAAAGTTGTTATTATAAACACGGCGTGCCTGTGCGTTGCTCTGTGCTAGTTTTTGTAAAACATGTGGATGGCGCGTAACGCCATGTGTGAATGACCGATAGCGGCTAAACTTAGATAGTGTATTTGGTCAGTCATGCAACAACATTTACTGTTGCCAATGCAATAGTAAAATCAATTATAAAACCACAGATTATACTAAATATTTTATAGTGCAATCACTAGATAGTTAATTTACGAGAGATTAATGATAATTTAATATTTTTATTATTTTGTGATTATCAATCTTCGATCTCAATTTGTGTTATTGGATTTAAATTTATATAAGGTTTACTAGATTTAGTAAATGGAATGAAAACTGTCAGTAAATATTTTATTGGTTGATTTTATTTATACTGCTAGCGTTCTGTATTTCGGTGACAGCTCCGAGTCCATTGCTCTAAACTGATAACTCTATTAATATCTATCTAGTCTCTTGAACCGCGAAGTTTTAACCAATCAGCGCCCGTTAACAAACGCACAGAGGCGCTGGCATAAATTATGGAAAAAAAAACTCTTGAAAAAAAAAAAACAGAGTTATGTTAAAACTTTTTAGTATTTATTGAGTTAAGTAACATATTTTATCTGTAAGTTAAGTAAAATATTTACATTTTTCCTTATTGTCATTAGCTGAGTGTTATAGGATGATAATATTGTTATTAAATGTAATTATAGAGCTATTGTCTGGTTCAAATATCTTATAATATGTATTTATATAAGTCGCGCTCTTTGTCACCTACAAATAAATGATTAGGTAACGGCATTAGCATAAAACATATATAACGACGGTCAAGTTTTGTCTGTAAAAACAACGATCGACTTCAGTGTTGATATCGTATAGTTGTAGACACAACGTGCGGTACGCGTGCTTTAGTGCTTGTTTGTGCGTCGATTTAGAATGAGATCTAAATTGGCTATATCATTTTAACGGAATTTAATAGTAAAAATAGTTATATTTAGCAATAATAAGTGAGTAATTCGATTTATTATTAATGAATAAGTTATATTATTTTTAATAAACATACAAACCTGTAGTGAACCATGAGTAACGTTTAGAAAATTAATTATGTATCTCCACGGCATGGCTCAAGGTTAGACGAAATGATTCCGTTACCTACGCTTACTTACACATGTATTATATTTACATGGTATAGTGTGTTTATATCTAATACCTGTTATCTTTTTAATATTTAATATCGTGTGAATCTCAATGTGCTCTATCTCTATGTTGTTTTATCGAGCCTGTTGTTGTTAACAGTAGTAAGTACCTTCTTAAATTAATGGGGATTACAAAATGATTTTCTGTGTTCAAATTACATTTAAAATATTATGTGATATATAATTAAGTTCTAAATCTATTTTGGCAAAATAGACTTCTCGCCGCCGACACTATAAATGAGCGAAAAGTAAGAAATGAGCCGATATAGAATTAGGTCACTAAAAATAAACT
Source organism: Heliconius melpomene rosina (assembly GCF_056956725.1). Classification (NCBI taxonomy): domain Eukaryota; kingdom Metazoa; phylum Arthropoda; class Insecta; order Lepidoptera; family Nymphalidae; genus Heliconius; species Heliconius melpomene. Next base: position 11,721,796 of record NC_140389.1, on the reverse strand, counting down.
TACAATTAAAATTACAGAAATGTTTATTTCCATTAAATAAATTTGTATTTGTCTTATATTAGTGGGTTAGATACGTATAGAAGACGAATGAATTGTCTATCATCACACAATAACCATCAACGCTTTTACGAGCGATTACCCTTACTCATCTTAACAAAAGTGCTCAGGTGGGTGTCACGACACTTAAAATATTGTTGTCACCAAAAAGGATATTTTAGTCGGAGAATTTCCACCTTTTTATAGCGATATTTCGTGGGCTCTTCTCTTGCACTGATTTATGTTTCATTAAGACGTTCTTGTATTTTTTGTTAGGTACTCTAGAAATTCGTAAGAGTGAGGAATGAAAGAAATTAACACAAATTCTGGAATCATTTACAAAACTACGTGTCTTAAAGAAATTACTTCTAAGGGATAAAATATATTGAAAAAAGCCTTGACTCGTTATTTTGTTTGGCGGCGTGCTGAGAAAAATCACCATTTTGTCCCTGACAACGATGTATATTTAGATTGCGAATTAAAACACAAACAGCGTTATACGAATAGCGGATAAGTGTGATAAAAATATTTATATATTCTTTTAGAGCGATATAATTTATTATAGTTTTAAACTTACAACAATTTTAAAGTACTATTTCAGATCCCATATGGATTATAAAAAAAATACATTTTGTATATTAGGAGAGCAAGAACACTTTCATATTTTTATTATTATATCAGTTATAGATCACTATAGTTGGCGCAAAAATATAACATTTTCTATTTTTTCCATTCGTCACTTTCTGCCGAATTCTGGAGACATTGCGTATTGACTGGCGGAATTTAACGCCGCACTTTGCACTCGTTACACACGCTTGTACCTCTGAATCACGAATGGCCTCAAATAGTGTAATAATACTATATTATTCTAAAATTGTATACGCGTTACACCTAAGTAGGTACACATAACGATTTTCTTCAATAAAGCTCACCCTACGCCTTCAATTTCATTTCTGAACCCTTAATGATATTGATCGTATTACTCTGTGAGAAGAAACTCGGGAACATCTTAATATTTCACGCTCCTAATTAACAGTGTTTTAACTGAGAGATGCTGTCGAATTCTAATAGTACTATACTTCAAGTAGGTAGGTATAACACAATATAAGATTAAATTTCTCATTAAAATTATATACATTTCTATTCTTTTTTTAAATTAAAATTATATTTATTCCTCGTAGGTCTTCTTAAAATATAAATAAAACGTCTTACAAATATCAATACTTATTGAATTGTGGAAGATATACTATGAGAAAAAATGTTATACGTAGCATTTAATAGCGTAATAGAAAGAAAACAATTATTTTTATATTTTTTATCTGTTTGATTGTGCGTTTGTAAGCCGATTTATATGCAGTTTTCGTTCTTATATTTTGGCAAGCTTCCCTTAACATTTGCGTTTGTTCTATTTCAGTCGGTCTATAAATAAAAAAGTTATACTATTTTAAAGTTTGGACGAAAAAAATGCTATAAATAATTGTTTTATTAAATTGGTTAGAACTTTACCTTTCAATATAGGTATAGATATTGTCTTTAAAATGATTTTATTATTAGAAAGCGAAAATAATACAGATTAGTAAATTAGTAGATAAACAGGCAGTTCAAGCGGGCGAAGCCACGAGCAATATATAGTATATTAGTATACATGTATTATAGGTTTTAATTTTTAAGTAATACAACAATATATACTTTTACAAAAAGATGAGATGATTTTTCTTTTATTTGACCGTATAAAACCTGGCGAAAAAAATACTTTTATATATATATTACTAGCGGCCCGCCCGCGGCTTCGCTTGCGTGAACTACGTTATTATTAATTTCTGTCTCCATGAGTACCTACGTCCTATAAGTGACGTCGATGCAAAATTTGAAACTTCTAGCATTTGTAGTAACGAAGTTTCATATCAACCCCAAAAACAACCCCTTAAAAGTCGAATATTGCAAATTCCCGTCTTAGCGAGCACTTACGTTCTATAAATAACTCCTATGTAAAATTTGAGATTCCTAGCACTTGTAGTTTCTGAGATTTCGTGATGAGTGAGTGACCTTTCGATTTTATATATATAGATTTACAATCTACTTATTATTTACTTTCTTAACAATTTCAATTTTGTACATACATGTAACATATATGACATAAATTATTAGATAGATGTTTTTCCTTCGTTAGGTACATTTGTTATGTTTATAGATTGTAGAGACGTAGATAAGTGAATCAGCCGACAATGCACGCAGTGCAGCGCAGGGCAAACACGTGTTAGAGACGCACGCGTTTACAACGTATATAATAATTATATAAATTATATATAATTTTAATTATCGGATATTATATATTAAATTAAATATAAGATTATTTAAAAAAATAGCTATTATTGTTATTAGTATTTTTGTAAAATTGTTCATGTATTTTATAACGTGTGTTTTCGTAGATTTGAACCATGACTCCACCTAATGAAGAAGGCTTGGAACCACCTCATATTGTTGTTCTGGACGGTGGATTCTCGACGCAACTTTCTTGTCACGTAGGTCACGTCATTGACGGTGACCCTCTTTGGAGCGCCCGCTTCTTGCATACACACCCCAATGAGGTCGTGAATACTCATCTTGACTTCCTTAGAGGTAAAGTTTACATTTTTATGCATCCTGGTAAACAAGTATGAACTATCACGTTAATTAAAATAGCTTCATACTATATCCCGCATGCAGCCGTGTAGGCAGATGGAACCATGTGTTAAAACACTCCGTTCCCCGCTTTCCGCCGAATTCTGGAGGCATTGCGTGTTGAGTGGCAGAACTCGTTCCCAGGGCGAGAAAATGAAAATATTAAATATATCATAATCTCGAGTGGGAATCGAACCTGTGGTTTGCTTAGTGCCGCTGTCGCGTTTAAATTCCATACTTAGGGCACGACTATCCTCCACGCCACGAATTTTGTAAACAATTTAATACTTCTTAATGTGTATGTGTTATGTACACGTACACACATGGTGTTGGCTTACTGCAAATATTATATAGCCAAGAAATATTACGTACTATATATTAATTGATATAAGAAACGTAGATTATTTTATTACTTGAGCCAATATTGTTTTTCAAATATAAAGGCGTTAAATACAGTGCAAAAAAATCAGATTTTAGCTGTTAAAAACTACTTCAACGTTTCATATCTCTTAAATTATTAAGTAGGGTGGGTTTATTTTAGTATATATTTTTTACTTTTAGATATAGTAACAACTCGCAAATGATAGTACTTTATTAGTTATGAGATAAAGATATTAATAGAAGCTATATCTATTGTGTAGATAATAAAAATCGGAATTCTCATATACCATAACATATTAATTGCTAAATATTGCTTGAATGGTTCAATCAAATTTCAAAATTCAATATATCACTGGTGCCGTGAACGTCTTCTAATTTAGTTAGATACTGCTATTCGTTGAGATGTGAAGTACAAAGTAATTGCGTTGTTCCCAGTTACAAAGGCGCTGTGCGAATGAATATCTAGACACATTACTCGAGCTCGCTGCTGAATACTTACATATGTACGAACAAGTGCTCCGTCACTACGTACCAGGCGCACATACACATACACATACGGGCCGGGTGTTGACGTATTGCACGTTAGGTCGCATTTCGCTTGCCGTTTCCTTGAATCAGGGAGAGAGTGCGACCCCGTCTCGTGTCATCGTCCTATGAAAGCTCTTTTCTTCGCCACAAAACGGTCCGTTTCTTTTCATAAGGAAAAGCTGAAAAGTGTCTACAAGCAAATAACTCCCTGGAGGCAGAAAGCCTACTGCCTTGCTTTATCGCCCGTCTATGTAGAAGAAATGATACGAATAATATAAAAAATGACGCTATTCCTTGTCAGAATATTATTACACCGTATATAATTTTTAGGAATAATTGATGTCAACGATCGTAGAATGCGAAAACGTAGCATAAAAGTCGGTTAATGTAAACTTAAAAATGCAGGATAATTATACGGCAGGGAAGTATTAAACGTTGACGTTTAGTAGGTAGTAATGATGGCTGCTATGTAGGTTACCGAGGAAATATGCCTTCGCTTTGAGTTCGTAAATACCTACTAAATGTCTTACATTTGCATAGAAGAGAGACAATTCGCAATACAAACCGCGTTTTATACAAGGTTATAGTAGCTCGAGCCGAATACTTGACGCTAGCATCGTTAATCACGGAGTCTCTTTAATATGTTTCTATTCGAAGCCCGAGCTAGTGTTTGTTATATAATTAATTTCTTTAAAGTAACAAATATTCTATATTCCCCAAGCTGGTGCTTATCCAACTTGGGAATCCTGTTATAATACTAAGTTTTAATAATATTAAATGTGTACGTCTCCAAGTGCCACCCTTTTCACTGTTAATAATAGTAGCACGCCAGAACTTCGACAATATTTATGGAATTAGTTTTGTAACGACGACCACTGTGCGACTTGTTATTAAATTAATGTTAGATATTAAAATTACATAAAATATACTTACCTACTAAAAAATATTGGCTACTAAAAATATAAAAGTTGACAAATTTATAAAGTATACGCAAAAATGATTGAGAGCCTTTTTTAATTAATGATTTATTATTAATTATTTTAACTGTAATTATTTTTACATCTGGATTTGCAGCTGGTGCGGATTTAATAATTACAAATACCTATCAAGCTTCAGTCGATGGATTCGTTGAACATCTAGATGTCACACCTGAACAAGCCTTGCAACTCATAACCCGCGCCGTAGAACTTGCAAAGCAAGCACGTACCTTATACCTTGAAGAGTATCAAGATTATTTACAAAATGGTAAGTGACTGTATGATTACGAAATTTTATGAAGACTTTAAAATTTTAATTAACAAATAATACCTATATGATGATATTCTTACTATATAAAATATTATCAATAAACAAAATTATTATCATATTATGGCCAGCCGTGGCGCAGGGGCACGAGAGTGGGAGTGTTAACACGACAGGTTGTGGGTTCGATTCCCACTCGAGCAAATAAAATATTTAATATTTTCATTTTTTCATACTGGTGTCGAGACAATGAACTAGCGAGGCATTGTGAGTTTCGAAATTCAACTCACAATGCCTCCAGAATTCCGTGAAAAGTAAAGAGCAGAGTGTATTAACACTAGGTTCTCTCTGCCTACGCACGCGGAATATAGCGTGACACTAAAGAAAACAAATATTAAAAACGTCCGAGTGAATTACGGAGTTTGCATTCCGATGTCAACAAAACTGGAGTTTCTGACCCACAAGGGACGGGTGCACGCATTAATTACTCTTCATGAGAGCTTAATGTGGAATATGGAAACTATTATATAAGGTTTTTTTTTCCTTTTAAAATACAGATGACATCCCATTAGTGGTTGGATCAGTGGGACCATATGGTGCTCATTTGCACGACGGGTCGGAATATGACGGCAGTTACGCGGACACTACATCTGTTCAAGTACGTAGAGCAACAGCTCGAGTTAATCTGTCCTATTTATATAGATAAATATAAATTAAATAGAATTGTTGTTTGCATGTAATATATATTAAACTCATTAGGTACTAATTATCTTTATCTATTTTTATTTAAGTTTCTTAGGTCAACAAATCGAATAATAATTATTGATTTTAAGCAACACAATATTTTTTTTACACTCTTGCTTTATTCCGGGATACAGCATGACGCTAAAAATACTAAATACTAGGTTCCTACTCTACCTACTCTAGCGAGCAGAGGGAACCTTGTGTCAAGATCTAATTAAAAGTAAAATAATTTTAATTGTTTTAATTATTATTTTCGATTAAACGAAATATATACCTACTATTAAATTCCTAGACTAATAAATATAATTAATAAAGCTTAAGTTAATTATCTATTACTTTTATCAGCATCATTCTTATATAGCTATATCATAGGTACTTGTTACATATTAGCTGTAAATACCTAATGTATATGCTGCTTTTATTTTATCGTAATCGCAATGCTATACATATATTACTACATTACATACGAATATAAACATCATTATCATGTTAGGTATATTATTATTTTTATATTCAATAGAGTAAAAAAAAATATTTCAAAGAAATATTTATTATTATTCTGAACCCTCTGGCTAGATGAATTCCAATACAACGAAGTAAAGGTTAAAAGCGTCGGCTAAATCGTAAAGAGGGTCGTAAAGTTGCCGGCAAATTAAAATTTACATTGGCTACATGAAAACTCCCATTTCATTTCCATCGTCTTTTTTCTCAACCGATAAAATTTGACTAGGGATGCTTAATTAATAAAATCCAACACAAACGTAAATTATTTAGCATTAATATATTGGTAAGTATAACATCATTAGAACTGCTGTTTTAAAAAGATTATATCTTTTTTACAAAATGTTTTTACAAAAAGATAATTATATCCATATAGTTACTGATGCTTGAAGTACATTTTCTGAGAAAAAACTTGGAAGTTTTTCTTTTAGAAAAGCGTCTTGTGTGATAACTGTGTTTGAATTTTAATAATAGTAGATCTATTTAAAAACCACCAAGACAAAAGAGCGCACACAATGCGGAAACAAAGAAAACAGAATACAAGAAACTTAAATAATAAAAATGAAACCGCTGAATAGATTTCCATCAACTAGAACCAGGGGTGCTGTCGTATAATACTTGCAAAAACAAACCATTTATTTAATTTACAACATGTCACTACAACAAAAAAAAGGCCGTCGAGGCACAACGGCACAAAGGTGTGACTGAACGCGATGTTTGTGGGTTCGATCCCCACTCGAGGAAGTAAAATATTTATTTACGTTTATATTTATTCCATTTCTTCGCTCTGGTGTCGAGGCAAAGCGCGGCGTTGTGTTCTGCCACTCAACACGCAATGACTCCAGAACTCGGCAAAAATTGAGGAACTTAGTGTCTTAACACTAGGTTCCCTCTGTCTACCCTGCCGTGTGCGGGATATAGCGTGAAGCTGATTTTGATTTTTAATTTAAATCCCAAGGTGGGTAACGACATTACCGAAATTACAATGCTATAACGGCTTAAATTAATACGTATTTTAATCAACGAGGTGACATTGATTAAAGTTATGTAATCTGTAATCGGTGTTAATGTATTAACCGCGTTCGCTTTATATATGTCACCGCCGTAGCATCCACCGAAAAACACCAAAATCTCTAAATGTAAGATATTAAAATAATACAATAAAATATATATATTTTTATATTCTTTTATACATTTTATATAATTATTATGTTACAAAATTACTCGGCGTTTTCAATTTGTTAATCAAACACTGCAAATGGAGCGACTGGATAATGCTTTGACATGCCAGTGTTTATTACAAGAACTGGGTTAAAGCACTGTTATGCCTTATATGAGATTTTTATACGATTTTAAACTTGACTATCAGCCTATTCACGCAGCTCAGTTTTAACTCGAGTTTGAATTAAAATATAATTTATTAGATAGATATTAAAATTATATTTAGGTATAATTTTTTCTTTATGTTTACTTGTTATATCGTTTTATTTATCTACTTCTATTAAAGTTTAGATGCGATAAGGTTGCACGTAAGATCTTTTTTTTATTCTTAAGAAAGTGCTCATATCATTGACTACCTTTTGCGAAAGCGCTTTATTAATATCTCTTATCGATTACACAGACTTGCTAGGGCTTCATAGACCTTAGAAAATAATTAAAACCTATATGTAGGTATGTTGCAAATGACTAATAGATATACTATAACAAAAAAAATATCGTCATAACCAATCCAGTAGTTTTTGCATGAAACGTGAACAACTAACAGATACCAAAATCTTATAAAAAAAATATTTATGGCCTCTATTACTATTTGCACAAATACCCTTGAAAGTGCTTTTTTAGTTTATATTCAATGTAGAACATTAGCTTCACCTATAACTTTAATATTTATTTTAAAAGGCCAGTCGTGACGTAAGGACACAAGCATGTGACTGTAAACGTGACAAGTTGTGGGTTCGATTCCCACTCGAGAAAATTAAATATTTAATATTTTCATTTCTTCGTTCTGGCGTCCAAGTAAAGCGCGGCGTTAAGTTCCGCTAATCAACACGCTATGCTTCCGATATTCAGGGGAAACTGAGGAACGAAGTGTCTTAACACTATGTTTCCTCTCTCTACCATGCTGTTTGCGGGATAAAGCGTGAAGCTGATATGATTTTAATTTTGATCATATACTTTTATTATTTATAGACAATGAGGGAATGGCACAGACCCCGCATACAGGCGCTAGTGGAAGCAGGAGTGGATTTATTGGCATTGGAAACTATTCCATGTCAAGAAGAAGCCGAGATGTTGTGCGACCTGCTACGAGAATTTCCTAACATCAAAGCTTGGTTGGCCTTTAGCTGTAAGGTAAGATATATTTACTCATCTATTAAGGGTTTAAACAAGCTAATTTTTTCATTATTTAGATAGTTGCCACTGAAACTGCATAATGTTTTAAAGTCTATAAAATATTATAAAAATCTTATTAAAAACTTGGAAATATAAAAGGTTTTTGTACATCTTCCTTCTTTTTATTATTGAGGCTATGGTAGCGAATTGAATTAGGGGAACGGAATAAAATATATTTTTTATTTACACGATTTCTTAAGGCAAAGTGCTTTTGAGTCGCGCCACTCAACGCGCAACGTTGAGTTGCAGAGATTCCGACGGAATGTAGAGAACAGAGTGTCTTGACACTAGTTTTTACATATCTAAAATGAAATTAATAAACGTAATTAACTATGTTTTATATATAGGGGGTATTCGCAACTTGAGCCTGCATGTGATATGTAATATCATAAACATTTACCACTCGTTATAATCGGAAATTGGATTTACGCTTATTGCGCTGAACGGCTTTACTATTTTTTAAGGCCCTATTTTCATATTTCATAAAGTTTTCTTGATTTTTCCATTCAGTTCCATATTAGATATTACAGACTTTTATTTTGTTTTCATATAGAAACAATAAATTTTTTAAGGAGATATTATACCTTATATACTATAAAATTAAGTTTGCCCGTTTTCGTAATTAATTACTATATTTTATTACTCAAACAACAAATATTCTGTTTATATATAGTGTACGGTGTACTATATTCAAACGAAATTCAAATTGCTAGCAACGACTACAAGAAAAGTCATTTTGTCTGTATTATCACAAGCAGAACGCCTTATCTATTTTAAACATATTAATCAATTCTTTAATTATATGTACCAACGCAAGTAGTATAAACATATAATTTATAAGATATAACCATTATTTATTATATTATGACGTTGACCTTAGATAAAATACACCTAACATTTACAGTTACTGTAGTTGCATTTTTTTTAAATATCTATAAATCGATTATATAAATTAATATATTAATGAAAAATAGGGTATCTCTGTCTAAAAATATTTCTTCGGCAAATATTAGTTAAGCACTATTTTACAATGATTCTAACGAGATACCGTTTATCGTGAAATATGTACCCTTCTTCAAGTACTTGATTTGTGTAGAATCGATTTTGAGAGAGATGTTTAAATTAAAAATATCTTTCTGGTCTGGTTAGTCTTAAGTTCCTCGCCATAGAACCTAATTCCTAAATGATGTTACGTGCTTTAAATCGATATCTGAATGAAAAGTGATATTTGGCTTCTATCTATATTTATTTTCATTAAAAATATTTTCTTTGCAGGACAACCAAAGCATAGCGCATGGTGAAAGTTTTCAAAAAGTTGCAGAAAAATGTTGGGAGGCTAATCCGGATCAGCTCGTGGCTGTTGGAGTGAACTGTTGCGCGCCATCTTTTGTCTCTCCTCTATTGAAGGGCATTAATGATAATCGGCAGAGCTCGCCTATTCCTCTTATTGTATATCCCAACTCTGGAGAAACTTATAATCCGCAAATTGGGTGTGTTTTTAATATTACCTACTCTAAATATGATCACCTCCAAACTACATATATAACGTGACTGGTTGTAGGTTCGATCTCCACTTGAGACAATGAAATATTTATTTAAATTTATATTTTCATTTTTTCGCGTTGATGTGGAGACCGAGCGTTGAGTTACGGCGGAAAGTGGGGAACGGAGTGTCTTAACACTCTGCTCTTTGAGTGAAGCTGATTTTAATTCATACTGATCTATTTTAACGATTTGAAAGAATAATATAAAAATAATAGATAAATATAATAACTGTTTAATTTTTTAGTAATCATAGTACCTAATAACTTTTTACAGGTGGATAGATCGTGATAAATGTGAGCCCGTTGAAAAATTCATTCAAGAATGGCTGGAATTGGGTGTCCGGTACATCGGTGGTTGTTGCCGTACCTACGCCGCTGACGTCTCCCGTATACGCAATCAAGTCCACTGCTGGCGGGACCGTTGGAGATTTAACAAGCATCTCGAATCTACAAATAATGCCAAATGAACAATAAAGAGGCCTTCATGGATCTCATTATATGACTGAAGAAAATAATATGTTAAAACTATATATTTGTTTTAGAAACTATAAAATACTGTTACTATAATTGTTTCGTTTCAAAATGTATATTAATTCACTAAGAGCCTATTTTAAGAGACATTTATTTAAGAAAGAAATTATTATTCAATAACCTTTTATATTATTGTTTCAGTAAATGCAAGTAACAGATCTATTAATCATTATTTTATTATTGGACATTCGAAAAGGAAATGAAAGTTAATAAAAAAATCTTTCAAATACAATATATTCTTTCTTCCTTAAAAAAATTACATATATTGTTTGTAAATATGCGTAGAGTTAGAGATATATTTTCATAAATTTATTAAAGTTGTTATATACAACACCTGTTTGAAACATATATATTTATATTAATAAAAATAACTTTTTACACAATAATTATAAATGTTTATGAAGTCATTAATAAATATTTACAAATTCGGCTATGGTGTGTATTATTAACCAATTACACAAAGAAGGGCTTTGCATAGCATTCTTCCTTTATCTTAATTGTAGATACAATTACTTATGATAAATTAAATATTCACTAGACAGAATACAAAAAAATATATACATATGTGCTAGAATTAGTCTATTCTACACAAGGAAAAAGAAGCCACGTAAGACGAAGTACTGATGAACATAAAAAATCAGTGACGGTTGGAGATTGAATCCACTAAACCCTCTTTACTAACCAGAACCAGATCCACTGATCATTTAGCCGAAGATGGTCAAGGCATTAATGGAAAGAGTTTCATAATAGAAATTATTTTTTAAAAGGTTATGTTCAGAATAGGCTCGCGATAACATACACAAACGCAGGAGCTGGAGAGGCAGCGCGATGACGGTTGACATTCGGAAGCAGCCTGTTATGTATGTAGTTACTTGTATTTTGGAACTGAGCAAAGCGTAGCTTTTACTGGTCAAAATCAACAAACTATAATATGACTAATATAGAGAGTAGGGGCGCGGAAATTGATTTATACCTACATACGAATTATATATCGTATGTCCATTATAACCTGCAATATTAGATCGTTTTTTTTAAACTTACATTTTACTCCACTTAGCCGGGTTTTCAGAAAAAACGTTCTTGTTTTACGTCGTGTTGAATGGTGGATATTTGCATCACACTGGCCTCGGTGCACAATTGCGCGATCATTATAGTCATTTTCGAATTCTATTGATAGAAAAATAGCATATGATATTCAAAATATTTAAGACCCGTAAGATGTCAACACACACGTTATTGTATTAATGTAAACCGCGACGTTGAGTTACGCCACTTACTTCGCAATGCCTCGAGAGTTCAAAGAAAAGTGGGGAAAGCAAATGTCTAAATGGGAACAGAGTGGCCTAACACTAGGTTCCCAGGTTCCCACAGCCTATCCTACTACTGCGCGATACAGCGTGAAGCTAAAAAATATTTTGCAGTATATTTATTATCAAATGCGAGCAAAAATAAGTAAAATAATCTAATCTGATACACTTACAAAACGTATTGTAACGACAAGTTGACCATTTTATTTTCTTATTACATTATTATTATAATTAACTTTTAATGAAAAAAAAATACAGATCTAAGTAAAATAATCGTTTAAAATAATAGCATTAGCATTGGTGTCCTCGCCTCGATACACCTCGTCCTATCTAGCGAGCGGCGGACGCAACGATTGACCCAAATTTTCATCATTATTGAATCAATAAAACCATTTATCTATTTGGATGTTTTTCAGCAGCAGTTGAAAATGGAAGGCAAGTAATTGGATCGTATTATTTTATCTCGACAGGACAGCCTTATAAGGTAAAAGTGTAGGGCTATGAGAAAAGGTCTCTATTTTTTTAAGTATATAAGATATGTAGCAGAAAGGAGAGAATGCGTATGTTAAATTCTTACAAGAATATTTAATTAAAATCAAATCAAATCAGCTCCACACTGTATCCTGCATACAGCACGGAAGGCAGAGGGAATGTAGTGTTAAGACTCACCGTTCCGCACTTTCTGCCGAATTCTTTAGGCATTGCGTGTTTAGTGGTAGAGCTCAACACCGATTTTTGCCTCGACACCAGAGCGAAGAAATGGAAATATTCTCTGGCTACCCGTCTGTACCTATGCGGGATACAGTGTAAAGCTGATTTTTTTTTTATTAAATATATGTTAATTTTATTGTAAAGAATATTTATAATTTGATTAATTTTGAAAACATTACATTGGTACAACTTGTCTGTCGTTCGAGTTTCCCGAAGGAAATATAAACAGTATTTACTTGTTTTTATAAACTAAATCAAGAAGTAGTAAATTAAAAATGTAAGTCCACAGTTGGTCGTTTCGGCCGTACCTACCTCACAACTTAAATAAACGTTACAACTGCCCCCAGTAGGTTATCCTTTATGGGTGTCTCGGAAACTTAATTTTCTCTATCAATCCAAGGACAATCGCAATCTTTATAGGTTCGATCCCTAATCGGGGGAATAGACTATTTAATTACCCCTACAGTAACAAATAAATGTTCGATCGGTTCGGGACACCGGACTTGACGACAAATTCAATATTTTCACAGCATCAACCAGATGCGCTTTTCATTACAAGAAAATTTTCTAAAGTATCTTTTTTTACGTTAAAGATTATTAATTAGTAGTTTACAGTCTCCGTTTTAACCTTTGTAGTGTATACTTAAAATAGTTATTCTATTAATAATTATAGTATTTACTGTGCTTAGGGTTAATTTAGAAGAAATTACCTATTGTGATGCCGGATTTGGAATATAATAACTATATTTAAAAAAAAGCGCGAGTCCGACTCGCCTACCGAAGATTCTGTACAAAAATTGTAGATCTCGAGTTTTTTCTGATATTCAAGATTAGCTTAGTCAGAGCCCTTTCATCTGATACTTTACTTGAACTAACGGCTTTAATGCTTTCAGAAAACCATGGGACCGTAGATTTGAGTATGTGGTTTTGAATTTCAACTCGATATCTTCAAGCGTTCCTGAGATAAAGGCTATTGACAGACAGACATATGGATGGACAATAAAGTGATCTTATAAGGGTTCCTTTTTCCTTAAAAGGTACGATGAAACCCTAAGAATGTAGATATATACAAATGTATTCAAAATCTTTTTTTTTTCTTTCGTTTATTATTTGAGTAAGCATAATAACTGATATTTTATCAATAAAAAAGATATAGGTATACGAAGCCATTATATCTATATCATTTGTAAAGTTCGACATGTTCACACTGTTTATTTATTATTCACCTTCACCTGCAACAGCAGTCTCTAGCAGTGAACCAAAATGAAGTGTTTTATATCGCCCACAATACTCTGTTACCCTTCGCCTTACACCTACATGTAGTGCACTGGCTATTCGCCTGAATGAGCACCCAGTGAATCGGAGAAGCCGCCAGAACCTACCGTTGAGAGTTGAGACTGGTTCGTGATATATATATTACCAGTTACGATTTAACTTTATGAATGGCGGAAGACGGTGCAATTACATTATATGTGCACTCTGCATTCGGGTGCTGGTGCTACTGGGCAGGAATCGATTAATCTTAACACAATAAACCTTCGCCCAAGTTCTTACTTATATTATGTTCGTATTCATTAACATACAATTTCAAAAATTAGTTAGTCTTTATATGAATCTCAAGAAACAAATACACTTATATTTTATTTAATTTATGCTCGTGCTAGTGCTAAATTTAAAATTTCCAGCATAATTTACATTTTTAATTTACTCGTCTAGTTATTATTGCGTTACTGTATTACTATGAGAGATTAAAAAAAATAAAACGAATTAATGATATATCATTAAATTAATTTATTACAATTTATAAAATAATACTCGTGAATATAAAGTACTTAGTTAACATTTACTTTCTTTCGCATCTCTGAGAATATTGCGAGACTGTAAAGCTGCAATGGCAAGAGTCCGGTCCTGTCTTTCCTCGTTTAATTGGAACTGCAAATTTTTTACATCTAGTTTTAAAGTCTTTATTTCATTCTGCAACCTCATGACTATAGTCCATAAGCTCGGGGAGCCGTGATTGGATGTGGAGTGAATAGGTAGAGATGGCGATCTCACCAATGCTTCCATCGGCGAATCATCGTCGCACTCTGAAAATAAAATCGTGTTGAAAACGAAACAACATTTTAAGAGTTTAATAGTTTTTTGAATGAAATTACCAACCTTGTTGAAAAGTAAAACTTTTGGACGAGTGAGGTGTATAATGTTTAAAGTAGTCTGCAGAAAGTGTTTGTCGTGATGGTTAGTAGGTAGATATCGACGTGCTGTCATGTGTGAGTGGGTATATAAAAACTATTTACAATTCAGTAATGTTTATTTTAAATACATACATTATACAATATATTTCGTTAGAAAAATAAATATACGCAGCATTTTAACACACGTAATATTTAATATATTAATACTTATGTCACTATTTAAATTACTTAACTATAATAAAATAATTCCTCCTCCTTTTTTACGTTTGACTAAAATAAAAAGGCAATAGCCTACTCATATTTTTAATTGCGTATATTAAATAAAATGTGTTTTAATAACATACTTTGAAAGAGTATTCTTTTTGATATTTTTGCCGAATTAATTTAAAAACAAATTGTGACTAGACAAGAAATTTATAAATGTTGTTAGGAATTGTATTAACAAACAAAATAACATATTATAATATGACGTATCTACCGTTATATAATTACTTAAATAAATGTTAAACTCAAGACATTTTCATAAGCACCTTAATTTTACCAATTGGCATTAGAGCTAGCCAAGAATTTAGAATGGTTCTAAGGTTATTCAAATATTTTAGACAAAAAAAACTGTATTACATACGAGACGTACGTACGTATAAACTTTCAGGATTTTTGCGCACAGCCTGAAGTTTGGTAGAAGAAAATGTAAATATAAATACAAAATATTAACCAGAGGTATAGAATATTCAATATTGATAATATTAAATATATACAAGGCCCTATTTGTGGTACCAACAAAGCCGCGTTAGTTTATGCTTGCTTGCAAGTTTTAACCACACTCGAACTTGAAGACCAAATATGTCAAGAGCGTTATGTTAAACAGTTCAACGTAAATTTTGTAGAGTAAGAAAAGTTTAAAAACGAACTTACTGTATTATTTACCTTACAACGAAAATATAATTGAATAAATTATTGACGCATATTTTGAAACTTTAAAGTAAAAAAAATGAATAGTTAATAAGCCTTTTAAAATATACAAAAATAATATTTACCCAAAGATCATTGACAGGAAAGTGGGGCATCACTTGCGTTAAGTATTTTATATTCGAAGATTTTTAAGTATAAATGCTGTGGCTTTGCTACGTACATTAAAAGAGCTCTAGATTTATGAAGACCGTTTCGACACAACGCATTAAATAAGTAACCGAGTGTAAACGCTTGAAGCACAGACGGCTGTTTTTAATTTTTGTATATAAAAAAAATGTTAGTAGTTCACAAGACAAATATATAACATGTGCCTAAAAACAATTAAAATAATATGCACAACTACAAAATATTAACAATATATAATCTCAATTAAGCAATCCCAGAAAAGGCAAAGCAACTCGCACATGTTACTTCATTTAGAGAAGCAAATGGAAATCTTGATATCGAATATGGAAAACTAAGTTTTCTATATGGGACAAGTTATACAGTCTATATGAAAATAGCGTTCATTCAGTTTATGCTGGGTTTATATTTAATGAACCAACACTCAGTCTCAAAAAATATCATCAGGTGTCTTTGCCAAATGGTCTAAATGATATAATATAGGTGCGTCTTTTAACGCTATTTGCATATTAATTGACGGATTTTTAAGAAAAATATTACATAAGACCAAATAAAAGAAAGATTATAAATATGTACGAGAATATGGCAGAAGCTACTTATGCTAATTTTAATATATCCGAAACGTTTTTAATTTTAAAGAAGCAAAGATAAATCTATACAGTTTATTTATGTTTAAATATGGATTTAGGTATAAAGTGCTCCAGTTTTAGTGCACTATATTATTAAATATTTAACGTATGCAAGTAACTGTTCGCCGTCCGTTGTGATTACCTCGCGAGTCTACACAGTCAAATAACTGCCGCTCATTTCTATTAGTTCCAACTTTTGCTCCAACAATATAGGGGCTATAGTAAATTTTAATAATGCATAACAGTTTTGTGCCTGAACATAACAAAAGATATATAATTAACATAAACAAAATTATACGTAGCATTTGGTTTTTGTTAAATTTCGAGTAATGTTTTTTAATGCAATTCTTTATATCGTTTTATATATTTTGTTTTAAAATATAGTTTAAATTGGAAGCCAAAGCCATAATAAGCTACAATTTGAATGGTTTTGTCCGCAAGATCCAAAATATTTTAGTCAATCTTCAGCCAGACAATCGAGAAAGATATATTGTTGAAATGAGACCGGTCCAATCAAGAGCGGAGCGTCAAATTCAATGGAAGACTACTTTTGTACATTCTCTGATTTCTTTGCAGCGAGCGCTGACTTGAATGCACAATATTGTAAAAGTTAGTTACATGGGCGGGCTTCTTAACTAATTTAAGGGAACATTTTTTTAATGGATTTTATAAAGTGAATTCTTAACAAGGAGTTGGCACATCGCTGTCATAGTATCTAATAAACGGATACGGATTCTTCCGCATACCAGCGTGTAGTATCACTGAGTAGTATCTACCATACTACTCAGTGTCAAGACCCTCCACTCTTTCAAAAAAATCGAAACACTCTCTCATCAGAATTCTGTCTTTCGATCCGAATAAATGAAAATAAGCTAAACGCATTCTGTCGTAAATCGGGCAAAATTTAAAATCTTTATCTGAACTCAAGTAAATTTCACAGTAAATTTTGACAAAGCTATCAACTTTTAAAAATAAAATATTGTTTTTGAAATGTAATCACACAGCATTCAACCGCATTCGTGGCATTACCTACTTCAAATCGGTGGCTTTAAACGAAAACGTCAATCAATATTCACGGTTGCTGACAGTCTGTAGGTACATATATTCTTCATATAAGTTCTACAAACGTTACGTTATTTTATATTCTACTAGCGGCCCGCTCGCGGCTTCGCCTGCGTAAACTACGTTATTATTAATTTCTGTCTCTATGAGTACCTACGTCCTATAAGTGACGTCCATGCAAAATTTGAGACTCCTAGCATTTGTAGTAACGAAGTTTCATACAAACTTTCAACCCCAAAAACTGAATTAATACACCTTAGAAGTCGAATATTACAAATTCCCGTCTTAGCGAGCATCTACGTCCTATAAATAACTCCTATGCAAAATTTCCGATTCCTAGCACATGTAGTTTCTGAGATTTCGTGATGAGTGAGTGACCTTTCGATTTTATATATATAGATAGTACCAACTTTCTCATCTTTTTCAGAGTTTGGTTCCACCATCGAACTTAATACATCTCTCTCTCTCTTAGTATAATGTTGAAAACTGAGTGATATATTATTAACTTGTCCATATTTCAAAACGTAGACAGTAAAAATAATAAAGAGAGTAAATATTATGTTTGAATTTCTTTTACTACTCTTTTATTAGGATGACACCTTATATTTAAAAAAGTCCAAATGTAATTAGGAAAGATGGATATACACGGAACATACTAATTTTTAGCAACATATACTTTTGCTCAATTTAATTAATTAATAACATTGATAACATAAGACCTTTCCTATCGAGCTTAATCAAAATATTTATATCAAAGTCTTTCATACCTCTCATCGAGACGGTTAGGTAAAAATGATGAAACACAAAAACATAATTACTCACATTCCATTAAGTATCCTCAAACGTAAGGTTACATAGGGTCATCGCACACTGACCAGTAAAATGTTTAAACAATATCCATCGATAAATAATTAAAATACGGAATAAAAAACGGAGTGTCTTGACACTATGTTCCCTCTAGTGTGGGGGAACATAGCCACTTCTAAAAAGGAGTAGAACAGAGCGAGCAAGAGTTAATTCTCTGTAGCATATTATGTTCCGGTACGCTCCACAGGCTACAGAATACAATACACATGTGAAGCTATACATAGGTTTGCTTTGTAAGGTCGCCTAGTTTTAGCTGATTGTGAGTGAAAGAATATTTTCGAATGTATTTTTACCTAGTGTGCACCGACTTTAAAACAATTATTAACTGTAAATATTTTTAGAATATTGTACAATAACGATTATGTTGGGATTTTGTAACTCCCAATGTATATTTATTATAATGTTGCCTATAAACTGTATAACATCTCTTTTACTTAATTAATAAACCATCAAAGTTGTCTGCACTTTGTTCTCTGAACTTTGAAAGATCTCATATAACGATGTAGCTCAAGTTAAAGTATTGTAATACATATAAAGTAAATAAATCAGCTTCACGCTGTATCTCGCACACAGGAGGGTAGGCAGAGGGAACCTAATGTTAAGACACTCCGACCTAAACTTTCCGCCGAATTCAGGAGGCATTGCGTGTTGAGTGGCGGAACTCAACACCGCGATTTTATTATTTTTTTGTTATAAATGTGATAAGATAACTTTAAGTGTTTCTTACACAAAGATAAAATAAAACCTATTCTTGGCTAGCTCAACAAATTCACAGAAAAAATAATACAATAATATTCTACTTAACATCGTTTTCTATTATTATAAAACTGGATAATTTCTTCTCGTTATACAGATACACAACAATAAGTAAATAATAAAAGGTTAGATACATACATAACGTTTTTAAAACATGTAAGTTCATACATACATTTATATAACAGCGTCTTATACTTATAATATTAAGTGGCACTTATTGAGGAAGTATATAAAATATATTTTAATAAACAGCATGCATATTTATTTATATATACAATAATATAATGCACCATCTTTAAATCTATTAAAAAGCGATAATTTAAATAATATTTTTTTATAATACTGCACACATGCACTACATACACATTATATGTATACAAGAAACAATGTACCTTTATCACGGTTAAACAGTTAACAAGGCATACTAAAAGCCCAATTTCAACGGCACTAAATCAGCATTAGAGTCATGCGTCCCAACGCCACCTTACCTTATTTCAATTTTTACGGAAGTCAACTTGACATTTTGTACACCATTACTGTTGTTTACAGATTAAAAAATATATAAATGGAAAACGTAAACCATCGTGGGCAATCACGCACACCAAATAATGATTTGATAATATCATTGAACATTTAGAGGAGCGGGTAAAATGTTATTATGAGCGTTAAGCTTGTGGAGAAAGTAGGCAAATCAGACATCGACAGTGTGGTCATGGGCCATGACTAGCCTCTTATAGATAAACATCACTCACGTCTTCTTATGGATAAAAATTACGATAAATTCAAGGTAAATAAATAAATGTAAAAATAAAACGAAACTAGTCATGGCTATAGCTAGGCAGCTGCTGTTAGGAAATTTAGTGTCAGTCAAAATGGTGTGATTTAGTGAGCTGTTTGATAAACGTGCCACAGCACCACGTGGAGGAGCGCGCGGAGCGAGACGCGGGCGCGGGCGCGGGCGCCGGTGTCACGACGGCGCGCAGTGGTGTCAATAAGCTGGGGTGTGATCCGCTACGTCTCTCATTGCCACTCAGGATATTGACTCTCCGTCGATCCGAACAGTCCCACAAGTTCGGGTTGGAACGGTTCAGTTGAAACTTTCGCTCAGAAAGTAGTTTTCTACTTTCAGGACAGTACAAGTACGCGTCCGCCGCCGAAGAACTTTTGTTTCGCTTCACTTTGGTGGTCTTGCGCGAGAGCTCCGGTGTTTCGCTCCTTTGACTTAGTTTTGTGTAGTTAAAGTGAGGTATGTTAGTAGCGGGTGCGTGATATTGTACTTTACCGAGAGAATAGTGGCCGCAGTCCACTGCAGGTGCGATAAAAAGGCAGCCGCATGTAACAAAATAGAAACATTCAGACCACCGTTGTAGCGGAGCCGAGGAGGTATTAGTTGACCATAAATAAGATCGTAAAGTTAGTTGTTTGTGCTAACTTAACGGTGGAAAATAAGAGTATTAGTAGAATATTTTATGAACAAAGATCCTGTTATAGTGGTTGATATACTGACTATTTTTAAGAATAAAAACATGTTTAACTAAATTCTGCACGCAATACTCTATATACGAAAGATAAGTATAATATTAATAATATTTAGGCTGATAACCTCACATAACAACAATGACTAGCTACTTTGTACTAAGATATAAATTAAATAATCGTACTTTATGGTAATTATACGAACATATATCAAAAGAGAGCTACCAACAAATAGTGAGTATATAATGCTAATAGGATATACCAAGCATGCTACAACATGCACTTACACCACGTAGCTTCCACATATGTCTACACTTATGCAATATATTATTATACGAGTATGTATGAATATTATAATGAACATCGATTATAACAACATTTATAGTAGCAAGCGCTATTGAAGTGGTTAGTCATATATGTGTACGAACGTAGAACATATCTTTTATTCTAACAACCAACTGATTATACGATTCCTTGTTTTTGCGTGTCTCCTCCTTGTCGACTCGAATATCTCCAGTGGTATATTGGGTACTGTATAATAATTAAAGCTATGTTAGTAGTATAACCTTGGGGCATTTACACAACTACTGCACATTCCAACTACATAATGCAGATTTATATTTATTTGTATAATAATATGATAATAGATAATTAATTGTTTTATAACAGAGCTGATAAAGATTTGAATAATTTAATTTATTGTTGATCTAAAAGTAAAATAAAATGTATTTATTTATTATCGTGTTAGCTTTGGCACAGCACAAGGTACTGTTTGTTTGTTATTATGCTTTTAAAAGATATGGTCATGCGAAATTAAATTTGGTTCTATTTCAAGTTTATAATCTAATATCATTTAAACTCATAATTTTGATGACTCTTGCGTATTATTATTAGAAAATTACATTCTTTTAAGACTTTGAGTTTTTAGCTGATTTGAAACTAAAAAAAATAGTTTAACTCAATTCTCTAATCATAAAATCTAAAAATAACAATATTATCAAAAGCAATCTCAAATATACTAGTGTATGTTAAATTTGTTACGATTTATGATCAACATATTATGTTAAACCAACTTCAATATTTTTGGGCAATTGCGAAGGGATGACGCGGGCACAATGGTTTGGAACGTGTAAGTTACACCAGTGTATATTGCGCACGGTGCTTATAATTTCCGAGAAAAAAATGGTTAAAGTGAAAAAAATAGAATGGTGTATTTGTGCAAATACACTTTTTATATATATTTTTTAAGCTTTACTTTTGAAATGTAAAATGTCTATTATACCATTATGAAATATGAAAAGATCTATAAATTTAAAAAAAGATTCGAGATCTTCGATTATCTCGAGGTTTGAGATTAGTTTTCGTTTAATGTTTAAATTAACGTTATAGGTACATAATTTAGACAATATTTAAAGTAATATGAAAATATGAAAAGTTATTAATTTAATAATCTCTGGTATGATTGAAAAAATACGATTTTGTCATTAATCATTACAACACCATGGATGGCAAAATTTTTAAAATAAGCAATTTTTTTATTTAACTTTTTCTATTTAATTCGATTTGATTATTAAGAAACGCGTGCTATAGTGTCGTATAAAATTGTATTATTTTTCAATTCCGGGTTATTCAAATATGACATTAAGATTTTTCCATGGAATTTCACGTAACACACGACTGCATACGTATTGGTACATACACAATAAACATACATAAAACTTCACATATGATTTCATAGCATAAAAACAACATAAAACGAACACACATTGAGGCATATCAAGATAATATGTTACATTATTTTTAATAGATATAACCTACATACGTGTCTATAAATTATATTGAAATATTTTTTATTATATAATTTAGCCAATACCTACAATTTATAAATATAAAATCTTTTGTAATTAAGTGTAGCAGTAATTTGTTAGTAGTTCCGCTCAAATTAACTCTTAGACACTTACCGGAGCTCACGGCATTTCTACAGCGGGCCGAAGTGCAATAGGCTTCGATGACTTTCAGTATGAGTGCGTCTTCTTCGTACGAGTTTGATTTTCGTTGGTGCGGTGCGTAAGGGTGCGTGGGGCCGATGTTCTCGTCGGAACCCACGGTGAAGGACTGGGGGCGGAGGGGCGGCGCCGGTCGCAAGCATGTTATACTCCAACCTACATAATATAATAAAACAAATTAAATATCTGATGATCTGATCTATCAAAATACTATAATAAAAACTGATAAAGACTATATACTATATTTGGTAAATTTTTACAGAAAATATAGAAATCTTGTATAAATTAAAAATATATAGATATTATTTGGACTGCCAATACAGTGTTTTTGTTTCATCAAACAGTTCAGCCTTCAAACCAGGTCAAATATTTTAAAATATATTAAAAATTCATTCAATTGTTTTAAAATACATATTGGACTTGTAGAACAAAGTATTTTCCGTTTTCCATATTTTTCACGGAAAGAAAATTAGCGATTCATTACACGAGTTCGAGTTTCCGCTTATTTACGAATTAATACTAGTTTAGAGAGGGGATCCATGTGTGCCACACTTGCGACCACCCCAACAAACTGTCAAATTAACTATATCCCTGCATAATATTTATATATTCCATGGAGTATTAACCCATTATAGTGGTCATTATTTACAGCTGCAGAACATCAAACAATTTTTATTATATTATCTGAGTTCCAATTGGCCAGTACATAATAAAAATAATTATATTCCCAATTAAATTAATTTACGTCTTTTACCTAAGAGACAAACATTCCAATTTCCAGAAGTTTATGAATCATAGACATTTATTCGATTTATTTTGAGAGCTTGAACCAAACATCTGGCAAATACCTTGAACTGTCGCTTTTGCATCTATTTATAGACGGTGAGGCAACACATTAAATAAAATCGAATAATAAAGATTAAAATTACCTTTATTACTAAAAGATGAATCGGTCGTGTCGATGAAATCAACAGACGAGAATTTCTTTCCGATCGGGATTTTGGAAGACTTTGCGGGCGATTGATCAAGTGAGTCACACGAGTTTAAAAGCCAACGCGCCGATTGATTCTTTTGTTTGTTTTTGTGTGATTGCTGGGTGTGCTGAGTGTAGCTTTGATGGTTGTTGAATGAATGGGATCGTTTGTGATTACTGAGACCCGATGAAAGTTCGCTATTACTGTCGCTCATGGCCATCTGAAAATATTCAATCCCTTTACCATATTTTCAACATTTGTACACAATAAATATATTATATAAAGCAGTTTAGAAATAAAAATCGTACACCGGAAATAAATAATTGCTGCAATTTGTTTTGTTGTTAAATGTTTTCACACTTTGCCTTTTCATTCTACTCACTGAGGCGGAATCAAATTGGAACAACTAAAAGCCTACGTATTGCGGGCATTTTAGCCTTCCCATACAGTTGGGAGCTTTGATTTCGATGTATCAGCTTACATAACGTACATGGGGAAAAAAGCCTTTCCATGCACAACAATTTCTTAATTTGTTAGTGTGATATCTACTTGCGGTGATTGTTTTTCTGTTAGTAATATGAATAAACACAGGCAAGGATGATCAAGTAAAGCACTGTATTGGGGTAACTCTAATGACAATATTAATATAGTGGTTATAAACTTCAAGGCAATCTTCAAACCAGTGATACACAAACAGTTTTCTTTACAAAAAAATTATCCTTGCCTGAGTCGGTGACCACGGTAATGGGCAATTTTGCTTTCATCCACCAATGGGCATACAAGTCAGAACGGTAGACTACGAAACCCGTCTGAGCCTCCGTTAAGCCCTTTTGTAATTTGCCCATATCCTCGCTTCGTGACCGTATATTCTGGGCCAGGATAGATTTGCTGTCCCTTTGCTTATGTTCCTTATTATAAATATCACAGTTGCGACTTAAATCTTTCCGAGATGGTCTATTATTGTCTTCAGGTTTTTCCCTGTATATACGCATATGATAATGAAGACTGGGCTTCGTTCGCTCGGTAATATTCAGCGTACTCCACTGACAGGGCAGCGGTTGACGGACGTTTTTCGGAATCTCTATATGAGTACTAGGTTTGCGATAGATGCGCGGAGGTACTTCTGGTTTTAGTTTTATCTCTGGGACGTATCGGTCGATATTTCGACGAATTGAAGTACGTTTTATTTGCACCGAGGGGACTGGGGGGCTAGCAGCAAACGTGGACGTAACATTTGTATTTGACAAATCTTTGACATCAAAACTTGTCTCCGATGTGACGCTTGTGACGCTAGAAGTTCTAGCTGTTGAGCCAAACGGCGACGTACACCTGCATTGTTCTTCAAATCGCGCTGCTTCGATTTCAGACAAGGTCAATTTTCGATGTTCGAAAGTGTTTTGGGATAAATTATTAAGAGAGTCCTTCATATTATCGTCAGATGTTTTATCATGACTATCGGAATCGTTTCCGTGCATATTTAAGTCAGGCGATGCCAAGTTGCAGCTTCCAGCAACTCCAGAATCCGACGATCTGGGACTAGGACAAAGAGATCTATTGCAACATTCACATTTTCGACGTACTTTCGACGTTTCAGATTGAGAACTCATCCTTTCTAAATGTGCATTACTATTATTTTTATTGTCTGGTTCCACCATCGATTTAGACATCGATCTACGTATCCTCTTATCTGAATTTAGCGAATGTTTACGAAAAGGCACATTCGCGTTTAAATTTACGTTTAAAATCTTTAGATCTTCTTCCTCGTTACGAAACATGGGAGGCGGTTCAATTATTATGGAGTCAATACGAAAATCTCGACAATATTTTGGAGATGGGGGGTCGAGAACTTGCAACAAGTCTGAGATATTATTATTATATTCATCTTCACGAGAGTAATGTTCTTCAGTGGATTTCCATAATTTTGGAATAGTATCATTACGTGTACTATAATTTGGGAAACTTCTCCTTGTAGTTATAAAATTCGTATCCTCAGAAACCAATTGATTTATTTGCATATTTTGATCCATATTCACTAAGTCTTCGCAGCCCTTGTAATTTCTTACTTCGAAACTGGAATTCTCGGCACTATCGGAATGTTGAATATATGGACGTACATTTAAGTGAGTGTTTCGTGACGACCGTTGCAAATTGTAATCTAACATGTTTTCTTTGTCACTGTCTGACGGTATGGATGCAAACAAATGTTTCGTACAGTCACCCTTAATAGTATTAGACGGAACGTCAAATTGCATGTCGGTAGATGTATCGAAATACCGAACATAACCAAAGTTGCTTCCCCAACTGCTACAAGATGATGAAATTGTTCTCGGGCCAATACTATCTATGGCATTTTGTCTTGCAATTTTAGAAGAGCTAGCTTCAGCATCTGTGCCACTCGAATTTGAATAGCTTTCAGTTGTTTCTACCTCCCGGTCACTATCTGACCCTTCACTATCAGAACAATCTGTTTCGGTCGCAATTGTACCGTCATCTTCGACCTTTAGTTTAACAAGGTTTTTATGCCTCCGCCTAACGGGTAATCCAGTTAACTCTAACGCTTTAGCCCAAGTTTTTTCGTGTAAAAGTTTACGTAACATTTGTCTTGTAATAACTTTTTTTTTGACGAGCCTCGCAAAATATTTCGTTAGAGAATAATACGGCGAGGCGGACGGATAACTAGGCGGTGGTAGTGTCACATGATATAGACTTCGACGACTAGAATTGATACTAGATAGAGCGCCTTCTGAAGGAGATCGGGTCAACTAGATAACAAATAAATTCCATGAAATATCTAAATTTCTATGACAAAAAAACCGCACTCATAATATTTTTTTTCTATACATAATGAAAAAAAAAAATATGCTAAATTAAAAAAAAAGTAAGCAAATAGTTAAAAATAATTTTAAAAAACAACAATAAGTAGGTACTTACATGTGGTAGAGATTGTGGCTGAGCAGCTTCATGTGCTGGACTGCCGTTGTTTGAATGTTTTTGCAACAGACTGACCCAATTATCGGCTTCAGCTTTAGTTTGACAAACAGCCACTATTGTATCTATCATTGGACCACTAATTTCAAATGCGTTTTTTCTGGTGTCTGTATCATCTAATTTACATACTGTAATACCAGTTAGTGGAAGACATCCCTAAAAATTGAAATCTATTTAGTGGTTGATTTATTATTTTCTATAAATAATTTGTTAGCTTAGAACTTCACATTTATAACAAATATTCAAAAATATATATTAAACTCAATTAATTAACATTTTTTTTATTAAAGTAATGGTATATTCAAGGTAAAAATCCGTCATTTTTTTCTTTATTGTTCTTTTTTATCTTAATATATTTTTTTATTATTATTTGCCATACATTAACGATATATGTATAATATTGATCAAAATCGCAAAAACTATAAGTACCCTGCCAACCCTGTAATATGCAAGGGATGAAGCTAAAAATATATATATATCTACATACCTCATAAACAAATGCGGAAACACGTTTGCTAACTGATAGTAAAAGTAAAGCAGAAGGAAACAATACAAGATATCTATCTTGATGGGATGGTCCTACGGCTACACTGCCCATATGCAGTACATCTCCTAGCGAGGTTAGCTCACCGCCCGGCCAACCCCTAACCTCCCCTGTCACCACTTGAAGTTCCAACTCCTTTTGTCTTCTCAAAGCTGCACAACCACTCTATAAATAATGTGTAATTTTAGCGACATTTACACAAATAACTGTTTCTCAAATAAGTAATATCAATGGTTGTCAGTTTGATTCCCATTAAGAGAAATGAATTAATTTCCTCACTGTGGTAAGAAGACAAAGCGCGGCAATTGAGCGCCTTGAGAACAGAGTGTCTTAGAACTAGGTTACTTCTGTCTACCATGCTTTCGCATAGTTGCATCAGCTGATTGCTGCCTCGCATAGAATTTATCAATGTAATAGAAATCAAAAGAATGATTTTTTTTGCTTCCACATTAAAAATGCTTTAATTTCTTGTAATTTATTAAGTATGGCGCAGTGGCATAGCATCTGACTGTAAATATAACTGTTGTGAATAATTATCCCCATACCCAGAGAAATAAAGTATTTTAATTTTTCTTGTAACAAGACAAAGAGTGGCGCAACTCAATTATTGGGCGCCAGGTGGGGAACAAAGTGTCTTTAAACCAGGTTCCCTCTGCTTACCCGGCCATATGCAGGTAGTAGCGTGAAACTTAAAAAGTCCTGGCCAGGAGACCAGTGTTGGCACAGGGCCACAAGTGTGCGATTATAAGCACGACAGGTTGTGAAGATTCCTACTCCTTTCCAATTTCCAAATGCAAATCTTTCCAATCCAATCCCTTCATTTCCTTGCTTTGGTAATGAAGAGAAGCACGGCATTAAGTTACGTTACTCAATATGCTATGCCAGAATTCGGCGGGAAATGGGGAATGGTGTATCTTAATACTAGGTTCGCATACGGTAGGTCTCTCTGCAAACCCTACAGGTTACAGGATGAAACTAAAAAAATTGTAATAAATACTCACAGCTATATCTTTGTATACAACAGAAGCTCTATGTGTGTCACCCCTATCAGGATGGGCCTCATGTACATGTCTTGCAAGTTCTTGCAACATGGCTGGATACTTTCCGAGTCGACGGAACGGTTTTGATAAACCAGCTGTCAAGACTAAAACTCCAGGACATACTGCACCAGCACTTTCCATCCATGTGTTAAGTTCTTCTCTACAAAAAATTATTATAAACTTGTAACTTTTTTATAAATATATTATAATAATTTTTAAATATGAAAGTAAAAATTGTGAAATTTTACAAAATAGAAGCAGAACAAAAAGTATATAAAAGAGTAGAGGTCACTTGAACAATGTGGGTTTGATTCAAATTAGGGGGATGTTACTATTATTTTCGATTCTTTGCTCTGATAAGAGAATAAATTGCAGCAGATAGGAGGTAAGAAAATATAATCATTAAGTACTTACTTATATTTATCAAGGATACACACAGCTTTTGGATGGCCTGCACAGTAAGATTGATGCACAGCCTTAATTTTAGGTGCCCATTGCAAAAATAAGCCACCAATTCTTTGATCTGGGCCTGTTTTCATTGCACATTCTTCTAATAAAGCAAGGAACTGCTCATGGACTTGCAATACTTCGTTAATATTACCAGTTAACTGCCGGAACTCATCTTTTGTCAACCTGAAAATATTATCTTATTAATAATCTAAAAAAGTAATGCTTTTTATTACACTATTAACAACTAGCAGGCCAGACAGATATTGATCTAATGTTTATCACATGATCTTTTATTGTTTAGCTGGTCTACTACAGTACACATCAACAGCACACATCAACATCACAGCCTACTGGTTCCAATTACATTTAAACCATCCAAGAACCTATGGACAGAGAGGAGTATGATGAGAAATATATTTACAAAAGAGTTATTAATGTATATATAACTCAAGAATCTTGTAGAAAATGGGGAACAGTGTTTTAACATTAGGTTCCCTCTGCTTGCCGTGAGGAGGATACAGTATTAAGTTATATATGTATATATAAGATATTTAGTTTATTTTTGATACAATCATAGTTTCTTAACTTACATATCACTTTTCTCTAAAGGATGCAAGAAATTGCTTACAAGACCTTGCATTTCAGCAACATGAGCCTTTTCAGAGTCAATTATATCCTTCAAAACTACATTTCTAAATGCTTGTATTTCTGAAGCTGCTCTTATTGGAGATGTTGTTAAAGAACCTGATGTATCTGAAAGTAACACTTGTTTGAATATTTGTTTCTTGTCTTATAAAATATTTTACAGACATCATAGTTTAACATACTGAACCGAATGTAACCTTATATATTATTATTGCTTATTAAGCTTTGTGAACTAAATATGTTCATTCATGGATTTTTAATACAATAATGAATATTATATTAATTTATCTAATCATCTGATCTTTAATTAAGTCCAGACAATCTAGCAAAATGTAGATACATATTTTATTATAATTCAATTCACAATTATCTTATTCTTCAAATGTACAGAAATATAATGCTTTTATAAGCATTCAGAGCACTTATAATATTATTATACTCAAAATATTTTATTTTCAATTTACCTTTATAATCAGTAACATAATTACTCGGGAACCATCCTGTTGTTTCACCTAATGTACCCTCCCACCATCCACCTTCCTCTTTTTGAGTGACAGTGATAATGTCACCTTTCTTGAAGCAAAGCTCATCATTATTTTTTCCTTTAAAAGAATATATCGCCTTTACCAGACAATTTTCAGTAGACATCCTGATAGAAATTTGCTACCATGGTTCCTAGAATAACCCAAGGTATTAAAACGATAAGTGAGGTCGTTAAAAATATTCGTTCAGTAAATTGTTTTAAAACGCCCACACTCTAAATGTATGAATAAATGTTCCTTTTATAGCAATACTAAAGAATAACACAGCCCAAATAACACAGTATTAGTAACTATATTTAATTGATATGCAGTCACGGTGTTAAGACTAAAAAAGCAAACGAAAAAGATTAGTCAGAAAAAAGACAATACGACTAAGAGTAGGTCCCGATACTTTTGTACCCTTGTATACTTAAAATATAATTGTAAAACAAAATAAGTGTAAGCACAGTATATTGTAATAAAGAGTAAAGTAAGATTTTGCGTACAAAAAATATATAATTATATCCGCTTCACTCCACTCACGGTCTTCCAAAAATAAATATCACAGATTGACAATTTGACAATTTTCCCAGATAATAGATGAATTGTTGTCATTTTTTATAATGAAAAGTTTTGTATAAAAATGATTTAATAAAACATTTAATATATTATCTATGTTTTGATGCTATTATTGTTGAGTTATTTCATAGTTTACATTGATATTAATTTAAAAACTGCTTCTTGGCATTTCTGTAATATGTTTGAAAAATTTAATGTAGAGATACAACATACGGTATTACATGATGTACGGTACCGTAAGGTGCAAGTGTAGCAGGTTTCTGGACTTGTTGACATCTGTGAGCTGTCAAATTTTATATAATATTTCTATTTGTCAAACAAAATAAACATATTTGAATTATTCAAAAAAATATGAAAACTATATTTAATATATATTGAAATAAAATAAACATATATAAGATATACGTTAATGTCAAATAATAACTTATAATATATTGACTATTTTTGAGTTATTTCTTTTTTGTTATTAAGTATATAGTATGTTTGCACTATACTTATCATCGTAAAATGATAAAATATAACATTAACAACAATAATAAGTAATAACATTTTTAACATGTATCTATAGTAATAGACATTATGGATAAATTACTCGAAGATAGACTATATGAATGTATAGTCTTAGAAAATCACGAATCTATTTTGAGTTTAATTCAACAGGGTAATCAAAATATTTTTCTTTATTCTGAAGACAATATTTATTTCTAAATTACATATTACTGAAAATAATTTTGTATCAAAATTGATTTCAGGTGCTAATCCTAATAAAATAACTAGCCATGGCAAAACATGTTTGGGAGAAGCAGCATATCTAGGCAATATAAGTATTATACATCAATTAATTGATGCTTGTAAATCTAATTATCCACAGAACAGAAACTTTACCCAATCTTATTCAAAAAAACGACATGTTAAAACACATAAGAGAAAACTTAGAAGCTCCTCACAACATGATGATACAGTTATTAAATGCAAAAACCCACATGACAGGGCATTAAAATGTAATCCAGTAAGTGAAAGTACTTCAGTTCTGCAAGATAACCAAAAATGTGAAAAAAATCAAGGTTATTTTGTTTTTATACACAGTGAGGGTTCAAGTAGTGATGAAAGTAAAATGTGCAGCTTAAAATCTCCAGTGAGTCCATCTTCTCAAGTTTCTTCGCCCCAAGGTGAATTAGAGTGGGATGAGGAGACAGCTAATGTTGCCCCCACTACAAGTGAAGATGAAACTTGGTCATCTATGTATAAGTATGTAAATAATATAAAAATACAGTAAACTCTGTATAATATCACTGATTTCAAAGACTAATCTCCTAAAGTATTGAAATAACTTATTGTTGGGTAATTTAGTTTGTTTTCCATAAAATGTTATGTTTCACGTAGCATTACATCTATATTCCATAATAATAACAATAACATTACATTGTAATTAAGTTAAAAAGATGCCAATATTTGTAAGGACTGCACTGATGTTCATTCTTTTGTTTTGCTATTTTCTTATTTCTCATCTGGCCTTAACTGTGTTTTTGAATTTTATGAATGTCTTTTTTTCTCTAAATCAAAGTAGGCAGAGATAACAAAAAGATTAAGTTAAGAGTTGTTTTTAAGTCAGAAGAAAAATTAAATCAGCATCACACATCCCAGCAGGGCAGGCAGAGGGAACCTAGTGTAAGATACTGTTCCATCATAAAATATGCTTTCAAATAGTAAAATATGTTTCAGTGACGTTATACAGAATCAACAATAAAGGGTAGATTTAGGGTAATCATTATCTCGAATTTTATATGGTATTTTAGATGGTATGCTGCCATATTAGAATGCACAGGTGCTGCAATAGCTTCTGCCTCTGTAGTGACAAATGGAATTGATCAACAAGATGCTTTTATGAGAACCGCACTTCACTATGCAGTTGAACAAGGTCACACGCAAATTGTCAAATTGATTATTGATACAGGTAATTTTTTAAGTGTAACATTGTATCCCGTATATAGCAGGGTACTCAGAGGGAACCTAGTGCAGACAGCTTCAAATAGTTGTATTTTTATAAAACTCATCAATTAACAGCGCAAGTAGTTTATTATAATTAATTTTGAAGCTGTAGTGTTGCAGTAGCACATGACTGTAACTGCCATGATTCTGGTTTACATTATTTTCATTCACACACTCTGGTAGACAAAGCATGATTTTAATTCACTCAATACACAATGTGTTGAAATTTTGCAAAAAGTAGAGAATGGTATCTTAAAACTAGGTTCCCTTTATTTATGCATGATAAAGTCTGAAGCTGCGTTTAATATATTTGAAAATTGAATATGAAGTTAGCTCAAGTGAAAAAGTCCCATTATAGATCTTACATTAAGTTTGAATAAAACTGAAAATTCAATATGTGATCAAACTTAAGCAGTTGAGGGTCCAAGGAATGAATTATTTTATTCCCTTGCACAAAAGAAAGTTAAGTTTGAAGAAAAAAATCTTTAAAATTGGGCGAAAAATGGAAGAAGGACTGTAAATCTATGTGTAATACAAGTTTTTCTATCCTATATCCCAACCTTGCTAAATTACCCCTTTATTCTGCTAAATGCAAGATAAAACATGAAGTTAAAAAATTATATTTATTACATATACAAAAATACTATTTCAGGCTGTAAAGTGGACATTGCAGCAGGTGATGGGTTGACATCTTTACATATCGCTGTTATGAAAAATCATGCAGAGATTGTCAGACAACTCATATCAGCAGGAAGTCATGTAAACTATAAAACACATGAAAAGATGACTCCTTTGCATTTTGCTGCATCTAGAGGATTTTTAGAACTAGTAAGTTAATTTATAATTTTAATTAAGTATGTATTACAATTGAGGCCATTGGAGTACAATGATACTGCATTTGCATATAAATAAAAAGGTTGTGCTGGGTTTGATCATTCAACTAGAATGGAGTGTCTTCATATATTAGGCTGTCTCAGCCTATCCTAAAAATATACATTATACATACTTTATTGTACATTGTGTTAATTAGTAACAGAAGAATATACATACACAGGACATTGCATGTTATGTGGTAGTTGAAAATTAACTCTTCCATTGAGTGAGAATCGAACGGCTTATCATCAGACGCTGCACCGCTGTGCCACGACGACTATGACGGCTTCTTATTATACTCTTTTTTATTTATTTTCTAAATCCTTTTAGAAAAAAAAATTTGGAATAGAGAGCTCTCTTGTATGTATAATATTTATATCTTTTCATTTTCGGGTAATATTGTTAAAGGTTAAAATTTTGGTGAATAATGGAGCCTATTTAGAGGCAAGGGACACAAGTGAAAGAACAGCATTGTATCTGGCTGCTGGTAGGGGACACGTAGATGTTGTTAGTTACCTCATATCAGTTGGTGCAAATGTTAATGGAGAAGAAATTCATGGTAAGTTATTTTTTAAGCACCACATTTTAAAAGCAGTAAAAGATTTTGAAATCCACATAATAAATGTTCTTAAAAGTGAAAAATTATACCGTTATTTTGGCTAGATATAGGTAATCGATTTTTCTCACGATTCATACATTTTCACGATCACGATTCATTCATACGATATTTCCAGGATACACACCTTTGTGTGAAGCTGTTTGGCAGAGGTATACTAAAGTTGTTGAAATACTTTTGCTGTCAGGAGCAAGAATAACACATTCTCATAAACTTTTACATAATGCAATAATTCAGAGGCAGGTTAGTAATCACTTTATCCATATGTATGTATATAAATTGAGGCCGGGGCGCAGATAAACGCGTCAGTTTGTGCGCTCAAAAATTCGGCGGATAATAGAAAATGGAATGGACAGGGGCACAAAGTGTGCTGTAAATTTATATTTTTATATTTTCGCTCTGGTGTCGAGGCAAAGCGCGAATGAAAAAACAAACCTATTAGGGGAAAATCGAATCCACAATCGTCGTGTTTACAGTGTACACAATTGTACTTGTCACTGCGTCACAACGGTCTCAAATATAAATTAAGACTATTTATTTTATTTTAAGGAGGAAATTGTAAGGATGCTTGCAAATATGGGAGGTGGTATCAATTTGCACAATGATAACGGTGACACTCCGTTACTGTTGGCGGCACGCTTGTCGCAACCCACCATCGCACAAATACTTCTTCAAAAAGGTTAGAGTATGGAACTTTTTTCAAATACTGTAATCTGTTACTATAAAACATAACTAAAACTAAAATCATGCTGTTTTTGTGAGTCATTTGTGTAGTCATTAATTATTATAAACACAATTTGAGCCATAAACTTGATTCTTTATCACCTCACTCACCTCAAATCCGTTTATTTTTATCGAATGAATTAAATAGTTACAAGTAGTAGGTAATATTGAAAAAAAAAAAACAATGAAACACGTAGGTATACGTTTATTCCGAATTGCTAGGACAACGATTTAAACAAGTTCCCGTCTGACAAACACCTACAAGTCACTGCTACGATTGCCTTCTATCTGCCCTCTACGAGGGGAGAGGGGAAACAGTGCCAGGATTTTCAACCTTACCATGGGATTTTACATCAACATATGAATATGAATATTTAGTTTGGTTGTCCTCAAACTATGGTTGTCCTCAATTTGATCTAAATTGAGATGCTAAGATCATAGATACGAGACTGTTACTTATGGCCCAAGATTTTCAGATAAGTATATTAAACTGTTTCAGGTGGGAATATAAATTCTTGTAACAATATAACCGGCGCAAGTGCTCTTCATATAGCTGTAGAAAGTATAGACTGTCCGAAAGAATTTGAGGAGTTGCTCGTATGCTTCTTAAAATATAAAATAGATATGAATTCTACCGCATTGACTGGTGATACAGCCCTGAATAGAGCTCTGTTACTACAAAAGTAAGTTTTCATTTAGAAAATTCTTTAATTTTGGAGGGTGTTTGTAAAATATTGTAATCGCCATAAAAACAGGTGACATCTTGATGGAATGTAAATCCTTCTTCCTCTTCTGTGACCAAAACGCGCAATACTGCACAACGAAGGCCTGTCCTATCTCACTTATTAACTACTAGTGACCCCGCATGACCGCGACTGCTTGAAGTATACCAATATTTAAAAAAAAATTGTCATGTATACTGCTATTCACATACTAAATTTAAATCTTTCGGGATTTTATTTGATTTTGCTCGGAAAAGACGAATTTAATAGTAAAATATTGAGTTATATCATATTTATCTAGAGAGCCGGTAGGGACAAAAAATACGACCTATATATTGCATTAAACTGTTCCGAAGATTAGCCCGGACAAACAGAAAGGCACACAGACAGACAAAAATTTCATTTATTTTTTTGTCTTTTAGTATAATGTCAATAAATATATTCTTGAAATTACAGACAGACTGCATTTTTATTTATATGTATAGATTAAATCTAAATGATTTGTTTTCTGTTAATAATTTCAGAGATCATGCTGCGGTGCTCCTTCTCCGACATGGGGCTGACGTGAACGCTTGCGAGTTACACTCGTGTGGCTTAGATAATCTATCTATAGCAAGTAGACGGCGATCAACGCATTTAGCTAATTTATTATTAAAAGCAGGCCACCATAGACCTTTACCTGATTCTAATCCAACGTCGAAATGCAGTACTTTTCTCTGGATACAAGATGTATGTAAACAGCCCCAAACTTTGCTGGACATATGTAGAATACGTATTAGGAGTATTTGCAATAACAAACCTTTGTTTTGCTACATCAATGCACTGCCGCTACCAAAAAGTTTAAAAAGATTCCTCATGCTAGAAGATGAGGGCTATACGGATGTATGTATAAGCAATGAATAATATTTTAGTAGTATATATAGTAATAGCGTACATTTTTATTTTCTGACTAAAAACTATGTAAAATGCTGTTCTTAATGAACTTAACTAAACACATATACTTGATGACAGAACTAAACTACAACAAATAGTAATCACTTATAAATTTATGGATTTTTCTCTACTATATCCTACCATAATAATTCGGGCGTCCTTTAAGATAAAAAGAAGTGTCCCAGCTTCACATGGACAATTTTAAAAACTCTTTTTGGACGCCCTCTAAACAAGGACGAATACAAGACGGACGGCAGCCCTAATTAATGTTCTTTATAATTAGATTAACCTAGTCTTAAAAGTTTCATGTTTTTTTGTTCTAGTCCAATTATTAAAACTATAAATTAGATGATACTATAGTTACGTATATATTAGATTGATTGACACAGGGTTTTATTCATTGTTGCCATTAATTTTGTATTTTGTAGACCGTTGTATGACAAAATAAGAAAACGATAATTTGACTCTGATTTTTTTGTAAAATTCTTTCTTTTTAGGTTTTTTAGCTTCACGTTCTATCTCGCACGGGATAGAGTATATAGAGGGAACTTAGTTTAAAAACACTCTATTCCCTATTAAGACATTTCTGTTCCCCAATTACCGCCGTATTCTGAAGGCGTTACGTTTTGAGTGGCGGAATTCAAGGCCGCGCTTTGTTTCGTTGCTAAAGAAATATTAAATATTTCATTCGTCCGAGTGAGATCGAACCCACATTTGTAGCATTTACAGTCGCACGCTTGTGCCGCTGCGCCACCATGCAAAAATTATTTTCAATTGCATTTTTACGTTATTCTAGTCTATATTGTAAGTTGATATTATTATTTATATTTTTGTTAGTTGTGACTTCAAGCATAACATTATTATGTGTATTACCTACGTATTTATGAAATCCTATTTAAAATAGTAAAAAGTAATCACGTGATATTTGTAATTATTTTAGACGTTCATTAAAAAATAGAAATCTAGGCATTAGAAAATTAGAACTCTAAATTGGATCATGTTTTAGTTCAAACCGTAGTAGGTATATTTTACAAACTAATATACCTAGCTATATAATCATTTTTTAGATTGTTTTTATGTATAAAGAAAAATAGCAAGACTGTAATAATTAATACTTCTTAGGACGTAAAAACCAAGGTCATCTAGTCTACATAATATTTTTTTATGTTTAACCTCGCATAGCTATTTTTATCAATGAACAACGATTATTAAATTATATAACTATATAAATAAAACCAAATCAAATTCGTTAAATATTAACATTCCAAAATTACTTAAGTATACACTATATTAAAATCAGCTTCACATTGTATCCCTCCCACACTCCCGCAGAACTAGTAAAAATATTTTTTTTGTATTTTTTTTTAACAGATATTTAAATAAAAGACATTTAGTTATCCACCCAAATGTAAATATCACCCCAATAGAAAGTGGTCATAGTAATAAACTTTAGACAAACTAATTGTTTCTAAATGTCATTCTAAAGCAATGATTAATTAATAAATAATCAATTATTTTGCAATGTATGTAATGAATTTTCTTTATTTAAAATCTTGTTTTATTGATAAACACCTAATAGAAAGAATAGGTTAAAATGATACATGATATACAACGTTTAATATTTTTAATTAAAGATTATGTTTATAATAAAGGTGTACATTAGTGAAAAATATAAACATTTTCGTTCATGAAGACTAACTCTTCGTGTTATAAACTGTATGCTCTAAAAGACAAAACATTTAGATTAGTATAAATAAGTATTTATGTAATTGAACAATCTTCTACATCTTAGATATTGTGACTAATTTATCTAGAACTAGAATAAAAATATCAAGTAAGTTTAATTATTAATAGTTTAGACAAGGATCTTATAAGGTAGCTTATACAATAAATAATATATTCTTTATCATACTACATATTTATTAGAAAAAAAACCTTTCCTAATAAACATGTCTTAGAGAAAATATTTCATATAAATACAGGGTTGTTTGAATGCCTAAATATATAATAAAAAAATCCAAACATACATTACTATTGTTTCATTTGAAATTTAATAATAATAATAAGTTTAGTTATTACAATGTTATGTATATTAATTTATTACTTTTATAAATAAATATATTAAACAGACATTAAACAAATATTTTTTTGCTTATAAAGAGTATTCCAAAATCATCTTTATTATATATGCATTTATTTATTTTTTTGATAATTTCATACTAATGTAACATATAATACATTTTCAAAGACTTATATAACAGTGCTATAAATAAACGTTTAATACAAAAGTGAACATATGTAAAAATATAACATTAGCTTAGTGTTAAGCTGCTAAATCTGATTTTTGCCGTTATATATACGTACATTTTTATATCATTAGAAAGTGTAAAAAAACACAAAAATATAGTAGCCAATACAAAAAACAAAATTAATATATACTAGACAATTGCAAGGTGACCTTTATTATCTCTTATATTGTTTAATGTAGGACAAGCTTCAAGTAAAATTTTAATGATTGAATGTTTTTTGTTTTCTGCAGCTTTATGGAGTGGCGTTTTACCATCTGCATCTTGCAAATCAATCTTAGCTCCATGTTGTATTAACAATTTTACGACATCTTCTTTGCCTAGTACAATAATATAATTATATTAGATTTTATTATCTCTTATATAGCAGGGTAGACAGATAGAATCTTGTATTTGTGAATTACACTTCATTCTTCTCTTTCTACCTGAATTGGGTGGTAAGTAGTAGAACTCAATGCCACACTGTCTTACCAGAACAGGTTAATTGGTTATTATATTCTGTAATCATCCTTATCTTTAAAAATTGTTTTTAAAAACAACATTTGTGGCTTCAAATTAATATTTGAAACCACCACCACAAATGTTGTATTCAGCTACATATTAAGTGCAATTGCTTACAATGCTATGCTTCATTACTTCATTTGATCAAAATTTTAACATAAAATAAAATTTGGGTATTAATTATGGTTTTAACATATTTTGAATAAAATATATCTGAGCACATAAATATGCTGATAAATTTTCGAAATATCTATAACTGTAAGAAATGTGTGATAAGATATTTTATTATCATATATGTATTACTATTATCTAAAGGATTACTGATTCCGAAATAAAAAAATATATCTTTGCATGAGGGGAAGTTTATCAAACCATTTCTGTATTTTTACAGCTTGAAAACATTCAATAGAAGCAATAAAATGTTAAAGAAAAGTACAGTTACCTGCCACTGTTGCTTTGTATAAAGGTGTGGCTTTACCACTTCTTGTTTGACTATCGATATATGCGCCATAACTCAGAAGTATATTGCAAATGTTGATGTGCCCATTACGAGCGGCATAATGTAGTGCAGTGTATCCAGCATTGTCCAGACTATTCACCAGGTCTCTTGAATTCTTTGTTTTATCAATCAATTGATTTATGCGATCCAAATCTCCTGAGAAAGCTATTTTTAAATTTATTTACTTTCATGTCTCTTTTAATTTATAAATCTACAGTAGTGGCAATTATCTGAACTAATTAATGGAATTGGTATTTGGAAAACCATTATTTTGGAATAATGAAATATACAAATACAGATTTATTTAGTCATGTCTATTTTTTATACACAAGGCCATGGAAACCATATTTTATATATATAAATATATATTAAAGGCAAATAGGACTAACCATAAAGTGCTGTCTTGTAATAGAACATACTACAAGTGATGATTAAATAAATATAAACTTTTGTCTTTTAATCCATTACTATTCTAAGGGCAACTTATACAGCCTTATATTTAAGCAATTGATATTTTTATTTAGTGACAAAATTTGGTTTATTGCCTAGCATCTTATGTGAAGTATAATTCAGGGTAAGAAGTTAAAGGGAGTACAAATTGGACAGGCAGTTTTTAGAATATGAATGAAGACTCATTATGTTGATCAACATTTATATAATCAAATCTGTACTGTATTTTCTGCATACAGCAGGATAGGCAGAGGGAACCTATTGTTGAGATACCATCCCCACTGTCTTCTGCATTTTTCGAGGCGTTGCATGTTGAGTGGCAGAACTCAACACCGGGCTTTTGCCTTGGTGCTAGGGTGACAAAATATTAATTCATTACCCCAAATGGTGATGGAAACCACAACCACCTCATTACAGTCACACTCTTGTGCCTCTGAATCACAATGTCCTGTATTTGAACTCATAAATATACAATAAAATAATTTTACAATAAAGTATATAAAATAAAATACCTGCATTCCAAATGCCTCTCTCCCAATCCATTTCTGAAAGAGTCTGGCGTACTGACTCATTAGGACTAGTTACACAGTTAGCATTATCACAACAGTGGTTTTGGTGTTCCATTATTACTTTATAGACTATAAACAAAATATCAAAAATAAATAATTTTACTTAATGAATGATATTTGCCTTTTTTATTTAAAATATGTTTAGATATCTCTTTGTAATGTCCAAGTAATCTCAGCTTCCCCAGTAGTAGATATAACTTTATACCCAAGCTGGCTCAAAGCATTTATAGCTTGCAGAACATTTGTTTTAATAGTGACTCCATTCACAACATTAGAACCAGAACCAGGGAACTTTTTAACAATGGCTTTTATCTCTTCTTGGCCTAGACCAAACACTGAACAGTCATTTGCATGTAAAGAACCTTTTATAGCAATATAAACAAATCCATCTTCAGGTATTGTAATGGAGGCTAAGTTATTAGCTGAAACATTTTGGCTACCCTTTTCCATAGTAAAAAGTGTTGATGAATATTTTTATTAATATTTACAATTTGTAATACAGCTACACTTCTTCGTCTTTATTAGAATGATGGTAGTGCATAGCCTCTTTACTGAAGTTTGTAATATTATCTTGCTCAACAATTATTGATGGCTCAGGTTCAGAAAATTCTTTTCTCATAGTCCACATATATTCATTATAATCCTGTTTGACTGCTGTTGAACTGGAAGCCACCACTTTGTAACCCAGGACCTGTATACATTTTATTTGGATTTTTATGCATGTTTGAAGAAAAAAGTTTTATAAGAAATTTTTTAACACTTGCCTCTAATGCACTGAGAATTACGCAAGGATGTTGCAGATAAACAATTGTTGAATCATCACAATACCCTCCACAAGCAAATCTTTTTAGTTGCTCAATGTCACCAGCTACAGTAAACGTAATAATAGTTGTAGTCATACATACAGTTAAACAATAGAATCTATTGTCATATAGAGGTAACAATATTACTAAAGTAATAGGTGGACTTTCTAAATGTGCACAATTTTCAATTTAGGATAAATGCATTAAAGTGGTCATAATCTACCTTTCAAGCCGGACACCAAAACACGCCAAGGATTTTTGTGCCCGTACGATGCTAAATTACCTCTGATCAAAATGTAGGGCATTGATTACAGATATAGATATGCTTATTCGTTAAGTTAAAACAGTATTAGTATAGGTATTTAATTTACCTACGTACTACTTACAGCTTAATATTTTAAGTGTATATCTAGTTATACTTTTGTTTGCATCACGTCACACTAGCTACACTTCGTTAACATTGAAATAGACATGGGCGTTACGTAGCGTCACTAGTTTCAGAAACTGCTTACAAGCCAAATCACGGCATAACTAGTTTCGGGCTGTCATCGAAACTAGTTATGTCGTGAGTCGGAGCTACGCGGTTATTCGAAACTACGCACATGTTATGTTGTGGTCATGTGTCTGTACACATAACCATTATTTCACATACGTAGTTTCATGAGAGTAAGCAGTAAGCCCTAATCAAGTTACATCGACACTAGCACACTTGTATCTCGCTCTATTATAGTACGTGCCGCGAGAAAAAAAGAGACGAAAATAGGCGAATTTGATCGCATATTTTTTTATATCGATTACTGGAACCAAAACATTGTACTTTTTTGTATTATACACGCAATGAAACGAAAAAGCGATTCTAAAATTTAAATGCAGAAGTTAAACTATAAATAATATTTATGAAAATTTCAAGAAAAACCATATTATTTTTAATAGCTATATTGACACTTACTTAGTTCCATCTCGCTCTATTTTGGTACGTTCCGCAAGAAAAAAAGAGATAGCAGTAGTTTAATATGTATGCGTTTATGCAATTTGATCGAATATTATTTTATATTGATAATTAAAATAAAAACATGTTTTATTATCACACACGAAATGAAACGAAAAAGCGATTTAAAATGTAATCGCACAAGTTAAATTGTATAAAATTAAACTAAATTATGCATAATTTTTTTAAAAATTCGAAAAGAAACTATATTATTTTTAACAGTTACACCAACACTAGTATAGTTGCATCTCGCTCTATTTCAGTACATTCTGCAAGAAAAAAGAGGCGGCAATAGTTGAACTTGTATGCAATTTGATCGATATTATTTTTATATCGATAATT
The DNA here is from genome assembly GCF_056956725.1 of Heliconius melpomene rosina. Classification (NCBI taxonomy): domain Eukaryota; kingdom Metazoa; phylum Arthropoda; class Insecta; order Lepidoptera; family Nymphalidae; genus Heliconius; species Heliconius melpomene. The sequence continues at coordinate 11,679,075 of NC_140389.1, read as the reverse complement.
AAAACAAAAACATATTTTTATTACACGCCCATGGGACCAAAATTGTAAATGCTCACGTTAAATTTTACGGAATTAAACAAACCATAAATAAAATTTTTGAAAGTTAAAAAAGAGCCTTAAACGTATTAAGCGTTATTTTTTATTAGTAAGTAATTTAAATTAAACAATTATCCCTTTTTAAAGATCTAATAACTGAAAAAGTAAAATAAGTGAATAAAAATTTATTATATAAAACCTTCCAGAAATATTCCACAAATATTGTATATATCAGAAACTACTTAACCAACTTTTTAAATAAAAAACGATCACCTTGATATGACTTTAGTTTCCGAGAAATTTGTGGATAAACATATTTACACTTGCAAAATTTAGTCGTACCACGTATAGCGTTTAATCATTAAACAGAATTTTAATAAAGTAACTTGAAAAATAATGAAGTGTAATGTAAACTATGTCTATTGAATATTTAAATGTGTGAAATAAAAAAAATGCACGTCAAGGCACAAGCGTACAATTGTAAACGCGATTGGTTATGGGTTCGATTCCCACTCGAGGAAATTAAATATTTGATATTTTTCAAGTTCTGCATTCCTAGGTTCCCTCTACCCACCCTGATATGTGAGGGATACAGAGTGAAATTTTAAAAAAAAATGTAATAAATAAATCCCTAATGATTTTACTTTATTAACTACATCCCTATGAAGTGTAAATATCCCTTTGCCGTATTTTTAAATTTTAGTTTTAGAAATTTAGGCAGTTAATAAGTGCCAAGTGGCGATTAACGAAAGTCGTTGACTTGAATTGTGAACAAAGTGTTTTGGTGTAGTTATTATTACGTCTTTTATAAAGTATATAAAGTGTAAATGATTTTTTTTTATAAACTTAGTGAACTTAATGAAAAACAATTTAATAATAAGAAGATTTAGATTACGTTTATTTTTTTTATAACTATTTTTAAGTTTTAAAAGAAAAATGTCGCGCGCAAATTTAAGTGTTTTATGGGAATTTTTTACAAAAAATGACGTTTTAGAAAAAAAAGCCAAGTGTAATATTTGTGGAGAAATTTACAGTTATAAAAGCTCGACGGCTAATTTAAAAATACATTTGAAACGAAAACACTTAAGCGCTTATGAGCAAGTCTCTACGACTCAATTAAATTTACGTGCTCCTATTCAATTAAACCAGGTACCACATACAGTAAATATTGCAGCAGACCAATCTGTACAGCCTTGTACTTCATCGTCACTACCTGGTTCCTCTACCTTGTTATCCACGTCCCACCGTTCATCTCAACAGCGGATTGAAAGGTATGGCACGACGAAAAAAATTTTGCTAGATACAAAAAGAAAAATAGATAATGATTTAATAGAGTTATTTATTGATAGTTATCACCCATTTTCTTTGGTTGAAGAACGGGCATTTAAAAAGTTCGCTCGATGGATACCCGGCTATCAATTGCCATCAAGAAAAACGATATCTAATATTTTAATACCTAATTTGTATAATAAGACAACAGAAATAATAAAAAAAGAAATCTCAGACATAGAAAATGTATGTTTAACGACAGACCTCTGGACATCTAGAGTTAATGATGCATACCTTGCCATAACTGGACATTATATTGACAAAAAATTTCAGATGAAAATGGTACTTTTAAAATGTGCAGTACTAACAGGTCCACACAGTAGTGCAAATATTCAAAATTCCCTTCTGGAAACTACTGAAGAGTGGAATGTCACCAAGAACGTGAATTTTGTTGTAAGTGATAATGCTCCAAATATTAAAAAAGCCATAAAAGACTTGGGCTGGAAGCATTATGGGTGTTACGGACACACCCTTAATTTGATAGTTCAAGATAGCCTACAAATTGTACAAAACAGTCTAGATAAAGTAAAATGTATAGTCCGCCACTTCAAAACAAGTACCATTGCCTTAGAGAAGCTTTTGAAAACTCAAACACAAGACAAACCAGACCTAATACCAAAGCGCCTAATTCAAGATGTTCCAACCAGGTGGAATTCCACATACCATATGATTGAGAGGTTTGTGGAACTCGAAAGCTCCATTCGTGCCACAGTAGCCGTATTAAAAAAAGACTTGCCAATTATTTCAAATGAAGAGTGGACCGTGATCGCGGAACTTTGTAAAGTGCTGAAACCATTTGATGAAGCTACTAAGGCGATGAGCGGTGAAAATTATATCACTGCTAGTTCTATCATCGTTATGACTAGATGCCTTAAGGGATCGTGTGATCAACTTAAGATTGAAAATTTCACAGACATAACGAAATCGGTAATTTCAGTGCTTCATTCCGGATTGGAAACCCGCTTCGAAGGGGTGGAGAGGAGTGGAACGTTTTCCATTTGTACGTTCCTGGATCCCAGGTATAAAAATAATGTTTTTTCAGATCCTCAAGAAGCATCTAGAATAAAAAAAAAAGTTGAAGAAATGATAGCGGCAAATATTAATAGGCGAAGCTATTCTGACCAACCGTCGGTGGCTCCTACAGCAGATCCAGTCACCAAAGATAAATTTTCACCATGGGCAATACTTGATTCTCTTATAGGCAAACAGCAACAAACTGGCACTCCATTATCACGTGCCATAAGAGAAGTAGACTCTTACATTAATGACGAGTTTCTACCAGTCTTTGACGACAACGGGAAGTTTAATTCTCCGTTGGCTTGGTGGGGATCAAATAGTCATTTATACCCAAATCTAGCCGTTTTAGTAAAACAATATGGCAATATTGTTGCGACTTCCGTTCCTTGTGAGCGGATATTTAGTAAAGCTGGACTGATGATAAATGAGCGTCGCACCCGACTAAAAACAAATAGAGTGACTCAATTGACATATTTAAATTCTAATTTAGATCCAAATCGATTCAATTAATAAATAGTATATATATACATAAAAGTGTGAATAATAAAATACCCGCAAAGCCCGCACACAGCAGGGTAGGCAGATGGAACCTAGTGTTAAAACACTCCATTCACCACTTTCCGCCGAATTCTGGAGGCATTGTGTGTTGAAAGGCGGAAGTTAACGATGCTCTGCCTCGACACCAGAGCGATGAAATGAAAATATAAATGTAAATAAATATTTAATTTCCTCGAATGGGGATCGAACCCGCAACCGTCGCGTTACAGTCACGTCCGTGTGCCGTTGCGCCATGACTTCCTCTACAAGCTATATAATTAAAATAAATATGTAAAATTATAAAAATATTTATTAGAATCAAACTCGGAACTTCATTGTGCAGCACATATGAATTGTTAACCTGTTCCGAGTTTTTTTTTGCTATGCGTGACGTAGCTTTCTTAATGTTTATTATTTATTAAAAGAGTCGGTTACAATCGCTTGCGACGTTCACTTCACACTTGTATATCTTAAGCACGTTGGAATTTTTTATGCGATCTACTAAGACTTTTAAGAATTCCAGTTAAGATATTATTTTATTTAATTCATTAATTAAGAGTCAATTAGAGTATTGTTCAACTATATGGAATCCATATTATGAAACACATACAAACTGATTAGAACGAATTCAAAAAAAGTTTTTAAAAATGTTATCTTTCAGAGATCATGAAGTACGATGACTTATTAAAACATAATAATATGTTAAAATATCACATCGCAGAACGTTGATGATTCGTTACGTTTGTATAAAGCTCAACAGACAAAATATTTTATATAAGTAAGTACGTCATAAAGAATTCATAACTGAGCTTACAATTTTTATATTTTTTTAAGATCTTAAATTTAGGTTTTGTATTTTGTTATTCTTTTGTTTTATATTTAGATATATTCAGTAATAAAATTTAATTAAAATTAAAATATATTTACTTAGTTCATTTTTTTATAATTAAAGCTGTGTTTATGTTTTTTTTATTATTTATTTATTTCAACACTACAGACGCTTGGTCCGTACCCTTTTTTACTTTATTATTATATCTAATTTTCTTATTATATATATTAATTACATTATTGTTTTTATATTACTTTATATTGTTAACTTTATATTGTTTTATAAAATTTCATTTAGATCTAAGGTGTTAAGCGAGCTTTATTATAATATTATATTTAACATTTTTACACATTACTAGTTATACATTTATAGCTGTATTTATGTTATAAGTTTAAGTTTATGAGCCTCTTTTTGTAGTTATTGTAGTAACGTTGGCTTCCTGATAAATAAATAAATTGTGCTTCACGCTGTTTCCCACACATAGCAGGGTAGGCAGATGGAACCTAGTGTAAAACTCCGTTCCCCACTTTCTGCCGAATTCTGGAGGCATTGCGTGTTGAGTGGCAGAACTCAACGCTGCGTCTTGCCTCGATACCAGAGCGAAGAAATGGAAATATTAATTTAAATAAATATTTCATATCCTCGAGTGGGATCGAACCCATAACCAGCCGGTTTTACAGTCACACTTTGTGCCTCTGCGATATGACTGGCCTCAAGTTTCATTCAATTTTAAACCTTATTTTCTCCATTACGTGTCAGTTTTTGCAATTTTGTTAAATTTCTTTTTCCATTCTGTAAGTGTAAAATTATTCTCTCTTTTTTTGTATATATCTTGTGTGTTAAATAAATTTGATCAATTTTTCCACATAATTTGGAATTTTAATTTTACTCCGTAATTAAATACATCAAATATTATTAAATAGCGATCAGCGAAAAACGATATAAAATTCTGTATATTAAAAAATATATATAATAAAGTGTAAATAAAAAATGTATAAAAATTATTGTATATAAAATAAATTAATAAATAATTACATTTTAGTACCTAGATATTGTAATTTAACCTAAAACGTTTTCGTAATCATAACTATAAAAGTAATCGTATTAAACTTACAACTGCTTATGAAGCATTTGTAACTAGTTACAGAAATAACTAGTTTCTGAAACTAGCTACGCGTGTGTCCGAAACTAGTGATAACTGGTTATGCTTAAAAGACGTTACGGCCCATGTTTACATTGAAAGTTACTACTGACAGCTGTCATATTCGAACTTGGCGATTGTCACACTATACAGACTATCTATAAGTATTAGTGCTGAACTGGCACGCTCGGATCGCCATAATTAAAGAACAACAACAACAACAACTATCTATAAGTAATAAAACACAATCTATATAGTTATAATACATAATATAATAAAATTGTAACTCATCACTCTCTGAACATGTAAAAAGGAGAAAATATTTTGTCTGTACGTTTATGCATGCTAACCTCAGAAACTGCTTAACTGATGTAATATAATATACATTTATTATTAAAACAAATATATGCGTTGTGTATGTGACTTTAAATATTAAGCATCACAAAATAGGTCACAGAATAAATATTCTTCCTCCCTTACGTAAAACAATCTTTAGGGCAATTCTGCTATACCACGATTTTTTATTCTCTAGTTGCATACTAACTGAATAGCTTAAAACATTTTTTGTTATGTATCCGACATGTTAAGACAACCTCCAAAATGTTTAACATTTCGGCATTTTTAAAAAAATAATAATGTACCTTCCTTATGTGAAACTGCCGGAGAAACTAAATAAATATATTCATCAATATTTATCATAAATATTTGTGTAGGAAACGTGTAAACATTTGAACGTAGCTGGGTTTGAACCCGCGCTTCTTGGAAAGTTTTCTTATATTATTGTGTCTGTACTCTGTATGTATATTTGAGGACTGTACTGACTGACTATTTCGGTGATTGTAAACACGACTGGAAATCGAATCCACAAGATTCGATCCTCACTCGAGGAAATGAAATATTTCAACTTATTCGTTCTGGCGTCGAGGCAACGCGCGGCGTAGAGTTTCGCCCCTCAACACACAATGCCTCTAGAATTCGCACAAATTTGGGAACGGAGTATCTAAACACACGGTTTCACACGGGTTTCTACCCTACTGTGTATCGGATACAGCGTGAAGCTCATTTATTTATTTTATATTTATGTATATTTGAACGTAATATGAACGTAAAGACAATGTTATATTTGAAAACTTACACCGTCGTTACTTTTTAACCGACTTCGTAAGAAAAGGAGGTTATCAATTCGACTGTATTTTTTTTATTTTTTTTTATTTTTATACGTTACTATAGATATGAAATTCAAAATGTTTGTATAATTTTTTGTAAGCCTAAGTTTATCTATTAAAAAGAGTTAAAATTTTACAATGTATCAACTCTAGAAGCAGCAATGTAAAATATAATTTATGTTTACATTGGGACCTGTAAACTGAACCCAAAATATAAAGGAATTTTAGTTTTTTGTTTTCAGAATATTTAAGGGCTCTCTCTTGGGCGTCCATGGTATACTTTTGTACTTTTATGACTACTTTTTAGGGTTCCGGAAAAACTCGGAAGCCTTGTAGGTAACTTTGTTGTCCGTCTGTCAGTCGGCCGAGAGCATTTATCACGAGGTCGAGAGGTATCAAGCTAAAAAAATTATAAAATGCAAAAGGTTTATGGTTTCTTGGAGTGGTTCAGAAAAAGTTTGTGTGTGAGTAAAGTGGGTCCTCTGTAAGTTTTGAGGACTCAGGGAGTTTTTATCTGATGTTAATTTCAGCTGGATACCATCACGCTATTTCGAAATGAATGGTTTTGACAGTCACGTTTTTACCTTTTGATGAACGAAACCCTAAAAATACTAAGCGTGTTTGTTTAGAATAAAAGTCAAATAATGAACAATTTCGTTATTACTTTTATTGGTATGGTATTTAAAAATGGATTTGACAAATATACTTTTAATTACAGCTTATGACTTAATATGCAGGTTAACCTAGGTTCGTTATCAATAAAAATTGGTTCTATTGTAGCCAAGCTTAATTTGTGGTTTGTTGCAATTGAAATCAATTTGTTATTCATGAAATTCACCATTCACATTGTTATGCCAAAATATACTTACATGGCATAAAATTAGATTTTCTGTTGTACTTTATGTTTCACAAATCTCCCGCAAATGGTACAGAAAGGCAGATGGAAGTTACGACCCTAAGTAAGTAAGTTAAGACCCTAACATTTATATGAAATAGGTGCTTTTCTTTATTTAAGGGATATGTTTGAGTTCACGCTAGTTCATTCAGACTAGGTTCAAAATTAACAGATTGAGATGCTCCAAGAATCTAACTCAAAAAATTCCGACGCAATCAAGTAAATTTTATGAACTGTGCAAGCCACTAAATTGTGGAATTAATAGTAGTTCATAATTAATATTTGATATTAAGCCGTCGAAATCTTTAAACATAAAAAAAACAAGGTTAATATTTATTATTTAAAGGATAAGGTGAACCTTATGACGGCATCTATATGTGGGTCATAATCAGAAAAAGTGTACATTTTGTGTCTTTTCTTGTCCCGCTACTTTGAATGCGTTTTAAAAATACAATTTTAAAGATAATTTAAATATTTGGCCATTTACGATAAATTTACTTATTAACTTAAAGATTTTTGTAATATTTTAAATGTATTATGGCTATTAATAGTATTTTTTGTTAGTTGCAAAAAACTTTTCAAAATTCTTCCATACAATTTTTCGTGTCCCATTCACCACTTTACTTTTTAAAAATTAATTTGTTACGAATGTTTATGGTTTTATTTGATTTCAGATATGTTTATATTACTTTACTTTAGGCAAAATATTAAACAAAAGTACTTTTATTGATATATTATTTAATAAATAATATATATGAATTAAGTAAATTTGTCCCAAAATATTGTCTTTTTTGTTACTCAGGGCTAGTAACGTACAATTAAATTATGAATGCAATTATTTTGGATGGTGTTTAATATTAGTTTTTATTGTGGCACCATAATTCTAAAAGTCAATGCTGTCGTAGCTACAACAAGTAGTGTTCTCGCAGCAGTTGAGGGGTTCAAATGTTTTAGAGGGAATATGTAAAATTACATCTCAGGGTTATAAACGGCTTTTATTTTGGTAAGTATTCTATAATTTCGTTTTCTTGTTTATGTTATTTGCTTCTTTTTACAAAATCTCAAAAAAGAACTTCAGTGCTTACACATGCAACACGTGGCTTATGAGCAAATATTTAAAAAGGTTAGAATTTCTCAGACTTTATTCTCAATTGCGTTATATTTCGTTACGTAACGAAACTGAGAAAATATGAAGCCTAGTTCATAATTACGTTACCATCGGAAGATATGTATATAAAAAAAAATTGCTGGCATATGAAAAAAATAATTGGTGACTTTTGATAACGTAAAGTAACCAAAAATAATGATTTTTAAGTTTTTTGTCTGTTTGCTTGTTTGTCTAATGTGTTTGTGCACGCTTATCTCAGAAACGGCTTAACCGATTTAGTTAAAAACATTTTTTTATTCTTCCTGAAATTAGTTGTGATTTTGTAATTACTATTTTTTTCTCTGGAGATAGTGAATTAATAAATATGTAGTTCAAGTGGGTGAAGCTTTTATTTAAAAACAAGTACGTTCTGTACTAGCGTTGTTAAAGATCTAAACAATAAACATAAAATATTATTAAATATCTATTGATAAATATTTTTTTATTTTCAGTAAGCGTCATGGCTCCTATGTCAAATACTGAAACACATAAAAGATATAGAGAACGTCTTAAAAAGACCAATCCTATTAAATATGAAGATATGCGGAATAAACACTTACAAAGAATTAAACTTAATTCCCGTGATAACGACTCAAATTTTGATATATTTTAAAGTGGATTTAATTTTATCATTAACTTTGTGATCTCTAACTAGAAATATAAGTTTATTACGTTACGAACTAGCATTATTATATTGTTAATATTGTCACTTTGTTATGTTTTCTTACATTTATAATCTGTTAATTCAACGATTGAATCTTTAAAATTTTAATTTGTGTCTCATTAAATAAAAACAACAGTAGTTTTATTCGTATAATATCCTTACATTGTTGTGTATAATGCCTTATATCATCAGTTTCGTAACAAACATTATCAGTGTTGTTACTTATCAGTTACGTTACGAATTCGAAAATGTCCACTTTTCTGATTATGACCCATGTACTATTCCTTATTTTAAATGGCATTATCATATGTATTGGTATAGTATAATGCTATATATTTTTCAGATATGTGTATTATGTTTATGTACGATGAATGATATCTACATAAGCATATTAATACTATTCGCTCTTTATTGCCACATAAATTTGCTAACCCAAAGGTTGTCTGGAAGAAATTGCTGATTAGCGATAAGACTGACTTTTGTGCATCAATTGTCCAACTATCTCCCTTGTGTGTTTCTTTATTTAAATAATTGTATACAATAAAATGTAAATAAAAAACAAGTAAGACACTTTATTCTCCACTTTCTGGCCAATCTAAAGATATTTCTTAATATTCACAAAACCAATCTAATAACTAATTCCGAATCTGGTCGAATTAAAAATAAAAGTTCATGAAAAATAGTTACTTAATTGCACAAAAAATAGGAGACAAACAACGAAAAGAGGATGTGTAAGGACAAATATTCCTTATTTATTGTTATTACTTACGAAGATAATTAAATATACATGTTAATAAATACATATACAACGTAATAAATTTAATAAATAAATATCTTTAGCGATTCATAAAATAAATCTAATAAAAATATCCCTTGAGAATTACCTGTCCCATATGTTTTCAATGCTGCCATTTGTAGCATTCCATTTGGGACGCTACTATTGATGTGTTTCATTGATTTTAAATATAAATTACTTTTTAGTTTTATTTAAATGTTTTTAATTTATCTGATTTTAATACTGTAAAATGTTTTTGCAGAATAGAACGATGAGTAGGTAGGTAGTATGTTTATAATAACGTCTCACGTATTATAGGCACGAGTGGGCAGGTGGAAAAATATGCTTCCTGTCTAGAATTTAAAAAAAATCAATTCTTAATTCCTAATCATCACAAGCATGCTCTCGTCCTTTGCTAGACATAGGTCTCTTTAATGACTGCTCACCAACCCTGATAGCCCCCGATATAAATACTATAAGTATAAATACTATAAGTAAAAACATGTTTTTATAGTACAAGTATTCGAAAATTCTCCAAAATTTCTAACGAAAGAATATTTATGTTCTTAATTAACTGGAAATAGGAAAATCACCGGCACTGCTACGGCATTACAATTTGTGTACGTTGGTGTTTGTTTAAATGTAGGTATATTTTTAGGTGCAATGAGGCCAACGATTACAGTGAACAGATGCCATAAATTTTTCGCAATTGCAACCTATAACAGGCTTATAAGAAATGTTTGAGATTCAATAAGGTATTTGTTTAAACTATAAATACTGTGATGCTATCTTTAGATAATGTGTTAGTGAGTAAAAATAAAAATTTATACGTTATCGGCAAGTACTTAATATGTAAAATGTAAATAGATTTTGTATACCATTTAAAAACCTAAGTTATTATTAAGAGTATAGCAATGAAATGTTACTAGTGTATTAATAAATTTATAGAACAGTTAAAAAAATCTTTGTAATAGTTGTGGAATTACTAATATGACTATGATGTCGGACGTTTAGACCTAAAACAAGAGTACTATGTTCTTTTATATCTTAAAACTAACTTTCTTTAATTTATAATTGACATAAGCCGTCAAAGACAATTTTAATAATAAAAGAAAACTTTCTTATAAGTGTAGATCAATTATATAATTAACTAGTGGACCCGATCGCGGAAACGCCCGCTTGAACTATACGAATATTTATTAAATATATTTATGAAATTATTTTCAGTTTGCGTTAAGCAAGCTCATTTTGGGTGACGTTTTCTTAAAACAACAAACTATGCAAGCCGTCGCTTAGCAACGACGACGACGGTTGTTATTAACATGGCGGAATAAATTGCATGTCAAATTAATAAGTATTTTAATATATTAGTATATATCGACAATATTATAAGTATGAGAAAAAAAAGGATCCTACATTCATCCCGAGACCCTCAAGTATCTCTATATGTGTATTTTATCACAATAGAATTAGCGGTTTGGCCCTGATTGCGTAAAAGATAGACAGATAGACAGAGTTACTTTCGAATTTATAATATAGGTATGGATTATCATCATCAAAAAAATATACATATTTATTTTACAGACCAGCGGACACACATGGCTTTTCCCGCTTTAACTGTACGAATAATAAAGCGGCTTAATGGAACCAAAGCCGGCATTGGAGTATTTGTATTTGGTATATCGGAAGTCGAATAGGGAGTCGGAGTCAAAATCGGAATCGAAATCTATACATATCTACAAGTTTTTGTTTTGAAGTATGTTCTATTAAATGGTGCGTAGAGCTTTTTCTGAAATTTAAGCTTACAGACTGACAGACGGACGGACAATAAAGTGTTCCTTTTTTCCTAAGAAGGTACGGAACCCTAAAAATCAAATTAATTCTATTTTTTAACGTTCTTTTCGTCCCACAAGACTAACATTACTTGTTCACGCTGACCGCCGCCATCGCGCCATATCCAACTGTAACTTCCGTTTGAATATTTCAATCGGAAGTTCCGGTCTATTGAAACCAAAGCGGAAGTTCCGAAACATCCCTACGTTATAACATACACCGCACAGCAATAACGAGTCACGTCCTTCTATGTTGATTGAGGTCTAGTTAGATTAAAGCCCTCGCTTTATTTTTTGTTTTTAAGAGTCTTGATGTAAATATTGAATCAATTATAGTTAATGAGAAATTAATATAATTTGTCAAAATATGATCAGTTATAGCGCAGGGGGACGAATGTCTTTATATTAGGTTCCCTCTGCCTACTCTTCTGTGTGTGGGATTTGAAGCTGAAGAAGAAGTTGAAGTATTAAATTACTTTTCGTATCCGGCTTGCTAATGTGTTAGTTTCGTTAAACACGCTAATCTCTAATATATAAAATAATCCACCTACATTATAATTTACGGCCGTCTGTTTCAACGGAATGCTTTAGTAATTGTAGTATAAACATATTTTCAACAAATTCAGTGCCGTCATAAGTCAAACATAATTTTTAGGCTAATACATAAAACGAATCGCACCTGTGCTGGTACTTAGTTTGGATATATTACATGGCGGACAAAAAATAGTATTGTCGTAACTTTTAATCTTTTATATTAGTTTACCGAAAAACCTTTCTGTCACACATATAAAACCAGAGTAATTTCCAGTCTCTGTTTAATTAAACATTACCACAGTATTACATATAAAATAGATTTAATTGTTATTACGATTTAGGTAGTTGGACTTTAAATATTTAGATTTAAATATACATATGAAATAACGTGAGATTGTGTATAATAATGTGTAACAGATAATATTTTAAACAATTTTTTATAACTTTAGATTGTAAGCGTCTGGAAAGTAAAAATTTCTATTTCAAAAAAATAATAATCTACAGACCTTCGGTCAAGTTTGTAGCGAAAGATACACTTGTATATTTAACGATAACTTAAAGCGAAATAAAGCGTAACACTTGGCACTCTAAGCTGTTTGTTCGTTTTCCCGTAAGCTATAGCTTCAAGATGGTCTCCTTTACAAAATAACAAATATATTTAAAAACTTACTGCTACTACTTAAACTTCACTGTTAAATAATAATAATATAGATTATATTATTGTATATCTACTAAAAGTTCTTATTAAATTTCACTCAATTTGTTCTGGAAAATTTTAAACATATATTTTATAAGGAACGCAATTTATCAAGTGTTAGTCCCTTAGGTGTGTAAGTGAAAGGAATAGCTTCAAGCAGTATCAAACATATAGCAGAATAGGCAGTTAGGTAGGAAACATATAATTATACATTATAATTTTGTTATAATAATAATAATTATTTGATATATAAATATTCGGAATATCTTTTCGTTTTCCCGTAAAGTTATCAGAAAAACAGTTGACTCAGTATTTGAATTAATTAAATTCTTTGAAATAGGCTAAGACGACATTTAGATTCAATGTCACGAATATTGACGATGAAGGCCAACGAGGAAATCTGCCTTATTATGTTCATAATAATTATTAAACTATATAGAGCTATTAAACTAGAAGCCAGTAGTAACGCAGGTTTACAAGGGTGCGACTGTTGTAGGTTCGATTACTATTCGAGGGAATTAAATAATTAATATTTTCATTTTCTCGCTCAGGTAACGATGTGATGTGTTGAGTACACGCAGTGCCTGGAAAATGAGAAGTGAAAGAGTCTTAATAGGAAATGAGTGTACTATGAGCATTGCCAGTTGATTGGTGGAACTCAACACCGCGTCACAAAGAAATGAAAATATTATTAAATAATAATTCATTCCTCTGTGTGAGAGAATTGAACCTACAATCGCCGCGTTTATTCAAATTCAAAATATTCTTTATTCAAATACGCAACTCGCAATACGCACTTTTGAATCGTCGAATGAACATATGAACAAAAAGCTACCACCGGTTCGGAAGGCAGTTCTGCTGAGAAGAGCCGGCAAGAAACTCAACAGTTTAGTTATAGTAACACGCTTGTGCCACTGCACCACAATGGCTTATTTTTTACTGCATAAATAGTGTAAGGTATCTGTAGCTTTGTCCTCTACATCTCGAGCTGTTCTCTCTGGTTTCTCGCTACGAATAAAGCGTGAAGATAAAAAAAAAGTAGGAGTTGTTTGAGTAATTTACGTGACATTATTGAAATATTTCATGGTAGACTCGTAAATAATATTGGACATGTCGTCATCCCTTCTATTATGTACATCCGGGAAAATGCCACTAGCTGTAATATGTCAGAGTAAAAGCAATTTGTTGAACAGAGCCCACGTTCAGGCAATGTATAGGTGGTACATTTACCCTACATCTATTAGACCGAAGAACATTTCTTATAATCTTATTTGCTTTAAATATATGTACATATATCCAATATCCAATTAAAGTGTAATTATAGAGTGTAGTTTTTTTCAGCTTCGCGCGCGTAGTGGGAGCCTCGTGTTAAAACACTTCCCTCTCCAATTTCCGCCGAATTCTGGAGGCATTGTGTGCTATTGGAGGAACTCAACCTAACTTAAAAATACTAATAACATCTATTAATTTTATATTCGTATACCTCAAGCAGCCACTAGTTAATGACAAATATCATCCAGCTGCCTATTGGAAGACTTAAAATTGGAAAAAGGCGTAAAAAAATCCCTCAGTTCTTTTAGTTAACAATAAACATGTATGCGAAATTATACAAACATCAAAAATTAGATACGTTGTTTCTGTATAAACTTTTATCTTCCAAAACCTTTCAATATTAGGGTCAAATGTTGATTCGATTGTTTATATAATTCGCATACTGAGAAAAATTTCCCAAAATTCCACTTTTGCGTCACAGTAACAAACGCAAACAACAATTTATATGAAAACAAAAAATATATGTTGTTTTATGTGTTATTATTGCCTTGTCAAATCTTATTATAATAAATGTATCCTAGGGAAGGTCTACTGTGACTGATAACAAATTTGGTACAAATCCTTGTTTTCATATAAACAAGAATCCTTATCAGAGGCAGGCCGAGGGACACATATTTAATGCATATTTCGTCTTATATTTTTTTTCGTCTTCCTTTATATATAAATTTATAAATAAAATATTACTTAAAAAAAATAAGTTAACATGAAACACATGGACGTCAAATTCAGCTACAAATTACTTCCACAAGTTTAGCTTTGGTACTTACAATTAGTTACACATTTGAAAATGTTACAACAGGTTGAAGATACAGAAAAGTTGGACTTTAATTAAAAGCTCTACGTTTGTTCTTCTAACACTGAAAAATTAACCAATATAACAAGATTATAAGGTGTAGAAGTTTTTTAATTATAAAATTTCGTGGTATGATAATCTGGAGGTTCGTCGTACCATAGAAGCCTTGTCTGATGGTCTCCGTTGCTTCAGTATTTGTGCAGAGTAGCTTCGATACGGTCGTCGCCTACGGCCCGCGTCTCCTTGTGTCTCTGAGTGTATTGTTCGATAACTACAGTATTCGGTCGGTTAAGTGAAATAAGTTATTAAATTTGTTAGTGTTGTTTTTTCATTATTACAGATCTAACATTAGGAAAAATATATTAATGTAAGTATTTTTACTTTTACTTTTACCTTTAGTTTAAGACTATTAATTTGGACTAAAATAATTTGGAACTAATAATTTGTACTAAAATAAATATTTTATAATTAATTAAAAATTGTTACAATAAATGGTAATAATTTCGCTTTGGTTGAAACTGTATTATTAAGTTACTTCAGTAACATTATTTATATTGTTTAATAATGTTAATTAAAAGTAATAATAATAAAATAAAATTGACGTAATTTAAATAACTGATATTTATAATTATATCTTAAGATATATTTTTACATTGTGGAAGCTAATAGAAATTCTTAAACTTAAACAAAGATATATAATATACATAATTATTAACATAATCAAAGTAGATTAGACAATATACAACTGTAACTGTACAGAAAATTTAATTTTAGATTTAAAAGTTTCAAATTTCAGGAAGTATAAGTACTCTTCATTTGTAATACGACATTACCAGGGTTACTTTATTTACTGTAACCTTATAGAGACGAGCATCATTAGCAGGCGATGAGGTGTAGAAAACAATGTTTTATATTGTATTTGATTTTGTTTTCCTCAATTATCTATGGGGAAAATAATTACGCAGCACGTGTATTTCATCCCCGTGGACATGAAATATCGTCGTTTTCGAAAACATACTGTTGTTTTTGTAGTAAACAGTGATAAACGTTAATAATGAAAAAAATTATTGATTATTTTTTTAATAATTTAATAATTTGTTTTCGATTTCAATTAATTGAAGTCCGCAAAGACGGTGTTTGATTAGATAGTTTCTGTAGTCTGTAATATTCAAATGTAGATTCACAAATAAATGATTTCATTCGAGTTTCACTTCCCAAATTGAGCGAAATTAATGGCTTCTGTTATCTAATTTGGGGAACTCAGACAAGACATATGATTTTAATCCATGCGCGCTAAGTCTTGAGTAAAACTTTGTATTTAAGTGGTAGTGGTGGTGGCGGTGTTATATAAAAATATATAAGGCAATTTATGTACACAATATAATTTTTATTTTAATTATATATTTTAATCTTAAAAGTCTTTATTATCAAGTATAGCATATTAAAAATAACATAATATATTCAATCTCATTGTGCATCTAAACGAGAGTTAAGAACTATAGAAATATACTTGCTTGACTTAAATATTAATAACCTATTGTGTTTTTACAGCATTTTATTCATTTAAATAAAAAAGTAACATTTTAACGTTAAAAAATGGTTGTGTAATATTATAGAACATATTCATTCGTTACAAATTTTAGGATGCAGTTAGAATTTTATGATGAGGCATTTCGCGCCTTATAAAAAGCTTGTCTGAATATTTAAGCTTTAATATCTTTTAAAATTTGACTTGAAATGTTGTTATTAAACATTCTATATTTTAAGCTCTTTCCTCTATGAAACATGCTTATAACATTTTAAATTAAAATTTTTAATTAATGTTGCCTAAAATTGAAAATTTATTGAATATTGACGAAGTATTTCATTATCAAAGGTTTTCTATGCTAGGCGTATACTATTATATTTCTTGTGTAGGTTTTCGATGATTATAAATTAGTTTATCAGCTACTTTATTTTAACTCTATAATATTAATTATTAATTTATTTATAAAAATAGTACAAAAACAAAGTATTTATTAAAAACGATATGCTATATTTGTACATATATTAAGAAAATTAGTCGACAAAAGCATAAACGTTGTTTTGGCTACGAGTGGGGCAAAGTAGTCGTGTTTAACAGTTGTAAATAGAGCGATTTATCTGTATGTCTGTTCGTGAAACGTCAAATAATATACAAGAGGGACTGCTACGGAAAAGTTTGTTTTCTTAAGGTCATTTTTTCACTGACCACAGATATTTTGTGCTATAATCTATAATCTAACGATAAAGGAAGGTAGTTATTGCCACTTTAAGCACAATCATATGAATAAAGATTTTATAAGTTTCTTCTTCCTGAAATGTAGTATTCTAATTATTTATAGCATTATCATATTGTAAGTTTATAAATTTACTAGGACACCTACCTTAATATAAAATATTTTAGGTCACCCAATTTAAAGTTTTACGACCAAGTGTGGTCTGGTATAAAATATTGGTAGAGCTGGTATCTGAAATTTTATATATTCAACAAGATAAACGACAACTAATTTCTATTCCTTTTTTTATATTATAAAGTAATATAACGATGTTATTAATACGTATAAATTTTTAAGTGTTTTTAGTGTTTATTTAAATACATTTATTTTATTAAGGTCCTGTTTATTCTAAAAGAAACTATTCAGGACTGAGACGAAACTTGTGAAAATTAACAAAGCTTTGTTATTAAATATTAATTAGGTATATTATTAAGTGATTAGTGAGTCAAGAAATAATTCGATTGTTTCTAAGTTATTGTTTCACTTCGTATTACTTGCTAAACAATTATTTAAAAAAAATCGTGTAATAGGACGTTTCATTTCTTAGGATTCCGTACTTCAAAAAGTAAAAACGGAACCCTTAGTCATCCTATCACTTGTTGCCTGTCTGTCAGCCCTCTGTCAAGACCATTTATCTTGAGATCACGTGGAAGTATCAAGCTGAAATGCTAATAATAATAATGCTGCTATTTAACAGGATATACTCGTATGCAATACTAAATATATACGAATAATCCTGCTAAGTATGTAGTTTCATTTAAATTTGTCAACTTTTATAAGTTGTGCTCCTTGACCTATAATTCTGATTGGTACGGAAGCCTCCTGGGCTTTCCTGGGCGAGTCCGACTCGCACTTAACCGATTTCATGTAATGACACATGTTATTTCATCGACTTTTATGAGGTTTTATCGATAATTCAACAAATTATTTCATATGAAATTGCCCGCCTTTAGAAATATTGCTCTGACGTCTATTATAATATAAATAAGGTAATTGTTATTTTGATTGCTTGTCATTCACATTAACATGGCTATAGTAATTGTTGAGTAGATAGTGGAATCAATATTAGACTTTTACTATGTCTTGGTAATTTTAAGGGAAATAAAATTTAACTTTATGAATAAACTTATATTATATTTAGTTATTAGTTCTTTAAATTTTAAATTATATTGTATAATAAAAATCTTGGAAATAATCATAATTATATCCCTTGTCCAATGTTAATTCTGTGCAATTATCGTTGGGTAGCGGAAATCTATAAAAATTTTGCTTCACAACTTTCCACAATTCTGCGGAAAGGGCGGAACGAAGTGTCTTAGCACTACGATTTCAGATTCCCACAGGCTAAAAATTACAGCATGATCATAATATGCTTTATTAAATAAATAATCATCCTCAAGCGGGCGAAACCGCGGGTGGTTTGGTCGGTAGTCTTAAAATAGAGTATGTTAGAGTTAAGACAGTTGTATTGTCTTAGCACGAATGCTCTCCCCCAAATCTTTTCGCAAAGCCTGAGAGCTTTCCAATGCCTGTCTAAAGGTAAATAAAAGTGATAGAGAAAAGTCAGAGGTACATTTAAGGAAAAAACTTTATTTACTTTCTCTCTACTTTTGTGATAAGTATTTAGAAATACGGATATGTACAAGACATTCATTTTAAAATATTTCATGTTTATATATCATATTTAAAAAGAACAGCTACGAAAAACGTCTTTAAGAAAGTTTTCTTAATATAATGGCTACAAGCGTGAAAGTTTCTGTCAAAACTACTACCTCATTTGAGACACAATTCGCCCAAAGATTTTGCAAACAATCTCCCAGAGCTAAATAAGTTATGCGCAAGTCGTCGTAACTCATGAGGTTCACATGTCTGGAATCATAACATACATTTTCATTTTACAGAATTTCAAACAAGTAAACAAAATTTGAGTTTCTTCTTTGTTATTACCAAAATTTACGCAACTTTATTTTTATTAAGCTATAAAAATTAAGTTACAGTTTATACGTTGTTGTCTTTTCATTAAATAATTTATGTAAACAAGTAATTTTAATCGGTAGTCCAAATGTATTTTTTACAATTATACTCTAAAACTTAACTAAATTTACTAGAATTGACTAACATGTTGTATTATTACGTAATGTCAGGGTTCTAAGCCAAAATTTTCCTCCTAGAAATAACCTTCGAGGAGAAAGTAGATGTAAATAAAGCTCCATTGAATGTCATGGAAATCGCTTTATTCGCGTTATTAATCAATCCACCTAAAGCACTATTGTAGAAAGAAAACGGGCCTAGTCCATATCACTAAGAACCGTAGAAACATATAATCTTAAGCTCAAATCTGCCAAAATTTTGAAAATATCCAAATATCTTTCTGATTTGAGAAAAAAATCATTAATGTGTCTAGTTCATTTAAGACCCCTATTCAAGCAAAGACCTGACTTCCTTTCAACAATTACGATTTATAGGATTTAAACTTTTCCTTTTCTCGCTCCTGTTACCTCTCCTTGTTTCTACTGGTATTTGTTGTATTGAGTAGAGTATAATAAAGAACAAAATGTCTGAATTATGAATATTAAGAAAATTCTAAGACAAACTTATGAGAATAGATTACATTTATATTTATACATATATGTATATTAAAAGATACACAACTGTTTCATTATATTTTTTCAAACTTCTCGTATTGCAATAAGAGTTATTTTAAAAGCTTTTTTTACATTACCGTTTTCGCTTTTGTGGCGGTGTTGCTGGAAGCGAGAAATTAATTTATTCCCAATAGCTTCTTTGTAAAACAATTAAATCGGGTAAAGCTCAAAACAATATTCCATTGAAAACCTCAAGAGCTTAAAATAAAACCTTTATGTATTTAATATTACTTCTAATATTACAGAAGCCGCTTAATATTTTTAAGGGTTTTCAGAATTACATTGAATATACTATGTATAAGCAAGTTCATTGGTTAATATATTATCTAGGTACAAGCTTACTTCTTGTAAGAAAGATGGTTTAGAGAAGACTTAACAATGAGATTTTTTTTAACAGCATCACGCTGTATCCCGCACTCTGCAAGATAGGCCTGGCGAACACTTAAGTTATAACTTAGTTTTAAAATACTCCGTTCAACATTTTCCTTCGAATTTTGGAGGCATTGCGTGTCGAATGGTGAAGTTCAATGCAGAGCTTCGGCTCGACACCAGAGCGAAGAAATGAGAATATTACATATTTCATTTCCCCAAGCAAGAATCGAATCCACAACCTGTCGGGTTTACAGTCACACTTAGCGATCCAGCATTACGATTGGCATATTGAGAACTCTGAGATAATAAAATAAAACTCTTGAAGTAGCGTGGAAAGCGATGTGATGTTTATAGTGTTTAATCCCTTATTACTATATAAAAATGTTTCTTTTTTCTTATTTTTTTCTTTAAATCCTTAAGAGTCTAGCTGGTTAAGCTGTAATATTATAATCTTGTTTAGCTTATCTGCATACAAGTTTCTTTATTAAGACTAGACGATCTTAGCTGTGTTACATGGGCGTAAATCTGTAGATAAGAATAATTTAGGTTTATACATTATATAATCATGTTTTTATTAAAAAAAACTTTTTAAAGCCAATCGTGGTGCAAGGGCACAAGTGTGTTGTTGTAAACACGACGGTTGTGGGTGCGATTCCCACTTTGGGGAGTAAAATATTATTTTATTAATTTCCTCGCCTTGGTAGCGAGGCAAAGCGCGGCGTTGAGTTCCACCACTTAACAGGCAATGCCTCCAGAATTCGGCGGCAAATGGGTAACGGAAGTGTCTTAACACAAGGTTGCCAGATTACCTTGCTATGTGCAGGATACAGCGTGAAGCTATAGTAATAAAAAAGCTTTTGAAAAAACAAAACTTTTTTGTTTTATTTATTGTAGTAAGGCTTTGTAGCGAGCAAAAATAGAGATTGAGGGTTCGTGATACAGATTCTTAATTAAATACTGGTAAATATTTAAATGATTTTCTAATATCTAATATAATTTGTAATATAAAATATTCTTTTCTTATCGCCTAGTAAATATTTCCAGTAAAATGTTTAAATATAAAATGGAAATATAATCTGTAATCTAAGCATAATAAACAGATATGTATTCTGTATTGGATAGACATAAACAAGCGTTACGTATAAACGTACTCATACTCGTAATATGTAAAATAATCCCGTGTACATAATATCTGCTACTATTATTTAAGGATCACAAAAGACCACCACGTTAGACGTTGGTGCTTCAGTACTTGACAAGGGTTATGTTAATTTGGTATAAAATATCTGTACTGCTTTAATATACCATGCTATACATCTTAATTAAATTAAATTCTTCTGTACGTGTGTTTATCACCTTCCTGCTAAACGATTATGAGATTTGAATAGATTTTTTGTTTACATTTTATTGAGTCCTTGGATTACATTTTATTGCTTGGAAATATAGGTGGACCCGGGGTGTTAAGTAAAAGCTTTCTTATAATGTAAATAAGTAAGAGTAAATAAGTTTTAGCATAATGTTACTATTGAAAACGTTTATAAGTAATGTTATAAACAATTCCCGATTTTCTTTTAAGATATGCAGATTACCCTACGATAATTTTCTTTTAACATTGGGCTTTTGAAATAGTATAAATTAAGTGTTAAAATTATCAAGATTGCGAGCTACTGTTCTACTCATGGCGCTTTACTGTGCTCTATTTATGGTACAAGGTCTCTTTTTAGATGTTAATATAAGTAAATTAAATTTACAAGCGAACAAATTGAAATGTCTAGTATGGAAATTTAATAGTAGATTAAATATTGGAAAGATAAAAATGAGATTAACTATATTTTTTTAAGGTTTACCTACATATTTCTTTAAAAGTTTAATTAAATAACAATATTAATATTTAAACTTCAATAACACGAGCAATCAAGCCACTTTAAATCTTTGGATTCCGTCATTCCATCCGTCACAGTAGAGAAGTTTAGTCAGAATTAACCCCAGATTTTATTTGAATAATTTTCTATTTGCGGGAATTACGGAAAAAAAGCTTACAATGGCTTTCTTTTTTGTAATTGCCGTAAATGTACTAAAGTAAAATATTATATTAAAAACGCCATTATGGTGGCAATGTGACCTCTGATTTTAACGTAATGGTCCCATTTCCGATGATTTTGATTTCCTTGTTTCGGTAAATAAAATACGGCGTTAAGCTCCGTCACGCCAACTGAGTGACTCAACGATACTAAAATAATATTTATAAATATTCTGAAGGCATATTTATTTAGGGATTTATGTGTAAAGATATAGACGGAACTTTTGGAAACTTTGTCGAACTAAATAATCTTATTAATGTAACAAGATTATATTCTTCAGATATAACCTCTAATTATAGCTACCTTGTTGCTTTTTAGGGTATATATGAATATATATATTATTAAATATTTGTATAATATATGTATAATTTTGTTAGAATATTATTATTCTAATTTTTTTACTCTGCCGTTATAATTTTATTTATATTAACGGTTGCCATGAACACAAATATACGAAAAAAAAAAGTCTTTAAACCAGCATTTTACTGTAAAAGTGGATATTCAAATATAAATTAATTTGAAATTTTAACTCACTCATAAGTTCACAAATTAATATCGTACCATATGTGAATGAAGATTGAGAGATTTAAAATCGTAAATACTACTTACAAATCAGAAATATCAGAACATATTGTATTAGTGATATTTAAAGTTATTTGTAGTATAATTAAAGGACTTCAGAAAATTCATCATGAAAATACGTACGAAGCTAGTCGGCGTTCTTAGTAATTGTAGCAATGAAAGTCTCTTATTTGCGTCACAGATACGAATTAGCATTCTTTGACTAAAATTTCAAGTGATTATGGAAATTAAGAATTAAGTCTTTCAAATTTTCATACTTAAAATGTAATTTGATATTCGACATTTCTACATATATTCATCTTCACAACTAAATGTCAATGAACTATTAATGAACGTATTATATATTATTATATACTTTTTTGTCATCCCATTTATAATAGAATAGGCAGGGGGGGTCTAATGTTTAGGCACTCTTCACTTATCGCCGAATTCTGTAGGCCTTTGCCTTGAACACCAAACCGAAGAAAATGTAAATATTAAATATTTCATTTCCACGAGTGAGAAACGAACCCATTACCTGTAGTTAACTATTTTTACAGGCCTAAACGTATACTTGTTCAGATATTATAAAAAAAAACCGGTCAATTGCGAGTAGGACTCCTCCATCGAGGTAACAATTTTTAAAAAACTAAATGTGTCTAAATCGTACCACCGTTCGTAGCGGATATCCAAAATATTAAGACATATTCTTTTTCAAACAGAATATATGTTATTTTTAGTGTAAATATATTACAGCTGCTGTTAATTAAGATTTTATTGTATAATAAAATTATCTAAGATAAAATTTACGTTTCAAGGTGATACAGAGTGTAGCGTACACACATGCTATGTGAGCTTTATATAACTGAGTATTGCAAAACTTTCTATTGAGTTGAAGAGCTTACAAATTAATTCAAAAAGTTTTGTGACGTTTTTAATGTAAATAATATAATAGTTATATAATATTTAATTTTCTACTACTTTATAATTATTATGAAATACTCTAAGTAAATTAAATATTATGATATAATTATTATTATCAGAAAAGAAAATGTCCACAAAATAATACGACGACTACTCTATTATTATTTTGTGGACATTTTCTTTTCTGGAGTTTTATTTTGGTTGTTACCGTATTTGTACAACATAATATATTATTTTAAACAAACAACATAAACGTAATTTTATGTTATTATTATATAATTTATATACAATACATATTTTTAACTAAAATATGCAATGTCTTTATGACATACTCCACATCAAAGACTCTGTTAAGCAGAATAAATAATGATAGAGACTAACCCTTTTGGAGTCTTTTGGCTATGTTTGGCAACTTTGTAACCTTTACTTAATTCGGGATTATTTAAATATTTTCGAGGGTACACACGCGCACAACTTTTACGGAAAATAAGCACAAAAATAACTGGAGGAAGATTGGAAATAAAAATGATAAAAAAATAATTTTTAAATTAAATCTAATTCCTTTGTAGATAAATATTATAAGGATTTTTTGTATAAAACTTAAATCCAGTTCATTTAGTTATTAAATCAAAATTAAAAATGAGCTTCACGCTGAATCCCGCACACATCAGGTAGACAGAGAGAATCTAGTGTTAAGACACTTCGTTCTCCACTTTCTGCCGAATTCTGGAGGCATTGCGTGTTGAGTGACAGAACTCAACGCCACGACTCCACAGCGGAGAAATGGAAATATAAACGTAAAATAAATATTTCACTTCCTCGAGCGGGGATCGAACCCATAACCGTCGCGTTACTGTCACACCCTTGTGGCACTGCACCACGACGATCTTAATTTAATTATTAAAAAATGTAATTAGTATAGATAACAATATTTAAATGACTAAACTAGGTATATTCAAATGTTTTAGTTTTAGTCTTGAAGGTAGCATCTGTTATTTACTATATAATCTCTGTTAAGGAGCGAAGCGATGTCAGAAATCACAGAACAATATTTTCCATGTCACTGCAAGTTTACAGCTCGAAGTAATGGTCCGTTTATTACCGTCGAGCTATTTTTGTTTCCCATTAAAACGGTTTGTTTTTTCTAAAGTGGTGATCGCGTCAACAGATTTCATACGTTTACAGCTTTCAATTTGTTTTACATTGGCCAGGCAACATTACACTTTTGATTTTGCTACGAGAAATCTTATATTGTTGTCATTTACATACTAAATAAGTTTAAAATTTAATAAAAAATAGTTAAATAACTTTTCGTATAATTCATGTTACTCTAATATAAAACTACAAGAGAATTTTGGAAAGTACTTTAGGTATAGAATCTAATATGAGCATAATGATAAGTTTTATTTAACTTGTATCCAACCTTCCCAACTATATCTCAAGAAGACCGTACCAAGACGTTTGCGTTAAGGAATATACTTTCGACAGCCAATTTCAACGTAATATCCAGAGTTCTTAGAAATTCTATTACGTGCATAGATACATACCGCCCTGTGATAACTGTATTATTATGTGATGAAATTTTATATAGTTATATTTAGACGTTATTCGTGGAGCAATGAAAAGCGTACGACTGTAAACTCGGCAGGTTGTGGGTTCGAGTCCCATTTGAGGAAATGAAATATTTAATATTTTCATTTCCTCGCTCTGGTAACGACGCAAAGCCCGGCGTTCAGTTTCGCCATTCCACGATTCGTATTGTACCACAGAATACAACAGAAAATGAGAAACAGAAATGTCTCAATGAGAAATGTGTGACTTAACACTTACTTCGCAGGTTTTCTCTGCTATTACAGGAAATAACATGAAGCAATTAAAAAATATATTATATATAAAAATATATAAGAATAATATTTTTAAACAAAAATCTATTTAAATTTACATATTAGAAATTATAAAAATATAAATAATAATGATCATGTCATTATTACATAAATTGCTCTCATTAACTAGAGTGAAGTGTGATAACAAGCCTGCATATTTCACGAGCAGATATAAATTATTTTCAGAATGTACCTAAAATTTCTATAAAACAAGCAATTCCGGATGTTTACGTGTTATAATTCATTAATAAAAGTTATGTTCATTTTTCAACGCGATGCGTCACATTGGCAGTTGTTTAGGCCAGATAAAAATATGTAGCAAATAGTTTCCGTTCATCGCTTTCAATTATTAAGCATTGAATAAAAATCTGAGAATATTTTCACTAAAGCACTTAGCACTTGTAAATTTCGTATTCGTATAAAAAAAACGAATGAAAATTTAAAGGATTTTATTAAGAAGCTTAAGAACTACTTGAAATCTTTTATATTATGTGATATTTCATAAAATGTTATTAAAAATCAATAATATTAAAGTAGATACTTATGTTTCAATAAAAGCTTTGATCTTAGCCATCGTACTTAAGTATCATTGTTCATTTGAATACTAGTTGTAGCTCGCAACCCGATGACCCTATCTTATATTATTACAGTAAAATAAGTGAATTATAAGCAAAACAAAACACCGTACTACATAAGCTAAATTAATGTAACACTCAAGCCCTATCAAGAAAAATCCAACGACGTATCGCTAATTAAAATCTATTCACTGGTTTAACAGTTACAAGGGAACTAACATGCTTACATACATATATTTATATACGCGCTAAAAACAGAACCCACCTTTTGTCTTTCGCTGTAGTTGTATAAAATTCCATCACGCTGAACAAGTTTTCCTATTAGTTGTACTATTTATTAGTTATGCTATTTCTATTTCTATATATGTAAGTATGTAAAACTGCAGCTGATATATTAGTCCTGCAACAGATATTTCATATATTTAATTGTTAAGTCTATGAAAGTTACCAATCAAATAAATAAAAATTAACTTCACGCTGTATCACGCAAACAGCAGAGTAGGCAGAGGGAATCTAAGTAAGACAGTCTCCACTTTTCGCGGTCATTAGGTCAGGCGAGGCATTAGGTTTTGAGTGGCGAAACTAAACAGCACACTTTGCCTTGTTATTAAAACGAAAAACTTTACATTTAAATATTTTTCCCCCAAGTGGGAATCGTATCCACTAACGTTGCAATTAAAGTCGCATGCTTGTGTCCCTGCGCCACGACGGCCTTTATTATATACAGTAAAAATGAAAAATATAATTTTTAAATGCTAACCATTTAATCTTGTGTGAAGATCGTATTTTTCTAATGTTAGAAACTCGAAAACACTGTAAAGGAAGCTCAAGCTTTGACACCTTTATTTTCAATTTATTTCTTATTTACTCGATTGAAACTCTTGGTCGAGTCTGCTTTTAAAAAGAACATTCTATCAGGAAAAATAAGGTAGAAAATTGATCATATTGTGCGAAGTAATTAAATTGAAAATCAGTAAAGACAATGTTTTCCTTCTGATCCGGTGCTTAATGGAAGTTTACTGGTAAGATTAGATAGCGTTTTCAAAATCTCGTTAAAGATCTATAGAAACGCTTTTCTTCAACAAAGTACATACTTGCACAACGTTTTATATGAAAATTTTACTTTTGTTCATGAATTTACAACATAAAATTAACAAAATTCTAATATTAAAATAGAAGGTAGTGTTAGAAAAATAGAAGCTATTTGTTTCATTAAATAATGTAATAAAATACGAAATACGAGCCCCAACAAGCAGTTAAAAAAATTCAAAATATGTACTATCCGTATTTTAATATTATATATTGTAAAATACTTTAGATTTTTCAAATAATAATGGCAAGTATATTCACCAGAGCTGCCGTTTACATTATGTTTACGAGTCCACACATTTGTTATCTCGACGGCTGCAGGGACTCTATTATAACTGTAATATGAAGTCATATTATACTGTTATGTGGAAGTCCATCCAATACGTAGACCTGCGTAAGGAACCAAGATATACGTAAATCTACTTGTTTAATAAACATCAAATTAAAAGTAAATATAAAAGAAATATATCATTTTATTGTAAACATTTTGAATATAAATATTTAATAACCAGCTTTATATTTAAAATTCGTTGCGGAAGATTTTTCGCGGATTAGAGAATGATTGCGTTATTCTATTGTTAGAAAGTCTCTATATGATAATAGAATAGATGCTTTTTTAAAATATTTAATTATTTTCTTTTCCACAAATTTATATATCTCAGTGTTTAATTTATCTAAAGCTAAGTCTGTATCCGTAGTTTAATTTTCCGGGTCAAAGTGCCTTAGTCATCTCATCTCTTGACGGTGATCTGTAGTTTTCCCAAGTCCCATCTGATTGGTTACAATAAAACAAATTATGATCCCTTAGGGGCATCTACGTATTGGGTCTATATGCCATCTACGCACATCTACGGATTGGGTCCTTGTGCCATCTTTCAAACTTGGACTAGTAGCTCTGAACCCAAAAACATTAAGGATTTGCAGAATAGTAATAAAATTTGGTAGGTTCTTATGTAATAACGTCACCGCAGCAGCTAAAGATTTGACAGTTTTTAAGTGCATGTTAGGTTATATCTACCTCTATATATACAAAAAGAGAAGTTCCCATTGACTGAGGTAAGACGCGTGCACAGCCGTAACCGCTGTGCGTAGAAACGTGAAATTTGGACAGATGTTTATTTTTGTAATGTGGACCCACTAAGGAGGGCGAAGCCAGCCATGTCCGCTAGTTAATTTATAAATACCTAACTTTATCTAAAGAAAATAAAAAACAAATAAATTCTAAATAAGATTTTGCTACTTTGGGATTTTTTGTTGGCTTTTTGTTGACGCAATTTTTCAGTGCTACGAATCTACGCATTTTAATGTGTATATTATTTCCGGAGTGAAAGGTTTTTCCAAAAAACGATAATGTACAAATACCTATGAGGCACTTAAAACTCTTTTTAAGTGCAGGCTTTTTGTATAAAATGAAAACCTAACTTGTTCTTAACAATCGCCCAAACCCCAACCTAAAATTTAAATTTATTGGTACCTAAAATCTAAATTTAATGTATACAAAGACCTTCTAAGGTCTAATTTGATTATTGATGTCCAGCTAGACATCACATGTGGCAGTAATAAAGCTTCATTACTGTCATATGTGCTTAATTTTGGATAAGCATTCGACTACATAACAAGCTTGTTAGAAACACATATTGCCCATGCTACAACTTGCCCCGACCCTTTAACACTATAAGTTTTAGTTATTAATATTGTAAATTTTCTACTTCTACCTTATAAATGGTAGTGATGCCGATAATATTTTATTTAATATGTTAAAAAAGACGAAATAGGATACTATACAAACATTTTTTACGTTCTCTTTTTCTTCATAATAATAATAATCAGCTTCACGTTGCACCCACACAGCAGGGGGCTTAGTGTTAAGACGCTCCGTTCATCACTTTCTGTCGAATTCTGGAGGGATTGCGTGTTGAGTTGCAGAACTCAACTCCGCGCTTTCCCTCGTCACCAGGGCGAAGAAATGGAATTTCACTTCCTCGAGTGGGGATCGAACCCACAACCGTCGCGTTACAGTCACACCCTTGTGCCGCCACGACAGTCTCAGTTTCAGGCCTTTTTCTTCATAATATCATTATTTAGTTTTACAACAATATTGTAACCTTCTTAACATTGTCTTACTTTGGAACTTATATACATATATAGATTTATACAATTTTACATAAGAATATTCCACATACTGTTCAAAATATGTCAAACATATCCATGTTACCAATCATGACAAGGAAAAACGTGTAATGAATTGTTAGTACCCATATAATAAAAAAACAACAACAAGAATTGTTACTAAGAGAAAAATAAGAATTCGGAAAAGTTATTTTTTTATTATTTAAAGGCATTATCTTTATTTTTTACCAGAATGTTTCAGTTAATATATATTATTTTCTCAATAAAATATTGCTCTTTAAATTCTCTATTCCTTTCGCATTCACGCCGTACTAAGACTCCGGTGCTATCTTTGGCATTTTAAATAAAATATTTCTTCGTGCCTAGAATGGGCGTAGCTTTCTTTTTATTAGCTTTATAATGTTAAATCTTATATATACGTTATTATATTAGATTTATGTTATAAAACCTCCTTATGTCTTCAATATGTTATGAAGTGAAACAATTTCTTTTTTTTTCTCCTTTATTAAGCGACTATCAACAAACAATATTGAGTACAGTAGGTAATAATAATCTAGATTTAAAATAATTATGTATAATTGCACCTTGATTCATTGCATTCAAAGTAAATACCTACATACCTAAAAAGTGCACAGTATTATAGATTTATAATATATTAAATCAGTAACAGCAACGCTGTATCCCGCACGCAGCACTATGCTGCGCAGAGGGACCTTAGTGTTAGGACACTCCGTTCCTCACCTTACACCGATTTTTTTCAAGGCATAGCGTGATGAGTGGAGGAATTTAACACCGAGCTTTTGTCTTGGTGCCAGGTGCCAGAGCGAAGAAATGAAAATATTAATATTAATAAATAATATAATTCCCTCGAGTGGAGATTGAACCCACAACGTTACAGTCACACCCTTGTGCCGCTGGGTTACGATGGGTCTATGATTTATACTATATAAAACATATTAAAATTTATCAAAAATAAAAATATTACATTATTATATTATTATAAATATACCTCTTGGTAAAAATATAATCTTATTTAATCTACTGTGTTAATGTACATCGAAATATCAGGTTAATTCTAAGAGAACATTGAGTATTACTGTTAATAAAAATAAATACGCTTTCCACTTAGGGTTAACGATAATTAATTAGAAGTAGGAGCTAATAAATGTCTTCAATAATTTTCCCTTTAACTTTCACACTAAATAGCTAATTATATAATAGTATTTTTATACATGTTATATAGCACATAGCAAGGTAGGCAGAGGGAACCTAGTGTTAAGAAACTCCGTTTCCGCCGAGTTCTGGAAACGCCGTGTTTTGCCTCGATACCAGAAAGAAGAAATGAAAATATTAATTTATATAAATATTTAATTTAATTTAAAATTTTTAAAAAACTTACGATCATTGGTGCTTGTCGGTTACTGTTGCCATTACCTTATGTATGTGTGTGTGTTTAAGCTTGTCGAAATAAAATCAATAGTATTCAATAATCCTATATATTAAAATATATATTTTAAAATACTAAGCAAACAATTGTAAAAATGTTTATTTATAATCCCGGTATATTCCATAATTTATACGATCCGAACACGTGTGGAAAATTTTCAAGTAAATCGGGCGGTAATTTGCCGCCTGATTTACTTTAATATATAATAAACAAATAAATTCGGAGAGTGGAGAGTGAGTGTCTTAACACTAGGTCTCCTATCCTGCTATGCGGGAAAATTGTGAAGATGTTTTTATATTTGTTGTTGTTGTTATTATTATCTTTAACACATTTTTACTACTATTGGATTCTTTTATAGTTTATTAACTTTATGGGCACGAGTCTTATAGCATATAAGTACTAAATATGTATGTATCCAAAAATACTATTTTCCGGTCTGGTTGAGACTTCGGCTTTTGTTATCCACCACGCATTAATTATATAGTATACGAAAAACATAATTGTGTATGACCGCTTTCTCTCTCTCTCTGCTCTCTGATAAATTGAAGATATAAAAATAAGTATCATAACTCAACTTATATTTACAACTATTTCGTGTTACTTTCTTGCTCTCTAATGTTTTATAGTTTTAAACAATTTAAATTTTCAGCTTTTGCTTGATTTTTTATTTTAAAAATATAATTTAAAAGTGTATAATATAATAGAAAAATATGTAATTTAAAAATAATAACATATTTTTTTCTGTTAAATATATTATTATTTTTAAATTACATATTTTTTCTGTTATATTTACAGATATCATTTATTATTGAAAAATACATGAGTAAGTGAGTGAGTGTGTATGTATGTGTTTTTCGCAAGTGTACCATATAATGTTTCAGCCAAAGATAACAAGCTATCTATTTTAAATAAAGGTTTTACGCTTTTATTTAATGTGAAGAAAAAATATAATATGTAAATACATATGGTATTTGTCTCATATCTCAGAAAACTATTTGTTTCTTTGTAGGTAAAAAAATACCCTCCATTAGCATCAATACTTATCTATTTCTCTACCAATTCAATTCCATTCAGTAATTAGGTTTCATTTACTTTTTTGCGAACACTGCTTTGTCGCATCGACCCAAATATTTGAGGGCAAAATTCTACTTCAATCCTACTATTGCCAGAAGGCTGAAATACTTGATACAATTGGGATACTGTGAACTATAACGACGCCATTCTAGAATACTATGAATTCTTGCTTTAGTGACTGTTCTACAATTGTTATTTGTTACCACTGTTACAATTTCTAGACTTATCTAGGACGCCTATATCTACGGGTACTTTTGTAAGCTTTTTTTACTTGTCGTTTTAGTTAGGGTGTGTAATCTTGCAAGCTCAATTTGACTCACTTCCCACTGACCCATTGAGCTGAAAACAGATACGAGTTCAATTCTGGTGACAATGGAATTACATATAAACAATATTATTTAAAAAAGTAAATGAAATAATAATAATTAAAAAGTTATACTATGAAAATAATAATCTTATGAAAAGATTGTGCTGATATATATTATTTATAATTATATACTTATCTATAAAAGCTTGTAGCGCATATAAAAACGAAATAAAACTGTGTGAATTTCTTACAAGATACAAGATATTGCAATTATTATCTTTCTCGCATATCTATATAAATAATATCAATGACTACAATAATTTCATATAATTGACTGACTTTTTGAATAATTTTTTTTTTTAAAACAAAAATATTTATTTTTCATTAGTATGAGTAAAACAAATTTAACTTTACATCTCGAATAATCTTTTTCTGTACAACTTTTTGCAAATAAAAGTTTTCAATGTTTTAACTTAAGATAAACTTTCCGGCTTAGATGTAGTTTACCTGCTACCTAAATTGAATTTACGAGATAAGGTTTGGAATTAACGTTAAAAGTACATACTCGTATGTATATAGATAATTGGAAGGAACAGCCTTTATAGGCTATGTTCGCTTGATAGATTAAATTGTCTATTTCAAATATGTTCCACTAATAACTAACTAACTTTTAATTCTTCAAAAATAATAATACCCGTATATACTAACAAAGCACCTTAATAAAAGAAAACCACAGGACATTGCCAGTACTTACGAAAATCAAACATAAAATAACTAATTTTACGATTCTGTCCAGCCACGAGACTTTTTGTTGGTCTTTATGTTTTCAAATTAGTTAAGACTCATAACAAGGAGCAGTTGGTGAGACTGTAAATCTTGGTAAGTTCTAAACTGTATGCATGGACTGTCTCTTTACGGTTTAGCTTGTTCGAGTATGCCATAAATGGATCTCAGAGTAAACATGGGCCAGTACAAACAATGTAGACATTTAAGCACTTAACAGTATACAACCAGATGGACATGCGCTCTGCATCGTAATGTCTGATGCCATCGGTTTTGGCACTCTAACCTCTCAATCACTGATACCTACGATGTATCTAAATGTAGATATAGATATAATATGTGGTATACTTTGAAAAGCGTATGTTTTCGTACATTATTTTGTATGTTAAAAAAAGTAAATTAATTTTTTTTCTAGCTTAATGCTGTAACCTAACGTTAACATACTCCATTCCTCACCAAAACCTTTTTCCGCCAAACTCTGGAGGCATTGCTTGATGAGTGGCGGAATTCGACGCCGCGCTTTCCTTCCATACTAGACCGAATAAATATTTCATTACCTCGAATAGGAATCAAACCTACAACCTGTCGCGTTTACAGTTACAGTTACAGTTTACACGCTAGTGCCCAGGCGCCAGTTCTGGCTATGATATATTATGACACGGTGCTCTTAGAGTCGTGGACTTCCTCACAGGCAGCCACATAGTGCTTGCATTTCCTCAGAGACAGAGTACCCTGTTCCCTACCCAACCGGTGTCGCTGTAAAAGCCAATGGGGCTAACAGCATTAGCAACAGGCTCGAAAAAAAATGAAAAAGGACATTTATGAAAATTAAACATTGCATTTTTTCTTATTTGTATAAACATGAGCTTAACATACAAACAACTGTCCCATATATACAATACTTACACATATATGCCTATTTACATGAATGTGCGACTGACTGGTCTGCCGCAATATTATTAGCATTTTCCCTACGCTTGCAGGAAAATAAGCTCGCGAGTTTGATGTTTTTTATGCAATTTGTGAATATGATTTCGAATAACAATGTGTTTATTTATTTTTATTCTTTTTTTCAGCTTCACGCTGCATCCCGCATGTAGCAGGGTAGGCAGAGGGAGCCTAGCGTTCTCCTCTTCATTTCTCTTTTAAATTTAAATTGGGTTATATGCTGTACAGAATTTTTTTTAGCTTAAAAGAAGGTATATTATGATAAAATTCACAACAGCAATGTTTATGAATATTTTTATTTGTTTTAGTTATATCTTATTATATTTTAGTCATAATTTATTACTTTTATCATTTTTTTCAAAGAAAAATGTTAAATCAAAAGGAAAAGGCTACTTACCAAATCTATTAAACTCGATTTAGTTCCAAGCAATAAAATACACTCTTCAAATCGGAGGGATAATGGAGATGAATATTAAACGAGAATATGATTTAAGATTATACTAGCAGGTACTATAGTTTTGTCTGCATATCAACTTGATTTTTCATGTCCTTCGTTGATATTCTATTCAGTTTTAGTAATTTTTAGGGTTTCGTATCTTATAAGGAAAAAAAGAACCCTTATAGTACACTTTGTTGTCCATCCATCCGCCTGTTTGTTAAGAGCATTGATCTCAGGAACCCTTGGAGATATTGAGTTGAAATTCCAACCATATACTCGACTCGACGGCCTCAAAAGAGGAAAGGAAGTGTCTTAACGGGAACGGAAACCTAGACTTCCAGGGCCCCTCTACCTACCCTGCTAAGTTTTGTGTGTGTGTGTAAAAAAATATAACATTGTATTATTATCATTTTATACAATTATTATTAATATAATATAATTATTTTTACAATTATAATTAAATGCTTTTTAATTTACATACGACATAGCGTTTTATTTACAGTCTAAAATAATATTCAAAGTATGTCAAATTGATTGCAACAGCTGGTTAAACCCACCCAAAGAGCTTTACTAATAGTACGATACTAAAGTGATAATACCAGTACCCAACGCTGGAGCATTTGGGAAAGCTCTACGAAAATGCGAATTACGTTATCAGGAAATTTCGGATATATTAAAGTGCTACGCAGATTCAATTAGATTACATTAGTGATATTTATCTACGGTTAGATAAGCCTGTTTAAAATTATAGCTCTTTGGATTCTGATATCGATATACTCTTAATTATAGTTAAGCTAGTGGTTTGCCATGCCTTTAGTCAAATTTGTGGACGTTATTGAATGATAGCTAGCCTAGCTATTTATTTTGGACAAAATACCTAATCTAGCTATTTGTAATCGTTGTCATTGCGTGAGTCTATTACTCTAATTAATTATTTTTTTAACATATAATGTATACTAAATAAATCATATATATTTTAATAAAGTATACAACAGTATAATTTTTTATAACAGTATATTTATTATGACAAAAAATGTAGGTAAATATAGATCTTGGAAAATTATTTTATTATACATACGTCTTTTCACAAGGGAAACAAGCCCTATACTAAATTAAATATTAATACAGAACGTGCTTTGGATTAATAATATAGAAAAGCCAATATTCACAAATTTACTATAAATATAGAGGCCAATGCGTCACATCGTGACACCAGTAGCACCAGACAGTGGCACCAGTATGTGACAGTAAACGCGGCAGTTTTAGGTTCGATTCCGACTCGAAGAAATTAATTATTTTTATTAATATTATTAATTTCTCCGCTCTGGTAACCAAGGCAAAAGCGCGTCATTGACTTTACACAATACACAATGCTTCGAAAATTCGTCGGATACCTGCCTACCTAGCTATTTGTGGTACATACAGGTGAAGCTGATTATTAAATATATTTATAATGGTCTAGGATGGTATCTATTACAATTTTAACGTTTCTTTTTCCTGTTAAAGTTGTTTTTATAAGTTAGGAAACAAAAACTTTTATGTTTTTGTTCCATCGTTCACCAAATCTATAAAACTCATCCTATAAGAAAGAAATACTTATGACGTCATCGTGGCAAGCGTGGGTATTCAAATTATACATGAATTCTTGATAAAACACTTATATTTCTGAAAAAGATCCTTCCAAATAATTTCTGATGAATGTATCGTTGTGGCGTTATTGCATTTATTTTTTTTCCACCGTCGACTGCAATTTCAATGCGTGGACATTATACTATATTCTTGTCCCTTTTCGTATTTTGAGATGTTTTCCATTCTTGATTTTCTTGTTTTTAGAGAGGTAGTTAGTCAGAGAGAAAGGAGCGCCAAACACTACGGTTTCTACATACCTCTTTCGCCTCGTCCACTGTCATTAACCTCTTCATATATGCCCTACGGGGTCAGGATTCTCGTGCTTTTTACGTGAGCTTCCTCCAGTATCTTTGATACTGTGTTTTCGAAGGTCAACCGTCCCTATATTCCAATCATGCAAGAAACCCAGACTATTCCAAAAATGTAATCTCTTGAGTGAAAATATGAATAAAGATGTTATTTTTCCTTTTTGAAAAGCGAGTCGCTTTCTTACAAGACCATATTGTCAGGGATACAAAAGACCATAACAAGAAGCTTTTATTCATATTATTGTTGTGAATCACAAATTTATTAGGATATTTAAAAGTAACTCACTACAAGTAATTAACAACCAAGTTGAAAGTTCTAACGTAAATTACATTTCGTAACTGAACAGGATCAAAATTAATGGCGTAATGTAGTTTTTATTACTTTGAATTTATAATGTATAACGCATTTCTCCACAATACATTTAGCATTCCATGCATATTTTTGTATTTTTACATACCTAACGTAGTTCCCGGAACCGGAACTTATAAAATTATACCTTTTTAAGGTATATATTTATTAGTACTTTTTTTATGTAATCCTAAAAAAAAAGTACGAATAAATAATAATGAATTTGGAACACATTTAATAATAAGTGTTAAGTTAAGGTCCGCAACACAATGAGGCACTTTGTGACAAAAAAAATTGAAAATTGCAAGTTGATATTGCACCGTTTTTTATTCGACAAAGATATTGAAATTGAAACTTACGAGTAAAAGTTATTCCATCATCAAATGTTTTTTATGAAAATAAGGTTTGGCTTTTATAGCATGTAATTTTGGCGTATATATTTCGAGAAAATGTAAAATTAAACTAAACACAAGCTCTGTTTACGGCCGCAAGCCTAGGCTCTAGTCGTGCAGGCGGCGCCCTTGCCGCAGATGACATTCTCTCAGAGTAATGCTTACACTTACTCATAAATATGAAAAATAATAGAATGTATAAATTATATAGGTGGTATGCGGGCGAAGCCGCTAGTTTCATATAAAAAGAATGCAAATTTAAGTTTTGTCAATTTTTATAAGTTGTACTTCCCCTTGACCTATAAACTTGAAATTGGTACGGAAGCCCCGCTTGGCGAGTCCGACTCACACTTAACCGGCTTTTTTTATCGTTCCTCTCATATTTTTCTAAAACGTCTACTTAGTTTACATCACTGATTTTCTATTTACAATAGTTTGCAGCCAACAAACAGTTGAGGCTGAAATAACAAGTAAAAGTTATAAAAACTGTCATTTGGTTCCATCGTGTAGTTTGTACCAGAATTTGTACAAAAATATTTTCGTTTTGAACTCTTATTGCAGAATCTTAAAGTTATGTACGTATCTAAAAAAGTTAAATATCAATAGATTTTTGTAAACGGTAACATATTTTTTTATTGAATATTCCGAATTACGAACTGTGTCATTGGTAATAACAATAACAGTTTAATAAGATTAGCAACGCTATAAATTAGAATGGAATTGAGGCTGTATGGCGATACACTGCTTCGTATATATTTATGATGTACTTACATATATTAAACATGATTAAAAATATAAATAATGTCAATATTATAATCTTCACATACCTACTCAGTTATTTATTTCGTATTCTAGAGTAATATAAAAACTAAAAAACCGTTTAAAAAGCTCTAGTTAGCTCTAGTGGCCTTTAAATGAAAATGTTTGTCGAAATTTCCACTTACAAATAGATACATTAAAGTATCTATTCTCACGTTACTATAATATGATTGAAATGTGTATATCATATGAGTTTAAGTCTCAATCTACCAATTTTTTAGTTCAATTCATTAGTAATTGTCAGTATTGTCATATGCCACTACTTAACATTTTTTTGAATTTTAGTTCTTTATATAAAAATAGTTATTTAGATTAAATTTATGGTTACTTTTTTAATTAAGAGTGTGTTTTGTATAACTAACACGTATATACTTAATATACTAGTACTATAGTACTTATATAGTATTTAAAAAATATATATATTTAATACATATTTTATACAGTCTCTTCAAGAATGTGCTATGAAGTACAGTACGGTCGACGAGTCGAGGCCACCATGAAGACAGGCTTACCAAACTTTTACGCATTGGTCACTCGAGAATAAAATATTCAAATATAAGAAAATTTATAAAATCAAACCTCACTAGCAATATGCAGTTAATTTCAGGGTGGCCGCTCATTGACTGTACTTTAAGTAAGTAAAGTTTGATATTTCTATATAACTTGTGACTTTGTTTTGAAAATTTCATAAATATGGTTTCTGTTTATCAAGGAATAACACAGTTTATAACTGACACTTTTATTAGGGCTTTTATAATAGCTGATATAAAAGGAATGAGAAACGATAAATACGCAATATAAGTCTGCGAAATTTCGAAATCTATAAACAAGCCGCGCGATACTAAGACGTTAATGTGCTTTTAAAAATATCAGAGCTGTTTACGACTGTCATTAAAGTTCCAACTATTACAATATATTTGTGCCAAAAATTTGTTGATTTTGTACAGAGATATCTAAAATCCTAGTAAAAGAAGGAACCCAGTGTTAAGATACTCATTCCCCATTTTCCGCCGAAATCTGGCCGCTTTATCTCAACACATGTAAATTACACATGTAAATTTATAAAAATATTTCATTTCCCAGAGTGGGAATCGAACCCACACAATTTTATAGTCACACACTACGTCACGACTGGCCTCATCAGATATCTGATAAATCAATTAAAAATTAGAACTAAAAATATATACATGTTTTGTTTATACAAATGGTTATTAATGCACAAAATATTGGCCTAGTAATTATTAAGGGAAAAGCTGCGAGGGATTTGTCAAATGGTAAATTAAGCATGAGAAATAAGATACCATTGAGAACAACGACGTATCAAACGAACCAATGGGATTTGATTTCTACAACCGTGTAATTTTTTATTAATAGAATAATATAAATATATCAGCTTCACGCTGTATCTCGCACACAGCAGGGTAGGCAGAGAGAACCTAGTGTTAAGACACTCCGTTTCCCACTTTCTGCCGAATTCTGGAGGCATTGCGTGTGGAGTGGCAGAACTTAACGCCGCGCTTTGCCCTACATCAGAGCGAAGAAATGGAAGTATAAACGTAAATAAATATTTTACTTCCTCGAGTGGGGATCGAACCCACAACCATCGCGTTACAGTCACGCCCTTGTGCCGCTGTGCTACGACGGCTTCTATTTGTTAATATAATTATTTATAGCTTCTATATCTCAGTAAATTGTCTTTAATAATATTACAAAGCTCAAGAGTGTTTTGATCTCAGGAATTATTAGTTCGAAATAAAAAATCCTTTTTACGTCGAAAAATCAATAAAATTCTGCGAAAAGAGGCTTTATATAGACTATATATAGTTTTGATATAATCTACTGTAACTATAGTGGTTGTTCAGAGTTACCTTGGACCCTTAAAACGTAAACCTATTTAATAAATAACCCCTCCTCCACCTTATACTCGAATTTTGTCAAGGGGGCGATAGGAAAAATTGGTAAATAATAAATATCAACTCTTGTAAGCCATATAATTTAATTCTAGATACAAATTCTTGGGTTACTTCTTACTTATGAGAGAAAATAACTAACATTAATCTTCGTTCACAAAATGACACGGTAAAATATGAAAACCGGTCAAGCGCGAATTGGATTCGCACATGAAGGGTTTCGTAGCAGCAAACAAAAACATGTATTAGCACCATCACCACCGTTATATTATTCTTGAATTGCTTATATATGCCGATTTATGTTGTAATTTCGTGCAAGATATAGATAGATGCAAGATATAGATAGATAATAGAAAGTGAAGAATGAAAGTGTCTTAATGGAAAACGGAATATCTTAATGGGAGCCTAGGTTCCCAGGTACAATCGGTGTCACATTGCTACAATGCTCTTGGATTTATTTTCATAGGTAGGTACATAAATACGTGAAATGTTCGTAATAACAGGAAAATATTACAAGAGCTTATATAGCAGTCAATAAAATAATTGCTTTCACATTCTGAAAGACGCCTGTCAGCGCGCTCGTATAAGGCGTCGTCCATATATTTAAAAAATAAGATGAATATATAAGAAAGGTTTCCTTTGCGGAACTTGTATTATATATTGCTTTTTTATAAACAAACAAAAACTTGATTAAAACGGATATTATCTACTATACTCGTAGTAATCACAATTATGTGTGAAATATTTATTACAATTTATAATTCCCCGTTCCCCACTTGCCACCAAATTTTTCGAGGCATTGCGTGTTGAGTGGCGGAACTCAACACCGGCTTTTTGCCTTGGTTCCAGAACGAAGAAATGGAAATATTATTAAATAATGTATTCTTGTACCGGCGACAAGATGGCCTCACTTTTAATAAAGGATATAATCCATTTCCAATTTACATGTTATTGTGAACATTTCTTGATTTATTTAAGAAGAGCTATAATTTAATAGATACTATTCTTTGCAATATTATATATTAACACTTATTTATTTGTATTAAATATATAGATTGAAATATAATTATCATAATAATTGTATTTAAACCTGACGCCGGAGGTTCTAATTAGTAATAGCGATGATTAATAGCTAATTAAATGTATTTCAGGAAACTTTCATTGTTTTGTTCACTTGATTTATTACTTAATAAATATATAAAATTACAGATATGTCAATAGTTTTAAAAAAAAAATACTTAAAAAATAAAACCAAATAATGTGTATTATATTCTTGCATTTGTAATTAAGGAATAATATATCACAACCTCAGCTTCTGTGTCCATTGACGAAAAAATAATATTTTAAATATAGGTAGAGAGATGGAGAGAGAAAGAGATGAGAAAAATAGTTTTATATTTTTCATTTATCTTACAACTAGAAGAATTGTGCGTAGACGTGATATATAAATAGGTTGGCTATTTATATAGGCGTTCCTCCAACATGGAAAATCTCAATTAATTTTAATCACGTAAACACTTAGGTATAAGCAAAATGGCGAAGCGAGGAGCCTTAGATTTACACTACTGCTAAAAGGTTCTTGTTAAAATTACTATTTTCACAAAAAAGTGTAGATATTTGTTTAGGTTCAACGTAGTCACAATTTAAAATTTTCTTTATAACTTTTATCTGACGATTCTTCAAAAAATGTATTTTTTCTTTAGTTTTTATATTACATCTTCTAATTTTTTTTATCTATACACTGAATTTTAGCGTATATCAGGGTAGGCAGAGGGAACCTAGTGTTAAGATACCCCGCCCATCACTTTTCGCCGAAAGGCATTGTGTATTGCGGAACTCTTCGCCGCGTTTTGCCTCGACACTAGGGCAAAGAAATGAAAATCAAAAATATTTCATTACCTCGAGTGGGAATCGAGGTAACAAAATATTTTACGTTGAAAAACAAAACTTTATTCTATTTGTGGATATCAGAAAGCGTGCGTGCCTGCGCATTTATATGTATGTGCTCATACATATGTATGTGTTCCTAATTTAAGCATAACGTGGCTATTAAAAACATATGATTAGAACGTATGAATGTGTGTAAAATAATTCTTTTAATCGTTTTGTTAAGGAAGTAACAACGTAGATAATAAAATATATTTTTAATAAGATTTTCAGAATGATACTTATTTAGTAAACTTATGTAGTGTTAAAATTATAAATATTAAATAATAAAAAAATAAATATTATTAAATAACGAGATACGAGTACATCTCAACTTTACCTTGTTTAAAATATATAGGTAAGAGTATAATGACAAAAAATGTTATTACAAGGACATTCTGAAAACATTTTTTAGTAGGGGAGAGCGGGGCTAAAAGTTACCGAGGTAAGTTGTTCCGATGGAAATAATTTCGCGGAGAAAAGTGATAGGAATATTTAGTAAACATATAGTGAAATGCAATGTGATAGCGCACCCATGGCCAGCATATTGAACAATCCAGTGGCATCCGAAACCAATGGAATAGCACATGGGTGTCGTAGGTGCACGATTGTAAATATTTTTGCATTTCATATTTTTGGTCTATCTCACAAATTTTAACGAGTAGCCTCGAGTATGTTAGTGTTTTTTTTACATTCTATTACCTTCTATTTCGGAATACTATTTGTAAACTATTTATGTTTTCTATATCTTATTTATATTTATTTTTTTTTCAACACGTGTTTTTGGGGCTAGATGTTCCCTTTTTTTGAGGCATGTTGTGACCTGTTGTTGTGACGAAAAACTTTCGCCAATTCAGTTGTACCAATAATGGGATGTAAATATTGTAATTTTTCATACTAAAAAATATTGTAATTTAGTAACATGCGGACTTATGCTCGGAAATCAACTCGAGGTTATGTGTCATATGAGTTGATGCAAAAAGCAGCGGATGTAGTTTTCAAAGATTGCAGGAATAAGATAAAAACTGTTACCAAAGAATTACATATACATATTAAGTGCGAAAATCTAAAAGTATAAATTTTTGTTTATTTATTTAACAAAATCAAAATAAGTTTTATTTTATGTAAAATTATCTTTTACTTTTTAGTTCCGTTGTTTTTCGGTTCGGTTTTTTTTATTCAAAATTAATTCTTTTTACGATTTTAAGTGATAAGTAACCTTAAAAGGATACTTCTTAAATGAGTGTTGGTTGTGGTGGTAGTGGTTGGTAACGAGTGGCATTGGCGTGATATTGAGTTATTCGTCATTTTGTCGCAAACGTACCAATACAAATTTAATACTTATGTGATTTTCTCATAGATACCATTGTCAAAAATAGACCAAATAAAAATTAGTTCCCACATGGGAAGCACTAACCTTTCAAATAAAAAAAAATCATCAAAATCGGTTCACCTAATCAAAAGTTATGA
Organism: Heliconius melpomene rosina; assembly: GCF_056956725.1. Taxonomy (NCBI): domain Eukaryota; kingdom Metazoa; phylum Arthropoda; class Insecta; order Lepidoptera; family Nymphalidae; genus Heliconius; species Heliconius melpomene. The sequence goes on along the minus strand of NC_140389.1, from coordinate 11,635,993 downwards.
AGTAACATACATAAAAAAAAGAAACAGTCGAATTGATAATCTCCTTTTCTTACAGAAGTCGGTTAAAAAAGATTTGCTTTTGCGCCTCTTAGTTATAATGATACTATTGATTATTCCTTAAATAAACAGGCTTTGTTCGATTATTTATTGTTTTTTATTTTGCAAATAATAGCTTTAAAAATATGGTAACAATTTACCCCGGTCTGTTAACAACTTGCCCCAAGTCGGGGTAAGTTGTTACTTTCCGACTTCAGTCATAAAAAAAATCATAATAAAAAAGTCTTACAAAGAATACCCCAAATTACTGTTTTAATTGCAAGTCTAGATATGTAAGTTGAAATTGATTATATTGTATAAATACTAAAATCAAGTATTCGTAGCAATATTTGAGGTTAAAAAAAAATCGGAACTTTTGGCCCCGCTCTCCCCTAGTGATGTCTTTTTAATCATTATTTTAATGAAAAAAATTGAACTACTTAATATAGAAAAACGAACGTGCTCGCCAGTCAGGTTTAATTGGGCCTTGGAGCCTCACTAGGATAAAAAGTCTGCCAGCATTCCTTTTGCAGTTAATGGTGAAAACGAGCATGCAGTTCATAACATTTTAAAAATTCTCTTCCGCACTCTTTATTGTCTATATTTAAATATATAATATATATTCTATATAACAAGTATTTACAATATGTTGTAATTCAAGTTATATAATATTTAGTCCGATCTTATAAGTACATTATCTTAAAGTGAAAGAAGTTTGAAGATTGATAGGGATGATAGAGGAGGTCATGTCCAATTATTTTTACCCCATATGCTACGCCCTTAAATTTTATGTCACCTCTCGGAAAAAAGAACAAATTATAGACATTTTATTAAATGCAAAATTCAGTCTACATAGTCACGGTTACTCAAATTCAAATATGAATCTGATTGTGCATCCAAAATTAACTTAAATTGATTAAATAAAATATAATTTTCATGGAATCGTGGAAGGGGTACATGCATGTGACTATGGACGCGACAGGTTGTGGGTTCCAGAAAATGAAATATTTCATATTTTCATTTCTTCGTTCTGGTGTTTAGGTAAAGTTCGGCGGAAAGTGGGGAGCGGAGTGTCTAACACTAGATTACCCACGTTCAGTTTACCCAAGTGGAGTTTCTGGAGTTGAAAAAAGAATAATATATTGTACCTGCACAATACAAAACTTTTTTTTAGTTGTAAAAATTGTTTTTAGGCTGTTTTGGCTTCCTGTCCGAAAGAGTTCCGTTGAATGATAATTTATTTGGCAATTCTCTTACCATGATCTATGGCTTCACAAATGTGGTCTATAACTTTGCATATCAAAACTATAAACTACACTTCGCTAGTCATCTCACCAACTCGTCGCGTCGTTCAAATTCAGGAATATATTAGTTTAGCATAGTAAAGTTTACATTCCTTTTGATAAAATAATTTGCTAGGAGTTTTGATAAATATGTAAGCCTTATTTGCTTATAGAAGAAATTACCTATAGTATAATTATTTTTCTAATAGCACCATTATTTTTCCCAAATACAAAAATAGACAAAGAGAACCTGATGTTGAGACAATCCGTTAACCACTTTATATCCAATTTTCAAGAAGAAAATGCTTTTAGAGAAAGACAAATATTTGGTCCGGATGATGAAGTACTCTATAAATAATTTCTACGATTTTGTATAAAACTATTGAAATATTCTGTTCTGTTCTTTCTAATATGGCGTTCCGAGCGTGCCAGTTGAGCACAAAATCACTTCGCCAGTGTCACGTTGAATGGAATGGAATTGAAATATTTTTACATTTTCTTTTGTGTTATGACAGAATACTCGCACTTTTTGACAATGATTGATGACGGGTAGCACATGTTTGACCTATAGAAAATTAATTCAAATTCTGCCATTTTCCCATTATACTGACATAATATTAAAAAAGCATATTAAACATTCCTAATAAACATCTTATGATAAATATTTCTTGTTATAGATGGGGAAGTCAATATTCAAAATGCTATTGAAGATATAAGAAAAGTGACGAAATTATGTACCGTGTGGACTTGTCCGTTGAATCAAATTATGAGTATGTTCTGCACACCGCAGCGGTGGCTGGCAACGATACCGACGGGAGCCATGTCGATAACACCACATACATATCAAGGAGAAATGAAAGCGAATACTCTATGGAAGACGAGGAGTTTATATTCGACAGAACAGATGTGAGAGCTATATTTATCACGCTTTACACGATTGTGTTCTGTTGCTGTTTTTTCGGTAAGTTGGCCAACACTTTACCTTGTTTATAATATTTGACGTAATCTTTCTTACCGAGAATAGATTATTATTAATAATCTATTTTTATAATTTTCTCAGATTTTCTTTATCCTTAAATTATGTAACTAATAATCGTTATAATCTGTAGATATTAATTATTATTATATAAAAAGTATTTCAGATTTTTCATAAGAGCCTATTCCACCTATTGCTGTTTTGTTATTGTTAATAAATAATACAGCACCGTAGTAGTACCGATTACATTTTAAAAATTCAAACTATTTCCAAAAAAGGATTGTGTAATACAAATATATATAGGTCCTTGTTGAACGTCAGTATGGACTTTTCAATTATCTGTACTTTTTTTATTCAAGTGCAAAAAGTTTTAATTAAATAAAATAAAATTATTAATTGAAGAATAACAAAGAACCTTTAATATTAAAATCACTAATAACTTTCCTTTCCTACCATTTCACCACATATTGAAAATCCTCCTTTACCAATATATACTATGATGCAATTCTAAACTCATGTTGCATAGTTTTCTTAGGGATTATAAAATTAAATATATCTACTTTGACTCTAGTAAAACAGTAATATCCACAGGTTTAAATAATTTCATTTTCAACTCTTAACAAAATTCTCACTCTTCTTGTAAATAATTCTATCGAGAGGTCGTTGAGACGATATTTTTGGGACTACAGCATAATAAGTTTGTTCAGTGGCGGAACTCAACGCCGCGCCTCAACACCAGAGCAAAGAAATAAAAATATTAAAATCAAATATTTCATTTCCTCAAGTGAGAATCGTAATGTAGCTGTTATGTCAAACAGCTTATTTGGTTATTCTAAATTCTGAAATAAAATGCTTTCAGTGAGCTATGAACATTTATCTGAAGTGACATATATGATAAATCAGCTTACCGAATTCGAATGTCATTACCACTGCACTAGGTATGCGAAACAAATTATGTCGTTCACAATTTATTGTGCATTGTGTATCTGCCAATATTTCGGGGAAATTGAGCAATTGACGGCTTAAAGACAAAAGTTGGCATTTATTAAGCTTAATTACAATCTTATCATTAAATCACGATTATTTTTATGATCTATTGGGATATATTAATTTAAGTATTATTAAATTATATTAAAGGCTTATACAGAAGTAAAAAATTCATGAAAATTTTAAGTTTCGAACACAACTTAAACCAATTTTATAAAACTACAACGATCGTTAATGCCACAGATAACAAACAACTTATCATATCCTATCACTTCAGCGAAAGCCCAGGCTTTATTAGCGAAACGGTATTACCTAAAGCCAATACACGATACAAAATTAATTCACGGAATTTAATAAAGATAAAAATAGATAAAATTAATACGAATGGGATGACGCAATGCAAATATCATTAGTGCGATGATGAACGCTAAACGATGTCTGATCTTGTCACGAGTCAGTTGTTTACATGAATTTCAATGTTGGGTCGAGTCGTGTTGATATCGATATTTTAAGACATATCGATATTTTAAGACATTTAACGGCGTTCGAGTTCCCATGACAAAAGATATCAATAATTTCTCTAGCGAACGTTTCTAGCTCTACATAATTTACCAGGTTATGTATTTGAACTACTAAAATATGTGTTGGCAAAAATTCTCGCACGAAATATGAAATCTTTACATACCAGGTTTAGCTTTATTCTCTTAATCAATATGAATTTTAATTATATATTTTTTTCTTAAGAGTCATTTACTAATTATGTTATTTACTATTAACCAAAACTAAATAAATTTCGGATAATGTCTCTAAAGGAAGACGTAGCAGTAGACTGGCAGGACTATCGAATTTGCCATGATCGTTTTAGGGCTCAAGATAATGTATACTTACTATCATTGCTACTTATAGTAAAACCTATATATATGGCTTTGTATGTAGGCTTTACTTACTATCTTTCGAGATATTTAAGTATTCGTATTTATTTAGTTTCACACTCAAACAACTAGTTTTTTTTAAAGAATACGTTTATCTTATACTAAAAAAAGTATTTTTATTTTAATTATCGCTGGATAGATTTTGCAGTCTGTTCATCTCGTTCAACGCATCATTGTTGCAAGTTTGTTTGTCGGCAAATTTCAATTTAATTCTTTAATAAGGATATCTAATAATGATTTTACCATACATAAGGGAGTGTAAGCGTGGTCAGAGAAAGTTTCAAGCCTAAATATACATCGTCCTGGTCGATAATACTACTCTGCATTTTGTTTACTATGCAATCCCAACATAGTATAATTGATGGCGTTCTTCGTTCTGCATATACGAGCTGAATTTGAGCTCGTATTATGCTGTATTGCACAGTCTTGGGGTGACACATATCCCGCTTAATTATACAAGTCAAAGTTAATCAACTAACGCTACAGACTCGAACAATTCGACCTCAATAGTATGTTATAATATGTTATTGATGACTTTAATCACTTCAGTAGATATAAAACCATATATTTGAAGCAACAGAGTTTAACTCGCATTCGTATTCCCTAGCCCTTTCGTTTAATACTCATATTAGTAGGAAAACAAAATGAGAAAGTCAGCCATATTGTATATAGAATTTTATTTGGGTTACTTCAGCAAGTCCTTTCATTTGACATATTGTCGGAATTCATAAAAAAAAAAAAAAATAAATAAATAAAATTAAACACTATTATTCACAAAATATTTTTTTAACACTGATATTATACGTTGAAATTACATATTGTATAATTTATTTGTTTGGGATTGACAAAAACAGTGGGATTGAGAGATATAATATTTATAATACTCACAGTATTATGACCTCCAATAACCATCTAATGGAGCCACCGTCAACTAGTCCCGTAAACCGTAAACCCAAATTTATTAGGTTAACAAGTGACGATTGATCGTTAATTGATATTAGGTCACCACATCGTACCGATTAATGAAGGAGAAGGTCATCTTCTCATAGGTACACTCAACTATAAAGGAGTTACAATATAGCCACCATATATTATAGTAATTTCAACAACTAAAATAATACTATTTTTCTCATCATTTTAAATTTTATCTTTAAAACACTAATAAATCATTAAATATAAATCTAGTATTTTTTGTATAATCTTTCTTTAGAATAATATATCAACTTATTTTCAGGAAATCTCCTTGTGATCCTTGTGGTAACATTGTCAAGACGACTTCGTTCTATAACCAATTTCTTCTTGGCAAACTTGGCTGTGGCCGATCTTTGCGTTGGAGTTTTTTGCGTTTTTCAAAATTTGACGATATATCTCATACCAAGGTAAGTTGATAACATTTTAGTGAGCTAATATTATCAAATATCATTTTAAAAAAATATTTTAATTTCATTTACTTCTACAGCGATTATAAATTAATATTTAGTCCCTAAAGTTTACTTCATTAGTTTCAGACAAAAAAATATGTACTTGCATGTTGGAGCTTAAGTAAGTCTTGCAAGAAAATATTGCGTAAATAATAAATATGTAGGGTGCGCTCGATAAAAAAATACAAGCAATTTTATATTATTTTGTAAAGTGTGGGGAAATCTATATTATAAGATTAGATTAACCAATTTTCAACTCGATTACCCTATTAAATTCTGACTGACTGAACTTTAGTAGGTATAAACAAAGAACCATACCGATGTGAAATTAAATCATAGTTCAAAGTTATTCACATTTAATTACATAGCACTTCGTAGTTAGAATAGAATTTGTAATTAGTTTCATTAATTATTTTAGCGGTATATGTAGATATATCTTGCATCGACATATCGTAATTATGTCTTCAGTCCCAATATTAAATTAATGTTAATAAACATGATGACGGGCTCAAATCCCACCTGAGTTTTAATTTTTTTTTTAATACCTTTATTTTCTGAATTTATTTGGAAAAAGTACAATCATAAATTGCTTAGGCTAAGGTGGTATACTTATTGATGTGTTCTCTCCGTATTCAAGGAAAATGTAGGTAACTACGTGAAATTTAAAAATTGTAGATAGATTAAAGGTACTTATAGTTCAACGATAAAAAATATATAAATACGCTTTTGAAACGTGTTTGTACCATCGTAATTCAATAGAACGAATTCTTCGTACCGAATATTATATATTCGTAGCTTAACTTAGATAATACTGCTACAGTAGTAGTTATAATTCAAAACATTGGATGCACTATCCAGGAATTAGGAAATTTAATTATAAACATGTGAAATACCTTCAGCAATATAGTCACTCGGTAAAACATGACTAATTTGGCATATTTCCACTTTAACTTTATATTTCTTGGTCGGTCAAATTTAATTATACTGAATATGTATGAACCAGCTAACGAAAAGCTGCGAGGAGTTTACAAAATACATTATTTACGTATTTCTGGTAGCCCTTTATTTACACTGAGTACATAGGAATGTAATTTAAGTTACTGAGTATACAATATTAATTTTGAATACTATTAATTCCATATTATTATCGTATTCTTGGGTCTCTAGTTAAAGTATCGAAAGAGAAAGATTGAAGTATTTTTATAGTATTGACGTTTTTATATACACAAATACATATAATTTAGCAACGGCCGGCTCTTTCATAATATGTTTTTGATTATCCCCAAATTACCATAACGAATATATATAAAAAAGTAGTAGAATAGTTAGTTTGCCGCAGCAAAATGTCACGAGTCACGACTTACCAAAATAATACTGCAGAGTTAAAATTTATTTTATAGGCACCTCAAACCGCCATTTAAAACTAGCGAATGTGTTCTAGCGGCTTCAAATGTAATTGTGCATAGAAACTAGGCGGGAAATGGGCCAAATACACTGAGAGATAATCAAGATGAATATAAAAACCTTAAGCTTTATAATAAAAAAATGCTTAATATTAGAAAAAAGTTATATAATAAATCATTGACATTTAAATCAATAATTTAATAAGTAATTACATAAAAGAAACATATTCTTAAGCTAAAGTATTATACAATTTTTGCAATAGCTATACACCTGTAAATAAATACCTACTATATCAATACAACCAAATATCCACAACTTCGTTATCGTGGTTTTATAGTATTTAGTATGCTATTTTCATTTGCAAGCTATTATGGTAACATTTCACTAATTTTAAGATATAAGCATGTGAAAAGTTCTTAGCTCCAAAGAATGAGAGGCTGTCTCCAAAGAATGAGGCTGGAGGCAGCGGCACAACCATGTGACTATAAACGCGACAGTTGTGGTCCCCACTTGGGGAAAAAAATCTTATTAATATTTCTTTGCTCTTGGACCAAGGCAAAGCGTGGCTTTTAGTTCTACCACTCAACATGCAATGCCTTAAAAATTCAGCAAAAGGCTATATGCAGGATGCTGAAAAAAAGTTTTCATAACGATTCTTCTGTTTCAGTTGGGTATTCGGAGATTTTCTTTGCAAGATGTACCAATTTGTGCACTCACTAAGTTACACCGCATCCATATTTATCCTCGTTGTTATATGTACGGAGAGGTACTTCGCCATCATACACCCTATTACTTGCAAACAGATTCTCACTTCAACTAGGTTGAGGGTAAGTTCTATTTCTATTAAAAAAAAGCAATACGCTCGTAGATTGTAGATAAAATAATTTGGACTGGTGCCATAGAGTCTGTTTTGCTAATTAGGTACATCATGTTTTGTGTGCTTTAAATCATTATTTGTGAAGAAAATATCGTAAGTTAATAAATATAAGAAAAATGAATCCCTTTTTGTTACATTAGAAAAGAAAGATTGTTAAAAGAATAATCTTGGAGAATGCTGAAGTTAATTTCGATTTTAACATTTTTTCCACGCTGAGCTTTTTTAACAGGAAGCAAGCATATTTGATTAAAAAAAATAATATGAAAAAACATTAAATAGGCCAGGTGTGGCGCAGGGGAAAAAGCGTGCTATTGTAAACGCGACAGGTTGTGGGTTCGATTCCCACTCGAGGAAATTAAACGTTTTATAGTTTAATTGCCTCGCTCTGGTCGTTACTAGAACTCAACATACAATGCCTCCAGAACTTGGCGTAAAGTCATTATCATTCCCATTAAGACAATGAGAGTGAAGTGTCTTAACACTAGGTTCCCAGGTTCCCTCTGCCTACTTTGGTATGTGTAGGACTCAACGTGAAGCTAAAACAATAATAATAATATTTGGGAAAGAATGTATTCTAAAAAGCTTTTTGTAAAAGTAAACGCCGTTACGGTACAACGCGGGCTTTATTTAGCTATATTTAGCGGTTTTGAATTTAATTTTAATGAGGAGTGGCATAACCGTACTGTTAACCATACAAGTTGTGGGTTCGATTCCCACTCAAAGAAACGAAGTATTTAATATCTTCATTTCTTCGCTCTAGTGTTGAGGCAAAGCGCGGCGTTGAGTTCTTTCACTCAAAACTTAATGCTTCAGGGTTGAAAATGAGGGTCTTAACACTAGGCTCCTGCCTGCCTTGCTGTGCTATGTAAAGTAGAAAAAAAATGAGACTCGCGTCGGTACTGACTTTCTCTTTAACATTATATTACAAAGTTTCTATGAATCTTTAATTTTGAAACAGATGTCGCGAGTAAGGAAACGATTTTACTGTTTTTAAGTAATTTTCTTTGCAGCACTTTTTAATTGTATCAAGCAGAAGATGCGCAAGTTAAATTCAGTCTCGATATCCATATTTTTATATTTGATATTAAAAGCCGAGTTTCTTTGAGGAGCAGAAGCTTTTGTTCCATTTACAAGACGTTCACAAATTAGTTTCTGACTAGCAGATCTAAAGGCAAATGAAAATGTTGGGCTAATTTTGCCGATTGTTAATATAATATAATCCATTTTATATTATATTTATTAAATTATATTGTGTATCTTTATAAAGAAGATAATAAGTATATATTATAAGAAAAGTTTATTTATATTTCACATCTTTTAAACTTTTAATATTAAGGCCAGTCGTGGCGCAGTGGACGAAACGTGTGACTGTGAACACGACAGTTTGTGGGTTCGATTCCCACTCGAGAAAAATAACATTTAATATTTTCGTTTGTTCGTTTTGGTGTCGAAACCAATCGTAGCGTTGAGTTCCACCACTCAACACGCAATTCTTTTAGAATGTTGGGACCGGAGTGTCTTAACTCTAGGTTCCCTCTGCCTACCCTGCTATATGCAGGACCTGTATCCCGTAAAGCTAATTTTATATTTCATATATTTAAATATTAATTCTTACATTAAATCGTTTTATACAGTTGGTAATACTCGGTGTGTGGATCACGAGCGCAGCGTACAGCGCCCCCAAGTTTATATGGGTGGAGACCATCACCAACGACCTCGGTGACGGCCACATGGAGACAATATGCATACAGCACCGCATGAAATACAACTCGGAAATATTTGACATGGTCAACTTTGGACTGCTGTACGTGACTCCTCTCTGCGTAATGACGGTAATTTTTTTTTTATAATTTTCTACCTGGAGATGAAGGCGTTCGTAGCGTAAGGGTGTTATTGAAGAGATTGTTGTGAGTTCAATTCTCACTCGGGAGAAAGAATTATTATTTATTATTTTTTTAATTTCAGTCACTCAACACGCAATGAATTGAAAATTTGGCGGAAAGTGCGGAATGGAGTGTCTTAACACTTGTTTACTGTCTATATCTGGGTCTTAACAAATATCCTTAAGTCAGCGTATTCCTAAGTATGCTCCTAGAAGTTAGCGTTCACAAATTATTATAGCTTTATAAATAAATAATTTGTAGTACAAAGGACTAAAAATTTATATACTACAAAGGACTATAAATCAGGTAAACTAAGAAGACACACAATAAATTTAAACCAAGTAATTACACCGATGGCGCCGTCAATAGAAAGTACCTATCAGGTTGGCCGCTTTGTATTATACCGGTATTAGGTATTTGATATTTTTAATTTCCATTTCTACGCTTTGGTGTCGAGGCAAGGCGCGGCGTTGAGTTCTGTCACTCAACACGCCATACCTCCAGAATTCGGCAGAAAGTGGGGAACGGAGTGTCTTAACGCTAGGTTCCCTCTGCCTATCCTGCTGCGTGGGGGATACAGCGTGAAGCTGACGAAAACAGAGAACGGTAAAGAGTATGTGACAATTCTTTATATTCATATTGAGAAAATTCTAAATCGATATTAATCTTGTTATCTATATTGAAAAAATATTTTTTTTGTATGTTAGCTAATCCGTAGTATATTAAGTAGTAAATTTTTAAATTATTCTAAATTTAAAATATCGACATTTTAAAATGTAGCGAATGATCCTATTAAAGACGGTTTATATCCAATTGCTGCCACGAGCATTCGTTGTCAGATGCTATAAAATCTTATCTAGAACTGTACTATATTTTTAACAGTTACAGCAGTTACAGTATAATTTTAAATTTAATAACTACTAATTACACCTAATTATAGATATCATTATAGATAGAATTTTCTATGAAATAATTAAAGGTAACGTAAGCATATTATTCATTATTATAAGTTATTCGTTCATTAGCATACCGATACCATAACTTCTATGTGAGTTTACAGGATAATATATTCAGTAAAATGGCTATAGTACAAACAATGTACATACGGCGTTGTACTGTCTATTACGAACAGGTGCTACGTTTATTTAATAGCATACTTTTACAGAGAACGACTAAAATATAGTGTCCCAGTTATGTTTTTTAATCTTATGTAAATAATACGCTAAAATTTCCAAGTCGTAAGCATATATTTCATAAGAACGAAGAGACCAGATGTTAAATAAAAACTATTTTATCGGATTTATTGCATATATATTTAATATTAAATTACTTTTTTGGTAACCCAATCGACGGACGTTTCGAACACTTTGTCTACACTTCTAAGACTCAGATGGCACTTATCTGTTAGTTGACATAATTATTATATCAAACTACTGCCAACGGGAACTGGCAGCTTGTTTTGATGAAGGATATTCTTCACTTGTCGAAGCTCATCCTCTAGGGGTTCAGCGTCACAGAGTAGGTAGGGTCTCTGAAACAAAGATTAGCCAACGGTAGATAACTGTGTAGAGTGGTGGTGAGACCCCAAGAATAGAGTTTAATGGTGAAAGTGGACTATTGAGGTCCTTTCTCGTTATCTAAAAACTTAGGGGCTTACTGTGCCAATACGATTTTATGACTAAACAAGGAAAGCTGGTATTTCTATTGTGAACTAAATAGTATTATTAATAAAATTGAGGTGGTTCAGAAAGGAACAGCATATTATACTGGGCATAGGAATCAATACTTATTATGTGGGAAATAATAGAAAGGAAGAATTAAACTATGAAATAAAAAAAATGCCCAAATAGATCTTTTAGTTACGAAATATAAAAATCAATTCAACTTGTAACACTGTGATATGTGTTATATAAAATGCAATCAACGTGAGTGTCTACAACGTAAGATATATGGAATGTGACAGATGGCAACTGGCTGGCTGCCTGGAGTCGCTTATAATAAATTTATGAACTTCCAACTCTTCTACGGTACCCGAAAATTTGCTATTATAGTACTAGATTATTACTGTAATTAGAATTTTAATCTTAAAATAGCAACGCAAAAATAGTTACGTTATATATTTATACATATAAATTTAAAAATATAATAGAACAACGAAGACATCGATTTCGACTTTTATAATAGCTTTGTCCTACTTTTCTAAATTCTCTACGATCCAACCCTTAGACTTTTAAAGTTATATAATTTTATAACAACTTTTTTAATAAAATAGTTGCTACTGAAATAGTGTGCAGATAGGAAAAGTTAAGGTTGAGCTTTAGTCATTATTGGTGTAGTTTCTAGGTTCAAATCTTTGTCTGGGCTAGTCTTATGGTACGAATAGACTAGAACACTTAAATCTAGTACAATCTATATAGGTGTAGTTCACATCTTATGTCTATGTATGAATACAAGCGTCTGGGATCTGGGAACTGTTTAATGTAGTTAAAAAGTTTCCGAACATCTTTGACGCTTTCAATACACCGCTCGTGCACAATGAACGCATTATATTATCACCAGTTTGCGTATGGACAGCTCAGACACGATTTCTGTTCACTTATAAAAAGACACTATTCAGACATAAAAAATCCATATGAGTGTATATTAATATCTGACATTTATATCTCAACAGAAAGTGGGGAACGGAGTGTATTAACACGAGGTTCCCCCTGCCTAGCCTGATGTATGCGGGATACAGCGTGAAGCTGATTTAATTAAATTTATATCACAATTTCTCTCGTATTCTATTTGTACCATTAATCCTGCCTGACCTATTTTTGGGAGTTTTAAGTGAGAGTTAAGGAAGTGGTAGTGATAAACTTATTTCCTTTAATGTTGTTGAGTTTTCATGCTCTCGTATTGGTTTTTATAGATCCTCGTGATATTTTTATGACTTCTTTAAAGACTAAAGAGAGTTTTTTCATTGTAGATAAAATAAAATTCTGTAAATTCTGTAATTTAAAGCAATAATTTCTTATACGAAGTATGTTTATACAGTCTCTAGATGTACTATTTACTCAATAACATTCAATAGACATTAAAAAATAAATATCTCTGTTGCTTTATATAAAATCTAGTAGTGTTTTTATTGTACAATATATTAGGTTGAATATTTGTGTAAAAAAATATAGTATCATGTTTTTAATATTGTTTCTAAGACATACATTCACTTTTCGTAATAAGTTTCCATAATTTCTCTGTAGTTTTTAATACGATTTCTCATTTTGTGGGGGATCTTTATTATGATGGATGTGTGTGTGAATTCTGGAAGCATTGCGTGTTGAAGGGTGGAAGTCAACACCGTGCTTTATCTCGACACCAGAGCAACAAAATGAAAATATTAAATATTTCAATTCCTGAAATGGGAATCGAATCCACAACCTGTTGCTTTTACAGTCACACTTTGTGCCCCGCATCACGACTGGCTTTAAACAAATGATGTGACGAGAGCATATTCATAAGCAACGCATTCAACGCAAACAAGCATTGAAATAGTTTTGGAACTTATTAGGCTATTTATTTAGGATGCCATTTACGGGCTTTAGGTTCTTTTGTCAAAAACTTTCTTAATCCTCTATTCTGTGCCTGAAGATAATAATGTGTAGATAATAATGTGAATACCTTTAAGAAGTATCATATAGATTCTTATAATTAATCTCTACACATAATTATATTAGGACAGTCGTGGCGCAGGGGCACAATGTGGGCTGCAAAATCGACTGGTTGTGGGTTCGATCTTTACTCGAGGAAATAAAATATTTAGTTAAATTTATATTTTCATTTCTTCGCTCTGGTGTCGAGGGACGCGCAGCGTTTAGTTCCGTCACTCAACACGCAATGCGTCCACAAGTTGGCGGAGAGTTGGGGAACAGAGTGTCTTAACACTAGGTTACCTCTGCCTTCTTCTGTGTGCGGAATACAGCCTAAAGCTGATTATTTTTACATTATTATCGACTGGCATCTTCAGAATCAGTAAAGTAGGTAGAAAGGATATATGTTATTTTTTAGGCTCAGTGCCTTTATTAATTTTAATATCTCTATGTCGTATATAAATATATCAGTATAAAAAGACACATTTCATATATGAAAGCATCATTTTGTTATTATAAGAACATTGGATTCCCAAAGTTTGTGAACAGTCAACAAAAGTGAGAGTGAACTGCTAAACCCGCAGATTTACCTTACCAAAGAAAATCACCTAATAATTACGGTTAGCTTGGTATCTAACGACTTGGGGTATGACTTGCTATATTATATAACTAGCGGACGCGCGCAGCTTCGCATGCGTATTTAAGGGTGAATTCTAATAACCCATAAAACATTTGTTCAATGAAATATTTTTAAGAGTCTAAATTTCAAATTTTATAAAAATCGGTGGCGATTTAAAGATTTTTTCATACAAACTTTCAACCCCTTATTTGTACCCTTAGGGTGTGAATTCTAGAAAACCATGAAACATGTGTTTAATTATATACGTTTAAGAGTCTGAATCAAATTTTATAAAAATTGGTGACGATTTAAAAAAAACCTATACAAACTTTCAACCCCTTATTTGCACCCTTAGGGGGAGAATTCTAGAAAACGATGAAACACGTGTTCAATTAAATGCTTTTAAAAATCTAAATTTCAAATTTTATAAAAATCGGTGCCGATTAAAATTTTTTTCCATACAAACTTTGAACCCCTATTTCACCTATAGGGTTAAAATTTTTCAAAATCCCTTCTTAGTGGATGTCCAGATTACGAAAGTAAACTTATGTTCAAATTTAACGTTTCTACCATCAGCGGTTACGGCTGTGCGTGCATCTTACCTCAGTCAGTGAGGACAAGTCCTTTTATATATATAGATAATATATTTTACAAGGACGGAATTTGTTAACTAGAATTTATTTTTGCTTAAAATGCATTTATTTCTTATTTTTGTTTAGTTTGGATGATTTAAAAACACATAATAAAAAAAAACACGTAAATTCATTGTAACGTATGTATAATTACTTTATCTGAAACACGTACGAGATCTAGTAAAGTTTATCTTAATGCATCGTATTTTACAAGCTATCAGCAGTTCCTTTGATAGTTAATGACTGGCCTTTTTACTTTTAGAACCCAATATCAGACTCGATTAAGCTTCCGACCCGAACTTACAAATAAACTTTGTGAATTAGATCTATTTTAGTTTTCCTAAAGTTAAGTAGTAAACATGGCACCTTTAAAACATATTTATTAATGATAATGAATCTAAGATATTTATTAAATATATTAAAATCCCAACAAATATAACTCCAAATACCTATTATAATGTTAGATATTTTATAAAATTTTAATTGAATTGTTTTTTTTTTATTATAGTAACAATATTGGTAGTAAAAACAGCATGGTGGATGCATTTTTCACTTTATGCTATTCTGGAATGGCAAACCATACATCCTCTTCAAATATCGAATAGCTACGACCTACACTACTGCGTCATTGCACCTCACATTTATCATCGTAAAAGTGACATGGACTCTGTGCCTCTATAGGAACAATCTGTACGCGGCAACGCTAAATATCGGAAATATGAGCGCCACACCTTATGAAAAACTTACCTATTTGACTATTAATATATTATAGTTAGGAAAAGTAAGGACTAGGAGTAAAAGTAGACCGGCTACACGTTAAAAAGACGATTTGACGAAAAGCTAGACCAAAATGGACCATATCCGTGTTGTAAAGGATAAGATAAAATGAAAAGTTTTAGAGGAAGCCTTTGTTGAAGGACAAGCTAAAAAAATAAACCACTTTAGATTTAGAATAATATAAAATTTAATTTTAGGAATAAAAGTTTACTATAATTATATTATAGCTCTACTTTAGAAGGCCAAAATTAAGAAACAGTGTCTATTTCTATAAATTTGTTTGTGTGTATGTACCGCACTGTAGAAATGTACATATATAATGTAAATACTAACATAGCTCATATAAAACTGCAGTTTCTTGTTTTTAATATAATATTATTGCTATACGATGCACCTAAATTTACAATCAAACAAGTAAAATACAAGTATTACGCGTTCAATTTAACCATCGTCATTATAATATAGATACGAGTATACCAGAGTACAATCTTCTCGTTATATTACAAGTAAGATGAGATATCTTTCTGCTTAATCTTGACGTAAACGATGAGATTAGACGTTTCAATAATTACGAATATTACTTCCTTTGAGTGATAGAACGATAATTAACAAGTTATGAGGACAAATAAATAAGTAATGTATGTAATATTACTTAAATATACTTAAACTTTCTGTTATATTATATCGTTCGTATATTAATAATGTTAGTTATTACTGATTTGCTGGTAATCCAGACGGGAAAGAGAGAGTCGCATCTCATATATACTCATTTATTTTTAATTCCAGCTTGTAGTATACTTAATTTCCTATATAATTTTATAATAGACAAAACGACGCATAAAACACGATAGCATACCTTTTGCTATTAATTTATTTTTGTCATATATTTGGCTACTTCATACAAAATACGAGTACATGCCCTTCGGGGTATCCACAAGCTCTGCACGTGACCATTATGTGGATTTCGATATTGAAAAATCGATCAACTAAACTTACTCCTCATATCTTATGAAGTGAACGCATTCCTGTTTCTATATTTCTATGTCACTTTTTTAATTATTTAAAAAATGCCTCATTGTGACTTATTTATAAAAGATAGATTATTGTGTTGCGGATTTAGAACTAGTTAAATAGAATATTTAGCTATTTTTGCAGCGCACGCGCTTAAAGCAAGGAAATGGCGTTCATTATTATTGTTATTTCGTTATTTCTAAAAATTTCACAGCAATGTTATATAGTCTATAGCACTCCAGAGGAATGTAGCTTTCATACAACACAAAAAAAAGTAAATCGGTACAGTAGATCCAGAGATCTTAGCGTTTAAACAAACGAACAAACTCTTGAGCTTTATTATAGTTCAATCTCATTCAGATATATGTCTATGTATATATATACTTGCTTTCGGAATTCAGATTAAATGCGCCAACTTTTAAAGTTACTTGCAAAAACAGTGTAGTACATTTTTTTTATAGTACAGTCGGTTAAAGTTGGATGTAGTAAATATTTTGAATTTAATGTTTGGCAAAAACACCACATTTTATTGAAAACTGATGCAGGTATGTTTCAATCTTAAACTGTAATTCACAGAAGGCTTACTCATGATTACATTACAGAAAAAAAAATGAAGAAAGAGTAATATTTGTAGTCCTGGGACTTGAAAAACCATCACAGGGTGTCGGTTTTTCCGATATTTTTTAAAATCAATATAATATGAAAAATACATGACAAAGATTTTTTTTTATATTTTTCTCATAACTGTCACGACTTGGTCTATCACCTGGTTTCGTTTTATCGTTGACCCTGGGACACCCTGTATATATGAATATAAATATATACTCTCTCTCTCTCTCTCTCAAAAGGGATTGTAAACGCAACAGATTCGATTCCCACTCGATAAAATGAAATATTTACATTTCTTCGCTCTGATGTCGAGTGAAAGTGGGCCGTTGATTTCCGCGATTCAATATGTACAATCTCTCCAGAATTCGGCGGAAAATGGAGAACGGAGTTTCTTAATCTCTGCTTACCCTGCAGATTCAGTATACAACTGAATCTTAACATTCAGATTTTACAGTAGATACATAAAAGTGTATATTATAAGTTATTTATAAATTTCAGTTCATTGTCTTCTAAGGGAACTTTAATACATCTGTCGTATTATTACGCTCCGTTGGAAATACGAGTATAACCTTGTTATAATTTGGCCTTGCGAATCATCACCACAACAAAGTTAGCGGACCCGTGGCTCCTCTACGTTAGCAGACGTGGGCAGAAAATATTATTATTAATTCATAAGAGGTCTTATAGGAATTAAACATATTTAACTTTTGTTTCAATTGTGTTTCCAATTTACAGTATTCATGTTTATTATTATTGTAGGTTGCTCATTTTCTGTTAAATAAAATTATAATTGTAACATTTTATTTATGAAGAAATTTCATGGTATTATTAGCTAAATACGTATAATAGCTTCACGCTGCATCTCCCATAGAGATTCCCCACTTTTCTGATTTTCGTGATATTAAATATTCATTGCCCCCGAATACGTTTATTAATTATTTAAATCTAATAAATATATATAACAGAATATTGATAGGATGATAGCGTACTAAGTAAGTATAAATAGTCTTACTTTATGTTAAATATAGATCCATAAAATCTCTATACGTAATATGTTTATTATTATTCTAAATATAGAACTTCCACTTACTGAGTGATTGACAGACAACACGTAGCCCGGAGCGCGAACCACCCAGCATATAACATTAAAATTTGACAAACATAGATATATCTAAAATACCTCTATCTAGATATATTAGATAAATATAGATATTATATTTAGACAGTGAAGGAAAGAATTAAATAAAATTTTCCCGAAATTCCTACGTGAATTAATAAAAAATCTCTTTGTTTATTTTTCCTTCTTTTCTTGTTTCTATATTCCAAAAGATAATTAGTATTAAGTGGGTGTAGAAATGTTTAAAGAACGTTAATGCAAATTTTTACCGGAAAACAATAGGACTCCCTTGGGATTGAGAAAGGACGTTGTATTAAAATGTATTTTGAGTAAATTAACAAAGTTAATTATTATTCTTATCAAAGATATTATTTATATCAATAAAACGACCTTTATAACATTCGACTCATAATATGTAGCTACGTATGTATAAAAGTAGTGATAAGGTATAAAAATTGAAAGTCTCTGTTTTATTAAAAACAAATAAAATAATAAAAAATAACAATTACAATTAAAAACACGTTAACTAATATTTAAGATTACAAACATTGTATTATTTTAGTGATCTCAAATAATAATTTATATTTTAATTAATATCCGCGAGACAATAGTACCTACTAGGATAATATTTTCTAAAATGATTGTAAGAATGGGAATCTCTCTGTATCTATGTCTGGTTATTACATTTTTTTCAGCTTCATGCTGTAACCGACATATAGCAAGGTAAACAAAATCTAGTGTTAAGAAACTCTGTTTTCTACTTTCTGTTGAATTTCTGAAGCATTGCGTGTTGAATGGCAGAGCTCAACGCCGCGTTTTGCCTTGGTACCAGATCGTTACCCCCAATCGATCAAGGCTACAACCGTCGCGTCTACAGTCACAATCTTGTTACACCATTATGAGAAAATATTAAATAATTACTACCTTTTAACGAGAATTAGTAACTATATATAAGCAGCAAAGGAGTTATGTAACAAAGATTAAAGTTAATAATTTAGTAATTTAAGCGTGGTCAAAATTTCAAACATTTCGGTAGCTACTTTGTATAAAATGATAATAATTATCTAATGCCTTGAGGCGGCTCTACATAAAAGCTGTGCGAAAAGTTCAAAATATTGTTTACATTAATTTTAACTTTCCTATATTATGATAATATGTGAAATATAGATAAATAATTAATTATTTAGTGTCAAATGAGCGTGTAATCATGGCTTTAGTTGATTATAATTAATACGTAATGTGCTTAATATTTTCACTAGTAGTAGTATGTATAAATTAAATGATTTTTTTATATCTATCCGCGTATAATTTTATCGGGAATATAATAAGTATGCTGCATGCAACAATGCTGCATTTCGCATAGGTCAGTGTAGGCAAAGGGAATCTTTGTGTATTGGGTGGCGTAACTCAACGCCGCGCTTTGCCTCGATACCAGAGAGAAGATATTAAAATATTTAATTTTCTTGAGTGGGAATCGAATCCACAACCCGTCGCGTTGACAGTCACACGCTGTACCCTCTCTCCATGATTAGCCTCAAATTAACTATAACTTATGAGATAAATTCAGCTAAATGAAACAATAAAATACGTCTTAATTTTACATTGGGAAGGAATACTAATAATAGATACATTTCATTAAATATTCCTTAAAATGTTCTCAATAGGTCCTGTATACACGGATAGCAGTTGGACTTTGGCAGAGCTCACATGGACTTGGCCAGCTTGGACAGGGCCAGTGCTGCGCTACGCAATGCCCAAGAGTTGAAAAATCCATCGTTAGAACTGATTCCCAAAGGACTATTGTAACCGCATCTGAAACAAAGGTAGTATATAACTAAACGTTTTTTTTTTCGGTTTTTTAGCACGCTATATCTGACACACAGCAAGGTAGGCAAGAGAAACCTAGTGTTAAAACACTCTGTTCCCCATTTTCCACCGAATCTGGAGGCATTCCCTAAAAACCAGGGCGAAGAAAGAAAATGAAAATATTAACTACTTCACTATGACTTTCTATGAAATAAATTAGAACTATATATTTAATATATTCCTGAGTCGGTGTTAGATAAGCATCAATAGGTATCAAGCAGTATTAATAGAAAAAAAAATAATATAACAAATAAAAGCTGAATAAAATATTTTTTATAAAAAAATACTATACTAGATTGTCGTCCACCTCAAAAATAACGTTTTTAAAGTAATAAATACTAAATACATTTAAATTAATGAATAATTTCGTTAGTTGCTCTCTGTAGTTATCTTTTCTTTGAAGTAGTTAAAATATTATTTTCTCAAATTTGTTTTTTCTTTTAGTTTGTGTATAAAGACATAACTTTGAAGTATGTTTTTTTTAAATAAGTTTAAATATTTCTTAACAGATTTAGGCAACAAGCACTATTAAATATTATATTCCCTTTTACGTAAAACAACTTTAATTCCATTCTAAATTCATTAAACTCTCTAAATATTTTGTATATCTTTTTATTGCTGAAGTAAATACTCCTATTTCCAAAGAATAGAGTATTGGAAGTGTGTTTATTGAGGTAAAATAACGCTTTTATTACATCCGTACAAAATCTTAGAGAATTTTCCCGTGTGAGAAATTTTCAATCTATGTAACACGAGAATCTGTTCTGCAAGGTTTGCCATTTCATGCAACCAACAAAGAGTTCACGGACTTGACTGCAATTTTTAACTAACAAATATTACTTATGTTATTAGAGAATTTATGGCTATTTAATACACGCATAAAGCTTTTAGAGTGCTATAGGCTTCAAGTTTTGAACTAACGAATAACAGTACAAAATAATGATAATTTATTTTATATATTTACTAATCTGAATTACTTTAGTGTTCTAATAATATTATTATTTTAAATACAATGTTCATACATTGAAAACTAAAGTTTTACTCAATGCAATAAGACAATTATACATTACTAGCAGCCCGCCCGCGGCTTCGCCTGCGTGAACTACATTATTATTAATTTCTGTCTCCATGAGTACCTACGTCATATAAGTGACGTCCATGCAAAATTTGGGGCTCCTAGCATTTGTAGTAACAAAGTTTCATATAAACTTTCAACCCCAAAAACAATCCCTTGGAAATCGAATATTGCAAATTCCCGTCTTAGCGAGCACCTACGTCCTATAAGTAACTCCTATGCAAAATTTGAGATTCCTAACACTTGTAGTTTCTGAGATTTCGTGATGAGTGAGTGACCTTTCGACTTTATATATATAGATAGATACTGATATAACTTTTTTATTTATCAACTGATTTAAATAAAACAATTATTTAAAGAAAATTACATTTAAATCGGTTAAGCCGTTTCTAGAATTAGACATACATTTTTTAAATAATTCTTTTGAATAATTTATAATAGAAATTACATTGATTGAATTGTACCAAATAATAATTCTCATATCTCTTGCGTATACAAAGAGCGATTACTTACAATTTTGTTAGGTATATGTATACAAGTAAATTGTATTCACATGTTCGTCCATATGTACCTGTGCAGCTATAGTGACAACTTTATTATTATCTTATATTCGATGACAAATAAAAATACGTGTTTTGTAAGAAAATATTAATTATTTGGTTTACTTTACTATATCAATATACAAACATACATATATACAGCGGCAGGTAAAGTGCATTAGTATGAAGTGCAATTCATTACGTCGCATGAGAGAGGATTAACTGTCTGCAAGTAGGTTAGTCATAAATTATTCAATAGCGCCAGCTTCTATTTAAATATTGTCCCAGAAATATTTTTCTTTTCCTTGAGTAGATAGATATATCTGTAGAAACAATACGATGTCATAATCAATTATCAGCTTTAATAAATTTAGTTTTTTTCAGAATTCGGCAGAAAGTGGGGAACGGAGTGTCTTAACACTAGGTTTCCTCTGCCTACCCTGCTGTATGCGGGATTCAGCGTGAAGCTGATTTTTTTTTTATTTCCACGACATTTTAAACCATATTTCGAGCTCCAATCACCATGGTTATGAAATTATAATGAAATGAAATTAAACAAAAACAATAATAAAAAATAATATTTTTTTATCACAATGGACCAAATAGGTGACAATAAAGTAATTTCTAATTATAACATAGAGTCATTGTTATGTTGATTTAGTCGGATTCATTGCATATAAATTGCAATTAGGTAATTAATTTTTAAGCTCCGACGTTCAAGCACTTTACAGTAGTCTAAAGCCAAGATAGATACAGAGAGACAGTCTACCTGTGGCCACAGATTTTAAAAAAGAAATACTTTATTGTCAATTATTATTAAAATATCTTAATTGTCCAATCCAATATCAATATATATATATTTCATTAAAAAACAAGATTTTAACAAGATTTGTTATACTAGGAATATTATTACATAACTGTTGAAAAATCATATTCTACTTCATTTATATAAGGATTAAAAACTTAAATTTAAGCCAATTTCATAAATGCTACTAAATATTGTTTGAAAAGTACTTAGGTCTTTAGATATTACACGATTTCTACGACCAGAGCTTTACGTTTTAATCGACTAACATTTCGATAACGACAGCGTGGTATACGCGATAGCGTATAAAAGTGATAACTTTTATACGGCACACGATCTTGAAGTCGTCTCATAAGATGAAGCTGTAAGACGCGATAACCTTTCATGAACTTAAAAATGAAGTCGACTTACATAAATTCCAAATATAAGGAAACGTTAGAAGAACAACGGGTATTCGTGCATAATTATTCTAACACGCGGTAGTCACGATTCCTTATAATATATTAATATTGTTGTTTGTAATACTGGAAACGTTCGGTTTGTATTTTCGCGAACGAGTTTTGTGAAAACTGTACTTACATATAAATTTATTTGATGGAATAACAAAGTGTTTATTATGCTGCATCAGATAAATATTAATAATGCTCTACAATTGGCCGATATTATACGCAATATAATTGTTAATTTACAATAATTGTAACTCATCAAAAATAATTGTAACGAAATACATAATTTTAATTTAACGCATACATATATTTGATAAAAAGTATTACTTTTGAAACTTTTTTTATTCTAATTCGACTTCTATAAAAGGAGGAAGTTATATATTTTTTAGAAGTTTTGTGACTGGGTGAACCGATTTTGATAATTATTTTTATGGTTTCCGGTTCTTGGGGTACCTTTCAAGGAAAAAAGGAATTCTTATGAGATCGCTTTGTCATTCGTCTGTCTGTCTGTCAAGAGCCTTTATCTCAGCTACGCTTGGTGATACCGAGTGAAATTCAACCCATATATTTAGATCTACGTTCCCATGATTTCCTGAAAAAATGGCGTGTCTTCACACCTACTTAAAAAAAAGATACTGCTGTTTATACAGCAAAAAACGCATATTTTTACAGTGTATTCTCAGTTAGTGAGAACATGTTCTTTTATATATATAGATATTATTTAATTTTAACAAATACTAAATGCTAAAGTCTAATTTATCATTTATTGATTAAACATATGTATTGGTTACAATAAGAGAATGTTGGGATACTGCTAAATATTTTTACAATGTACGCATATTCTAATATTGTAAATTATACATATAATACTATTACTAACAGGATATGGTCCACAATTCAGTATTATTAAAATAAGAGGTAAGTCGTGACAAATATTATGAACATTTGTTTGAAAACATTTACATTCTACATACTTAAGTAATACCCAAGCTCCATGGTGCGTAATAAGTAGGCAGACTGAGACTGTCAATATGTAACAAAACATCTCACAAACGTTCATTATTAATGTTAATGAGGCGAAATCATCTACGTTGTTAAATATTAGCGTAAAAATTAATATGTGAATAATATTTTATATTATTATCAAATTTCAAATTGATGTAATATAAAACTCGAGTACCTATAGGCGTAGGCCGTAGTGGCGTAGGGGGCTGTGAGTTCGATTTCCATTCTGGAGAATGAAACATTTAATCATATTACTATAAATATATACAAATTTTATTTCTTCGCTCTAGTGACAAAGCGCGGCGTTGAGTTTCGCCTCTCAATAAGCAATACCTCGTGAATTCGATTGTATTAATACTAAGTTCTTAAATTAATTTATTTACATATGCACTCCCAAAAAACTAATTCTAAATAGGTACATAATTATCTTAGCAATGTAACGGTGTATTTCCTGAAAAATCTATCACACTGTTATATAAATAAATAAAAAATAATTATAAAATATATATAATAATATTTTTTGTTATGTTACAACATACGCACATTTAGGCTTTAGGCGTACAATTTCAAGTGGTATATGAGTGTGATACCATTTTCCTCTCATGCCAAATAAAAGGAACAAAATTACAAGTTAAGAAACATTATCTTAATAGACTACCTAACGTTTATATTATGAATATTCATCCAAGAAAAATTTGGACACATAATCGGACAGACTGTTCTCAGACTTTCTAATCAGGCCACGATGGCGGCAGACAACAATATCTATAAATAAATAACAGATTTGTATCTGTTATATACATAATGCAAAAATAATTGAAAAGTAAAAATATATTTCTTTAAATTTTAATTAACAATAATTTAAAAAAGGGTGGAGTGTGTAGTGTCCCAACATTTACTTACCAATATATAAATAGTACTTGCACAAATTAAATACTTAAGTTATAATTTATTAATACATCAAATATTCATCAACATTAACCTTGATCGAAATATACCGTAGAATTAGATTAAAAATATTGTTTAACTTCGAATATTTGCGGTATACAAAACAAATAAATGTACTTTTAGAGTCAGTTTAGTTTCAAAGATTAGCCTGAACAAACAGACAACAGTTGAAAAATCACAATTTTTTTGAAATCACGGACAGATTTTAATTATATTTATATATATTACTATAAGCAGACGCACTTCAAAATATAATAGTATATAAGAGTTTCGGTTTCTAGTTATTTAATTGTAAAGATGTAGCGTGTGTAGACGACGCTTCCCAATGGAAGCGTCTCAGAAACTCTTTTCTTTGTTTCATTATGCTAAAGGAAACTTCTGTCTGCCTGTTATTCTATGCAGCATTACACATATTTCATTTGTACAAATTTAATTCAACATTTTATTTTATTTAATGATACTCTTTCTATCCAGGTGAAGACCCATACACCGTCGAAATCGTCAAAGTCGTGTTCAAATCACGAAACCAGAAGTTGCCATCATTTGAGTCACCTGTCTCGTAACGTGTTGCGCGCCCGACGCGGTGTCGTCCGTATGCTGATAGTAGTAGTGCTCACATTCGCCGTATGTAACTTACCCTTCCATGCACGCAAGATGTGGCAGTACTGGTCAAGTGGATACCAAGGTACTAGTGACTTCAGCGCCCTCCTGACGCCCCTAACGTTTCTTATCACGTACTTCAACTCTGGAATCAATCCTTTGCTATATGCATTCTTGTCTAAGAACTTTAGAAAAGGTATGCGGGAATTGCTGTTCTGTAATTTCTCAGGCAAGAGGAAGAGCGACAATCTGATACTTTTGAACCGCGTTGGAGGCGCGGGCCTTAGGAGGAGTTCGACTCGGTCAACTCGCGCCAACTGCAGCACCGTCACAATGGCCCCCAATGGCGAGTCATGAGGGTTGCATCGCCGCAGGTTCCTGTACAAAATAGAAAACACGGACATTTCCTGATTAACGGAGAGTACCGACGAGGTAACTGACAGTAGCGGAGTTTACACAGTTTCCACAGTATCAAGACGAGATTTATATGATTAAAACTACGTTATAAGTCATCCGTTTGTCGCATTACTCCAAAAATGAATGGACATTTTTAAATAGTGATCTCATGAGCTTAAAGTAGTGTAAACGTTAATAGTGATTTAGGCGGTTTTTATGGTGTAGCCTAATTGTTTAAAATACTGTATATACGTAGCTTTACCATATAACGTAATATATGCAAAATGTTATATTTATACTACCTAGTATATAGTAGGTATACGATACTATAACATTATAAAATCATATAAAAAACCATTCAACCTACTATTAAGCAGAAAAAATATTTGTATACCGACGCTTGAATATAACGAAGATCTTTAAGATAAATAAAACTTGTAAATATATTTATTATTAGATACATTTTCTAACATTTTGTACATAACTTTTTAATAAATTAGCCTATAAAAGAACTTAGAGTAGAAAAGCCGATTGGTACAAATTTTACGAACGAAATTGCTTTAAAAAAGGTTAGCTTTGAAATCTTAATGAAATATCATATCTTTCTTATCAACATCATAAAAAAAATATATAATTAAAAATATCTAAAGTATTCTGTTTTTAATATGTTAATATTTAACGATTATTATAATTTTTTTAAGTTATTTTATGTAAAGAGTTCACAGATCCGATATGACTAGCGCAAAGGCTAGTAGAAGACGTTATGAAGTTCATGTTTTAATACGAGTGCTACATTGTTTGAATATAAATGCCAAAGATAAAGCTATATGTTAATTAATTTATTTATTTTCTACCATTAAATAAATGAACATTTAGTTTCATAATTAAAACATATAAGTATAAAATGGATTATAATATCCCTTTATAATAATCCATTTTATATATCTTCCGTATTGAAAATATTGGTAAAGAGCATTTTAAAAACCCATTAGTGTTTAGAGTTGACTGAAGTCTTGACTGTGAAAAGATAAGCTTTATATTCTTCAGAGTTATTTAAACTCGCACTACTAAGGCTTTTGTGCAAGAAAATTGAATAATTTACGAGATCGCACGTTTTACTTTATTTTTGTTGTTCAAGAAGTTAGTTGGCTTTCCTTGATATCACACCCGAGCACTGGCAGTTTACATTTGAACAAAATTAAATTTGCTTCTTTATAGCGACACCGGTGAATAGATTCTTGTAACCTTTTGTAATAACGTCGAAGTACATTTTTCTTAGAATTTTAACATTTCTTTTAAACGTTTAAATAAAAAAACCTTATATATTATAGTAAAGTAAGTAAATAATAAAGATAACGAAGAGAATGCTATTTATGAAATATTTTTTAACATTATTGTTATTCTACACTAATGATAATTCTAATCTTTGGGTAGCGGACCGAAATAAGTTGTTACATGGTGGGATTTCGATGTCTCTTGATGGGATTGTATGACTTAGTGGTCAGTGCGCTTGGACGAGTTCCAAGAGTTCAAGGTTCTAGGACTTTCAAGATTTAAATCCCGCTACATTCAACTTTTTACACGTTTTGTAAATAAATATTTGTTTGGCTTATTACTAGTTTATTATTTGTTCTTTTTCTTTATTTTAGTTGTACATATGTAACAGGGTACAGAGGGAACCCGAGATCTTATTATTAAGACACTTCCGTTCCCCACTTCCCGCCGAATTCTGCAGGCATTGCGTGTTGACTGGTGAAATTCAACGCCGCGTTCTCGTTACCAGACCGAAGAAATGAAGACATTATATATTTAATCTCTTCGCTTACAGTCGCACGCTAGAGCCCTTCGAGGCGCCCCAATAGAGAATTTTTACTTCATCTCTACTTGTTGCATGGTTTATTTAGATGTAATTACTATGTGAAATTTAATTCGCAACAGTGTCAAAAATATTTTTACTACGAGCAACACGAAATGTAAAGTGAGAATCAAAATAAGGAACAGGTAGAAAGTGTTCTTTCAGAATAAGTGCCAAAGGTTTTCCAGCAACATACCGGTTTTCTCAAGCGTACGCTTTCACTGAAGTAATACACTGTAAAATACCGACGTTCAGTATTCTCAATTCCGTTTCACAGAAAGGGTCAAAGGAAGGTGCCTACGTGAATAACTACAAACTATCCAAATATGTAGTTGTGCAATTTGAATGTATAATGACTTCGTAAAATGTTTTAATTATCTATAATAAATATAATTTATAAATATATAACTAAATTTAAAATCATTCGTTGTTTCTATCCATAATTGCGTGTAAATTCATGTACATAATGACAATATAATACTGTTTATATTAATAAAAATCAAAATAATGTTTAACCTTTATAGCAATGGTTGAAAGGAGTTGTTAAAAAATTTATTGGGACAACGTAACATGTTACTTTTGCTAATGCTACTTAATTACTCATAGCCTTCGTTTCTCGTTTACCTTTTGAAATAATATATTTCATGCTTAATTTTCAAGGAGTCCTATTATATACGAGTCGTACAGTCGTACTCGTACAGTCATATTATGTCAATGCAAGTTACTACAGCTATTTATTTCATTCTATTTTATTGTATTTTATATGTACCTAGACACTTTGAAAATATATTTTATCAAAAAAAACCCTTTATACATATATATTTTAATAATTACGTAAACTGTTGCTGAATCACTAACAAATTTCTGAAAATTAAAATTTCATATTTCTGAAAATTCTTACGGGAATGAAAAAAATTAACACCACATTCAATAAGTGTAAAATGTATGAGCTAATATTATTATTATTATAACAATAAGAAATATTCAATATGTTATTAAATAATTTTTTTGTAAACTTTTTTTGTAATTTATTGCAAGTTTAGTAATGAAATCAGCATAGCGTGCTCTGCAATCCACTAACTGGCGCAACGTTGCAGTCTGTCTCAATTTAAATTAACTTTGTTCTCCAATATAGATTATAATTATGGCTTAATATATGTTAAATATAATGTTTCTCTGTAATTTTCGTTTACTAAGGAAATTACTATTAATAATTTATTTTCTTAATAGTATAAATATTGTTATTAGTATTGTAAATAGTATAGTATTTTTAACTTTTACTTTTCTTATTAATTTATGCTTCAAAATGTG
Organism: Heliconius melpomene rosina; assembly: GCF_056956725.1. Taxonomy (NCBI): domain Eukaryota; kingdom Metazoa; phylum Arthropoda; class Insecta; order Lepidoptera; family Nymphalidae; genus Heliconius; species Heliconius melpomene. Next base: position 11,606,954 of record NC_140389.1, on the reverse strand, counting down.
AATAGAAATAAATTTGTACAATATCAATACTAAAAAATATCTACATCAAGAACACATCAATAATGATGTGATTGCTTTATATGTTTTTGTAAAAGAATAATAAATATATTTTAATAAAATTCTTAATAATAAATACATGTACTTATAAATAAGAATAAATGGAATGTGTTGACCACTACAAGAGAGAAATCCTGTTACGTTTTTTTTTCTATTTGCTAAGTTATGTTTAAAAAATATGTTTTACTATATTTTGGTAATCAATTACCAAAATTATCGTGTAAATCATATCATTTTTTTTATAAATATATATCTATTACTGTAAATATTAATTGAATAATCAAATAAATAAATTTTACTTCTTCAAACCGTTTTTCCTTTCATCCCAGCCTTTAAGGTATTTCCGCCCTGTAAAGAACAAAGCAGTCGTTACTCCATAAGGGTCTATGTTATACATTTGCAGGTAGGTGGGAGGCGAAACCAGCCAGACTTTCGTTATGTTATAAAACTTGAAAGTTTTTTAAAATTATACGGAATCCTAAAAATGGTAAATAATATATATTTTTTGTTCTCCTTTTTTACTAAAAACGTTGAAATAACTAATAACCCGCTGTTCATGAAAAGAAACTCTAATAACGATGGCGTCGGCTATAACCATACACTATCTAAAAATAAATAAGTATCAAACAATTTTCTTACTTCATCGTGGTACATTGTCATAAGTAAGTGAGATTTTGTGTTCTCTAATAAAATGTGAACGACAATCGACCGATTTGCAGCTCCATTCTCAGAGGGGCTACAAACATCATATTTTTATTAAGCAACGAAAATAGTTTTCAAGAAAAATCCTTTTTAGATACTCTCTTATTCTTTCTCTGATTCTCTCTGTAACCCTTATTGTGGAATAGATAATAAAAGACAAAGATAATATTTTGGTAAGATATTCGATTTTTTAATAATGTGGAACCCAGGAATCATTTTATCATAACCAGTCACGCCAGAAAAAAACAATTGATAGAAATAACAATATTTCTTTGAACTCTCAGATACTTTCTAACTAGGTAAACCTCATAAAATGCACCAGATAATGAAAATAGAATTTGAGCCTTTAGTAAAGTAACTTGTTTTTTATAAGCTTTAATTCAGTTATCTTCGGGAAGTTTAAGATTTTATAAATATTTGAAATTGTTTCAATGCCTTATAACGAAATATTTGCTCTGGAAACATCGCATAAAATGGCTTATACATTTATTTTAAATTATTATAAAAACTTATTACAGGCATTATTAAGAAAGTTAACTTGATGCATTAAGAAAAAAACTTGAATAAGAGACCTCATGAGAACAGGCGACGGTAAAAAATAACGACGTGAATTTCATAATCATGACATATTTTTTTATGTGTACTGCCCTATTTTTTATAAGCAACAGAAAACGGACTTATTTTTTAGGGATCCGTAACTCAAAAGGAAAAAAAAGAACCCTTATAGGATCACATTGTTGTCCGTCTTTTGAGTCGTCTCACAAGAGATCGCGTGCGGTCTCGAAATAAATGAACAAAGTATCAAGCTGAAATTTATATCAAATATTCAGGTGTAAACTTCTTTAGAGCACCGAAACAACAAGTCAACGTAATCAAAAGATACGAGTATTTAGGCATCGTTTTTGCTGTTTTTTGTGTAAAATTCGCCGCGTAATCTCAAGTCTTGACAGACGTACAGACAGACAATAAATTAATCCTATAAGATTTCCGTTATTAACTTTTGAGGTACCCTAAATATTGAAAACTTATAATTGCAGTTAATTTTATACAAAATGAGTGCATACGGTACACTTATACTTTCGTTGACCCAACTATATACCCTACTACTGGTACAGAACCCTCAATGGGCGTATCTGACTTGCACTTGACCGGCTTTTTATGTTTATTAACTTAACTGAAGCCACACATTAAGCTCTTAACATATTGCTGATTTAACAAAAGGTAAAAAGATATTATTTTTTAAGTTTTTTTTTTATTTCTTGTACAAAATGAGTGGGCCTATAGTAAATAAAATTGTAGTATGTAAAACGCACTCATTTATTATCCCTACTCTTATAATTAATTTATAATAAAATATACAAAGTTATCTATGTGACACAAGGTTTTTTTTATAATAGATACCTAATCATAAAACACATGATAAGGATTAAATTTTTTTTAAAACTTCACGCTGTATCCTGTACACAGCAGGGTAGGCAGAGGGAACCTCGTGTTAAGACACTTTATACCCCACTTTCCCCCGAATTCTGGAGGCATTGCGTGTTGAGTGGCGGAACTTTTTACATTCAACAATGAAGCTAAAAATATAAAATGTTGATATCACAGAAATCTAACATACCTAAGTCGTTATTAGAGGTAATATTAAAGCGGCACCTTTAATGCCGTCGAGTCGAGTGCCATAATTACCTATAACTAATATAACTTGACATTTTTATTATAGTTATTATTACTTATGAACAAGAATATCATCATACTTATCAAATTCTAGTGTTTTCTACTAGCTTTGAGAGATTTTCGTCCATATAAATCTCAAAATCATTATTTCGCTTTAATTACAACAAATCGATTTACCAATTGTTGAGTGAAATCTAATATTATTATATAATATAATATTACATAATAGATTATGTTTTCTAAGACATCTATACACAACGTTATTAACGATTGTGATATACGATATATTCCTAATACATGAACGACAATTCTTTTCAGTATACGTAGGTTTCCATATCATAATATTTTTTTATTATTTACTATATTTCTCCAAATTTCTTTGCTCTAAGTATATTGAAAATTTATAAAATTTTGTAAAGGAATAACACGCGTAAAAGCAAATCCTATCGAATTTCCGGCTTCAGTATAAATACCGAAAGGATTACCGAATAACTGTCGTGATATTTGGGCGAGTTCTGTTGAATTTAATCTGGGTTTTACTTCTTGCGCACAGCTCAAACATTTTCAGTAATTTACGTTACAACAATTCGAATTTAATTGGACTTCTTAAATTATTCGGGTCCCAAAATTAATGTTTTCTATTTCAATATGCTTATATACTTCGATTTATATATTTCTAAATTTAATATAAATCGATGTTTATTAAAATTGTAAGAGATCATCAACTCTAATAGTTCACATTAAGTGAAACCCATAAGGAATGATGTTTTAGAAACAACTGTTTAAGAAAATTATCTTTAATTCTGTACACTCTATCGCTACTCTATATGAAAGAAGAACAGGCCCAAAGCTGCAGCAAAAATATCTTATTTTCTTTTGACGAGTTTATGAAGATTATGAAAACAACAGTCAGTGTATATTATAGTCGACTGTACACTTGTTTAAATTAATTATAAGTAGTTAGTAAAATATATTAACGTCGATGATATTAAAACTACTTTTTATTTTTCTACAATTATGTTGACTAATTACATCTATCATTTCTTATTGTCACAAACTGTATTAACTGTTGCGACTTTGATATCCCAATTTGTCGTCCCTGGCGAATTATTGGTTTGGACGTGGAATAATTATTGGAAGGCATTAACTCGTATGGGAAAATTTTATGCATCTATTCCCCCCAATATTCCAAGGTGACAAGAAGGTGTCGGTGTCGCTTAAGCCGTGTATACCCTATCAGGACTTTATTTTTATTAATACAAAGCAATTATACACTTACCCCAAATATAGAAATCTATATAAAACACCATATAATATACTAAAGATATGCCATAATTATAACCTTTTAATTAGAGATACTAATTGAAAATAAACATTTGCTTTAAAATTTACAGCACCAATTATAATTTTATTCATATTATTGCCTGTTATTTCAAGTAGGTATAATTAATTATCGTGTATTACATAACATACCTATAATTTAGTATGTGCATAATGTTAATATTGTAATAATAATAATAATAATAATAATAATAATAATACTTTATTGCACTAAAATAAACAAAGAATCAGTAGAGTAACAATAATTACAGAAAGACAATACAAAGTGCAATGGCGGCCTTATCACTAAAAGCGATTTCTTACAGGCAACCATTTGAAAGGACTTATTACATAAAAGACAGCGAAAAGGTGCAAAAAGTGATAATAAATATGATACTATTAAATATAAATACGTTATTTATCATATAAACATACATACACTGATAAATACACAACATACATACATACATACATACAAACAAATATATACATACATAAATATATACATACATACGTACATACATACTTAGATACACCAAATATACGTATATATACGTAACAAATAAAGATACAAATAAATAAAAGGATTAAGCAAAAATGTCAGTTCAGGTATTTACTTTGAGATAGTGCTGCTTAAGACGCCGCTTAAATATCCCAACCGATTGGGACCGTCTCACTTCCACTGGCAGCTCATTCCAAAGTTTTACTGTCATCACAGTAAAGGAATCGCCGTAGCATTTCGTGCGGCACATAGGTATTTCAAGGAAGTTGTTATTACGGGAACGGAGGGGTTGGGAGTGTTGGGTGTCCGACCCTAGAAACTTGAAACGTTCCTTGAGGTACGGTGGAGTGATAGGATGGTAGAGGACGGTATAAAGGAGTGTGAGGGAATGTAAATAGCGCCTATGTTTTATTGACAACCACTTAAGTTGACTACGGTACTGTGACACATGGTCGTGTTTTCTTAATCCAAAGATAAATCTTATTATAAGGTTTTGAAGGCGCTCAAGCTTACCAAGCAGTTGCTGAGACACATCTAAATAACATGAATCGGCATAATCTAGTATAGGTAGAAGGAGAGTATGGGCTAAAGATATTTTAGTTTTTAAAGGTAAGAGATTCTTCCATCTTCTCAATCTACCTATGGCACAAAAAATCTTGCGGCTGAGCTCGGAGACATGAGGCGACCAGGAAAATGTACTGTCCATCCTGATTCCCAAATTCTTAACACTCGCACTAACCTCTAAGCAAACATTGTCAAACATAATTGGAGGGAGAGGAGAAAGTGCTCTAGATAATTGCTTGGAGTTACCAAACACGCATACCTGAGACTTATTTGGATTAATTGAAAGCCCAAACGATTTACTCCAGGTGCTGATTATTTGTAAATCAGAATTAATTTTAGTTACTGCGCTAGAGAAATCATTTATGGCGGCGGTCGTGTAAATTTGTAAATCATCAGCATATAGGTGGTGAAATGACGTTATGTGTGGAGCGAGAGTGTTAATAAATATGGAAAAAAGTAAGGGGGACAGTACACTACCCTGCGGCACACCAGCGCTGATATGGCACACTGACGAAAGTTTTCCTTCAAGTTTAATGCTCTGTTTGCGGCTGTGAAGGTAAGAAGAAAACCATTCAGTAGCTTTTTTCAGGAGGAGACGTTAATGGATTTTAATATTGATAATAGTAAATCGTAGTCAACTGTGTTGAAGGCGTTAGAAAAATCTAACAAAACGAGTACAGTCACTCGCTGGTTGTCAATACCGTATCTAATATCTTCACAGACTTTATTAAGTGCTGTGACTGTGCTATGCCCAGGACGGAAACCAGACTGGAAAGGAGTTAGGGTATTGTTTTTGTGCAGGAATTGATACACTTGTTCATGTACAATGCGCTCAAAAACCTTCGAAAGGAAAGGGAGTATAGAAATAGGACGATAGTTTGCGAAAGTTGTTGGATTGGATATTTTTATTGTATGTTAATATTAACTTAAAATGGAGGTCAATAATAAAATTGTGTATAAGATTATTATGTTATTAAATATTGTATCTACAAATAATTGAAATCGAGAGAATATTTGCCGTTTCTCCGGTTTTAATTAAGAATTGTACAATATTTAACAAAATTAATTAGATTATTAATTAGACCTATTATACTAAATACTTGTTTATTCATATAAATTTAGACTGCAATGTACGTTACATAGCCTTATTACTAATACAAATGCATAAAAATGTTGAAAACGAAATATATCTAGATATAAGGTTATTCGACTTAATGTTTCACGTGTTGAGGCCTTAACTAACTTAACGCGGGGCTTATGCCTTAGTGCCGGAGCTAAGAAATAAAAATAATAATTAATTCCACCGCGTAAGAATCGAACCTTTAACCGCCGCGTTACAGTCACGTCCTCGTATCCTTCGCCTTCATCAATATAACTTGCACTATTTGTAATTAGCTATCTAGACACGAATGGCAATCAATAGGTACAGAATTATTGGACGTCGGCGGTCTGTCTAAGCCCCAAATCAAATATTTAAATAGTTTAGAGAAACTTTATTTAATAAGCTATCGTCAATCGACCGCAATTTTAAAGTATGAAATATGACTATTGAGATGTCTTACATAGTTCAATACGTTTTTTACAATCGTATTATAATAAAATAAAATAAGTGTAAATTAAAATAAATGCTTCTTATAAAGAAGAAGAAGATGTCGTTGAAACTCAAAAAGTTCCCAATAGTCAGCATCTCAAAAAAGAGAGATGGAGAGCTGATACTCGATCCACTTGCTTAGTTCGATTAAGTAAGTTGCTTAGTGCGGCATGTAACAAAATAATAAATTAAAAATATATTTTTCACGTATAGTTAAATTAAGGAACTACATTTTAAGAAATCTTTCTAACAGTATTGAATAATATTTTTTTTAGAAAAAAAATTAACATAAATAGTTATTTTATTGACAATATTCATAATACAATTACCTAAAGTAATCTTATATAAATTGGGATGTTGCACGAATTAAGAAAATTAGGAAAGAGGGTCGAGTTTGTCCTGCGGACAAGATTCTAAATTAACCTATTAGGTCTCAAGAGAACCATTATTTACTTATCTTTCAAATTTAATTAAGTATATACTAGTATACGTGACATTTACAAATTAAGATAAATAAAATTAAGAAAAATAACTTATACTGTAATTAATAATCTAAAAAAAATATTTTACTATTGGTATTACGTAATATATTTGAATATATTACAAGAAATCAGCGGAAAATAGGAAGCGGAGTGTCATGACACTAGGTGCCCTTTGCCTACCCTGATGTATGCAGTATACATTGTTAAAGTTATATATGTATATGAAAATATGTAAAGCAATCGAAATATCAAATTTTACTAAACTTTTATTGCCCTCATATTTACAATATGTTTTCTTTATAATAATCACATTGGCTTTTTTATACAGTACGCACGATGAAACTGTAAAAAAAGATTTCTTCCCCTTAAAAATATTCTATTATTTGTGATCTTGTACGGTTTGTGCGTGAAGGGATATCGATTTACTTGACGTGTGATTTGTATTTTGCTTGAAGGGTAGTGCTATTAATAAAACTCGCTCTTGCCTTACATAATATATGTAATATATAACGTCCAACCAATTCCTAACCCTAATACCAAGTTACAGCAAAATGTTTTAGAACAAATCTAATTAAAGCTTGAACTTAGTGGTTACTTTAAGTACAACGACTAAATGTTTAGATAAAATAGTGCTAATTGAGTTCCCAGGCAGTTTATTTCGAATCAGCGTATTGTCTTAATCTATTCTTCGTTAATGAATACAAATTGCCTAAAAAACATTTTTTTTCTTGATGGATTTTGGTAATGAAAGTACATGCATGCACATCCTACTAGTGGGGTTGTTTATTATCAAAATATACATATTATTACATCTACTCTTTAAACCTACCACCACCAATATTGAGCTTATACTAAAAGCTTTTCATTAACAGCAAGTCTTTCTCCGCAAATATCTCATAAAATATAGAAAATACGTTAAAACTTAAGTCATTAGCAATATTAGGGTTCCGCACCTTAGAATGAACGGAACCCTTAAAGGTATCAAGCTGAAATAAATATTAATTATACATGTCAACCATCTCTTGGAGAACAGAAAAAGTGAATCTTCTAAACCAACACAATCAAAAAATACGAATATTTATGCGTCGTTTTTGCAGCTTTTTGTATAAATACAAAACTAATCCTTTTCCGGAAAAATCGATTTCGAATATTCATAATCCGAATTTTCGAATATTTTATAGCTTATGCTGCCACGTAGTAAAGATATTAGACGTCTGGAGACTGCGATTTTAAACGAAATTGGTACTCCCTTCAACATCAGTAGTAGGTACTAATTAACGACACCTGTTTCAAATCTTTATTTTAATTATTTATCTTCACCTTTATTTCACAATTTCACAATACACAATGCAAACAAATCTTATTATATTCATAATATTACGTTTCACAAAGACCAGAATTTAACTATTCCCATGTGAATAAAGAAAGTTTAGGCGTAAAACGAATCAGCCCCCTCGTTGCCAGTGTAGTCGAATTAGTTGTATCCTTTGAGAATATAATTTAACTTAATTGACTGAGAAAGAAAACTTTCTATACATTTTCTTGGTAATGTAATGTATAATTACTTCTGTCATTCTTCTTAAGTTTGCTATACAAATGTAAAGAATTGACAATATTTAAAAGTATTTAATTCTGGGATGGGTCCGGAAAGCTGAGGATCGAGTGTGGTGGCGAGAATTGCGAAAGGCCTATGTCCAACACAAATGATGGCTGTTGATGATGATGATGATTTAATTCTACACTAAGGAAAAAAATCCTTTTATTGTATGGCTTAGTGGAGTCTTCAAGGTTCAAGACCCGCTACGTTAGTTAGTTTACGTTAGTTAGTTTAGTGTAGTACGTTAGTTTTTATACATTTTTGGAAAGCATACAAGACTTGGCATACTGACTTTCTCTGTCTCTGAACTATTCTCTGAATCTAAATAAAACATTTTTTAGCACAGATCCATGGAAGAATATAAATTTAGCTTTTTGTGAAATTCGAGAGAAATGTGAGGTTTAAGCAGACATCATTTGTAACACGTGGTTCAGTATGTAACATTAATGATTGAGAAATGAATAAACAACATTAATGAGTTTTCACACATATTCCAGGCTTGTTACACGCTACGATTTTACATTTATAATTTAAGTTATAATAAAAAATTGGAATCCTAGAAATAATATACTAACATAATAAAATTCAAAGAAATTGAAAAGTAAAATTGACAATTTATAATGTTCTGTGCCTCAGTGAAATATTTATAATGAATATGTATACTGGCAACATCTCTTATTTTTTCCACAGCTACGAAGGTAAGCTGTATTAATGAGCTTCGGGATGAATAGAGTTTTAATAAAAGTAGTTACGAACAAGCTTTATTCTATAATCGGTTTATCGGCGCAGTTTCATGATACTTTTCATAAAATCCCATTAAAAGAGTGAAGTATTTTTCTATGTTAATGTTTTTTATTTCTAAGTGTAGAAGGTTACACTAACGCCCAATGTTAATAATCAATCCTAATCCATAAATTGCTACCATAGATTGAAATAGACAGAGATGGAGGACGGCATGCAGGTTAGTGATTGGATAGACATGTCGAACAATACAAGATTGACGTTAACTGGAGATAGGAGATACATTATTAACATTGGGCGTAAGAGAGGATTGTTAGTATTTTATATTTCTATATTTACCTAATATTAGATTAAATACATATAAAATATTTATTTCCTTACCTGTAATCCCCAAAGTTCTTTCCCTTAATATTCAAAATACAGTATCTTTTTTGTAACATCTTTTAATACATAAATGGTTAATATATGTGGCAATATTTATAGCCTTACTACTGAGATTTATATTTTTTTATTGAAAATAATAATATTTTTTTTTGCAATTCCTCTCATCTAAATAATCAAAGTTGGGGTTATTTTCCTTGTTCTCTTAATTGTACTAAAAGTTGAACAAAATACTTTTACATTCCATAAATATTTCTAAGCACATTGGTACACTTTACATTTCGTATATCGTCTTGTAAATTATAAATTAATTCAATTATATTGTTAGGCCATAATTATGTAGCGAATAAATTCAGGTTGCTGATATAGCGTGTTTATAAATAATATAAATAAAATGTAAGTACCGTATACTATGGTAAGGAAAATGAAAATTCCGTCCCAGAAGGATTCTTCATATATACGTTTATTGTAACTGAATAGGAAAAATATGTTTGTTATAATTTTGTAAGCTATTCCCGTGAGATATGTGAAAGAATCTTCTCAGATGTCTTTATAAACAGTACAATATTTGTCATAGTCATATTTATTTTTTTGTCTCATATTATTGTTACATCGCACGTTAATAATGCGTTTTTTCTTTAAAAAATAATCAGCTTCACGCTGTATCCCGCACACAGCAGGGTAGGGAACCTAGTTTTAAGACACTCCGTTCCCCACTTTCTGCCGAATTGTGGAGGCGTTGCGTGTTGAGTGGCAGAGCTCAACGCCGCGTGTTGCCTCAACACCAGAGCTAAGAAATGGAAATATAAACGCAAATAAATATTCCACTCCTCAATGGGAGATCGAACCCATTTTTTCTTTAAATATCAAAATTGAGTTTTTTTCAGTTATAAAACGAACAGTTTAAGACCGGCAACCTATAACTTTTGTTACAGAGGGTCGTGGGCGGCAGTGATCACTTACCATCAGAGGTGACCCGTACGCTCGTTTGCCTTGTCATTTCCATAAAAAGGAATTAAAAATGTTTCATTATAAGGATTTTTACTAGATATTTTATAATAAGCAAACGTGACCTAATATAATTAAACGTATACTTAAATAAACAAAATATTCTCATGACAAATTAAAACCATTGATATTGTACGAGTAGGTAACGAGTAGGTCTCTAAAAATAAAGCATTATAATATTAGTAAACACATGTAGAAAATAAAATGGAAAACGTATAAAAAGTTGATCCCGTTACGTCCAAATTCCGTTTATATTTTTCATTAATTAAGCATTAGGGCCTCTACAAACAAATATAAATGAAAACATTACTCGAGCACATATAACAGGTAAGATAATTATTTACTTTATGATTAAATATGTTATAAGCTAAATATTCTTATTTATCAAAAAATACTTCAGTCAGTCAGTCAGTAGTTAGGATTTTTAGGCATTATAATAATTATTTAAAGTTTTTTCATTTTATTTTCAAGTATCCTTAGTGTAGTAATTAAGCAAATAAATCCCTATTTGTATTTTACCAGTAAACAGAGTACTACGAAACACAGTATAATGTTTCCGCAACACGTTTAATTAAATAGTACCGACGTAATTACATGCAAATATTTCGCTCAAATGGTATGTTCTTCAACTGATATAAGTTACTACTCCAAATATATATTAAACTTGCCTATTTTTATAAAAATAAACTTTAATTACAAGAACCAAGTTAATTTTGTTAGAAGAAATATTAAAACTATAATACTATTTAAAAATTACAAAAAATGCTTTGGTCAGATACCTACTTATACTATACTATAATTTACATATCTATAGATAAATTAAAACCTGTATAAATCTATACTTCTATCTATACTAATATAATAAAGCGGAAGAGTATGTTTGTTTGTTTGTTTGTTTGTTTGTTTGAACGCTAAGATCTCTGGATCTACTGGTCCGATTTTCATTGTTTTTGTTTTGTATGAAAGCTGCATTCTTCAGAAGTGCTATAGGCTATATAACATTACATTACACATATAAACTAATATATTTTAAAGTACATTCTAATTTGACATGCAATTTATTCTGCCATGTTAATAACAACCGTCGCGTCGCTACGCAACCGTTACCGCGACATTTTGATATTCATCCTTATGAATAGTCACTCTTAACATTTTATCTAGATTGAAATTATAGTTTACTGTATAGCATTCTAATAAATAATTAAGGAGACGTCACTGATTCCAAATGACCTAGCCTACGGGCGCCATAGTATGACCGACGCGAACAGGCAGATGACATACATTTTCGAACTATTGTAAATGTTTATGTAATTATTTGTTTATAATTAATTTAAGCTACACTTTGGTTCTCTTCTTATTTTATTTGATATTGCCCGCTAAAATTATCCTACTTAATAGAGAGAAATGTTTAGTTATTTCGTAGAGTCGATATCTATGTACGCACGCATGGAAAACTTTAGGTAGTTTTTCTAATATTAAGAATACCTATCCTTTAGTCACTTTTAATCCTTTTGTTGGTTCATTTCAATAACTCAGATAATTTTTTCTAATAATATGTCTCTACTTATTATTCTTTTTGATTATTAAAGCTTATATTTTCTTACTAATTCTATTGAAAATTGAAAATAATTTCATGAATATATTTAATAAATATTCTTATAGTTGAAGCAGGCGTAGCCGCGTCCGGGTCCACTAGTACTAATATAATAAAGCGGAAGAGTTTGTTTGTTTGTTTGTTTGTTTGTTTGAACGCTAAGATCTCTGGATCTACTGGTCCGATTTACTATGTTTTTGTTTTGTATGAAAGGTGCATTCTTCAGAAGCGCTATAGGCTATATAACATTACATTACACATATATACTAATAAATTAAAATACTTTCTAATTTGACATGCAATTTATTCTGCCATGTTAATAACAACCGTCGTCGCTACGCGACCGCGTTCGTTACCGCGTCATTTTGATATTCATCCTTATGAAAATAAATATAATAGTCACTTTTAGCATTTCCTCTAGATTGAAATTATATTTCTATAGAAATTATATTCTTATATTTCAAGCAGGCGTAGCCGCGTCCGGGTCCGCTAGTATGTATATATATAGATGTCACTAGCAACATTAAGAAAATCTTTTCGCCAATAAAAATCTGTTATCTTAAAGTTCGCTGCTTCGTTTTCAATTACACTTATAATTTTGGGTATCTAGAAAAGGTTTAAGTTCATCTAAAAACTTCTGCATGTATTTTAATGCAAAGTTAAAAAATAAGAGCAAAGGGTAGTTTGGGTTGCACTTCAGATCGACTTCAGTTATTTTGGGTTCTATTTTATTAATAAACCTCCTCCCAATAATAGATTCTCATCCACATGCCATACACAAATAGCGTCAGTTACAATTTTATTATATGTGTAGATCTAAACTTGAATAAATGTAAATTCTTGTATTATATAAAAAATGTTGTATAATTGAAAATAATTTTCATCGTATATTTATATCTGTTTTTCCACCGAAGCCATTTAATAAATGGACACATTATTGTTAATTGAAAGCATTGTTGACGGGTTGAAAGGATATAAAAAATAATGTGTAATTCCAGATAAAACACTATTGTATTCGGATTTTACAAAGATATTGAATTTGTTTATCTTACGAATATAAAGTAAAACCACGAAACATATCTTTACTACGTACTATTTATTTAAATGAAATATAAAGAAAGTAATAATCAATTATTAGGCCAGTCATGGCGCAGAGGTTGTAGGTTCGATCCCCACTCGAGGATATGAAATATTTAACTTTTTAATTTCTTGGTTCAGGTGTCGAAGCAAAGAACAGCGATAAATTTCGCCAGGAAAATGGCAAGCGGAGTGTTTTAACACTAAGTTCTCTCTGCCTGATGATGTGTGAGCATGATACAGCGTAAAAGTAAAAAAAGCAATAACAAATTCTTTAAACCTCATTAAATAAAAATTCTATTATACTTGTTTTATTGCAAAAAGAGGCTTTAATAAAAGTTTTCCCGCGTTCTTATATATGAAACGAGCAGTCTTACTGCTTTCATCATCTCAGTAACTGCTGAAACAATTTTCAATAAATAAAATCGATTTTTCTTTTCTTTGTATTCGAAATGAAGATTCTTTATCGCAGGTAATTCTTATAAACCTACAGACATTTTGCTTATACAGGAATTTCATTCTAAGTTAATGTATGTCTTTTACCTAGCCTTAGTGTCCCTGTTTAACCTAAAAAGTTTTTATTGTTTAAAAATATTTCGTAAAAAGTAACATATAATTTTCAAAAGGCAATTTTCAAAGTTTAATTTACTCCAATACGTTTTCTAAAGGCTACGCAATGGTTTTTAATTAGCTAATTAATTAGATATCAATATAATATTGATAATGTTCAATGCCCAACTCGAATTTGTTTCGAAGAATTGTTTTTAATGGGACATAAGCGTATGACTGTAAACGCGACAGGCTCGGGGTTCGATTCCCACTCGAGGAAATAAGATATTTAATATTTTCATTTTTTCGGACAGTCGTGACGCGATTTTCGACTGGTTGTGGGTTCGATCCCCACTTGAGAAAAGGAAATATGTAGTGAAAGTGAAGTTTTATTTAACATGAAGAAGAATATATTTCGTTTCAGAAAGAAGAAGATTTTGTAGGTAAAATGACGTGGTGTCAATTACCTATAAAATCTCTTTGAATGGCGTTACAATCGTTACATACTCGTAATATAAAAGACATATTCTGCTCCATTTGCAAGTTTTATGTTTCCTAACCACCTTTTTAAGTAAATAAGGTAAATAAGTGTGTGGGATCTTATATACAATTTTGCGTATAGTTTACATTATTTTAGTTAAGTACCTGCTATAATCATTGTCCAATGTCCATGTCAATATAAATATAATTTGATATAGTTTATTTTTCTTTATCTATAAATAAGTTATAAAATGGCAACATCTCTTCATCATGTCACGTTTCATGTCCATCTTGTCAATAGTAAACAACATACATATTAAAATATTCAAAATATGAAGAAGTAAGCCCAAACATTTGGTATCGAGTTTTCCCTTACATTTCTTGATAAGGTAAGCAAATGGTTAAAGTTTATAAATAACTCGTGACCGGCTCGCGGCTTTGCCCTCTTGAACTCGATTATTTATTTATTTATTTATTAATAAATATAAATTTTGTATTGTAATAACTTAACTTATTAAATTTAAAGGTTCAATCTATTCAAAAAAAAACAGATAATTTATAGTAATTTAATTGAACAAAATACTTCACAAAACATGGCGATAAAATATGTTTGTGCATGTATTGATTTACGTACATACTTATTATATAAACACGTCGATAAATAGCAAAATAATAAGTATGTATTATGACGTCATATTTGCAAAACTTTTTCAATAAAATTACAACAAATTATTAACAGAAAGCTCAATGTCACTTTATTAGGACGTCCTTTGGGCTGTCAAAGGCGTGTTCTTTTTGTCAAAAGGTAATATAACGATGAGGATACTTTAAACTTCCGAAATATTCCTCGCAACTTTTACTTCCCGATACCTCACTTTTACAATGCTCCTCGAGCTTCCGGGAACTTGCAAAATAAAATAAGGTTGTTGTTGTTGATTTTAAAAGCGAAAGTTCAAAGTGAATGGAAAAGTTGCAGATTAATAATCTATTCTAGGAAAATTAAGGCAAAATTTCTTAGAAAAAAATCCATATTTCCATTATATTGTACCTTTATTCAAGATCTGTATACTAATATTTTATGGTAAGTTAAGTCGTAATCGAAAGTATTTTAATTATAGTATTTTTTTAATTTGAGAAACTGATAACACCGTTTCCCATTTTTCGCCAAATTTTAGAGGCATTACATGTTAAGTGGCTGACCTCAACGACACATTTTGCCTTGACATCAGGGCGAAGAAATAAAAATTTTAGTATTTCATTTCTTTGAGTAGGGTTCGAACCCACAACCTGTCGTTGAAATGTAACTAAGGCACGAAAAAAAATTCGAGAGTTTTTGCCGTGTGTGTGCGGGCCGGTTTTCATTAATTCAAATAAGTATAAATATATCAAATTTTGAAATGATTTTTAATCACCATCAAGGCCTTAAGGTGATTAATATTTTTTCAATCAACTTTAGAGAAACTACAAAATCTTTCTTTCGATAAAAAAGATAAGATCTCGTATAAAGCCTTCAAGCTCTTAATTTTTTCTTAATTCAAAAGTCTGCAATAAAATAATGAGAACGAAACAAAATCTCAGTATTGTAAAATAAACGTGTCCAATAAATCGAAATCAATCCCCAATACAATTGACTCAGCATATTTAACAAGCAAGAAATATAGAAGAACTCTACCCTTAGTAATACTATTAGGGTGAAGAGGTTTTACTAAAAAAAGACATGTACACGAGAAAAGTCTTTAGCTACAAGCGAAAAGTATGTAAATTTGATTGAAAAACTGTTTTTGTGCATAGTAAGCAACGTGAACATATAAACAGTGACCTCATTTAGGTTTTTTTGGGGAAAGGAAAATATTTTATCTTTTTTTGAAATACTTATTTAAGTTTTTGAGCGGCGTTGAGTTCTGCCACTCAACACGCAATTCCTACAGAATTCGGCAGAAAGTGGGGAACAGAGTGTCTTGACACTAGGTTCCCTCTGCCTACCCTGCTTTGTGCGGGGTATAGCGTGAAGCCGAGATTTTATCTTTTCGTTGTTTGCATAAAATATCATATAGTAGTGAGTCGCTCTATAGCGCTGATTTTCCTTTTAAAGTTAAAATTATAATATTTCCATAATAAAATTAACTTATAAATTGTAATAAAGTTACACTTTATTACATAACATACCAACAATTAAAAAAATGAAGGAATTGGATTGTTATGGGTACAGTCTTTAAAGTTCAAGACAAAAGCGTGCATGGTATGGTCTTATTGCTATTATCAATCATAAGAGGTGCTTATTTATATTATTCTCGTAACCCTCTTCATACTCCCAATATATTAAGCTAAATAAACCCTTGCTATTTTGAAGATATATATTTCTACATATTTCAAATATATTTTCTTTATGTTGGAGCTTTACATAGGTAAGTACCTATTGTAAAAGTTTTATTTAGAGAAAAATACCTATAGAATATTTATTTATCATGAAATTATATTGAATGTTTGTTGAAAATTAAAAGTAACAATATTTTTATCGAATTGTAATACATTTATAATCATAAATTAGCAAATAACATTGTTAAATATTACAGTATTAGTACAGTTAAATATTACAGTATATTTACTAAAGCGTCAAAACTATGAAAATTATTTTTTAACTAGTTTTTTTTTCAGTTTCACGCTGAATCTCGCATGTAGAAGTGTAGACAGGGAGAAAATATTTAATATTTTCACAAGTGGGATCGAACCCACGACCTGTCAGTTTACAGTCACACACTGCGCCACGACCGGCCTCTACTGGTATTAACATAAAAAATGCTTTTGATAACAGCCAGAGAACATTATATATACAAACAAAGCATAACGAGAAGAGCAAGTGATTACTTCAACACAGCTATTTGCATGCAAAAACCATCGGACCTTTATATATTACAATTTTCTTTCCCGAAAATGTGCGACAATATCCGGGAAACCCTAATCACATTTTCACGTACTGTACGTACTTTGTATCGGTAATAGGTACAAGGTACATACTACATATATATATGTAAGCATAACAAAAGGGTGACGCTACATTTTCATTCCTCCTTCTATATGAGGAAAGTAGTAAAAAAATATGGATAATACCCAGTGAATAATAAATAATAAAATATTTATAAAAGTTTTGCTTTATTCCAATTATATTATTATATTTCTATGTTAAAAATAAACGAAATAT
Organism: Heliconius melpomene rosina; assembly: GCF_056956725.1. Lineage (NCBI taxonomy): Eukaryota > Metazoa > Arthropoda > Insecta > Lepidoptera > Nymphalidae > Heliconius > Heliconius melpomene. The sequence goes on along the minus strand of NC_140389.1, from coordinate 11,589,436 downwards.
TATTTTTTAAAAACATTATTATACAGTGGACTATATGGTGCAAAACCTTAAATTCCGTCCTTAAGTCCCGTTCTCCTTGGAATTTCGAGAAAGTACCTACCCATAAATAACTTACTAGACACCTATGCAATTAACAAATTTAATTAATAATTCTTACTAATTCTTCTGTTAACTCTGAAAATAATTATTTAAAATGTCCGTTTAAACTTCTGTATTTGTTGAACACAACGAAGAACTTGCACAAAACTTTCAAGTGATTATGAAACCAATTTGCGAGCACGGATTAACAATAAAGTGTGTTTTAATGAATACATATAGCAACCCATTCAAATTATTTAATTATCAGAATTGTAATATTATTCTAATATTATTTATACTACATTATAAATTTATAATTAATGCTATAATCATTGAATTGCGGCAGTTGAAAACTAATAACGCTAATGTCTTAGTGTGATCACACGTGATGATTTTTTTAATTATTTTAGTCATATGAAATATTTCATTAAATTGTTGTAAGGTTATAAGTTATAAATTTCAAGATTGCAGGTCAACGAGAAGTACAACTTATAAACGTTGACAAACTTAGCTTGCGGGCATATGCACTAATTTTGTATGAAATTAACTACAAATATAATATTTTGCATTGATTTTTTTTCTAGGAAATGCAATAAATTATCTTTTTTGAAGTGATGAAATAAATTATCATTTTTCGGATTTTTTACATCATTCATTTCATCAAAAAATCCACTTCGTGCCAAATTGCATAACTGTATTGAAGTACCCTATAAATAAATGCAGCAAAATTGATGCATAAATGCCTGAAACGGAATTAAAAGCATCTTTTGATAGCGTTTACTCAGAGGCTTAATTTTTTAATAGTCTTTGAGGGACTACAGAATTAAATATTTAATATCAATTTCATTGTGAAACCTCTACGCTATCTCGAGATAAATATCCTAAATATAACGAAATAGACCTAGTGTTAAGACGCGACGACGCGCTTTGCCTCTTTACCAGAGCAAGGAAATAAACATATTTAAATAATTCATTTCCTCGAGTGTGAATCAAACCCACAACCTGTCACGGTTACAGTCGGACGCTTAATATTCAAGTTAATTTTAAATTAAAAGTTTCATAATATTATATTTTTCTCTTCTTCTTCCGATATGGAAATAAATACAAATAAAAGTAATGATGCACCATTAGCATGTAAAATACGAATTAATCAGAAAAATGAAATGTTTAATAGGTACTATTGCTTTTTACTCTTATTATGGAAATTAAATTAATTTTCCTGTATAAGATAATAATTATAATATACTGGGATAAAATTTTCATTAACACAACTATTGATTTTCAATCGTAGTATCGTAATTAAGGTGCAACCCAACGGGGCTCTTTGTCTAAGCAGACCGGAGGGACGATTATAATGTAAATTTAAGTATGCATATTGAAATCCATAATTAAAAATTAGCTTCCCCTTGTATCCCGCATATAGTAGGTTAGGCAACGGAAACTTAGTGCTTAGACACTCCGTTCCCCACTTTCCATAGATGTTTTGGTGCCAGAACTATAAGAATATTTTGTTTTTACATTTCAATATCAATGATAATTTAAGTAAATAAAATGGTATCAGTTATGAGTGTGTAGTAAATGAGTGCACATGTGATAAGTTAATTAATTTCACAATAGACTGCCTGATAAGGCTTGTTCAATCTATCGTAAATGACGTACGTTTAGAATTAGGTATAACCAACAACGTATAAGGCTTTAATATACCTAAAGTATAAAAAAATCTATAAATATGATATTTTTATTTTTCTAAGTAAAATTTCAAAATATAATACGAATCAACATAGTCTGTAAAAATATGTTTATTTCTGAATAAAAATCAATTTATAAAACGGTAAATGAGAAAAATTTATTTTTTTATATGTACACTCCTTAAGTCCCGTTCTCCTTGGAATTTCGAGAAAGTACCTACCCATAAATAACTTACTAGACACCTATGCAATTAACAAATTTAATTAATAATTCTTACTAATTCTTCTGTTAACTCTGAAAATAATTATTTAAAATGTCCGTTTAAACTTCTGTATTTGTTGAACACAACGAAGAACTTGCACAAAACTTTCAAGTGATTATGAAACCAATTTGCGAGCACGGATTAACAATAAAGTGTGTTTTAATGAATACATATAGCAACCCATTCAAATTATTTAATTATCAGAATTGTAATATTATTCTAATATTATTTATACTACATTATAAATTTATAATTAATGCTATAATCATTGAATTGCGGCAGTTGAAAACTAATAACGCTAATGTCTTAGTGTGATCACACGTGATGATTTTTTTAATTATTTTAGTCATATGAAATATTTCATTAAATTGTTGTAAGGTTATAAGTTATAAATTTCAAGATTGCAGGTCAACGAGAAGTACAACTTATAAACGTTGACAAACTTAGCTTGCGGGCATATGCACTAATTTTGTATGAAATTAACTACAAATATAATATTTTGCATTGATTTTTTTTCTAGGAAATGCAATAAATTATCTTTTTTGAAGTGATGAAATAAATTATCATTTTTCGGATTTTTTACATCATTCATTTCATCAAAAAATCCACTTCGTGCCAAATTGCATAACTGTATTGAAGTACCCTATAAATAAATGCAGCAAAATTGATGCATAAGGGTCATAATCAGAAAAAGTGCACATTTTGTGTCTTTTCTTGTCCCGCTACTTTGAATGCGTTTTAAAAATACAATTTTAAAGATAATTTAAATATTTTGCCATTTAAGATAAATTTACTTATTAACTTAAAGATTTTTGTAATATCTTAAATGTATTAAGGCTAATAATAGTATTTTTTGTTAGTTGCAAAAAACTTTTCAAAATGCTTCCATACAATTTTTCGTGTCCCATTCACCACTTTACTTTTTAAAAATTGGTTTGTTACGAATATTTATGGTTTTATTTGATTTCAGATATGTTTATATTACTTTATTTTATGCATAATATTAAATAGAACTACTTTTATTGATACATTATTTAATAAATAATATATATTAATTAACTAAATTTGTCCCAAAATATTGTCTTTTCGTTACTCAGGGCTAGTAACGTACAATTAAATTATGAACGCAATTATTTTGAATGGTGTTTAATATTATTCTTTATTGTGGCACCATTATTCTAAAAGTCAATGCTGTCGTAGCTACAACCAGTAGTGTTCTCGCAGCAGTAGAGGGGTTCAAATGTTTTAAAGGGAATGCGTAAAATTACATCTCAGGGTTATAAACGGCTTTTATTTTGGTAAGTATTCTATAATTTGGTTTTCTTGTGTATGTTATTTGCTTCTTTTTACAAAATCTCAAAAAAGAACGTCAGTGCTTGCACATGCAACACGTGGCTTATGAGCAAATATTTAAAAAGGTTAGAATTTCTCAGACTTCATTCTCAATTTCGTTATATTTCGTTACGTAACGAAACTGAGAAAATATGAAGCCTAGTTCACAATTACGGTACCAATGTTTTCTTATATATGTTTATAATAAAATTTTATCGAACCGGTGCTTGTATATGGAAGATATGTATATAAGAAAAAAAAATTGCTGGCATATGAAAAAAAATATTAGTGACTTTTCATAACGTAAAGTAACCAAAAATAATGATTTTTAAGTTTTTTTGCTTGTTTGCTTGTTTGTCTATGTGTTTGTGCACGCTAATCTCAGAAACAGCTGAACCGATTTAGTTAAAATTTATTTTTATTCTTTCTGAAATTAGTTGTGATTTTGTGATTATTATTTTTTGATATATATTTTTGTATTTTCAGTAAGCGTAAGCTCCTATGTCAAATGCTGAAACAAATGCTTTTTTTTTTTAGATATAGAGAACGTCTTAAAAAGACCAATCCTATTAAATATGAAGATATGCGGAATAAACACTTACAAAGCATTAAACTTAATTCCAATGATAACGACTCAAATTTTGATATATTTTAAAGTGAATTTAATTTTATCATTAACTTTGTGATCTCTAACTAGAAATATAAGTTTATTACGTTACGAACTAGCATTATTATATTGTTAATATTCTCACTTTGTTATGTTTTCTTCTTACATTTATAATCTGTTAATTCAACGATTGAACCTTTAAAATTTTGATCTGTGTCTCATTAAATAAAAAAAACAATAGTTTTATTCATATAATATCGTTATTTTGTTGTGTATAATGCCTTATGTCATCAGTTTCGTAACAAACATTATCAGTGTTGTTACTTATCAGTTACGTTACGAATTCGAAAATGTCCACTTTTCTGATTATGACCCATAAATGCCTGAAACGGAATTAAAAGCATCTTTTGATAGCGTTTACTCAGAGGCTTAATTTTTTAATAGTCTTTGAGGGACTACAGAATTAAATATTTAATATCAATTTCATTGTGAAACCTCTACGCTATCTCGAGATAAATATCCTAAATATAACGAAATAGACCTAGTGTTAAGACGCGACGACGCGCTTTGCCTCTTTACCAGAGCAAGGAAATAAACATATTTAAATAATTCATTTCCTCGAGTGTGAATCAAACCCACAACCTGTCACGGTTACAGTCGGACGCTTAATATTCAAGTTAATTTTAAATTAAAAGTTTCATAATATTATATTTTTCTCTTCTTCTTCCGATATGGGAATAAATACAAATAAAAGTAATGATGCACCATTAGCATGTAAAATACGAATTAATCAGAAAAATGAAATGTTTAATAGGTACTATTGCTTTTTACTCTTATTATGGAAATTAAATTAATTTTCCTGTATAAGATAATAATTATAATATACTGGGATAAAATTTTCATTAACACAACTATTGATTTTCAATCGTAGTATCGTAATTAAGGTGCAACCCAACGGGGCTCTTTGTCTAAGCAGACCGGAGGGACGATTATAATGTAAATTTAAGTATGCATATTGAAATCCATAATTAAAAATTAGCTTCCCCTTGTATCCCGCATATAGTAGGTTAGGCAACGGAAACTTAGTGCTTAGACACTCCGTTCCCCACTTTCCATAGATGTTTTGGTGCCAGAACTATAAGAATATTTTGTTTTTACATTTCAATATCAATGATAATTTAAGTAAATAAAATGGTATCAGTTATGAGTGTGTAGTAAATGAGTGCACATGTGATAAGTTAATTAATTTCACAATAGACTGCCTGATAAGGCTTGTTCAATCTATCGTAAATGACGTACGTTTAGAATTAGGTATAACCAACAACGTATAAGGCTTTAATATACCTAAAGTATAAAAAAATCTATAAATATGATATTTTTATTTTTCTAAGTAAAATTTCAAAATATAATACGAATCAACATAGTCTGTAAAAATATGTTTATTTCTGAATAAAAATCAATTTATAAAACGGTAAATGAGAAAAATTTATTTTTTTATATGTACACTCCTTCGATTAGGAATCGAATCCACAACCATCTAAAATAAGACACTACCAGTGATGCCTTCCTTTTTTATTAAATTTACAATAATTAAATATGAATATAATATTTTTATACTCTATACAAAGAGTGATGGACGTTGCTTATCACTTTTAATTGCAATTTAGTATGCTGTGTAGCCTTTGTTTCTCTTTATTATATCTACCAATAACACAGGTCCAGTAATTGAATTTGTGACCTAATTCTTCTCGCTAAGCTGTTCCTATCTGTCACAATGTTACTCCAATAGAACATCGCTTCTGACTTATATAGATTGTATTGATCTCCTATTATTAGTAGATAATTATATATTCAATAATTATTATGTTGTAATTAATAATTATAGCAAATAACTAGTTGCAAATGAGGCCAGTCGTGGTGCAGGGACCGTGGACATGATGTCGGCGGAAAGTGTAGAACGGAAGCATCTTAATGGGAACGGAGTGACTTGAAACTAGGTTCCCAGGTTCCTCTGCCTACCCTACTATGTGCGGGATACAGCGTCAAGCTAAGAAAATAAAAAAATAGGTCCTTGACAATGTTAGAATTTCCATATAACAGTCGAATTTATAAGTATATACTTTCATATGTTCGGATTATGACACCAAGTGGTAATATTACTATTTTAAAGAAATATGACCTGAAAAATGACTAAACTTCTGTTGACTTTTACTTCAACTTCAAGGTCACACGAACAACATGAGAATATACATACTAGATACCTGTGCAATCTTTTGTATGACTCTCGGTATATTATTGGCATACGTGATGTTTTTGTCATACAAATTTCTTCATCGACACCTTGTTTCTTTGAGTATTGCAATATAATATACAAAGGTTCAATATATATGTACATTGAAAGATATTTTTATATAGATATTTAGATATTATATATTTCTAGATTTATATAGAACGAATCTTCCCTAAAAATAAATCTAAAAATTCCAGGAAAACAGTATACTGGAGTGACTTCGGTTAAAGCATATTTTTCAATGGAAATATAGCTTACGTATGTGACGTTATTCTTTTAGTTATTACGTCGGTCTTCGAAGGAACAGTTTATACTTAAAATATAATTATTAATACTTAAAAATATAATTAAATTACATGGCATGTGACCTACGATTTAAATATGAAAACTCGATGGAAAATAACAAGATAAATTCCAATTTCCAACGAACACAGTTTAAAAACTGTCGGAAAGTGAACGTCACATAAAACATGTGAACTTTATTTTTATTTGCTCTATGTTTTTCTGACAGACAAAGCTCGTTGTGCATGCATATCCCGATTCGTGGATCAATCAGCTTACTACTTTTATTTTGTACGAATGAACTGCAGTAATGGAATTAAGTTTTTAAGTGAATTCGTTGTTATATTCCTCATATAGCAGGATAGGGGGAGCTTAGTGTTAAGACACTCCGCTCCCCATTTACGTCGATTTCTAGAGGCGTTTCATGTTTGTGGCCAGAGCGAGGAAATGAAAATATTTAATTTTCTCGAGTGGGAATCGAACCCACAACCTTACGTGTTGACAGTTACCCGCTTGCGCCCTTGCGCCACGACTGGCCTCAATTTTTATATCGGGGATAAAGCTAAAATTGTCAAGCGAAATCGTTTATCAGTAGCCCTTAATTTAATAAAAAGGTCCTTTTCAAAACATGCGGATGACACCCGAGGGTCAAAAGGTTTCCTTGTTGAGTGTTGTTGTTTATTAGAGCTATGTTTATCTTTATTATAATGAATATAGCAATGTCAATGAAAGATAATTGTGATTCAAATCAATATCTACGTCTCTCTCTTTTATTTTAAGAAAAGATGCACAGATATATAAATTATAATAAAGATAGTTATAGTACTATTAAGTACAATTTTGTATTTTTTTACTATCTCGCTCTATATTTGGTAGTAGTGTGGTAGAAATTTGTATTAACCAACTATATTAAAATCTCCACACATTAATTAACGCCCAATAATCGACTGATCGTAATAAAAAACTGGTCAATTGCGAGTTGAACTCTCCCACCAAGGATTCCAGTCGTATCGGGAAGTATAACTTATAAAGGTTGACAAACCTAAGTTTACGGGTGTATGTATTGACACATAAACTTAATAAACAAAATCATAATCTAAATAAGTGCATATTCTATATCCACTTACTTACATTATAAAAATCTGCTCATACAAAGCAAGTATAAAAACCACCATATTAGAATTTTATGCGGCTTTAGCAGTATTTACTGACCGGTAACAATCGAACACTCATTTCTACGACATTCACAAACCTTTCCCGCAGAACTTAAGTCTCTCAAGAGCACCCAACTCCGAGGATACTGAACAAATAACTGTTCAATGATTTTCTTCGTCTGACGCACTAGTTCAATCAATAGTGAGCAGTCTCACTCAAAGGCGAAAGTTTCAAATGAACAAGTTATATTACATGTATACTTAACATAAAATAAAGTTTATCTTAATGTCACTAATTCATGAATGGTGGGTATTGGTTTTAGGCTGACTTGAGAGCTAAGCTATACTAAGCTAATTATTATTTTTTGTTAGCTAAACTAAAGCTAAATATTATTTTTTGCGCGAACTTCAGACCTATCTAAATATATAAAAGGACTTGTCCTCACTGACTGAGGTAAGAAGCACGCACAGCCGTAACCGCTGATGGTAGAAATGTGAAATTTGGACAGATGTTTACTTTCGTAATCTGGGCATCCACTAAGAAGGGATTTTGAAAAATTTTAACCCTGAAGGGGTGAAATAGGGGTTCAAAGTTTGTATGGAAAAAAAATTAAATCGGCACCGATTTTTATAAAATTTGAAATTTAGATTTTTAAAAGTATTTAATTGAACACGTATTTCATCGTTTTCTAGAATTCTTCCCCCAAGAGTGCAAATAAGGGGTTATAAGTTTGTATGGAAAAATCTTTAAATCGCCACCAATTTGATATAAAATTTGACATTTAGACTCTTAAAAATATTTCATTGAAAACATGTTTCGTGGTTTATTAGAATTCACCCCTAAATAAGCAAGCGAAGCTGCGCGCGTCCGCTAGTCTACAATAAAATGGACATATGAAACTTAACTAGATGTTTGTCTACGTACTCGTACATATATTTATGCAAGTCTATCTCAAAATAACAATAATTCTTTTTAATACATATATAATTTAAAATCTTCCTCATTTTTATTGATGTCAGGTAGTTTCCATAAAAAAACATTACCAAATATTTTAAACACAAATTTATTGCATCTTAAATCCAAGATAAGGGCTTCCATTACCAACAGTAAGGGTCGATAGCATAAATTTAACATGAAGGTTCCAACTTAACATATATCAAAATCATTTGTGCCTCAATCATCACGAGGTCCACGTGCCCCACAGAGATATTTTTAATCCGTATTATATTTTAAGAATGAAATTGTATAATTCACGACGAATATAAAGAAAAATTTATGAATTTTATGTGGCCAAATTGGCAAATGTTGACTGGACATGATAATTTATTAGTTAAATTCTAAATGGGTGAGAAGAATTATTAATAAACATTTTCATTTACAGTCTTATTTTGTTAAATCTTTTTTCCTAAAAAAAATTTATTGGATTCCAACCAAAAACCTCCAGTTTCTGTTTCAATCAACAGATTTAACCTCAATTACAGTTTTTATATTTATTGATTAATATTAAAAGCGTTATCGTTTATAATCCCTTATCTTTCGTTTTAATATAATCTATTCATATAATGCACTTTAGATTTAATGTATAAATTTAATAAAACTGTAATAACGATCAATTCTGCAGATCAATCAGTTTCACGCTGTATCCCGCTTAGAGCAGGGTAGGCAGAGGGAACCTAGTGTTAAGACACTCCGTTCCCCACTTTCTGCCGAAATCTAGAAGCATTGCGTGTTGAGTGGCAGAAAACGCTACGCTTTGCCTCGAGACGAGAGATTACAAAGTTATTAGTGACGGAAATTTATTTTAGACGGAAATATATTTTAGTTTTTCCTTTATTTACAGACAAAAAACTAATTGTATTCTAAATTTGAAACTTCTATATCTGTTAGAATTACCTTAGAGTTTCTATGATCGGTCAGTCAATGAATGACAATATTATGAAACTTACATCAAATTTATAATATCTTTATACAATGCCTCCTTGGTTAAAAGGGGATCGAAAATATCGTAAATTGCTTTTGCTCGACTTAATGTACCCCACGATATGAACTGTAATGGGGAAATGAATATAATTTATAGTACCCTCCAGAAGGGATCAAGTCCTCAGCGAATTAATCGAATCTTGAGTACCTCCAGACACTTCCCAAATGTGCTACAAATAATATTTGGATAGGGTTATAAGGTAAGATAATAATTGAACCTGTAATCGTCTTAACGAAGTTGTATATTTTCATTATAGATATAAAAAAAATATATAATAAATACTAATAATTTAAAATATTTTATGTTATAAAAGATATTATTAATTTGAATATATTTAAAAATATATTCATATTGCATTTAATTTGTATTAGCCAAAAATAGAGAATACCTGCATCGATATTGAGATTGGGAAAGAATATATGGGGGCCGAATACAAACTATCTTGTAGTAAAATAAAGAAGAATGTAATTTTAATGTATTTATTGCTGATTTAAAAATGAAAAACATATTAACTTTTTAAATAATTTATATAACAAGGAAGGACTTGTTATAGAGTTATAACGCTGTAATTTTGTCTTAAAAGTCCTTGCCATTTTTCTTTAAATACTAATCAGCAAAAAAATCTTTAAGAAAAGCTATCGTTTAAAACACTTTAAAAAGCTTAATTACAAAGTAAGTTAAATGATATCTTTAGCAATTCTAAAAACTATACAAATTTACCAAAACACGCCGTCATTGTAAAAAATCTATAAGCAATATCTTACAAATATACTTTTGCTCCACGTATAAATGTAAAATGACGGGAAAAAAATATTTGTGCTAAATGACCTCAGGGTTGTCTATATACATTTAGTTTAGTGTTAATTTTTAAGGAAATTTATATTTATATTTTAGATCTTTAAGATAGGTAAGATAAGATTTAGAAGCTAAAAAAAGTATCGATCATTGGTGGTTGTCGGTTACTGGTGCCGACCCCATCCCATTTAATTTTTCATTATATCGTTAGTAAGAAAGACAATTTAATACATTTACAAATAATATTTTAATAAGAAAAAAAAATGTTATCTATTTTTACTTAAAATTGTAACAGGTGTCTGAGACAAGGCTCGCAATCCATTTAGTTAGCAAGATTTATACTGTTTTCTTAAAGTTCTTCGCACGTGCGGTAATGAAATTAATTATACCTTCTTCCTTTACCCAGGTACTCAAAAAATTAAAAGAATATAGGAATAAGCCAAAAAATATATACTTAAGTTTTTTTTATTTATTTCTTAAATTAAGCACAGGGTTACAATGTCACATATCTTAAAGTACAATAAATATATCGCGTAATATACTACAAGCTTTTTATATATATTTTTTATTTGGAAATACCGATACCGTACGATTTAAAACAAAATAATAATCTGATAGTGTATTACATCTTAAAAAAATCAATTATTTACTTAGTAAACAATTTAAATACAAAAAAAATATTGCTTCAGTGCCTTGGTGACTCACACGAGATCCTGCCGAATTTATATCTGGCGACTAAAAGTTAAAAATAAAAGAACCTCTCGAGGAGTATCTCGAATCAAACAATATGTTGATGTTTACGATAACACAAGAGAAGACATTGGTTGTAGCAACCGGCATTTTTAATGTGCTTAGTTGATAACCGCGTGGCGTGCGTGGCGCTCGTGCCTCCATTGACTCATATGAGTGTTCCAGCGATCGCGCTGTGACCTATTTTGACTCCTAACGGTTAACACCTTCGAAGAAGATAAATTAAAGAACAACAGTTACTCAGACCCCTGTCGAAAGGTTTTTGGGACAGTTGGACAACTCGTTGAAAATTCCAGACACCATAAATAATAATTGACCAAGGTAGAACTATGCTTACATAATATAAATAAACATTATATTTCAATTTTTATATAAAACTTCATTACTTTATATAATCTATTCTATAACATACGTCACTTAATAGTCACGTAACTATTTTTATAATTATAAAATATATTTATTGAAACGAAAAATAGTAAATGAGATATTTAACAATTTAAAAAAAAATACATAAAAAATAGCAATTATTAAAAGAAGCAGTCGAGTTACTATTTACCTACCTACAATACAAGGTTATTAACTGTATGAGCAAAAACAATATGAAGACATGTTTATATATTTTATAATTTTTATAATGAGTTAGAATAAATTACATGTAGCATCTTAAAATAGTATTGAAATTCTTAATCCTCGTGTATCTACAGTAGGAAAACGTCTTACTTCAAGATGGTTCTCGATTTAAATTTAGCTATGTGTCTATGATTTTTTAGTCCAGTATATTTTTTTATAATTGTTTTCCACTTGTACCGAATTCTGTAGAATCTCCTAAATTGGAACTTAGTGAACAATTTCTCTGAAATAGTACAAAATAATGAGAATTCAATATTCAACAAGAATTAATTTTACGCGTCATGGTAAAATACTATAGAAACTTAGACGTAAGAACTTCGTTGAACTCGTGTCGTCTGTACCTTTGGAATTCCAATCAGATTTATTAAATTATTGGGCAAGAAGTAATATTAAAGTTTAAATAAATATAACACGTAATGACATAATGGACAGGTGTTAATTATATGTGATCTGCTAACGCGAACTATGGTTTTTTTTTAAATAATAAAGTAATCTTAGCCAACGTAACTAATTATTCATTCACATTTAATTTTATATAATCTGTCTAATTTTATACCTTGTTGAAAAGACATCGGTAATTAAAAAAAAATGAATATATTTTTAAAACTACCTACTTACTAAATATGTTAATGCAAAAAAAATGTAAAACAAATATTTTAGCGAAAAACTTACATTGAACCACCAAAATTTTCAAGGATACCTATTGAGATTAATGACTTGGAGAACAATGGAATAATGTGACTAATGCCTGTGCTTGTACATTTTACTTGTGAATTTTTATCTTTTATCAGAACACTTACTAAGGCTATTTCGCTAAAGCACATACATATATGTAAACCATTTGATATGCGATAAAAATGATACGCATTTTAGTTGAATATACGTGGTCAAGCGTATTTTATATAGATAGGTTTTCTAGGTTCACGCTGCAACTGGCTCAAAGCAGGTAGACAGAGGGAACATGGGAACCTAGTGTTAAGACACTCCGTTCCCATTGAGACATGTTCGTTTCCGCCAATTTCTGAAGGTATTGCATTTTGATTTGCGGAAGCCAAGGCAGCGGTTTGCCTCGTTGCCAGTGAGAGCGATTTCATTTCCACGAATGGGAATCGAACCCACTAACTATTGCGCTTATGGTACCACGCTTGTGCCATGCGGTACGTTTGGCCTCATATAGATTATTTTGTACTAGTTCTAGTTGAGTACCACCGTGTATAGAATACGGCATACCCAGATCAGGACAAACCTTTATACTGTGAATAATACAAGTATTTGTTCCATATGATAATAGAGCCCATGACTTCCATTATAGCAAACAGTATCTAACGTGAGTTTGGTCCAACACGACGTATCCATGAAGGAAGAACTATGAATGAATATAGAATCTAACCCATAACGCTTTCTAAAATTCTATTAAATAACTTCATAAAACTAATTTCTCCGTATGAAATTTAAACCTATTAAGAGTAAAAAACCAGTCATGTTCCAACTACGATAGAACGTCACTAAAATAAATAATTACAATATTATTTTCAATTTGCTAGTAATTTTACCTACGATTTAATCAAGCCAAATAATTGACCATAAGAAACAAATAATATTCGTAGCAATTGGCAAGAAGTAAAATAAGTTAACGTTTTACCTTTATAATCCATGTAACTCGTGTGCGTCTAGAACACGTAATTTTTTTTCATATACATATAATTTTTTTTTTATTTTTTTTATTATTATATGATAAAAGATTGAATTACGATATTTTTTTGTTTGTATATAATATTTTTATGGTACACCAAAATCGTATTTATTTAAATGCACATAAATTGAACTATAGTCGTTGCGTATTTTTTAGTATATTTTATTGAATTTGAATTGATTTTGAATTTTTACTAGGCAAAAATAGTAGTGTAATATATATATATATCAACCCAATTTAAATTGAGAGAAAGTTGGAGGAAGAGAGATGAATAAAGTAATTTAGGCTACAGTCTTCCGTCGTGTGTGCGACATAAGGAAATAATATATGTGGGTACTTTAAAGATCTTTTATCTCTGAAAATTGAATGCGCTATATCCAATAGGTATAGTTTAATTTTCAAATCTTTAAAATATTATAGTGTTACGAAATTTATAATTGAACTCCTATAAATAATAATTTAACCTATTTCTATTTTAGTATCTTTCAAAAGCATTTATTTTTATTTTATATATTTATTTTTATGCAATCATAATATTATATGGAATTGTCGAAACTGTAAAGTCGCTATTTCTCTCATAACACTTGTATCGTAGAAATTGCTACGCTTAAGGGGTTATTGGAGTTTTTAAGCTTCAAACTGTATCTTCCATTAAGCATGGTGAGCAGAGGAGACGTACTTTTAAGACACTGCGAGAATTTTCGAGACATTGATTAATGAGTGGCAGAACTCAACGCCGCGTTTTGTCTTTTAAGTAGAGCGAGGAAATAAAATATAATTCATTCCCCGTAGTGGCAATCGAACCGAATTGATATGTTTTATATATTTATAACAAGAAATTTTCACACGTACTTTGGACATGAACAGAAAGTAATATTACATTAATACATGCGTTACAATACAATATAAATATTATAAGATTTTTTTATATTTTCATTTCTTCGCACTCATATCGAGGCAAAGTGCGGCTTTAAGTTCCGCCACTCAACACCGAATCCTCCAGAATTCGGCGGGAAGTAATTAACCAAACAAACTCTTCATATTAGTCTAAATGCATGTGGAATTAACAAGTTTCAATTGTGACGTAAAAAAAATAAATATAACACCAATTTATATTTAAATTTGCTGTTACAGTATATTTAATAAAGTTTAATTGAATGTCAGTTTATGAGCATCAAACAGAAAACTTTGTAATTAGTGTTGAGTTCCGTGTTGAGTTCTCAATCTTAGAGTGTCATTAATCATCATGTCGACCCGTACTTAAACTGTTTATAAATTCCAAGGTGAAAATTTAAAAATAACGCTTGTATTTATATAAATATTACTAAATATGTAATTTTATACACCACAAAAAGAGGTTTCGAAGTTTTTAGGGTTCCGTGCCTCAAAAGGTAAGAACGAAACCTTTATAGAAACGTTTTATTGTCCGTCTGTCAGGGCTGTCATTTATCTCATACAAGTTCTCGCGAACAGTACGCGATTTACATACATTCTTTAAAAATCCTCACATCGCGAACCATCACGCGGAATTATTTACAAAACCCCTCAACTCTGGCGTAAATCAAGAATCACTAGAATAAAATGTAGGTACCTAGTAATGTCTAGGTACTACTAATCTACACTTCTATCTTTTATATCTTTGCTTTTTAAAGCGTATTCTTATATAAATATTTAATATGCTAACGTAAAAGTATAACACTATCATATTCATAAATCTATTTTATAAAAAGAGGGTAGATATATGTGAAAAGACTATAACAGCAATGGAATTGTGGCTATCGGAGGGGTGTAAAGACTTATCACTAATTTTAATTACGTAGAATCAATCTCTCTCCGAATAATGTAGAAACATATAGACAATATGAGTTTTTATCTTGTTTTTTTAAGACGTTAACCACTTCCGATTTCTAACACTGTTATATAAAATAATATGTAACTTTTAAATAATATTATTAATAATGTAGTGCCATAAAATGCCTCTATATGAGTATTAGTTCATGTTTTTATATGAACTTGTAAGAGCCATGGTATTTATTACATTTTAAGTAATATTAAATATCGTTAGATGCAGAGTCTAAGGTCGAATGAAGTAATGGCTTATCAAGTTCAATTTTAAGGTAATTTTAACAATTTTGGTCTTAAAAATTTAAAACGAAATTCATGTTAAAAGATAGGAATTCTACTTTGCACCAAGTAGTTATCTGTGTCGGCCGCGACGCCCCGCCGCATCAGTTTCCGTTTACGAGCCCCTGCCGCGTAAACAATTATCGCATTAAACAAAGAACAAAGAAATTTATATGCTGATAATTTTAGATGTGAAAATATTAAATGATGCTAATTTATAATAGTGTCTGCTAATAGCCTCTAACAGTTTCATACACCGTACGAAATACGTAACTAACGCAATTACACCTAATGTAATGTAATACCAAAAGCCTTTGTCGAAGACGAAAATTAGGAAAAGTAAACAACTTTAATTTTCTGTTACTTCTGAACGTTTTATACAAGAATGTTTTTGATTTTCTTCAAAACATAAAGTAATGAACTAAATTACAAAGTACTGTTTTTTTATCCCGTACATAGCAAGGCAGGCAAAGAGAACTTGGAAACCTAGTGATAAGACACTCCGTTCCTTTTAAAACACTTTCGTTCTTTACTTTCCGCTGAATTCTGAAGGTATTAAGTGTGATTTGGTGGAACTAAACACCGCGCTTTGAAGGAAGGAAAATATGAAATATTTCATTTCCACAAGTGGGGATCGAACCAGTGGAACGGTTATGCCCTTCCGCCATGACTGACCTTAATAAAATATTGTAATTTATTATTATTTATAATTAGAAGTCTAATTATTTAATTAATTATCCAAGATAACAGAGATTGAATATTTTTTTCTCTATATTCTGTTTATATTACAATTTAATTCAAAACGACACCCTCCCAAAATATCAACATTCTTAAAATTATTCCTAAACGTTTTTAAATGCAAGATTCCTTGATAACATTCATGGTAGTAGGTACACAACTAAGAATAAGATGGCACCGTTGTGACCTGCAGCAGGAATAAATACATGTCAGATGTAGGCAACGCGACCTCAATAAATGAATTTGAATTAATATTCGATGAGAGCATACACGATAGTTCAGGAGCAGAAAATATATTATTTGTAGCGTAAGCTGCTTCGTACAGGTTTACAACATTACATTCTCATTTTTGTTTCACGCTGTATCCCGCACATAGCTGGGTAAGCAGGTGGAACGTGGGAACCAAATTTAAGGACACTCCGTTCCCATTAGGACACTTTGTTGTTCAACTGAACATGTTTTTCACATGTTCTCCATTTTATTTGGATTATAATACTTTTCAAAACAACAAAAATATTTCTGTTCGTAGAAATATTTAATAATAATTGTAAGAACTTCTAAATCAATGAATATTAATGTACCTACCGTGGAGATAAACTTTTTTTTAAGTTACAAAGAAAATATAAATTAAATAAAATGTTTAACAAAAATATGATGAGCCCGTTGGAAACTTTAACAAATAATAAAGTAATAACTTTAATAATAAGTTAATTTCGCAAATGATCCTAGTAAATCGTTAATGAAATGAACATCGGCATTTTGCTAATGAAGTATAGAATACTTTAAAACTTGTTTCTATAATGAGCCAGATTAAAACTTATTGTACTCAAATTAATATTACAGAGTAGTTGTTGTCCGTGTATAGAGGCTGGTAGCCGAATTTTGTTTTATGTTTTATCATTAAACTGTTAGCGCCATCGATCCAAGTTCTTCATGTACCATCAGAAGAATGGAAAGGAATAGTTCTAGCGAGTCCAGTGACAGTGACGACGAAATGCGAATTATACGCAAATTTAGACTTAGACGCCAGGTATATGACTTTCTTTATTTATTGATGTCAACTGAGTGGTTGTAGAATAGTGGTGTATCTATTTTCTGGTGGTGTGGGGTCTTTGAACATATATGTATGTTCCTGTAAATGTAGTTTCTTTTTGTTTCGGGGCAAGTTTTTTGTTATTTAAATTTCTGGCATGGGCACCAGATTATTCTGGGGTGGGCACAGACCTCCCGGCTGCCTGTCTGAGTACGCCCATGACACCATATTTTCTCAAATATAAACCACGCTAGATGACAATAACTTAATATAATAATAATACTGTATATGTAATATCTATACCAAAATATAAACCTATACAGTTTTTCCAAATATCAAGTACAAAAATGCGTGCAGTGTGCTGATATCATTTATACAAGCGTTCATTTGACCTCAGAAGAGACGTATGTAAATTCTTTTACTACTATATAACTTTAAGTTATTACCCTCCATTATCCCGCATAAAGCATGTCATTTATCCAATTACGAAGACAACTCCGAGATCACGAAACGTTAACAGGTCTTTATTGAGGAGAATGTTATTTTTGGCTTCGATGTGTAAAATAACTTTGTTTATAATAGCCTTGTATTTTTATACTATGAATCAATTTAAAGAATGTTTTATAACAGGTATTTATTCTTCTTATAACCTAGTAACCTTCTCCATATGTACAGTTTGTTTGCTCTTTTTTATTTTTATTATTTAGCTTGGTCGTAACAGCAAGGAGGTAGTCGCTAGACGAATCGTTAATTCTAAAAAAGTAATTGAAAATGTAATAGAAATTTGTTTATAATGTCCTCGAGCTACAATATATTCAAAGTCATTGTACCTCTAAGTACATTTTGATGGCATTTTGACGTATAAATAAATTCTCAAATAATCTTTTTTCGTATTAAAAGTATATTAAGACGTATTATTGTAAAATATGTTAGCAATTGAAATGGGTTCAAACCTTGCCTTACGGAATTTTTGCCTATTCCCCTGAATCAAACATTGAACTCACAACTATCGCATACACATTTGTTATTATACTAGGGCCGCGTTAACCAAGGTAATAATATGTTTAATCTAAAAAACCACTATACTACATTTATTCCTTTACTATGTCGGTTTATGGCTGTCATACGCATTTAGCACTTTTAGTCATTTTAAAGCGGATGAAAAACTATTTATTTATTGAAAAATGTTAAAATCGAATATTTCAATGATCGTGACCAGAACGATGACTATGATAAATAAACTAAGATGACAAACGACCAAAATATGCAGATTTCATCGAAGTCCACAACAGCCGCGCCGCACTGCACCACACTCTGTCATATTCGATTGCATTGTAAGCTTTATAGCAAGTCCTCTAACCGCTTATCGAGGTTCCACACGATCGCGGTTAGTCGGGCTTAAGAACAAACTCGTGCCATCTCTCGGTGATTTCTCTCCGTTGTACCTGTTAACTTTTGTAATAATATCGAATAGGATTTTGGGGAAATTAGAGGCTTCTGTGCCGCATCGGCTCAGTCGTGTGACTGTAACGCGATGGTTGTGAGTTCAATTCCCACTCGGGAAAATGAATTATTATTTATTACATAATATTTATATTTCTTCTTCGCTCTTGTACCAAGGCAACGGCAAGGGGTATTGAATTCCGCACCTGAACACGCAATGCCTCGAAAATTCAGCGAAAAGTGGAGAACGGAGTGTCTTAACACAAAGTTCCTTCTGCCTATGCTACTGTATGCGGGATACAGCGTGAAGTCGAAAAAAATTAGAGCGTAATGAACCTTGAAAGTCCTTTTATTAAAATAATTTCTTGGTTGATGGACATATAGAAGAGGATGCAATTTTAAATTGATCTGAGGTCGAGATTTTTGTATTTTAATTAACTTTTACATGGAAATCCACTCTGCGGATTTCAAGTGACCAACGAAAATTACGATGAGACGAAAAAAAATAATTCTAACATAAATACATGTTATATTAAATTGGCGACGCGGCAAAAGCATGAGACTGTAATTGCGGCAGGACGGTTCGATTCCCACTCATGGAAAAAAAATATTAAATATTTTCTTTTCCTCACTCCTGCAACGAGTAAAAGTGGGGAACAGAAGATGGAAGGACGAAGGAATCTTAATAGAAAACGGAGTGCCTTAACACTAGGTTTTCAGGTTCCCTCTGCCTACCTTGCTATGTGCGGGATATAGCGTGAAGCTAAAAGGATATTAAACCTTCTATGGTAATGTATTGCTAAAGTGGAATTTACCTTAACATAAAATTGCTCATAAATCAACAATGAGTGATAATCTGTCTCAAATATTTTTAATACTTTTAAATAAGAACCATTAAACTAATATTTTATATTTACAATATTAGGTAAATATAAAATATTAGGTACGTGGTAATGATAATAATATAAAAATAAAATAAAAAATGAGCTTCACGCTGTATTCCGCACACAGCAGGTCAGGCAGAGGGAACCTAGTGTTGAGACACTCCATTCCGTTCGATCCGCTCTGAATTCTGGAGGCGTGTTGAGTGGCGGAACTGAGCGCCACGCATTGCCTCGACACCAGAGCGAAGAATTGAAATTGCTTCGAATTGAGATCGAACCCACCACCAGTCGCGTTAAACACAAACACTAGGGCGCCTACGCCACGTCTGGCCTCATGTACGATGTAATCATCATAAAATTTAGAAAACAAACAACAATTTGAAATAGGTAAATTTATTCGTTAGAGATAACAGACCGGTCGTTAGTGTACACTCTTATCATACTGATGTGGTAATGCTACAACGGGTAATGGGGCAAAGCCCTCCATTAACAGCTCCCTGAGCATCACATTCTATAATCAGCTAGAAATAGCCGAATATTATATAGACAGTATAGCGTTCATATATTTACATATAAGAATATCTTAAGACAATATAAAAATAAATCAATTAAAAAATTACTTTAATTAGGTACCAGTCCTAAAGAAAACTTGGTCTAATATCCATCTATAGTCTAGAAATATTATCTTCATGAACCAAAAGGAAACGTTTTGCAGGTTATCTAGCAATTATCTTCTAACCTTGCTAGAATACCTACGCGCGACGATTATATTGCAGGTCCCTTTTTCATGACATATGTCACGTCACATCACGTCATTCCTTCCTCTTTTTACAGGATAAGCAGTAAAACGTAGTAGTAAATCACTCCAGAATATTAATATTGTACATAAATGTTTCTTCGATTAGTATTTGACCCATAATCACAGTATGCAATCAGATACGACTTCAGATAATTAAGTACTCTGGTACCAAGGCAAAAGGGTGTATACGTTTTGTCAACGTAAATTCATTGAAATAACAATTATTTTTATATTTATTTTAGTTTGATATATTAGCCGTATATTAGGTAGAAATATTGCACAGTCAAATTCTAATAGCTTTTATATCGAGTGCTATCAATATTTATGAAAAGAGCGTATCATTTATGGACTAAGTATATACTTGATAAAATGATATGACTAACGAGGGTTGATTGCCAAAGCTCAAATGACTCATCTGAATTTGGACTCGATCTTTTACTTATAACAGTAAACTTATTTTCTCCGTTCCTTACTTTCCGCCCAGATATGAGCTTTGCGTATTAAATGACGAAACTCCTGCACTTTGCCTTGATAGGTGCCAGAGCGAAGAAATTAGAATATTAAAAAAAAAAAATAATTCCAGAGTGGGAAACGAATCGACAACCCCCGCACTTACAATCACAAGCTTGTGCCCCTGCACCACGACGGATTACTATTACTACTTTTACTATAATTAGCTCTATTAAGTACAAGAAGTTTTAAAAATCAATCAATTGAAACGATACTGCATTTGAAAGGAGTTTAGGAAACATTTCCTCATTTTTTCAAATAATTAAGTATTCAGGTAGCGCAATAGTTATCAGTAGCATTGAGATGTTGAATTAGCATTGCCGACGCGACAACGGCCACGGCCGCGCCGACTATCGCCTTACACACGAACAAGATCACACTGTTGGGTAGCATCACTAATGCGAATTCACGATGACTAGGTACACATTATTTTGAATTGACCTAATTCTCCTTTCTTTTATATGTATAGTATAAATTTAATTTTTAAAGGTCAAATTAAAATCAGTTTCACGCTGTATTCCGCGCGCAGCAGGGTAGGCAGAGGGAATCTAGTGTTAAGATACTCCGTTCTCCACTCTCCGCCGAATTGTGGAAGCATTGCTTGCTGAGTGGCAGAGTAATATTTCATTTTCTCGAGCTTGAGGGTTTCTTGCTTGGGGCTCGAACTCACAACCAATCACGTTTACAGTCAACTTTGTGCCGCTGCACCACGACTGGCCTCAAGAGTAATGTTTATGATTTGAGTAAGTCATTTACTCACGCCGTAATACTCATTATTACTAAGTGTATATAATTAATATGAATGAAATATTTACTATATTATATTATAGTCTTTAGTGTAGACTCTATATTATCTAAGTATCTATAATTATAATATTATAAAGCGGATTAATCTCAGAAGCTACTTACGAGCTTAGAGTGACAATTTTTTTTTGTTTCGGGGAATCCAATATTATCGAAGGCTGTATTACTTGACGTTAATAGTTTCAGCATAACCCGCTGATGTAGCTAAGCTCAGGAACTACTGGTGCGAATTGATTTTTTATGTGTTTATTTATCGAGGAGGCATATCGATATGTCCATTTTTTCGATGTTACATCACGTTAATCGTTTCGATGTAAACTTACTGTACAGCGGTTAGAGTTGTCTCGAGCACTTAACAAAACACTGGGCCGAGACCACAGATACCTCAACCACCACAGATACAAGCTACTAACAGTATGTAATTTATACGAATAATTTAATTAATATCTTTATTTGTAAATGTAAAAATAATATATTATTCCCGGACGAGAATCCTTCCATTTGGGAGTTGGGATCCTACAAGAGTCAACTTTACAACTCATGATGTTGTACGTTGAAAAGTCGACATAGCGTGTATTGTCAAGTTTAGAGTGCTGCAAATGGTTCCATAGTAATGTTTCCACTTGTCACATGTTATTTAAAATACGAAAACAAACTTCTGCGACGACATTTGGAAAATCGTGATCAATTTGTAGTACTTTGCCAAGATTATACAAATTTAATAATCTACCACTAATACATTTACTCCCTACAACTCTATAAATTTTGTTTAATATACTCGTAAAATTTCATTTTAGATTTTGTTGCATAAAATGTAAGCTATGCTCGTAGGTATTATTTAAAAACAGTATTTCAATTTCTGATGTAGTAATAATAGTAGTAAAAATATATATAGGTACGTAATTAGGAATGTATCGTATTAAATTAGAAACAGGTGAAAATTATCACTTAAAAGTTTTATTAAATAGGAATTAGTAATGCGGAACTAACTATAATTATAAAAGCAAGCTTTAATTTATTAAAATTGAAATATTGCCTCACTTTTATTACAAAGAGACAACATAAAATATCACGAAACAGTAGAAGAAAGTAAAACAAGGAAAGTATTATTCAAGTTATGATAAATTAGAATTCCAAATACTTGCAGTTGGTTGTCATTCTTATATTATACAACTTAAACTCATTTCAAGCAGTTAATGCACGGAAATTTTCTTTATCACATAATTAAAAATAATTAATAGCCCTAAAAGTTTCCACTTGATTTATTGTCAATTTGGAAAGCGAAATGAAAAAGCCAAGTACGAGTCGGATTCGCGCACGAAGCTTTCGATATGTATAAAAACGGAAAAATAAATCATGGGAACCCCATTAAATATATATTTTATTCAGTTTTTTTAGTATAATTGTAACAACATATACTTGCCGCAACAAAGATACGTCATATGTAAAAACCAACTTCAAGTAACTATCGCGGTTCACAAGCCTGGTGACAGACAGACAGCTAAGTCTTATTAATAACCTTTGGGTACGGAACCCTAAAATTTTTTATTTTATTTTAGACTAGCAATTCATCTATCTTCACTCAATAGTCAACTAGTCAGCTATACGCTTAATCAAAATATAGAAAACGGAGGGATTTTTTACTCTCTGTTCATCTTGCATCTTTTTAACCTTTAAGTATGGACGTCGGGTCTGACAGACCAGACAGTTCTACGAATTCTACAAATCGGCCACTTCTCGGTGACCTCCGCCACTGAGTCTCTCAGTACCTTTCGTATTAATGACAAAATGAATGTAGATAGCCGTGGTTGTGTCTCTGGGTTCAAAACACGTGAGTATTTAACTTTCTAAACGGGGCCTGGGTCTGTCAGACCCGACGTCCATGTTTCCCATACATGAATGATTTCAAAACGCCATATATTTTTATAATATTACAAAATATACTTTAATATTTTAATTGTATTATTTGTATTCAAATGTTTTTATTGTTTTATATCATATATTATTTGGCATTGTTTGTTATATATTTTAGTAATATAAATATTATTTACCTAAAAAAGATTCAATTTTTTTAGTTTTTATGATAAAATGGAAAAAAGTGATCGACCTAGCACGTCAGGGACAAAAATATCGGTACTTTATAATCAACATCAAACAAAAGAATTGGACGACGACATTTTATAAAGAAAATAGCACTTTATCAAATAAAAAGACGCATTTTGTATACTAAACTACTCTAAGAATTGAGAATGACTTTGACTCGCGTTTCGCGATCTGATCTATCATTTTTTGAACATGAAGCTAAAAAAATAGTTTTGGGATCTTGAAAAACATGTACACTTTGCCCCCAAAAGATATATAGAAACACAACAATATGTATACATACTTATGTTGACTGCAATCGTCCTGTTTGCCTACAATGTTGAAAGCCATTGTGTATCGATGTTCAATAATACCCTAACTTGAGGTGTTGTCAAAATTTTTATTTTATAACATAAGATGTAATTTCTTTATTTTTTTTATTTGTTAGACTTTATATTTTGTTAAAAAAATATTTATTTTATTATCTGTCTTTTTTTTATAGTATTATTTTCTTAAGAGTCACCCCAGTGGCCAAAGACTGAAATTGTGACTTTAAGTTACTTAAATCGTTGTGATCCGTAAACTTTAATAAAAAGCGATTTTATTTATATTGATTTTGTTTGATTTGAGGCTATTCATGTAAACTAAAACATAAAATTGTTTTCTTCCTTTAAAAAACAGTCGGAATATGACAAATAAATACACTGGTCTGACAGACCCGACGTCCATATGTATGTTATAAAATAGTCACGTCCATAGTTAAAGGTTAAACGTGCGTGAAGGTAGAACAAATAAATGACTGTCACCAATTTAGAAGACATAAAAGGTAATTTGCTGTGGAAAGATAACTTAGACTCAACCGATGCCAAATAAGATGTATCCCATTTAAAGCTAATGTGTCTCTACAAGTTACAATAGAAATTCGTGACTTGAGTAATAAGTAACCATTTTCATTTGAGAGCACGAAGGTCTCAAGATTGTTTACAATAGTATCTACTTTTATTTAATGCCAACAATTAATATTGTTATAGTCATTTTAACGTTGAAGTGCAATTGTCTCTTCTGTCTTTCTTGTACTTATGTTTTTTTTATATATTAAAATTAAATCATTACATGCATCAGATTAATAAAACATATTAGTTTTATAATCATAACATAATCCTTTTGAGGCCATTGTATCTCAGTCCTTGCGTATTAGCGTGTGACTGGAACCGTGACGGTTGTAGTTCGATATCCACTCGGGGAAATTATATATCTGGTAGAAGGCAAAACGCGGTGTTGAGTTCCTACTCAACACGTAATTAATAGGTTCCCTCTACCTGTCCTGCTTTATGCAGGGTACGGTACAAACATTATTTTTATTGTAAGGTACTTAAATCATATTAAAAAATAAATGTATGTTAAACGTACCGTAAAATCCAAGACTGAACTGAAAACCTAATCATAGTGCATTTGGAATAAGATAGGTATTTTATTAGTTTAATTAGACAAAATTCAATATATTATACTTTTCACATACTGACTTAGTGACAGACAGACATCTAAAATTTGGCCCTTGCGAAATGAGGGAGAACTGTAAATGGTAAAATATATAAGGCAATTCCTATAGTGATGGGAAAAACAGAAGTTGAGGTTATATAGCAAACGAAGTTGTTAGCTACAGCTGGAACGCTATGAGCGTAACTTGAGCATATAGAGACACATTATTAGCTCTAAATAAAATACTAAATATTGTAGAATTCAATATTTAATAAATATATTTAACAAATACCTATCCTCTAACAAGTGAAATTCAATTGGGACCCAATCTAAACTTATGCTCTACTCGTAAGTTGTCAATGTTTATTTTTGTGAGTTCGAAGTAGCTACAAGTTTGCAGTAGTCGTATCTATTGGTGTCCAACTAACTTGCCCTAAAGCAAAATGTTTCATATTATTTATGTATAACTAAGTTTAATATTAACCACATAGCTTCTACATACTATAATAGAGATATCTAATAGGATTTTTTTTTGAAACATAACTATTTCTTCTAATATTTTATCCTAAAGTATTAGCTCTAAAAGGAGAATTGGCAGACCAAAACGGAGATGGCGAGACGAGCTGGACCATTATAAGCCTGACTGGTGCTCAATAGCGCAAAATAGACCAGAATGGAAGAAGTGAGATAGGCCTTTGCCCAACAATGGGATGGTGCAGGCTAGGGGAAAAAAATAAATTTGCAAAAAAAATATAGACGGTACAAAATAATGATTCGAATATTCAATAATGAATTGATTTCTATTTTCGCGTTAGAAAAGTTGCACTTCCGAAAATGCAATATGTTTGTAAAAAAATATCAAGAAAAGTGTAAACATAATTGTAAATATCCCTAAACATATTTTAAACTAAACATTACGTATTATATCTACATACTTACTTATAATAATTTAAAATTTATTGCTCAGCAACAACTCGTTTACTCTGTCGTTTAAAAAGGTTGCACTTATAGATTATTAAAAATATATTAACAACAGTTTCCTTAATATTCGAATTAACGGAGACGTCGCAACTTTATTATTTTTCCATACGAAGAGACGAGATTAGGTTAATACCTGCGCATATAGACGTAGTAAAGAAAGATAATGTGCTGTTAACATTACGGTCATTCCATTTAAGACAATTTCGTTGGTGCGAAATTGTCATCTACAAATGTTCGATATAAAGCATATGTAAATAAAATTAATTAATATATAATAGAGCGCCATTTTGACAGAATATTTTATTTTCAGCTTCACTCTGCATCCCATACTTAACAGGGCAGAGGGAACCTGGAATCCTAGTGTTAAGACACTCCTTTCTCATTGTGGAAGCATTGCGGATTGAGTAACGGAATTCAACGCCGCACTTTGCCTCGTTATCAGAGTAACGAAATAAAAATATGAAATATTTCATTTCCTCGTGTGCGAATCGAATCCACAACCTATCGCTTTTACAATCATACGATCAATCAATCAATTAATGTATAAAAAAACTATTAAGGATTATTTACGTAATATATTTTATAAAAAGATTATAATAATATATTGTGAATAAAACCACTGCTATTATAAGACATTGTAAAATAAATGTATTCAATTTTTTATATTTTTTTTTGGTGTTTTAGATAGGGCCAATAACAGACTTACGATGGCAAAATATAGAAAAAAAACCTCAAGAAAACAACAACATCGCAATACACGTCACTTCACCAGATGGAGAAGAAGATGACGGGTTTGTGCCGCCATTGCGCGTGCGACGTAAATTTAGCACACCGCTTAGCGGTCTTCCTGTTTCATCAGATGGCTTTGGGAATCAAGGTAGATTTTAACATAATATCAATATTTACTTAACATTTTATGTAGTAATATGTTATTTAAATCCATTTATTGTATTATATTTTATCCATTTTAACTAGATCTGCTACGGTCGTCACCTATGCGCAGCTTATCACCTTTGGACCGAACCAAACGACGTTTTAGTACTATGGTGTCAAGCGCTGCAGCTGTTGCAGTATCTCGTCGCCTGTCTGCCACCATCGGCTGGTGCCTGGCCACTCCCACTCAAGTCAAACCACAAATAGTAAGACAGGGACGTGCCTTGTGTTTACAATATATAAAAACACAAATACGACGCTCGCCTTCGTGTCCCAATAAAGTAAGAAAATTATACAAATAGCTCTGTATTATTGTTATATTTACACAAAGTACCTCTCATTTGAAATTATAATTTATCTGCTATCGTCAATAACCTATTCATATTGGAGGGTTTAGCTTATCTAATAGTATGCTAATTTAATATCTACATCATCATGCTGAACTAGAATTCAAAGGTCAAATTTTATAGCGAAATAAAACAATTTAAATATATAAAGTATTTTTTATTTCACAGCAAATTGTAATGAAACGTCTTCAGACAATGCTAGAAACAGAATGTGGAGAGGAAGCTGTAAATAATACGGAGACTGGAGTGCTAGCGGCCTTACGTGCTTTATGCGCTGCTCTAGAGAGAAAAAGACCTGATGCGTTTAGGCATGTAGCCAGGCAAGCTACTCGCGCCCCGTCTGCAATGTTGAGATCAGACACTGCGCTCTCCGAATTGACCCTTGCCCTCGCACGTCGAATCACTAGAGAAAATATTACGTGGTCTAAGGTAAATCTCATTATATATTATTAATTAAAAACGTAATCAACCTGATAATACGTAACAATATAAATTAAAAACGTAATCCCGTACGTTCCCAATTTACGCGTTTTCTATATTGAAAATATTTTATACTGTGAATCCAATAAGTTCATTTTATAAGAAACATTATGTATTTTGTTTACAGATTGCAGCAGTATATTGCATATGCGGTGCTTTAAGTCGAGAGGCCGCTGAAGCAGCTGACGGGGAGCCGGCTCTAGAACTGGTAGCAGCGCCAGCTGCTGCTATAGCAGACGTACTTCACGAAGAACCTGGTTCTTGGATTGCGAGCCATGGAGGATGGGTAAACAAAAAAATATTAATAATACATTTTATTAGTCACAGAGACAGAAAAAGCTAGCTTAAGACACTTAGTTTTCGTTATGTTTTTGAAGGTATTACAAAATACACTTTAACATATTTGTATCTTTATTTGCAATTTTTATTAATTGCAGAAATTGTATTTAAGTAAATTGGATTATGTAATGTTTTCTCCATAAAAATAAATATTTCTCACTTTTTATTCGAAAATCTACATCGGTACCTATTATGTGGTCTATATCCAGAATAAATATTATTATTAACAAAAGGTTAATTGAAATGTTTCCGATTGATTTATTCAAAATTACTAAAGTTTTAAACGTAACTATTGATTCTCATGAACATAACTTTTACGTAAGGCGAAAATATAAGAAATTAACTTTATTTTATAGCAAATAACTTTATTTTTTAATTACTTTACACTATTCTTATCTTTCTTAAGCTTTCTTTTGTAAGCTTCACACTGTGCTTTACGCAATGTGCGGGATGCGTGGTAGACAAAGAGAACCTGGGAACGTAGTGTTTTACACGCCGTTCCCATCAAAACACTTTCGTTTCCCACGTTCCGCCGAATTCTGTAGGCATTGCGTGTTGAATGACGAAACTCAACGCCACACTTACCTTGTTACAATAGCGAAGAATTTAAAAATATTAAATATTTCATTTCCACGAGTGGGAATCGAACCGATAATCTGTCGGGCTTACAGTCACACTCCTGTGCCCCCGTGCCAATAAATTAAATTTGACAAAATTAAAATTTATTTTACAGAATGGACTAATCGAACGTCTTCGAATAAGTGAACGCGACCAAAGATCTGAGAAGACTCTTCGCGTAATGGTTTCATTTTTTGTCATGCTATGTTTAGTGCTTTTTCTGTTACGATGGGTTTTGCATGCTCACCCAGCCTATAACGAATGAATGGATTCAAATTAAGTAAAATTTGTCACGCAAGCGGTCATATTTCAATAATATATTAGTAAAACACATTAAACACAAATAAAAGACGTAGTAAGGAAATTAATCATAAACTTTCCAAATGTTATTATTTTTAATCCTAATCTCGCCTTTATCCTGACATGAGCTTATCCCTTATACCTTACCTTAATCTATTTCTAATTTATGAATCCATATATCAAGTGTGTTTTGTATTGAATTTCTAGTTTTTCTGTATTTTTTGCTATCTTTACAACTTATTAGTTTATTCTTATTATGTACTTACTTGAAGAAATAAAGAAGATAAAATAAGTAAAGTAGATAAATCAACTTCACAATGTATCACGCACACAGCAGGATAGACCGAGGGAACCTAGTGTTAAGACACTCCGTTCCCCACTTTCCGCCGAATTCTGGAGGCATTGCGTGTTGAGTGGCGGAACTTAACGCCGCTCTTTACATCGCCACCGGTACGAAGAAATGAAAATATAAATGTAAATAAATATTTTATTTCCTCGAGTGGGGATCGAGCCCACAACCGTCGACCACCACCCCTTGTGTCACTGCGCCGCGACGGCCTATAAGTAAAGTAGATCTAAGGTAAAATAAGGGAACCTTATTAAGTATTCTAATAGTGATCTCAAAATTTCATTTCTTTAATCAGTGTTTTCCAGAATGTCCATTAACAAACCTTTGTTACAAATCACTGAGCTGGTTTTATTGTAACAACGTTAGAATAAAACAACATTTGCGATGATTGGAATCTTGACCTAAATAAATAAAATTGTAACAGTTTATGTGCCTGAGTACAAAATGTCTTAAATAAATGAAACCAAAGGTGTTTCAGAATTTTAAAATAATATTATATTTTGAGAATTTAAATGATTTATAAGCTATTTTTTGAAAATTGTCTGTTACCTGTATAAAGTATTATAAATAAATGTTATATTTAGTAAATGTGTTAGTTTAATTGTATTTAAAATTTTAATAAATTATTTTTTATAATTGTCTTTCTTATTTATAAAACATCCTATCTTATACATTTTCTTATTTTATAATTATAGATATTTACATACATATTCATCGGTGGAAATATTCCTATATAATCTATAATTATAACCTATCTCCAATTTAACTATCACTTAAGAAGGATTTCAAGTCATCGTCAGATTTTGAGATCAATCATCACTCTTCGTGCTTTTTATTTCAGTTCAAGTTATCACTACACCACCAAAAGATTTGGCTTCATTTTGTACATAAATATTATAAAATCATATCTATTGCCGAGGTCGTCGTGGCGGAGCAGCACAAGAGTGTGACTGTAACGCGATGGTTGTAGATTCGATCCCCACTCGAGGAAGTGAAATATTTATTTAAGCTAATATATTTCCATTTCTTCACTCTGGTGTTAAGGAAAGCGCGGCGTTGACTTCTGCCACTCAACACGCAATGCCTCCAGAATTCGGCAGAAATTGTGGAACGAAGTATCTTAACACTAGGTTCCCTCTGCCTACCCTGCTGTGTGTGGGATCAGCGTGAAGATTATTTTTTTTTCATTATATCTGTGTGTATACAATTGAGGAATCAAAACTCATATCTTGTGATAAGGTTTATTTTACATTGTTTATTTTTTAATTTATGTAATATCACTAAAACAGGGAAAAAGTGCAAAACAGAATATGGTAAAAACTAAGACTATATTAAATATCTATTCATTAAAATAAAGGTATGGACGTGTATAATAACGTGTATAATAAGACATACAACAAAACTAACTGGCATCCTAACACGTATTTATCAGCTCAAATGGAGATAGACGGGTGATATGCTTCGAAGTAACGAATAAAAATGGAGCAAAAAGGTGACAGTTTGATACTTATATATGTATCAACGATAATAGGTACAGTCCAGTACTAATTTTCTAATTTAATTTATATTAAGATAACATTTACTAATTTAAAACAATTTTGAATACTATAAGACATAAAACAAAATTAACTTACTAAATAACTACTAAACAGTACTGCAAATTTAGCACTCTTTAAATTTCTTCAAAAAAAATTATACCCAATTAAAGTTAATATTAATTACGGTAAGTATAAATAATACTAAATAAAACTTTAATTGGGTATAATTTTTTTTATTCAGTAATATTAATATATTACTGAATAAAACAAATTATCATAATTGCAATTTAACTATCTTTGACATTCTTGTTATCTATGTATAATAAATTATCTGTGCTTTTATCATAAAAAAAAATTAAAAGTAAGCAATAGAGATGTTTAACCTTTCGTTTTTTGTGGAACTCGCTTACTGTATGCGATATATCGATATTGAACAAATCTACTACACTTACATGCATTTTTGATGAGCAGATTAATGTCATTGCGATTTTTACATTTTATATAAAATAATAACACTTACTTAAATTACAATATAAAACACGAATACGAATTAATTTTAGTCACGTATGTGATCCGTGAATCACTTTTATTCTGTCAAATTTATTACTAACATTTTTTTGCGTTTAAAAGTATAAATAAATAATCGAGGTAATAAATAATTCTTATATTTCATAAAACATTTTATGTCACACCTATGATATTGTCCGATTATTTGTACGCTGAACATGGAACTTATATTTAAGTAATTTAAATTTACAAGTCATTTGTACATATTATAACCATCAATAACATAAAACGAACTAATATCCGTGTATCGATACTTCTCTTCATATTAAATCGATTTGTGATTATATCGATAAGCTATATGTATAGCGCATCTTTATTGAGAAGAGAGAGATATTCAATAAGCAAAATATATACATGAAATTTTATGGCATAAAGAGTGAATTTAAAGTTCATTGTGCAAAATAGAGCAATAGAATACATGTAAGTTAAGTTCAATACATAATAGTCAGATTTATTTTAAAATTGGAGAACGCCATATCGTGAAGTGGCGCTGTAGTGTAGGAATTCAACAATTGAGAGAAAGAGATATGCCATTATTTCATAAATCTTAAAAGTCGTGTACATTCTCGTTTTGAAACCTATTATAGATTAGCCTAGTAAGTTAGTATTTTGTAATTTTAGACAAATTCTAAAATCATTAAGCAGTTCTCGGCAACACATAGACATCTTTGCATTATTTATCCAATGTCGTTTCTGTTGCCGTTTGTAAATCTTGACTTTTATTTCAGATGTAGATGGAAAAGTAACAATGAAGTATTCTTATAACTGTAAATGAAATAGTAAAACCATTTAGAACTTTATTTAGTGCGCTAGTTATCACATTCGTAACTGCAACGATGAAGAGTACTTTGCCAAAAGACAAACCAGGCAAGATGAGGATCAGAGCCTTCCCCGTAAGTTTTTAACTTTCTTTATTTGGAATTAAGCCTTATCAGAAGTAATCAGATTATTTATTTGTACATAATTCATTATTTTTTAATTGTCAGGACTGTGATTCACAATCTATCTACAGCCTCAGGTTTTACTTTTGCTATAAAAAGTGTATGCACAAATGTGTTGAAATGTCTACTTAATATGCTTATTAAAATATCAATAATGTACATTTATTAATGTTATAATTTATATGCATTTTGACCTTATAGATTTAAGTGTCTCTGCCACAAAATATTGTAATATGTCAAATGTAATTGACAGTAATTTTTAAAATTAGAAGTGTATTGTAGTACTTAAGCAACAGGATCACATTTTTTATTTAATATGTCATATTTAATATTTTATTTGACATAATTGAGAATCAATCAAAGCTTACAATATATAAATCATTGTTCTTATTTACACTTTATTTACTAAAATGTTTATAAAAAATATTATAATTTAAATAAAACACAATGACTAGAAAATTTCAAGTATGGAATTACTCGGAACCATATTACGAAATGTATCCTGACACATGGGTTTGTATTATTTCAAAATGTTTATTTTTGCGAAATGATATTTAAATCAAAAACATTTGTATATAGATTAGTTAGAAGTAATAATGGCTGTTACAGCTTTATATATTCTACATACAACTGTAAATAATTAGGAATTTTCATATTTTGTAGATGACTATGGATGAGAAATATGTGGAGAGTATATGGAGTTTATTAAAAAATGCAATACAAGAAATACAAAAGAAAAATAATTCAGGCCTGTCATTTGAAGAGCTCTATCGCAATGCATATACAATGGTTCTTCATAAACATGGGGAAAGACTGTATACAGGTTTGAAAGAAGTAGTTACACATCATCTTGAAAATAAGGTAAATGTTTTATTATTAATATAGTAACAGATATTCTTTATGTTTATGCTATATAATTATTGTATATCAATAATAAAATGTAATAATTGTTCTATTGCGAATATTCTTTGATTTACATAAATCATTTATTATTATTATATTAAATTATAAAAACTGTTATATTTGAACATTTATGACTATAATTTGTTTAATTTTAATGAAATACACACTTGTTAACAGGTTCGTGAAGATGTGTTGCATTCTTTACACAATGGCTTCCTGCAAACCTTAAATAATGCCTGGACAGATCACCAAACAAGTATGGTTATGATACGTGACATACTCATGTATATGGATAGAGTGTTTGTGCAACAAAATGATGTTGATAATGTATACAATTTGGGACTCATTATATTTAGAGATCAGGTATATTTTAATTTTTTTTCTTTACAAATCAATTGGTTATAAGTTTAACATTTGTAATATCACTTTTGTCCTGAGTATGGCTATGTAGTTAGAACACCTTATTATACACTCCATGCCCAAATGCAAGACATGCATGTTGAGTGGTAAAATTCGACACTAAACTTTGAACTGACTTATATTATAAGTAAGATGGGGAAATTTGAGTTCACCAGTTATCACCAACTTTTCGTGATATTGCATGTTGAGTGGTGGAACTCAATATGCTTTATTTTTTGTACCAGAGTGAGGAAAGAATTAATTAATTTCAAACAAAGATAAAGATAGATGACAAACCACATTCAGCTTTACATAATTGGATATATTAAGTATAAATATAGATTATGTTAGCATCAGCATCAAATATTCAATACTAGTGACCTCTCACTCTAGAACTACACAATTATTTATTTACTAATCTGAATTACTTTCATGTTCGAATAACATTAACATTTTATTACAGATAATATATATATACATTGAAAACTAAAGCTGCAGCCAATTCAGTAATAAAATGAATTTGTAGCAATTTTCTCTCACCAAATACTTTATATTGACAAAAATTTAATATTTATGATTCAAAATCATTATTTTAGGTCTATTAACTCTCCTAATAACAGATTTTCTCATATATGTTCCATATACAGACAGAGATCAGTAACAATAAGTAAAGATAATAAATCTTGCATTTTTTTAAAGAAAATTCTCATAAATTTGACTTAGAAATAATTAACCTAACTAATTTCAATGTAATAGTGTGCTTATGTCCACAAACATAATTTTTTGAAAATAGCAGCTATAGCTTAATCAAAATGGTTGTTTAATGTACTCTGTAGTTTTAATTACAATATGGAGATGGACAAAGTGAAAATTATTGAAAAAATTAAAATTCTATGACTATTGAAAATTTTATGTTACCTTTCTATGTATTTTTAATAGACATTTACACAGTTTAAAGTGTTATAAGTTAACTTCAGTTTTATATTTGATTCTGAGTATATGAACCTACATTAAACTAATAGCTAACAACTACGCCGAAATTCTTCTAACATACAAGAATTTTTTACAATGTTGCATGTGCTTGGACATTTTCCAAGAGATGCGGGTTCAGGTCTTGTTAAGTTAGTTTTTTTATACATATTCCAACAAACTTTTATTACATGATAGGGGCCGTCGTGGCGCACATACGTGCGGGTAAACGCGGTAGTTGGGCTCGATACCATTCAGGGGAAAGAAGTTTTGTATATTTTCGTTTGTCGCTCTCGTAACAAGGTAAATCATGGCGTTGAGGTTCGTCACTCAGCACGCAATGCCTCAAGAATTTAGCAGGGAGTGGGGAACGGAAGTGTCCTAATGGACAACTGAGTGTAACTAGATTCCGAAAAAATACACAATACATTGCCACAGGTGGTCCGTTACGGCTGTATCCGCGACCACCTGCGTCAGACGCTGCTGGAGCTGGTGGCCCGCGAGCGCCGCGGCGAGGTGGTCGACCGGCTCGCCATACGCAACGCCTGCCAGATGCTCATGGTGCTGGGCATCAACTCCCGCTCCGTGTACGAGGAGGACTTTGAGAAACCCTTCCTGCATCAGTCTGCCGAATTTTATAGAGTAAGGAAATATTGATTTTTTAACTGTACAATATGTATGTAATACATATTGAGAGGCTAATGTCATGTTTTAAAATTCCTCAGTTGTGTACATAAATGATCATTTTTAGTTCACATAAACCATATTTACATGTTATTGCTATTTATGAAAAAAGTGCTATTAAAATTTTCTTTATAATATTTTGATTTAATTTGTTAATCTCATTTTTTTTGTTATAATACCAGCGAAACATCGCGATTTTTGAGAATAGCGTACACAAACGCACAGACAAACAGAAAAAAAATTAAAAGTCACTCATGAATATAATAAAAAATATACACCACAAGTATATATGTATATAATACACAAAGTAATTATAATAATATCATATCATAATCATAATGTGTTCACAGATGGAATCTCAAAAGTTCCTGGGGGAAAACAGTGCGGCGGTGTACATAGCGCGCGTGGAGACGCGCATCGTGGAGGAAGCGGAGCGAGCGCGGCACTACCTCGACGAGAGCACTGAGCCACGCGTGGTGGCCGTGCTCGAGCACGAGCTTATTGAACGCCACATGAAGACAATCGTTGAGGTATGTACTTTATACAGTTCTAACGGAGTATTGCTCCAACTTTTTAAGTGTCTCAAACTCAATTCATCCCTAAGGTTCCAATAAATTCTAACATTTTCAACTTTCGTGCTATTCTAACGCAAACGCACGATGCCTTGCTCTGCTGTAATGTCACTTGGTCTTTTATATTGATAACTACCTATGGACAAATTATGTGTTAGTTAGTTGACACTTAAGACCCATATGATGTCACATCGTGTTGGCTATTGTTTAATAAAAAAAAATTATTGTTATTTGCTTAAGTTATCTCAATTTTACAATTTTAAATTTGTCTGATATTACATAAATAAACTCAACTGAGTCATACATTTACTTTTAGATCTTGCAAACTGACAGAAGCATTTAGATTTTTGTTTATTTTTATTTATTTATATATACTTTATTGCACATAATTACAAAAAAATGTACAAAAGGCGGGCTTAACACTAAAGAGCATTCTCTCCTCTCTCTTTATTCTACTTACGGTGTATTTTTCCTTCTTTGTAATGTAATCAATTATTACTTTATATTATTTGTGTGATGATTTTTCTTATATTTTATCCTAATGTATTTCTCATAAAGTTACTATTATTTAGTTTTTGTTCTTAAATTATAATTATAGAATTTAAAAGACTTATAGAAATATATCAAAGCAATACATATTTTGTTTTACATACCTCAGTGTTGAAATATGAAACGTGACTGTAAGTTTTATTTTATTTTACTGATCTACATTTCCGTGTTACTCGTGTCCACAGATGGAGAACTCAGGCGTGGTACACATGCTGACGCACACGCGTACGGCGGAGCTGGCGTGCGTGTACAAGCTGCTGTCGCGCGTGGCGGACGGACTGCGTACGGTGGCCGACGCCGTGTCCGCGCACCTGCGCCAGCAAGGCCGCGCGCTCGTCACCGATACGCACCACAACACCAACGCCATTGCTTATGTTCAGGTGAGATAAATATAACTAATCTTCGTCATTTTTTTTTTCCTATTGTTTTTTTTTATTATATTTTAATAAATAAGTTTTTTTTTATATTTTTATTAATAAATTAGTATTAATAAAAATATAAATAAAAGAAGGTATTCTTAGTTTGCCACTACCAAAATTTAAAATATCTGTAAAAAAAATTCTAACAAGTAAAGCTTATTACACTGTTCAAGAATATTTAGAGGATAAACATGTATGGAATTAATGTCTATTGAATGTAATGCAGGATAGCTGCCAGCAAATGTAATAAATTGTACCATTGATTTTGAAAAGAGCAACTGTTGAGTTTCTTGCCGGCTCTTCTCAGCAGAACTGCCTTTCGAACCGGTGGTAGCTTTTTGTTCATATGTTCATTCGACGATTCAAAAGTGCTTATAATAATTGTCTATTTGAATAAAGAATATTTTGAATTTGATATTAGTTGTTGTAAATTATAAAGTAAACTTACATGGTTACTTCAGATGTAATAAATTGTAAAAACTATTGGTAAACTTAGTAAAATAAATTAAAGTAACTTTAATGCATTGCAAAACTATTTTTATGTGTGATTTAATGAGATGAGATACTTAATTACTGTCCATTAATGTGTCTGCACCGTCTAATACAAATTTTATGAATAAAAATGAAATATACATATTTCATTGAAATAAATACTGTTGTTTTGAATAAAATATAATTATTATTATTTTGTTCCAGAACTTACTGGACTTGAAAGACAGATTTGATCACTTCCTCCATAACTCTTTCAATAACGATAAAATATTTAAGCAGATGATCGCATCCGACTTTGAGTATTTCCTAAATCTTAACAATAAGTCGCCCGAATTCTTGTCGCTGTTCATTGATGGAAAACTCAAGAAAGGAGAGAAAGGCGTAAGTTATTTATATCCACGAAATATATTATTGAGCCTGTCGTAGCGCAGGTACACAAGTGCACGACTGTACACGCGACGGTTATGGATTCGATTCCCGCACTGGGGAATAGAGTTAACTTAATATTTTTATTTCCTCACTCTAAAACGAAGCAAAGCGCCTGCGTTGCGCCACTCACACGTCTCCAGAATTACTAGATTTCCAGGTTCCCTCTGCCTACTCTGCAATATGCAGGACACAACGTAGAGCTAAAAAACTTATTGAGTTACAAATAATTAAAAGTAACATTTCTTCATTTGATTTTAATATTTTTTCCATATAATTCCACCTATGCAGATGAGCGAGCAGGAAATAGAAGCGGTATTAGACAAGACAATGGTGCTGTTCCGTTTTCTGCAAGAGAAGGACGTGTTCGAGCGCTACTACAAGCAGCACCTCGCCAAACGTTTGTTGCTCAACAAGTCTGTCTCAGACGACAGCGAGAAGAACATGATCTCAAAACTTAAGGTAAATATCATTTTATTTAAATATGTAATTCTTTTTCGCTTTACGCTGTATTACGCATATGGCATGCCAGTATCTAGGGTTAAACACCGTTTTTTCTATACATTTCGTTTCCTCACACGTAACACGAGT
The DNA here is from genome assembly GCF_056956725.1 of Heliconius melpomene rosina. NCBI lineage: Eukaryota > Metazoa > Arthropoda > Insecta > Lepidoptera > Nymphalidae > Heliconius > Heliconius melpomene. Next base: position 11,550,599 of record NC_140389.1, on the reverse strand, counting down.
AAGCGCGGCACGGTGTTCCACCAATCGACACACTGTCACGAAAATTCAGCGGAAAGTGGGGAACGGAGTGTGCTTACACTAAGTACCCGCCACCTACACTGATTTGTGCGGTATATAGCGTAAAGTTTAAAAGAAATAAAAAAATACAATAGCTAAACAGAAATAAAAAAATACATATTTTCCCAGAGAGAAGGCTTGTTGAAAGATGTGGAACCGCGAGATTTTCACTGCATCATTGGTGATGTCTCGCAAATTGAGAACACTATGAGTGATGCATAAAAAAATGACCCTCTCCACATCCTCATCCTATCCCATATACATCTGCAAAATTCTTTACCAAATTTTAATTGTAAGTGCTATAATATGTAGTATTATTTGAAAATCTTGCTTAAAGTCTTTGTTTTAATTAACATTTGGCTACGAGTAAAGAATTTTGCAGTGTGTTGTTACTTATTGAAGACTTTAAGCAGGATCATGTTTTTCCGAAATTGTTTTTTCGTTTATATTTTTTTTAACAACTTATAGTAGCTGTATTTGAAATTATATTAGTTTAAAAAATATGTAATAGAAAATGTATTAATGCCGCCGAAGCAGGAAATACTGCTGCATAAATTACTGTACGCAACGCGCCTACGCGTTGCCATAGCAACGTGTGTGTTACTTTGTAAATGCATAAGTATACAGAGTGGAAGTGTGAGCGCTCCTTTTACGGGAACAGCATAAAGGGTAAAATTTCAAAGTTTAGACGTAGGATATTTTTTCATTTCACGATGTTTATCCATACCTGTATTTCGTGCGACGTAGTTACGCATAGATACCAATAACGTAAACACATACTACTACAAAAATACTACAACTTTATAGATGCTGGTATCTCCTCCCTCCTCCTCTCCTACCTCTGTTTTCGGATCCGAATGCACCTTTATGAATAATTTGCAAGTAACACCGAAATACAATAAAATTACATTTAATTATAATTTATTCACAGACTGAATGCGGCTGCCAGTTCACATCAAAATTAGAAGGCATGTTTAAGGATATGACAGTTTCTAATACAATCATGGAGGAGTTCAAAGAGCATGTACTATCATCTGGGGTGAGTTTTTTTTTCTTATAACTTATGGATAACTATATTGTTATAACACATTGTATATATTTATGCAAATTAATGCAGGCAATTACATCAATTGTTCATTGTCATCACAAAAATGGTCTATATATTGTTTGCCTCAAAAATTGAGCGTAAAATGGAAGAGGAGAAAGTGTAAAATGGAGTGTTTTAACACTAAGTTCCCTCTGCCCTGCTATATTCGGGATACAGCGTGAAGCTTAAAATCCTGTCTATATGTTCATTGTCTTTTACTAAAAAACTTTACAAGAAATAACCATAAAATTCGTAGAATTGTTCCTCATTTCAAGAATTTATTAAATTGCTTAAAAAAACTGAAACTAAATTCAAGAGCATTAGGTTTATATCGATGCTATTATATTTTAAAATATAATTATAAGATAAGATTGAATGTTGTGTAATATTTGATGTTGCCTTTCCCATTTTGTTAATTTCTCACACCAACATTTATATTTCTTTTTAGGAAACAGTAGTGATAAGTACTGTAAATCAAAGAACGTGCTCATGATAGCCTTTTTACAAATAAGTAGAATTATTGTACGTATTTGTAAAATAGAACGAAAATAATTAGCTTTCAAGTAACTCGTCCAATTTACAACTGTCTATCTTATGTATCTTTCTTTGATATCCTAAAACTATCAATTTGATTTCAATTCTATTAAACCATCTATCGACTAAACAGGCCAAGCCCTTATCCTCATCGATAGTTTAACGGCGTTTAAAACCCCTTTCAAGGCTTTACTCCACTCCTCTCTATTCAGAGCTGTGGGTTTTTTTTTTAAATTTTGAAGCCTAGAGTATTGTGGTTTTGGTAACTATCAATCCACTTAAGCTTAGGTTTTCCAACCCTGCATTTACCATTTGGGTTCGACTCAAGCAGATGTCTAGAGATTCTTTTATTATCCATTTTGATGACTTATATTTTAGGGTATTTGTATATCTGAATCCTAACAATATATGTATATCCATGTCAGACCAACTTACACGGCGTGGACCTGTCAGTGCGCGTGCTGACGACGGGCTTCTGGCCCACGCAGAGTGCGACACCCAAGTGCAATATACCCGTACCGCCGAGGAGTGCCTTTGAAGTGTTTAAATCGTAAGTTATTTTTTTTGTTTTAAAATTCGACTACAGCACAACGCCTATCAACCGAACGACCGGTTATCCAATCTATTACTTATATATCTTATCCCTTAACGCGTCCTCGCGTTCGTGCATTTGTTTCTATATATTACTTATTGTTTCCGCTCGTTATGATACTTCATTGAAGATTATAGGGTATAAATAATAAATTATTTTTTCCGCTTAAAAGTAAAATCTCGATAAAAATGTTTATATTTAAATGTGTATAACTTATTCAAATGACCAATCAATTTAATACCCCTACATTGGTTGGTCGTCTTTGGATAACTAATTAAAAATCATATTTAATATATGCTTTTTATTTCATAGTGGAAACATATGTATGTATAGTTGATGAAATACAATTCTATTATCCGAAAAGAAACGATTCTTCGAACATCCGGTCATTTATTAAATGTAAAAGTGCTATAAAAATATATATTACATTATTAAATTTTGTGTGATTTTGTCTTTGAAAATATAATTTTAAATATATATTTAATTTCCCCGAGTGGGGATCGAACCTACAACCAGTCGGTTTACAGTCACACGTGCCCCTGCGCTACGTAAAATATTGCAAATTGCAGGTTCTACCTAGCGAAGCACTCGGGTCGCCAGCTGTCCCTCCAGCCGCAGCTGGGCAGCGCGGACCTGCACGCCACGTTCCGCGCACACGCGTCTACCAGTCCGCCGCGCTCGCCGCCCGCCGGCCCTGCGCCCGCCGCCTCTACCCCCGCGCCCGTTCCCGCCGCGCCCCGCCGACACATCATACAGGTGTCCACCTTCCAGATGTGCGTGCTGCTGCTGTTCAATAAGCGAGAGCGGCTCACCTATGAGGTATGAGGGTAACGCTTTTAATTACAAATACCAACGTGTCCATAGCCGAGGTTTGATCCCGTGAATACCACAGTTATGTCAGATATATTGGTCATATTTATTTTGTAGGAAATAATAAATGAAACGGACATCCCCGAGAAGGATCTGGTCCGCGCTCTCCAGTCCCTTGCCATGGGAAAGCCCACGCAAAGAGTCCTCATAAAACACCCCAAGACCAAGGAGATTGAACCCTCCCATCAATTCTACGTTAACGATGCTTTCACCTCTAAGTTGCACAGGTTTGTTTAGTTTTGTTTTTTTTTTCCTAAATCGTTTCAATGCCAATTTTATTATTGTATTTATTTAGATAAACGAAAGTATTTAAAGAAATAATATGTAGTGGATAAAAAAATTGTTTATAAAATTATATTGAAAACATAAACAAAATTAGTTCTTAATTTACGAGTGCAATTCGGCATATGTCAATTTATATACTGATAATATTTTTATTCTCTTACTTAATTATATCAATTTTCAGAGTTAAAATCCAAACGGTAGCAGCTAAAGGGGAATCTGAGCCGGAGCGAAGAGAGACACGGAACAAAGTAGATGAAGATCGCAAACACGAGATAGAGGCCGCCATCGTGCGCATCATGAAAGCCAGAAAGAAAATGGCGGTGAGCCTGATTTTAAAGATTTTCTTAAACTAGATACTGAAAATTTTGTTATTCATTCTTTTATAATGATAACTAGGTAAAAATGAAGTCGAATTTAATTTGTTTTTTATACCCATACAGACAGTTTTTATTGTGAATATTTTTTCGTATTTACTATATTTTCTCGCAGAATAGATTTACAAAAGTGATAATGGAGGCTGTTGTGACGCAGTGCCACCGCGTAAACGAGACAGTTATGGCTATTCTCACTCGCAGAAATTAATTATTCTTATTTACTCTAAGACGAAGCGCAGCGTTGACTTCAACACAAACTTAAACGTTAACGGAGTCTCTTCACATTTGGTGGATCTGTCTACGCTTAATGTAATCTAATATAGTATACTGTGTCGTCCTCAGCACACGCTGCTGGTAGCGGAGGTGACGGAACAACTGCGCGCGCGCTTTCTGCCCTCGCCCGTGGTCATCAAGAAACGCATCGAAGGGCTCATCGAGCGGGAGTACCTCGCGCGCACCCCTGACGACCGCAAGGTCTACACCTACGTGGCATAGGTGCGACACGACCTCCCGCATAACTGCCCCCACCTCCTGCCTCCTCACTCCCGCTCCCCGCCTCCCGCTACCGAGACGACTCCCCGGACTTAGTACAGATTGAATTGTAATCGCTGTAAAAATATTGTATATACAAATTTTGTGGTTTTAGTCCGATCGTTTCGATGTGTACTATAAGTGTTCCTCATGATTTCTTAGAGTAGCTATGTTAAATTAAACTCTCTTTTATAACGAATGTTTCATTGCGATTCGCGACCCCGCGACCCCTCGCTGCGGTGGATGTAATGCGTTTTGTTTGCAGGGCGTGACGGTTTCCGGTCATTGAAGGATGAAAATGCCAACTTAAAGTGATAGCAACAGAATTATTTAAATTATTTCGAAATAAAAATTATTAGTTATTACATATAATTATTTTATTTATTCTGTAACACAATTACACTTACTATTAGATGAAGAAATAGGAATTTCGAAGGAATACAATTGTAGGCTCTGGATTTTAATGGAAAAAAAAATTGTGTGATAAATGTGGAAGGCTCGCATCTATGAAACGAGTATCTAAAGTTACTACCGTTGACAAGGACTGTACACTGAAGGAAACATTCCGAACCGCACCTTCCACAGCAGCAGTCAATATCTTGTACTGCTCTGTATAGTCTTCACTAACATCAGCGAATACAACTATGAAAGTGAACCTCGTTATAATATTGTGACAGACAAATTTAGACTCTTTAGAAAGATATTGCCCATAAATATTAGTCTTATTAAACTTCTTGAGAGTCAACCAATCATCATCTTTAAGGTCGTTTGGGTCACCCATTGGAGATATAAAAATCGGTTTGCTAAATTCTAAATACTCGATGATTTTTTCTTGAATTTTTATACATCCATCTGTTTTATTGTGCGTCACATATTTTTGTGTCAAAGTCAGGCGGCATTTAATTTGTTCATTTTGTCCAAATTTATACACATTATGAGTAATGTTTGTATACAGGCAATGTCCGTTTTCGTTGATGGGGAACGACAAATAACTCTTTCTGATACAAGTTCGATTATAGAAGTATTTTGTGTGATTATTTTCAACGAAAGAAGCAATGACCGGATAGCCTTTCAAATAACCTACATTGCCACTATATTTTACCATTCTATTCTCTGAAGTGTTGCCCATATAAAAATTAACAAAAATTTCTTGCCAAACAAATTTGTAGGCAGTTGAGACTTGTTTCACATGAAGTTTAATAATAGCTCCAGTAATAAGGGAACCATTACAATGGATAATGTATTCTATTTTAGTAGCAATATTATTACAATAATTATTTGAGCACGTTGGAAGATGTAATGTGTCGTTATACATATTGCAGACGTTTTCATCGCAAACCAGAAGAGTCCAATTAGTACAATGGAGCGTGGTACAATTCTGTAAATATAAAATGTTATAAACAACATAGAATCAAAATAAGACCTCGTTTGCTGAACTCTTACAGTATGATTTTTTAAATTTAATTATTGTTATAGTAGTAAATTACATTGTATTGTAATACACAGGATGTTCAGACCAGACTGATTATTGAAATATATTTCAGTATCAAAGATCACTCTGGTTAAATGAATAAATACGTTATTCTTCTTTTTTAATATTAATTTAACTGAATAAAGAAATAAATGTCATTCACATATAATTACCAGTAGTGTGCTGTTATTGGCTTTTGTTGTTGCGCTTACAATATTTGACTTTATGGTTAATTTCAAAATTTCTATCATATGAAGGTCATTTATCTTTACATAACATTTAATATGATCATTATGAAGAAATTTCACTTCTTTTTGTCCATTGCAGTATTTATTGGTGAAAGTAGTAGGGAGTTCTAAAACAGTGTAATATAAAAGTAAAATATATGATCATATAAGAAAATGAGGAAGGACAGAAAAAAAGAGAAATTGTGACATTGCAACCACATTATCGTATATAAAATATTTGTTTAAAAAATTCTGCTAAAATAATAATGTATTATAAAAAGAATTAAATACATTTTTTGTATAGTACTATCAGATTTTTAATTCTTTCTATTATTTTTTAAGCTTCATGTTTTATTCCTTCCATGTTGAGGGAGAACCTAATTTTAAGAAAATGCGTTCTACCCTTTCGACTCGAATTTGTGACTACGGGTTGAGTGGCGGAATTCGACCAACGAGTGGGAATGAAAATAATTAATTACTCCGAGTGGTGAGGAATGATCCCCGGAGTGGTAGTGGTAGCGATTATCGTGAGACGTTGTACCACAATGACTTCAAAATGCAAATATATGTAAAGATAAAGAACTCTAAAACTAAGTCTCACATTAAAATTTGTATCAGTTTAAGTGCTTACTCATAGTATTAATAATTCCATTTTCTAAGAACCAAACAGGTTCGCCTGATTTATAAATAGTTTTATTAAATTTGTATACTCGTTCATCTTTGTCATCACTATGCCACTTAAAGAAATTGTTGATATCGATGGAGTGAATCTAAATAAAAAAAAGTCTAAATCAATCCAAATATTAAAGAATTAATAATTTGTATGAACAGTACTAAAAGTTGTTTTCATACCTGATTCTGATTTAGTTTTGTTTTGTCAGGCAAATTGATTTTTTCAATACAAAATAAATAATGAAAAATATTGCTAGTTGCTTTAGAATTACATGTCAATAAAGAAGACTGTAGGCATTGTGCTTTTTCTTCACCAAAACATCTCCTTTTTGGTCGTATACAATTATTAAACAGAATATTTTCTTTTTCAGAGCAATCACTGTCACAGCAACAATTGATATCACAAAGCTTATACTGAAAAAAAATACAAATATATTAAGTATATTTAAATCTTACGGATATTTAAGTATATTTTTATATTCTTAGGTTGTGGGTTGGGTTCCCACTTAGGAGAATAATTATTTAATATTTAAATTTTCGCTTTGGTGCCAAGGCAAAGCGCAGATGTATAAGTATGTAAAAGTATGCAATCCCTAAAAAAATCGACAAAATGTGGAGAACGGAGTGACTTAATACTTGATTCTCTCTGCCTTCTCTGCTATATTCGGGAGAACAGTGAAGCTAAAAAAACATCTAAGTTTTGCCTACCAATAAATCACAGTGGCACTTTTCTTTATTCTTACGTTTCTTTGGCATTTCAGTCGGTTTCGTAGTTGTATTGTTTTTATCAAAAAAAGCAATCTCAGTAACATTATCCAACTCGGAACTCGTGTATGTCTCTGTTGTTAATATATTATCGTCAATGGTAGATGAGTTCTCCTCGTATAAATCAAATAGAGTATTAGCATATTCCGTAGTACTAGATAAATAAGTTATTGGCAAAGATACGTTATTGTATTCTTGCGGTTCCATAGTATTTATTTCTCCTTTTTTTCGTTCAATGCGGTAAAAAAGAGCATGAGGCTTTTCTTTTATATTTTTAAGTATATAACTGAGATTTCCAGCATCATTTTTAATATTGTCAGTAGTAGTGTCGTTATTCTCACTTCTTCCATTTATGAAGTCCATAAGGCAAAATTGGATGACTATTGAAAGTAATGTAAAACATAAATATGTTATAGGCTTCATTTTCTACTTGTACTCAACACCAAATTGCGAGAAATTTCTTAGAAGTATGTAAATTTTTAATTCTATTTCTCCTTTTGACTGAGTTATTAGTTTATACCTGTAAATAAATGAAATACTTAGTTGTACTTATCTAACTAACATCAAGTACTTACTAAAATATTATATCTTTAAAATATATAAACTGTAAACCTGTCGCTTCCTAAATTTACGATATCGGTTTGGGTCAATTCATGTGAGCCTCCAATAAAAATCTGCCGTAATTTATCAGTCACTGTCGTAGCAGCCGGCGCCCAACAAGAAACTTGAACTGTATGGTGACCAGGGCTAGACGGTATATTACATGTACCGTAGCCTACTACCCATGAACGCCCTATGGAATCCAGACAACTTACTTGTAAAATCAACTTTGGCCACCCTAGAAATAACCAAGAGAAATAAAAGAAAAAATATTTAATTAATAAAAATATATAAATAGATTATATAAGTAGTTATAATAACATAACTTTGAAATTACCTTGAATACCTCTACTAAGATAATGTAAATCGAATGGATGAGTCCATTCAATAATTCTATTTTGATTGGGTTTGCCTGAGACTGTTTGGCCTTCAGAATATCCAGCGATAAGAGTCCAATTTGGGCCTGACGAAAATATTCCATATTATTTTTATAAGATTAAACACATTCACAATAGCAACTGTGCTATGCACTGGCATATACATATTATACTGAAGACTATCAATACTTACCCGATTGAAATGAATAACGACAGAATAAAGAGTAAGGTTCACTAAAATTAGAAGCACTCTGTAATAGACCCAAAATATGTAATTCTGCCATTAGAAAATACGAAATACATGATTGTTTTTAACACTATTGAGCGAATAGCTTTGTTTGTAAGGCAGTAACCATGGTTACCTATATCTTTAGCATAGATAACTATAATCTATAATAGCAATTAGGTAGGTAAAATTAAACGTATTAGGTATTTTTACCAATTTAAGTATTTCATATATTTTTTACAAATAGTCATAAATAGTGCCCTGAGGGCATTTGGAAATATAAATGAAACACTCGTTAAATTCAAAAATACATTATTTTGTTTATTACTTTATTTTTCATATGAAGACACGTAATTATAAAAAAATATTATTAAATTTAAATGAGTTACATTAAATCAATATTTTAGGAAATATAAAAATATATTAAAACAGAAAGTTAGAATTTATATATTTTTTTATAACAAGCTACTAACACAGCCTTTTATAATCTTTGATTAAAATTAGAGGTTCTTTACAATTATGAAGTAAGTAAAAAAATACTTTCTTAACAGTTCAGGTCGAACACGACAACTTTTCGGGAGACATTATTATTTGTTATATTCCTGGGTGTTGGAAATTTACGAGTTTTTTTAAAAGGAACAGACGTTTACGAATATTTAAAAAAAAAAAGTTTGTTATATGCAGGGCTGTCACTTTATATAACAATAAATATATAAAGAACAAGTGCACAAATAACTACATGCAAGGTTGTCACTTTGTTTGAATTGCTTTTCGCTTTAAATAGGGGGAAGTCAGGTACGCATCGTTAGGTTTTTATATCGTCCTCCTCTCCTTATCTGAACAACTTATATTTCGTATATGGTTTACGGAATCTAAAACAATGACATAAAACAACGAAAAGGATTGCCAACTAAGAAGAGCAAAATAAAAATTACATCCAACATAATTAAAGGCCTTCCTTAAAACGTAAATGAATAAGATTGTTATTTTGAGAGATTACCTACACTGCCCAGCTTCTTTAATAAAATTAAAAAATATATGTTAAGAGTCGCAATGTTCGTAAGGTAAACGTAGTAGCTACTTGCAGAAGCGTATATAACACGCGCTAATATGTTATGATAATATAAAAGAAAACAGGTGTAGTAAATAGAATTTATTTACATTTTAGTAGTAAAGTAACATAATAATGTTGGTGTGTTCTATAATATATAATATGATAATCTTAAGCAACCTTTGTAACTAAATTACTCATAAGATTATATCAAATATTTTACAAAACAATAAAAAATGTTACATCGATAAAAGCGATAAAAGGAATCAACTAATAACGATATTAATAGCAAACAAAACTTAATAGTGTTAGGTTAGTTAGTAAGTTTCAACTTCGGTATAAAGTCAACAACAAACCGATTTTCTTTGAAACTGAAGAGGGTCTCTTTGGTTTTAGAAAATCATATCGTATTGCTTTCCTACGGCATCTAAAGTAAGCGTTCTGGGCAGATGTCCGCGTTCTGCTTCTTCATTATAATAAGACATGCCCTACGTATCTACATATAGGGCTGCCAGCCGGGGTAGAGCCGCGCCAGGTTGGCGGGGTCGGCGGCGGCGCGCAGTAGCTGCGCCACGTGGCCCGCCACGCTCACGCCGCCCGCGCCGCCCTCCGCGCCGCACAGCTTGCTGCGCACCGCCAGCAGTGCGCGCGCCGCCAGCCCGCCCTCCTCCGCGCACCCTCCTCCGCCAGCCCCTGTACACAGTTATCTTTTTGTACTATTTTTATACCCAACCCTGTAAGCAGGTCGAGTACCCGAATGACGGCACCCAACGCCGCGCTTTGTATAATACAACAAGAAATTAAAATAATGAAATTAAATTAATGAAATATAATCATTCCCACGAACAAGAAGCGAACCTACAGCGGCGTTTACAGATGCTGTGCCACTGTGCCACGATGACCTTCCCCATCATTTATTTGAACTTACAAAGCTTAGAGAAAAAATGAAAGAGTTGAGTAAAACCACTCACGTGAATTATTGGCATTGGTCCCAGTAGATACAGTCCACAAGTATAGAGGATCACACAGCAGTACCTCTAATATAGTCAGCAACGTCTCTTGGTTATCTCGTAACAATTGTAACGTTTTTTCGCAACATCTGTTAAATAAGACATATTTTAAAAAAGCAGTTTCACGCTTTTTCCCACATAACAGGATTAGGCAAAGGAAAGAATTAATGAGGCTCTCATCACACACTAACACAACACACTACGAAGATAACTTTAATGTAAAGTAATAAAGGGTCTAGGTAGGCTAAGCATATGAAAACTGCAATAGTTTCATGTACACCGTTTTTACCATGATTGTATTACTTTTCTCTAATCCTTAAAGTACGGGAATTATAGGGGTTAAAACCCCAACCGTAAATATGTTAAAACTATGTTTTATATGACAGAACAGTTTTCATATTCTCATCTTGCTAGACCCTTTGCAGGTCAATTCACCTTCTAAAGCTACCCTCGACGCCACTGGACCCAAATCCTGCTACAATATCCTGAGTCAGTCTGAATGGTATGGTCTCCGGAGTAGGCAATGTTTTTCCTTGATCAAAGGCTATACCTAAAATTACAACACATATATTGTAGTCTATTAAATGTTGTAGTTGAGGCCAGTCCTGGCGCAGGGGTACAAAGTGTGACTGTAAAACTGACCGGTTGTGGGTTCTATCCCCACTCGAGGAGATGAAAATTTTATTTAAATTTATATTTCCATTTTTCGCTCTAGGGTCATCACAACACGCAATGCTTCCAGGATTCGGCGGAAGACTAGATTCCTTCTGCCTACCCTGCTGCGTGAGGGATACAGCGTGAAGCTGATTTAATTTATGAAATGTAAAACTTACAAACACATACAAGTAGGTAATCACAATGGTATAAAAATAACATCAGCAAAAATATATATTATAAATAATAAATAAATAATACTAATTTAATACATAAATATTCCATTACCATTAAATGGCCTTGAAAATATGGCGGAAAGTGGGCAACGGAGTACATTAATATTAGGGCGCATCTGTAATATCTATTAAATTTCTGTATTTTTATGAAATTTTCATAGTTACCAAAATCAATGTGTATCACTTCAGCGGTTGTTTTATCAATTAAAATATTTTGAACATGTCTATCGCCGATGCCCAAAATGTATCCAACCATCGAAGAGGCAGCCACACTGAAAAGTATAATTATGTATCTGTAAATAATGATACATTTTGTACGCAAACCGTTCAAGCATTCTGACGGCACTAAACCTTTGATCATGGCTATTGGCTATATAGCTTTGAGTTCCAGAGCCTAGTCCGACTAGAAGACCGACTAGAAGTTAAAATTTTAAAATATTTCCAAAACAATATTTAAGAAGCTCTTAATAATTTCTTACCTTCTAGTATACGCGAGTCTCCTTTCGTACCACGTAACTGGGTCCAGGTAGTGTTCGAAAAAGAAATAATGAAACACGGGCTTAAATACTTTCAATATTTCTTTGAAAATTTCCAACTTATATTTGTTTGATTTCCTATTATCATGACAAATTTTGAGCTTATTACGTGCAGCTGTTGGTGTTATATCCTAAAAAGAGAACATTTAATATTAATTCTCTATTCACTATGACATTGATAGTGCGTTTATTTTGCAACCAGGCTAAAATTTTATTTAATACATTTAATTATACACTCTCGCCCAACGAACTCGTATACTCGTATGTAAAAAGATATATTTTATGAGGGAAAAAACAGAGGTGTTTAATTAAGTTTTAGCGACGTTTTCTTTAAAATAATTATATTGTCGTCGTGGACGAGCAGTACACCGTATGACAATATACACCACAGGTGTAGGTTCGATTCCCACTGAGCAATGAATTATTAACATTATCCCTGTTCTAATAATAAGACAAAGCACGGCGTTGACTTCCGGCACTCGACAGGCAATGTCTGGAAAATGAGCCAGAGAGTGCGCAACGGAATGTCTAACATTAGGTCCATTGCGCCTACCTTGCTAAATGCAAAGATACGGCGTGAATCTAAAAAAGAAACTAACGTCAGGTCTATATTTAGTGTGAGCGGTGACGAGATACGCGCCGAGCGGCGTGGTGCCGTCGCACCACTGCAGCACGCCGGAGCGACGGGACATGGGCACCACCTGTGCATACATGCAACCTCATACATTATTATTGAATTATTTTATATATATTTAGATCATTTTGTAGGTAGGTAGACATTAATTAACAATATAGTATGTCGTATATGGCAGAGATCTTTCGATAAATCAAATTGTACATAAATAATATGTTATTTTTGTATATTTACATTAGTTTATATATTATAGAATACTTATATGGTTGAAAAGGGTACTTATTTGAAATTTAATCTATTACCAGAGAACACAACAGATACCGGAGAAAAAAACAAAAAAATGTCATTTATTTTCAAACTAGGTTAAAAAAACGGTCAGAAGAGTAATTAATGCCTATCTTTTTAGATATTGTTAATAATCTCTCTCTCGTCTGACACTGTTTACTAAATGAATGAAGCAACTAAAACATAATAAAAACAACATTGTGTAAAATTAAGCATAGAATTTCAGTCAGTAAATATAACCAATTAATGTTAACTCCAGTTCTAGAATATTATTGCCTGGTAACTATCTCTGTACGATAGCCCAAATATATAACAACATAAACTGCCGAGTCATTAACCTTTTAAATTTGTATCAATATAAAAAAGTAAAAACAAATATTAAATCAAAATTACCCTGAACGAAAGCACAAATTTCTGAATAAAATATAGTCTAAAATACATATTTAAATAAATCTTGGAAAATAATGCTATTATATTAGTTATAATAAAAATAAATGTAAAAAAAAGTAAATTAAATACAAAATAAATATGGTACCTTATACGTCCGAATTAAGAGTTTATTTCTGTTAGTGACAGGATTCTTTTCGAGTAAAGTATTCACTATATTGAACACTTGCTGCATCACAGCATCTTGTCGCATATCATCTTTACCCTAATACAAAAATAATACAGTAAAATATATAAATAATCGTTATAATATAAATACAATGTAAACTTTATATAATGACACTAAAGGTACTGCATTTACTGGCGTTAAACAGAGAGATTGTTGAATTAAAATCAATTATAATAGTGCGCACATCTTTTATACGTATATTATGTAAGGTACGTGGCGGGTAATACCGGATGGATTTTCGATGTGTTAAAACAGTATAACAAAAAAAGTATTTAACCAATTAAAAATGAAAACCGAGAGTTCTTATTTTTTTAGGTACACATGTCAGGTCGACAGTTGATCTGTTTCAGGCTTTATTGAAAATAAGCGAAAACAACCAAAGAATAGAAGAATTTCGATACCTTACGAAATGCATCGTCGTCAATCTATTTAATAGAACGTTGTACAATTATTTACACTTTTATTATATATATACCAATAAGATCAAATAAATATACCTTTATTAATAGAATTCTTTTTTTACCATCAGAACTCAAGCACGATATTTTTTTTGGGTAATTAATCCCTCCCACTAGCTCGAAGTACTTCTCGAAAGATATCAGCGCTGAAATATTGTTTGAAACATCAATATGAAGACTTTTATATTCAGCCTTAATTATTGTTAAGTTAAGAACCACAATGAATGAGGTATAAATTATTTAATCCAGTTCAATTTTTAAAATATATAAATATTTTTTCCTATTATTGCTAAACAACTGTTCCGTAATTTAAATTGATTATTAGTTATTTTTTTTCTTATTATTCTCTCTACTCAACAAAAAAGCAAAATGAAAAATTACAAACGAACTTACTATTTAAATTAGAATAGTCACAGTCTTTACGTAAAGGCACAGTGTCGGTGGGTATGGGGATCGAATCCAAGTTACGCAATTTCGAAATGGCCTCGTTCTTTGGCACCGCTTGTGGCTTCAAGTCTTTAGATTCCGGCACACAGTATGCGAAACTAATTGTAGCTGAAAAGCAATTTCGTTTTGTGGAAAATTAAAGTGTATTAAAATTTTAGTTCGTATAATATCTGAAAGCGTTTTTTGAGCGTTTCATCTGTTCGAAAATATAATTACAATAATCTAAGCTATACTTATACAATCCTTTTTAAAATTTTGTACACAGCTAGTTAAAATTGACATTAATATATTATTTAGTATTCTATTATATTTCTTTTTTTAGCTTTACACTGCATCCGGTTTTCCACGCACCGCATAATTTTATAGAAATTGCGTGTTGAGATGCGGAACTCAATGGTGCGCTATATAAAAAAATTACCATCACATATCAATTCCATTTGCTTCAACACGGGCGCGAGGTTCTTGAGATGTGATAGCAGCGCGGCGGCGGCGGACACGCGGGGCTCCGGCGTCGACGATATTCTTCCTTCACCCTTTTCCGAGTTCTTAAGGCTGAATAGTATAGGTAGGGTGTGGTGAGGGTGCTCCGTTGCACATCGCGCTGAAAAATGCATGTAAATAGGTATAAGCTTATTTTTTTTTTTAATTTAGCTCTAGAATGTATGTAAGTGGGTAGAAATGTATGTAAGTAGGTATAAACTAATTAATTTTTTATTTAGCTTTAGCTCTATAGAATCTAGGAACTGAGATATTCTGTTTCCATTGAGACAATTCTGTTCTCCTTTTCCTTCCCCCCGAATTCCTGAGACATTGCGTGTGGAGTGGCAGAACTCATTGCTGCACTTTGCCTCGTAACTAGAGCAAGGAAATGAAAATATTAAATATTTCATTCCCCCGAGGAGGAATCGAGTCCGAAACAGCCAAAACTCACTCAAACTTTAAAGCTTGAATTTAAATTATTTTTTAATTATTTATAACATTTGACAGAACAAAAACTATTACATATAATCACATTAGTGTAACACTGCTAGTAACGTCCACCTCATAAGCCTTGTTTACCAACAATAATACTGGAACAATTGAAAGTGGCAAACTAAAAAATTAGGAAATGTATGAATTGTTATAATTTAATGTAAATTAAGATAAAAACATACTGATAATTTTCCTTAAGTGCTCAGAAAATACGCTGCTATCATTGGAAAGTCTAGGGGCCAGTTGTGGTAATACTGCTATAAACTTCCATGAAGGTATTTCATTGAGAAGCTGGCCAAAATCAAACTCTTCGTCTTCAAAATCGAAACCAATGTTGTCCAACCATAGAGAAATCACTCGGAACACTGATAAGTCGTTTTCATCATTCTCTTTCAGTGATAGAAGATAATATCTAAAAAATATTTTAAAACTTAAATAAATCTTACTTATACACTATTTATGTTGAATTATTCAGCTATAGTAGTTCCTATTTTACTAAATTATAGACCACATAATATTCTTTAAAGAAATAATGAAAATATCTGTAGGAATTTCTAACAGACAATTACCTCATAGCTAATTTTAAAAAGCTTTCTTTTTCAGCTCTAGTGCTTGCAATTTCTGCCTCATCCAATTGTCCAAATGCAGTATTGACTCTATATCGCACTCTTAGGAAGGCTTTGTCTTCATCTCTGTAAAATTATAAATATTTTATTATATTGAGACCGCCGTTGCGCAGAAGCACAGCAGCGACTGACAGTAAACGCGACACTTATAAGTTCGACTCCCATTTGAGGTAATGATTTATTTTCATTTCCTCGCTCGCTGGTAACAAGACAAAGCACAGCATAAATTCCGCCACAAGTAATGTCTTGAATATTGCGCGAAAAATAAGAAACAGAGTGTCTTAACACTAGATGCCCGCCATTACGTTAATCGTGAACATTAAATACCTGGTGACAGTTTGCTGTGAAGTTTTTAAAGATTCAGCAGTACCTTTCATGCTCTCAACACATTTTACTTTATTTTCAAATATGGACGATTCCATATAAGCCACCACCTGGAAGATTTATATACATGGACTTAGAAGGAATAGCGGATTCAAATCCCGCTTACTTTAAAAATACATTTCCTATAAAAATAAGATAAATATAAAACTATAGAAATTAAGTTAGCCAAGATGGATTGCTTCAATTGAAATTTGAAAGCAAGTAAGTTTTGTGAGGTTGGAGTTTCATTCCACTTTCACGCAAAAACAACTGTTTTATAGTAACACATAGAAAACACATACAAGTTATGTAAATATTCTGTATAATTTGGTTATAATACAACAATAACTTTAAGCAGGCGAAGCCGCCTTTGGGCCTTGTTAATAATATACCTGTTTGTACTCTTCATCTGCAAATTTCGCTATATCATAGTATACTTTTCGGCGCGTGTCCATATCGTCGTGTCCATTTAAAGCTTCAAGACTCTTCTTTAAGTACGAGTGTATTTCAGTAGAGTTCTCTCGTTTTGATTCCGCCATCCATAAACCGTATTGCCTTAAAACAAATGCATTTTTTTAAGTACACACACTAAAGACATTAGTTCCAGTGCGGTATTAGATGAAAAGGATCTGGCTTAAGCTAAGCTGGAATTTGAGAAAAAGCTCGACCTTCAATTTTATACGGAACCATCGGTGGACGAGCCCGACTCTCGCTTGTCCGGTTTTTTTTAAGAGAACACCTAATATTACTTGTTGTTATTTAATTACACCTACTGTAACCTTAAGTACTGATCTAGTTAATTTTTTTTCAAGCTTCTCGCTTTTCCTACAAAGCACAGTAACCAGAGAAAATCTAGGGTTTAGACATTTAGTTCTCCAAATTCTGAACGATTCACCACACTTTATCGCACCTGAAAATCGTCGAAATCTGAATTCAGTAAGCATCATGTCATATTGCTGTTAGTGTATGAGACGTATTTTTTTTTACTGCACATTAAATAAGGACATTTAATGAGTCTAATAAAAAAATAACATACAATTTAGAACTATTTTATAATACATAACTGATATAAGCTTTACCTTAATGATTTGGCTGTTAGTTTTGGATCTTCACAATACTGATAAACAACACTACTAAGCAATGATAAAGCAATATCTTTATGGCCTTTGGCCCACGATATTTGACTCTCTAACAAAACGACTTTCTGGGAAGATTCCTCTTTCTTAACGGCTGTTACTAATCTTTGAGCCATCTGTATTCTGTTGTTCTTTAAACTTAATTCTGAAATTAAGAAAGTTTGTATATAATAATTATTATCAATGTTTTGGTAGAACACCTTATTGTTTTCAATAATAATTAATATTTACCAGCATACTGAAGTTGTAAATTGTTGATTTTGGATAAATATATTGAATCCGTTTGGGCAATTTGTTCAAGTATCAGACTCCTCTGTGATATTAATGGCTCGAGATGTTTAAAATCGTTATAAGTCGGTAGATTACCAATGTTCCATTCATCAATAAGATTAGATACTGTTTTTTTGTTGCATCTTACAGAGAAATAATATTCAATGTCACGGAACAGATGTAAGTATCCTAAAACTTTATATACGCTCTGACAATTCTCCATGTTAAGTTTCTGGCAGAACAACGCTGTCGTCAGTTTTGCACTATTCAAAGGCTTTTCAAATTTGACGCTGGCTTCAACTGATGGTTTAATATTTATACAGTCTTTGAGGCAGACGTATCGCATAGCTTTTATAATAGAATTTTGATTTATGCCTAATTTTGATCTTGCTTCTAATTCTGAAGTATCAACAAATTCGCTCCAGTCTCCTAAAATGATAAGAGGTGTGAGATTAATAGCCTCCGTAAATAAACCTTTAAACTCGAGGAAACTAGCAACCAACTGTAAATTTTTGTTTACTATTATAAAAATATTTATGAATAAAATAATAAACACGAATTACCCAAGTAAGACAGACAGTCATATTTAATATCATCAAGTTCGTCATTCTCGGGATAGGATTGGATATAGCGGAGCGCGAGGTGATGCATGCCGGAGCGGTGTAGACATGCAACTGCGCCGCACAACGCGTCCGCGGGGCCCGCCCAGCCGGAGGGAGGCGGCGCTACTCTGTGGAGACTTGAGGAGGGAGAAGGAGATACGTGCGAGCGGGACAACGCTATATCGTGGAGGAGTAGCGCGTCTGCGTACTGCCCCGTACTCATAAGATGTTTGCGCTTCTCTTCTTCGCTAGTGAGATGCGCTATCCCGCATCCATCTACAGCATCCATCTCTCCGATCGCAACAAAGCTCTACAAACAATACAATTGATTTATATCATTGAAAATAAAGTAATACTTTTTTCTGTAGGGATTGAATATTTGTGTACCTACTTAATGCTAAATATATAGTAATTCCTGTACATCCGCCGTCCGAAACGCAACATTTGTGGATTAGAGTTTCAGCTCAAGAAAACTAATTATTTTCATTTCCTCGCTCTGATACCCAAAACAAAGCACAACAGGATACAAAGTGACGCTAAAAAACTAAACAATAAATAAACCAAAATAAAACTAACATACTTTTCTGAATACATCTCTCACACGTTCCGGTCCATGGTGGTCGGCGTGCAACTCGCCGTAGTACAGAGCGGGCCAGTGCTGGTCGGCCGCGGCCGCCGCGCGCGCCACCCGCTCGTACTGCAGCAGCAGGTACAGCCACGGACTGGAGCGCTTACGCGACCTGGGTAAGATATTATACTCTATAGAAGAAAATATCTACAAATGTACAACTAAGATAGCTTAGGGAATAAGCGATAAGAAAATATAAAATTTGTGTTCATAATGTATTGTTAAA
The DNA here is from genome assembly GCF_056956725.1 of Heliconius melpomene rosina. NCBI lineage: Eukaryota > Metazoa > Arthropoda > Insecta > Lepidoptera > Nymphalidae > Heliconius > Heliconius melpomene. The sequence goes on along the minus strand of NC_140389.1, from coordinate 11,531,181 downwards.
TATGCGATGCAGCTGCAGATGATATGACTGTAAATTTTATTCATAGATTATTATTAAGATTAATAATAACCTATAAGCTGATATTATCAATATCAGCGCATTTGCTTACTGACGTCACAGCCAAGCAACATCGTTTCTGGCGTCCAGCATTTCTGCCAAGATCGAGCGAAAATTGAGTATTAAACTTAAATGTATTTTTATTGCACATATGTAAGTGCCAGTGCCACATAAATTCGATTGAATAAATAATTAAATTAAATTATTAAATAATTATTTAAATTAAATAATATTGTATTTATTGTGGTTTATTAGGCGGACGGTGTGTCCTAAATGTAGGTTCCTTTTGACTACTCTTATATATGTGAAAAAAAAAGCGTAAAGCTGGAAAAACCAATATCGTTATATAAATTAGGCGTATAAAACGTGACAACTAAAATATTTCTAATAAGGTAAATAAAAATTTCAACAATTAACTCAATCTTACCGTGTTATATAGTGACCAGCTTGTATTCGAACAAAATTAACGATGTCCAACATATACTCCACGATCATTTTGTCATTCGCACTCAATTTTTGTGATTTATTAGAACTGTTTCCAACACCTCTGTGTTCGAAGTCATCGTTTAGAGTTTTCTCACATATGTACGTGAATACTTGTTTAATTTGCTCCGTGAACACATTTACGTGTATGTCAGTAGAGCAAGTAAGTACCAGTCCCATTAATACTGGCATGATTTTACGGCAGAATGTCGCCTAAAATTTGTTTTTGTGATTTTGAGTCAGTCAGTCGTAGCACAGGAGCACAAAGTGTGATTGTAAGCGCGACTGTTTGTGGGTTCGATCCGCACTCGAGGAAATGAAAATATTTATTTAAATTTATATTTTCATTTCTTCGCTATGGTGTCGGGGAAAAGCGCGGCGTTAAGTTCCGGCCCTCAACACGCAATGCATCCAGAATTCGGCGGAAAGTGGGTAACGGAATGTCTTAACACTAGGTTCGCTCTGCCTACCCTGCTGTGTGCGGGATATAGCGTGAAGCTGATAAAAATATGCTTGTTAAATATACTCCTTTACACAACAGAAGAATTGAAGATTTAATTTGTTATGGTTGTTCTATTCCGATGGCTGCGTTACCTTGTTTTCCATATTCTGTTATAGTTTCGTCTGAATTTGTTTATCGCCTCTTGGTCTCTGTGAGAGATTACTGACCTAATTATGGTGGTAATTATGGTAAAATGTCGAAGTCCGAGTGACTTCGACATTTATAACACGCAATATCTTGAAAATAATGTAAAATGTAGGGAACGGAATTTCTTAACACTAGGGAGAGTCCTCTGTAGACAAAGGACACTGTTTACAATATTATGAGGGAAAAAATGTGAAGCTACTCTTGCCATACCTTTACATTGCAAACCGCACGAAGACAATACACGTAGTTGTTACTTGAAGCAAGTATGTCCAAAAGAGAAGACGCTATACGTGTTATCCATTCATGGTGACTTTCATTATTAATGGGCACCCAAAAATCAACATCATTGTACTTATCAAATGTGGCATTGTCAATTTTGTACTCAGTTTGTGTGTTGCAGTCCGTTGATGATAGTGATTTCAATATTCGTTTGTCGACTTCCACCATTTCTGAAATAATAACATCATTTATTTATTTTAGAACATGTATAATAATTTGAACGTACTCTTGAAACATGTTTAGAACGCATGACTAGAGGTGGTTAGAGCGCTTGGATTTATTGATTTCCAAGAGGCGCAGGTTTGAGTCCCGCTACGTCAAAATTTTATACCAGACGTTCTACTTTTTTCTAAAATGTTTTAGATCCTTATATGTCTTAAAATATCTTCTTTATTTTTATTTATTAAATCCAACTCATAAATATACTATTACAACTTTTTAAATCAGATGCTTATTAACTGCCTTGCAAAGGCGGTAAAGGTGTAAATTAAACATTGTAAATAAAACAGAAATATTTAAAGAAAAAATACCCAATGCTGCTTGTCCATCCTGATATTTTAGAAGGGCGTTTAGTGCCTTGGTTACTTTCTTACTTACGGCTGGATCCTCATCGAATATATATTCAAGAAGAGATTCTAAGACCATATTAGAGAAATATTGTTTTGGATTCAAATCGATAATTCTCTTAGTATCTGCGGGTGGAACAGTCACCAGAGTTTTCATATCATAGGTACAAATTTCCGCCAAACAATTGCAAGCTTCTATAATGATCTAAAATAAAAAATAATAAAATCAGTAAGTAGACATACTTATAACGATAAAGGCAACGGCGCAGTGGGACAGCGTCAAACGCCATGCTTGTAGATATTTTCATTTCACAGCTTAAGTAGACAAAGCGCTATGTTAAATATTACCACTAAACACGCAGTATCTCGAATTCGTATGGAATGCGAGAAACGGAGTGTCTTCTCTCTCTCTGCCTATCCTGCCTACTCTCTGCATACCCTGCTATATGCGGAATACAACATATTTCATTCAATTCTTATATATTACCTTTTCCTCAGTATTCCTTTTTAGAATATTGGTTAAACTGAAAACAATTTTGTGTATCAAACTTTTTCTGCAATCCTCCGAAAATCCTTTACTATTTATATCTGCGTAAAGTTCTTTTACGAATGGTTTATTCTCTTTCAGGAGTTGGCACATACTAGTGACAGTATTGTAGCTGAAATTTAGAAACGTTATAAATTATAAATTTGAGTTAATAAGGAATAAATAAAACTTAATACCTTAATAATACACACCTTGCATTGGTTAAGTTTAAAGAAAACACTTCAAGCCTATTTAGAAAATCAGATTTTGTAACTTTGCTTTCTGTTTTACCATTTGCCATCAAATTAATACAATCAACGACATCGAAGCTATCATCTATATTATTTATATCTTTTAGATGTTTCAACAGAGTGTTACATTGGACACCATGACCTTCTTCCGTTTTTGTGTTCAAAACAGAAACAATTTTGGAAATCCTTGATTTTTGTACATTCTCCAAACAGTTTGGAGAATGGTTTATAATTTTTAAAATAATTATTTGTAAACTTTTAATGAAGATGTCAATTTCTTTTTTAATGTTAGAATTTTTTATTGCAGACGTGAAGCTTGTAATTAAATAGTTACAGAATAGTGCATCAGACAAATTTCCTAATGGGATATTTTCCACAAAAGACAAATACGCATACAGATTGGATACTTTAAAGTCCAAAATTTTTTCATTTAATACTCTGTCCCATAACTTAAACAGAATGCTTAGTAGTAATATTGGTTGGTTCTTGCAGAGGTATGGCATTATGTTTTCATCGATGAGCTCCTGAAAGTATATATTTTTTTATAATTAAAGATAATTATATTATCAGCTACAGTATCTAAATAGATACAGAGAAAGTATAACACCTACGCTAAAATATCTCAGAATAGCACTAAAAGTGCGCTTAGAGTATGTGTATGAGATTGGTTTACATTGAAGACACAAATTAAATAGTGCTGAAGCTCCTTCAATATCTTCCACCTGTGTAGCAGTCAAATATAATATTTCTCCTAGATTTTCCACAATTAAATGACTCCACTTATCATGATTTAATATATCTCTTGTTGATTGAAATACTTTTTTTGCATTTTCTGTTAAATATACACTTTCTAATTTATATTTATCCGCCGCCACGTATGGAAGACACAAAGATATTAAATTACAAAAACAATTCTGAAAAATAAATTGTCATGGTTATTTATTCAAGTACGGCTCATTAATGATATGTTTAATACAGCTATATTACAAGTCCTTACTACTAAGACGAACCTCTAAAATTTCCTCACTTGATTTCTTAGTTTGTGTTTTCAAATACTTCAGAACAGCACTATCGGTCACAACACCGTTACTCCTCCATACAATATCAGTAGAAACAAGCCATTTCATATGTGTCTCAACAAAATTATCCAGATGTGTAAATCCAAATAAATAAAAAGGAATATTTTCAATCGTTTTCCCTTTTTCAAACCAATAGTATAATATCCTTAACATGTTATTATTCATGTAAATATTAATTGTAGAAGATGTAACAGCTTGCGTCAGTATGTTCAATACTTTTTTTACTATACATTTGTCCATTGATTTTTCATTTTCAAATAATATCACTTTGAACACGACGTCATGAATATAAAACGTTTTCGTTATTCCCAATACATAAAAACAATGTAAAACTGTAAGGGCTCTGTTTATTGATTCATCTCTTAGAACAGTTTCTTTTTCATTAGGAATCTACAAGGAAAAAATATTATAGTCATAAAGATGAAGCCAAATATTATAAAGATAAAACAATTCAAAGTCATAAAGAATAGAAAATGTAAATAAATATAATTCCTATTTATATATAAATCTTAAAAATAACCTTTAATTTAGCTGATTTAAAATAATATATTAGTCTAAGGGTTCTTAATATTACATTAAGACATCTCAACTTATCATACATTTCCTTAAAAGTTTTGAATAGCCAAAACAATCTGGCAGCATACATACGTACATGATAAATGATTTTTTTTTTAATATAGGTTCACGCTGTCTTCCAGACATAGGAGGGTAGGACAGGGGGCACCTAGTGTTACGACACTTCCATTCCCTACTTTCCGCCGAAATGATATTTTAAAATTAGCTCAAATACGAAGCTCGACAAAATTTTAAAACTATATAGCTATTGTGATAAAGAATCAATCTGAACTCCCGCGTCCTATTATTATTAAATAATTTCACGCGTCAATCATTTTGACATGTAAATTTTTTAAACTCGCGCCTATTGAAAACTGTCCAAATGTACTGCCTACTAAACCATACATTCCCATCAAGCTACGTCAAAATTCTTATACGCCCATTAAGATTACCCGCAACCCAAAGATAATAATCATTTTTAAAAAAAATATTTTACCGACACCAATAAATTTGGTGACACTTACATTGACCATGAATATATTAGAAAGACGATCTGACAAATATTTCATATCCTCTTCTCTCATTTCGTCACCCATAACGGTTAATAAGTAGCAGCAATATAATCGTATGCAGTGATTGCTATCCATAATGGTGTTCATTAAAATCTCCTTAAATCGATATTCTCTAACTAAGTCGTCATCCCTCTCTACGTTCAGTCTGATCACTTTCGCTAAACATTCATATACTAGGGCGGCAACATCCGGTGGCATTTTTGAGCATCTCCGTAAGTAACTGTTTATCATTATGAGACAGTTTTGTCGCATTACTTCATCATTTTGCAACCAAATCGTGTCCATAAGTTGCAACAATATTTTAAGTAGACCACGAGTTACTGTTGGATTCCTGAACAGTTCTCTGCACATACCCTGCATCAATGTAAATACTGATTCTAAAACAGAATATATACAGTTTAATATTAGCACATTTTACAATGAAAACCTAATAACAGATTAAATTAATTGATTTTACCTAATGTTGATGGTTCCATCTTTCCATAATTCAATAAGTTAATACATTTAAGGGCACATTCTACTTCAGCCTTCAAAGTAAAATTATACAAAGCTATATCTAAAATTCGTTTCACAAGCTCATCAGTATAATTACTACGTTTTCTACAATAAGCTGAAAGTAAAAAAATGCAATTCTGTTTCAGACCGATTGTATGAAATTCTATATCATCTTCATAACAATCTCCAACCTCGGGTGTAATATCTTGTATAATGATTTCATAAATACAATGAATTAACTCTGTGTCCACATCTTGCCTTATTGCCGTATTCAGAAAATGATGATACTCGTTTAATAGAATTTTTTGCACCGCCTTCAAAATAGCTATTTTTTCACGTATTTGTGTATCGGATTTTAAGATGTCATTGATACACTTGTATACTTTCCTCATTGCACTAAAGCACTCTGTATATAAAGACACAGCTTTAATTTCATTGCTTGTTTTTAAATTATAACTTAGAAGTGAATCGAATAATGCTAAAATTACAGAAACATATTTTATGTAATCAATGATTTTAATATCATTTTTCATCAAATCCATGATACTGTTAGATAAATTTTGCTCTAAATAAGTCAAAATTTCGACATTCATTTCATTATTCATCTCAAATAGTTCAATCATGTCTTCTTTAGGAGCTGCAAGATCTTGTATTTCATATTCAAATTCACTATACAAGATGCTTGTGTCCATGGACAAAAATATTGCACTGTATACATTATTATTCTCTGGAGTGTTTTTGATAGAAATTTTTGATGAAAAATTTTCGTTACATAACAGCCTCATTAGAAATTCAGCGACTACTTTGCCATCTAATATAAACATATTACTCTGCGTCAACCAAGCAAAACATTTTTGTCTCATATTCAAGTGGCATAATTTTTTGTAAAATTTGTTATATAGAAGATTTAATGTCTTTAAAGTGTGATCATTTACGGGCAGAGCTTTTTCAATGTATGACGTTAACAGAGGCTCCACAATGTGATATTTTAATGGAATTACATTTAAAATGATTTGCATAATGGTATGTATAGTGCTGTGGGCACAATTAGCTACAGTTGCGTTTCTGAAATAAAAAATGAGATAACGCTCAAGGATGTTTTTTTTTTATTTTATTTGTGTTTTATCATTTATTTTTTTATATTTTACATAGCTAAGTTCTTACCTTACACACACATTCCAAAACGAAATAAAAATGTTACAAGGATCTGTGTATTCTGGAAGAGCTGTTAATTTTTCGATTACAAGGCAGGTTAGATCCTTCATGCAATCCCAATTTATGTTTTTATCGTTAACAGTAATAATTGTTTCTATGATATTCAAAATCAATTTATACTCTTCATATGAAATTGAAAAGTAGTAATGTTTCACATACATAAATACAATAGCAATCCTGCAATAAATTGTAACATTAAAGTCCTTAAATTGTTATTTTATTTACTAGAGTCCACTTTTTTATATATTTTGGTATCTAGGGCACAGTAATATGATTTATATTATTTTCCTACCAATTAATAAATATAACTAAAATTTACGAATATTTGGGATTCTGTCGGCTGGAAATCCTACATATAGAGTTGGCGAAAATATAAGAACAATGATTATATTTTATGGTTTAGAAATAACTTGGCAAGAACTTACCATGGATCACAATTAGCGCGTAGTTCATCCAGTAAATCAGAGAAACATTTATTTTTGCTAAATGATATTTTTACTTTCTTAGCTGAAGTACCTACTTCTTCACTTTCATTTGCTACCATGTTGAAACTCTAAAAAGGACAGATATATACATAATCAAAAAATTAAAAATCAAATAAAGTCGTTGTGGTGCAGCACCACCGCATTTGAACTTCGAACGTCATGAGCGTCTGACTTTAAACGCAACGGTTGTGGATTCAATTCCCACTCAGGGGAATCAGTTATTTTCATTTTCTAACTCTGATAACAAGACAAATCACGATGTTGAGTTCTGCTCACGCAATATCTCGAAAATTGGGGAATAAAATGTCTTGCATGACACTAGGTTCCGCTGCCTATAAAATAACCAAATTAATTGTATCTAATATATTACCCTATAGAAAGCCGATGCAGCAACATAATTGAATTCAATACATTCTATTATATTCTCTTTTTGCATTGGTTGTCTTTGTATGGTGTTGATTTCCATGCAAACAATTTCTAATATAGTGTGAAGGTGCCGATTCCATGTTTCTAAACTGCTTGCTAAAGTCCCATCAACATTTTTATTGTTTTCTATTGGATGATGTATTGTAATTGTCATTTTGAACAGTTTAAATAGTAGAATCTAAAATTGAATGTCGACAATCCATTGATGTATAAATTTTCCATAAAATTTAATGTACATATTATATAAGGATATGTAGTATAATATATACCTTTTTTTTATTACCCATGCTCCCTTCATAAAATTTAAATATAATTGGCAGCAGTGACTCGCAGAACTTGCATATTGTTAAACGACTTTCAACATGTAGCTTTATATAAAAGAAAAATTATGTATTAAATTATTATTTCTATATTCTATTATATAAACTATAAAAGATACTTACTGAATTAATTAATAGTATTGTAATCTCTATAATAAATTCTTGTACTTTCTTATCCATGTGCACTTTCATAAAATATTTTTTGATTCTTGGTAAGGCATCTCGTAGTGAGATTGCAAATTGGCAGTAACTACAAGCATTTCTTATAATAAACCAAAGGAGCCTTATTTTGACTAATTCATCTAATGATGAATATTCAGTAACACATGTAGTTATTGATATGTCCAGTAAACCTTTAAATAATATCCCAAATATTATAAATTAGATGAATACACATATATTTTAGCAGTCAAACTATGAATCTAACTATTTCAAAAAACTATCAAAAACTTTATCATCATTTATATCAATTTTATCGTATGCAATATGGAATGTCTTATTTGAGTATAGTCTTATTTAACCTAATATTAGTATATTTAATATTTATTGCCATGTTGTTGAATTGCATTACATAGTATGTTTTAAGTGTTGGCCCTATTATAGAACAAAACATATGATGTATTTATGTATAAGGCCGTCATTACAAAACAGCACATATTTGACTGTTAATTCAAGGGCTCTAGGTTTATTTCCCATTTGGGAGAAAGAATTATTTTCGTATTTTCAATTATTTGCTCTAGTAACAAGACAAAGCATGGCTTTGGGTTCTACCACTCAACATCCAATGTTTCGAAAATTGATTTAATAGCATATCTAACTTGCTATATGCTTGGATACACAGTGGTGCTGAAAAAATAAACATCTTACTCTCCCATGTAGATGGTGTTATGTACCCCAAGTAATTTTCATATGGCAAAATATATTTGTATAGTAAATTTAAATATGCATCTCCAATAGCCTTTATTAAACGAATATCATTTAGTGTATTTAAACAAGCATCTGTTATTTTTTCACATTTAATATATGCATGACCTGAAAAAAATGTAAAGTGAGTAAATTCTATAACATTACATTGTATATTAATTTGACAACCAGGACTGAAAATCTATAGGATCTAGAGGATTACTTCATATTTAATACCCAATATTAGCACTTTTACATTTTAAACATGTAGATAAAGCAGGATGCAGAGTGAATCTAATGCCTGGACACTCCATTTCACTTTCTGGGTGAATTAGAAGCATACTATGTTGAATAGTGAAACTAAATCACTCCAAAGTCTTAATAGATATTACTCAGACAAAGTTCACAATCAGATTCTTTTACAGGAATAAACATATCTTAGATAATAAACAGATCTTGAAATAAATAGAAAATAACATTATTTATTTTAGCTACCTTTTGTCTACCATACCAAATATAGGTGATTAATAAAGATTGGTAAAGGTACTTTACAAGTTTTTGTAATTATGATAACTTCTTAACATAATTGTATAAAATATGAACCTTAATATATACCAGAGGAAAATTTTAATTGTAAATTTTTATTTTTTTAGGAAAGCAGAGGCGCGGGGGCTTAAAGTGTGGGAGGCTAAATGCAACATGTTGTGGGTATGATTTACAACCAAGGAAATTAAATATTAAATATTTTCATTTCTTCACTCTGGTGTTGAGTCAAAGCGCAGCATTGAGTTCCACCACTCAATACGCAATACCTCCAGAATTTGCTGGGAAGTGGGATGCTGTCTCAGCACTGGGTACTCTTTGCCTGCCGTTACATGCAGGATACATCATGAAACAAAATATATATATACAAATATCAAATAAAACATGCCTAAAGATTAATTACCTTTGTTAGCACATGCCACACATAAATGCAAAAGATTTGTGCAAAGTGGTGCAGTAATACTTTTGAAAGTTTTAGAAGTTTCATATTTTTCAGTTTCCTTAAATAAATGGAGAAACATTTACATTACACATTTGTTACAAAATATAAATATATTGTACAATAAAAATACAATTATGACAAGTAACCTTCATTATATAGTCATTTATATCATCAAACACATGATTCCATGTATATCCAGACTTCTTTAAAGTATTTTTTGTAAGTAATGATGGTATTGCATTTCTACTGAGGAAATCTTTTAATGTTTCAGCATTTTTCTTTCTTTCGTTTGCTCGTATAGATGTTAATCCTGAACATACTTCTTTTACTGATTCCTCAGTCATTTTGTGAGTTCAATATTTGCATTAGGTATTCAACTGGTACTTTTATAAAGTGCGTACCTAATGTGCGTACCGTACCTTTGCATTAATTATTATTAACTTATATATTTTGAATAAAAAATTAAATTTTATATATTTTTAAAGTTTATTTATTTACTTGTATCAGTAAAACTACAATTTTTTCATTGAAGTAACATTGAAGCTTATACAGTAAAAAGAAAACTAATTAAAAGTTTATTTACGCAAATCGACAATATGAATTATCAATTAACATTTATATTTATTAGATATCAAATATGATGTGAATCTGAATTGTTATTTCTGATAGGATGTTAAACGTAAATAAAATTTCAAATACAAACTGACATATGACAGCAGTTGCGTTGAAATTGTCGTTACAAAATAAAAGTTCATAGACCAACATTGACTGTGATATAAATATGATAAAAATAACAAAAATGTTACATTATAGTACGTAGTTATCCTATCATTGAAATATTAATAATAATATTCAGTTACTTCGTAGTATATGTAATTATTTTATCATTTACTCTAATCCCTTTTTTTTGCATCGTATCTTATGTCTAGTGCATATTTCATTTACTTTTAACTATAATTGTAAACTATTTACGTACACCGTCTTAAAGACTACGGTCTTTAAAAAAATATATATTAAAACATTTTAACTATTTTAATGTAAGAAACGGTTTGCGTGATTTACGGATATATTTTAATAAGTATTAAAAACAAATTATTATTTCAAAATATTTATTTTTATTCCAAAATATAAACACGAGCCATGATAATTATTTTTACTAATATAAGGCAAAGGTCTTACTCAACAAATATTGTATCACGAGCGCTTGCGTATAAAAGTCTAACAGAATCGCAATAGCCCACACCTTTGCGTTGACTACTAACTACAACATACGGATCGCCCGCGCGTATCACTCTTTTTGCTTTACAATAGTCTAAAGCAGAGTTTATTCGAGATTCTACTTCTTGCATCCAAATACTTTTCGGTGCTTCAAAATAATGCATTGCCCGGACACCTCTCCAAAAACGTAATTGTCGAGCAGTATAACAAGATCTCGTTACTGCAATGATAGGGCATTTTGGCTTAGCATGTGAAAGTATTTTTGCTGTGCGTCCAGAATTAGTTAAGCAAATAATAGCAACAGCACTAGATCGCATTGATAGTTCAACTGCGCTTACACATACCGCTTTCGAAGGTTCGTCCAGTTTATTTTGCATAAGTTCTAAATTCCCATAAGTTTTTGGTTGCCATATAATGCGTTCAGCCTGTCTACAAATTACAGCTGCTGCTGCTATACAGTGCTCAGCCATACGTACTGTGTCAAACGAAGGTGAAAATTTCTTTAAAGGGGAATCATAATGAATCTCCAAAGACAGTACATCTGCACCATCTAAAACAAGATTTGCTATATCTGTTACGCAAAGTGTAGGAATCTGTTCATTTATCACAGCTTTACATATACAAGGTTTTCCATAATTATTACATTTCGCCAAAATAACTTTTTCTGCTATAAATATTTTCTCTACCGGTAAGTCAGTGCTCAATACACATCTATCAATATAAATTCCATCTGCTTCAATCAATAATTGATCAATATTGTCCAATCCTAATACGGAGTCTATACATGCAAACACGAGTATGTGCTTGCCCTTTTCAGCAAGGATATATCGTACCTGACGAATATCTTGAAAATTTTGTGCATTCGGTACTAAAACTCCATCAATATCAGCAGCCACTGCCCATGCTATTTGGTCTTCCATATATTCAAAAGGTTGTTGTGATGAGTCACATGAAATTGACTCTAAGTTATCTTGTCTTTTTTTATCAGAACTCTCAACCTCATGGGGTACTTTTGATATTCTAACTGGCATTTTTGCACCAATTATACCGCCGCTTATAATTTTACATTCAATAGAATCATCTCCAACCTCAGATACAGATAGTTTAATTCTTCCAGGTTTTAAACTATCTATATAAATAAAGTCTCCACTTTGTACATTTGTTAAGTTATCGTATCCAATAAAAATACAACTGCTTGTTCCACATTCACGCCAACTTGCATCTGTAGTTAGTCTAATATTTTCATTATGTAAAAGTTCAACCATCGTACGTGAACCACCTTTAAGTTCACCAGTTACAATGTCAGGACCTCTAACGTCAACCAGTAAAGCCAAAGGGTAAACGTATTCCAGCTCTGCACTGTAATTAAAAACGGCTTGTCTTATATTTTGAATCAACTGTGCACATGCGTCAGGGTCCAAGTCCCGTAAATTTAAAAGAGCTATCGTCATACCAGACGCAATAAGCTTCTGTATTATTGTTGGATCTTGATTGTTCATACCAATTTCACACATTAGGCCCGTTTGAAGCTCTTCACAAGGATTTTGGTGAACATTTAAGTTACAATAGTGCTTTAATTGAGAAGATTCAAGTGGGCGCTCCTTCTCTTTTAAACTAGGAATTGCTTCAATAGGAAGATGCCAAGGAAGAGACATGATGTTAAAAATATTGACTACTAAGTAAAAATTAAATTTCAAAATGCTTAAACTGAGCTATTATATTGTTTTAAGTGAATTTGTCACTTAGTACCAAAAAGTATATAATGATTGAATGGTTTATTTTGAAAAAACCTTCTTAATAGAATTTGAAAGTGTTTGAGAATGAAATTTGAGGTCAACGACGACGAATGTTAATATGTACTGTACATATTAAACATTCGTCGCTTTTGGCTCTTTTTTTTCGTATGCAAAAAATTGGAGTAAACCCTACCATCACGCTGGCCTTGGTTAATTTTAATTGAAAAGTGATTACTCGTATTTTTATTTTCTGATATTAATTCATAGATATAAATCATAGACACCTTCAATTTAACTGTTAATTTTATTACAAAAATGGAAAATTTTAATACATTATTTAATAATTATATATATTATCTCTCATATAATGCATAGATAAATTAATATACAAATTTCTATGAATATGAATTATTTTTTACGAGAATATTTTAGTACGAGTATTCGTTTAATCAAAGTGAAGATAACACGCCGCGGATTGTGAAAAATTAAAAAAATTATGAACGAGGTTGCTTGACTGCGTGTCACGTTTGTTCTTTGGCAGAATAATAAAACGCGTTAGTTTATTTTGTCAAACTTTCAGTGAACTGTTATTGTCAAAAGTGGTGTTTGTATATGAAGTGTTTTAGTGTGAAGGTTGTTAAAAAGTGGTCATGGTGTTTGGTGCGAAATAACTTGTACCTACCTGCCGTTTGTACTGTGCGACCGTGAAGGTTGAGAATGTTACGTCATTTTAACATTGGTGTCTGATACGGACTTATTTATTTTCGTTGGAACTGTGTGAAAGTGATTTTTATAAGGAATTAAATCCGTATCGACAAAAGTTTCTGTAAGTGTTTAATGTTTACTATATTTTGAAGCCCTTTTAGACCGGCTGCAGGAAGATGCCGCCATGTTATTTAGTTTTGCTGTCAACTACGGATCACGGTTAGCCCTCATAAACCGATATCTTTGTTCTTAAAATGCTATTCTTTAAAAATCATCACAATTCAAACAAGCTAATATCAGCTGATCGAACATAATAATTGTTTAACATGATCTAGCTTGGGTTTTGTTTACTGTGTTTTATTGACTGTCAATGTAATGACGTCATGGAGCGAATTGTCCACTTTTAATTAAATGTTTAAGAGATACCTCGTTATTTAAGGGGAAAATAATATGAATTAATCACCACTTAACATTAAATGATCTTTGCAACTCCTAAGAACTAGGTTAATACATTTCTTGCACACTTAATATATGTGGTATTCACATTAAGTTATTTATTAAGAAAAAGTATATTTATTTTACTTGCACATTCATTATGTTATACCAATGTTAATGTAACACATTAAATCGTAAATTATATGTTAAAAACAAAAGAGCTTATTAAGCAATTTATCAACCTAGGGGTTTTGAAAAACCTAACATCTGAATCTGAAAATATTTATTGTAAATAGAAACATCATTATTTAAGATTTACAGTTCGATAAATGTTTTGATAAACTAGAAAACCATATATTCAACATGCACATTATAAGTATTGTGCAGAGCATTGAGTGCCTTCAAAATCTTTTAGATTATTTATAGAGAGATCAGTTGGATAAATAAATCTACAATGCACTATTTTAAGATTTGAAATATGCATAAGGCTAATATTTCAATTGCATCAACATATAAATTTATAATGAAATGAAGATTTTGAGTTTTCAATTCTTTAATTACATTATTTATTTACTTTTACATTACTTACTACTCACTCATAATTAGATAAATAGTAAATTTACTCAGTTATACAACTATTGATATTCATGTTTTTTTTATTGTCTGGTAATGCACACACATGAAAGAAAATTACCTATTAGAAAAATCTTTCAAGAAGTTTGTAACACACATTTCAATCAAATAAACAATTGGGTCCTGTTGCTTTTTTTTGAGTAGATACAGAACTGGATGGTAATATATTATCATTTATTGATGGTAATATAGTATCAAAGCTGAATGAAAAAAAAAAAGAGAAAAAGACACTAATCAACCAACTCTATTATACTTCCTACTATTCCAACTATTCCAAACAACCACTTGGAAATGTATTTCTCCCACCATTATATGACATTTTTTTTGGCTGCTGTATAAAAAGAAACTTATTTCAGAGCACATTTTCATTAACTTCATTATAAATGCCTTGCTAAAATAATTTAAACTTAAATTCTATATTAAAATATTTAAACAGTGCCCATGATAAATCATTATATATGTATCTCATATTCTGTTTTGTGGAGGTTATCAATTTCTACATTATACATCCTGTTTGATCTTTGTTCATCTTCTTCTTCATGGAAATAATGTCGGCTTTTGCCTTCCTACTCTACCTACTCCACTGTCTATGTCCATATCAGGTGAAGCGCTTGCTTTGATAATTATTCATATATATTCAAATATCCTTATATGCTATTATAAGTATAAGATTAATAAATATAAAAAAATTGAAAGTTATTGTCTGTATGATTATAGAATGTCTTTCTGATCCATGATACCTAATAGGTCATTTGCAATTACCACTAGAAAATTTTTTATGCATTCAGTTTTGACCATGGACAATAATCATAGTCTGGAGGACATTTTTAATATAAAAGTGTGTAAAGCAAGAGTTATTTGATTTTATAGGAATTGTTCTGGATAGTCGAGAGTTGTTCTGAATCTAACTGTGTATAGATTCATGTTTCTGATGATTTCATTAGTCCTCCAGTAGGAATCAAACGCACAACCTGTTACATGCTTGTACCACTGCATCACAACTGGCCTAGGTAGGCCAAGTTAGGTAGGCAAAGTAGGTACTTTGAATAACTTAATATAATTAGTCTTAGTGTGATTTCTATTTTTCAATAAGAAATATGTGAAAATTAAACTCACACTAGTAGATAATCTGTTATTGTAAATATCTAAATACCATTAGAATTTTCTTTTTCCAAATTATTAATCTTGAATGTTGCTTCAATTATGAGTAGTAGGCTCATAATTTTAAGAAGACATTAAAGGTTCATAATAATATTGCAACAATAAGATATTTAGTGGCTTTTAGAAAGGTATCTTAAATTGTTCTCCATATAATCATTTCTTGCAAACATTCTATGCAAATCACATAGTTTTATGAATAAAAAGGCACTAATAAGTTGATGACAATATTATCTTTGTGTAAATTTAGAAATAATATAAAAAATGATTACATATTCAAAGATTTTTCTTTTTTTGTTTTGAATAAATTAATACACTAGATAATTCACAAATAAAGTCACAATAACTTAGTTTACTTTTAGTAAGAAAGTCTAATTATAATAATATCTAACCTCAACTACATTAGATTGAATATAATAAATAGTTTTAACTATTTACAGAAATATAATTATTTTTTCTGAAGACGTCACAGTCATTTAGCTTAATTAGGCTAATATAGCCTACTAAATGGTGCCTTTCAACTAACAGCCTGATGAATATTCAGCTGCAGTGTCTAATACAAACATTCAATGAACTGTATATATATATGTATTAATTAATAAGTTATATGCCAGGTTAAACAGTGTATAACCACTCAGTTCTGTACATTTTGAGTGTGCCAGATAATTATACCTTATTCACAAAGCCATGAGATAAAAGATAAATAAATCAAAAAAAGTTTATTTTATAGGTCATATTTGATGGAGCTTAATATGTGTTTAGTAGAAAAATATATCAATGAATTTTTGATGTAAATAATATTATTGAATGATGTCTATAGAAATAATTGGTTAAGAATAATTATGATTTAAATTTATTGATTTCATCAACAATGAAATGATTTTTACAATTTTACTTTAAAATATCATAAAATTGCACATGTAGAGCACAGGTTTTGCCGACATTATACATTAAAATGTGATGTTTTGTCATCGGTCAGATTATATGCACCATTTTTACTATCAGTCAACCTGTTGATAAGACTGTTGTGACTTTGTTGTTACTTTTGTTGTTTTTAATGAGTTTCTTGTGTCATGTATGTGTAAAGTTTAAAAAATTAAATTAAATCAGCTTCACGCTGTAACCCGCACACAGCAGGGTAGGCAGACGGAACCTAGTGTTAAAACACTCTGTTCCCCACTTTCTGCCAAATTCTGGAGGCATTGTATGTTGAGTGGCAGAACTCAATGCCGCTATGTGTAAAGTTGTTTTTGTTATATTGATTTTTTATAATTTAAAACATAAGTAACCTGGACCAAATTAATTAGAAATATAAAAGTTTTAGAAACAGTAATTCTTTGTTTGTATTTTGTATTTTTAAGGTAAAAAAATTGAGATAATGCTGTACAGTAGGAATATAATCCAAATTTACCATTTGATAAATTAATACAGCAGTTTCTTATCACAATTACAAAGCATAAGTTGTCAGAGTTGTCTTATATGCATCAACTCTTATATATAGAATATATAAGTCATACCAGTCATACAGTCAACCCAGGTGTAGTTTTGATTCTGAATTGTGAAAATTTCAAGAGAAGACTCTTGATTTTTAACTATCAACTCTGAATTTCTTGCCTTGGCTGATGTAGGTAAATAGAAGCTGTCACAAAATTAAATATATCATCTTTAATCTAGACATATAAACACATTTTACTGTGATAATGACAAGATGCAGATTCATATGCAATGGAATGGAAATCCATATGTCTTAATGCTCCTTCTCTCCTTATATTTTTAAGACTAATAGATGAATTCATCCCCTTCAATGTGTTTTTTTCATTTCATATAAAATTAATCACTTCTACTGAATATGGACAACCAGAATAATAACCTAAGTTATATATTTTCACAAAGTAAGCTTAGAATGTTTTTTGTTAAATAAAACATATAAGCTAACTTTCACAATTTATTGTTTAGTTCTTTTGATAAAGGCAAATATAATATGGTATTACATAACTTTAAAACATTGTGGTGTGCATGAAGAGATTGTTAACAATGGTCAAAGTGAAAAAAATACACAAAAAATATTAGTCTACTAGTGTTAAGACAATAATAATTTTATTTAAGTTTCATGTTAAGGATATGTGAAACTTAAAAAGTTTGAGATATTTTTTTAATAAAGATAACATAAACCATGCAAAATTACATATACATATAGATATATCGTATACAGCGTATAGATATATCGTACATATAGATATATCGTATAATCGTATATGTTATTTCTTAATATATATATTTTTTAGTTACAACAAACAACATGTTTAAATATCTTAATTCAATAATAAAATATTAAAGAGAGCAAATCTCTAGTGAGTATGATATGAATGATAAAAAAGATATTAATTAATTCTTTCTTTTTCAGATTTTTGTAGAAAGTTTGTATATAAGTTACAAATAGCCACGGAGCGTCGGAACACGGCGCTGAATGGCGCCTTCTACATCAATGAAATATATATGCAAGTTTTACCTAATGAAAATGCAAGGTAAGGATTATTTGAATTATATAAGAGAAATAGAATAAATCTATATATACATATATTTCGAAAAACAAACCATTTAAAATATTTTCTCAAATGAAACTCAATATCATTTACTAAAAAAAACAAATTTTTGGATATTATATTTGATTATTTTCTTGTAAATCAAACGCTATTGAATAGTGAGGCGACGCTGCGACGGCAGCAGCGGTTGGCGGTCGTCATGACTACACCAGTGGCTCCTACAGCTCTAGCGAACGATAAGGTTGCGATCAATTGCGAGCCAAGGAAGCCCACGTCACACGCCTTTAGCGTCTTTATTATATTTGCGTTTATCTTTCAATTCGTATAAGAACACTTGTTTTAAAGTATTATTTATAATTCTGGGTATAATTCAGATTTGTAGGCAGAGGGAACATGGTACGCCACGACGGCCGCAAAAAAATATAAATAATTGAAATTTTAATGATTAACATTAAACCTGGATAAAGTATTAACTACTAGTTCATCGTTTTTTTTTATTAACTTATAACTTCTAAGTGCTTTCTACGTTTTCTAGACGATCTACTTTTATATATCTCTTGGTGTAACGTAAATAACGACATGACGATGAAATTGTTTGATAGAGAAGTTTATTGTAACAATTAACTTAGCGCTTAGATCACTCTTAGTCTACCCAACTAGGGAAAATATGTAAAGAGAAAAAGTATGCTTAGTTCGCATGTAAATATAGTTCTACACATAAGAAGCAAGTTCTTAGCATTCCATGGATTTACGTACGTTCAATTTACGTACGTGGCAAGCGTGGCAAGGAAAAGAGCTTAGAGCAGTGCCTGTGGCCCTAATATAGGCTTGACCACCACAAGGGACCACTTTAAAAATGCACATTAACGCTCGCTTTTGCTGTCTGAGCTCCGTTCTCTACAAAACCAAATTCGAAATGATCTTACCAAATTACTTTTGTTTGCGAGAATCCTTTGAAATGCTATTATAATTTTAATAGTACAGGAGATCAATCATGAATTAAGATGCGATATTTTAAAGCAAATTACACACAGAATTATACTATAGGAAGCAACTTGTTTTACATTTGTAAGCTCGTTACATGCTCTTATTTATCATACTTGTCTGGCCGAATAAAGCAACATGTCTATGCCCTGAACTTTTATACCTATTCAATCTTTACCCAGACTACGGTAGATAATCTATTTTGCTCGTCAATTTGCGCTCTGGGGCACATGTCTTTTGGAAGTGATTTAACAGTATTATCCCGTAATTTTCTCAGAATACGTCCTTTGAGAGTAAAAAACTCCTAAAAATATATAATTGACTATAATTAAAGCTATGGTTGAGTTAACTATAACATAGAGGAAAGGTTAATATGGATGTTATGTTGGAAAACTGTTGTAAATGCATGGAAGTTGCTTAAATATTTTTTATTAATTAATTTTCAATATAAATAAAAAAGCTGTCGACATATTACATTTAGAGAAGGGCTGCGACTTTCGTGATTTAATTTTGTACCGAAACATTGTAGAAAAACTTTAATTGGTCATTTGTAAGTCTTGAATAGTAGAGTATGAGGTAGGTGTATTTGGTATAATTAATAACTTTTTTTTAATGTCCTGACGAAAACAGACGTGCAACACTTCGTTATATGATGAGATTGACGACGTGCACAAAAAAGTAGATTGTGATATATATAAATAAGACTTTATATAGAACTATCCAAAAAACAATAAAAAAAATACACAAGAATCTATAAATTTGATTGTGTATTGTATGTAATATATTAAGCTGGAAGAAGAGCCGTGACCTTGACCCTAGAGCATAGGCCTAACCTGCCCCAAAAGTGTTGGGTGAAAAGTGAGCGGTCGATAATTAAGATCGTGTTCGCGCACGCGCTCGAACTGTCGCCCGCCCAATCGATCCGCCCGCCCACGTGACGCAACAACGCATTTACTAGGATTCTTCTCGACGAGCTCGCTTCTTATATCGAATACGCAAACGATATATTATAGAAATCTACATTATTATGCTTTTTTCTGTTACGCGATATAAAATTCTTAAATTATATTTACCTATTTACTTATTAACTGCAAAATGTAATAAATTATTATTAATTATATTTTGTAATAAGCATTTTAAAAGTGAAAAGTTAGCATAAAGATTTGTAAAATACAGAGTATTTTTGGATATACGATTTACATGTATTGTGATTAGGCATTTTTTTGTCGATAAGTAAAATAAAAATAACCACACGATTTACTATGTATTTTTTATTAGTAATAAGATTTTATTTTAATATTATTATTTAATATATAATGATCTCAAAATAAAATTTTATACATACACGTTTTGTTTCTACTTTTTCATTAAATCCGCCAAATAAATGTACTGAAAACGTTAACATGATCATTATCTCTAAACAATATCGTATATTGTCTTCTAATTCAAAAGACATGTTTAGATATAACTATAAAAAGATATTGGTGTATAAATAAATATGTTTTGATACAACTCTCTTCCAGCCCCTGCCGTATGGAAACTGCGGCAGGGCTAAGTAGAGCTGCAAATAAAAAAAAACTGTATACTAAGTTCTGCTTATTTTTAGGGTTCCGTACCTCAAAAGTAAGCAAAGGAACCCTTATAGGATTACTTTGTTGTCCGTCTCTCAAGACCATTTTTTTAGAGATTTCGTTGATGTATCACGCTGAAAATAATATCCAATATTCAGGTCTACGGTCCCTAGGAGTACAGAAAAAAAACAAATTATATCAACGCAGTCAAAAGATATGAGCATTTAAGCGTCGATTTTGCTGCATTTTTTATGAAGTTTGCCGCGTCCCAACACCTAGAGGTGGACCCCTGGACATACAGTTACGAAACTTTGCATGAAGTGAGAACTTTAGAGAGGTTTTTAATAGAATAAAAATATAACAAACTTATAGTTATAGTTAATCCTTTTCATTTAACACAAAATGAGTGCATACGCCTTGAAAATTTAAATTGAATCAAAACTACTACTACTATAAGGTACTATAGGGTATTCGTCAAAGACCTACAATTTAAGCAAAAAGTAAGAATTTGCAGTTGGTATTGTAGTTCATCCCTACAAAATGAGTAAGTTTGTCAACTTTTATTAGTTGTCTGTTGACCTACTATCTTAAAATTGATAGGGAACCTTCGATGGGAGAGTCCGACTCGCACTTAGCAGTTTTTATATTAGTAATATGTGTTACATGTATATGTTAACATACACACGTTAAGCTATACTTTATACATTTGTACCTGTAAATGTGCCTTCAGCGCCAGAACTTCTTAATAAGGTTTTTATACCTGATATTATAATTATAATGTTGAAAATTGGAAGTAGTGTAAGAATAGTCACAAATGTAGCGTAAATATTTAAACTTATAACTGCTAAATAAAAAATGTGTAGATAACATTTTAAGAATGATAAGAAAATTCCATAGAAAATATAGAAATTTCTTTTCTGAATTGCAATGTATTTGCAATATGTTTTTTAATCGTGTTATATCATGAATCTCTTGGTCCCAGAACAATATATTATGCCACTTAAGTTCTCATCACTCATTTTATTTCATTATATTAGTAATTGTCCCTTGAGAGAAGAGCTCAATCTTCGATGTTGTAAGTAGTATTATTTGTTTACAGAATTTTTATAGTTTAGTCGGATTTTTATTATTGTGTTTTTGTGACTGTACATGCTATAGTTATGAGTTCGATTTCTACATTGAAATTTTTTTTGGCAGTCACAGTAAAAGGCGGGGAATGTTATTCAATCATTGAAATACTTTCCCCAACGACTTGCTCTTATTTTCTACGAAGCCGAAGGTGGGTTTGTTCACGCAAAGCGTAAAAACCGATAGTATATAGGTATGGACACACAGGCTAACAGGATAAAAACAAATTGCTAGAGTCCTGGAACTTCTTGGGATTGATAATTTTGAATTAAAAATTTAAACAAATATTAAAATATTTATAATCATCAATGCAGTGCGTTACGCAAGAGCGAGTATGATCATTTTATATATTTTTAATTAAATGACAACCATAACAGCTAATTCGGCAAAACGTGAATTCTTAGAAGACATATTTGGCGTGGGTTCTTAATTGGTTAATACATATTAGGGCATAAATAGCAAGTGGATGAGAAGACACCGGCGAAGCGGAATTAGAATGAAGTGCGCGGCTCGCCGCGGCCGTGTGCCACGTCATTGCCGTGACCCACTGACACACATCCGCGGGGCCGCCTGCACCGATATCTGCACACGCCGCGCGTGCTCGCTCTTCCTCTACTTCTTTATTAGTAATACTTACGGTTAACTCTGACTGTCCTGCTAAATACTCTACTGTCATTTTATATAAATCATATAGGTATACATATATATATCATAAGCCACTTGCGATAGCTAATTTTGTTTGTTCAATTGCTTTGTACTATAATCATTTAACCTTGATCGTTATAAAACTTGAATAATAATAAATATTACATGCAAGAAATATGTTTAAATGAATATATATTACATTAAATTCCTAGGTGGTTTATGTCATTTTAAGACTGCATACGTAGAAAGCCTATTATATATATTTCTATGTTCCTTTATAAAAAAATATAATCTCGAATAAGCAATAACACTAAAATAAGTTATGCAATACGTTGACCTTGTTATCTAAATTGTGCACTTGACACGAATACTGTTCCATTTCACTTTCATGTCTATAGATATCTACTCATGGCTAGCTTCATCTTCTTACGTATTTCTGATAAACTTGTTTATATTGAAAAATGCAGACGTCATATGTCATTAGAGATACTATACCAATGTTTTTTTTATATTGAGAAAATTCAATTAAAACAATATATATATGTGAAGTTTTCATCAAAATGCAGTTAAACGTTTCTAATTGCTTGTATTTAAATAAATACATTTTAACCAATAATATATGATTAATATGTACTTTATACCAAATGAGAAGTTTGTCAATAGGTGAATTTGTTTATCAGAATTCCAACAATATTGTTTCGTGTCTCATCGGCTCCGCTCAGCACAGCGCAGTTCGATTCTCGTGACGACGAGTGAGATCGAACGCCTGTCGCCGAGACGGCCGTGACGCGGGTGCGACCGAAGCGGCAATACTCCCCGCTCCTCCGCCGTCACCGCCTCTGCCGCGCCGTGTTGATAATCTGTGAAGTAGACAAGGATATATGTATATGTATGTCTCGTCTTTCAGTTGACTTTCATCGTCGTTTTGAAGTGAACGCTTTGCACGGTTACCGATACTAAATTACATTAGTTTATTAGCTGCGTCATAAAGTGGGTGCATGCACACTCTGCGAGTAGAACCTCGACAACCGACCGAACTTTGATATACAGACGTTGTCCAGTACAATTAGAGCACCTGGACAAGTCTGCGTAGACGATAGCGTCGCAGCGAGCGTGGCGCAATGCAGTGTGTGTTCGGATGCAGATATTATTTGTGTTTAAAGTTTTTTTATGGAGAATTTCGCTTTGACAGTGGTGGTAGTGTAAGATTTTGGAGCAAATTGTAGCCATGTTGCCCATGGTTCAGGCAGAACCCGTGCTCTTTAATTGCGCGGGGCACTCTGCCGATGGAGCCTCGCCGACTGCCACACTGCCTCCTTCAATAACACCAGATTCTGAGGTTGAGGGACTAGCTGATTTTTTTTATGATATAGATGTAGCTGTTGTTAATACATTTTCAAGGTAATTAATTGCGTGCATTTTGATGGAGTTTTATAAAATATATATTCATATATTGGGACATTATCTATATTTTAAAAGATACCGAGTAATGTAATAACGTAAACTCTAACATGATAATTGTTTTGATGAAATCATAAGATTTTTTTAAAACTTTTAACAAATTGACTTTGATTTAAACCTTATAGGTCCCTTGTCCTTTATTAGGTTTCATATACCTGGTGTATTCGACATTAAACAAGAATAAATATATTTAACATTATACATATTATTTACTATATTAACATTTTTTTATATAAAAATCTTTTAACAAAGATTATAAAATCGAGTAAGGTAACATTATACAAAATGAAATAAAATACATCGTAAAACTAAGTAAGTGAATATTACAGCTATGGCTTTTAAATTATGTTAAAGATATTAAATGTCCATCATAAACAAATCACATTTAAAACCAGCTTCACGCTTTATCCCGTATACAGCGGGGTAGGCAGAGGGTACTTGGTGTTAAGACACTCCGTTCCCCAATTTCTGCCGAATTCTGGAGGCATTGAGTGTTGAGTGGCAGAACTCAATATATTATATGTATTCATTACACATTAATTTAAAAATTAATTAAGGTAAACGTTTGAAAATATTATTTTATATGTAATTCAAATGGTATCTTCTTAAAATTGGTGACTGCCGCTCGTTATAATTACTCTATTATCTAATTAAATAGTCCAGGGACAAAAATGATATATAGACGGAAATCTATTCGAACAGTAATTACTTTGATAATACAATAACTTCTTTAATTTGTTTATTGTCTCCTTAGCTCTATGTAACAATGTGGCTATGTACATTTATAAATGAACACTACTAGATCTACAAGCAATTTAGTTTTAGACCATTGAAGGGTCAATTTACTAATAATTTACGTTTACTGCCTGTTGTGGCATCGCTTACGTACGCAATAACAAAAAATAAGACACGATTCAATGTTGACATTGACATACTAGGTGTACTCTACATAGAGTAAGTAACCTTAGGTGTGTATTTTTAAAATAATACCTTATTTTTGGGAGTCTTATTCCTTTCTATTAAACTTAATATTTTGAAATTAAAATATGAAGAGCCTCAATGATGAACATCATCGTCAGTTACGACAGATTTGGTTGTCAAATATATCATTAAATTTGTTTCATCCAAACTGGGATATTTTTTTTTTGCTTAAGTATACTTACAGAAAATAAAAATAAACAGATAGGTATGTGATTAAACAATTACGTCATAATAATATTATAGTGGTATCTTAATATAGTTAATATCTTTTGACGACTTATTGAAACCGCCGATGACGTATCACTTTCATTTTTTTTTAAAGCTTGATTCATTTATCTTGTGCTTTCGCATTGCGACATATTATTTCATTTTGCTTAATCATATGCTTAACAAGTTCAGTATCCAATAGGCCTAGATTTTTAATTTTAAACTAACCTCTCTTATTTTTTAATTACTCATAATATAAATTATGCGCGACTTGCAAAAAAAAATTAGCTATTGCAGCTACAAAATTTATTATGAGTATAAGCATAAGCCAAAATAGTGCAAAGTTTAAAATCTCTTAAATATTCGCATTTTTTATTGATATACAAGTAGGTACAACCAACTACAATTTTTTACCTTACCTACCTCTTTACCTCAGCAAAGCTACTTTTGAACACGCTTTTATTAACTTCGTAATTTTGCATACTTATCAAATACGGATAACAATGCAATAATATGAAAAAAATCGGCCAAGTGCGAGTCGGACTCGTCCACCAAGGATCCCGTACTAATTTTCGAGTTGTAGGTTGCCGTGAACTAAAAACACGTTTTTATAAACAATCCAACAAAAAAATAATAATAGTTAAATAAAACTAATAACTCCCTCTAGATTTAGCTAGAGATCTCTGTTTTCTCTGACTACCCCGCTAGCCATACAGCGTGAAGCTAAATTGAAAAAAACTAAAATACACGCTTTT
Organism: Heliconius melpomene rosina; assembly: GCF_056956725.1. NCBI lineage: Eukaryota > Metazoa > Arthropoda > Insecta > Lepidoptera > Nymphalidae > Heliconius > Heliconius melpomene. The sequence goes on along the minus strand of NC_140389.1, from coordinate 11,505,175 downwards.
GTGAAAAAAATAACTATAAAAGTTCATAGTATAGTATATAGGTTTTTTATATTGTAATACATTAATTAATTTAATATATAATAAAAAAAAAAATTATTACAATATATAATTGTATTATTGTTGTATTAATTATATTAATAATTATGCGATGCAAAAAAGCTATCACTTTACTATAATTATTTTTTACATTTTTTCACAAAAGCGTGTCTAAGTTTTTTTAAATTTCCATTTACGCAGACCTCGCCAAAGATTAAAAACAAACTACGTTATAATATGGACATATCTTACTAGAAACAATTACACGAGTTATGTATAACAACACTTCTATAAATCCTTTGTAACTTAAAATTGTTACAGATCTAGATGTACGAATGTGCGAACTCTACGTCATCCCGTCAAGGTGGATTGAAATTGGTCATAAATTAATCAATACACCTAATAATGTTTTAAAAGTATTTATTTCTACAATTGGTTTAAGTTTTACTGTTATAGTTGCATTATTTTATTAAGTTGTGCGTTGATAGCGCAGTTAGGTTAATAGATTGCATAAAGAAAGTATTTATCTTCTTGCTTAGGTCAAACGTAGCTTTATCGGTACCTACTTGTAATATAATTATATAATAGATTTTGTTAGTGAAGAATTTTTACAAGATTAAAGGTATTGTCTTAAATTTGAAAATTGCTTCACGCGATACCTGTTAGGCTTCTAAAAATACTAGTCCATATATGTATAAAACATGACACAATTAGATTTATACTGAAGAAAGCTGGTTTTGGTGTATGCTAAAAGTTACGAAAAATAAAGATACTTTTTAAAATAAAATTACTAAAAAAGCAAAATAGGTGTCTGAACCATTACTCTTTTTGATGGACCGGACGATGCAGAGAACCCCAATTTTGCCACGTCTTTTCTCCTTTTCTTCTGCAAAATATTTGTTCTGCGTAATAGGCGCTTGTAATAGTGACTCCCATCTTCAAATAGTCAACTATAATAATTCCTTCAGCGTCCCAAAAACGGACGCCATAATATCACTCCGAAGAAAAAAGTTACCGAAAAACGTAGGCCTCGGATCAAGCACTGGAGAGGTAGAGAATCAAATATCTCTGCAAACACCGAGATTGATCAGACGGCTGGGGATCGAGCTTAATCGATCGAGCAATTGAGTTATTGATGTATCTAAGGGAGAACGTGTCGTACTGTCTCAGCTCACATACAAGACCAGCCTCCAAGGCTGATGATATAGCCGTTGTCATAGTACTCATTGACTAGAACAGATTTATGCTAGAACGTAAAGTGAACGCTTCGGAACGGCGGTCGTAAACTAAATGTGTCGAAGACATGGTTTGTGGGAGTGAACCTGAATCGAGCACTATCCATATAGGAAGTTGGAAAAGTTCAGGTACCTTGGATCCGTTATGCACGAGACATCGATCACGATGCTCAAGTCGAATAAACGCTGTCTGGGCCACATGGCGAGAGGTCATTGGCGTGGTCTGCAATATCGCTTAAGCTCAAGGGGTAATAATATACAACAGAATGGTACTACAGATTCTTTTACACAGTGAATGCTGGCTAGCACTAACTCTGAACACCCAGTAGCTGTACGTGATCGCTTACGGAACTTATTAATTTGAGGTTCTTGTGGGGTTGGTAACGTAGCGGCCCAAGAGCGTTGCCTGAGATGTTGTGGGCACATTGTGCGCCGGTCTAGAATGTATGTTGGAATTAAGTGCCTTGCTACGTCTGTCCTGAGAGTTAGACTCCGGTGTCCGGGCGTAAAACGGAGCGATGGCTGGATGTCATGATGCACGGTAAAACCGAGGATGTCGAAGACTGGGCAAAGAGTATATAGAGCCAGAACTTAAACCCTGGCAAGTTAGCAGCAAAAGCCGGTATTAGTACTGGCTGCGTGCCGTGCCAGGCAGAAGAAGATACTTAGTAAACATGTATAACATTATTATTAAAGATTTATTAATGAACTATGAGACGTATTATATGATAGTTTATTTATGTTCCATAACCAACATAAATAAACAACACAAAGTTCTCTAAACATTAAAAAGTAAATACTGATGCTAATACATTTTGTTCTTCTGCCTGCATGATAATGATTTCATTACATTGCATTAATTTACTCTTAATAATATAACGAATCCTAATAAAATTTGGTACAGATATAGATTACAATCTAAAGACAAAAATAGCATATTGGAATTTCTAAAATTCATTAAAGAATTTAGTCATATGTAAAATAATATCCCATGATCACGTAAATAAATCGTCCATCCTGCTAGCTAGAATCAAATCTAGTATTATAATTAGTAACTTAGTTTAGTTAGAACTAAAATTACGATAAGAAAAGCGATGATTTTTATCTAGCATATGCAGTTCTGCGCTGATGAAGCGTTTTTAAATATTTAATAACTTACTTACCTTACAAATGTTTCTTAGCCTAGAAACCTTAAATACCTTCTTATTAATGTTAATTTTAAGAAATATACAAAATCTGACAACAAATACCATTAATGTTATTTAACAGTTCAGCCTACGAGTATGTAGTATTTAATGCTTAATTTCTCATGAATTGTAATCGTTTATTTTAAAGATCACTTTTATGGATGACGAATAGCTCCGGCTCTTGAGCAACAAATGAAACCGATATCTTCGCATAACTTTCAATACCTAACTTTCACTCATTTTTACCTTTAACTTAGTGTCATATCTAAGGAACTTTCTATTCGTAAATATTCTGAAAACTAAAGTAAATAATTTACGTGTTTAAGCCGCAGAAATTATTGATTGTAGTTATTTCAATTTAAAAAATGCTTCGCTGTTGATATAAGATTTGAATTCGATTAAATGATATAATTGCTTACTCTTGTATATTAGTCTATATTAATATTTTTGGTCAATCATGGCGCGTTGATATTCTGAGCATTATTATTTCAAGGTTGCGCGGTCGCCCGTCACAGTGAGGTTGCGCTGTGGGGCTCCTCGGTAGGCGTCGTTTGATATCTCCGTCCCGCTTTCGCATTAAGCTATTCTGTACTTGGCATTCGGCATGGGTATCGTCGACGTGAACATACTTTTGCTTGATTGATAACTTTGGTGCTTTCATCTTAAATAAACATCTTCCTAGTCGGTTACTTATCCTATATATGTATGAAATTCAGATCAGCAGTATCCATAATATGTGTCGTTGTCACTTCATAATTATTTCATCCTTACCACATTTTAAACCTAAACAGTAATATATTCATGGGAATGGTAATAGTTAATGAGCACAGAGTTATAGTAACAATGAACTTGTTCGTCGTACTATTTATTATTCATCGATAAGTTTCAATTAAAACATTTGCACATTTTAAAAGTATCTACGTTTGTTAACAAATTATATAGACAAGGTCGATCAAAATCAATGGTTAATAAAAGTGGTACAACTATGTAATAAGGCTTACATCCTTCCGCATTCATTGTGGGCTATACGTCATCCATAAAAGAATAAGTTTTAATACATATTTGATTCTTCAAATCAATATATAAAACAGCTATCATTAAATATTAATGGAACGTTTGTTTGCTGCTCCTGTAGAATTGAATCCTGTGACCTCCAACTGGGAGACACATGGAGGGGGATGCAAGGCAAGATGAGCGTGACTGCGCCGGGTAAGAAGACAAGAAAAAAGTCGTCAGACAATAAGTCTCAACAGTACGTATTAGCGACTTAAAGGGATTTGTTGAAGATTTTGTTTATTACTTTAAATACCTTAATTAGGTATGCAATATTTTAAAATATTTTTAGTTATATTTTAAAATAAATATTTTTTGTTATGATAAATAATATGAAAAAAATTAGATAGTTATCAATAATAAACCACGACATCTCATAGGTATTTGGTGAAACGTTACCTACATAGTCATTGTGTTTAAAATTTTCATAGAAACGTATTACTTTTTTTCTTTAAATTTTATAGGAATAAAGTATAATATTTAGAAAAAATAATAGGATAGGGTATAAATATCCACCATAACTCTATTCAATACTCACGGTCTATTTTCATACATTAATAGGAAAACGTAGTTCCAGCGAGCTCACAGATTACTGCAGCTTATTAAATTTATTTTGGTTTTTATTTTATTATGCATAATCAACAAACTATCATATTGCTAAAACCTATGCATTACCTGATGGTAGTTGGAAATTGGCACAGATTTATACATCCCCCGAACTGGAATATATTTGAAGAGTGTTGACCAAGCTTACTTTAGAAAAGAAGATAATATGTTATGGTAATGGTATAATATGCTAAGGCGTCGCCCACCTATGGGTGATGATGATATAGCTTAGCTTTCCATGATTTTACATTGTGGCTCATCGCGTTGCAGATAAAGGAGCTCATAACCCTTCCTACTCAACACTTCAGGGCTTTTCACACTCTCTTGAAATGTCCATATTTTATCATTTAAGTAATAATCAATTTGAAATCAAAATAATCTTTCTCATTTGCCTCTATAATGATAGTTCATGTTTTAATAGTTTCAAATTATATTGATGGTTTTTTGTTTATTACAATTCTGTGCATATGCTAATAGAACCTTAACTGCCTCACATATGATGTTTATTTAGTGTCGTGATGACGTGAATTTGACTGATCGATATCTAGGAGTAACCTAAACTAAACCCACAAGTCTTCAGCTGTTCCCGTTGCCTCCGTACAGATATAACAATACGTCTCGGTGGATTTCACCTTTGTTACATAATAATTTATTAGTATAGTACTTATATCTTATTTTATAATGTCTATACATATTAAATTTGTTTTATACCTCCCCCATTTCATAAGACTTTTCTAGACATAGAGCCATATAGAGAGTAACAAGTTAGTCAACTTTGTTCTGGACATTCCGAACGAACAACGCGATCATACATTTTGAAAGGCTTTTTGACTCTCAGCATTAACAACACAGTCATTGAGTATTTCGTTATTTTCCATATTGACATTTTGTCATATTATGTTTTTTACGATATCATATTAAACTCTACAATATTCTTGAGTTTTCTCTATTACTTATAATATGCATATTATACACATAATCATATCTTCCGCTTGAACCTATCTTTTAGTAAAAACCGCACTAAAATTGGTTGCACAGTTTAAAAAAATTTACGTGTACCTACGTCAATGGAAAGAGACTTGTTTCATATCATGGAAAGATTAAAAAGGTGATAATAAATTTTATAAGCAGTTTGTAGTTCTTAGCCTCATAGTATTGTTTGGGGACCTTGTTACTTTTACATTTTCATCAGGTTACCTAGGTTATAGTTTTAATTAATGTTGAACATTTTAGCTTTTCTTAACAAGGATTATATTTATATAAAATCTTTTAGGAGATATTTTATAAGTTCCTATCAAATTCATTTGAATATTTTTGAACTTCTCTATCTTACAAGCTCAACGACGACACACTGTATAAAAGCAGGAAACAATTACGCTCTGTGATTCTAGATTAATAACTTGTTTTGACACGCTATTCCTCCAAAATATTCTTCGTGAGTTAGTCTATTATGTTGTAATTACACGCAAATTACATTTAAAGTAATTTTAATTCTTTTCGCGTTTATTGAGTTACTGTACATTTGATATGCATAATATTTTTTTCGTTTACCGAGGTACTTGTATTGTTAAAGGCAAAGCGCGGCGTTAAGTTCTGCCACTCAACACGTAATGCCTCCAGAATTCGGCAGAAAGTGGAGAATGGGGTGTGTTAACACTAGGTTCCCTCTGCGATCAAACGCTCTGACCCCTAAGCCATACGTTTTAATTTCTAAAGGGAGAGTTTTACAAATTTCCGATACTCAAAGATAATTACTAAGAATTATCACTTGGCAAGAGAAAATGCTATTTATTAAATATTTTTAATAAATTTAAAGTGTTATTCCATATTGTTAAAGACCTTATTGTTAGAATGAGTCAAGTCTACTAGGTAGGTACACTTCTTCGAGCAATTAAATCTTTCTAAGGAGCCCTGTAAAGTATAAATGAGTCCCAACTACTGTTAATCCTAATGAACTATTTATTCAGTTTGTTTTATTTTTACTTTTTATACGACTGTATACAAAATCTTGACTGGGATTTTGTACCCTTATAATTATTTTTGGCAAATATTATCGCAGATAGCAAAAGGACTGCGGAATATTAAAGAGGCTTTTTTGCGCTTTATAAAATTTATTATACAAACAAATATATTTTTCAATACACTAACATCGATTTTAAAGTATCAACTCGAAGTATAAAAGAGAGTTTTAATAACATTTAATTGTATAGCCATATCATTATCTATTTTAAATAATATTTAATTGTGTAGTATTTAATTATCTACCTCGTTATGAGACATTCGATACCTTCATATTGACATTTATTAAACTATTTTGGATACTTACGGGCAGTTATGCCAAATGAGCTACAGATTTGGCGGTTAATCAATTGCACGTTAGTTTAATTATTTTTAAGTTTTAAAATGATTAACCTAACATAACTTACGCTTAAAAACCGTCAAATCTATAGCTGCGGTGGCCTTAATACAGAAGTACCCCATGTTATTATCAAAGAGTTAATTTTTCTCCATTCATTGCGACATAGGCGAAGCGATTTGTACACAGTAAGCACGCTCTAAACGACATAAAATAAACTGAATTAATCTCTTTTATTTTTAAATATAATATCAGATCCACAATTGTTAACCAAACCGGACTACAAGTCACCAGATATGGGTTAATAATTAATAATATAGTTAAATATTTCATTTCGGGTGGGAAGTCTACCACGACTAGCCTTAAATCATCACATATGGTTTATTTGCCAAATTCACATGTTTCTGGTCAATTTTCGAGACATTGCGTCTGTGATGGTGGAACTCAATACCGTACCTTATCCTCTGCAGAGAGAAAAACTGAAAATAATTTATTTGTTCCGAGTTGGAATCAACTCCAGAATCCTCGTTTTTACTGTCAGACTAGGTCCGACTGCGCCACGACGGCCTCAGCAATATTTTACCGATAATTTTTATTTAATATTTACAGAAGTAAGTGTCATAACGAAAAGAGGCGCCGAGAGTTGGAAAACGAGGTTATAAATCAATTAGAGGAGCTATTAGAGACTTGCCTAGCTGAAGTGAAGCAACCAGACAAGAACGGGATAGTACGAGAAGCTACTAGGCAGATCGGGGACTTGTTACAGCGGCGGCAGGACTGCCCCAGTGACTGCCCATTGCGTGCATCTCAATGTATCTCGCCCGTACAAGCAGGCGAAGTCAGCTCCACTCAGCCACAAGCACCTGGTATTCAGTACTCTGACCTGAGTACTCTCATTGAGGTTATTTCTTTTCTTCTATTTAAATATTACTTTGAATCACTGGATCATAAATGTTAAAAATTAATTTGGAATCAATCTCGTCATCTTATATGACTGATACGTGTAGTAATAACTTGACATGATTTTATCATTTGTAAAATTATTTCAGGCCATAAAACATTATACCGGCGTCCTGGGTTTCATATTAATGGAAATTAATTCGAAAGGCGAAATTGAGTGCGTGACAGAAAACATTAAAGATCTTGTTCTTTCAGAAAGAACAGAATTGTATAAGAAATCTATATTTTCACTTTTGCATGCTGACGACCATGCCAAAATAAAACCACTGCTCAGGAATATACAAAACATCAGTTGGAATTCCGGGGATTCTAACAAATTTCAGTACATCCACGCCCGCCTTCTCATAAAAGACTCAAATGTTCCCGATGGTAGTAGGTTTGTATGCTTAGGTTATTTTCTTACTACTGCCAAAGTTCTTATTTAAAATAATTGCCACTGTTAAATATTTTTATCAATATAAATCACGTAAATAAAATTTTGATTTATTTAATATTTTGTGTTTATGAAGTCGTGACAATAAAATATAAAACTTCATAATACATTCCTAAATTGCTATCTCTATTGCGCCGTTATAAGTATAATAATTGGTTATAAACAACAGTTAACTTAAGTGATATTCATAGGTTTGTGGACACTGTGATCCACGCTGCGCCAGTACGCAGCTCATCCACGGAGGAGGCCGGCTCCGTCATGTGCGTCATTCGGCGCTGTGAGTCGGCCGCTATCTCCAACGACGGCAGACGCACCATCGTTTTCAGATTGGACTGTAATTTCAATATCTTATGTAAGGAAATAATCTTTGAGAGAGTTATATATTTGTGCTGACTATTTTTTAATCCACCTAATGTTTTCAGCTTGTGATTTATCCGGTGTCGAAAACTGTATAAACTCTTCCATAACGCTTGTGGGCACTCGATACTTGGATCTCGTAGATAGTGGAGATCGTGCGCACGTGTTGACGCATCTTCAGGAGGTTGTCGGCCGGGCCGGACACCTGGTGATAAGCGATCCCTATCGATTGCGACTAGCTGCTGACGCTCCCATCATCAGAGTGAGTGCACAGACACGACATTTTCCTACCGTCGGTGAGCCTGACTTCATAATGTCCACGAACACCGTGCTCGGAGAAGACGATGTGGATCTACTCGAAGCGGGAGGCTCGCGACCGTCGCTCGGTGGTCCACTCATGTCTTCTGTATCAAATGGAGAATCTTCGACGTCGGATACGAGATATCGGTCACCTATGAGTCCCGCCGAGCAGCAATTTATGAACGATTTCGACATAGAAACGTGGCCGGGGTCTTTTCCGATGGGAGATATACAGGACAATATCAAGGAGCGCAAAGATAGCAACGCCACCGACGAGCAGGCCGCTCACGTGCCGCCCGCGCATCAAGCGGAGGCGCAGGCGCCGTTACCTATGCACGAGGAGCCTACTAGATTACGTAGCTTGCTCAGCAAAAAACCGGACACTAATATTTTGATAGACCTACTGAAGCAAGAGGATGAAGAGGCGACGAGCAGCGAGACATCAGCGCCTCACACGCCGCACACGCCTCACACGCCCCACACACCGCACACGCCGCACACGCCGCTGACGCCCGCATCGGCGCTGTCGCCACTGCACTCCGCGAAGGCGCACGCGCGCGCTCCGCCGCCCGCCTCGCAGCCACCGCAACCGCCTCACACTTCTCATCAATCTTCTCATCATAATAACCAGCTACTCAGGGTGATTTATTGTTTTATATTCAACAATTTTTTACTTTTTTTACTTTGAGAAATTATACACATGTTTTCTATCATTCGCACAGATATTAAACGACAAGTCTGACGAAGATGGTGATGAAAACAGACGAAACCCTATAGACAACTCTCGTAATTCGTCTCAATCCAGTGCGCTCCTCTCGCAACTTCTATCGAACACAAATGGCCCTTCCAGCAACGGCCGTTCGCATGACAGCAGTGACATGTATATTGCTGGTATGAAAAGGAAGTATGAAGAGTCCAAAGCTTCTGCGAACATGGCCAAAAGAGCTACACCAGAGAACCAACAGGTATTGTCACTTGATAATTTAATTTCTAAAATATGTAATAAAAATATACTCCCAGTGATACAGGATAAATGTTATGATTTGATCGCGATTTAGCAGGTGTCATCTAGTGCGGCGAACTCGGGAGCAACAACGTCCACTTCGACGTCGAGTGCAAGCAGCCCCGCCACAAGCAGCGGCGGTGGCACGGGCATGAGCCCGCTATGCCAGAAGAACCAGATCTTGGTGTCGCTGCTGGCGCGCCAGCAGACCACGCCACCCACGCCTGCGCCACTCACCGCCACCATGATCCGCCCCTACGGAGCACGCGCGCGCGCCCCCCACCATCCCCACGCCCACCCTCACCAACACCACCAGCCTCACGCCCATCCCCTCCCGCACATGCAGCACGCGCAGTTGATGCAGCAGCGACACCCGCATCATACCATCTCTAGCATACTTACTGCCACGTGAGTGTTACATTTTGTTTCATTTTAATAATAAATGTCATTTAAATTAATAAAAAAAAAATATTGTGAAATTTACCAAACACTATAGTACGATAACATTTTCTAATTAAAAAAAAAACAGCCACACAGCAGGGTTGGCAGAGGGAACCCAATGTTAAGGCACTCCGTTCCCCACTGACTGCTGAATTCTGGAGGCATTCGTGTTGAGTGGTAGAACTCAACGCCGCGCTGTGCCTCGTCACCAGAGCGAAGAAAATGGAAATATAAACGTAATAACTGTTTCGTTTCCTCGAGTGGGAATCGAACCTACAATCGTTGCGTTACAGTTACACCATTGTGCCGCTGCTCCACGACGGCCTCTAATTTTCTTATTTACCCTTTGTTTAACTTATCTGTTGTAAAATCATGATAGTCCTGCACAGAAGTACTATGACTATACACTTATTATCTTAACAGGGATTAGTTTAAAGGCCCCTTAGATATGGGCATTAATGCTCACTTCTATTGTCCGAGCTCCTCTCGATTTCGACGCCAAATTCGAAATGATTCTACTACTGCCAACTTCGAATTATGTTGTAGAAATGAATTAATAACAGTCCTAGACAGGATTTTTCTGTTATACTTCCTGCATCTTCTTCTATTTATTAACATTTGTAGAAACCGAGGCAATAATATGAACGGCAGTCCGGGTCCGGGGCAGGGGCCGGGTCCGGGGCCTGGGCCGGGGCCGGGGCCGGGAGCAATGTCGGGTGCCGTGTCGTCGGCGTCCACCGCGGAGTTAGCGTCCAGCATGCAGGGCGTGCAGACGTCGCAGGGCGGCGCAGGAGGCGGGGGGCCGGTGCCGGCGCAGAGTCACTTGCAGATGGTGCTGCAGGGCGGGTCCCGCAGCGCCTACCAAACGGCGGGCGTGCAGGCCCCGCCGCACTACGCTACCGCGCACCACGCACACCACACGCACCATGCACTCCACGCCTACGCTAATCAAGCTCAGTGAGTGCTTTATACACTTTTTGAGTATATTTTCTTGTATGATGTATGTGCTATGTACCGTGTCTATTTCACTGCTCAAGACGCTTTCAAGACTCGGACGGTACGTGCGGAACGGAGTGTCTTATCGCTAGGTTCCCTCTGCTTTCCCTGGTACATGAGAGATACATACCTAAAAATACATTATATTATCATTGCAGAGGCAGTATACGGACGCAGGGTGGAGCCGGTGGCGACAGCGAGGTACCTAATGATAAAACGCTGTCTGATATCTTGGATGAAGTGATCGAAAATATGCCCTACAATGATCGATCAGCCCCCGATGTCAATGTGATTTTAGATCTAGAGAGCAATCGACAACTCAGATCCGAATACGCCGTTAGTTTTTTCTATTTTTTTTTTTATTTTTCTCTCATCTTGGTTTATCTGTCTGTAACGTGTAGCATTACTAGTTTAAATAATACTAAATATTTTTTTGTATATTTTTTTATAGTAATTTTGTTTTATATTCAATATATATTCAATACATAAAGTAATTTTCTTTTATATTCAATATTTTTATTTTTAAATTCATTGTTTCAGGGTGTGAAGGAAAAAAATGCTGTTATTAATGCGATAACGCAAAGTCTTATGCAGTGTGAAACTGCAACCAAAAGTCCGGTCTCGTCAAGTCCAGGCGCGCCACCAGTTTATCCCGTGCAAAGTCAAGTTAGTTTTGTGGTTTTTAATTCTTTTTTAGTTTCACTGTATATAGCAGGGTAGGCAAAGAGAACCTTATGTTAAGACATTTAGTTTGCAACTATAGATACCTTGCATTTTGAGTGCCGCTTTGTCTCCTTACCATAACGAGGAATGTATTTTTGATACATTTAAAGTCTTCCTACTGAAATCGATCATTAAAGTAGTAACAAAAGTATAAGAATTTAATTTAGTATTATAATAATAATGTGCGGTACAGGGCAGCATGAGTGGGGGCAGCGCACTGTACGGGTTGGTGGCGCGCGGCGAAGCGGAGGGCGCGCGTGCCCGCGCCGTCGTGGAGCAGCACCGCGCGCGCCTGCTGCAGATGCAGCGCTCGCAGCAGATGCTGGTCTCGCCCGAGGTCAGTGTGTGTTCATTACATAGCGATTTCTAAGAACTACTTTTGTTACTAAATAAATTACTAAATTTCACAAGCGGCAAACCAATTGAGACATTGTTACAAAGGTGAATAAATGAGGCAAAAAATGTTACAATATAGCAGTACACACTTTAGTAGACTTATTTTATTGTTGTATTATATACTACATAAGTGATACATCATTTTATACAACTGTATTATATGTTCCAGCTTAAATGGCAAAGACGAGGAGAACTAGTTTTATAGATCTTATCAGATTTTCAGATTTATTTTAGAACAAAGTCTCGAAAACGATAATATTATATTATTACTTATTTGTGCCTAACTTATATAACCACACTTACATTGGCTTTATAGCAACCTAATTCCCCCAACACCTTTTTACCATAGTACCTCTAGGAGTTCAGCTTCAGCCATCTGCATATGGTGAAAATCCTAACGTACGAACGAAAGGCTGTGAGACTACATTCCCCTCACCAGAGTTCCTTGGTGGCGACTGTATTTCCTATAACTTATAATGTGGGGGTCTTCAAAAACTAAAGTGAATAGTTATTTACTAGGCATGCATGTTTGTCGCATCAACGCCCATCAGGCTTAATGCGGCCTATAGCAGTATATGAAAAAAATGTTTATACCAAACATTAATATCGTTATTATACTCGTATATCAAAACAGTGCTTAATTATATAATTAAAAAACCAAACACTACAAAAATGTATATAATAAATGAATATTCTATTTTTTTACTATAAAGTAAAGTCTGCTTATTACGATATATACTTTTTTCTATTTATTTCTACATTATTGATATTACTCGACAACTAACACAAATTTGTTAAGTCAAACCTTGAAGCAAATAGTTACCTTGACGGAGCGCGATCGAAGGTTCTATAGGTTTTTTGTATGTACGGTTGCCAATATAATATGATTCACGCGCCATATTCGTGCTTCCGGTGTGTCGTCATACTTTATACTCCATTTCTAATGACAAAGTATTTTTCAGAACAGTAAATTTTTTATATTTAAATTATTTGTAAACTTTTTACAGATTGTATAAGATGGCATATTTATTAATGTTTAAAATTCTGAATGAATTATTTTAGAATACGCACATTCAAATGCTTATTTTTAAATGTGACACACAATAATTTCAGGCTGCTGAACAACCTCAAGCAGATCTTGGATCCACAATAAATGCGTTGGTTTCAGCTACGCCACCTAATGTAGCGCTTAAACGTACAGATTTTCATCATTTATACCATCATACAAGTATGTATTATTTCTAAAAAGCATTTTATAACGTGTGCTTAATATACTATAGAAAAAAAATAATTATTATTTTCTTTTTACTTTGTAGATCAAATGGGGTCAAATTATGGTACAAATAAAATGGCACCATCACAACAAAATCCAATGCTGAGTCGACAGCTTGTAAGTCAATTACTATCATTTTTATTACATTTTTAGGAATTATTTTTTTTGTATGAAAATTACATTTTGAAAGTTGAATGTTTTTTTTTATTAGTTAGATTACGTAAAATGTACATAATTTTTAAAATATTCATTATTCTAAGTAATGTCACTATAAAAAATGAATATTACACAAATTCATTAGCTAGTAAAAGTTATGGAGATTATCCGTGCAGAATGAATTAAAAAAAAGAAGAGTTTGGGAGTATTTGCTTAATATGAAATCAAATGATATCGTATTAAATTTGGAATAATATAAAATACGTCAAAATGAAACAATAAATATTTTTCTATCCTTAGAGTGGAATAACATTTTTAAAATGTTCAAAACATTTTATAAAAAATATTTTCTTGTTCAAAACATTTTATAAAAAATATTTTCATCCCTAGCGTAATTCTTTGTCTAACTAGGTTATTGATAAAAAAAAAATACAGAAATGTTAACTAAATAAAAATTTTGACGTAACTTGATAAGATCGTATAATGTATTTGTATTATCTTATAATGTATATTGTTCAGATTGCTTGGATTGGTTTCCGGCGGCAACTCGAGTAATAAATATTTTTTTATACGTTTTTCAATAAATATAAAATACAATAAATTAATGAACAGGGCGGCAACCCCAGTGGCGCAGGCACGTACGCGGCGGCGCTGCACACGCCCGTCGCGCAGCAGCCCTACCTCCGCCCGCAACGCCCCCTACACGGTATGTATGGATCATACAAAAGTCAAATGACATCTTATATATCATTTACCAGTTTATTTACTCTATATATCTACATACAGCTCAGTTTTTTCGATCTTTTATTAGAAATTTTCATGATCGTATTTTCGTATTTTGTTATTTATTATTTATTTATCATTTTTATTTTTCATTATTATGTTTAGGTATAAAATTCAAGAGATATTAATTCAATTGTATAAAAAGTAATTAAGTATAATTTTAAAAACTATTAAACAATACAAATAATAATTATTTGTTTATCTATTCTCTATTAATATAAAAATATTCTTTAAGTGTATAAGTACTATAAACATTTTTTATACTTACATATACTGCCATAGAAAATGAACGCAACCTTATGTAATTCTGTTCTTACAACTCATGTTTTATTATGAACCGATCCATTAACATGACCTATATTATGTTTGTATTGGCTGTACGAAGTTGTATTTTGGAAATTTATTTCTGAAATTATACTTCTTAAATTTACCGTAATATATTATATTTAATATTGATGTAGTTATATTACAAATCCTAGATTTGATGATTTTTTTTATGAAAATTAGTATAGTTAAGGTTTGTACGTGTTCACTGCTCCGCGTATAGAAAATTTTAATATAGGTATGAATATTTAATACTCAGTCTGATCCAAGGTTACCATGGTGCGCTTTTATGCATATATTTATTATACTAATTTTAATTTTAGGTAGACATAGATCTTTTTTAACGAAACTTATCTAAAAGTTATCATGTAAAGCATGTATATTCTGACGTTATTACTATTTCTTTAGCATGCCCCGTAGAGTATAAAATGTATATTTATTTTTAAAAATAGAACAATTTACCAACTAATTGCATGGTTACATTCGCTTCGAAGTTTAGCCATCGATATCGAAACGATAGTTAGAGTTAGTACAGTAGATACGCGTGGTATGCGAGGCCGACACGCATCGACTAGGTAGGTCTGGTACTATATGAGGAGTGTGTGGCAGTGGGCGGCTACTATGAGGAGGCGGACGCGGGCGCCTACTGCGGCGACTACGCGCGCCGCTCGCACGCGCCGCAGCCCCCGCCGCACCCGCCCCTTCCGCCCCACCCGCCGCACGACCTGCAGCGACCATGTAAGTACCGCAACACGAACACAGGGAGGAGTGATATTATGAAACTGCTGCTTTTATTTGATAGGTACAATTGTAAAATATCTATAATATATATATCTCAAATATATATCTCAAATGTGACCAGCCGTGACGCAAGTCGGGGGAGGGGTCAAAAAATCATGAAATTCATGTGACGAAATCTATGGGGGAGGGGGTCCTTACGACAAAATTTTAATATGTTTAACATCTTGTACGCTCTGATTCTTGTTACATATGTAGACGTTCTATTTGCTGTTCGAAGATCACTCGCGATGACGCAAGGTAAACGGTAGCTTGGTAGCGTAAAGCTCTTTTCGATTGTGACTCTTTCGATCGTGCATGTGTAATAATTTTCGCCATATGACAGAAATCTTCCGCTTTTATATATATAATTATTACAAGTATATAATATAGCATCGACTAAATGGCATTCCTTTATATTTACAATTGGATCAGTCTGGCTGTGACGTGTGACGTGTACACGCGCAAGTAACCGAGTGCCCCCGCAGGTAGTGGCAGCGGCGCGGCGGGTGGCGGCACATCGGAGTACGTGCGCAACGAGCTGCGCGCGGTGGTGGGCGCGCGCGCGGCCCGCCCCGACCTGCCCGCCATGCACGCGCCAGACCTCGACCCCCTGCTCACATTCGACATGCCCGCTCCCGGTTGGTACCGTATTTTATATCTTACACGTAAAAGATCACGCGTATTTTACGCAGGAACAATCAGATGCTCTATTATACTATTTATTATACATTACTCTACCCGATAATCTTGTTCTCCTCAACTGTCTTAAGTATGTGTAGGATCTTATCTCATCTTATTGTAGATTCTTCTTCTTGTTCAGTAATTCTTTTCTTCAAAGACGTCCTTCAACAAGAGAATACGTTGAGTCCATCTTGTATATCCTGAAATATTTTATAATTTTCAAGACTAATGTTCCGAAGCGCTTATTCGCCTACATTCATTTCATAAATATTTCTTGGTGTCTATAATATGATCTGACGGTAGTACTTCTTTCTCCTGCCACTGAATCTTCTTTGCCTTTATTATGGCTGGGCGTTTATCGCAATGTTCACCCTAAGTTAATGCTATCCATATAATTTTTGTCCCATCTGGCAACTTTTTACCGATATTTGACTGCTTTTGAATCTTTCTTCATTTTTTTCTTTCTAGCGTTCTTTTTTATGATTCAGTTTTAAAAAAATCTGTGCCGGATTTGATCAGATTTTAAAAAACTTTTTTTTTATTTAAAATTGTTGCTTTAAACTCAATGTATTATACTACTTTTATACGATTAATCTGTATATACTTTTATACGTGCTTTCAAAATAACAATAATTATCTGAAATACTAAGGGGCGTCCTACAATGGCACTGTTCTGTAATCATATTGAAAAACAATCTGTTAAAATGAATAGCTTTTAAATTAGCTAGCTAGCTTACCTAGTTTATAAAAACGATTTTGGTAAATTAACTATTGTTTTGTTTTACGAACATGTGGCATTCAAACAGTATATTTTCAAACATGCTTAAATTTTAACATCCTAATCAATACTCTGTAATGATTTCTGTTTTCAAAAATAGTCAAAATTCAAAAAGAGAATAGTCGTGTATTTTCGAGGTTGACTCGAAGGAGGGAGAGGGAGGGGGAGTGGTAACTTTATAAAGTAGTGAGGTGGCCTAACGTAGGTGGCGGCGCGGGCGCGGCCGGGAGTGGCCGCTGGGACGCGCCACAGAGCACTGCGGTAAGCCGGGACGCGTCACGCGACGTACCATCCACTCACTTACACTACTATCTCGGTTTACATTACTTTTGTAGAACTACATCTCTAAATATACGTACTGAGTCTGCTCCGCTGCGTGTGTTGTCGAGTCGATCGCATCGATTGATTAGAGCCTGATTGATAGAAATGTGCCAACCTTGTTCTCAGTAGATCATTGTTTACACTTGCAAAGAGGCTTAAATTGGCACGTTTCTGCAATTATTAAATAAAAGCTTATGTGATGTGATGTCCAATAATATTTCTTAGAGATATTTATAATTAAGTAATATGCATTTTGAGATATCTTATTAGATAAATTTGATTCATAAACATGATAAAGCCATCGCTTTCTAGGTTTTCCGTACTTGTGACATTTCAGCTTTTTACAAAAAAATGGGATAATTCGCATGCGCAAACGGTATTGTTTGGTG
Source organism: Heliconius melpomene rosina (assembly GCF_056956725.1). Classification (NCBI taxonomy): domain Eukaryota; kingdom Metazoa; phylum Arthropoda; class Insecta; order Lepidoptera; family Nymphalidae; genus Heliconius; species Heliconius melpomene. The sequence goes on along the minus strand of NC_140389.1, from coordinate 11,487,608 downwards.
AAGGTTTTTTTTAAAATCATGTAGTTGAACAATTTTTTTATTATTTATATTATTAGATTGCTTATTTTGGCTTTGAACATGTGTTTATAGCATACGAATTATTGCGTTTATAAAGTGCCGTATTATAAGCCAAATGATTGCATGACAATTCTTTACTTCGATGTAAATAACGGAGGCACGATCAAAATATTTCTTTTGGAACTTTACGAAAGATACAACTAACAAAATACTGAATTAAAGTTAAAGACATGGGGTGTTTTTGGTCGTTAATGGTTTTTATTTCATTTATTTTTAAATATAATATGACATGAAGTAAACTTTTATCTTTTGTTTCATTTCTGAAATAGATTTGGGAATTCAAATATTCTAATTATAGATATGAAATTTTAATTAAAAATCATATTTTATAAAAAAAATGCACTTTTATTTTTATTTCATTTATGTATTCTTATTTTGATTATTGAAAAAGTTTAATTAATTATTTCAGTGAGAGTGCTTAGAATGGAATTCTCGACAATCATTTAAAGATATGTGGAAAGTTTCAAAAAATTTTGTCGTTCTTTTTCAAAGCTAGAAACGTGTTAGTTGAAAACCGCGACAAATATCTCCTGAAAAAGAAAAAGAAAGGGAAGTCTTGAGAAAGTCGAAAACCACACCGACAAAGCCGCGAGCGGACAGTTAGTATTATGAGTAGCTGTTTCATTTAATGACGAAATTCGAGAGGTTGAATTTGTTATTTAGTTTTGTTTAGACAAACTTTTAAGAAATATATATTTTTCATAAAATATGTTTTATAGGCAGGTAGGCATAGTTTTGTATTTGCTATAAAGTATATAATAATTATAAAGTAAAGCGTAATAATATTAAACAGGTTATATTAGAATAGGGTCAATAAAATAGAAAAGAGAATAAGTCAAATAAGCTCATGTTTTGATCGAGTCCTCCTATATTTATGCAATCACATATACATACTTAAAAAAACTGTACCATGTTTAGAAATATCAACAGGTATATAAGCTTATAATCGGTTAACATAAATTACTTATGACTTGAACTTTTGTACTAAAGTTGCTTTATATTTATATAGCAGCTTTTACTCTGTCATTTGTAGTCGTGACAGTAAACCAAGTTATTTCACTCTTGATTTTATAAGAGCTTGTTGCATGAAATTCTAGAGTTAAACATTTCACAAATATAACGCAACTTTAATATATTTATTTTATAACACTCCAGAAATAAGTAAGTTGATTTTTATTTTGTTTGTATTGTAAAAAAAAATACATAAAAAGTTTATGATATAAATCGTAACAGTAACGATATTGATTCATAGAGATATGACAATACGACTTACTAGCCATCTATAAATTACATTACGATAGTCGATGAATGTCAATGGCAATGCCAATGTCACATGTTTTGGCAAAATGTGGGGAGGAGTCCTAAATTTCATGACATCACAATTTAATATTTAGAATATCTAAGTATTGAAACAATAAATTTGTGTGAACAATATTAATTTCAAAAATAAAATAACACTAAAAATGACAACACATGACAATAAAAATGCAGTGTCGCAATTTATGGATGGCTCATTATTAGGTCGTTGAATTGCATAAGTAGTGTAATAACACATGGTGTATGCGTCCACAGAGTACTACGGAGGCGGGCTCGGCGGCGGCGGGGGCGGGCGGTGATGAGGCGCCGGCGGCGGGGGCGGCGGAGGGGGAGGGGGACGCAGCGCCCGCTAAGGCCTCGCTGCTCCAGAAGCTTCTGTCGCAGTGACGCAGCCCCGTACCCCCCCGTGGATAGTGATATAGTCTCGTAGTGATAGTGATATTTTCCGATCACGAACGTTTTCGCATCGTACCTATTTTTTTAGTTCTTAGAGAACTCTGCGTAGACTTACTGGTCTACGCGTTTTCGAGGTACGGCGGGAAGCATCCTGTGAAGGAGTAAATTTTTGTGATTCGCAATATGATTGATTCGTACGCCTAGTTTTACATACGTTTGTATACAATAGAGACATACCGCGTGCAATATTGTATAGGAATATAAACACATTTTTGGCGTTGTGAACGTTATGTATTATAGTGTGAAAGTCAGATGTTACCTGTTATGACAAAGTTAAGCTGTACTGTAGTATTCGAGGGCGAGCGGAACTCACTCGGGCGCTGTACTCCGAGAGTATGGAGCCGAGTTAGTTTATATGTAAATAATGTGTTGTTAAGTTATAGCAAATGCTTTAGTGTAAATAATTTGTTAAACTATCTTTGTGTTTCTATGCTATAATATTTTTTTTTGTAATATTACAAATCGTCTATTGATTTATTAAAGTTGTTTTTAACATATACTTTAAAACGACTATTTGTTATTTTTATTTTATTTGCCTGCGAGCTCATTTCTCCATTCGTAGTTGTATAAAACTCGTAGCACGAAAAGCATACCGAGAAGTTTTTGGATTTATTTAGTTAGTTGTTATATTTCACGACAAACTATGGCACTCTACGATGCATGGATTGACCGGTGGCACCAAGTTATCTTGTTTTTTTTTCTGTCTGTACCTAGTATCTTTGACTTGATGTTCAGTTAGATTGATATACTTTACAATGCATTTTTAATATACTTTGTCACGCCTATTAAAATACTCAATATTTTTCAATGAATTAACTTCGAATTTACTTTATATAGTGCTTATATTTTCAGTTGGTCAATTATATTTGTTTGGCATTGTTATGCCTTATTATTATCATATTAGTAGTAACATTGATACTAAAGCTCAGAAATGTATACAGTCTACTCTCTCAGTCTCCATTAATGATGAATTGTAAAAGTTTCTGCATTTGACGTCATGTATAGTTTACCATTTATTTATATTGTACAAACGTACTAATGATTTCGCCTTTCGATATGCAGATAAAAATTACTAACAATTGTTTTTTTTTTTATTTCTAGCTGATATTATTAAAGTTGAAACAAAAATATTAATATGCATAATGACTTTCAAGTTAATGGTAATTAAAAAAATGTTTATATGATGTGATAATTAAAGTTTCACTCATCACAGGTGATTAATTTTCATCAAATTTTCAATTACTGTAGTGTAAAGCTAGCATTTTATAATCGATTTGAAAGTAAAGTCTTATACTTAGCATAGTGGTCACTTTTTATATAAAATATATTGAGATCATCGGCCTTGTGTAGCATATGTTAGACAACTGTCGAGTCGCGATACCATTCATTTGATACATTTTGAACTAAGACAACTATAATATAATTTAGCTTTTAGCGCCGCTAGATAGTCGATGCCCGACAACGTTTAAAGTAGATATTTCACATTGCTACATAAAACAATACTGTATTAAGCATAGCATAATATTTCATTAAATCATTATGTATGTATTATGGCTGTTTTGGGAATGTTGTCTTGAACTGTCTCCGCGTAGTTCAGTTACGTTCATCATAATTATTAGATTTAAAATTTTGTCAAATTTTATGCACGATATTGCGTGAAAGCGGTTGCGTAATTTTGCATAGTAAATGTCAACTAATACGTTGGAAAAAACAAACACAACGGCACTAACGCAACTGACGGACGGTCCGACTCGTTGTCTATTAACTATCTAAAATTGCGTCGTCCGCGATTTATATTTCTATGCCGCACAATATGTTTTATAATTAAATCTATATTAAATGTTAACATAAGATTGTGTAAGTGCGACGTGTGATCTGACAGTGAGCAAATGTTCGTCTACGTCTACAAAACATTAAATAGATCCGTTGCTGCGGGACCACGATCTCATCACGCTCAACTGTGGATTTTCCGTTGTGTCCGTTAATATTGACCACGCTGTTGCCTAATTTAATAAGACTTGGTGCACAAACACAATTCGCCGTGACACGTTTACTTTGCGTGTTTAATAAATTATATATAAATTTTCTTTCAGAATCTAAACATTCGGAGATTTGGCTATTATATAAATGTTACAAATAAAACAGTTTAGCGAATTCATCGCATGTGAAGCTACAAATAATTGGTGCCCGACAATTTGTTGCATGTTACGATATACGGCTAACAGACTAGATGTTTCTACTATGCGTTGTTTGCTTCTACGCCTGGGTTACGCGCTTGCGAAACTTTTTTGCATTGAGTCCAGTTCCAGGGTATTTCTATCGTCAGATATATCTCTCGTCCGTAATCCCTTTTAAATCAGTTTTTTTCTATGGGATACTTGCCCAAAATGCGTATTCAACGATATCTTCTTTACCAACCATAGATATAGCATGTAAATTAAATTTAAAATTGATATTGTGATTTAATAATAACCTATCTAAACGAGAACGTACAAATAATAATAGGGCGTATCCGTAATGTTATAAATAACGAAGTAAAAGCCTTTAAGAAATATATTAATATTTTTATACCCTAAAAGTCATAATCGAAGTTAAACTACTGACCAATTTCGTTAACGAATCATTGAAATAAATGTTTGGTATTGTTCATAATAGTGAGATGAAGCTTTACAATAACCAAAACACGTAGCGATATAACATTAAAGTTCATTCCATTAAGTTTGTTACGAGACGAGCCCTCGGCGGCGTCCGGCGAGTAGCGACTCCCTATATACCTGTTCCGTAAAGTACAAGTGATGGCCTTGGTAGGTACACGACAGCGATTAGTGAAGTCTGCGTAACTTATTGAAAATATTGGAAGCATATTTATTGGATTGTTAGAAGAGCATTAAATGCCGTCACACATAGTTTTTGACGTCTCGATGTGGACGAAATGTACCCAAAGAAGGCTATATTTTTTACAGTTTTATATAGTATAAAAAGTGATAGACTCGTATATAATAACACGTCCATTGCGCGAGTTGAACAATTGGTTATCCGAAAATTACTGTAACGATGCATGCGTGCCTGATATTAAAGATATAAGATATTTTTCAATACCATCTTTATGAAGAGACTATGTAATTATGTATAGGTAATAAGAGTAAGAATAAAGTACGGTTAGCATATAGCATAAATGATTCACGACTTTTGTATGGTAATCTATTGTCTCTGTTGTAATTTATTGTTGCTGTCTAAATTTTAAATGACACATCCGAGGTTTGTGTACATCGAATTCTGATGTGATTCCGGATGAATAAATCTAGTAAAAATAAAACCTATGTTTATATAATATTATAAATACAACAATATTGGGCTTTATAAAAGATAATTTCAGATATCCATAAATACAATTTTTTTAACATATTTCTGATATGGATATAAATTTGTTAATGTAATATTATGTACTAATACGTTTGAGAAAGCCTAAAACCTAAAAAGTATTGGTGAATTGTAGTCTTCCAAAGTAAAATAAATAGGACATATTTCATTTGCTTTTGGTGAGCGTAGTCATGTCCGGAAATACTGTACTTCTCAACTAAGTCATAAGTCTTTTATTATTTTACAAAAACAATCACTTGCAGTTGTTCCAATTGTATTTGTTACACCAACAAGACCAAGCTACATTTAACTAAAGCTAGTCCTACTTTCTCTGATGTTTTTATACTTTTGTCTAATATTTTTTTACATCTTCCTTATCGACCAGATTGTACCTTATGGTAACACCAATAAAACGTGATCGGTAATTAAATTTTTATCAACGAATATAATTCCTATGAAAAAAGATATACTTACATATTTTGATAAATGAAAATTAAATTGTTGAAATGGGCTTATTGAATTAAATATTACTCATATGCAATTTGTCTATATATAGTTATATTATAAGATAAATGTAACATCTTGGTGTAATGGATTTATACCTCATTTAATGTTCGTACATTAAGTCATATTTGATATTAAAAATTAAAGCTTCAAATAAATTCTTAAACGTCAAAGCAATTTAAAGTAATTTGTTTCTATTTCAAATACGGTTATAATATAATTTTATTAGGCTGCTATTCAGATATATTATTGTAAGATTATGGTAATTTCAGAACTATTAGACATTTTATGGAGTAAATCACCTAAGGATATGATAAATATTAAATAATATTCGATCAAATAATTGGAAATGTCATCGTGTATAAATGGGAATTTATGTAATGTGATCGAATTAATAAATATTTTTGCATTAATATGTATCAATTCCTCGTTACAGAATAAGTATGGCGTCAAATTAATAGGGTCCAAAGTTTCCATCCAACGTTACAGCAAATTAATATGGATTAGGTGGACTGTGTTAGGATTGTGATATGTTGAGATATATTGATAAGTCGACTTACTCTGTGGCGGGGAACTTGGAGTATAAAAATATTATTGAAAAATTTTAATCACAGAAACATTGATAGGTACGGGAATCTCTGTTTCGAAGGGAAAACATAATTAGTATGAACATTTGTACCTTTGTTTTTACAAAATTCTGTTTTGTCGATATCAAATCTTGCGTGGTAAATAATTGGTGTGATCCCTTGCTCCTCTGTAGATGTTGACTTGTGATAAATATATTTATAGTCGGATGACAGTCGCTAACACAACGAGGTAATCGCGCTCCCGTACATAAGTGATTTTATTTTTTGTATAAAATCGTGCCTCTTGTCTTGGCCTGTCGTCTGCGCACAGGGGTATTGTGTACATTTTTAGAGTTAAAATTTCTTTAAGACGATATTTCTTACGCTAATTATGTTTTTTCTATAAACGTTTAATGTGAAGGCCAACGGCAGAAAGGATTATCGCTATTGTATGCTTATTAATTCTATAGTAATAATGCGCGAGTGTCTAACACGGCGCGGTGGTACGGGTGGGAATATTTATCAGCTTTAAGAACTAAATATCTAAACCTGAGTTCCAAACGGGCTTAAACTACGTTAAACGTCGATTAGAACTAACTAGTCTTATCGTGCCGTAATCTTTTCTGCAGAGGGCCGGTAAATCTGTGTTATTAAGTTCTTCGAAATAATGTTAGGTAAGAGCTCTTTTGTGTTGCTGTGCATTTCTACGCATGTATGTATGTATGTTTAAATATTGTAAATAACTAAACATATATATTTTTACGACTAGAATACACAACCAAAGTTGTTATAAAAATATGGTTGATTTAATATTAAAATTTGATAGAGTTCGTTATGTTATGATTTAGTGGACGTTCAAAGTTCATCTGAAAATATACAATCATGTGAAAACATTGATGTCTTGTTGTAAAGCCTTTACATGACCGCCCTGATATTATTCGATACGAATTTAACGTTTAAATGTGTGAAATTCGTTTATGTTAATCCATTCAGGTATGAAATAAGTTATGATGATGATAATAGTATGGGTAGCTTACTGTTTTTTTGTTCCTAATAGCTTGCTCCTGAAGGTTTATCACAGTAATTGTCAATTAATGAAGCCGACATGTTTAATATCTTTAAGGTATTTGAACTGTAATATTTTTATCCATCGACAAAGCAGGCGTTAAGAGTACATTATTTTTAAGTTGTATTTTTTTGTACATTTTAGATTCGAAAATATAATTATATCTAAATGATGAGTAGTTTTACTTTTCCTCTCTACTGCCTCCCTCCATTATTTAATTAATACAATGATTGACACTATCTTAACTTCCTATCATTTAAATATCTAAATATTCAAACTTACACAATTATAAAATTAGTAGAATGATTGTTCTTATGAGTACAAATCAAAGATTAACTTTTCGTTAACAGATAACGTGAATGTTCTCATTTTATGGTTCGCTTATACATGTAAAAAGAATTTTTTTTTTTCATTTTGGCTGCTTTCTAGCTATACTACTTAAGTACATACTACTTAGAAAAATAAAGGGATGCCCAAACTGCAAGCAATCACATCTCAACACTAATGCAAGCAAAGCCGCCGCCGTAATTTGTCGGAAAGTGGGGAACGGAGTGCCTTAACACGAAGTTCTCTAGAAAAATTAGCATTTAAGGGTTCACAGAGGCCACGCAGGCGTTAGTACTGCGTTCAGAATTCAGTTGCGACTTGTTACTGGTAGTTATACAACTTGTAATTGTCAAAAGAACAAAAAAGAATTAAAATATATTTTAATTTTTTTTTTGCTGGAATTCAGAATGGAGTGTATATTTTTTTTGACTATATTTACATTATTTTGTGTTTTGATGTGTAATTTAACATGTTTAATTTCTAAATTACTGAGAATAATCATGTGGTATTACTGTCGGCTTAAAGGGAAGTCAAGAAGGGTATGTATATGATTTAACTTTATTAATGTTATAATAAGGTGCAACTGTAAACGCGGCAGGTTGTCTGTTCGATTCTCACTCGAGGAAATTAAATATTTAATTTTTTAATTTTCTTCATTCACTCTGATAACGAGGCAAAGCGCGGCGTTTGGTTCCGCAACTCAACACGCAATGCCTACTAATGCAGGTTTCAGCGGAAAGTAGTTGGGAACGGAACTTAATAGTAACGAAGTAACTTAGGTAAGCTAAAAAAGGATTAAAAGGGTGTTTTTATTGTTATTATTTCTTTTTAAAACAACTACTACTGTACATTTACGCGATAGTTGTGAATAAATATGTTTCTTTATATAAAGAAATTTTCCATATGAATTTGCAAATAATGTAGCAACTTGTTAATTATTTCCACAAAAGAAATAACATTGAACTATTAATATAATAGGTACGGAATGAAAGCAATTGTTATGCATATTAGACCCTCGCAATAACAATGTATCAGAGCCAGCTCTGTAAATGTGGTTTCGAATTTAATTTTAAGTCAATACTTTTCATAATAAAATACATTTAAACTCAAATTTTCCCGTCCTTCTATCTAGCAGTCTGTCAGTCTGTCAAGTCCATTTTTGTCAAGATTGCGTACAGGTAACAAGCTGAAATTAATATCAAATATCCAGGTCCAAAGTCGCTTAGAGCACAAAAAATATACGTTTAATCTACGTAATCAATACACATATCTATTATCAACGCTTCTGCTTCGTTTGTTCCACATTAAAGAAACCTATAGGAAACCTACCTACCTACCTACATGAGTTAAGTTCAACCAGGAGGTTGAACTTAACTCGTGAAATTGGTACGGAACCCTCGGTTCCGAACCCGACTCACACATTAGAATCTATATATCTTTGCTTCTTCTGTTTTTGACTATAACTAAAATATAATTCTAAGTAAATGTCAAAAAATAGCTTATGGTTGTGTTTAGCATAAATTTGACGTATGGTCTATATTTCATATTTGCGTAAATGTTAATTGAATCTTGTTAGCGAGTGCTTCAGTAAGGTAAATTAATGGACTAGGTCAATGAAAACGTACCGTAATTGCTCTAAATTCGTGTTAAATGTTTGTGTGCTGGTACTATTAATGAGAAAAATATCTCTAGTAAGAAAATTTACACACAGGTACATTTATGTACCTACCTACATTGAGATATGTACAAACACGCATTTGTTTACAAAGGTATAGGTGCACGCTAATTTATTATTTAAATTTTTAAGTAGGTGATATATTTTAATATACCTATTATAATATTTCAGTATTTTTTTATCTTTTTCTATTTTTATTATTCACGTAAGTACCAAATATGAGATAGTATCAGCGAAACTAGTCACGACAAAATTAAGTGGACAACAATATAGACGGACAATAATATTTTTTTAAGGGTGTCGTTTTATTTTTTGTATATTATAAGAGTAAAATAATATTTATGAAATAACTTTTGAATTAAAAATATTTTATCTATTACTACAATTAACAATACAAATTGGTATATGTTTTTGTGTCGTAACGAAATTTAAAACTGGAAACGTAAAAGTAGTAAATAAATGTATGAATGAAAATGGATATCAGCTATTGCAGAACTCGGTTAGACGAGCAATTGATGCGTCCGTATTCCATCGCGAAGTCCCAAGTGAAGACCGGGAGTGCTCGCAGCTCGGGTTCCTTTATGTAATTCATATAAACACTACAACGCCTGCCGCCTGGAGCGCGGCGCTTCCCGACCTAGTCCCAAGTCGTGCGGCTCGCTGGTCGCACGCATGCGTATCCCCAATCCTGTTGCACGCACCTACATAATTATATTCGGGCCATGTATTGCAAATAAATATCAGAACAGAAATTAAAATATAACTATAAAATAATATCAGCCTCACCCAAAGTTTTTACTTGATCCTATTTTTTAATTTTATGAGGAACACAGTGAAGTTCACCGGTTTTGAAATATGCCCTGGACTTGCCCATGGTCCCGGGATCGTCAGCACCCACCGGTGATCAGTATAGTTCCTCAATTTAAATATCAGGTTAGTTTACAAGTAAATATAAAAAATATATATTATTTTTCTTATGTCCTTAAAATATAAATCATGAATCAAAATACTTTTTATCTTATAAATTGTAGTGTACTAACTAGTACTAGATTGTTTGTGTAAGTAAATTTTAAAATGTTTGTAACAGTTACGTAGTGCTTTGGAGCTACTATATGCATAGTTTAATTAGTAAACTGCTTTACGGAACTAATATATGATAAAACATAATTTCGTATAATATTAAAATAATACCTCGTAGTTTTGAATATTGCATATACCTATATGCATATTGTAGGAAATATCGTTGTAGGTATACTAATGTAAGAGTTTGTTTGGTTGAGTTAAAAAAATATATATGTATAAGGAAACAAAACAAAGGAAAAAAATATTTATTTTTATTTGTGTAACACTTATCTTACTTATTTCTGAAATTGGAATAGTCTAGGAAAATGTATTACAGTAGATCAGCTGTATGCACCTCAGTCGTAACGCGGCGGGGCTCCCGAGTGGCCGTATTCATACAATATATAATCTACTACGCGGTAATTTCTCCTGTAAACAAGCTACAGTATTAGCGAATTGTTCAAAAATGACTACATAAATAACTATCTGCAATTTAAAATTGAATAAATCCATATTTATTATTAATAGTGGACGGAGAAAATGAAGGGCAGATATTAGATTATTTTTCTTTTTCGAAAATGAATAAAAATGCCTTGGAATTGTTTTTGGGGATACCAGTCACCACCACCAACTTGCCGTGTTTCAGGACCACTGAACCTTATAAATCAGGTATAAAATTTATAGTACCTTTAAAGAAAATAAGGATTATGTAAATCGTAATTAAATGAACTATCTTTCTTTATTTCCCATTTTTCAATAAGTAACTACGTCATATCTTTTGTATAGTAATTTATTCAATATATTCAGTTATAAAGGAGCATGAAGATATTACAATACAGGTAATATTGTATTGTACTGTATTTAAATTTTACATGTTTATTTTTTTGTGATATATTTTATAAGTAACTAGCGGACGCGCGCCGCTTCGCTTGCTTTTTTAGGGGTGAATTCTAATAAATCATGAAACATGTATTCAATGTAATATTTTTAAGAGTCTAAATTTCAAATTTTATAAATATCGGTGCTGATTTAATTTTTTTTCCATACAAACTTTCAATCCCTATTTCACCCCTTTAGTGTTATAATTTTTCAAAATCCCTTCTTAGTGGATGTCCAGATTACAAAAGTAAATATCTATCCAAATTTCAAGTTTCTAGGCACAGCGGTTACGGCTGTGCGTGCGTCTTACCTCAGTCAGGACAAGTCCTTTTATATATATAGATTATTTAAAAATGTAAAAACTACAATTTTCTTTATAAAAATTAAAACAAATTATGTTTTATATCTAATCTTTTATAAATTATACAGGGGTATTGTATACATTTGTAATACATATTTATTATGTATAAAGACTAAACGTATTTATTTAAATTTCAACGTAGGTAGAGTCTGTTGCTTGATGAGACAACTGATAAAGCTATAAATGTATGTAAATAATAAAATTGTGATTCTAAAGTAAATAAAATGAAGTACGTATAATATAAATTCTGTTACATATATCTTTGAGGTGGAACCCGCAGCCTTAGTAGTCGAACTCGCTAACCACAAGACTAACAGGCTGATCCAGTTCAATATAAACCGTATAAGAGCTACTAATATTGTAAGAAGGAAAATGCTAAAAAATAATTACTTACTTTTGATAGAGGAATTTTCTAAAGGACTTTAATTCAAGAAGTTTTAAGTATAATTGATATTTACTTAATCTACTATAAACTAGAAATTTAGTGCATCCCAGTTCCCATACGGACTCTCGTATTAAACTTAAATGAAGACAATGAGACATAATTGATCTTCAACATCGGTGAACATTCCTTTAATTTATTGGACAGTAATTTTTAGATTATGCTTATCTTAGCTTTTTATAATTTACCTTTATGGAGTATTTTAGAAATACCACTTTCTACTAATATTAAAAATGTGAAAGTTTCTTCTAATTTCACGCAAACTGAAACTTTATAGTAATACATTTTATACGTCAGAATAACACATAGGCTATGATAACAATGAAATCAAGCGGGCGAAGCCGTGTTTGGGCCGCAAGTTGTTATATATAAAATACAAGCTTATTTTAAACTCTATGCGCTTCATAATTTACGCTATCTAGGTAATTATATTTTCCGAACGCATTGATGACCTTCATGAGCACTTTAATAGAGACGGTTGCTTTAAAAATATGTAATTAGTGCACTCGTGATGTTACCTTATGCATTCAAAAATATGCAGCGATAAAGGTAGAGCTGACTTTATATACATTTGAACGATTAACATATTAAATTAAAGTTATAAATATTAATTACGTATCTATGTAAAATTTTATATATTTTTTGTAATGGGATGTATGTGGTGTAAATGTACCGTAGGTATATAAATTGAAATTAAAGTCCCCAGTAATTAATTTTATTTTGTTTACACATTTACCTTGTTTTTGATTAAAAACGATCTAAGTATAATATGCAGTTTAAAAATTGTATATACGAGTAGATATTTCTTTATTTCACATTATTTAAAAATTATTCTATTTAAAGTCTATTCTGGGTATCCATTTATGTATGACGTTTTAGTTAAGTATCTATTACTAGGTACTTTCAAATTAGTCAATGAAATTATCCTTCGCCTTAGTATCTCGTTTTTATACTATTTAAAGAAAAATGAAAGCTTGTGCAATATTCCATTAATTCAAGTTAAAGTACGTGTTTCTTTAAAACAGCGATAAAATTCTAGAAAGACGCCATTGCAATCTTTCTGAGTAAATTTGCAAGTGCTGTGGCAGCGACTTTAAGACGAAATTGTGTACGTATATGCCATGTAATTAACATGTACATATTTTAAAGTTTTAACAATACTTTGAATTTAATTTTATTACTAAATTATATGACAATATTACTGTTGACATTGAATTTTATTACCAATTAACGGATTTATATATGTAGATAATATTTATAGCTATTGATAAGCAGGATTCTTTTACGTCTTTAAGTTTACTATAACATAAATAAATTTAAAAAATTGGCAATTTCAAACAATCGTACAAGAAAATAAATAGTAACAGTTGAATATGTGTATTATAGACGCACTAATATAGTTGTTTTGTTTTTATCATTAGTGTGCCTTGGCAAGTAGAGTTAACGGTAGAATGCTAATGCGGTGAATGGTGATGCGAGTTCGAAGCACTGTCATATATGCGCACGGAGGCCTAAGATTTTCAAATAGTTGCGCAAGAACAAGTGCACCGCCCACGGGACGGCGCCTCCGCCTCCGCCTCAAACGGCGACAAGTTCACTGTCACCCAATAGACATTGTACTGTTATTGATAATTTATCGTGAAATTTATGCAATTTCCTTAACCTCCATCATTCGTATTGCTTTTCGTTTATAATAGTCTTGTAAATTAGCTTGAATGTAAATTTGTTGCCATTGTTGTTCATTATTTTCGTCAAAAGAGCTATTGTACGCCAATCGTACCGTTATTATTTGGTATGCACATTACACGTGTTGAAATTTAAAGGTAATGTGCGGTTTGGAAGTGATATTTTTTTTTTAATTTATGATGTATCCCGCAAGTAGAAGGATAGATAGAGGGAGTTTAGTGTTAAAACACTCCGCTCACCACTTTCCACCGAATTCTGGAGGCATTGCGTGTTGAGTGGCGGAACTCAACGTCGCGCTTTGCCTCGACACCAGAGCGAAGAAATGAAAATATATAAATATTTATATTCTTCGAGTGGGAATCGAACTCCCTATCTGTCGCGTTTACAATCACACGCCCTGGTGCCCCAGGTGTGCCCCTTCGCCAAGACTGGCATCACACCTTATTTGAATTCAACATATTACAATAGCTACGGACAATGCACTACTAGTCTCAGTAATTGTTTATCTTTGCGATATATATGCGTATATTTATAATGAAAAGTAAATGTATACTATACATATTATAGATACATATATAAAATAGAATATGTTTGTCTCGAGCCTAAGAAGCGTGCGCTACGGACAAAAGGCCTTTCAGCGAGCGGCTCTTTTGACATGTCCATGTAATTAGCTAATACACATGTTGGGTTGCATTGTTCTCGTTTAGATATAATATAGTTATATGTGTGATATTTTAATAGGTACTGTTAGTTATTTATATAAAATTAAAGCAATGTATAATATATTTAATACAATGGGTAAGGTATTTAAAAAACTGTTTGCATTTATTATTTACTAGCGGACGCGCGCAGCTTCGCTTGCGTATTTAAGGGGAATTCTAATATCCCAGGAAACATGTGTTCAATGAAATATTTTTAAGAGTCTAAATTTCAAATTTTATAAAAATCAGTGGCGATTTAAAGATTTTTCCATACAAACTTTCAGCCCTTTATTTGCACCCTTCGGCGGTGAATTCTAGAAACCCATGAAACACATGTTCAATTAAATTTTTTTAAGAGTTTAAATATCAAATTTTATAAAAATCAGTGGCGATTTAAAAAATTTTCCATACAAACTTTCAACCCCTTATTTGCACCCTTAGGGGGAGAATTCTAGAAAACGATGAAACACGTGTTCAATTAAATACTTTTAAAAATCTAAATTTCAAATTTTATAAAAATCGGTGCCGATTTAAAATTTTTTCCATACTAACTTTGAACCCCTATTTCACCCCTTTAGGGTTAAAATTTTCCAAAATCCCTTCTTAGTGGATGTCCAGATTACGAAAGTAAACATCTGTCCAAATTTCACGTTTCTTCCATCAGCGGTTACGGCTGTGCCTGCGTCTTACCTCAGTCAGTGAGGACAAGTCCTTTTATATACAGGGTGAGTCATATTGAACTTTCCGGTTTTGGAAGGACGTTGCACGAAGAAGGGAAGGAGTAGAAGGGTGGGGATGGTGTCATTAGACGCGCCATGACATGCAGTTTTAGTGTGAGCAATGGCTTGGTCGGGACAACATCGTGCGTTCGTAGTTGAAGAGTTTATTAAAAATGGCGGCTCCGTGATCACAACACAGCGTGCGTTCCGTTTACATTTTGCTATTGGTCGACGTGATCCCATTCCCACTGGACCAACAATCAGAAATTGGGTATCAAATTTTAGAGCAACATCATCAGCATTAAAAACAAGACCACAAGGCCGAATTAGGACGTCAACGTCAGCGGAAAACGTGGATAGAAGGCGGGCTTCAATTCAACAATCCCCTCGGCGTTCTGTTCGGAAACATGCCGCTTCACTAGGATTATCTTTCAGTAGTGTCCGCAGAATACTGCATAGAGACCTTAAATTTCACCCATACAAGATTCAGGTAGTGCAAGAATTAACAGTTAGAGACTTAGACACACGAACAAATTTATGCCGCGACATTCAGCAGATCCCCCGCACTGCTGTTTTGATCTTCAGTGATGAGGCACATTTTCACCTCGCCGGAACTGTCAACAAACAGAATTTTCGATACTGGGCTGAGAATAACCCACGAAACCTACACGAACGACCACTTCACAGCCCTCGAGTGACAGTGTGGTGCTATTCCGCTGAATATGACTCGACGAGTAATGGACAACTTCCGGGAAAGGCTTCAGCAGTGTGTGGTCAATGGAGGTAGACATTTACAGGATATCATTTTTAAAACCAACTAAATTAAAACTGCATGTTATGTGCTTTCAAACAATAAAATAATTTTTACTGCATGTCGCTTTGTTTTTAATACACACCTTATTGAAATCGGAAAGTTCAATATGACTCACCCTGTATATTTATTATTTATTATAAAATAAGTATTCGTTTTATTTTATGATGTTTTTTTAAGCACGATAAGTTTTTACTGTTGTATAATGAAATATTTATTTTATTTATATTATTTTACTTGAAATAATAGAAGCATTTAACAAAATAATTGACAAAAATATAACCAAAACCATATAAGTCTATAGTATAAACAAATTATCAAGTTCAAAGAATGTCATGCTCTCAAAACGTAAACTTATACCTTCTACTTACATATTGCCTTTTATTATGAACATTCTATTGATAACAACCATAGTGGGTATTTTAAGCAACTTGTCGGGCTCTTTTAAAGGCTACACTGAATGATTTACGATACATTCCTTAGGAGTAGGCCTTCTAATTTAACCACTGCTCTTCCATCGGCTATAAGAACAGGATTAATCCTCACTCTTGATGACAGGCAAATCTCTTTGTCACATTACTTAAGTATTGTTTGTATTCTTTGAAGCGTTGAAGCTAAACGTTTTAGGCACGTATTAGTCATCGACTTATAAAAGCAGTTTGAATTACGTTTTTGTAGCAATCTGAAGGTTTAATTGTGTTTTATTTGTATCCCATAATGAAATAATGTTTAATTAAAAAAAAATCAGCTTCACGCTGTATCCCGCACACGGCAGGGTAGGCAGAGGGAACCTAGTGTTAAAACACTTCGTTCCCCATTTTCTGTCAAATTCCGGAGGCATAGCGTGTTGAGTGGCAGAACTAAACGCCGAATCAGAATTTTTAATTTATTAGTTAAATTGCAATGTAGAAAATTGTATAAACTATATATTTAAAAAATAAGAGCACAATATGTACCTACCTGCGTGTAAATACATACGTTGCATAGATTTTTTTGTACATTATTAATTTTACTATATTAAAAATAAATAAAATGAATGAATACGTATTACATCTCGATCTAATTTGATAATATTATTGCAACAGGATGTTGCGCAATACAGGAACTGCCTAAAGTGAGTGAAGTGTTGACCGGAAGTGAGAAGGGGCACCGGGCAACTCGCAGGTACTTAACGAGGCCTCTAATGAACAGATCAGGAACGTCTCTGGGCTTCGTTATGATTACTGTTCAAGTACTTAAGAACGGACGTATTTACCGACTGGTCAATTTGCTACTTACATGCGTTCAAAGGAGCCGTTTCATCTTAAATACATATTTATATTCTTATGAAACTATCAAATATACAATTATTTTAATGTCGACATGCAATTAATATCTTGTATAGAATTACATGTATGTATAAAATTTCGGTAATGAAATATTAACTCTAACATAAGGTCTTTGAAAAAAATGTAACGCATCGCGAAACATGCTTAGCAGCTGTCAACCCGTAGTTTGTTGTTAAAAAAATTAAAATAGCTACGTCTGCGTATACCTAACTGCAACGTTAAATTTTTGTTTGTATACAGAATTGAAATTGATTAATTTTACCGATCAAATTCAATTCGTATGGACGTCATAAAATTAAATTTGTTTCTATGGTTCATGAATGGTTCATGAACAGAAGACTAAAAATAGCCGCGACCACCTGGTGCTTGAGCTCCTAACTTTAGAGTGCAGCAACATAATTTATGAGACTTAAACTCGACACAATGTAACCGCAAAATAACCCTTGACTAGTTTTTCTAGTGAACAAATCGTTCCCGCGTGGAGAAGTCAAGAGCGACACAAAGAGTGGTCGCTTTGAAAGGGGAACATTACACGCATTGTAATTTTTTAATAAAACATATTAGAAATATCATTTAAATCACGCAATGCTTGACGTAAATAAATAATAAATATTGCTTCTTTTGTATGGTTATTCTAACTATTTACAAAAACCCTATCGTATGTTCAATGTTGTTATTTAATTGTATCCAACTGAGTTAATTCATGGCAGTTAAATTAAAAAATAAATAAAAGTAAAGTGAGTTGTAGATTATAATTTATTATGAAAAATATATATTGTTAAGGTCCCGTAACTTAAAAGGTTAAAATGTAACCCTTATAGAATGACTTTGTTGTCTGTCTGTCAAGAACGTTTTTCTCAAGATCGCGTGAAGTTATCAAGCTAAAATTAATATTAAATATTCAAATATAAGGTCCCTTGGAGAGCAGGAAAAGTTAAACTTCGAAGTCAATGCAATCAAAAGATACGAGCATTTCTGCAACGATTTGCTGCACTTTGTTTGAAATTTGCTACCTAATCAAAACCATAGGGTACCTCCCGTAAACCTGCAATAATGAAATTTGGCAAACTTATTTTTTTAACTATTGTTTAACATTTTTAACATTAAGTTTCTTAATAAGTATTTTACCCTGTACTGACCGGCGTTTTTATAATAGTTCTTAAATTTTATTCAAGTTGCAAGTGTTAATGGCATAATTCCTGAATTTCCAAGCGAGCTACTTGGGAGGTCCGTTAGATATCTATCCCATTTTCCATATGATTTAAGCTTACTGAATAGTCTTTGAGATTATATCTTTCCATTTAGTTACATTGACAGAGACAAAGTCCATCTCGGCTGTTGGTAACTAAAATAAAAAGATGAAAGCTCTTTGTTACTGTACGCTTATTACATTACAACATTATATAATGCACCTAATTTGAACTACATTTACAGATTCATTTACACCGTAAATACGTACATAATTGAAAAAAAAAACAATATTTACATAGATACTTTTTATAATTATTAATTATCATAACAATAATTACGAATGAGATATTGAATAAAGAAATCTTTCTTATGTTAGTATAGAGCGTATTTTTTTAATTTTCATGCATATGTATGACATAGCAAAAATGTTTTGCATCTGCTAAATATCTATAGGAAAAAAGAGCACCCAATAATATTGCGAGAACAGATCTTTATTTATCGTCCAAACCTCGTGCGTAATGTAATAGGACCCAATGAAATAAGAAATAAGGATATCTTAAACAAAAATCTTAATCCAAGTATGACCTGAAGCCCTGACTATCACGTGTCTATCACATCAACTGCGCCAATACAGTTATCGTCCTCGTGTCATGTCACTCGTCCGACAGCCACAGCTGCTGACACCATACCAATTAAGTTATCATCGCTATACATAAATAAAGAATACACTATTACAATATAAATACATACAATGTTTTCTTAAATAAATAAATATTATAAATAAAACAATTATAAGATGTTGACGAACTTAGTTATATTTAATTACTTTCATAAATTCTAGAAGTCATATAAAAAAGATTACTTTGAAAATATTTCGTTATCTATGTATGTACATTGTACATAATAGAAATATAAAATAGATTTTTTTCTTATTTTAAAAACAAATGCTGTCATTATACGTTGGATTCTTGTAATGTTTATTTCAAAATCGTTAATAATGTTTAACGTTACTATATCTTAAACATAACTAAAATTATAAAATATTAGATCAATTCTTTGTGTGTTATTTTACTTTATAGCATTTTTTTCAGTGCCAAAAAAATCGATAGTAATCCTTTTCTCGTTTCTCACATTTCGCCTACGACTTATTAAAAAACTTCACGTCATATATAGCAAAATCTAAATATAGAATACTCAAATATATTATACCTGTAACAAATTGTTACTACGTTTTATTATAGCAACATAAAACCTCTTATCGTAACGAATGTAATTGTTCGCATAAATTAGAATTAATTATTAAGTGCGATTAGTTTGCAAATTTAAAAGAACACCAAAGACTTAACACTTGAGTGGATAGGTGTTAAGGGGGGCATTACGAAACAAAATATTTTATTATAATAGAGTCAATCCGATTAGCTCTAGCTACCTCTTAAGAGTCCCTTAACATTCCTTCTTGTTTTTATAAAAGACAATATCATTTAACATGCCTCTTTTGTTTTATATTTTATTTTGTCTATAATTTTTGTTTGGAAATAAAATAAATATAATAAAATAGTAATAGTAAATTAATTTAACTGGTTGTATATTACATATTTTATGTACATACATAATTTTCACTTCAGAAAACTCAGAAATGATCTTTCTCATTAAAATAAATACTCGAATAAGAGTTGTATACATATACTCGTGTCTTTACGGTTACGGTTATGACAAACGCGAAAATGATACATTTAGGTAAAACAATAGAAGGTTGCTCACGGATGGTTTGCGGTGGCCCTTACCTTTGCATATAAAAATCGTTGGCCCTAGATCCAGATTTATAAATAATATAATAAATAAAAACAACAACTACAAACCTACCAACATTTATTGATTTATTTATTTTTAATTAAACATGTTTTTTTTTTAGTATATGTCCTTATCATCATTACTTTGAATATTAAAACATAGGATATTATTTTCCAATATCATCATACTTTTAGTATGTATAAGTACTTATATGACAAATTTAATATTATCAAATGAGATTTACATATCGTTATAATAGGTCTAGGTGGAAATAAATAGAATGGCAAAGCAATCATTTTTAATTTCGTGTAAATATATTTTATTATAATAAAATTCCTCATATTTTAAAGTGATTTATCTACAAAATTGCGTAAAGCATTAGAGTACGCCATGTACAGAAGGCGTCACTGTAAAATTACAACACTAAACAAACATCTCTACGTACTTACCTAAGATAGGTATGTACTGGCTTTGTGCTCATTCTTTCAAGAAACAGTTAAAGTTACATATAACTTTATAAATTAATAGTAACTATCTCATATAAAATTTTTTAACTATCAAAAATTCTTCATATGCTATTGACAATTGGTGCTTATTAAGTTTGAACTTGTCTTTCACTCTGCGTATAGGGGCCGAATATAACTATTCAAGATTTAATTTAATTGAAACACGCCGTGAAATGCAAGTCTTAACGAAGATTAATAGATTTTTGATTAAAACTTTTGTCGTTAACTAGTGTCGGTATATTTTAAAATTCCAAACATAACAAATCAACGATGTTGAGGTG
Source organism: Heliconius melpomene rosina (assembly GCF_056956725.1). Classification (NCBI taxonomy): domain Eukaryota; kingdom Metazoa; phylum Arthropoda; class Insecta; order Lepidoptera; family Nymphalidae; genus Heliconius; species Heliconius melpomene. The sequence continues at coordinate 11,466,501 of NC_140389.1, read as the reverse complement.
CACAAAGTTAAAAACTTAAAGTTAATCTAATTTAATGGTTTAGCTCATTAACCATGAAACAAACGTAACTATTATTAATTGTTTTCATTTTTAATATTACGGTTTATAAACTATAGAACACAACAGGGTAGACAGAAGGAATCTAGTGTTAAGACACTCCGTTCCCCACTTTCTGCTGAATTCTGGAGGCCTTGTGTGTTGAGTGACAGAACTCAACGCCGCGCTTTGCCTCGACACCAGAGCGAAGAAATGTAAATAAATATTTCACTTCCTCGAGTGAGGATCGAACGCACAACCGCCGCGTTACAGTCACGCCCTTGTGTCGCTGCGCCACGACTACCTGACAATATTGTTTGTTGTCTTATTACATTCTTAGTATTAGTATATTTAGACTGTCAAATTAAATATAATATTTGAATTTCAGTTTCATGATTCAATTTCAAAAGAACTACACAAGCATTTACTAAAAATACTTGCCCAAGTTATTATTTCGCAAGCAGATGTGTTCCAACATCTGTATCAACAGCTGCCAAAGTTTGATTACATTTCCAGTAAAGTGTATATTACATGTAAAGAATAAATTTAACAATAATAAGTTGCAGAAGGCAGTGTTACTTAAGACGGGGCGTATTGTGCGGAGGTTCCTCTCTCTGGAGCCCTAGCCACCTATGGCTTGGACCCTTGTCCCGCCCTCGGAAGAGTGGTTTTTTTATATTTTTAAATGTATTTTTTTATAATAATTTATATTTAAAAATGTAAAATTGATTCACTAATTTAATAAAAGTACATTCTGTTATAAGTTTTCATTTTCAGTTTGTCATTTCTCATTCGGGTCGTTCCTAATCGTTCTTTTAACAAAGTGTGTCCGCCATACGATTTAAATCTAATGTCTTTGCATATTGAGACATCCTTTATTACCCCACGAAATTGGCTTTCACTGCGCCGTATACGGGTGGAATTCATGTCTGTACTCGGTACTGGCACATGACAACGGAAGATATGTGTAGACTTCCTCCATTATGCCAACAGTTTTTGCGGAGCCCCTATTCACTCTTCCATATAAGCTCGAATAAAATATTTTTAAACTGTATATATAGTGCTTGCCATTTTAGATGATTGAAGGTTTTTTTTTAATCTATAGATAGTCCGTTTTATTAATGTTGAAAATTTTATGTTTTTTAATATTAAGAACAATCTTGAGTTACCTTATAAGTATGTACCTATATTAAATATATAATAAGATGGCATAAAACTACTGGAAGTTAGTCGTAGCGCAGGTTGGGTTTGAATCCCCTTTCGAGGAAATGAAATATTTAATATTTTCATTTTTTCGCTCTGGCAAAGTCTGAAATTAAGTTGTGCCTATCAACACACAATGACTCCAGAATTCGGCGGAATTCTGGCGGGCAGAATGGAAAAGGGGCGGGGCAACGGAGTGTCCTAACACTAAGTTCCCTCTGCCTATTCTTCTGTGTGCGGGATACAGCGTGAACTAAAAAAGAAAAGAATAAAACTATATAGAGTTTATTATAATTATGAAATTATTATTAGTAGATATGGTTTCTATATATCAATATCGAAATGGCACCCATCGTGACCTCTGTCATTTATTTTATTATCGGAATTTCTAAGAATGGTTCTTTTGATTCCTTTATGAACTTACTGTTTGTGCATTTGTTGTTTTATTTGTACAATAATACAGTAGTTATTTTGTTTGTACTATAGATACATTATATAATTAGTTTTACGATGCAATTTTATAATTATATACGTGACATGAGGGTCACAACTCACATGCACGAATCGTATTGCATTAATAGGTTGCAGCACGCATCTACTATTTGGTACTGTTGTTTGGAATTACTAATATTTCGATGTGGTTTCATATAATTTTGTATTTACTTAGTTTTTACAAGAATAATATCCAAAGTTGAATTAATATTATCTTTCTTTTTCACTTTACATAATAGGAATTTTGTAATAAAGTAAAACATTTTGCGTAGCAAGTAAGGAAACTTTGTATAACATTCTCCATATTTATTAATATCTGATTAAAACTAACACTAATTACTTTCAAGCTAAAATAACATATTGAGTTTTTCCATATGTATAAATTATTATCGTATATAAGAAATGTATAAATTATAGATTACAATTATGGAGCACACCATAGTAAAATCATGTAGTGCGTCCTAATTAAACTAACAAAAATTTTAAATTAAAGAAATCCCGGAACCAACCAAAAAATAACATTACCTTCTTGCCAAAGTACTTATAGCTCTTAAACTGCTAATATGATTTTCATAAAACATACTCGTAATTAAGAAACAAAGCAATGAACAAGACTTTCGTTAAAAAAAATCTGCACTTAAATCAGTTTATTCTTTTAGGAGCTATGGTGCCACAGACAGACAGATACCTCTTTTTTCTTTTTTTCTACACCAAATACTTTAGTAGATAAAGTTTAAGCATCACCAACTATTTATTCCAAGTATAATACATTATGCATGTAAAGGAAAGTATTGGACATTTGCAAATGATTGTCTATTCAAGTGACGGGCAACTGCGCTGTACTTACTTTCAAGCACAACGTTATTTATGGTCAAGGGGAAACATTAATTGAAAGCAGCAATTAAGATTTCTGACGAGAGTTACAGCCCATTGTTATCTTTTAACTAAAAGTCATTGAAATTTCTGTTAAAATTACTAAATTTTCCAACCGATTAACAAATCTAATTCTCCCAACTCTCTACATAAGTACTGGAAAGGTTTTTATTTATTATCTTATTTTTCCAGTAATAAAAATGTATAGGATAGACCTTATGGAAATATCCATTGATATAAGTTACGCAATAAATAGTCAGGCTGTGGTTTACATTGTAAACAGTGTTATAGTAGCATCGAACTGGTACATCATGCATTGCATTCACGCACTCTTGTGGATTAATTTGTATTGAATATGTTACTGGGAATCGTACACGAGTGTAATATGACTAGGTGTAGATAGATACTGTGCGTGAGACAATTTTTATTTGGCTTCCACAGAAACCTTTAATATAAAGCTCCTCACGTCTCATCACAAACACCTTTAGAAATTGCCGCTCCGGGGTCACTCGATTGTTCCTAAAATTCCATATTTTTTTATAAAGAAATTAAGTCTGATTTGTAATTTTAAGTCACGTAGAAGCGGATTCCATCAAAAGAGCTCGTACGAGCTTACGAAAGTGCAACAGCTTGAATCTACTGCTTGATAAGGAAAAGTGGATCACTAAAATAGAATAATTATGTCATCGCTTATCAGAGAGGCATTATTTCACCCAAATTAGATAAAATCGCAGTAATTGAGCAACTGAAGCTTTATGTTAAAGTTGTTTCTTTATAAGTTAAGTTACACAACCAATAAACGAATACATACCTAATACTTAATGATAAACGCTTTGTTAGTGCTTATAATATATAATCAGATTGAATTGTTAACATTTTTTATCTTTTACTGTATGTAGTTCTGATATAATTTGGTTTATTTTATAATAAAATATATTATAAAATAATTGAGAATACTTTAGTCAGTAACGGAGGATTCCGACACTAAACGTAGTTTCTGTTTGTGCGAGTTTTGTGGGTTCCAGTTCCATTAGGAACATTAGTTATCTATATATATAAAAGGACTTGTCCTCACTGACTGAGGTAAGACGCACGCACAGCCGTAACCGCTCATGGTAGAAACGTTAAATTTGGACAAAAGTTTACTTTCGTAATCTGGACATCCACTAAGAAGGGATTTTGAAAAATTTTAACCCTAAAGGGGTGAAATAGGGGTTCAAAGTTTATATGGAAAAAAAATTAAATCGGCACCGATTTTTATAAAATTTGAAATTTAGATTTTTAAAAGTATTTAATTGAACACGTGTTTCATCGTTTTCTAGAATTCTCCCCCTAATGGTGTAAATAAGGGGTTGAAAGTTTGTATGGAAAAATCTTTAAATCGCCACTGATATTTATAAATTTTGAAATTTAGACTCATAAAAATATTTCATTGAACATATGTTTCATTCACCCCTAAATAAGCGAGCGAAGCTGCGCGCGTCCGCTAGTATTGAGATAAGTGTTTCCCACGTCCAATTTGTTTGGTGTTATGTTCAGCCCTTTAGCGAGCTTTAATTCTAAAATAGAACAAAAACGAAAAGCAGAGACTTTCCTACTAGGTTTTCTGATTCTAGCTTATAAAACGTAGATATGTATATATATCAGTAAGAGAATGATAACAACGTGTACTATAACAAAACAATGGAGTTTAATATCAAAGAGCACCGCTTCACTTTTCACTGTAGAGTTGTTCCTTAATCAAAAAAGTCGTTTTGAATTGTTACCACTAGACAGTAATAAATAGTACATCAAGTTAAATAGTCTAAATTAATTAATATATAACCTTATTTGATCACAACGAAGCGAAAATATAGTAAACATTTAGTTTTCACTCAAATAGAGATATTGATATTGAATTGCTAATTATAATTTATTTATGTAGACAAAATAAATATAATATCAGCATTGTTTCAATATTAGGTATATAGGATTTGAAGCCACTATAATGAAATTAGATATGTAGTTACTTTTAATAAATTAATAAATGCATTAAAATGTGTATTTGTATGTACATATGTATACTAGATGCATCGATGAATCAAAGCATCAGGAACAGCTGTTCGTTGAAATTTGATTCAATCAGCTAATGGGGCGTGTGCGCCGGGCGACTGGTTCACGTCTCAATGTGTCCCTATAGTATCTGTATGGCTACCGTGCTTTTTTGTCGACTTCTTCATGGCACGGGTGTCGGCCTGCGCTCAATAAATACCAGGCAGGTGATAGAAATCGAAAATTATGTGCAGTATGCATTCTATTCCATATACAATTTGTTAACCTTACAACTAAGCCAAAGAGAAGGTTAAAAAAAGCTTTTTGTTGTGCTCGTAACTGTTTGTCACTTATACTTACAAATTAAGTAAAATAATTAACACAGTTCTTATATAATATACTTTATTTTAATTTTACTGTATTTCAATAAGAAAATATTATATAATATGTATCTATTTAAAGTATAGCAGCATGATGAGATATGGTATGTTAAATTCGGAATCAATGTACAGTATTCGTATCATCTGGACCGCAAATGGCACCGTTATCGTCGGCGCCGGCGCCTGTGCTGTGCTGTGACGTCATTGCACTATAATTGGAAGCATGAGAGCACTGGAAGCTCTCATGCTCTAAGACAAAGCCTTTGGTCTGCTGCAGGCACTTCGCGTGACTAATCTGCACATATTGCACGCCATGATGCCACAACACAGGCCTACGTTACATTTATGAAGAGTGATTTCTCATATGTAGGTACAAGTTATATTTGATTTGCAGATGTTGGTTGGTCAGTATTTGCTATAGAATGTAAGACTTACTCGTACTTGTTTACATTATATTGATCATGATTCATGCTACGATACTTATTATAAAATGTACCAATTTATTTAAAATATCGTTCATACATAGTCCTCTTTAAATTTATCACCTGTTTATTGTTTCGTGAACAATTAAAGGATCTTAATTTTTTTGAGTTATGTGAACATCCGGTTTTACTTTTGTATAAACTTTAAAGATTTAAAAGTGTTACGTTAAATAATAAAATAAATAATATTATTCTATGGAATGGTCAATAGTAGTCTAAATTTGAATGGCGCCTCCTAAGGCGCTTTAGAACATTATGGGTTGTTAAGGATAGGGATGTCGGGTGTAGGGCAGGTAAGTAAGCGCGGGGTGGCCGCTGGTCGAGCCGCTATGTCCGCCGCGTGCCGAAGCTTTCGTTTTTATATTAAGGTATTTTATATAAATGGTAATCATAACTCCTATTTTTTTAAAGTTTGTAGTAATTAATTTGCTTTATACTATGATATGCAGCTATACCAAAAAATATTTACATAAAAAAATTGTTACAGAAAGAGGGAGTTCCGCAGGCCCATGTATTCCGCAGCAAGTTCTTTAAAAAAGCAAGACCATGTCAATGGTGTCATCAACCAGTGCAAAATCAGGGTAGCTGTTGTAGAGGTATGTCTATAAATAATTTAGCAACCAAAGAGAGCTTTTATTTATATTTTTTTAATAGCTACCTCGATATAAGTATCTATTTTAAAATTTTGAACCTTATTTATATAACATGTCAAGATATTTAATATACATAAATGTATATCACTAAACATTTAGCGATTTACACATGACATGGATATGCACACACACCATTACTGAAACAAATATCGATAGTAAAAATAATAAAAACAGGAATGGTACTTACTAATGAAAATTAAAATAGTTCCCACTTCTCTCAATAAACCGTTTTAGATCTGAAAATCTTTCATTTCTAATTAATTTCACGGTACTGACATTAAAAGTTCAATGACTACGAAATTACTAGAACTCCAGACGAATATTTAATTTGAATGTCACGGCTGACGTTTTGCTTTCTGTATCTACATAGTTTTTATAAATATTCGAATAAATTAGTACCTACGTACTTTTTCAATATATTTTATACTAGGGGCCCAAACGCGACTTCGCCCGGTTAAACTTAAATATAATATACCATAACAATTTAATATAAAACATTTAATGTAAAAGTGGAACAAACACTAATATACTGTAAATATTATCTTAAAGATATTTTGTATTTTAGATTAATAGACACTTTTCCTTTCAGTTTGCAAATATGTCTGCCACACTGGCTGCGAGAGCAAGGTATGTAAGAATAATTGTATTAAATGATATCAGCTGTGTTTCATCATACGGCTATTTGAGTTAAAACTGACTTAAAATACAGCTAGTGTTTCAAGTAACCTCCCTATATCCCAAATGGCCTATAGGTCCCCGAAGACCGACAACACGTTTGCAATCTTCCTGTTGATGCTGGTATCTAATAGATGATATGAAGTACTTCAAATGAGACTATTTTTAATCCATTTCCAGTAAAAAAATAGCTAAAAGATAATTAGTCACTGTAATTTATGGTGTAATAGCAATCTCTGGCACATATTGTTATAGTCCTCACTGTGCTTTGCGCAAAAGTTTAATTCTATATTATTTTTATTTTTCTTTCTCGTTTGATATGTAGAAACTCACGAGATACGCCACCAGAATACACAGTGTTCCTCTCTACTTACTCCGCTAATTGCTAAAGTATACATAAAACTTTAAATGAGTAAAAGAGTATATTAAAATATAAACAAGTCAAAATCACAAAAAACAAAAACAAAAAAAGAGCAGCAAAGGGCACGGACCACCAATGTCAGTGGTGTGTTTTATTTAATAAAAAAGTATACAGTAAGAATAAAATAATAAATATGAAACAGAAAAAGAATTATCTAGACTTAGGTATTCAATTATATGTTATCAATATTTCTTTAGTTTTTCCTTATTATATAATCTTGTAAAACTACTATTACCTATACGGAAAATGTTTGCAACAACTGAAGGTCATATACAAAAACTATAAAATATTTATAAAATTTTACGTTTTTCTTTACATCTTATGCTAAATTGGTGGCGCCATCTAGGTAAACCCAAGGGTTTCTTAATCTTAACAACAAATGGACGCTTGCGCATGTTTTACTGCAATACGATGACGAGATAAAATTAAATTTTACTAGATGGCGTTAGATAAAACGTTATAGTAACAATAACATTTTAAATTTTGAGATAATTGTTTAAGAATAAAATAATATTTATGTCACTATTATAATTGCTTACTTCGTGCGAAAAATATTAATTACGGGTATATTAATCTCGACGAGCTACTGCACGTTTTTACTTTTCATTTATTTACTTTAGTTAATATATTTGTTGCAAAATAAAATAAAATATACAAAAGCTATGCACTATGTGGAGCTATAAAAGTTCTTTATTGCATTATTTTAGATATACTAGCATTAAAACAATCGTATAGTTGTATTTAGTAAATAATACTTAATTTTTAATAGTTTCTTACTCTTTGTGAATAAATATTTTTTTTCTTTATAATAAATAATTATAATTTATGGCTTACAATCACGAAATAGGAATTCATATATTTAAAACTTGCCTAACAACTATTAGTTTTATGAACTATATCACTATTGGGGTTTCCAAATGTATTTTTGTATTGATAGTTCCAAATCACGAACATCACTTACAACACCGTTACCTTCTTTTAAAACATATTGGGTCGTAAAAATCCCATAAATTCTCTAGTAAATGTAGGAGGATCATTGAAGTTTTGTGATATAACTACAATTGATAATAAAACGATGCGTCTAAACATACATATGTATGTATATATATACGAATGAGTAAACTTACAACAAAACAAATGAATATTATGTTTGGTTTTTCTTTTACTATGCTGGATGTCTAATATATTAGTAAATGATATAATTTCAAACATTTTTTGGCTTATACTTAGATTTTGAAACTGTTTTAATAAATGTATTCATTGTCATTCGTGAATTGTGAGGCATCTTATTTAATTAAGGAAGTCTTAGGATAACATAGAATGTATCTAATCTATTGGATTATATAGATTTAGGTAATATAGTAATACTTGAACTTAGAGATAAGGTTATGTACATCATATTTTGATTGATCGATGCGCGCGCACTTTGTGTCTCATCCGTAAACAACACCCCAGAAAGAATTTTTGAATGCCATGTTAAATTTAATTTAAAAGGTCCTACCAAGTTTTATATTTAAATATATATTACATATAATTAAACGTATTCACGTGAAGTGCTTTGTTTATGGGACACAAAAATAACAATAATATTCCGACTTTACGTAATATTTAGTAGTTTATGAATTATCACCATTAAAGGGTAATCTAAAGTCATGTTAGGCTAAATTCAACTTTGTTTAGGACTTTTTAAATTATAATGTGCCAGGAGACGTGTTTCCGTTTTGGTTAGACAAGTGTGTATGTGAAAGGGGTGGGGATCACTAGGCTCTATATTCTACCTGGCATGGTGCGGAAGGTAAACCTTAAATAATTATAGCATATATTAACCTGCAAATCCTACTATTATTATTTGTAAAGAAGTAACCAAAATTTACTTCTCAACTGTTCAAAGTCGAAATGGTGAATTTTAGTAAGAGCACTTGCAGTACTGGCCGGGTTTGTGCCTCGCCGCGCGGGTGCAAAATGCAAATGAAGAGGCCGCTTGCACGCCGGAATTACTGGGAAAGGTGCCCGAGCCCTGAACGCTACTCGAATCTGATGAATGAGTTCAGCGTGAATGTTTTACGTTGTATTTTAAAAGCATTCCGCCGTTCTTTTATTTAGTACGATCTGACATTGATAAATATCTTTCACAAGTTTTGAGTGTAATTTTCTTAAAGATATGATATAACTCATTACAATTTTTAACTATTGTAACGCTTCATGCTTCAAAATTTACTTATATATATGTTCCCTTTTTTTGGCCTGCTAACAAGGCAAAACGTTGAGTGTCTCTACTTAACACGCAATGTTTCGAAAATTTGATGAATAGTGTGCCACGAAGTGTCTTAGCACTAGGTATTTTTTTTCTTCGCTTCTATATTCGGGATGGAGCTTGAAGCTAAAAAAATCTACTTTAATAAAATACTCTCTGCGCTATCTGCGATAATAATCTCACTATTCTAAATAACATTGTAAAATATATTATTTTAGAAGTTCTTAAAAAAAGTACAGACATAAGATGATTCTTTTTGGAAATGGAAATGCTAAAAATATGTACGGATTTTAAAATTGTAAAGCTTGGTTAAATGTTTTAGTGGGTGGTGTTGGGATATGCGGGCGAGTGTCAGGTGCAATGCTCGTCGAAGTGCCTTCGGCTTTCGGCCAATCTCGCGAACCACGGAACCAGTGCTAGGCTGAGTAGTGAGTAGTGAGCCGGCAACTTAGGAGAGCCGAGAGCAGTGTGGACGCGCGCGCCGACCGGCCTACGCGCACGCGAAATACCCTCGCGTCTTTGTAATACATTGCGAATTACTATTTTCACACAAAATAGTTAATATGGTCTTTAAATAAATCTTTCCGTGGGTCTTTGTGTTGATATTGGTAGAGTCTAAAATTTACTGGTTGTTATCGTATAACACTTATATGATTTACATATGAAATAACAAGTAGGTGAAATATTATTAGCTAAATAACTTTAAAGAAGACAATATATTCTTAAATTGGTTTTACTTAAAGTTATATTTATATTTTTTATTGAATCTGTGCCGGTAACAGCAATTACCGGAAGTGCTATTTGTTATTAAACGTAGAGTTACTTAACTGACCATTCAGTTGCTCATTCATAGATAAGTGAAGTTTTAATTAAGTAATTCTTTCTTTTTTGCTGTGATGTAATCTATTTAATTAAGACATAATAACTAAAGATTTACTGGTAATGTTTATGAATTATTATAAATAACATTATTTAATTTTGTTAAAGATAATATGCTTACACATAAACGACATTGTAAATTATATGTTTTAAAACAAATAACAACTCTTTTAACATTCAAATTAATATTAAAATAACAAGTCCTAGAAAATACTTGACAAAGTAGAGTTACGAGACATGCAATAAATAATTCCTTCCGCCTTGTATAGCTAGCTTAGTCTAACACTTTACTCATGCAAATACATGCAAAATAGTAATAGCTAACGTTCAAGGTGATTGTGATATATTATCAAATAAAAATAGAATGGATTCGTTGATAATTGTCGACGACGATTGCGCGATATCCGATAAGTGTGTTATGTTTTTGGAGTTTAGCGATAACTTACGTACTTGAGTCACGTATGCCATTTCAAAACTAACAGGTGTACCGCTCTATTGAAATATCAATATTAAATATTTAATTTATTGTATAAGTTGTTATAATCAATCTCTCCTTACATCTCTCTCTTTACATATTAACTAAGAGTAAGAATTTTTCTGTGCTCTACTTTAGGTCTTGTGAATGTTATACTAGTGATAATGTGAAGTGAAGTGACAAGTATTCTTAATGGAAACTCTACTATTCATGATATATCTACCCGCAATAATTGATCAGTGAACTTCCACAAGATTAACATTAGTTTTTCAGTGAGAAATGTATCGTAACAATCGCCTTGGAAGCGGTAGCACTTCTTCCGGAAGCTCCGAATTATGGGTATGTAACAAGATAATTAATAATTAATTTCAAAATTATTTACACGATATGGTAACATAATTTATATGGGAAATACATTTTATAAGCTTTATATCAACTTAGATATTTGAGTATTATTTCTCTATATAAACGTCGAATGAATGTTAAACATTGTAATATTTAGTTCGTTTCGCTAGACGCGGCCCTACCACGTGAACGCAAACGCTCTTAGTTCAATACACTGATATAGGCGAAGGTATTTTATACCCTGCGAACAAATAAAATGGCAAGAACACGACTTGGCTTTGAAATACTCGGGTCATATGACACTGACACCGGCGCTGCTTGGTATCTCTTGTGTCAGGTTCCCATGCATGCATGCATACTAAATGCCAACTAAAACACATCACTCGTTCTACCATTTATATACAAAAATATTTAATTTACACATTGTTTACATCAAATCACAATGACTAATCCTTCATGGACGAAATAGATAAAATAAACGTAATCTTATTAGAAGAATTCATATGTTTTTAATGATAAAAGTTAGTTGTTTCGTAACACAATTTAATTGATAATTCTTATATTGTAACAAATGTTATGTAAATATTTAGGTGTTTGTTCATAGTTCAGAATAATAAATACTTACATATTTATATAGATATATCTAAAAGAGTATTTGTATAAAATTTCAGTAAATGTTTAAACACTGTTCCCAGTACAGCATGCAGTACATCGCCCTTTAAGGAGATAAAATTAATCTAGTACGTAAGTCAAAAGTGGATACAGTGATTCAGTGTTAGAGTATGCTCGGCCGGTCAGCTCGCCCGAAGCACGAAGGGCCCGGGAACAGATCTTACATGCTTCATTGGATCGACCGCTAACAAGCGGTTTAACTCGCAATTTGAATAATTATAGTTTTCCAATTGGCTAAGCATACACCTACAATTATAATTTTAGACGCTATAACAATTTTAATATGAATTTATGGCCGCAAGCTCGGTCAGAAGCCCGGGAAGGCTAATGCTCTGGTATTCTGAATTACAAAGCTGTTTTACGTTTTGAATATAATTTCGAAGTAATTATTTCATTATAATTGCTATCATGACATTGTAAATGTCATTTTCATTAATTTATTGTAATGCGATGTGTGAACTTTGATGTTGTGAATTTGTGTAAAAGTATAAAAATACAATAATATATTTTTTTATAAATTACGTATAAATTTATAAGCGAGTAAATGAGGTCCGTATAAGATGCGTAGTTTTCGTAGATCGCTTTGTTGACTTGCCAAACCGGTGGCTCATTAGTTGGCATGTAAATACGGCATCTCGAGATCAAATCAGCTTTTAGAGGACGTGTTTAGTTATATGACTATAAGATATCGGTGTTTTGGTACTTTTATATCATGAAAATGATCGTAAATTCATTAAAACTATTACAAATTTACCATACTAATTACTATTTAGTATAATTAATTATGTACATAATCATAAAGTAAGTCGTTTCCCGAGCGTGAGTTGCCAAGGGGTTTTATCTATCTGTCTATCTATCTTTAATTCTACTATGATGAAACAGGAAAAAAATGTGTCTGTATATTTATTTGTAAAAAAAATAAGTAGGAAAATTTTCTCGTAATCATAGTATACGTTTAATCAATTTATATTTTTGTCTGCTGCCTTCTGAACTGAACGGATTTTCAATATAACTTTTGGTTGTTTAGATATTAGGATTGGGTAGGATCTTGAATTTTTTAAGACTGGCCCATATGTAGATCTATAGTAGATCGAAATTCCATACAAACGAAGTTAAAAATAGTAGTATAAATCTGAGGCCCTATTTTGTTTGCAGTATCCCATCCGAGAAAAGATTGTTCCTATTTGAACCCAATGTTATGACGGAAAATGTGATTTTTTTTGACATATCTACATTGACTGTTATCTGTATTTAATAAGTTTATAAAATATTAAGGAATTAATTGTATTAATAGTAATTATTCCTATTTGAAACGAAAATTTAGCTTTTGTTTAGGTACATATTAGAATATGTAGGAAGTGTAAAGTTATAGGTAAAAGTTTAAAAATCTGAAAATATAATTATGTTAACCACTAAAAATAATAGATGTTAGATTTACGATATTTAAAAAAAAAAGGATATTAGATTTTCATTTATGTTAATTTAAATCATTTATAACATAAATAAGTTACTTAACTCGTTATATCTGCTTGTAATTGCTTCCTAACTGCAATCAACGGAATGAGTGAACACGTTTAACACCTGACTGCACATTTGCCTAGATTGATACGAGCCGCGCCAGCAATAAGCACCTATATGCCATTAAGTTATATAATTTATTTAAAACTGGTATTTACTTAAAATCGTGGTGCCGCGGTTCGATAGCGACTGACTGTAAACGCAATGGTTGTAGGTTCGAGTCCGAGAGATTTTTTTTCCGCTCTCATATATAAAGCGAAACGAAACCAATAAAATGAGAAACGGAGTGCCTTAACTCTTAACACTAAATGAACCTTTGCCTATGCGGAAAAAAGCGTGAGGTCGCTTAATAATATGTGCAAAGGATGACGTCAAAATTTAGCTGTTAATATTTTATTGGTATAATAAAACATTTTGTTAACTGATTTGTGAGACCGGCCATGACTCACAAAATTTAACGCTTTAACCATTTGTATGCAGAAAATGCTCCATGCGGAAACCACTGTGGCCATTTCATGTAATGCTGACTATATATACATGGATATTAAGTACGTTTACTACAACTTAGTTTAAAAATATCTAATTTTTATTATACCGTCATACTCGCCCAAGTAAATATGTATGATTGTATGGATTGTTTTAGTTTCATATTTAACTGGAAAAAACTTCTTAACATTTATTCTACATATTTTCTAGCAGCTTCACTTTTTTCCCCACTTAAGCGTGTATAACATACTTCGGCCTTCAAAATATATTATATATTGCTTACAAAATACATAATATAGTATTCTGAAATAACTGTGCACTTTTATATATAAGTGCTACAATTGCAGGCAATTTGGAACGCTATCGTGGAGCGGATATTTGAAATGTCAACCTATTTCCAGATATTTTACCTTCCTCTGGAACATTAATTTTATGGAGGGAATAGCAATTGTAGAGACAAGTTGCTTTCTCACAACACACGACCTGAAGTAACTCTCACGTTTTACCTATAAAAAGCATAAATTGTTATTTAAACAGACTTAATAAACAATAACAAATAACATAGTTTAGCTATAAATTTTCAACATGGTATTTATTAAAATTTTCTACTATTATTCAGCTTAAAATTAATTAGATTAATAGCGACAATTTATTATTTTAAGTAATTCTTTACTTTACATTTTAAATGAGAGAGATCCTAAATTTATTGATGTTAGTTTATTCGGAACACTAAAGTCGTAAAACGATACAAGACTTTTAACATTGAATCGCCGAACCCACGGGAGAAACGAAGAAACGAAATCTCTTAACATTATTTTCTCTCTAAATATTATCTACCATGCTATTTCCTACATACGGAACATGCGTGATGCTGAAAAAAGGGTTACGTAAAATGAGAGTTAAGCCAAATTATACACATACAAACATTACCAAAATTTTGACATTAATGGACGAACATTAATGTATAAATAATTCGGGTCGTGTGAATAAAAGCAATTTAAAATAATATCGGCAGGAACTTCAGAGAGTGGCTGTTTGTTTTGCAAAACAAATATATAATGTGGAAACTTTGCTTAGCCTCGTTCACTCTGCCGCGGACGGTAGAAGGCAGCAAACATTTGCTAGAAACCTCGTCCGCGGCTTCTGGCCGCATGTTCATGACTTTGCTTATTAGTTATTAGCTTGTTATCAACTATTGAAACACTGACACAATTGTATATGTAGCGTAGATATTTATTTTGTTCTTTAGAGAAAAAAAATCAGCTTCACGTTGAATCCCGCATTTGGCAGGGCAGGTAGAGGGAACCTAGTGTTAAGGCTCAAAAAACCTAGTGTTAAGGATCAAAACCATAACCAGTCACGTTTATAGTCACACTTTGTGCGGGATACAGCGTGAAGCTAATTAAATTTTTTTAGTTCTTTTGGACCACTACTGGAACATATAAATGACATAGTAGCTAACAGATTAAAAGTCTAGGATATTTGAGTTTAATTACTCTGTATTAAATATTATATTTTAACAATGGCAATCACGTTAAGTTGGCGTAACTAATTTTATATTACAAGCCCTCACTGGTACAAGAATACAAATAAGTTTGAGTTATATAATATGTGCGGCGGTAATATGCTTTGTCTTATACTTAATCTAAAAATAATAGGTGTTGTTACATATAATTGTAGCTGTTATAACAATAGTACAAATTATAATGCTAGGAGTGGTCAATTTTTATTATTTTTACGCATCTATTTTACTGGGTGGTACACAGAGAGAGCAATAAATATTAGCACTAAATATGTTCATGGAATACAAAATTTCATATATTTCGGAAATATTTCTTGTATAATTTTTAAATTTTAAAGTTTTATTTATATTCTCCTCTGAGAGGGGACGAACCCAAAACTGTTGTATGTATTGAATTTCTAAATTATGATCAAAAACTTTTTAACGATACTATCGAAACGATAGACTGGTTAATTGTACATAAATATCATTACTGAATACTAGATATTATGTTTTTATTAAAAACTGGGTGCCAAATTAATTAAATTTAATAAATAAGTAAAAATAATATGTAATTGCAAGGATATGAGATTCACGGAACATTCTCTCACACAATTAAACATTTAACAACGGTAACTTTCATATCGCTAATAACAATAAAATATATTTTAATATGTTAATTACTTAAACTCCTTTCGAGTTTTATATTCCTAAATTATTGTTTACACACATTTAAACATTCGCGTATGTATGTATATATGTGCTCCAGTTTGGTGTGATGCTACCACTACATCCTGGTCGAGATGATAACGAACTCCAAATGCATATCAGACAATCAACCATAAAACGATAATAACATTTCACCTTAAATATTTTATTTAATTCCTTTAAAAACTAAATGTAAGAGTATGCAAGCGGCGCGCGGCGTCTTGGAATTCGTGCGCACGCCTGAAGTCAACTTACTAAATTGATGTGTTTGCGGCGGCTTTTGCATCAAAAAGATCTGTAAATGCATAATTTATCTCACAAGACTTTCATTCAAATGAAGTAATAAATAAGTTTAGTTCAGCGGACCATTTTAAAACTTTAATTAGTCATTTAGAAGTCAAGTAGGTAATAATAACATTTATGTGTGTTAATTCTGATGAGCTTTGAGGATTTTTTGTGATAATAATTACTTATTATATTTTATTATACATTTCACCTTAAAAAAAGTTGCCGAAATAAAACAAACATTTAATTAAAAATACAAAATTTAATTAAGTTGCGAGGCGTACAAGTGTTGCGGAATTATATTGAATTGTCAAAGCAGAATGTGGCCGTTGATTGGAACCCAGAGAGCCTTATAATTATTAAGAACATGTTTACAAATTGCGGTCGAACTGGCTGACAGTTAATAGTCCCGGGTGTCCACTACAGGACATTTAAATTATAGACTTTCGTGACTTTCAAAAAGCCTTTGACTGACATAAGCGAAATTCGATTATATTTTGGCAAACTTAAACTACCGTTAAATTAAGGAACTACATTCTTAAAGTGATGAAATTACGTTTGAGATATTTATATATTATGGATAACAGGAAATTGTCTATGATAATAAGCAGTACTAACGTTGCGATTTCCTGATTGACCCAATAAATAGCTTGGCGAGTGGGGGCCTGTTGTCGATCAAGTAACACGAATGAGGGCGATTGCCGACTCCAGACCAGGGAGTGGAGCGCTGGGTTTATTTTTACGGCATTGCGGCATGTGGAGTGGTCGAGCTTCTTAACGAACCTCGCTAAATTCAGTTCATAAACAATCCTTTACTGTGTTTTCATCATGTACTGCTCGTTGCGTTACTCTGTTAACTTTATTTCGCACCCATAGGTATATGTTATTTGTTAATTTTCTCTGTAATTGTAACACAGAGAGAATGGGCGGCTGGTACGTTATTATAGTGAGGAAACAGTTGTCAAAGTCTTTCGATATCAGTTGTATTATTAAAAATTATCTTTTATCTTATTATCTTCAATTTCATAGTTTGCGGTATTTCTTATAGTAGTAACGAAATTTAATGTAACGATGGAGAACGTCTTATTGAAATGATAAAGTAATTATGTATTTTAAATATTTATGTA
This sequence comes from Heliconius melpomene rosina, assembly GCF_056956725.1. NCBI lineage: Eukaryota > Metazoa > Arthropoda > Insecta > Lepidoptera > Nymphalidae > Heliconius > Heliconius melpomene. The sequence continues at coordinate 11,449,005 of NC_140389.1, read as the reverse complement.
TATTATTATTTATATACATTATTATATTTATAGGCCGTTAGGTGTATTCTGTTATTCGAAATTCTAAACTCTACCGCAAAAGTTGACTGGTTGTGGTAACACTTGATAGTTTTTGTTTTATCCTTTTTATTTTAGAAAAATATGTAAATAACTTCTTGTAGGCGGATTAACTGTGTCACAAATGTAATGGATTGACTTGATATGTTTTTTTAAGCTTCCCGCTTCCCATACAAAGCATGATAGGCAGAGGGAATATGCTAACTTAGTGTTAAGACACTCCATTCCCATTACTACACTTTCGTTCCCCATTTTCCGCCGAATTCTGGAGGCATGGAGTGATAAGTAGCGGATGTTAACGCCACGCTTCGGCCACCTATCAGAACGAGGAATTGAAAATATTAAAAAATGGAACTCGAGTGGAATGTAACCCATAACCCATCGCGATTACGGTCGCACTCTTGAACCTCTTCGCCAGGACTGGTATTTTGACATGTGGTATTTTGACGACTCATAAAAAGTCATATATAAAGCTATTTATTTACTTTCAAGTAAGCTAAGAAAATGGTGGCCTTTCACATAGTTCACATGACTGTATACTGTACTTAATAGGGATCTTAAGGGAAAATGTAAACTTTCGAACTTCGATTTGTAGTGTTGAGAAGTGTTGGTACACATTATGGTAAAGCAATCGCATGGCGGATATGGGAGATATCGTGCAGACAATAACCACAAATTACCGCCCTGAACAACTTAAACCACAAGATAGCAGATAAACCTGTATTTGACATGATGTAGGGCTCGTTACTCACATTTTCCAAATGATCCATATTTTTTTATTGTAATGCTGAAAATCAAACTCGTTTTAACGTCACTGAATATCGGTTGGCACACGCATCAGTGTAACGATGATTACAGAATTGAAATAACTGGGTGTTTCTATACTGTGTTATATCTGGCTACCAGAGCCAGAACTTGAGGATATATATCTTCTATATATTTTGCCAGTGAAATAATTTATAACTTTATGTTAGGTAATTTTATATTTGTGTTCCATAAAAGGATACACAAGCAAAACCTATATAGTAAAAGATCTCATTGCTGCGGAAATGTCAGTGCGCTTACATTTACAATACATACATAGTCAATGATTAAATATAACCTAAATTTAAGCCTTTTTGTTAGACAAACTTTACCAAAACAATATATGATGTATTTGTTTCTTATAGAAAAATAACATTAAAAATCACGCTGTATCCCGCACACAGCAGAGTAAGTAGAGGGAACCGAGTGTTAAGACACTCCGCTCCCCACTTTACGCCGAATTTTTCGAGGCATTGTCTCTTGAGTGGCGGAACTCAACGTCAAGCCGACATTTATAAATATATGTATATCAATTATATAATATATTTGTTTGTTATTGATAAATAACAAAATATCGTATAGTGCCCGTAGCCTACATTTAACTGGCTGGACGCCAGGGTCGTTTTAAGGCAACCTTATTGTGAGCCAATATTAAGTTTAGACAACTCACGTAACATTTCATTCTAATATAGTATGAAAGTCGCATAGCTATTATAAACGCACCTACCTATCTACCAGTTCCTGCTTTTACTTACATAAGTAGAGTTTCTATAGCATTATGATATCGAGGTTCATAATACGCAGGAAAACTTTAGCAGCTGGAGGTACCTAGAAATAAAATGCAGACATGGACATTGTGCTGCTCCGTCGCTTTTCTCCTTCGGGTGCTATTAACCCACTTACTCGTTTGTGATCCACGAATCTTTTGTTATAAGATAGTTTGACAAGATGAGCGTATACTTTTATTGTTCTTGTGGGCAAAATACGGCAACTCTTTCGTACTTTTTCAACAAGTATTATGGTTTTTTTATATACAAAAATAAAATTTTAGGGATTTTCACATAATTCTTAATTTTTACGTCTTTTTACTACATATCTATTTTATGAGTATAATTTTTATATTATAAAAGTTTATTTACATAATTTATTGTTTCAGATATCGAGCGCAATCGAGGTCTCGGATCCAGCCAATTCGACGGAGGTATTACAGCGACTACAAAATACTGTAAGTTATCTTTATAAATTATAATGTCATTTTAAAGTATTATTTATTTCCTTGGCACATTCCTTTATATTGTAATAACAAAAGAAAAAAAATAATATAAACCTGTAGATACTCATATTATGTATTTATTTTGTACATTGGCCGACCTTTTGGTCAAGTTTAGTGTACCTATAGTTTGACTGCGAAGACGGATATCGTGAATTCGATCCTCAGAAAGGGTTATTTAATTTTGTGTGTATCTCAGTGTTATTAAACATACACACATATAACCTTATGAACAAGATCGCTATTAGTCGTTCAAAGCAAGCTTTAATAAGTATTACATGCATTAAGCTGAATGAAAAGATAAATAAATCATTAAAAACAATTACAGATATTTTTTAAATATTATATTTAAAAATTTAAAATTTAAAATTTCATATGAAATTTTAAATAGAAAGTACGCAAAATATATAAATATGTATCTATACACGCATGTTCTGTGACTTTACTGGATAGAAATAGGCAATAGGTATGTACCTACAGTTAAACAATGAACACTATTTCATAATTACGACTCTCGGTAGAGACTGTCATCTAGCTGCTAGAACTGGTTTCTTTATAACAATCGTAAAGTATTAGTCGAGTGTGGCAATGGATGTATATTCAAATTGTGCTTGCAAATCAAATCAGTAACCTTTAATAAGTGGGCATTGTCAATCTTTATATTATAAATATTTATTATATAATATAAAAATTACTAAAAACTTAATTCTTATTCATTAAAAAGTAATAGTGACTATGCTCTACGCTAACCGACCATTTTAGATATGTTGTGTTGTGGTTAGTGGGTTCGTTATAAATTATCCAACCAGACACCAGACTGTTAAAGCAAAACACAAATATAATATTATCAATTAATAATTTTCGAGTGGATTCACTAGTTTTACTGTTATTATAAATTGACATAAATTTTAAGTACTCAAAATAAATATGTAATGAGCATGGTTTGAGTTTGAAAAATGTTTTTTTAAGATATAAACAAATAGTAAACAAAAGTGTTTCGCCTTTGTGTAACTAAAACTTTGCAATTTCGAAGCATGTCACAGAAGATTATCAACTTTCGTGTATTCAGCTCACTGAATATCCTCTTTATTATAAGCTTGTTATCTGATACGAAGTGCCGTTTGTGGTTGGAAATTGCTGGTTGTATGCACTTCCATTATGATTATGATAATGGAACGTGAATAAGAAAGCTGCGCGCCAGACATGGTGTCAAAATGTGGCTTGCGTTTACAAAATAACTCCTTATTTATTTTTCTCATATTATTTTTAACTAACGAAACTATTGTCTAACATGTAAACAAAATGGCGGACGGTCCACTGCTTCTAAAATTGTGGATTCGATATGTTCTTTTTGTACTAGTTAAGAGCGAATGTGCAAAAACAGTAAACCATAACGTAATATATTAACAATATTTTATAAAATTTGCTGTTAAAATAATTATAGTTATAGAGTTAAACAAATTTGTAGCCTATGATAGTGTGAATTACTGAAGGAAAAATAAACGTATCACGAGGAGGATGTTAAATAGACTACAAATATTAGTAAGTTCACACAGACATGATACTGCATTCCTTAGGTATATGTTTTCGTTCCCATTGGTTTAGGGGTGGGCCTTACGGATAACCACTAAAAGATTTACCTGTTACTTAGTCGAATATGACACTTATACGGCATCTTTGTTGGACAGAGGTTCCCAGACAAATTGGGATAATTTTGTACATTTAAAACACTTTTTCATTATATTTTTAACATTTTTTAAGTGTTATTCCACACTTAGAAAAGAAAAATACTTTTTTAGAAACAGAATATTTTAACATTGTGTGGTTTGAACCCGTGCTTCTTGGAAACCAACTAACTTGGACGGTTTCCAAGAGGCACTGGTTCAAATCCCGTTACCTTACATTTTTTATGTATCGAAAAAAGAATTTTTATTATAGTTAAATCTTTTTCCGTTCGTTAAGTGACACCACGACAAGTCGATAGATGATAATAAAGTAGTGTTATAAAGACTGACAGAAAGTCATTAGTTATTAAATTTTATTCCTTAGTATAGATTCTTATGCTTGAACAATAGAAATATCATCAATAAAGTCACATAAATTCAATGCATAGTTGTAATGATTGAGACAAATGAGACACTCAGGGCTGAGCTCAGAAGTTGCAATATATTACAATTATTGCGTACAATGAAATATATGCGAAGATTCTGAGTTGGATGAATTCAGATACCTGCTTTAATGGCTGTTGATTGTGTATTTATTCCTAATTTATACTCGCTGTAAGAATGATCGTAGGTACATCATTGTTGTTTTGAACTGATTCCCATGTATTTGTATGTATTGGTATCTTTGTTCTTTTGAAAAGTAATCTAACAAATAAATTTACAAATACTATTATTGGTATCTTTGTAATAATTGCTTATGGATTATCATTGGTAACAACATATTGGCAGCACGGATTAATTGTGACGGTTTCGGGGAGTATATAATAAATTATTGGGATTATGGATGTATAATAGCTGGTATTTAATATTTCTTATTAGAACAAAACTGTACTTAGTTGCAAAATATGCTAAGATTTATTATATTTCAAGATATGATATATATGCAAGATCTTAGATTTATCAGAAGTATTACATCTTAAAGACGTCGAGAAAAGAAGATAGCAAAAAACCTTTCACCAATAAAGATAAAATTTTACATTTAATTTCTTCCCAGTTGCTGCGGGCGTATTTAATTTGCAGATCGCGATTGTGAGCAATGTTACAATCAATTGTGGATTTGTAAATTTTTGTCCCAAGTTTAGGTTGCATTTTCTTCAGACGTAGATTATATTTCTTATAATTTTGTCTCCTTGGATAATAATATATTACAAATTAAGATATATATTTGATCTTTTAATTATTTACATAGTGCTATAAGGCAGCATAGTTATTTTATACGCTTTATTTATTTAAAGCAAATTTAAGATAATTAATTTAAGTGATATGAGCGCTCTATATTTCTAGATACATGTAAAAAAAATTGTTCATCATTCATCAGTTCAAATCAGATATTATGTTAATCAAAAAAACTATACGTTTTCTTAAAATATGCTTTAGTTTAAACAAACTGATTTGTGGCTTGCTGTGCCTTCATCAATATTCTAGTAATTGGCATAAATGTCAAATGCAGGCCTATAGATTCTAATATTAGTATATTGTTTATGGTAACACCGGATGTTTTACTGCACTCGTAATTTTGTGCGTAGACGCATAATTCAGTTACTGGTACGGAAACGGATGTTGGAAATGACATGTTCTGCAAAACCATTCAGAGTACACATGTAGGTCTTGTTTATTTCCATGGGAAACCAATACAAAGTTTGTAGAAATTTCTCATCAGTATAGGAAAAATGGATATGAAGTTTCACTAACATTTCTAACGTAGATATTATTTATTAGTAGATGTTTGTTTAAAGTGCGTTTGTTGACGTTATACTCGAGGGAGCCAATAGGTCGCGCTCCCGGTGTGTCGCGGCTCGCGAAGGTGGCGCGGTGGCGGTGGGTGCTCGAGCGGAGCAGGGGCAGTGCGCGGCGGGCGCGCGACCGTATCGCACTACGATGTTACCGCATGCGCGCACAGATTAAATGGCGCGAAAATATTCTATATCATTTATACCTGGCTTTTTATTAAAAATGTTATTAAAAGTGCACTCGTCTTTAACAAATAAGTAATGATACGTTTCGCCAACTACAAGGAGAGGTGACTTGTGGTGTAAACTCCCGTTGAAAGATGAAACTGTTCAAGAGGAGGCTGTCGTTTACAGGAGATAAACAGAGACGAGTTTCCCATTCAGATGATCCTTTTGAAAATGAGGTACTTTTTCGTTGTACTTGTCGTTTTTAGATTAAAATAAAAACATTCAGATCAAATATTTGTTGAAATTTTAAACGTATCCCGAATTTTACATATGAATAATACAATGATCAACAAATAATAATTTTAAAGGTATGTTTGTACATGTAAATAACAACCGGTATTAACCGTCGAAACAACGTCAGCTCCGATAAGCGTTTCATTAGATTCTTTTCTGCACGTCAGTCGGCACGCCGAGTTTAGTATGAAATAAATTGAAAGGCAAGGTTATCTTATCATTTGAAGGCCACAGGTTACGTTCTTTGCTTGTTGTTATATTTGCAAATTAGAGTTATATCCGACCAGGGAACGTGATAATTGAAATCGCACTAGAATTCACCGACACCCATTAACTGTACATCTTTCTCGAAGATGGAAAACAATTTACGGTTTAGATGTATTCTTAATGACAAATATGATTAGATGATTAAAGAGTTTTCTTAATAATAATTATGTTACCTTTTAAATGTCTATATAGTCGCAGTTATATTATAGTAATCATATTTTTTTAATGTAAAATTTAAACGAGTGTAGGTAAATGACTTTTTTACAATCAATTGGTTGTTTATACAGATGTTTTAATCTACGTATATCTGTGACCTGTGTGTACGTTCGACAAATAGGTTTATTATAAGTCAACTACAAATACATTTAAATTTCATCTACCTAAACCTAATACATTATTGTAAATGTTTTTTAATTTGCATAACATAACTAGAAAGTATAGTTGTAATACTTTTTATATTACTTTCAAATTCAATAACTTATTACTTTGGTTGCTCGAACCCCACGCAGTTGACGCTTAAAATGTTGATGGTTAGGTGTCAAATGTCAATTGAACGAGAAGCCATAGAACAGCAATGTTGCTCTCTAATCTCTATAAGTAAACAGTAATACAAAACTCGGCATTCATTCCTCTACATGTGAATTTGGTATACCTATTTGTTTTGAAAATTATTGAAAAAAAGTAAAATAAATGTGTTATACAATAAATTACCTAGTTGTTATTCTTAGTTAGATTAACTAAGTATACTTGCTCAATAGTAGACAATTACCATGTTTTCAATTTTTACAAGAATTCTTCAAAATTATCTATATTATTAAATATCCTTATATCATAATTTTTGTAGTGCTTGTATAATTCGTTCCTATTTTTATTTAAATTCTGTGTTGTTTGCCATGGCAGCCTTACTTTGTTCCAATTACTCTAAACTCTCGTACGCTCGCGCTATATTTGAAATTTGTTAAACTCTAGACACGAATTTATTAAACAAAACTATTGTTTACAACAGTACCTACGGGTTTAGCGTATTACGCAGTTACCAATGATTATTTATTAAATACGCTGCCTAATTAAGGTTTGACGAAAATACATATAGTGGAAATTGGAAAATTGTGAAGATAAAAAATAAATCAGCTTCACGCTGCATCACCCACACAGCAAGGTAGGCAGAGGGAACCTAGCGTTAAGACACTCCGTTCCCCACTTTCTGCCGAATTCTAGAGGAATAGCGGGTTGAGAGGCAGAACTCAACACCGCGTTTTGCCTCGACACCAGAGCGAAGAAATGGAAATATAAACATAAATAAATATTTCACTTCCTCCACTGGGGGTCGAACCCACAACCGTCACGTTACAGTCAAACCCTTGTGCCGCTGCGCCGCGACGGCCTCATTTCATTCTACGACAAGAAGATTATCACTGAACACGTTGTATTAGACGCTATCTCGTTCAACAATATAAAATTTTTAGTTAATAATAACATTTTTGTCCCGCCTATTCCTCTTATTGCTGCCAGAGGCAAATAATACGGGTAGGAAAAACTGGATCCGGCCGCCCATTTTGCTATCTGCCGCAGCAATCTCGCAGCTAGTGCCCCGATTGTCCTTGACCTCTGTTTATACTGCTTACTTGTGTACATTTATTCTTTAAGTGATATGATAACTTTTATCAGTGGGGAAACATATCGCAATAATGTTCTGGTTGCTGTTCTTAACCGTTTGCACATTCTGAAACGTATATGGAATTTAATGAATTAATTGATAAGATACTGTGATAAAAATTAATAGTCATTATGTTAAATTTAAAGCATGTCAGTGAGTAAATATTATTTACCGTTAGGTATTTTCAATTTTATACCATTATATATATACAGTATTTTAATTAAATTTTGAATATTGTTCTTTAGGAGTATAGTAATTATTTGCGTAAAGTAATTTATTTTAATTGTTTTCCACAGATACATTTTATCTTAAGTGGAACTAGACGTAATTAACACTTATATTCGTACTCTCTAATATCAACGATTTCTCTAGGAAGAAAAGCGAACAAACAAAGATGTATGTATTTGAATATTACTTACCTAAATACTTCTCATTTTAAATGCTAATGTGTATTTAAATATGAAAATTATATGTGATGGCCACTACCTCATTGAGATTATATAAAATTATATAACAACAGGTTGAAGGGTCGAGGCTAAATAACAATTATCGTAGAATAAATATAAGTTTTTTAATGATATTTTACATAATACATCTGTAATATGCTCTAGGTTTATTACTTTTAGTCCAATGTGTGGAAAGTAATAACCAAATGTGAAGTGCATAGGCATGCGCCCACGCATACTTCTGTTTACTTTTACAATATTCAATACATCCAGCACGTGGGTAGTTTATCACCTTATCTAAGAAGGTCAAATCTGCTATGATATTAATATAGAAAGTGGCTAGAAATAAATTAAATCATCTTTGTGTATATATACGTATATATAATACTAGTTACAAACCTCCATTTTTGCTATAGTTAAATATTTTAGAATATATTTTTGTTTTTCATTCCATGGTAAGCTAATCTTAGTATTACTTATCACACTTCGTTATCGTCCAAAATTACACAATACGTTATTAAGATCACCCAAATTAATGAAGTTAAAGTTACCGAACTACTTATTTGCATATTTTTTTAATCGACATCCGTAGTCGTAAATACTTACCTAATTAGTTGTTTATAAAGCAATTACAATGAAAATCACATTGATTAAAATCAGATTTACGTTGTGTCCCACATACAGTAGGGTATGCAGAGGGAACCTAGTGTTAAGACACTCCGTTCCTCATTTTTTGTCGAATTCTGGAGGTATTGCATGTTGAGTCGCGGAACTCAACGCCGCGTTTTGCTTAGACACCGGAGCGAAGAAATAAAAAAAAAATTAAATGAATATTTCATGTCTTCGAGTGGGGATTGAACCCACAACCAGTCGCGTTTACAGTCACAAACTTGTGGCCCTGCGCCGTGACTGGCCTCAAAATTACATTGATATTTATACATTATCTTAATTTATAGCTTATGTATTACTTCTATGAATACCAATAAATATCCTTCAAGGTATCAATCGATTTGCGTAAGGTTATCTATAAAATGATTTAAGCACGAGTATATGCTTCATTTATCTTTTAAGAGTTTTTTGATTGAAAATGCATTAGTAATGACTAAGCCCCCCTCGCGGTTTCGCCGTTTGATTTAATATTGAATATTTACTTGATATTAATTAAGTGGCTTTAGAGAAAATCCATTAATTATTTTAGTATGTATATTGTTATGCACTTAATAACGTTATTCAAATGTTTTAGGATTTTATTTGATTTTCGCTCGCAAAAAATTTTTCTATTTTCCGAATTTGATAACTGAGTGACATATGAGTGCCTATTGCATCTATCAAAATAAATAACACGATGCATTAGTATAGAAAATAGTAATTTGGTAAGATAAATATTAATTTGAGAATTTATGCAAAGTGTAAACTATGCTATGAGGTTAGGTGGCCACGACGTGCCTAGCGCCTTTTAAGATTAAACGCTGCAGTATCCTGTACGGTATGAGCGATGGACGTGGTCCGTAATACAAAGAAGTCCAGCTTAGAAGTTCCGCGCGTGACCAGAATATTGAATTCGTCTCGAGCGGCTATCGAGCGTCGACCAGCAAGGTACCTCTAGCGGCTCTCTCCGTCTACTGAAATCAATGTGAGGAAAGTGCCGCAAACCATATCGCATGTCTAAACAGTAATTACACGACAAACGGCACTTCTACATTCATTATCATTTTAACACGGATCTGAAAGCTCTTTGTTGGCCGCGAAACCTTTTTGAACGGCCCCTGAGCCCGTGAGCCCGTGACTATGTCCAGTTGCTAATAACACGCCTAATTATACAGTTTAGTTTTTGTACTAATTCAATTTACAACAGTTGAAAGTCTGACAGTGTTTTGAATAGACTTTTACACCTTTGATTTGTTTTATATAAGTAGTACATTAAATACACGTAAAAAATATAAGGATATTTTTTTAGGACACTAAGATAAATTAAATTTAATTATTTTTTTCGTAGGACAAAGCCAGATTTACGGATACAAGTTGGCAAATCCATCGAACGTGGGCTCGAAATGGAGACCCATTACAACTATCACCTCCACCGGCACGAGCTGAAAACACACTACCCTCTGCTACTTTACCTTCGCCACTCCGCAGCGACCAGAACGGCATCTACGATACGATTACGGTGAGTGATGTGACACTCTTTTATCGATGTTTTTTAATTGTATGACAGCAATTGAAGAAAAATGTATATGTACCTAACAGTAATAAATTTCGATTCTATATTTAAAATTTAGATTCTATATAAAAGTATGACATAATATACGACACCATAAAATTTTATGAGTAAATGCGAGAAATATAATATTCTTGCATGAGCATGTTACAATATGCACTACTACTTCCGACGAATCTCCAGTTACATCTCGGGACGAACAGTAAAGTGTGCAATTTACAATTTCTAAGACATATTCATCATGTGCTTTAAGAGAGTTTCTAAGCATACGCTCGAAGTAGAGTAGTTGCAGTTAGAGTGGTTATTTAGATAAATAAATAACGACTTGACGGACGTTATAATAATTTGAACGTAGTGGGCAGAAAATTGAATAAAATGACTGCAATCGTACGTCAGGTTCCGTCACGCGGCCGCCGCGCGCGCTCTCTGGGATAAAATGACGCAGGAGCCTGGCTACATTCAGCTATAGATTTGCATAAGGTGATTATAAATCATAAACTGCCGTCCAGCCACGGCTTAAGCACATTCACAAGTTACCTATTCCTGTTGTTCAGCTAATGTACCTTTGTGCTAGAGCGCTCGTAAACCAAGGGTTATTGCCCGGAAAGGGCCAGAGACCACCTTGACTTATTGTGAACAAGAATATTAAGTCTTTCTACTAAATCAAGAATTAAGATGCCCTTAAAACAAAAATCTTCACTAAACATTAGTTACTACGTCTCGTAATTCATTCATACACCCACTCGGTGCCCCCAAAGGTCGTTTTTTTACCGTTCACTCTTTTGTTTGTTTGTTTGTACAAATGTTTTTCTTTCTCATGGCATTCTAATTTTATTATAAAGATATTTTTTTTATATAATTTAACTACATATTATTATGAAATATTAGCATTATTGTGGTGGTATAGTACGACTTTTAACTTCCATTTGACAGGACAATGAGAGCAATGAACCATACTGTGATCATTCGATTCTAACTGAAGTGTCGGTTGCCGCGTTAATAAAATGTTTTGCCTTAAACTGTTTTCATCGTTATACATAACTAGCGGCCCGCCCGCGGCTTCGCCTGCGTAAACTACGTTATTATTAATTTATGTCTCCATGAGTACCTATGTCCTATAAGTAACGTCCATGCTAAATTTGAGACTCCTAGCATTTGTAGTAACAAAGTTTCATACAAACTTTCAACCCTAAAAACAACCCCTTAGAAGTCAAATATTACAAATTCCCATCTTAGCGAGCACCTACGTCCTATAAATAACTCCTATGCAAAATTTGAGATTCCCAGCACATGTAGTTTCTGAGATTTCGTGATGAGTGAGTGACCTGTCGATTTTATATATATATATAGACTAGCGGCCCGCTCGCGGTTTCACCCGCGTGAACTATGTTATTATTAATTTCTGTCTCCATGACTACGTCCTAGTGACGTCCATGCAAAATTTAAGACTCCTAGCATTTGTAGTAACGAAGTTTCATACAAACTTTCAACCCCAAAAACAACCTCTTAGAAGTCGAATATTGCAAATTCCCGTCTTAGCGAGTACCTACGTCCTATAAGTAACTCCTATGCAAAATTTGAGATTCCTAGCTCATGTAGTTTCTGAGATTTCGTGATGAGTGAGTGACCTTTCGATTTTATATATATAGATAACAATAATAATCAATTTAAATGGTTATTTAACTTAACAAGTAATAAAGTTTTTGTATTTTTCGACATTGTGTTATTATTTCAATATATTATATTATTTAAATAGTATTTAATACCATACCATTTATTTAAAATTTAAATAAATTATTTAAACATTGATTATTTAATTTCTTTGTAAACAAAATCAGTTTTTCTTTCTTAATAGTTTAAAGTAGAAATATGTGCATATTGCTTAAAATTAAACATTTGTATCGGGTCTATGTAAATTTGAATATTTACCCAGTTCAGTTCAGTTCTTAATTTATGGGGTTTGGAGCGTGCCAGTTGAGCACTAATCACTTCGCCAATGTCACGTTGTATGGAGAACACACGAAGGAGATGGTACGGTAAAAAAGAGATTATATTACACAATAGGAAAATGCATGTTAAAAAGAGGTCCAGTTAAAATACTGCCTTCACCTTGAATATTTATTGCAACCCGAAAATGAATATCATTAAATTGAAATCATTAAAGTCAACAATTTTTTACTTCCCAAAAATATCACGTGATACATAGAAAACGTCCTAGCGTGTTACGATTTTTCAAAGTAAAGAACTAACGATAGCCCCTCGTCCCAGGGAACGTGATTGCGGTGATGGCCTTATTGATGGTCGATCGGAACTCTTTTGCGCTAATGCGTCGATTAACGCGCCTATTCAAATATACCGACCCCTATATTGGAAAGCGAAGTTGAAACTCATGCGATAGAACATCAGTCTACGTTTTCCTGTTATTTATTATATTATCGATTATAATGATATAAGTTACCTATTGGCCTATGAGGTTGTCGTGGCGTGGGGGCGCAAGGGTGTAATTGTAACGCGGTAGTGGTTTCTATCCCCATTCGGCGGAGTGATTTATTATTTTAGAATATTTTCAGTTCTTCACTCTGGCATCAACGCCCGGCGTTGAGATCCGCAACACATATATAAAGTGAAGCTGTTCCGTTTTATTTTATGACTAGTGGACCCGAACGCGGCTACGCCCGCTTGAACTATACGAATATTTATTAAATATATTAATAAAATTATCTTCAGTTTTCAATAGAGACCTAATTTTGGGTGACGTTTTCTAACAACAAACTTTGAAAATCGTTGCTTACCAACGGTCGCATAGCGACGGTTGTTATTAACATGGCGGATGGGATGCACGTCAAATTAATAAGTATTTTAATATATTGGTATATATCGAAAATATTACAAATATGAGAAAAAAAAGTATCCTATGTTCATCCTGAGACTCTCAAGTATCTCTATATGAGTATTTTATCACAATTAAATTAGCGGTTTGACCCTGATCGCGTAAAAGACAAACAGACAGACAGAGTTACTTTCGAATTTATAATATAGGTATGGATATAAGCTTAAATAGAATACCTTTATATATACTATTTTAGGACAACAACTTAAGCGATCCTTATCCAAAAAATAACAGGCAATTTCTGAAGACACAAAATTAAATCTCCGAGAAAATCACACGACTTTCATGAATAAAAGATTCGTTCACGGAAAAGGTGATACGCAGATGAGGCTGTGCTTTAGCTTCTGCACTCGTGAATGAATAATTTAAGGTACTACCCCCTTTTCCTGAGTAGCAATACAAATTACTTTCAATATTGTTTGTATGTTCAAATCTGGTCTTACAAAACTAAAAATTATTAAAGAAAGATAAATGTCTTTAAATATTATATCCGACACCTCACTTGCCATTTATAAAAACCCTTGTTATGGTACAATTGAGTGATTTTTATTAAAATCGAGTAATTATCAAAGTACAAGTAAATGTATGAGCAAATTAAAAATCCTACGTATTTTTTAATTATATTAATTAGGCATAGTAAGATTAAAATGACATATTTACTTGCATAAGCTATAGAAGAGCCTGATAGTGTGATTTGCTATTGAGGTAATTAAATCTATTGTAAAAGTCTATAGTATTAAAGGATAAAAAGAAATCAATACTATGACATTACAAATAAGTAATTTAACTTTTGTGGATTACGTAAGATGAACGTCCATTCTGGAGAACAAGTACCTATTGCTAATGCGACTGTTTGGAATTTTAAATGCTTTCAAGGCTCGCCATAATGCGAGGTTGAGCATATTAATGTTCTGTGGATTTCTAAATACAGATGATCTCATTACAATGCAATATATGAAATACTATATTTATGTGTTGAGGTACGTCGTGGTGCAGGGGCACAAACGTGTTACTATAAACGAGAGAGTAGTGGGTACAATTCCCACAAGAGGAAATGAAAGATGTCATATTTTCATATCTTTGATTTGATGTCGAGGCGTATTTAGTATGTTCTGACCAAAAGGGATGGTTTTCGGATGTTAATGGATGGATGGACGGATGGATGTTATATTCAAAACAATAACTCTTAAGAAAAAGAAATATATGACAAAATAACTGAGTATACAATTCTTAAAGTTAGTTAACTTTGCAAAATTTGTTAGTACCTTGAATAAAGGAATCTAAGTATTTTTTTATGATGTCATTCGTCTGGCGGATTCGAGAATCTTGTTTCCAGTTTGTCCGTGAAGTCATAAAACACGAGTTAATGGTTAAACATGAGCAGCCGCGGATGATAAGTAGACATAGGCAGCAGTCGTAAAGAGCATGTACCTATCATTAACATTAAGTGGTTTTGCGAGGTTATTACTTTTATTTTTAGTAATTTTTTTATGAATTTGCAAACGTTCTTATAAACATAATAATCGTTATTCATTAGATATCTATCATTCCTTATTAAATCTTTTTTATTAAGGAATGATATCTGTTGATGATCTATTTACTTTTTATAATTCCATTTATAGCTGTGAGGGTGGTCTCGTGACTTTGAAAAAGATATTCATCGCATCAGGTGTCTGTGTCACGGTGTCACGGTGGAATGTATGATCGCGGGCAGCGTGTTCGATGTCGCTATAGACATAATTCGACATTAAGACAATAGCACCTTAGTACCGCCCCTTCACTCAGATCGCGCGATAACTTTGTCTGTACAACATTTATATATTACGCATGGAATTACTAATATAATACTTGTATTGTATTATTTTATTAATCATTTTTCTTAATTCTTTTTATTAAGACGTTGTTGATTTTTTTTTAATTTTACCATTTTAAAACGTCCTTTATTTACAGTTAAGAAACGCTACCGCTACTGTTTTTAGGGTAGGCAGGGGTAGGGTTTTAAGGGTGCCGGGGACCTAGTTAAGTGCTAAGACACTTGGCCTCATTAAGTCACTTCCTCTCTTTCCGGTGAATTTGCAAGTGATTGCCTGTTGGTCCCTACGCCACGAAACCCTCAAATTGTCCCAAAATATTATACGTTTTTTTAAATGATATTTTGAGTAGCGTTCGTTGCAAGGTGAAATATACACATAGCATAACTAAGCATTAACACCACTGGTACTGTTCCTAACGTCATTTCCTTAAAGTACTTAATAGTCGATCAAAGCCTCAGAAGATTTTCCAATATAATTTCTATTCGTTATGGATTGATAGAAGTACGATTAAAATAAATTGCTTTTGACTGTAATTGGACGTCAAAGAGACCGGCCGCTTTGGTTAGACTTTAGATAACCGTTTGTATCTCAAATCGCGAATCTTTCTCACGTTTCGTGATATTAAACGTACTGTCTATATCGGACATTACCTATATATAATTTAGCACAAAATTGTAGCTGAAATTTGTTAATGAATTGTTTCTTCCACAAATAAGTGATTCAATATACGATTTGTAAAGAAAATATTCTAAGACCAGGACCATTGTAGATGTTTTTAATTGTAGATAAGGCAATTCAATTTAGCACGAACAATTAACTTTGCACGATGTAGACCGGAACCAATAATAATAGAGTTCTTCGAAGCAGGATTTTTAGCAAATTCTTAATTTTAGAGCCTTTTTATTTAACTTTTTTTGAGATACCATATTGTATTGAGATACCTAAGTAATAGTCTAACTAAAAGTTTCCCTCATAATGTTATAGATATATATTATAAAATTACTATGGAATTGCTATCCAACAAAAGCGTACAGATAAACTAAGACACGACAGCGTACAATACTATTAGAATTTATTTTATACAGAATATCAATTCTAAGAATGTAACTGAGCCCCAATACCTAGTAACGTCATAAAATATATTTCTTATTAAACTAATACGCGAGTAAGCCAGCACACAGATGGCACGATGATAGAAGTTCATGAAACCAGCTGAATCTTTATGTAAATAAATGATTTTAAATATTTATGAATTGAATTAACATTTAGGGTGGATGTTTTTACAGTTATATCTTAAAATAGATATTACAAAGTAGATTATAATAAGATAGAAGAGAACTCTTTATTGCTTTTTTATGTAACTCCGAACTTCTAAAAAATCGTACGCTGGAGATACTTGCAAAGAATGATTTCATTTTATATATTTAATAAAACTAATAACACTTTTTTGAATAAAATAATATTAGAAAAAAATATTTGTACGTACTGTATACGTACGTAGTAGACAGGTTAAAGAGGTAATTGAAGAAATCGTTAAATTATCGACTTAACCTTAACATAACTCCATACAAAAAGTTTAAATTTACTTGATTATGCATCCGGCAATTATTTAATAAAACACATTAAGAATAAGACGATGTTATCAAAAGCTGAAACAATAAACGTTCTTTTAAGAACGTTCTTGAGATCACTTAGATCGAAGATCCCTTGCAATGAAGTCTCTTATTAACAAGTAGGTTATACCCACGGCAATAAGAATAAGTGAAAGCATTATGTTGTTTGTTAACCGTGGCGTTTAAATAAGTTGACAGTGTGAAGGGCTTGGTGAAATTAATCTCCAATCTATGATTGTTACGCACGAGTTAATCTATAGTTGAAGAAGTACTTGTTATGGAGAAACATTTTTTAAATTTCGTTGTTGTGCTGCTGTTTTTTAAAGAATTGCTTTCTAATTCAGCACTTTCCGTGTTTTTTATAATATGTTCGAATTGTTTTCCAGAATTATTGTTTATGGAAAGTTTTGCGTCATTGCATGGTGAGTGGTAGAGCTAAGTAATAATGGTAGAAGTCAATAAAATGGTAGAGATAATGAAAATATAAAAGATTTATTTTCATCGTGGGAATCGACCCCACAACCTTTGCGTTTACAGTCCCCATGCTTACATGCTTGAGCCCCTGCGTCCCGACATCCTTTAGCAAAATATGTTACATTTTATTAAATATTGACCGAGCTGAACACATATACCACTAACATATAATAGTAGTTATAAAATACTTTAATTAAATAAAAAGCGATTAAAATAATACAATTTAAAAATAATAATAATTTATAAAACATATAAATACTGAAGTAGTTTTTTAATTTGAACTTTCTCAATCAAGACAAGAAGTATTACGTAATACGGGAAGATTATATTTTGAACGCGAATAAAGTAAACAAAGGTAGCATATGCACAGGTTCTTATATTTAACATGGGGATAATAGCCGCTTTTACTTGCTAATGCAAGGTTTGTTTACGGAAGTGCATTACATCGTCAGTTGCTCGATCTCACGTCTAAGTTTCTTTTCTAAAATTGAAATTCCATAGACACATTTAAAATTATTATTTTAGATAAGATATTAGATTTTAATTATATTGAAAATTATATATTACTACAGCCTTCTTTGCATATATTTTATGCGCGTGGATGGCGCATTTAGTATGTATTTAGTTAAACGCAATAATTACAGATTCTTATCTTAATTAAGGCAATATTTATATAGTTAGATAAAGTTTGACATTGAGTTTGCTATATAACGTTTCTAATCTTGTGAGAAGTAGAAACCAGAGAAAACGTTTATGAAATTTTATTACAAAAAAACTAGATAAAATTACATGGGACAGGAATTCTTTCTGTCCTGCCCTCGAAACTGATATGTAAAGTTAAAAAGCATTAAAAAATATTCAAATATTTTATTAATACAATATATAAAAATCCAATGCATACTGAGATAATATTATGCAGACAAAAAATAACATACACAAAAAAAACAAAACAATAAAATTATACATTTCTTCATTCCAAGCCCGAGCCCTATAATATATAAATCAGACTGGCGATAAGTGAATAAAAACAAAAGTGTTGGATGCTTGACAGCATTCCCAGCGGGTTCCAGTTCAATTAGATTCGTTAGATTATGCCAATTACTGATTTCGTACTTGAATTATAATGTTACTGCGTTAAAGAATTACATACCGTGAACTTTAAGCGAATATATTTATTACGCAATCTTTATAAAAATCTATAATTTAAAAATTTTAAAGAAGTAAATGAAAAAAAAAAAACATAATATATAACTACATAATCTCTCCTAACTCTATAAAGATATAAATATTTATAAAACATTCATACTTGAGATGGTCTTAAGAAATTGACTTTTACGAATCGAATGGAACCAATGTGTAAAGTCATGTGCTAAAACTAGTATAGCAATGTCTAGTGGTATAAGGCGCAACGAGACAGCGAGATAGATGCGCGTTGCCTGGTAACGCGGCGTCACGGCGGCGAGCGTCGAGACGCTGCGGGCGCCAGTGCCTCTCCCGGCGCCGCACGCTGCGACTCACGCTGCATCGCCACACCCGAAAAATATACGAAACTTGTGTGAAACGCAGGAAAAAAATTAGTGTAATCATTTATATGATATAGTGACTGTGATAGTGCTAGTGATAAAAATGTGATACGATTCAAAAATAAGAGAAAAAAACAGATTTAAAGAATTTTATGTTAACAAATATCTAACATTTCTAATTATGTGTTTTTTAATCAAAATGTTATCTTTGAATAAATTACTGAATTATATATAGAGACACTTTGAGATACATTACAAATACTGAACAAGATAAAGAAGTACCTACAATGTGATAGTGTTAATTATATTAGATAAGATATAATAGGCGAGGCTGTTGGTTATTCAGCGAATTAATAATTTTATGTGTCTGTTGTCGTAATCGTTAATTTTCTTCTAAGTTTAAAGACATATATAGTATATGTTAATATTTAAAAAAGCTATCATATATGTATTTTTGTTATTATCAATATTCACTGCACATACTGAAATGGGCCTTGTTGAGCACATTCATAGAACTGGAAGGTAAAATAAACAGAAGTCTGTAATCAAAGTGTTAGAACAAAGATTGTCTGCAGTCGGTGACCGTTCACGCCATACATAACGCTTTCTTATTTGTATGAGCTTCACCCCGTCGGTTATTCACCCTCTTGCTTTAGGAACGAGCTTATTAGGAAGGTCAGGGTTACACATTTCTAAAATTAGTTGAATTTTCAAACGTAAATAGAATTAAAAAAATGGATACTTGTAGAAATCATTCATAAGTCATTCGTAATCTACTTAATTATCATTTGTATATTTGTTTTTATAAATAAATATATAATTACCTAGTACAAAAATCCAGACCTCTATAGAGAAAAAAAAATCTGACAATTGGGTGTTATTACATCACGATTAGTTAATGTGCAATTCCTGTCGCGTATAGGATACCGCAGTGCAGGAGCGCATGCCCCCAGGCCACTGCCTGTATGCTGGTGATATTGTCAAACTTAGCACCTCCTGTTTTGTTTCCATTACATATTTTTCTACTCTACTATAACTTCCCTGCAGTACTCAATCATTTACAATGGGACTATAATACGCGCTTACTTACATCCGGTTGTAAAGAACCTTTGACTGCACCGCTTTTGTTTATATAGGGAGCAAGACAAAACTTACTTAAAATGTTACTACAGACCATATAAATAGTATTTTCACAAAATGTTCCTTAATTAATCTGGTCAGATTGTTAAGACATTTAAGATAGAGCACGTGTTGACTTAAGTATTGTTATACTTGAATAATTAATTAAGGTTATCTTCATTAAAAATATATGAAAAAAAAAAACATGAAGGTATTATCAAGTGACATGAAGTAGAGGTGAGAATGCGTCCTCGAGTGGTGAGCGCACGCGAGGCAGAGGCTGCTCGCGCGTTGCACAGACTAGCTTTTGCATTGTGGCGTGCAGCTTTTTATTTGCAACGAGGTCCAACGCGAAATCCTCGTAAGACTACTAACCGACTGGATCGGATAATGGTGTGTATACACAATATTAAAATTAAGTATTTTTTATGTCATAGATTAAGGCAACTTTAATGAAACAACTATTTCTTTGGTTACATAGTTTAAAAGTAGTACAATTACAAAAATTGACGAAAAAAATCAAAATAAACTTTCTTTCGGCTACAATTTTAATACTTTAAATGACTGATTCCATCGACACGGTGACGGTGACCCTCAGTAAAAGCTGCAGTAATCACTTAGGCCACACCTCGCTTGATGCGACCATCTATCAGAAATATTGAGCTCGACCCCCATGCTTCACACATAATCATGATAGCATCAGTTCTTAGTAAAATTAAAAAATGTGAAATATTGGTCTATATGTCTACCTGTAATATATTTAAAAAATATAAGAGCCTTTGAATGCAGCTCTCTTGTTTATATAGGTTACAAAGCAGAACTTACTCAAGAACAATACCAAAACATGAAAATAGTATTTTTACAAAATGTCCTTTTGTCAATGTAATATATTTAAAATATATACATATAATATGACTAATGCTAGTACATATTATAAACAAACAAATAAATCGAATATCACTACTGCTGCAAGGCGATGAAAGATAATAAATTAACTTTATTTATTTATTTTGTTTCAGACGCGGGCGGTCAGTGCTCCAGCATCATCAGCCACGACCATTTTATCTAGAGTACATGTATGTATAACATTATTTATTTTTATGTATTTAGGAAATAAGAAGTGAGAACTTAGTGACATGTTATTCTGATCTCTACTGCCCGTGTCTCACAATAACGTGCTCCTTTATTTCGTAGGATTATGGAAATAGGTGTCTTATAAATACTAATAAGCTTTTCTCTGAGTTCGTAAAACTTAATAGTTCAAAATTCATACATATATTTTTTATTTATTACTATGCTTGGTTGCATCACCTATATTACTTGGTGAATGACTTCAACCTTTGAATGCGTTAAAAATTCGAACGTAGGATTATTATGTGTCGTCCTAATTTTGCCTCGATTAAACTGTATGAGTTTATAATTTTTTTTCGAATTAAAACAATTGCCGCTCTAAGTTTTAAACCTCTTAACATCGTAATACTAAAAATTAGTAGGCATATATTTCTCATAGCTAAATAATCAGATTAAGTGCATTGTAATGTCGAAAACGCATTGCTATTACTTGCGCCTACGCACGGCTTGTGTCACTTTCACGGAATAGTGTCGCGCCTACGGCTCGAGTGTTTGATCTCCCATAAACATACTTGAGTTAATCACGGCTTTTCTCTATTTACCGTTTCATTTTGAACCAGAATATTTTTAAATTTATTCGACGCCAATCGTAGCGCACAAGCGTGCGACAGGTTGTGGATTCGATTCCCACTCAAGGAAATTAAATATTTAATCTTTTTATTTTCTTGGCTTTCTGGTAACAAAGAGTAGAAAATAACCGTGGCATTGACTTTCACCACTCAACACGAAATGTCTTCAGAATTCGGCGGAAAGTGGGAAACGAAATTGTCTTAATGGGAACGGTGTGACTCTACATTAGATTCCCAATTTCCCTCTGCCTACTCTGCCATATACGGTATACAGCGTGAAGCTACAAAAAACATTTTCATGACCACAGATAAACTATTAAAGAAAAATATATGAAATTATTTATAAGAAAATTGTTACAAATTTGGACATTTAGGGATCACGTTCAGCAAGCTACCCTGGCCCTGGGGGACCGAGCTCCCGACTGGACCTGTGTTACGTGGCGGAGCGCATGCTCGCACTGCATCTGCCGGAGAGGGACGCGCAGGCGGAAGCGCAGGCCGCGCACATGCTGAATAATAAGCACGGCGAACATTACATGGTTGGTATACTATGTTTTGTAATTCATTATATTTATTAATCTATTTATTTATTTTTTTTAAATGTATTTATTATAGTGCTCTTATAGCTACCACCCAAGGCTATTATTCGAAATATTTGTATATATTTTTTTTATACTACTATATAAGTAGTATAGTAGAACGTTGTAAGTAGTTATGCAAGTATCTTTGTATACTTATCACAATCAAGTCAATACAAGTTATGAATAACAATATAATACGCAATAACGTATTATTTAAAAGTTTCTTACTTATGTAATAAAATTTCTTACACTATAGAATAATTAATAGATTTAATTTCTAGACATTTGTATTGATTAATACTGTACTTGTATTATTCCAGGTTTTCGAAGTAAGCGGCGCGGAAGGTGACGGGCGGACAGCAAGGAATGTGTTTGGCCGCGCACGATCGCTGGGCTGGCCGGGCGAACTAGCACCTCCATTAGAACGACTGTGTGCTGCTTGCAAGCATATTGAGAGTTGGCTTGCATCACATCCGAAGAATGTCGCTATACTTCTAGCATGGTACGTTGTGGATCATTATTTGTTTTAGTTTACAGACTGTAGATTACATTGTCCTCCTGTGCTTAAATGGCTGTGATGATTATGGCTTTCAAAACCCATCCCAAGAAATATACGCCTTTTTATAATAATCATTAAAATCGAGAAAAGCTTCCTCGATTTTGATAGGCAAAATAGACAATACTGGGTTCTGTAAATAAGCATGCATAATGCATGACATATTGCAAACAGACATATAATGCATATATGCAATGATATTAAATAGAATAGATGAAAAGTGAAAGACAAACGGGTTTATTACTAGCTGCCTTTTATCTTCGCCGCAATATTAAACCTCGGTAAAAATAAAAAATATGCATAAAAAAATAGAAAATATTAATAACTTGAAAGTTGGTTCATCAGGAATATTTTATTTTTACAGGGGAAATCGGGAACGGCTTGGGGTGCTGGTGGCGGCGTATATGCACTATTCAGCTATATGTGGTGCGCCGGAGCATGCTTTAGATCGTTACGCGATGCGACGCTATCTTGACGATAGAGTTCCTATTTTTCATCTGCCTTCGAACAAACGGTATTTTTTTTATAATTTTAAATATATAATGAAGAAAATTAATATTTTCTAGTTATTTTACTACGTTTATAACCTTATATTTAATACATTATAATATTTTACCGCTACAATTTAATGAGATTTACTGTCATTACATTTTATGTTATAGGCAATTTGTGCTAGAGTAATGTAGGCACGGTGTCGCGCACCTAGATAAAAGTGAACAGTCATCGGCATATATTACTCAGACTCTCTTATTTACTCCATTATATGAGTACCGATAAAGGCTAGCAATGTATTGTAATTTACTATTATACATTTACGCAAAAGAAAACGCCATCATTTTTGAAATATATATTTTTTCAAATTGTAGAGTTTTAACAGCGCTACTTTAATAAAGATATGATATTTTATAACTGTAGTTATACGTGTTTCGTAAAATACTTCATAACAAATACAAATAGGGCTAAGATACTCAGAAGTTTATAATCCTATAAAAAGCTTATCCACGTCTGCTAATCAGTATGCCGCTCCACTAGGCACTTCCCGCCTAATGAGGCTGCACATGACTTATATGTTATAATAAAGAATATTTGCCTCTCTGTCGGCCTCTGTTGACCTAATCTGCCGACTGAAGGAATTAAATTGAGCTATCTTGATATATTATTTGTACTTACGTCATTTTCACACGAATAAAATGACAAAAAATTTTAAGTATGCTAAATACACATATATTTTACGTAAATATAATTAAAAAATTGATGAATTTCAATGAATTATTCATTTTAACATGTTAATTAGAAATACAATATGTTAAACATATTTCTTATTTAACTTAAGTTACTTATTCTTATTAAAATATATATATGTTATAAATTTAAAGACTGTTTGGTTGATTACATTTTTTAAAATATTTTTAGAAAATACATATTTTTTTAAGGAACGTGTGAGTGTTTTAGCTATAGGTTCCCTCTGCCTACTCTGTTATATGCGGGATATAGCGTGAAGTTAAAAATATTTAAAATGTTTTTATCACGAACACAATTTGGATATACCAAATTTTTATAGACGTTCTACAATTATTTACTGTTGCTAGCACAAGTCGTTAGATAATTAAAAACGATTGAAAACAGACAGATGGCTAGATATAATATTAATTATTTATTTTGACTACTATTTTATGTAACTAATCTACTATAACAAATTATAAAATCATTATCTTTTGTACAGATATATCGACACTTTTGCGGGCTTATTGGCCGGCCAGATCAGAGTGAATGCGGCGCCCCTACATCTAACGCACGTGAGCGTGGCGGGCTCGCTCGCGGCGCCCACTGCGCCCACGATAGCCTTCCTCAAGATATACGAGAACTACACCTGCGTGTATACTTCTGGTTAGTAGTTTGCCAGGTTCTTCCACCAGTTAAATATTATTAAAAAAACTCAATTAGATTTAGACTTTGCATAAGTAAAGGAAGTTATAAAAATAAAATATTTATTAACAAAAATAATATAAAAGAATATTTGTTTAGGCTTATACATGGTGAACGGCGGTGGCTGGACAGTGGGCGTAGGGCGCCTGGCGCTCCGCGGTGATGTGCTGGTGCGCGCGTACAGGCGCGCGGCGCACGCGACCTCCCAGCAGAGGCACCTCGTGTTCGCCTGTCAGTTCCACACCTGCGCTGTCGCCGACCACACCCTCTCTTTCACTAAGCAACAACTTGACCACGCTGTGCACGGTAAATTCTTGGCACGCGCCCTTCCTGCTTTTTACATAACATAAACTTATTAAACCTACACCCGATGCACTATTAAATATTTTGTTAATATTGTAAATATATATCCGGAATGACACAATATAGTTATCATTTAAAAATATGTTACCAAATACCTTACCTTACCTTACCTTGCTAATGAAAAAATAAAATAAATTATAATATATCCATATTAGATTCATGAATTAAGAATTTTATCTAATATTCTTGCTTTATATTTTAATGAATGTATCCACTTCTTCCTTCTTTTCTTTTACTACAAATTTGATATTAAATGTTTGTATGTGAAATATATAATATGTAAATATGTTACGTGACCGCTACAATGTATATAACGTACAATAAATGTATCTTAATCATAATAACAGTGTTTGCCTCGTTCTTAGACCCATCGTTTCCAAGCGACGGCGCTGTGGAGCTGGTGTTCGCTCGTGGGGAGGGGTCGGCCGGGGCTGCGCCAGCGCCGACACCCGCCGCACCGCTGCGGGCAGCGCCTGATGCACTTGCTCGTGCGGACTCACTGGAACACTTGCGACCGCTTTCAGCTCTGACTGACGATGAACCCGGTAAGTCGAGATTAGTTTTATTATTCGAGATCTTAGTTAATTGTGGCCGATCTAACACAGAGGCACAAGCGTGCTACTGTAAAGGTGACAGTTTTTGGTCCGATTCCCATTTCCGAAATTGATCCGGTTATCGGAATGTAGCTAGTATGAAGAACACATACTTTTTACCATGGGTAATTTGAAACCCTTGAAGTCCGTAGCAACAGGAAAACTCTAGTTCGTTAAGGTGATAAACTAACTGGATGTTATACGAATATTTATGTCATATTAACTTTTATTTTGTAAAATGTCTTTAATCTATGTTTATTCTTTATTTTTGTCTTGATCTGGTTACTAGCTATACAATTACCTATACCTATATTATCTAGGATATATCTAGGTCTATATATGTGTAGGGATAGCATATTTCAATGTAGGCTGGTATGAAGATCAATACCGATGTATACCATAACGTACGAGTAGGAAGTACCTAGATGAAATGTATCTGATTTAACACCATGTACGATGGTTCAATTAGCACATTCTTATTGTTTTCGTTTTTTTATGTAGTTTTTGTACCTATAATGGAAAATTAAATATTTAATTTACATTATTTATTCCATCTAGTTAAAGCTGGCAAAATGTTGGTTTCCCTTTCCTCTATTAAAATACAAAGCCTCTAAATAGACACAAAATTGAGAACATAGTTGATTTATGATTACGTTTTTTGCTTACCCTTATTGTCGTATGTACCCTTTAGGTAAGCCTGTGAGGTTGCGGCACGTGAACAAGTCGCTAGATTTGTTGATTGTGCTTCTGCTTGGGAACTTTGCATGAAGTTATTTAAAATCAAAGTAATTAAGTAGTACTAATATATATTTTTCTAATATATATAACTTTTATCTCGTCAGGTGACCTTTCTTAGTTAACAACGAAGTCAACAGTTAAAAGTTATATAATTCTAATATTTAATTAGATAGATAAATATTTCTTATTTATTTTTTAGCTGTAAAACCAATGTCCGAATATGTATGCCTATAGCATACATATTTTCTAGAAAATTTAGTGTTATACAAGTGGACTCTCAAGCCAGTCCAGTCTTCCAGTGTTATATAAAAACCACATCGGAAGTAAAAGGTTAAGTAAAAAAAAATATCGGTGCGTTTGTTTTTGATTTATGTTTCTATAAGAGTACAGAATATACCAAGAAGACATTTTTGTAGCAAAAGCTAGTGAAGCGTGAGGTACTAAAACGTCATTTTATTAGTTTAACATCCGTTATTTAAAGTTTATTTTGGTTAGGGTGTGACTTGAACGCATGGCTTTACTAGAACCGTATACGCTCTTAATATTACGTACATAATATGTTTGCTATCAGTAATATTATCCATTGAACCAATGTTTATGAAACTGTTTCTTTTTTTCTAAAAAAACTAAAATAAATAACTTTTTAATGAAAATATGAGTGGTTCATCAGAAACAACAGGTTTTAAATTATTCCCTTTATTTTTAATTCTGAATACAAAACAATATTGAACAAATACAATTTAGTACAAAAGAGAAAATAGATATATTCAGCATTGTCAGTGGTTATTGTTATAGATCTCATATATTTTCTATCCTTACTATAGTTCAAAATTTATTAAAACTTATGTTTAAACATTTAGTTTACCTGATTTTTAACAGGGTAAATAATAAATCTTGGCCTCCACTATGTCATAGAAATATAAAAAATCCTATAGGCGAATATCATATTTACTTAAATCATAAGTGGTGTATAAAATTGTTTAGGATATTTTTTTTACATCATTCTATACCTACGTATTTATTAAATAAAAAATAAACAAATAAATAACCTGTTCGTTAACATCGAAAAAGCGTCGACATATCATTTTAATGGTTGACAAAACCGTTAGCGGTAGCGATAGCTTTTCGCTGCAGGTGCGTGGTTATTTTAGTGATGTCCGCCTCGCCCGCCGCCCGCCCAGTCTCACGCCGGCCCTAACCACCGCGCCACGAATTCTTCCTATTATTCCTCATCTTTTATCAGTGATATCGTGTTATCAATAATTTTAACATAAATTGATAATAAAATCTGCAATCAGTTAAGGATTTTAATCATTTACACACCTCTTCGTGTCATCTGGTGGTACTGAATATTAAAATTTAATTCACAGGTGAGTAGATTGTCGAGATCGTTGCACTCTTAATATCTATGTCAAAAATAAAGCTTTGGTGTAAATAAATGCACTTAATAATATAAAAACCAGCTAAATTTCTAAACAATTGCTAATAGCACATAACGTCCAAAATAAACGAACTTGAATCGTGTACGAGTTGAAAGATGTAACGAAATTAGTTCCATTATACGATAGTATATTTCACATGGACAATGGCATTGGTTATGGTGAGTGTAATATCTCATGTGGTCAGACACTGGAGCTGCTCGGACGTCGGATGGTTAATTGACCACCGTAGCTGATTACTGATGAATGTCTGCTCGCTCATCACCCTTACTTATTGTTTCATTTGTCACACTCTACTTTCTAGTAATGGAATTATAAGGTTAAGCTTATGCACCGAAGCTAAATTCATTAAGTACAATTACAGATTAACACATTTTTGTTTGTATTTTATTTAGAGTGCTTTTGCCATGTTTCCATTTCAGTTTACTCTAGAAATTGTAGAATTGTGTTATCTAATATATTTTTTTAGGTAATTATAGCTTAATCTACTAGATTGTTTTCATTTACTTTGATGAGAGAGGTAATAATCTCATAACTATCATAATTTGTTTTTTTATAAAAATGTGTGAAATTCATTAAAATAATACATTTTATTATTTGATAAAATATATATTTGTATAACATTTTCGAGGGTTATCTAGTCGTTGATTTAATAAAACATTCACAGGTCAATGACGGTCACTGTCTTGCTAATAAATTAGCTCATTTTGTAAAAAGCAAATCTTAAGCAATTTTTTTTTAATTTTTGCACATTGATTCTTTTTTTTTTGCGAAAAATTTCTTAGAGACATTTTTATTTCTAAGAGCGGTCTTGTTCTTAGCAATATCATTATATTTTTTTGTGATTTTCTATACATTCTTCTAAGCTCCTCCAGCCTCATCTAAACTCAAATCTCAGTCAACGAGAAAGGTGCAACACTAGTGCACGTATCGCAAAATTTTCGTACAAACGTGCTCTATATGCTTAACTAAATTATAATTTGGTTTGCATTTACTGACTAAATAAAATCGTGTATATGTTGTAAAAATATCAAAATATTTGAGGACTTAGAACAAAAGACGATCAAATAATCTAATATTTTTGCGACAGATTGTTCATTGTGTACCTAAAGCAAGTACTTACGTGTTTGTAAACCGTTAATAAAAAGTTATTTTTATACTTTACGTGTAAAAGTCAAAAATTAAAAACACCATTTTAAAAATATTATATATAGATTTTCATTATTATTTAATTCGTTAATATAATAATGAAATTATACAAAGTGGAGATGTTGAAAGTGAAGCATTTGCTAAAAAGAAGATGCGAACCGGTTATTATTTAAATGTTGGGGCAACGGATATCAAGAATGACTTTGGATATGGTTGAGTAACGACGTAGAACTTAGAAGTTTCGCAGAAACACGGCCCGATGACATCATGAGGAGCCGACACATGCACGCGCTGTGCGAAGGTAATCGCACAACTCACAAACTGATCATGGCATTTCTTGATTTTTAACAGCCTCGAAATATACTCCTAAGATTAAATAAATCTTCTTTAATTCGTTGTAAACTGTAATAAATCTTTAAACGTTTAACGTATGCAGTAAAAACTAGCTTGTTTCGTAGTTTTTATTTTATAAAAACATATAGGTAATAATTTTTGATATAATGCCACTGAAAATTTGATTTCTTGTTTGATTCTTACTCAGAGAAACAAAATATTTAATATTTTAATTTCTTCGCTCTGGTGTAGAAGCAAGGCGCGGCGTTGAGTTCCAATGAAAACAATCAAAAAATAATAAAAAAAAATATTACAAACTTTTCATGGTGTTATAGATTACTAGGAGATATTAAATTACCGCGCCCCTTCCACGCTAATATTCATTAGTTAACGAATAACGCTGTCATAAATATATCACTGCGACCTTTGACTGTTATATCATTTGTAACGCACGGAGGGACGGACTTTGTGTATCCAGCAGCAGATGAATGTTTTTCTTTAAATAATTCTGCAGAGATATTTTATTGTATCGCGACGAATCATTAGTAAATTGATTGCCATAGAAACTAGTTTCTAAACACCTTACGATCTTAAACCAGTTCTGTTCTGAATGCAATATATATTTTTATTGAGATAAATATAAATTATAATATATATACATAAATGTATTAAAAACAATACTTAAATACAATTTTGTTTAATAAATTCCATTATTATTATAACAATATTAAAAATAGATTATGCCAATTAAAATGAAATGATGCATAAAAATTGACAAGTCAGGCGTTACAGGCCCACATCCTCTTCCTGCGCAGCAGTGTTCATTTCGTAATAGAAGCCCTCGCCACGCGTCTCACACTAAATACGTTATTTCGGTTGACATCACAGAAATAACTGCATCTCCCTTAACACACACCCAACATAGACGCTCGTTGATAACTTTATGCTAATTGCATTATTGACAACTTCACATTTAGATCAGTTGGGACATTCTTACCAGTGGATGCCAGATGTTACATGGAATGTTTTAACTTCTAAAGAAAAACTGAAACTGTTCGTCGCTTATGTAGTTCTATAATAAAATGTTGTATATGTAGAGAAGCATAGATTTATTTATCTTAATTAGGCTATAACTTGTAGGATATTTTTTATTATTAAATATTTATTTATATTATTTTTTTGCAAAATCTGCATAATCTGCAAATACTTCATTTATGGTCAATAAATACTTCATTTAGCTCTCGTTGTAATGTGAAGGTGACGTCCAAAATTGCATTTGAGCAAATATTTACAGTAATATTTTTTCGTTTAAATAAATTGAGGCGACAACTTTAAAACAAATTGATCTCTTCAATTAGACTTAATAATAAATTTAAATCTAATGTTACGGTGTTTTGATTTATGATAAATAGATCACATTCTATATACTTTGACTTCAAAAAAGTGGATCTTTTCCTTGTTGGGTGAGGTTACCTTGAATCACTCATCTATGTGTGTGTGGATTTTTCTACAACTGTTTAACAATATCGAGGTTATCTGGTCGTCGTAATCTTGCATACGCAAATACACAATTTTGTATTACAAAAACATTGTTTTTAAAACTTAATTTTTTTTATTGTTCATATTTACTCGCCTCCTGTAGGAAAATAGAAGGCAGACTGAATTATGCTATGTTCTTTCTCTAACTTTTAATCATCGCCCATTTTATTCATAGATAGAGTTTGTAAATAAATCAAAATCAGCTTCACGCTGTATCCCGCACACAGTAGGGTAGGCAGAGGAAACCTA
This sequence comes from Heliconius melpomene rosina, assembly GCF_056956725.1. Classification (NCBI taxonomy): domain Eukaryota; kingdom Metazoa; phylum Arthropoda; class Insecta; order Lepidoptera; family Nymphalidae; genus Heliconius; species Heliconius melpomene. The sequence continues at coordinate 11,417,771 of NC_140389.1, read as the reverse complement.
GTGTTAAGACACTCCGTTCCCCACTTTCTGCTGATTCTTGAAGCATTGCGTATTGAGTGGCGGAACTCAACGCCGCTGTTTAAGATAGGATTTGTAGTTTATTAAATATATTTATTTTATGAATACTTCTATTATGATTAGTTTGATACATCAATTAAATGTTGGTATCATTCATATGTCATGTTTGGTTCAGTAAGTAAGAAGGGCTCTATGTGACATTCCGTGAGACAACGGTGACGACCGGGATACGGGTAACGGGAAATGTTAGTCCTTTTAAGGATGTTGTCCGGTTGTCCAGATAGTAACTGCGTTTCTACAACCACTCTGCGTTAGTAATAAATGGTCAATAAATACTTCATTTAGCTTTCGTTTTAATGCGAATGATTTATTATCCCACCATACGTTTCTGTCTCGTTCATCAAGTTAGTTATTTCGGTTATATTTATTTGGTATTATTAAAAGTAGTTAACAAGTTTTGTTAAGTTTCAGCGCACTTTGTTATCATCAGCAAATTTTTGGTGGTAGGTGATAATAACGGCAGCGCAGAGGGAGGGGAAGCGGGTGAGGGAGCGGAGGGCGCGCACACGTTCGGCCCTCTCGACGGGTCCATCTATGCGACAGTGGTGCGCGCGGGCGGCGGGCCGTCGTCCCCGCTGAGCGCGTCTATGGACTCGGGCATCTCGTCGGCGGGCCGGCGCGCCGCCCCCAGCCCGCCCGACGAGCTGGACGCGCTGCTGGGCGACATGCTGCGCACCGTGAGCGCCCTACCCGACCCGCCGCAGTCGACCGCCGACCGCGCGCCCGACATACCGTACCACGCGCGCGCCGACTCCGCGCCCTTCACCTACGGCGCGCCCGGCCTTCGCCCCGGCATGCTGCGCGCCCCCAACCGACTCGCCAGCCCAGAGCTGGTGCGCCGCGTCTACCGGCCCATCGAGGACGACGACGACGAACGCACCGTCACCCCGGAGCCGTCTCCGCGGACGCCGCTCTCACCTCGGACACTGCGCAAACTGACCCACGATGACATCACGACCACCACAACCACGACGATACCATCACCCACTACGCCTGTGACCAATGGGAGGTATGAAACCTATATTTATTACGATACATATTTAACTAAATAAATAATTGATTAAATATTATAGAACTAATATATTACATTGACGATTTCTTAGAATAAAATATTTTCGAAAAATCTTGTAAAATTTAACTCTCGTAATAAAAAAAATACAATTTGAAAAATATATTATACTTATAACATGTGTTAGATAAAATAGTTTGAAAAAAAACTGACTCTTGAGTTAGGAAATGAAATAGATGAATACGTTTTAGTTAACAGAAAGGGGAATTGGGCAGGAGATGTAAACATGTGTTCCTGTGTCGTAGGCGTGGAGGCCACGCGCCGCCGCCTACAACTACACGCTCTGACTGTTTACGTTCAAACCTACATCAATATTATATTTTTAGCTAAATCAATTCCATTACAACCGCATTTTTACTGCCTTCTTATTATAATTACAGCATCGTTTCTAATATATTTAGGACACAGACTAGAATAACGCCTGATATCACAGATTAAACATTCTTCTATTTATAAAAACATATTGCAATTTTCAAATCATTTTCATAGTATATTTAAATAATTCTTAAATATTTTTTTAATATATAATTAAAACAAAAGAATCCTAAACTCGATACACTCGTACGTTAGAATTGCGTTCGCTCGACCAAAGAAGGCCTTAGACCCGTGAGAACAAACAAAGGGAGATAATATGTCGTCCAGTTTCGACACACTCGGTATCAAACTCGACACGCGAAGCTATAACGTTGTGGCGGTTCGGTTAATTTATTTAGCCGCGTTCCGCTCGACCCACTTCACTGTCAATGAAGAAGGGTAATGAAATACACCATAACCAATCTCTGCTGTTACTACGCATGTCGGCTAAAACGTTTTTTATGTGCATCGTATTACTGAGAATTTCTTAATTTAATATAGATAATCATGTCTATTTTCGCTAAAACTTATTTATTTATATAAATTTTATATAAGAATGTTGTCTGAAACTTTCAAGGCATTGTCAGGTATAAATTGCCATTTTGTGGATTTTTTTACTGTTGTGATACCGATCAACACACGAAATTTTTGCGATATCTTCCAAAAGCTTTTAAAGCTTAGTTTCTCTAAAATATTACATTTGTAGTATGTAAAATATGACAATCCTTTCGCAAATATTATAATACATAATCACGACCTAGTTGTCAAGAGTATTATCGACTTATCATCAGTTTTATCGCTCAATAAAGTTCCACACAAATCAATGATAATCACTGTATGACTAATAGTTATATACATTTTTTCATCTTCCGGACATACTTAAATAATAATTGTAATTTAATCGTATGCAGCACGCGCACCGCCTATCACTACTATCTCTTATTACTTTAATGATTGATTCAATTAATTAAAAGCCCATTAAAAATAATTTCTCGAATCTAATTGTGATTTGTATGCGTAATCCTACAAATGAATATACAAGAAAAAAAGTAACAAGTGTCACCTATTAGTTTGACTATAAAACAAAAATGTAATATAGGGTATTGCGATTTTAAAGGTGCTGTAAATAATAACAGTAATTTACTTCTCATCTTGTTGACATGCATCATTGTCAATGTATGACGAAGCATCTCCTGCCTGCTCCCGCCCGGGTGGTCTGTTGATTAAATCTTGTATTTATTTTAAGTATATATTATTATTTTTATATTGAATCTGTGTAACTTATTCATTTTGCATTCAGCAATATTTGCATGCTGGTTTTAGGATACTTAGAATACAGGATCGATATACCTAGTTGGCATATTTATTATGTTGGTGTATACCAACAAAATCAGCTTATCTTGTACAAAGAAAGGAAATAATATAAACATTAATTCATTTCTCATTCATTAAGTCTATTCATTTTAGCATGACACAAAATGTAAACAAATAATATAGTATTAAAATGCGTCTCAAGTTTGAGAACAGTTGGCTTGTGTCTTGTGTGTGTGAAAGAATATATTTAAATGTCTAATTTTGGCGAATAAGATCCTCTTCTATGAACAATGAAACACTTGAAACACAATCCGCATCTCAGCAATTGTTCTATTTTAGAGACGACGCCAATTCCGTTTAAAGAATGTACACTTTTATTGTTATCATCGGTTGTTATTCAATTAACGCCCACGAGATTTATGCCACGGACCCACGCTCCTACCGTAGATATTACCTGCGATATTTTATTCTTATTAAATACTTAGCTATAAAAGGTTTGTACGTATTCATGTTGTGCTTCTATATAGAAGCGAACTGAAAATAATGATTTTTATTATAATATCATTGAATATTATTAAAAAAATATTTTACCAAAAATGTAGTTTACTTAATACTTTATGTATTAAATACAGCATTATTTTGTAATATACGGTGCAAAAACGTTATTACGCTTGTGAATTATTTATAAGGCAACATGGCGCCTTCTTAAGTGGTAGATTGACAGTTGATCAAAAATACTAACTCAGCAAGTTCGTTCTGAATAATAACTAATAATTAGACAACTTATAGTGTTTATAGTCTCAAATGAGATCCGGTTGCGAGTCCGTTATGTTTAATTAGAGACTAGTTTATTAGTAAACTTTCTAATATTATGGATATATACTTAATACCTATACATTTTTGTATTGATTTAATGCTAAATAATATAATTTATAAATATTTTAGAACTAGACGCTATCATTTAAATTACGTTTTACGAAGATCACGTAATTTGAAACAAGAGTAAGCCTTTTCATTAGCAACAATATCATTGTTTAACACTTAGAATTCATAGCCAGAATAATTACCTAATCAATAATACTACTAATATTATCAATATGTAGGTTTGTGATGATTGAGGAAATTCCACTTTAACGTAATAGCTACTGAACGGATTTACCTAGTTAAAAATAAAAATTATGGAAATATTTTCTATAATTTGATCACAATAAAATAAATTTAAAGCGGGCGAAGCCGCGTTTAGGCGCTAGTAAGTTATAAAAATACGACTATTTGTTCATGAAGACTCGAAACTAATAAAAAAACGTAATTAGGAATTGGTATAGTGATGGCGTATGATTGCGTCGCCGTCGTGACCTAAACAAGTTGCTATTTAGAGATAAACGTCGCCATAAACGGCTTGTCCGTTGGTACTGACTATGACACAAGCCTCGTAAACCGCCATCTACTTTCTAATGAACGCCGCTTTGTTGGACCCGACACACAGATGTACACATCGCGGACTTTGAGCTTATCTAAAATATTGTTGATTATTTATATATTTAAATTACTTTTTAAATAACAAGTATTGGCGACGTTTCATTATCAAATTTAGGGCAACCTGCTAAGGCGAGTTCGTTTATTTGTATTTGCAACTGTCATTGTATTTTGTATTTCTAATTTGAATAATTTAAACACTACTCAAGGATATTTTTAAAGAGCTAACTTATTAGTGTTGGTATTTTTTATAGTTATTCCAATATATAAAAATTGTAATATGTTCTTAACAGATGGACAAACGGTGATGCAGAATGGATAGAACGTCCGCCCAGCAGTGCAAGAAAAACTGCTCCCGAGAATGGCACATGGCGTTCCACAAGTACAATAGAATGGCAAGATAGTAATACCACACGCAGGGAATCAAGAAGATCTGAAGGAAGTAATGGAGATAATTCAGGATTAACTTGGTTACAAAGACAACAACAAAAATTAAGAGAGAGGAAAGAAGCAAGGGAAAGAGTCGCTCGACTACCGCTCGAGTGGGACGCGCCTTCCCGCCACGTGCGCCGATCAGCTAGCCATCGGTAATTATATTTAAATGAATGGCAATGAAATAAAAATAAACTTATTTATAAATTACTCTAATAAATTAAAAATCATGTATAATAATCCTTTAAAATCTTATTATTTTAGGGTGGATGGATACACTAGTGACACAACAGCATTTGCAGATGACGACGATGACTTTAGTGTACCTCTCCATGTGAATACGCGCACTCCTCTCAGGACTGACAGTATTAGTCCTCAGGCTCCAGACAGGTATTTATATACCTAATAAATAATATATTATACAATAGTCTATTAATTGGACATTCTTTAAAGAAGCCAACAACTTATGTGAAATATTTTTTCATAGGACCTCATCTAGAAAATTCATGTATGAAAAGATGACGATGCGTGAGTGGAGTACAAGCAGCACACCCACTAGTACCCAAGCGCCTGGTTTACTGTCTCTTGCGGAGCCTAATAACAATGAAACTATGGTAAGAAATCGTTATTTTCACATTAATAGTAAGCCAAATTAAAATAATCACAATAAGATATTATATTGTATTTATGTTCTATGCAATATAGATACGGGAGCGATCAGAAAGTTGGTCTCGGTCTGACTCTCGCGCGGGCACTCCAGCCTTCCCTACGCACCCGCGCACACCTTACCCGCCAACACCGACGCCTTCACTCAGCGCCCGCCCACCACGCTCACCGACCGTCTCTAGGTACGTAGAAGATAGACGTGAATAACTTCTTTATAATTTTTTTTTCTCATTTATCTTAATTAAAATACAGTGAGACCTGATTAATTGCAATTTGGATAAGTAAGTATAAAACATTTTATTAGGCTGGGACTTGGGACAGATATCGACAAGTTTTTTTACAAACAAATGTATATGTAAAAGGGAAGCGCTCTTAAATGCCACAACTATAATTTTAAACCTGTCTAATTGGAAACGAAAACTTTCTATAAATATTACAAAACACACTTTAGTCCCTTAAGAGCCCAATTAACCACAAACAAACTAACAAATGTTTTTTCCTAATTTTAGAAAAGAACGTGACGGCAGTCCTGAATCAGAGTACCGCATATACAACGGCGTGGGCGCGGGTACCGGCACGTGCACCGGCAGCAGTGGCTCAAGGCGGTCCAGCGTAAGCACGACTGAGCCGCAGCACGTCGCGCCCGATCGTGTGCGCTTTGCGAAGGACACCAGCCACTATTGGTATAAGCCAAATATATCGCGAGACGATGGTGAGTAGAATATATATTTCTATATTATTGACGTGATAACGTCTTATAAATCGATGCACTGATTATCGATCTGATGCACGCACAAAAAGTATGACGCATTGTCACGTTCTGCCAGAGCCGAGCGTGCAAGCGAGAGCGCGGAGCAAACGATAGAGAGGCACGATTGGCTTAAGCGTTCGGCTTGTGATGCATCCTATTCATTAATTATTACTTATAAGTAAAGCGCATATTGTTACTTTTAATTAATTTGGACGCTGTGAAGCTAAAAATATATATTTAATATTATTATTGTTTTATTTGTATGAACAAATATTATATTAATTTATTGCAGCGATATCGGCCCTCGTACAATTAGAAGAGGGATCGTTCATAGTGCGCGACTCTAATTCGTTTCCCGGCGCCTTCGGTCTGGCGGTGCGCGCGGGTGCGGCGGGCGGCGTGCGGCACTTCCTCGTGGAGCCCACGGCGCGCGGCGTACGCCTGCGAGGCTGCCCCGACGAGCCTGTCTTCAGCTCGCTGTCGGCCCTCGTGTATCAGCATACTGTCACACCGCTCGCCTTACCCGTACCTCTCAGGTTGCCCGAAAGGTAGTTTATTTTTGTTATTTACTACGACCTGCTCCCAGTTTCGCCCGCTCGTACTACATAATTATTAATTTACTATCTGTATTACTTTCGTTTTCTAATAATAAGTTTAGCGTGAATATACGCACAGGCAAACAGACAAAAAAATTTAATACATTGTTGTTGGTTCTATTACGTTATTAAACGGTACTGATAACATTTTTTCTTATATGTCTTCCATATACAAACACCGATCCGTTATGATTTTATTATAGTATAGATAATATTTTGTATACTTAACATATTTATTTTACAGGGATCCGTGGTCAGGTGGAAACGCAAGTGCTGCAGCTCGCGCACTGTTATCGACCGGGGCAGCGTGTAACGTATTGTTGTTAGGATCCGAGAACACCGAAGCCCTAACTGGCCCTGCTGCTGTAAAGAGGGCTGTACAAAATATTCTGCAGAAAAAGGTAAAAAATAAGCGATTGCACGTATAATAATAAAAGTTATTAAATTTTGAAATAACATGAAATAATGTATAAAAAGCATAAATAACTTCAAAATAAAATAATTTAAAATAAACGTTGTTGCAGCCGGCAGGTCACGTGGTGCACTTCAAGGTGTTCGGAGGAGGGATCACGCTGACGGACGCGGCGCGCAAACTGTTCTTCAGGCGACACTACCCTGCCAGCGGCGTCTCCCACGCCGGCCTCGACCCTACTGAACGGCGGTTTTCTTATATGGAAAATAACAAGAAACTTGAAAAGTAACAATTTCTATAGTGTTATAATTCATATTTTCTTTTTCCGCATAAAGCAAGGTAGGCAGAGGTAACCCAGTGTTCCCTCCTAGCCCGTCGTGACGTAGGGGGACAAGCGTGTGACTGCAACGCGACGGTTGCGGGTTCAATCTTCCTTCCAGGAAACGAATTATTATTTATTAATATTTTTATTTCTTTGCTCCGGTACCTGCAATGCCTCGAGAATTCGACAGAGGTGAGGCACAAATTTTCTTAACACTAGACTCCCTGTGACTAACTAAAATGAAAGCAGACTTAATTTGATTCAATATCTTAACTGTAATAACATTTTTTTTTTACAGACGAATTTTCGCGTTTGTGGCGCGTTCTTCATCCGGCGCTGACAACGAGTGTCATGTGTTTGCGGAACTGGAACCTGAACAACCTGCCACAGCAATTGTCAACTTTGTTAACAAGGTACAGACAAACAACACGATAGACTATTTCTTTTAGATATATTGAGTTAATAAATCTTTTCAAATTTATAAATATATTAATAATATTTTTTATTGTTGCAGGCACTTCTCGGCAGCTCTCAAAAGCGAGATATTATATAAATTTATTTAATAAACTTCATGAACTCAGTTTAGAACGAACTAACAATACTCACTTTGAAGTGTGAAACACGAAAATTATCCGTTCCGTATCCGTTATTTAAAAGATTTGCTATTTCAAGCAATTTTTGTTATCTATATTCCATTATAGATAAATCTATTATATATATAAAATAATAAAGACATGTAAGTTGGTGACAAAACAGGATAAAATTGTTTTCAATAGTGAACTAGTACGCTTCACAATCACCAAGTACATATTAATATAACAACAACAAATATATTATATTATATTATTAATTTAGTACATAAAAAAACTAACTAGTCTCATTATAATTTAATATAGATTAGTGTCATGCGTGCCTAATATTACAATACTATTGTAGCGATCTATGTCCATGCGATAGTTAACAAGAAATATTGAATCTAAATTCATCATAATTCATATACAAAATATATTAGGTGATAAATAAAATGAAATTTATGTAATGGGCAACTTGCCATGAAGTACAACGAAGGTTAAGTACAATAATTATAATTATATGTTTATTTTTATTCACCCACTTTAGTAAAAAACATTTACTTAATTTAAGCACACAAGTTGGCTTTTAAAAAGCCTTCGCATGATCCCAAATAATTTCAGGAAATTAATTTTAAGATGAAAATAAATACCACAAGTATGTAGGAGTATCTTGTATTTCATTATGATTAATGATTAATAAAGTATAACTGTGGTTCATCATTAAATTATCATAATTTTAAATACACACTAAACACTGATCTAATATATTTTATTTTAACTATTAATCTATACCCAGTAAATTAAATGTATACTTGTAGAGTATAAAATAACTGTTGTCAAATGTATTTATTGGTTATAATAAATCATTTTAAATTATACTTTGTTTTTTTACTTCACATTTTACACTCGACCATTTAAATGAAAATAAGTAGTATAAGAACATTCCTTTTAAATTTCTCTAGCTAAGTTTTTATATAATTTACCTTATTTATATTACTATCAGTTTATTGTCTCTTTAAAATTTATATTAAAAAATATAACAATCCTTATAATATTATATTAATTAATTATTGACTGTTTTAATTATGAATTTATCAACATAATTTTTGTTTTTTATATTTTAAAAAGTGAAATTTTCTGTTTTTAATATGATGACTAATCAATAAAAACTTAAATATTTAAGTGAGTGACTTTGAATACTGCAAGTAAATGTGTCTTTATCTTTGCATTGCATGAAGTATAATTTTAGATATTTTTCAAGTCGTCTAATAATGTCCCTTATTTAGGAAATTATTATAATATTCATATTATTAATATATAGATATCATATTATAATATACATTAACGTTCACATCAAGTAAACTCTAATATCGATTGTATTTCAATTTAATTCATAAATACACATAATATTTTAATATTTTTAAAGTTTTATTCCACACTTAGGTTAAATAAGTATTTCTAAATAATTAATACACATAATATTTAAAAAAATATTTATGATTAAAACAATGTTTTTCGTTGTAACAACTGCTTAAGACAGATGAAAAATACTACTTACAATACAATACGGTACATTCATTTGAAAAATAATATGTCCAATAAAACCTATATAGTGAATTATGCCAAAAACAATACATTTATTATATTTTTGTTATTTATTTTATTCATTGTCTCTGATTATTTATTTAGATGGATCGTTTTTTGTTAGCATATGTTCGTCATTCAGAGGAACGCCCGAATCTGAAAAATCCGTAGTCTTCGTCGTCTTGATCATTCTCTTCTGCCCTCACTGGACGTTTACGGAGCATGTAGTCTCTGTAAACTCGGGGTGAATTGAAATCGTCGCTGTCGTCTTGCTCGGTTAAGGACAAGCCACGCACGCGCGCTCCGCTGGAGCTTCGCATTGAAATAACCAGCATTACCGACAGCGTCAAAAACGTTATTATGGTGAATCGCATAATGAATCGATTAAAATCTGCAGATGAATAAAATTATAATTTTATTAATAGTTTTGTGTACGACTATAAAATATACATATAGGAACTATAATAAATAAACCATACTAAAATTATGTTTAAAACTCAACAAACAAATAAAGATTTCAGGCGTAATAGATTAAACTGGATTTGTAACAAAATATATTAAATGTTTTATTATTATTTATAGCGATTAGTAAAAATTATGAAATTACACATATTTATAACTTTTGTAAATAAGTTTAAGCTCTTCTATTATTTAAAGGTTTTGTTTACTGAAATTACTATTAAATTAAAACCTATATGAAATCAAAAATTAAAAATAATAGAAAATAATTTCTAAGCACAATGGTCAATATTACACTTACCAGGTAGCTAGGCAGCCAAATCTGAACTGAATATTAGAGACGATTACTGGCTTTTTATAGTAAATTTTTCACCATGGAAAATAACATTCCCCTTTTTAATATTCCCCTCGCACATTTTCTTGCTTGCAGTAATTGACACATTTCAATTATTATTATCCACTGAATTTATTTTATTATTGGTGAAAATTATGTTTACTTGGAACAAAGCATCTTTGATCTTAAAGTGGTAAACCTAATTATAAAGCAATCATATTTTATAGATAAAATTGGTTCCTTGCTAAGACAGTTCTATTGTCGTCGTAAAAACAATTTTAATTTATCTTAACTATGTATCTACTAGTTATTTTTTTTTGTCTATTTATATTTATTATTTTTACACTTATTATTTTTTAGTAAAATTGTGTATTTTATTTAAGGCTGAATAGCTTTTGATATATTCCTTTTAATATTAAAAGTCTATTTTTCCCGCCATTTTTAGAAATAGGGAGATGTCATTTCATGTGTAATAAAGTAATAAAATGTCAAGTATGGGTGCTGTGGAAAATTTTGAACAGCAATTTGTTGAATTAATATGTGAATTTCAATCTCTTTCGGTAAATGCTACTTTTAACATATATATATTATAGGTAGTATAAATAATTGTATGAATATCTTATTTTTCTAGATTTATAAAAGATAAGATACGAAAATAAAAAAGGAACTAAATAATTTTAAACATTTATACTTTGGAACCACACTTGGAACCTGTGCATTTTATTCCCTATAAAAATATAATGGGAACGAAATGTCTCAACATTATCCCGTATATACCAATTTTACTATCTTGCTATATATGAGATAAAGCCTGAAGCTGTTATATAAATATTAACTGATATATTGTGTAAATATAATAAAGACATCTGAAAAACAACTTCGAGAAGCAATACGCAGTGAAGCCACGCGGGCTGAAGCGGCTGATGCAGCGCGGGATGCTGTGGAGCGCATGGCGATCGAGAACTGTGCTAACGCAGCGGCCGCCACCGCTGGCGCTACTCAAGCTACCGAAGCCCTAGCCACTGCTCAAGACGAGTTGGTCGCTGTTAAAATGCAATTTGAATTTTCTGTATGCAATATCTTTTAATTTTTCGCATTAAATATTTATTTGTTGTTTTACGGTATCGCTTTGGTACGGTCAGATAATAATTTTATTATTACATTAAAAAACGATATAAAATATACAGTAGTAATTGTTTCTGTTTCATACGTTCTAGAATATAATAAGGAGGTTTTTTAAGTAATGTTTAAGTATGGAGTGTAGTGAGAGGTAAATTTAAAAGTAAATTTAAATATTTTGGGGTATTCATATACTTGACTTTTATTACATCGGAAATAGATCGAGATTCCAGTGTTTAAACCTGCAGGAATCTGTTTTTTTAATGAATTTTATTTTTAAAAATGATACATGATAGTAGAATATATTACACTAGGATTGCTTAAAATAATCTTTTTCTCTTTTTAGAAATCTCTTTGTATATCTATATAAAAGCCATGTAGGTACTAATAGTAATACATAGTATCCACAATTTCTCATCGTCATCAGGAACGCCAACGAGTTCAACTTGAAGAAAAATGTACTGAGTTATTGAATAAGTTAAGTTCATTTGAGAAAGAACTTCAACAATTACGCCCTCTTCAATCTACACATGCCAAGTTGCAACGTCAATATGTAGAGCTGCAAGAGTGTATACAAAAAGCAACAAAAGAAGCGCGAAGGTATACTACTGATTAAATATTATTTATTTCTATGTGACACACCATAATATTATGCTGTAAATTAATTATAAAATCTCGTTAAAAATATATACACATAAAAGTATTTTGTTCGATAATAGCCGCCTTTGTCTAAAACTTTGTTGTATTGTAATCTATAAAGTGAAGCAAATCATCTCGAGACGGAACTTCGACGTGTGGAGAGATGCGCGAGTGCAGGCTCGGAGCTGCGTGAGCGCGCGCGGCTGGCTGCGGCGGCCCACGCTCGCGAGCGGCGCCTCGCTGCCGCCGAGCTGCGGAACACCGTGCACGAACTCCGTAACGCTAAAGGTATTGTTGATAATTAGATATTATCTAAAATTATATATCAAAATAATTTAATTATTCATTTCATATTATTTAATTTGAAAATTTCCGTGCTCTTTTATAAGTAAAATTACAACATAATACAGTCTTATTTATTTTACATTAGGTAGGTATTATCTTCTCTACTAGGTGTAAAATTTCCAGTCATTTATTTCATTTTATTTCAGCTGAAATTGCTCGCATGGGTATTAAAATAACGGAACTACAATGTGGCTCATCAAGACAGTCTGTACAACCAAGTACTGAAACAAATAATTCGGAATCGGAAACGGTATTAGAACTGAAAGCCGTACTAGAAGCAGAAAGGGCGGGTGCTGTAAGACTGGAACGTGCCTTAGCATCAGCTTTAGCAGACAACACCTACTTAGCTACACAGTTACATAAAAAAGATAACATAAGTGAAGAAAATAGCCAAACGCAATCCGTTGAAGAAACTAAAAATCATTCTACACAAAATGTTTGTCCAATAGACTCCTTTCTAGCAGAATAAAAATATTAATTATTATATTATTTATGTTGTTTTGTCAATTTTATCAATTCGGTGATCATAATTTCAACTATCTTTCCCGTAAGCCATTTGCAATTTAAAACAATGTGGGAGAACTTGTTGGCGCTGTTTTGCTTTTTTACGATCAAACAGGTTTCTAATTTGCGACACACTTGATACTTATATGATGTACCTACTTATAAGTTATTTAAAGGTCAAAAAGTGTTATGTAAAGGTTTACATAAATAAGTTTATTTATATAAAATTAATTTGTTTATATTTTCGTTTAGGTTAGAATACATTTAGATCAAAGAAATCATTTAGTACACAAGTACCGTTGAATAATAGGAACCGGTGGTCGGCCTTTTGTACTGCATCATGCTAAACCTGTTTGTATCATTGCACTATGACTACACTGAATAAGTATTACTTTACTTATCAGTATTTGCGATAGCTCGATATCCTTTTGTTTATTTTTTATACTTAATTTTTACAATAATTACATATAAGACAAGTTATTTGTACAATAAGTTGTATTTTTTTTTGTAAATAGTTATTTAATAACTTTTTACTATCATCCTTAATTTTTAAAAACAAAAAAAATAAGTAAATTTAAAAGTAAATAAAGACAGCAACTCTACAATTGTAGAGAGCCATGTGCACACAGGAAACATCGTCCAATGTTATGTAGACAGTATTTCCTCACTTAATGAACGTAGAGTGGGTGCAATAAGCACGCAGCGCGATGACGCTGGTTTTCGCAAGGCTTCGAGGCGCCCCACCGCTGCGTAGCCTCCGCGAGCAGCGCCCGCGCACTCAGTCATACTGCGACACCGCCACTCGCGCCCACCTCGCGTGACGAACAAACCAAAGCACTAAACTATGTGCATCTAATAAAACGATCTGTGATATAGTGTTAAGTTACATGCAATAAAAGAAAGTGTTTCGGAATTTGGAAGTGAAATTAGTTGAAAAAGTAACAACATCGTGAATAGTAAGCCTTTTTACATATTTCAGCTGTATACGTAAATAGAATAAATAGTAAATATTAAATTCAGCTGTATTATATGTGGACACATCAAGACAGGACTTAGGATTTTTTTTAACACAGGTATGAACAAAAAACAATTACCGTTAAGAGGAAAATATACCTCTCTATTGTAATTGTAGAGAAAGTTACTTTCGTTACCGCATATCTAAATATTTTTTTTATAATATTATGTCATTGAATTAAATGTTCTTCTTAAAAAATCTAAATGGAGTATATTTAGATATCAATATTTAATATTTTTTTAAACGATATATATTATTACATAAATAACATTTAACATAACATGACAAACTGCTTATACCATATAAGTACAAAAGGCTATTCCGCCAACGCAAATAGGTACACAATGTTTGTCCAGTGAGTCAGTAAAGACTGGAGACACAAGGACGGTGAGCTCAATATGTGGAAACAGTTAGCATGTGAATTCAATGGCACATTACAATAATACACCCACGACATCTGTCATCTTCACCATTAACATTCACATTCGAAATGCATCTGCACGACATGCATTGTTTAGTCTCTTTCTAGTATAAGCCAGTAGATTCATTTGTATATGCTATGAATAACAGAGGAAAATTAAAATAAATAGATGTGCTATTTGCTTAAACAATAATAATATTGTTTAAGCATAGCATCGTTCTATATTATGATTTTTAGCATCTACCTACATAACGCGTATTTCATATTTATAGCCGTGACCGAGAGTTTCCTTTTGTAGATTTGTATATCTGATTTAAGCAACAGGAAATTACTTAATCATATTTAAGTTAATGAATGAATCATAATAAATATTAATTATTAATATTTATATAGTCGATTTTTTTTTCAGTAAACTATGAATAATTTGGCGGTTTTTGGCTTTCTAGCAGCCTTAGTTGCAGCCACAACAGTACAATGGTAAGAGTTTCCCTTACCCAAACTATGTATAATATAGGAAAATGTCATTTAAAATACATCGCTATATACCATACACTATAATTATTCTAGTTATATACCACATAAAACTTTGCTTATACAGTTAACTACGTCTTTATATCATTATTTTAAAATATTTATCACTACATCTCACTGTAAAACAACATTCCTATGCAATAAAATGCTGCTGTGAGGTATTTGTCATCACCTACATTATTTCTAGAAGATTTCTTTTTGTCACGATTAATAAAAACAATGATTGAACTAGTGATGTTATATAACTGGGACCAATTAAAACATAACATTCAGTTGCTAGATACAAGATTAACATTTTTTATTGTATTTTAATGTTTGAATACAATTTAATGATCACCTAGTACCTACTTATTAATCATTACAACATGAAAAATATTTATTGACGCTGATGTCAACGCAATCGCAGCTATAAGTATATAATTTCACCAAAATAATTAAAATCCTGAACTAATTACGTACTGTTTTTAAAAATTTATCCAAATATTTTAATTTTCAGTGTGTCAGTATTAGGACCGAAAGCTTTAAGACCTTTCGTAAATTACAAAGTGTCAATAGCAGGAGGTTCTAGAGCACATAATCTCTATGTGGCCATTGAAGGAAAACGAGCAACAGGAGAACAGTTCTCACAGGGTAGAGTCGTACAGGTGCAAGCCGCTACTTCCAGATTAGTAGACTTAGAAGTAAGTTCATACTCTTAGAATAAAGAAAATCGGATAGTAATTGTATATAAGTAATTTAATTATTATAATACTGCTTGCTATTTATAAATCATTATAACATTAATAAATTATACTATGTTTCTATAAAATTATTTTACTTCTACATCTCCCTATACAGATTGGAGATCCAGGGCCTGGTCAGTACAAATTAGTAGCTAGGTCTACATCAGGTCCACTTTTTGCATCATCCGCTTCTTTAGTGTATCAACCGAGAAGTTTCTGCATCTTCGTACAGTCTGATAAAGGAGTGTACGAACCTGGGGATACAATCAACTTTAGAATTATCGCATTAGACAAGTATGTTCATTGAAATATCTATATTTAACAATATAAAACTTTTAGCTTTAACCAATAAACATGCTGGGAACGTACAGACTTATCATCACATCTTTTTTGCTTTGGTTCATTTTTCCTTATTCTACAATCAGCTCTCAAAGCACCTCTGATATTGTTAGCTTTCCTATACAAATATTTACTCAACAGCCATAAAAAAAATGGTGTTACCACAAAACGGTGTTACCATTAACATTAAAATAAAATACTTTTGATTGCAACAATACGCTGCGCTGTACAAGTGTTCGCACGTCGAGATTACGTATGATTACTCTGCGGTCAACGACCTCTTCTAGTACCATTGGGGCCACTATGGACGTGAGAGTGTTGGTCACGGGTAACCGAAATTCTAGAATACCTGGAAGAGTTTTTTTGTATTTATAAAATAATATAGTTGATTTTGGAGCCCCAGTAGGTATCGTCAAGATTCATGTAATTTAGCCCAATGAATGACTGATATGTTAGTCACCAATCTGACGTTATAATTAATTTTAGATTATAGAGCCATTTATTAACTAATTTTCATTAAACTCAGATTAATTTTAACATAAATATATTGAATTAATTATGATTAGTCCTGAATTATGATTGTCGGGCTCCTTTTTCCTTCTTACTGTAATGTATTACAATTTATGTAGGTATGTATCACAATTACCTGAGAATCTAAGAGTTACATAACGTTTAATGCTAGTTGTGTTTGTTTCTAGTTGTGGTAAATGGTAATTAAGAGCGTGATGGCGCAGTGTTATGGGTGCGAATGTAAACGTGACGGTTGTGAGTTCAAAGCTCATTCGGGGAAATTAAATATTTAATACCTTGATTTTCCTCGCTCTGGTAATCTGAAATGAATTGTCTAGTGTTAAGACAAGGTTCCTAGGTTCCCTCTACCTACTCTACTGGAAAAAAATGGAAAATATCATTAGTGAATATATTAATTATGAATATTCTATTTGATTGATTATCAACAGATATCTTCTACCTTTATCTGGCACTGTCGACATAAGTGTCCTAGACTCTGGTGGTGCACCAGTGCGGCAATGGGGAGCTGTTCCTCTGGACAAAGGAATATTTTCAGACGAATTGCTTCTAGCCGACGAACCGGCACTAGGACAATGGACTATACAAGTAAGTACAATTCTTTCGTAATATACAAGTATAATTACAGTAGTTACTGTAGTCAGTCATCATTAGAGACCGGCGTTGAGTTCCCACTCAACACAAAATGTCTTGAATTCGCGTGGAAAATGGTAAACGGAGGGTTTAGACACTAACTGCCTCTGGAAATATTTCGTCTCACTACGACAATATAAAATTTTGAAATCTACTTAGTCTTAATGTAAGTGACTGGTAGAGATGTGTAGATAGTAATCTACATATTTACTTGTGATATATTTCCTGTAATCCGTATTTTGAACATGTTTTGTTTATAAATTTAAGCATAAAGTGGTTCTACTTGGTTATATTATTATGTCAAATTTATAAGAAACGTAAAAGGAATATTTATTTTAAACCGGATCGATGTTACCAACCTCCTAAAGTATATGTCCGGTGTCCTTTAAGGCTTAAGTGAAATGGTTATCATATTCATATTATATTATGTACTCGTATGTATTTTTATTGACACTACCTTCTACGTATTAAAGTAAAGGGCTATTGTAGTTTAGAAATAAGTATCTACATGTTTACATTTGAACAAATTAATGTTTCTATTGTTTTCTAGAATTGATACTACATAAAATTAATGACGAACTATGTATTTTTGAAATAGGTACAAATTGTCATATTTTTTTTTGCTTTATTTTTAAATAGAACCTATATTTACCTGAAAAATTAAATTGATTTTACATTTTCACTTAAAGAAATGAAACTAATAACCGAAAGTTGTGTAAAATTTAATTATATTTTTCCTTATCAAGGTGGAAGCGCGGGGACAAAAATATTCTCGGCAGGTTCTGGTAGCTGATTACGTCCTGCCGAAGTTCAATATGGAAATAAAGAGTCCAAAGGAAGTCTTGTTTAGTGATGGACGCTTCAACATGAGCATTACTGCTAAGTAAGAAAGTTATTAAGACCATGTTTAAAGGCACTCATTTTTCCCGACTGCTAAGGAAGGGTTATGTGTTTTGCGCGTATCTTGTATGTATCTAATCTATATATATAAAAGGACTTGTCCTCACTGACTGAGGTAAGACGCACGCACAGCCGTAACCGCTGTGCGTAGAAACGTTAAATTTGGACAAAAGTTTACTTTCGTAATCTGGACATCCACTAAGAAAGGATTTTGAAAAATTTTAACCTTAAAGGGGTGAAATAGGGGTTCAAAGTTTGTATGGAAAAAAATTTAAATCGGCACCGATTTTTATAAAATTTGAAATTTAGATTTTTAAAAGTATTTAATTGAACACGTATTTAATCGTTTTCTAGAATTCTCTCCCTAAGGGTGCAAATAAGGGTCTGAATGTTTGTATGGCAAAATCTTTAAATCGCCACCGTTTTTTATAAAATTTGAAATTTAGACTCTTAAAAATATTTCATTGAACACATGTTTCATGGGTTATTAGAATTCTCCTTAAATACGCAGGCGAAGCTGCGCGCGTCCGCTAGTAAATACATATTTACGATAATAAAATTATGATATTGTAACAGTATCTGCAAATATAAGTTCTTAACTTACATAGACAGATTGACTTACATGAGTAAAGGTATATACTCGAAGTATAAATTTCACAGTTACACAATAGCAATACCCGCTCTCTACAGCAATATCATCTTCCAAGAAAATACTTAAATAACTGTGGATGGGAATTATAATTTAATTCAATCTTAGAACAAAAAAATTTTCTCAGTGAAAGCTGTCTGTTTATATATTGTGGTTATTTATTGTAATTTCTCATAATAATAGTCCAATAAGGTTGTCAAACGAAATTATCTACTTCAAAGTGAGCAATAACAACATTTCTTTGCCTTCTGCTTTTTACTTGTTATTGTGTAAGACATAATAACCTGTTGCATGACATGCATTGTTTGATTTTTCTTGCTTTTCTTACTTCTTATAAATATATTAGTGCTGCTCTACTTTAGAGCAACTGTAAATAGCCTAGTTGTATTTTGTGATGAGATTATTTCAAAAGATCTAGGTGAGAAAAATCATATATGTAGTTTTATTTTCTTTTTAAGAAAGTAAGTAGAAATACAGTTTATTTACAGTTTAGTTAATTTATTTTCTTTCGTATCAGAGAAAAGTGAGATTTGTGTGTTGATAACATTTGAACTAAAGTTGTCATTCACAGGCACTTCAACGGTCTTCCAGTTAAGGGAGAATTGACGGTGTCCGTCTACGCAGTGTTCTTCTCTGGTGTATTGCAACCAGTGTTTTCAACACCCGATCGAAAAGTAATTGACTTTACCGGGGAAGCGACCGTCTTATATGACCTTAAGACTGATTTAGACTTAGCGGAGGATGCAGCGAGGCCCCTGGTAGTAGAAGCTGTGCTGGAGGAGAAAGACACTTTAATTCGTCAAAATGTGTCAACACGTATCTTGCTTATGAGAACTCCATATAGACTCAAAGTCTCTGCTCCTGATCGTTTCAAGCCCAAATTGCCATATAATGTACAGGTGAGAAATGCTTAAAGAAATGTAAGTTATAATTACAACAGTTTTTCTTTCTAAAACATTGTTCCAGTGTTAATTATTAATCTAATTACAGTTAAAATTTTAATTTTAAAACATTAACTATAGTGGATTTAATAAATTATATATATATTTAATTAATAAACTTTATTGCAGATAGAATTAGTAGATTCGCTTGGACGCACTATGGACATAGCAGGTGAGGTAGCTGTGGAACGTCTGTGGGATGATGGAGGACGTTTAAACAAGACTACTGTACCACTAAGCAAAGGCTTCGCCAAATACACGTTTACACCAGACGTCGCTCACACCAACTCTACTCTAAATCTAGTGGTAAGTGAATTTTGTAAATTGTATTGTTTTTATAATATATGTTACTTTCGAATATGAGATATTAAAATGGCATATAACGTCTATTTTTTGATTCTATATTCGATCCATCCATTATATAATACCTACTTAATTATAATGTAAAATAATCACATGCTGATTTCCGGGTCTTATTACAATGTATTCGTTGTCTTCTGCTGTCTTTTAACATATCATGTGAAATAAATATGTAAAGTAACAATATATGTTACTTCCTTACTTTTTGTTAACACTTTTTTTTTCAAAATATATAGGTAATTATCTTTTTATTTATGGTTCGAATTGCTAACAAATACAAATAATATTTAAATTTAAAAGCGAATAAAGAAAGAATTTATGTATACAGGTCTTTTAACTTTAATTTCACCATTTTTCATTAAGGTTAAATTCAAAGATGTATCAGAACGAGTGGTAAACGTGCAGAAAAGTTTGGAAAACAGTGGACAGTTTTTAAACATCGAGCTCTTGACGCGGAACACGTCTGTGGGAGAGGAAATGAGAGCGAGGATCGATGCCAGTGAGCCAATGGATCTGGTGCATTATGTTGTCATCGGACGTGGAGACATACTTGTCGCAAAGACTTTTGAAGTGAGTGCTCTTTTTCCAGTTTTTATTATGCAAAGCTATTTTTTTCTATTTTGTATTTAACAATTTCTCATAATAAGCAAAGCCATTAGAATTAAAATAATCACTTATTTATTTAGAATTAAAATAATCACTTATTTTTAGGGTTCCCTTGATATATCTGTAATTGGTACGGAACCCTCGGTATGCGAGTCCGACTCGTACTCGACACCCAACGCCTCAGCTAGCTGGAGCTATGGAAATTATTTCTATATAAATATTATCTTGAGTTGGATCGAACCCCCACCCCTTAAGTGTGTTTGTTAGTTGCGTTTGTATTAACAGAACTAACAAACACGTTTAACTATAATCGAATGTGAACAGTTAAGCCCAGCGCGGCGCAGCGTGGACGTGACGGTGGCGGTGTCGGCGGGCATGGCGCCGGGCGCGACGCTGCTGGCCTGGTACCCGCGCGTGTCGGGCGCCGTCGTGTCCGCCGCCCTGTACGTGCCGCAGCGCGACATGCTCCAGCATAAGGTGGTGCTAGTGCCCTATATTGTCCTGCCTGTTCCTCCTCCCTTTATTTTATATTGTATTAAAAAATAAAATTGGTCTTTTCTGTAAAATATTTTATATTTTTTTTTACGTGTTTTGAATGAAACACAATTTGAATATACCATGAAAACGCAGTTGTAATTTGTAACGCTTTCTTTGGTTGCTTTCGATTGCGTGGGAGTTAGGTGTAATAATTTCTAAATTAACAAAGATAGTAAAATTTCAATCTTTTACTGCTCATTGTTTTTAATAGTACATTTTAATTTCATTTCATTTAATCTTCACGCTGCATCCCACAGAAAAAGGTTAATAAACAGAGGGAAGGTTTGTCTTTTTACCAGAAGAAGGAAATTAACATGTACAGATTAAAGATTATTCCAAAATATAAATTTTCCTTAGGTAACAGTAACGCCAATAACATCAGGTGCACTGCTACGACCCAACGGGCTGGTGGAGTTCCGCGTGTCGGGCGAGCCCGGCGCCGCGGCCGCGCTGCTCGGCGGCGACCACAGTGCCGTCGCCAACCGCCTCGCCGCCGCCGACGGGCTCGGGCAGGGACTGGATATGCATACGGTGAGGTGACTTAGGGATAATTTATATTGGTCCGTAACTCAGTAGTTATACAGCATTCGGGGATTCCCTAAATACCGGCTACGGATCTCAATTAGAATTGCTTTCTGATTCGGACAGAGGAGTCTATAATATTTAGAATTTGCTGTTAGAAACGACTTAAGTGAATGAAAAACGTAATATAGCTAAAGCGTTTTTTATACATTTTTATACAGACATTGTCACTCCTTTGTCGATTCCAATGTTGCTAAAGATATTGAATAGTAGTTTAAAATATTCTAACCATACATAGGAAATAACTTAATTGCATATTAACATTTTTCTCCATCTCCAATTCGAATTTGAATACACTAAAAATATAATTTACTACTAATACAATTACTTAGGTTAACGATTACACGAGTATCGTATCTATAGAAGTGTATCTATCGACAATAACACTTACCATATTAAAAGGCCTTTACCTTGTAAAATGTGTAGTCACGATTTTCATTTTAAAGAACACTAAAATTTCATATATAGGTATAGGTATCATTCATTCAAAACGATATGTACTCGTATAATGTATGTAAATAAAATTTTCTATTTAAATTTTAACTCAAATAAATTTTATTTATTTTTTAATTATAGAAGATGATGTCTACATATCATTAAATTAAACAATTATTACATAAATTAATAACTTAATAAATTATATTTATTTCTAGATCGAACGAGAAGTGGAAAGTTTCAGCGGGTTGAAACATTCATTGTTTAAAAATGAAGAACACTTGCCTACATTGGGATTGGATTTAGGCGGTCGGAACTCTTCAGATGTATTTAGTGTACGTATTAAATTATAAACAGTACGGCCGACGATTGGTAGCCCTGACGTTATCTGTTGATGGCCACGCAAATTTTATTTTATTTTTTTAGCTCCAAGCACCCCGCACATAGAAGGGTAGGCAGCTAGAGCCTGAGAACCTAGGGTTAAGACACTTCCGTTCCTCATTTTCCATCGAATTCTGGATTCATTGCGTGTTGAATGGTGATACTCAACGAAAAATCTTACTTTTGATTATTTTCTCTCTGATGTAACAAAGCCCAAAAGTTCAGTAAGTCTAACTTCAGGCCGGCCACGACTCTACAACCGAGCTGTTCATATTTATATACTAAATTTAAAAGGTCTTAATTGTTAACATTCTGGTAGAGACTAACCATGGGATTTTTACGGAGATATATTATTGTTGTGTATAAAAATAATAATGATATTAACTTTCGTATATTGTTTTAGAATGCTGGTGTAGTCGTTTTAACGGATGGTCTCATAATATCAAGTGAGGATACAGGTAAGAAAAAAAATTATAATTTACTTGAACTAGATATCTCATTAATTATGAATAGTTATTAAGCTTAATTACTTTTCTTAATTACTATTTTTCTTTAATTTTAAAAAAATATATAAAAAAGATTTAGATGAATTTTTACAGTATATATAGCTTATACTTTCAAATAACATGATAGGCTGGCTATAATTCAAGTAAAGATTTTGTATAATTTGGCGATAGTTTGCAAATAAATGCATAAACATGAATATGACATCTAGCCACAACAGAGGCCCTCGAGACCGGCACCCGCGCGCCGCAAGCCGGGCCCTACGCGTTCAGCCGCGTGCCGCCGCCGCCAGCGCCGCGCTTCTACCTGTCGCGCGCTCAGGCTCCACACTCTACTTGGATGTTCACTAATATTACTATTGGGTAAGTTATCTAATAGTACTTATATAAACATCTAACATTAATAATTCCATCACATATTCACTTTCCTAGTAGAGTCAACAAAAAACACCCATTGCATATATCGTATTAATACTCGTTCCGGTCTGGTTAAGATGATTGGTTGTCAATATCTGCTTCATATATTTTATTTTAACGCTAAGTTAAAATGAATAAATGTAACAAAGCCCTTTTTTTCACATAATATATATTTTTATAAGTGTTATTTATAGTGTTTTGTTGATAATTATAAAGCTAAATAAACTATTTTTTTTCTTAGAAATGACGGCATGGGCACACGAGAGCGCTGGTCACCCATAATTCCCGGGGATTGGTCGGTAGGCGCTTTCGCCGTTCACCCAACATTCGGTCTAGGTCTTGCTGAACCGAAGAAAATTACAACAGCTCTTCCACTATCGATAACCGCAGAGATTCCTGAAACTTTGCAAAAGGGAGAAGCCGTTGCCATTATAATCACGTTAAAAAGTTCCCTCAACGCGGACACTTCGGTAAAAGTGACATTCCACAATTCCGATCAGTACTACGAATTCGAACCTTTGGAAAATAGTGTTGATTCTGCTAAAAGTAAGTCATTAAGTTTTTACTTTACAAATATAGCATTACATATTTACCGGAAATATCGAATTGGACCGTGTAATGAACTTAACCTACTCTTTAAGTTTAATCATTAAGAATATTTTTACATGGTATATTACGGTGTCGCTGTAGAAATCAATAGGCCTAATAGCATTAATGTAATGTTCTAAATAAATAACTAATTTATTATATGACAATAGAAATCGAGTTGTACCGTCGCCTCGACGTGTTAGTGCCCGCGCGTGGCGCCGCCAGCACGGCGTTCCTGGTGACGGCGGCGCGCGCTGGCGAGGCGCCCGTCATCGTCGAAGCGAACGGTAATGGCGTGTCCGCTTCGCTCTTTAGGACTATTGATGTTAAGGTGAGTAGGTACATGAAATTCTTTGTTCGTACATTTTTTTTTGTTAGCTTCCGGTTGTATCCTGCATATAGCACGGTAGGCAAAGGAAACCTAGTGTTTAAGACGCTCCGCT
Organism: Heliconius melpomene rosina; assembly: GCF_056956725.1. NCBI lineage: Eukaryota > Metazoa > Arthropoda > Insecta > Lepidoptera > Nymphalidae > Heliconius > Heliconius melpomene. The sequence goes on along the minus strand of NC_140389.1, from coordinate 11,393,214 downwards.
CCCCACACACCACCTAAGTTTTGAGACATTGCCTGTCGACTGGCGAGTGAAATAAAAAATATTTCACTCGCGACGGATGACGGACAGAAACACGAGTTTTCCTGTATAAGTTTGTTGGTTTGTTTTTCTTACAACGCCATATGATCTTTAATTTCCTAAATCGTTGAGGTCGTTGCGAAAAACGTTTAATTCATTTAAGACGTAAAACGTAAATCTCTATTAATTTATTTTTAAGTGTTATGTATTTTCCAATGGCTATAATTATGCTCAAAATTATCATTTTGATATAATTATTATAATAACCATCTTTTATAACTTAACCTGATTCATAAAATCATAATTTTAATTGTTTTATGAATCCTTAAAATATATACCTACTAATATATATTTTTAATCCATTACTTAGTTCATTATAAAAAGTTACAGTATTACATGACAAAGTCTATAAATTATTTTTAAAATGTATTAAAAATCTATATATAATAATATATGTATTGGCATAATTTAGGACGGCTACACGGAGGATATATGGTCGTGGGCGCTGCTGGACGGGCGGCGCGGGGTGGCGCGCGGCAACGTGACTCTGGCGCCGGCGCCCGGCACGCGCCTCGGCGCCGTGTCGCTGGAGGCCACGGGGGACTTGATGGCCAATGCTCTGAGAGCTTTAAAGGCCCCTCCCGTGGTGGCAGCTGACCCTACTTACGCCCTACGACCGATGGCTAGGGCGTGTGTTGTTTTGGATTACTTACAGGTGCGTTTTTAGAAATTTCATTTTTCTTTTGATTAGCATTTTTAAAAATTTTCAATAAACATTTTTATTTATGTGTTATCATTGGTTAAGTTGTGTCATTATTATCATCATGTGCTTGTCATGATAACTACTGTTACAAATGTTTTTTTATTCTTTGCATTGGTAATAGGACGGTAAACAGTAGGTACCTAGTGAAGTTATTTTATATATTTTAGGCAACCGAACAAGACGACGAAACGACTATAGTGAAAGATGCGAGATTGCAAACTTCGACCGGATACCAGCGCCTTATGGCCTTCCGCCGCCCGGACGGGTCTTTTGCACAAGAGATCGGAGACGACGCGGTTTCGGATGTTTGGTTAGTAATTATATTTGAACTTAAAAGTTGGTTATTTAAATGTATTTATGTGGACATTTCAAGGACAGTGGACATTTTAGGGACAGTGCATCTGTGTCACCTCGTCTTCCCTCACCTTGAATCGTTTTGCACTGGGAGATTTGAATTAATGATTTTGATTTTCTCGCCCGGCTAATAATCAACATGCAATGTCTCGTACATTTGGTGGTGCATGTGGAACAGAATGTGTTGACACCAGCTTCCCTTTGTGCATTCAGGACGACGGCGACGGCGGCACGCTGGCTGTCGCGCTCGGCGCGCTACGTGGCGGTGTCGCCCACGGCGGCCATGGCGGCGGCGCGCTGGCTGGCGGCGGCGCAGCGCACCGACGGCAGCTGGGAGCCGCCCGCCGCCCGCAACAACCCGCGAGCCGCCGCGCCCGTGCCACTCGCCGCTAATGCTTTACTCGCTTTATTGGAGACTAAGGTAATTGTTTTTATTTATTAATAAACCAACGTATATTATATACTGTACTTTAAGTGTTTTTAAAAATATTCACACAAGGCTATACAAGGCAAAGCTCTGGAATTATATTTTTTTAAATAATAATCAAATCGGTAGTCAACGGTTTTACTGTATCTGTTGGGGTTGCAGGACTAGACTGAGCCTGGCTATTCTCAAACTCACACATTCTTGTAGAGAATATAAAGAAGAGTTCATCTATACTTATCACTATAGTCAAGCCAGCACATGCTTACATTTTTAGCACATGTTTTGGTTTAAATTTATAAAAAAATGACGAGTTATTACAAAGTATATCTATACGCACTTTCTACCTACATAAGAAATTAAAATTAAAAAAACTAAAACTAGAAATTCTATAAGATGCTTTCATACCCAGGCCAACGACGTGCTGTACAAGAACGCAATAAACAAAGCCCAGGATTATCTAGCTAAGTCGCTGTCGGCGGAGCTGGACGCGTTCTCCTTAGCGCTAGCGGGCAGCGCGCTGGCGGCCGCACGACACCCGCAGGCGGCTGACGCATTACAACTCATGGATAAATATGCTAATTCTACAGGTAATTATTACTGTTTGCAGTACAGTCCACGAGTCGTGGCAGTCCTGAAGTAAGGCTTTTGGACGTTTACGTCGATACACAAAAAAATATAAAGATAATATTAATTTACAGCAACAACATTATTCTGGTCGCGTAAAATATCTGGATCGGAATGGCGTAATCCGTGGTTGAAAGGCAATACTCTTGAAGCTTCGACGGCAGCGTGGGCCATGCGCGCGATGCTCGCCGCCAGCTCCATAGACGAGGCGGTGCCCGTCGCGCAGTACCTCATGCAGGCATTGGGACCTAACGACCAGGACCCTGAAGTGGTGAGTTGGACCTTAATGATTGAAAATATAATTGGCTAGAAAACTAAATAAAAAAGCAGCTGTCGCAGAAAACCTAGTAATCTACTTAAGAGTTATTGACATTGTCAACTAGTGTCTTATCGCCTCGCTTTGTCTAGCGAAGAAATAATTTAAATATAATCATTCATCCGAGTAAAGATCTTAAGAAAATTTATTTTTGACATGTGCTATGTATACATTTTATTACAGCTGGACGCGTTATCTCAATTCGCCATAGCTATTAAAACACCGACCAAGTTGCGCCTGGCAGTGCGCGCCGGCAACGGCGAGCCACGCAACTTCAACATCGATAGCGACAACGCACTCATCATACAGACACAATTGGTAATTTATGATGATTTTTTACTTATATTTTGTATTAGCTATATTTGGGCTTCATTTAGATTAACGTGGGCTAATCATATCAAAGCTTAAAGGAAAGAAGCAGATCTCGTCTTCCTATAAACCATCAGTTTATTAATGCGTCATAAAGCCCATTTGATCTTATGGAACACAGCTATGGGGATCTAAGACATTAAGACTTAGTTAGTCCCCCCCCTAAGAGTTAGAGTAACTCAAATCTTGAAATCCTACAAAGATTCGAAAATAATGGTTGACAGGTGCGCGATGTCCGCAACGCGAGCGCGACGACAGAAGGGCGCGGAGTGGGCGCGGTGGGGCTGGCGGCGCGCGGCGCCTCCAACGTGACGGCGGCGTGGCCCCGCTACACGCTGGACCCGCGCGTCGACTACGTGTCCACCGGACACCGCCTGCAGCTGTCCATCTGTGTGGGGTACGTATACGATAGTCTGTTTTATTTAGAAAAAAGTAGCAGTTTAAACAGACGAAACCAATTGTTAAGATACTCCGTTCCTTTCTTTCTGTTTAATTTTTGAGATATAACGTGTTGAGTGGTAGAAGTAACGGCCACGTTTTGCCTTGCTGGAAATGGAAATAATTTTTGAATTATCGAGGTTTGCCTAGAGATCGAACCCACAACCTTTTGGTGTCAGACGGGGGCGCTATAGTGCTCAGCGCAATACAATTTAAAAATGTACATTATTATCGACTGGCTTCATCCGCTTGAACTATATAGATAATTATTAATTTACTGCAGAATTTTGTTATATTAATAATCATTAATTAGATTTTTTTATCATTAATTAGAATTTTATTTTATCGTTAATTAGTTATCATTAATTAGAAATTTCAACCTTTTTTCAGATATGTACCTGTTGCAAGTGAAAAGGAGAGTGGATTGGCGCTTCTTACGGTACAACTGCCTTCAGGATATTTAGCAGATATCAACACTATCACTGAACTGACGGTAACAGAACATTCTCTTGATTTATCTATATTAATTTTTAGTTTACCAATTTCCAGCTATTTGTAGCAGCTTTACCATTTCAAAGCGTGTCGTTGAGATCCACCACTCAACACACAATTTTTTTTAAAAAATAGTGTTAGTTTTTCTGCCTACTCTGCTGTATGCAGGAGCGTAATAAACAATGTATGTCGTCAGGCGGCGCGTCACGTGGTGGGCGCGCGCGTGCTGCAGGGCGGCGCGCGGGTGGCGGCGTGGCTGCGCGCGGGCACGGCGGAGCGCTGCGCCACGCTGGCGGCGCCGCGCGCTCTCCCCGTCGCCCGCCAGCGCGCCGCCTGGGTCACGCTGCAAGACCTGTATGATTCGAGTGAGTTCACTTATCCATTCTATATTATTTTCTCTTCTTTAAATATTTTCAACTCAGTTCATCTTTTATTGCGAAGTTACTTAAAGTTTATTATTGTAATTATTTAATTGAAGTACCTACTGTAGATATTACGTTGTTCATTATTTGTTAAAATGTGAAAAGTATATTATTTTTTTCATGTGCACTACACCCTACGCTCTCACTAATTTTATCTCCTGCAGGTCACAGAGCGCGCGTGTTCTACCAGGCGGTGAGTGCCAGCGCGTGCGACGTGTGCCGCGCGTGGGCTTCGTGCGAGCGCGCGTGCGGCGCCGCAGCGGGACAACGCTCCGGCGACCCCGCGCGCCCCGCCTCCCCCGCGCCCTCGCCAGCCGCCGCGCCCCACGGCGCTCCTGCCGCTACGACGGTACTGTGTGCCTTGATGCTGTTGGGCCGGCTATTGTAGCTTTTTAACTTTAATATTATGGACAACACGATAGCCAACTTTGAATCCTTGAAATTGTCTTATAGTCAAATCAAATTTAAGCAGACAAAAAGAATTACACATACCTAATAATCTTTTACAAGCAAAGTCGAAGAATTTTTTTTTATTTAACTTTTGGTAAGATAATTAATTTGACACTCTACCTACATTCAATTAAAAATGTTGCTAATTTGATTTGTATTTTGTTTTTGTAATGTGTCATTGACATATTAACATATTATAATTTAATTATTGTCCTTTAATCGATCTTTAATTTTTTCTCACATTCTGTGATATCAATAGTTTATATTTTTAGATTATTATACATCATATTTAAATAATAATTATTAATTTGTAGTCATACCTCTTAGTAAGGTTCTCCCAAACATTGCATATGGGTTTAAAAGGCTCAGTGTTTTTAAGATATGTACCTTTAATTTATATTTATTACAATATATTTATTCTGTATAAAAAAAATAAAGAAGAAGTAGGGGGGAATAAATGATTATTTTATCTATATTTTCATTTCTTGCACCAAGGCAAAGGTGCGGCGTTGAGTTTCGCCACTCAACACACAATGCCTCAAAAATATCGGTGGAAAGTGGAAAACGAAATATCTTATCACTGGGTCCCCTCTGCCTACCCTGCTGCGTGCGGGATACAGCGTAAAGGGTATTTTTTTTTAAATAAAAAGAAAATGTTATCATTAACAAAAAATAAATAGGCATTTATGATTTTACAAAATACTAACACGCTAATATAAAATATTTATAATTTAATAGTATAAGTACAATTGCAAAATTTTTCTTACAACTGAACATTATTTATTGTAACATAAATTTTTCACTTAATTATTGTATGTTATAAGTTATAACCTATAACAAAGAAAAACCTTATATCTATGTATAATTACAACCTAGTTACTAAGTCGTTCGTGTTTTCTTAAAAAAATATACATAATTTACTAATCGTTAACGTGATTCATAGCATCAAGGCAAAAAGAAACAAAAATAAATAAATATTATATTGCAATGATGGTTAATTGTAATTTTATGTAAGTTACAATTCTGTACATAATGTATGTAATATTAATATAGTATACATATTAATTTGATTGTGGTTGTGATGAAGGCACAATTGCTAAAATAACAGGAAATATATTTTCTAAGAAATAAATGAACTTACAAAACTATTTAATTTGTTTTTATTATTTTAAAATCCAATATGACACAATTCCTAGTTACTTCTCGTTATTTAATAAAATGTTTTACTTTTAGTTTTGACTCCAAAAAAACTATATTGATTTAATAACTACATTTCTAAAATCATTTGAAATTAATGCAATCAATTTCTCGCCAAATTTATTCCATTATGTATTTTAAACTATAACTAATTATAAACGATCAGTAGCACTAGTTATTTATATTAAGAGTAGAATAATAGTTTGTATGAACGAGTGCAAATAAATGTTAATTTTATCGAAGAAATTTGAAATATAATTTTCAAACAACTCCTTCGTATTATTCAAAATAATAATTATTCAGTGATGATAATTCAATTCAATACATAAAAGTATTCAATTGATGTTTAGGTACTATTTTTTATTTTTTTATTAATTTAAATTTCCATCTTTTTTATCATCCAGTGAAAGAAACCTAAAATAGAAAATGACATGGTAAGCGGTACTGCCGAAGCCTTTATCCAACCCCATAAACTGTGAAAAAAAGAAAATGTGTGTAACAATAATACTCAAAATGTGATATTTTGCTTAATGTTTGACCACAGTGGCTCGTTGGCATTAACAACGAGTCATATGAGTAAGTGTTTCAAGTATTATACAAATAAGTACTTACTAATAAGAAATGGGAAACAGGGTGTCTTAACACTAGGTTATCCTCTGTTACGACATTCCGTTAACCTAACTCATCCTATAGAATAGATTAGAATAAAGTTAATAGAAAACTATTTTCTTACTCGTATGGATCATCGGATATGTAATAAGGCTCCGTCGGCAACAGGCCACAATCAGCAATAAAAATAGGTACTTCCGGTCTGTCCTCCATATCTGTCGGCGTTTGTTCTATCATATGCACTACTTTTTGTCCATCCACTACCTGGTAAGAAAAGTTCAAAATGAAAAGGTCAAATAAATTTTTTAAAAGAAAAAAGTCACGTACTTAACTAAAAAACATAAATCGTAACACACTTAGGTCACCTTGGAACCTACCTTCCCTACTACAGAATGTAAGTTATCCAACCATGGCGTTGGCTTTGTTGTGATAAGAAACTGGCAACCATTCGTATCCTTTCCTAAAACAAAATGGAACTATAAACTTATTAACTTTCTTCTATGAACATATTACATCATACCTTTCAGGTAGATATGAGTATTTAGCGATAAATCTCTAATTCAATTCAATCTATTTGTCTTTTTCTGGCATCATTTCAGCCTCTACGTACCGTTATTGGCCATTGATACGAATCCAGCTGCACTGTGCTCTGTATCTAAATTTTCATCTTCAAAGGTTCTACCGTATATGCTGATGGAACCTCTACCATCATTAGTCACTACGTCTCCTCCTATTAATAATTTTTTTTTTTATTTATTACTATTATATTTTATAATCAAATTACAATGTACATCTTTTGTACTGTGCGCATTTTTTATATTAACTCACCCTGTACCATAAATCTCTTAATTACACGAATAAAACTGGTGCCTTTGTAAGATTTGCCCTTAATTCCTTTGGTTGCCAATATTTTAAAATTTTTCGCAGCCTTCGGCGCCAAATCACCAAAAAGTCCGATAACTATACGACCTATAGGCTTATCTTCTTTAATTATGTCTAAATAAACTTGATCTGTAACTCTAAATTGACGAGCCTAAAAGAGGCAACGGTTATCTATATTAATAAAATTATGATTTTTTTAATTATTACTAAAATGATTGCAACATTTATAATTTAAGATTGTGCTCAAGTAATTTTGTTGTAATGTTTGAGTTAATTTACTTACATTATTTGCGGCAACTAAATGTGATAATATAGTACACACTAACATAAAGTTCATGTTGAAATTTGTATGCTTAACAAGTTTAAATGCGATAGACACAACGTTAATTTTAAACACATATACGTTGAATGAAAGCAAAGCTTGCGGCTACTAACTAATTGGATAAAAAATTGTTGGGAAGACATAGAAATGTTTTCTATCTACTTGGATGGACATGCTATAGTTTGGTTAGACATCCCAATAGCAGGAAAATTAATAAAATAAGTAGATTTTATAACAAAGAAATAACATTTTAACTATAGACTTAAAATATAAAAGTACCAAATTAGCGTTAGCATGTACTAAAAATGTTATTTTTCGTAGTTGAGTAGAAGAGTACGATGAAATAAGGATGCAAAAAGCAAAGACATTAAACATGAACCGCTAAGGTCCACTATATAGCCACAGCAGTCACAGCAATTAGCTCCATACCAATAAAAAATATTACGCACAAAGAGAGCCTTCACGGTTCTCAAATTAATAACTTAGTAATTTGATTTTAGCTTTAAGATGTTTTACATTAGTATAATTGCTTGAAGAAACATAACATTGAAATACAACCAAACCTTACCAACCAAGTCATATTTTTTGTTAGTTAATGAAAGCGGTTAACGTTTTTGAAATAAACACGATAATACACATACCGTCTTTATGTTACTCGGACAGAGGTTCCACGTAATTACAATAAGTGACATGTATCACTCAAGAACACTAGATACTTTCCAATCAGGACTTCCGCCTGTAAGCAACTGTGTCCGTTTGACACAATTCCACTGCTTTTATTGTCTTTTTCACCTAAAGCTACCCACATTTACACTTGTACGCGAACATTTTTACATTAGTAATAGATGAAAAAACGTTCACTTATTTTAATAGTTTAGTGTGTACCTACGTACAATAATTCTAAAATTCAATATACTTAATTTATATAATTGAATTATCATCATTTTCTTTGATACAAAGAAGGAGTTAATTGAAAATGACATTTTACTAAGTAAGATCTTTGATTTCGTTTCGATTCCAATTTTCGACGGTAGTTTGATATAATAATTATGTCAACTAACAGACGAATGCCACCCAGTCTACCTGTAACCACGGACTACTGCAAAGTGTTAGAAACGTCGGGTTTCCAAAAATATGTATTATGCTAAATAACGCGATTATTTCGGTTAAAATAGTTTCATTTAAATAAATTGAAAATTACAACGACATAAATATACGATATGGGATTCTATTTCTAGTCATCAAATTCTTATTCAGATAAGCTTTGTAAAGAAATTTCATTGACAAAGAAGCCCTTACAAATGTATAAATCTAAATTAAGTTTTTTTATTTTATGCACTTTTTTACAATTATGACAGTTATAGATTTTTTTTATATTCAAAAGGTAAGAATGGAAAATTTAATAGCCAAAAAGCCAAATTATTGTCAAACGTCAACAATTATGGCAATTCACAATTGACATTTGTCAAGCTCTGTTAATTTTGTTTGATATATTATACCTTCGTCAATATAAATAAAGTGATAATTGTCTAAATAATGAACTCCAGTAATAGTAGACCATTTATTAATGTCTAAAACAAACAAATATATAAATAAATAACATGACAGTCAATAATACTATAGCTCATCAGAGACTTATCCTCAGTGGAGACCGGGAAAGGTACGTTTAACTCGAAACAGAATAATTTACTATAACAATTTTATTATATTATATATTCGGCCTGTAAACTTTTATGAGTTTGTTCATTTGCGAAGCAGTGTATATATTTCTTAAGTTAAACAGTGCGTCTACACGCACTATTCATTTATTATTTAATATAACATTTTGAGAATATAAGCAGAGTGGTCTTGATGACTTGATATAAAGAAATTAAAGATAGGTGAATTTAGTTGGAATGTCTATTGAAGAAACAAAATATAACAAATCCAATCAAGAGAAATGGGTACATTCACGAAGTTGTTAATGCATTAAAAATTATGATCTTTATTGACAAAAATATATTATAAAGGAAGGCTATCATTATGCTATAAAATGCAATTTTTTGATTGCATTTGTAGTCAGATGGTGCCTAGTGATAGTGATTGAGATAATTAAATCTAAATTCAAATCATTTTATTTTTGTAGATAGTTATAAAATATTGTTATATTTGTTTTAGTTTCACACTGTATCCTATACAATAGAAGCTGTGTATAGCTGCAATAGCTGCCTACCCTAATCTAATATTAAGACACTTCCATCCTCTCGCCTAAATGCTGCCCTTTGTGCTATTACCAGAGTAATGAAATTAAAATATTTCATTATCTTTAGTGAAAACTGAACCCACAACCTGTCTTGTTTACGGGCACAAGCTTATGCCCCTGCACCACAAATTGCCTCTCACATTATAATAACATTTGTTTCATTTTATTCCAGATTTAAGGAACTATTGAGGAAACGTCTAATTGAATGCGGCTGGAGAGATCAAGTCAGAATGTTGTGCAGAGAAGTTGTTAAGGAAAGTGAAGGCAATAATATACCATTTGATGCATTATTGACAACAGTCACTCCAAGAGCACGAGCACTTGTGCCCGATTCTGTGAAAAAGGAATTACTTCAGAAATTAAAAACACACCTGTTAACACAGAAAGATCAGTAGAATCAACTCACCAAAGTGTATTGAATTTGTTATTATTCCTAAATGCTACACTAAAATATTATGTAAGAAATAAAGTAAATTATAACCAACAGTAGATTTTATTTATAAACATTCACAGTTACATTAAACAAAAATACATATTGCTTAGATATACATTAATAATACTGCTTTTAGATCCTATTTATCTGATTGCCAACACTATTTTTTTGTCTGAGCATTGTCATGTTTTAATGTTATGGTATTTATATTCAAAATAATTTATAATATTAATAAACTGATGTTAACCCAGGTCTCTATGGTAATATAATTAGTATTACATAATAATTGTATGTTTTTATAATTTTTAAATTGGTGTAAGATTAAAAATGAAAGGTACTGCAACACATTATGCCTATATTATAGTTATTGACTTGAAATTAACATGGCACCTTGAATTAAGGATATTATATGCCCCTGAAAGGTTTTTACAAGAATTCAGACAACAATAAAAGTGTTCAAAGTGTAACACCACACATTAATTGAGCAATAAGGACATTTATTATTTTTTTAAGTATATCAAATAAAAATTTGGCTACTATATTCGTTTTTACAGTAAGAAGTTTTTTACCTAATACACTCTTCTATACTATAGTATTTATTCATTACGAATATTTAAAACTATTTTATTTTCTAAGGGGGCTATTTATAAAGAACATAATTTAGTAAATAGTAAATTTTCCATTTACAATAGTGTAGTTTATATTATAAACATATCAGTAAACAGTGATCATTGCAGTATTATAGATAATATATTTTTCTTACATTTATACAATTCAACTTTGTCCTAGACAACCAGAAGAGAAAACAAGATGCAAATTAATTTATTTTAATATAAAATACACCAATTATATGATCAGATTATTTAAATGCAATAGTGTATACAATTTAAATGAAATTATGAGCAATCAATGTTACCTACAGTAATATTTTTTTAAAGCTCTTACACATGATAAATACCAGTATCTTCTGTTGTTCCGCTTTTGAAATACACACATTCATTTACACAGATATATATCGCACGATAATATAAAGAAAATAGTATTCAGATACATTTCTTGACAATTACATATCAAGTTTTTGAGTTATATGTGACAGAAGAAAGATTTCTTATTCTCTTTAAGGTGATCATTATTGAAATACTGTAGAATGTAGGTGTATTGTACTTTTCCTTACATCTAATATTATAAAAAAACATTGTGTTAACAGTTATTTAGTGTGCAATAATTCATATGTATCTTGTAGATATAAAAGATACTTTTGTATTTTTTTAATGATTTCCTAAATTAGAAAATATAATATACCATAAACCATAATATACCATTATGACACCAATCGAACATTACAAATAGCGGTACAGTTTTGTTTATTTCACAAATATATACAAAGATTTACAATTGGAATGTTTTAATGGACTCGAATATATACCGTGGGGGGTACAATTATTAATCACATTTTCTATAAAGTATTTATAACAATATCAGTACTCTCTTATATAATTACATCTAATAGTAAAATTTTTTCTTAAAGTTATACTACAACATCATCTACATACAAACCGCCTACTATAATATTCAGTGACAGAATACTGCTGATTACTGATGAGCAATTGAATATCTATGTCGAGTTTAAACATTCATTACAAATAACGCCAACTAGTTGAGACAACTTCATTTAAGATATATTTTATCTAAATATGTAAATATAAGACGAAGATAATATATATTTTTCTATTTACACTACATCTCCAATGATTTATTTAAAACACGAATAAAAGGGCAACCCATGATTCTTGAGCATGTTTAGTAAATAAATAATATACGAAAGATAAAGTTAACAATTAGCGCAGTAAATTATAAATTTACTAGAACAATATAGATTTCTTATATAAGTAAATATACCATGAAGGACCATGAATCTAATTATTTTTGTTAATCACAGATAACTTCAGATGGATGTATTAAGTTTTATTATGTAAATATTAAAAATGCCAAATTTGTATATTACTACAATTTTAAGCAGGATCATCATCAATGAGTGTGCAAACGTTTCCAAGAACACAATTTTCATAGTTCCAAGCAGTGATTTCTACATAAATAATTTACAAATTTAATAATATCAATATAAGTTTCATAATCTACTTAATATAATGAATATTATGTCAGAAGCTACATTAAATATAAATATATTGAGATTCAATATTTAGCAGAACTTTTATATTGTTATGTGCTCAACACTATAAAAAAAAACAAAGTTCAATTTAGCTAGCCGCAATAAAATAGTGCTATATAAATAATTCGTAGGGACAGTCAGTAGCTCAGTTCACTGAGAAACAACAAGCTATAGCATAACTATGTATATATTTTAACATGGCATAATAAAATTTCGAAATAAACAACACAACAGTTTCAGCGACTATTGGCTACTCACAACCCGCGCTCAATTCACGCTAATTTTGATACCTTTGGCTCATCGAATCGATATGGCATAGTTAAAAACATTATTTTAAAAATAGTTCTTTGAACATAAATATAACCACTGTAACACACTTACCTACATAATATTTTATAATACAAATAAAAAATTTTCACAATAAAATAAAAAGCGATGCGTAACGATAACGAAACATTATCTACAATAATAAATCTTACCACCTCATAAAATAACTATTAAACATAGTTTTTTCTTTACAATTACTCTTCGGACTGACATACTCAACATACATTGTGTTATGTAACATAAAAAATAATAATAAAAAAATGCTTATATGCATTATGCTACAGATCCACATTCAGAACTATTAGTTTATCTAAATATACATATATATTTCCTTATTAACTAATAAATATACATCTTAACATTTAACTCCCTTCACCCCTCAGGTCTCGTGAGCTGCCTGCCTTAAAGCCTTCGAGTACACCTATTCCAATCTGTTACAAATATTTTACATTAATAGTAAAAAAAATGATTACAAATATTATGAGAATTTTGTTTTAATGAGGACCATAATCGTCTATGTGGTTTATACTGATTAGTAAAAAAAATAATAGATAAAACTGGAAATCAAATATACTTGTACTAGTCGTGAATATGGCATTTCATTCATACAGCAATATTTCGTTTTGATACTGTATTCATTGTTCATAGCTGCGTGTATAGCGGTAATGTTTGCAAGTTTTTTGTTGCGTTCGGTAAGGGGGTCACCCATTAATTACGTCACATGTTAAGAGGCGGGAGGTTGTCGATAAAGTGTGACATTGCGTGACAAATGTGACATTGTGTGACATCACGCTTTCATAAATATTCGACGGTTCGTTTAAATTAACCATTTGAGAGCATACGATATAACACTACGTCTCTCTTAATACTCACAAATGTAACCAGCCGTGACAAGCACGGGGTGGGGACAACCATGAAATTTGTGTGACGTAATCTACTGATGACCCCTAAGCAGTGTATGGTGACTGATCAGCGGTAGTCGTAGTGCGTGTGCGTGTAGTGGTAGGGCGTGTGGTGCGCGTGCGTGTAGTGGCAGGGTGGCACGCGCGCGCTCGCGGGCTAGGAGAGCGCGCGGCGAGGGCGAGGGCGCGCGTGTGGGCGGGGGCGTGCGCGTGCTCGAGGTGGGGGCGCCCGCGACACCAGCACCAGCGCCGACGCCAGCGCCATGCGCACAGGGGCGCGGGCCCCGCCTGGAAGTCTGTGGAGGGAGATGTTCCTATATTAAAATTGATGAAATTTTGTTACTATTTTATGTAACCCTTTCTGCCTCCTGGTGGACAGAGAGAATACTATGTGTGTAGTCACACAATTTTAAAGATATCACGTATCATTGCATTGCATCATCACGACGATTTGGCAAAATTGGCGACGAAAATGAAAATTAAAAAAATCAAATTAAAAAATCACCCTCACGCTGTATCTCGCAGACAGCAGGGTAGGCAGATGGAACCTAGTGTTAAGACACGCCGTTGACCACTCTCCGCCGTATTCTGGACCCAATGCGTGTTGAGTAGCGGAACACAACGCCGCGCTTTTGCCAAAATGAAAATAACTTAAATATAATCCCACTCGATGTGGATAAGCTGGTGCGGACGGCGCGTACCTGACGAGCAGCGAGGTGACGGCGGCGCGGCCGTCGGCGGTAGGCTCGATGGCGACGGGACGCAACTCGGCGCGGCGCTTGCGTGCCCATGCGCCCCCCGCGCCTCCCGCACCCAGGACCACGCGCACCGCTGCGAAAGGACGCTTCGCCATGTGCAGCATCTGACAAACATACACATTACTTCACGCTCCATAAACATAAAATGTCACATTGTGTAATTAATGTACTGTCTTAAATTTCGTGGCAAACTTAATTTCTGAACACCTGTTTTAATTTACTATTTCTAAATACTGGTGGATGTGACCAAGTTCTTACTAGTAAAAACACTATTTTCATTTAAATTATAGTACATAGGTATGTACATTTTATTTTAGTAAATATGGCATGAATTATGATGATCATTATATTTTGACATAAAAGTTATAGCTGCTAAAGCTATATATATAAATAAGAATTCATCGCCTGATGTATAATCAATCAATTGTACAGTCTCAACTTCAACTTAAAACTATTTTTTTCCTAAGCTAGATTTCTACATTTTAACTGTGCGATCCTGTTCTATTGACTGTTGATAATCAGTAAAATTAATAATACAATGATACAGTATCAAAAATATGCATCAGTTCTTACCTCCACAACATGTCTCCTCCGCGCTCTGCGTACATCAGCCGCTTGTTTCGCCTTCCACGCCACAACGCACGCCGCCAAAAACAGGAAAAAGCACGAGAAAAACACCGAAAAGAACACAAATAAATCTATATGGAGTTGATCTTGACGGAAGAATGTGATGCCAAAGCTTGCCAGTCCGTCGTCCATGTGTCTCGCACGTATTATTATAAAGAACTTGGTGTGAGTCAAGTCGTGTACGTTTTGTGGCAAAGTCATTACAAGTCGGTTGCGAAGATTTTTCACACGTAAGAGGACATTCCTCTTATCGACTGTGACATAGGTCGCCAAATCCTTAGCAGTGAAATCGGCGAGCGCGTATTCAATCTTGTCGTAGTACCAGGTTATTTTCTCTGGTTTTTCTGGCACGTGGTCGTCGAAGGACGGCATTTTTCGATATGATTCATGTTTGTAATACGTTGGATCTAGTTCTACAGCGTGGGCCCCTGTACTTGAATTTACGGAGACTACGAAGGAGCTGTCGTTTGGACTCATGTATAGGTCCACTGCGCCTTGTGTCACGTCCACTATGACTCGGATATCAACGTTCATATACCGCGGGTTAACGGCGACAAATACTGTCTGTCCTGGGTACAATGGTCGAGGCTTGATCTTGCATTCGTCTAAAACCAAAAAATATATACATTTGATTGTTAAAACAAATATTTTATTATAATTAAAATTATACCGTGCAGTAAAATATATGTAAGATTAGAATTTACACAGTTGTAATACATTTATAGAATTTAAAAAGAGGCTATAGTGGCGCAGCTGACAGCGCCTAACTGTAAATGTAATAGTTTATAATAATTCAGAAGACGCTTTCATAGCAAACCAAATTACAGAAAATGTGTTAAGCCAATACTAACCAATAGACTTGCCATCGAAGCACAGTTTGTTTTCAATATTGATGGTCTTGTAGCACTGGTGTCCATTACGCGGGTCGCCCATATACAAGTCGCGGCATTTAACGCACTGGTAACGCCAGCACTCCTGCGCGGTGTTCTTCGCCGAGGAGGCGGTCTGGCAAGAGGCGTCCGACTCGGTGTTGTTCCCGCAGTTGCACTTCTCGCCTGTCACCGGATCGCAAGTATCGCCGTGGCCGTGGCATTCACATCTGTAGGGAGAATGACTGATTTAATATTTATTGTAACAATAATTATTAAAAAGTATGGTGATAAACATTTTTTATTGAAAATTTTAAATTTTTTTGCATTTATAAATACGAGAAAGACTCTTACGGTCGGCACGGGTCGCGGAAGTCCTCCGAACCTCTAAAGTACCCCTCTATGCACCGTTCACAACGTGGCCCGTCAGTATTATTAGCACATCTCACACATCTGGCTTTGGCCGCACCATCTCGGTAATACTCTTCGAGGTCAGTGGTACTAATGTCGCGAATAAGAGAAACATCCACATCGTTTGTGCACACCGAGGTATGGCCGTGACAGTACACCGAACAGGGGATACATTGGCCGTTATCAGTCGGGTCGCCTACGAAGTTAGGTTTACATTTTTCACATTGACTACCCTGTAACAGAAAATTTATATTTATTTTCTAACGAATTTTAATCATGGTCAACAATCACTATTAATGTAAGAATTAGAAGATATACAAAGAAAAATACATTAGATAAATCAGCAAATTATTAAAATATGTATTTTACTAACGAATATGTCTTATGTATAAAGTAGAAAAAGTAACAAAAAAATAGCATTAGAATGAACATAGATTCGACGAGTTAATATGTCAAGTACCCACCATGGTGTTGTTGTGGCACTCGGTGCAGACGTCGAGCTTGTCGGGCCCCTCGCAGTGCGAGTGCCCGTTACACTGGCACTGTATGGTGCAGTTGGCGCCGACGTAGCCAAAGTCGCAGCGGCAGCGGTCGGGCTGCACACAAGCGCCGCGCACGCAACCCTGCGAACACACAGCCGCGCACGCGCCGCCCGCGCCTCCCACGCGCTTGTGGCCTGCGCCGCACTCACACGAGTAGCCCTCCGGAAGATCGCGGCACACCTGGCGATCACGTCATTTAAACATATTGTTTTTTTAACTACACGCATTTTCCCGCATAAATCAGAGTAAACGGCCCTGTATTGTGGGAAATATTATCCTAGTATTAAGTTCATCAGGTTCTTTAGCACTCCGTTTCTCATGCACCACCCAATTATCGAGACATAGCGTATTGTCGAGAAAATTTAACTTAATATTTCGTCTTGTTCCCAGAGCGGGGAAATGGAAGTAATTAGTTCACCTTAGTGGGCATGCAATCCACAACCATTATATTCACCTATATAATTACCACATTAATGTAAAACTATGCCAGAGCTATTAACACCCTCCACCGCACAAGCGTTCTTTACTGTAAAACTGTTAAATAAATATAATCACTACTTTCAAACAAAATACTAAATCAGGAAATTTATTTTACATTGTATATTAATAAATTTCAATATAAAACGGAAATCACCTCAGAATCAGCTTTACATTGGTGGTGATTATTTTCACATTCATTTTCTGGTGGACATCGTGTGTAGTGCCATGAAAATGTATCGTTCGTGTTATTACTTTGATGCACATTGGAATAAACAGCTGCACAAGTAGTTCGGGTGGAATATTCTAGAGGGGAGTCGATAGAGCCTTCTGTACAAACACCATCACCGTTCTCACCCTCGAGGGCACACCAGCCGCAATGGGAATGGTGAAGACATTCAGTACACTGTTCAAAGGTATTACACGGCGCTGGGCACTTGTTTTTATCGGCCTTAGTGAGAACCAGCCCGCACACACCACCCGCACAGTACACAGGCTGGTAGGCGGGAGATATACAAGTCCCGAGGTAGCTTGCCCAGTGACATTCCGAAAACCCTCCCTCTGCACCCTCTGACGTCAAGCATGATTGACAATCATCATAGGTATGACACCGACTAGGACAGTCTTTTGTCAAACCAAAATATAAGTAAGCCGGCTTAAGCGACGTTGACCACAAATGAGGAAGTTCTTCTATTGTCACGCACATCCAATTATAAAGCTCAGAAGGATCATCTGCTACTCTTGTTATTTGTGCTGAAAAAAAAAACATATTTTAATTTTTTTTTATAACAAAAAATTTTGACAATAAATTTTGAAAAATATATAATACCTCCTCGGTCAGCAAGTCTTGTCCAAGAACATTGATTAGCGAGACATTTATCGCAGTCGGGTGCCACACATCGTAGCTCTGGACATTGTGCTGAGTCGCTTATGTATGTAGTGCCACCGTTACACTTAATGCTCGTACAAGATTCGTCGGTTGGCACACATTCACCTGAAGTGTCAAATGTTTTCTAGTAGACATAATAAAGTCCAGAATGTTGTCGACAAAAGAACTCATTTCAACCTATATTTGTGAAAGAAAGTTACGTTCCAAGTCTAAAAGTTCTTGGCATTTTAGATCTGTAAAGCAACTTTCGTCTAATATAAATAATTATTCATAAATATATAGATAAAATAAATCCTAATCTTCATAATATTGATGGCCGTCGTGCCACAGAGGCACAAGGGTGTGACTGTAACGTAACGGTTGTGGGTTCGACTCCCACTCGAGGAAGTGAAATATTTATTTACGTTTATACTTCCATTTCTTCACTCTGGTGTCGAGGCGAAAGCGCGGTGTTGAGTTCTGCCACTCAACACGCAATATCACCAGAATTCGGCAGAAAGTGGTTAACCGAGTGTCTTAACACTAGGTTCCCTCTGCTTACCCTGCTGCGAGCGGAATACAGTGTCAAGCTGATTTGATTTTGATTTATATAGATAATAATATATAAATGAAAATGTGTTATTACTAAAAAGACATAAAATGTAATATTCAATGTTATATTACATCTTTATAAATAATAATATTACCAATGCCTGCAGCACAAGTTTCACACCATCTACAGGCTGGTTTCTCTTCAGGATACAGAGGCCAAGCAGCCAGGCACGAAGTACATGTTGTAAAATTTTCACAAGGCCGTCTAGATATTAGGTCAGCGTCACAGGCCGCGCCAGCGTTCGTTGAAATTCTGTCACTACCCTCACATCCAGGTTTATCCACAGAATAACACTTTGTATAGTCACCAGTGCTGCAAAAGCTGCAACCCATGTGGCTTCGACATTCAATTTTGCTAGAACTCCAAAGAGAACACAGATCATCTGGCAGAGTAATGCGTGTAACTTGACAATTCGCACTTCCGGTCCAGCCCCCTACTATAAAAATATTCCAGTCATTCTCGGATTCCATGTCTATGGCCATTGCGTGGGCTATCGTTCTTGGGGGAGGGTGGTCTAATACACTGGAACCTAAAAAGAAATTTAACTGACCACTGATACTTATTAATAAAAAGCAAAATTAATTAAATTATTGACAATACATACCTTTAGAGAGCTTCACCCACTGATTACAACTATAAACATATGCTATAAGTGAATTAGATCTGTTATCAGGTACAGTCCTTCCACCAAACACTATCATATAGTCATTAGTGGTAACTGCAGAGTGCAAATATGTTGCTTGTGGTAAATTGTCATGAACATTGTTAAGACTGGGAAAGGTCGGTAATTCGCTCCAATTTTTCGAAGGGTAATGAAATGAAAAAAGTTTATTTGAAACTACAGTTCCATTATACATATACACTATACCTCCAAATACGTAAAGACTTTGGGAGGGTGCATGGTAGACTGTACTGTGGCCAATAATTCCAACAGGCTTAGCGCCACCGCACGTCAACTTAATCCATTTATCATTGTCAAGATCAAATTCCCAAATATCTGTCATTATGCCTTCTTCTAAGGAAAATCCTCCTATTAGTACTAAGCTTTCATAATCTTGATACTTTTGCAATGTTAATGTATGCCCGGCTAAAGGCGGAGGGCTCTCAACTTTATTCTTTATTTGACTCCATCTTTGTTCTTTGAGGCTAAATTGCCAGAAGTCTCTCAATGTCTTATTCTGACCACTTTTTTCTTGCAAACTTAATCCACCATAAATATAAATATTTTGTTTAGAATGATATATCTCGGCAGCGTGAAAGTATCGACCTTCGGGCATTTTCGGATCAGGAGTAGCGTCTACAGTAACTGGTGTCCAAGTATTATTTTTCGTGTCATAATATCGTATATCATTTAGCGGTCCATGTGACAGTGAGTAACCTCCAAACATCCACAAGCCACGCCTATCTGCGACTAAACTATGTCCAAACCTTGGCAATGTCTTTCTGAGGTGATCTAATCCATCTGCCAAGTAATCTGAATTAAATAGTTCTGTAAATACGAGCTGCGATTTATCCAACTTAAGAGAGCAATCATCGCCGCCTATTCCTTCATTGCAAAGGCATCGTCCGTAGTTCATGTCGCAAGCACCGCCTTTTAAATGGATACTACAGTTGTTACGACAAATCTCTACGTCACACTCAAATCCGCCATAGCCATCTCTACATACGCAATGTCTATTTTTGCATACTCTTGGCCAAGAACAATGGCCGTCGCATGCTAACACGTTATATACGCCTTCAAACCCTTGGTCAGGTTGACTTTGTTTATAATGAACTGTCAAATTTCCACTGCGCGCCTCAACGACCCCCGAAGAAGCTCCGTTACAAAAGACACCCAACAATTGACTTTGTTGGTTATTGCTCAAGTCTGGAACACCTCCCAAGCCGTCATATACGTAGACTGCGTTTTGGTCGCACGGCACATTAAACGTAGAAGAATTCACTGTGAACTGAATAATGGCATCCTTAACATCTTCAGATGATATAATCCATAAACATTCTTTGGCAGGACCAAGACTTTTTATATCAGGATCTGTTTTATAAGAGCCAATGCCTTCCGTCTGAGACGCGTTTAACATTCCTCTAGGCTCACATTGGTAGTAACATTTTCCTCCGTGCCGCGGATCTCCATAAAACTTTGGTTTACAGCGTTCACAATTTTGTCCCTCTGTATTATCTTTACAAATGCACTCCCCAGTTGACACATTGCAAACACCGCGTGATTCGTCTCCGTGATCATTGCAGTCGCAGCGCCTGCAGCCCTGACCGGTAGTGGCATTGCCGTGACTACCGGGCTTACAAGACTCGCAAAATTCACCTTCAGTCCAATCTTGACACTCGTCACATCGCCCCACGCCAGTTTTGCACTTGGAATGATTATGACATCCACAGTTGATGGAACAATCCGCGCCCGTCCACCCTAAATCACAATGACATTTGTACTGAGGTGCGCCTAAGCAGTAGCCGTGAATGCAGTTGTTGTAGCACGTGCGCATGCAGCTCTTCTTGCCGTCGCCGATGTAGCCCTGCTTGCACTTGCAGGTGTAGGAGCCGTGTGTGTTGTTGCAGACGGCATGCTCGTGGCAGTCATGCAGACCCAGCCCACACTCGTCCACGTCGGGGCACTGCGCGTAGGCCCAGCCCGCGTCGGCAGCGCTGACATTGAGCGCGGCGGCGCAGGCGACTCGGGGGCGCGTGAAGTCGCCCTCGGCGCACACGCCGTGGATGGGGTTCTCGTGCGAGTGGCACCAACCGCAGCCCATGGAGCGCAGGCAGGCGGAGCAGTGCGTGTGCGCGGCGCAGGCCTTGCACTGCGCAGCAGGCGCGGCGGGCGAGGCGCGGTCCAGCCACTCCCGGCACAGGCCGAACTGGTACTCGCTGGTGTAGACGCTGAAGCTGAAGCACTGGCGCGTGGCCTCGCACCAAACGCAGCGGCCGCGCTGGTCTAGGCAGGCGGCGCAGTCGGCGCGGAGGCGGCAGGGCGCAGGGCAGGCGTGCGCGGCGGTGACGGCGCCGGCAGCACGTCCGCGCCTTGCGCATCGGGCCTCGTCGGCCCACCACTCGCAGTGCGCGGCGGCCAGGCAGCGCTCGCACGAGATGTGGTTGCTGCAGTTGGGGCATGCGGCGGGCTGCAGCGTGAGGTAGCGCCAGTCGCCGGCAACGGCGCAGGCGGTGCTCTCGGCCGCGCCACGCTCTTCGCAACGCCCCGTCAGCTCGCACCAGCCGCACGCCGCGTCCGATAGGCACAACAGGCAGTTGTCGTAATTGGAACACTGTCCGTTCGAGTACGGTTCCAAAAATTCAAACGTGAATACCTAAAACGATAAAAAAATTGTATCATTATTTAACAAACTGCACTGCCCAGTTTTATCTGCATAAATATATTTCTAAATCTACACAAGTAATCTATCAAACTAAGTTACATAAATATTAATAACACGATAGAATCGCGATTATATTTTCGTTGCGCTCTCTACATGATAAATATTTAAATTTAAGAAACATGTGTTTATAAAACAACAAACTGGTCATAAATATGTTTCTTTCAGAAACAATACGAAAGTTTAATCATTTTTAATTTCCCCGTTATTAAATATCTATATATATAAAATCGAAAGGTCACTCACTCATCACGAAATCTCAGAAACTACATGTGCTAGGAATCTCAAATTTTGCATAGGAGTTACTTATAGGACGTAGGCGCTCGCTAAGACGGGAATTTGCAATATTCATTTTCTAAGGGGTTGTTTTTGGGGTCGAAACTTTGTATGAAACTTCGTTACTACAAATGCTAGGAGTCTCAAATTTTGCATAGACGTCACTAGGACGTAGTCATGGAGACAGAAATTAATAATAACATAGTTGACGCGGGTGAAACCGCGAGCGGGCCGCTAGTATTTTATATAATTTACAACTGATTTTATATATTTGTTAATTGTATCATTACGCATAACATTTAAGCAGTTTAAGCAGTTTTCGATTTATCAAGTAATTTTGTTATATTATTATTTATGATAAAATTTTAAAATAAATACACCAATTGAAAAATTTGGAATAGAGCAGTAGTATTTAACAAAGGAAATGACTTTTGGAAGGTTTCTTCTATTGCTTCAAATACCACAATCCTCCCTTCATCTATCTCATTCATACTTCTAGCCCTCATGAGCGCAAACTGTTTGGCCAATTCAGTTAAGAAAGCGGCGTACAAAACTCATAAAAAATTTAGTAATGGTTAAGCTTATCGATTACAACATAGCAGAAAAGACGATAAAAAAAACACTGGTAGTGAATGTATTTATGATTCTTTTACCTTAGCACTCTCTTGAGATTTATTATGAAGCAGCTCCATTTTGGCGTGATGATGAGAAGGATACAGGCCAGTGTGTAGGGAGTCATTGGCGTGCATGTCGACGCTGAGGCGGCCGGGTAGCAGCGCAGGCCACTCCACGGGGACACAGGCCGAGGGCTGAGCGGTGAGGTTGGCGATGGGCTCAATCCCGTCCCCCAAAGAAAGCGACAGGTTGGAGTACCCGGCGCACATGTGCAGGGCCTCGCCTGTGCCGTTCCAGTATTGCGGTATGTGCAACCAGCCACGCAGCCGGGCCTCACTGGCGCCGCTGAAGATGTGGTTACTGCCCCCACCCGTGCCCCAGTCTACGGTGGTGGCGTTGATGACGGACACGGCGTCCGGGTGGTTCCAGTCCGCCGGCTGCTGGTAGCGAAGGAACGTGAGACCCGGCCGTTTGTCCAATATTTTGCATTGGTCCGGGCTGGTTACTTCAGTACCTGTAGTGCCCCACCAGCCCGGATTTTCGGATGGCGTATCTTCGCCACATACTCCGTAATTATCTGAAAACATGGTACATATTTTTTTAATTAATTGTTGTATGATATCAACAATATTTATACAAAAGAATTTAACAAACATACCATCTTTGTGGTGACATCGTGCATTTTGCACGCACCAACTACACTGATATAGACCCATTTTAGTACTAACGGAGGTCAACGGTGTACGGGAACTGTTTTTATCTAATGGAGGTCCATGGATGAGACACGAATGACAATCTCCTAGCGCCGGACAAATCCCGCCACATCTTATAGATTGTAAGTTTGTAGTGCAATTGGATCCAATTGTTCTTCCATAGCATATCTTTAAATAACAATTAAAAAATAATTAATATTTTGAACAATACATAATATCCAAGCTATCAGTGTATGAGAAATATATATATATATATAAAAAAAAGAATTAAGGTTTTAATATTTTCACCACAAATTAATAAAAAGCTTTACTTTAAGACAAATATGTGCTAACTCACATCGTCCGCAGAGCACCATCCGCATTCAGGATCTGCGAGACACTCTGGTTGCGTGCGATGTCTTGGACATGCAGATTCCGGATCCTTGCTCGTTATACCAGCATGCCAGCTAGGTACAACGTACGCTAGGAGATCCCCTATAAAACAATTTTTTTTTACACTTAGCAAGAGCACTCTTTGGAATCTATACTAATATAATAAAGCGGAAGAGTTTGTTTGTTTGTTTGTTTGAACGCTAAGATCTCTGGATCTACTGGTCCGATTTACTTTGTTTTGGTTTTGTATGAAAGCTGCATTCTTCAGAAGTGCTATAGGCTATATAACATTACATTACACATATATACTAATAAATTAAAATACTTTCTAATTTGACATGCAATTTATTGTGCCATGTTAATAACAACCGTCGTCGCTACGCGACCGCGTTCGTTACCGCGTCATTTTGATATTCATCCTTATGAAAACAAATATAATAGTCACTTTTAGCATTTCATCTAGATTGAAATTATATTTCTATACAAATTATATTCTTATATTTCAAGCAGGCGTAGCCGCGTCCAGGTCCGCTAGTCGTTTATAAAATGAATTATCTAATTCCAAAAATGTAAAACGTTATTTTTATCTTGAGATGTTTAAATTTTTTAGACCCTATACGTACAAACTAAATATAAGTTACCGCGTATTTTTGTAAACAAACTCGTAGTGTTTACAAAATGAAGCTGAAGTTGATGTTGATTATTAGAATGTATAATGTAAATTGCCGAACTACATAGGAGTTCCTGAGTGACCTCAAGGTCAACTGCCCTCTTTCAATATTCTATAACCAATGCATCATGATTCATCCATCGACTTAAATTTAATGTCTAGCCATTCTGATAAAATGGCAAAATAAAAAACGTTACATAGTAATTTTTAAATAACATTGCAGTCATGTGATTTTTTGTTTACGAGTCGCAATTTTTATTTGATCCTAACAAGTTTTTATCTCATTTCCACTTAACATTTAAGAGTTTATGTCCTGGGTCTTTATTTATTTAGCTGAGTTGAAAAATGCTATGTCGTATTTATAGAAAAAGTAAAATTATAATATTATTATAAGTTGTGGTTTGTTATTGAATCGTTAGAAATTCGTCTTCTTTATTTCGGGTAGATAGATATATCGTAAAATATTTATATTTTCACATTCATTCACTCCAAAAAAAAATTTGATATAATGTATGAGTTAATATTTATTTATTTAATAATATTGTAATTGAACATGAGGAAAAAAACAATTAAATCGTTCGTAAAGAAACAATCAATTTTAATGAGCGTCGCAAATGGAGAAATATTTTAGTTTCCGTATACTTCAATAATATAATGTATGGAAACGGAAAGCGTGACACTATAATTAAACGTTATCAAGATTTTCACTTCAATTTTTATACATATAGATTATTATAATTATTTTTAGTGAAATGCCTTAAAATCGTCACAATATAATACTAATATTAAATATCAACAAAAATATGAAAAAGATATTTTTTCAGCTTCACATTGTATCCTACAAAAAGATCCTATCCTACAGGGATAGCGGAAGAAAGTGTCAAGACACTCCGCTCTTCACTTTCCGCCCAAATTTAAATTATTGCGTATTGATAAGATATCTACACGCGAACATGATTTTCATATTAATTATTCTATATTAATCAAAACTAGGTCTTTCACGCCTTCTGAGGGACCATATTTAGCGGTTTCAACTAAGCCTGGTGGTAAGAAATAGAAATCTGATCATAAATTTGGTTCGAATTTTATTATAGATAAATATAAAAAGTACCTGTATATTACATAATAACTAGTTGCGTGATTACACAATTGTATTAAACGTGTATCTTGTACTATGCACTTGTATATGCTAATATATTTGCACATACAATTTGCAGAATACCGCGCCGTATAAAGTAAACAATGACCTTGTATAGTAAAGTATATAAAGTAAGCAATGATGTTGTGTTAATTATTATTATATTGTCTTCTTTGATTATCATTCAGTTTTATCTTTAAAAAATATACCATTGTTTTTATTTTATGCACTTAAATATGACGAAGATGTTATGTCAGTGAATTTATAGGAGGTCGTCAAATAACTACGCTTAAAAATAAATATAAGCATTTTTATTAAATCAAGTAAACATCTTTACTTATAATACAATCGTAACGTATTGATGTCTGTACATGGAAGACATACAGATAAAGGAAAACATTTTATTGGCATTTAATAACGTAATAGACCCAAAAATTATGATTTTTGTCTTATTATTGCCTTTTTTCACACTAATCTGAGAAGCGGCTTAAACAATTTAATTTCAGTCTTCACTATTATTATTATTATTATATATATTTTGACTAGCTTCCTTTAACATTTAGTGTTTGTTTTATTTTAATCGGTTTATAAATAATAAAGTTTACCATTAAAAATGTTGCTCGACAAAATTGCTATAAATAACTGCTTTATTGAATTAGCTGAAATTTTACTTTTACAATAAATGTATAGATGTTGTGTTTAACATTAGCGAATCTAAGATATTTTCTTGGTTGGACTTTAGCTTTCAACAGATGTGTTCGTGTATAAGTTGTTTTTAATTTATCGGGGCACATTTTTTTCTAAGTATAATTTCTGGGGTGTGCACAGTCCATTCGCTTTTCCCCTCACCCTTCCTAGCACACGGTTTTTAAAATGATATTATTATTAAAGAAAATAGCAATGCAGATTAGTAAATTAATAGATATGTAGTCCAAGCGGACGAAGCCGCGAGCGGGTCGCCAGTTAATATAAATATAGTGAAATATAGTGAATAAAGTTAGCTAAGCCAAAATTCGCCACTGTTTTCGAAACATAAGAAAATACTGAAAATATGTCAAAATAGGCATTCAAAACAACAATAGCGAAACATAGAACATTAGTTAAACGACAATGTTAATATGCAAATGATCTGTGCTTCACTTATAGCCGAGTCTTTGACGGTTTCCAAAAAGTGCGGGGTCAAGTCTCGATACATAATTTTTTTTATACGTTTTATCCAAGCGTTAAGACACTTACGTTCTGATCACTTTTC
The DNA here is from genome assembly GCF_056956725.1 of Heliconius melpomene rosina. Lineage (NCBI taxonomy): Eukaryota > Metazoa > Arthropoda > Insecta > Lepidoptera > Nymphalidae > Heliconius > Heliconius melpomene. The sequence goes on along the minus strand of NC_140389.1, from coordinate 11,365,858 downwards.
GAGACACTACGATTTGAGTAGCACTCTGTCTTTTTACCAGAGCGAGAAAACAAAAATTAACTCGTGTGGTTTGTCAAATAACACTTGAATAATATTCCAATTAAATATCCTTACCATTGACATTGCCGTGGTAGCCTCCAGCGATGAGAAGAGTGGAGGGCGGTTTCAAGGCGGCCGCGTGCGCAAACACTCCCTGTTTTTTAGGATAATATTTTCGTGTTTTTCCAAGAACATCCAGTGGAATCCAAGAATGACAGCCAAGATGATATAAATACATTTGTCCATCGTAGCAAATCTCCTCTCTGTTATGTCTGTGAGAATACCCGCCAAATACTACTAGATAGTTACCTGGAAATAATAAATTTATTGAAGATCTATAAATAAGAAACTTAACTGGTAAAAAAACACTATTTAGACCGATTAATCATTAAATGTTTATTAACTACATGAAAACTAAAATGCATTTCAACAATTTATATTAACAGTATATTATATGTTTACGTAATATTATCTTTATTGTATATGCACGTAACGTTATTCCACTCTTCTCTTTTTTATATTTTAAGTCCTTTGTTTTTATCAAAGGTTGCCTGTAAGAGAATGCTTGAAGCAATAAGGCTGCCTTTGTATACTGGTTTTTATTTATTTCTTTTTTCTGCTTTTCTCGTATTTCTTTTATTTCTTTTCGTGCAATAAAGTATAAAACAAGCTAAGATTTTAAAATTTGTTTAATTTCAAATTCAAATTCAAATTCAAAATATTCTTTATTCAAATAAACTTTATAAGCACTTTTGAATCGTCGAATGTACATGTCAACAAAAAGCTACCACCGGTTCGGAAGGCAGTTCTGCTGAGAAGAGCCGGCAAGAAACTCAACAGTTGCTCTTTTTAAAGTCAATGGTATACTCGTATTTTACTATTACATTAGCTGGCAGCTGTCCTGCCTGACATTCAATAGACATTAATTCCATACATGCTTATCCTCTAAATATTCTTGAACAGTGTAATAAGCTTTACTTGTTAGAATTTTTTTTACAGATATTTTAAATTTTGGAAGTGGCAAATTAAGAATACACTGCGGAATTTTATTATATACACGTATACTCAGACCCATAAAGGATTTATTAACTTTTTGGAGGCGAAAACTTGGTGTAACAAGCTTATCTTTATTTCTCGTTTCTATCGTATGACTGTCGCTATTTTTTCTATGATAATGTATATTTTGTCGGACAAAGAGAATATTATAGTATAGAAATTGGGAAGCAACTGTAATAATACCTGCATCTTTGAAAACATCTCGCAGAGAATCTCGAGCTCTTAGATTATAAATATATCTTACGGCTCTTTTTTGGAGAATAAATATTGAATTGATATCTGAAGCACTGCCCCATAACAGCATTCCATAAGATAAAATACTATGGAAATAGCTAAAGTAGACTAGTCGGGCAGTTTCAACGTCCGTCATTTGTCTTACTTTCTTAATTGCGAACGCGGCAGAGCTGAGTTTATCTGCAAGTGCTTCCAGATGAGCGTTCCACTGGAGTTTGGAATCTATTGTAACACCTAAGAAAATAGCTGATTCCGACACATTAAGAGGTTCTCCTTTAATTATTACATTAAAATTATGTTTTTTAACATTTGGTAAGGCAAACTCGATGCATTTCGTTTTTTTAGCATTTAACATTAGATTATTAACATCAAACCAACGAAGAATATGCGATAATGCACTATTCACTTCGTCATAGTTTATTATATTTCTGTCAACCTTAAATATTAAAGAGGTATCATCCGCGAAAAGTACAATATCACATAGGTTCTTCACATAAAAAGGCAGGTCGTTAATATAAAGAAGAAATAAAAGAGGACCAAGTATAGATCCTTGTGGAACGCCCATCTTTAGAGGAGATCCAGATGATTTTACATTATTTATACTAACCGTCTGGATTCTTTGGTTTAGATATGAGGCAATAAGGTCAAGGGCAGTATCCTGTATACCATAATGTTTTAGTTTTAACAACAGAGTTACATGGTCTACGCAATCAAAGGCTTTGGATAAGTCACAAAACACTCCAATTGCATTTTGTGACCTCTCCCATGCGTCATAAATGTGCTTTAGGAGTGCGGCACCCGCATCCGTAGTGGACCTACCTTTGGTGAAACCATATTGCTCACTATGGAAACAATTGTTAATATTTAAGAAAATTGTGAGCTGGTTGAACATTATTTTTTCAAATATTTTACTTAAGGATGGCAAAACAGAAATCGGTCTGTAATTTACAAATTTACCCTCTTTTGTATAACATAACCGAACCAAGACCTATAAACCATGAAAATATTCCATCGATTTGAACAGTCATTAATATTATGACAACTTATAACTTTATAATTTGTTGCTATGAAAAACTATTTTAATAAATAATTATATTCGCATTTTAATTCAAATTTCAAGGTGATATCTAATAATAATAAGAACAAAAAACGAAACGTAATTTCTCCGTAGACTCGAACTGTAGGTACGTCTGAGTATTTTTTTGTATAAATTATGTAAATGAACTATGAACAAAACCTGATTGTTAACAATCATTGTTAGTGCCCCTATAATGTGAGGATATTACAAAACAAATAACTTTGTGTTTATGTGATAATAAAACATATCACGGCAATGACTTTTAACTCTATTCCATTGGCAAGGTTAATTAGACGGTGACTTCGCTTACTCATGTCCGGAACAAATTGCATCAAACTGGTAAAGATGTAGCAAAGAGGATCCTACTACTGCTTATTTTATTATTTATTTGGAGTATAGAAATAAAAAAACAATATTATCTTGGGAATTGTAATGATTATGGATACAATTTTTGAATACTTTTAATAATAGGGCCAAGCATCATAGTCTCTCTCTCTCATTTTTAGTAACATAAAAAAACTATTTTTTAATTTAAGTAATCTTAAAACACAGATTAGTTCCATATATTCCGTCTAGTGTTCAGACACTGCTTTCCACACTTTCCGCCGAATTCTGGAGGCATGTTGAATGATGGAACTGAACGCGCTTTGCCTCGACACCAGAGCGAAGAAATGGAAATATGAGTCCTCGAATGGGGATCGAACCCACAACCAGTCGCATTTACAGTCACATTTTGTGCCGCTGCGCCTCGGCTGGCCTCAAATAAAAATAAATTATAATCAAATATATAAAGTATTTAAGTAAACAAATAGCTACCAATAACAGTAGCGGTGTGGAAGGCTCGCTCGCGCGGAACGTACGTGTCGCGTAAATGAGCGCGAGGATAGTGGATCTCGCTCCAGTGCTTGTAGTCTAGGTCAAAGGCGAACATCCGGTCTGACAGCTTCGAGAACCTAATTATAAAAAGAAATATTATTATACAAACATATTATGTCCCCTACGAACTTGGCAGTATGATCATGCTCATGGTGGAGTAAAATTCACGCGGAATTTAACGCCATTGTGAAACAAATGTCGAAATATTTTTATAAAGTTTGATTGATTATCATATTTATAAAACATGTGTGTATGTGGAATATTTAGGAAAAGACGCGGTATTCCAATACCGCGTCTCTTTTAAATCCTTACCAGTATGCAACATTATCAAACATGGGCGAACGTGCCGAACGGAATGATACTAGATTCTATCACTAGGTTGTACCGTGTATAAAATATACTAGTTTATGAGAAAAATGTTTGAAGAAAACATTGAAACTATTTTATTTATTACATGCATACTCTTTGAAAACAGGATTTAAGACAGAATACCTAAAACAAATATTAATATCCGTCTAGTATACAAACCTAGCAACGCTGGCTACAACGCCGCCATAAATGAGTATGGAGTTAGAGTGCGCGTGGTACACGGCGGTGTGCGCCACCACACGCACATCCAGCTCCTTGCCGCCCCGCACCTGGACTCTCTCCCAGGACTCCGTGTTCACTTCGCCCACTTTTATTTTGTATAGACTAAAAATTGTTATGATTGTACGCATAGTTTGTCTACATTACTTTGATAAATAGGTATGTTAAAGTTCACCTATAGGCCCTTGGGAAGTTGCAGGGCCAAATCCAAAATTATAATAAATTGTTTCATACCGACCTTTTATATTTTGATAATAATTATAGGATAAAACATTTGATCTGTCTGAATGAGCTAGTGATTATAGGTTCAAATTCCTTTATTTTGTGTTTGTAAAGCATAGTGATGTGTTTCGCATACTAGTGCTCATATGCACATTGGTGAAAATGGATATCAATAATAGTATTTTAAGTAAAAAATATGCATAAATTTTACAACAACTATTAAGTAAGATCATATCAAGGTGAGAGAGTTAGATTATAGTACTTGGATGCAAAAAATAAAAAGCAAACTTACCTAGAAGAAAATTCACCTTCTATTGTGCTACCACCAAATAAATATAGCTCATCCTTAACTGCAGTCAAAGTATGTCGAGTCAAGCCAGGCGGAATAAAAGTGGAGTTGGGAGCTCTCAACGTCCAAGTGTTGGCCAACGCATCATAGTACCACAGCTCAGAAGACAAACTTCCATCAGATAATTTCCCACCATATAACATAAAACCATTTTTAAAAGCACACGCAAAATGGCCATATCTAGGTTCAGGCTTTGTGTCATTATTAGATTTGAGATTCGAACTGAGGAATTCCGGTCGATCGGTAAATTGCAAGTAACTTTCGGAGTAAGGCGCGGCGGTCGGGGAGTACATGAGAGGTAGCGTGGTCTTGTCATGGTGAGAAAATGATGTTAAAAGTAAATTGAATAGAGAACTCCGATTCCCTATTTGCCAGCTACCGTCTATATTGCCCTGTGAAATAAACACTTTAAAGAAGTTACTAATGTTACATATTTTTCCACTCAATAGTAGTCAATCCACTATAACTTTTGCTCTAGCTTCACGCGGTATACAGCATTTAGCAGGATAGGCATAGAAAAAATCCTAATATTAAGACAGACACATCGTTCCCCACTTTCTGCTCAAAGGCGCCTTGTTATTACCAGCACGAGGAAATAAAAATATAAAATAATTAATTCTTCAAATTTCTTTAATTTCTTAATTCTTCAATAATTCCTTCAATATAAAGGTCGCGTCAAACGCTGTTCCGCTGAGCGACTAGGGCTTCAACGTAAACTTATGTTACAGTCATCATATTATTTTAAAAATATTATCCATCTAATAATGTCACGGAAAATAAGAATACATATCAGGACATGCCCAAGAACCGGACAGAAGTACGTCGGAGCGGAGCTCGTCACGTGATCCATAATTATTTCATTAAAATAAAACCATACTTTGCCCTTGACTTTGAATTAACATATTTATAATTCCAAAATGTTAACAACACATATTATGTCTATTTGTATACAAGGTAAATGATTTTTAATAGCTTAAATTACTTTTTGATAAAATAAACAAATTGTGTAGTCTTTGTAAGTCGGTTAATCTATCTATAAATGACATATCGACCCTTCTTAATTGTACATAGTGCACACTCACCTTGGTAAATAATGTTAATAATGACTTATCAATCTCTTCATTTGTAGGATAACGACGTAACACTTTTCCGTTTTCGTCATACCACTGACTAGTAGAAAATCTGCAGGACAATATCGACACAAGGAAATATGTAAGCTGTGGTAATTACGCGACCTTATTATTGTTCTTTTGTAATTACTATAATCTTTTAAGTATATAATAATCTAAGAATATACACTATTAACGTTAAATTATTCTCAATTTGATTCTGTATTCATATTTAATATTTTATATTTATTTTCACACACTTGGATAGAATTTTTGGATATTTTGAGATAAACAGGTTCAGTAAAATTGCTTCACGTCAAAAACTCAAAATCAAAAGAAAAATAAATCACTTTTACTGTAAAAATATGTAAGCAATTTTTTGAATAGCAAAACTCGGAGAACTTATTATTTATTAACACTTTATTTTTCATTATTTAATATTCAAATAAAGAAAAAAACAGTATAGAGAAAAAAATAATAACACAAATTGCCACACAATATGTGGTCTTATCTAAACTAATTGATGGGGTAGAAATCGCTAATCAGCGATTTCTACCACATAATCTCTACTTTTGAATTAGGAAATTCATGTGCCAAATTTTAATTTTTAATAACATATTTAATTATGATCTTTTATTTGTATTAAATTTTAGATAATAAGAAATGATTTTGGATCTTACCTATAAATTTCTAATAACCCTAATACTCTATTCAGATCATATCCACCAAATATATAGAGGGAGTCAGTCTGGTTAACATAGACTGCAGAGTGGGCTGCCCTCTTTGTCATACCACTTTCTGTGTGAGAGAGCCAGTGCCAGCTATTGCCCTCTTTGTCGGTACTTTTTAAAGAACATGATTCACCAGAATATCTAAAATATTGTATGGAATGTAATTTTTTACACATGAAAAAATGTGAATGAGTTATTTTGTATTTTTAGCATAGCAGTATAGACATAGGGAACATACTTTTAAGACAGCTATAACATTGTTGCTAACTTTAGACTCAATTTTAAAGAAATTAAATATTGAGTGGCTAAACTCAATGCCACTTTGTCTTCTTAGCAGAGCAAAGAAATGAAAATAACACATTCTTCTGAGTAGGAATCAAATTCACAACTGTTTACAGTCACATGCAAGGCCAATGCGCCAAAGGACCTCAGACATTGGATATATTTAAAGTTATTAAAATACTATAAATTTTAAATATAATAAGCAATCTATTTGTAAATATTATTTTTTGTATACCATTAAAGAACTTACCCTTTTTTACATAAACATCTATCTCCTTTGCACTGTCCATTGCCAGAGCATCCATTGGGGCAAAGCTCAACACTACAATCCGGTCCTCCCCAAGTCCCCACACAAAAACACTTATCTGACATACACAAACCTCGACCAGTGCAATTATTTGGACAATTATGAATTGCATATGATGCTCTGAATCCATCTAACACATAATTGGTATCACTATAAAGTAATATTAACATCTAAAAGAATAATTATATTTTATTAATTTTATTCATTTCCAATGCCTAATGCTACAGAAATATAATATGAAGTCTTTTACTCACATATCCACTTGAAGCAGTAACATTTTGTGGTTCAGTTTTACCACTAAAACTTCCCAATAAAGGAGAATCAAAGGAATCACCATCATACACAAAAACATAGTCATAAGAACATTCTGTACCCATACGAAGAAAACTTAATGTTATGTATTGACTCTTATTTGCAGCTTTAATGAGCCATTCACAATGAGAGTCCTAGAAAAATATTATTAATTTTAATAACAAATATATTTTTTTAAATCAAATAATGAAAAACTTAAGAAACAAACTTGTGTATAATTAGAATTACTGGGGCCATCGGTAATAATTCCACTCGGTTCTGTGAAAACCCTACGAGTCTTGTCGCAAGGCGCTATAGACGCAGTGCACAGAACAGATAGGCAAGTCCAGCTGAGAACTACTAAACTTGCACCTTTCTCCCGAATGCGTGGATAAAACATGCCTCTTCCAATTTTTTGCAAAACATAAGTCAAATATCAGAGCCATATAATCGTGAAATTACGACTAATATTACTAAAATGTTAAATAAACAACACTCATTTAAATGACATGTACTTCAAGGCTAACAAGTATAAAATACGAATATTTTATAAGCAACTTAAAAAATATTAAAATTATAAAGAAAAGTATTGCTATTGTTGAGAATTTGCTTATACTTCTATTATTAATGACATTTTAATACTTTCTAACGAGTTTTCCACAAACAAACAATCAAATCCATCACAGTATTTTGACATTTGTGATTTGAGACTTAGGCACACGTTTTTTATTTTTAATCTATGATATTTGGCGACGATCGTAAATTACAATGCCTCAATGGCTTAAAATAATTTATTACATATTAAAAATCATAATTACTATTGTCTTGAATTTGAACTATTAAGAAAATTATAAATTCTGTACATACAAGAAAACCTTAAAAAATTGTTAATTTATGTATAAGTTTATTTCATAACTTGACTTTAACATAGATGGCGCTTCCCTATTAGATATGAACGTTTCGTTAAATAGAAAGTACAATAAAATCAAGGAGCGTATACTAGTAAAATGATTTTTGATAGAAAGTACGACTTGCTATTGAAATATTGAGGAATTTAAAAATGTCACTAGGTTTACTATGGTAAACACTTAAGTAGTAACATTTATGAATAACATTTTTATTTGAACACTTTTTATTCCGTGTGTTCTTATATGTTTTATTTTTTATTTGTTAATTGCTATAAGTATATAAAATTTTACATATCGACAAATTCAACTTTGAAATTCTGGAAGATTGCTGATAAAACTACAATAAATCTATACTACACTTGGCCTACCAATATTCAATTTAATAAATGTATAAAAATTGTATTAAATTATACTTAAACGTTTAAAAACTCATCTTTACGATTATCTTAATAGTTGACAATAAAATGTATACCTAAGTACACTTAGATTACATATAGTAAAATAAGTACATGAAAGATATATAAGAAAAATTGTTATTCGGAACATTTAATAATGTAATAGAAGTTAGAACTCAAAACAATGATTTTTTAAACGTTTATCTGTTTGTCTGTGCATTTTTGCACGCTAATCTAAGAAACGCTTTACCCGATTCAAATGCAGTTCTCTACATCTAGGCCCGTATTTATAAACTGCTCTCAACTCTGAGATTTTGAAATGACGTTTTCATTCATATATTATATATGTATTAATAAAAAAGCATCTCAAGATCGATCTTATAGATTAGAGCGATTGATAAATTCGGGCCTTAGAGCGTATTGACAGATATATTTCAGATGTCGGGCAACGGCGTCATAGACATTCCATTCATAAAAACCCATATGGACTCAAGCACTTGTTTAATGAAATAAATAAATTAAAAGTATAGTCTCTGTAGTTATGTTTTTATCGGTACGTTTATTTTAAACTGTATTAAACTGGAGACATTTTGCATTTTTATTTAAACAGGTTAATTTTAGAATAATTTTCTGTGATGTTCGACATGAAGCATGAAACCAATGGAACAAGTGGTAGGTAAGGCTATGATGCAAGAACAAAAGCCTGTTCAGTAGGCGGCTGAGATGAGTATCGATCGCGCGCGCTGCTGACTCAGCAGTCGCACAGCGTGGCGGGGAACGGAATACGCACACTCTACGCCAGTAGAGGCTAGAGCCTACTACTTCGTTCAAGTCATATAATCGATATTTACTAAAACATTTTATTATTAAATAACATGTGGAAACGAGTTAGACTTACTTACTGTAGAAGCGATTGTAGTGGGTGGTTCAATTCCAACTCGGTAGAAATTGTACTTAAATTATTTTGTTGATCCGGAAACATTTATTTTTCGTTTAATCATTTCAGGCAAATACTTTCAGCTTCACGCTGTATCCCGCACACAGCAGGGTAGGCAGAGTGAACATCGTGTTAAAACACTGCACTTTCTGCCGAATTCTGGAGGCACTGCGTGTTGAGTGGCAGAACTTAACGCCGCTCTTTGCCTAGATACACCTGAGCGAAGAAATGGAAATATAAATTTAAATAAATATTTCATTTCCTCGAGTGGGGATCGAACCCACCCAACCCAGACATGTTTACAGGCATACTTTGTGCCTCTGCGTCATGACTGACTTCTATGAATATTTAAGGTATAATAAATATTTTTTTGTTCTATATAATATCTAACTTAATAAATATTATGCATATTGAAGGAGCTAAAAATTAATAAATCATTAAACTGCACGTGAGTGGTGGCAGGGGCTGTTGAAATTTTTTCACGTGGAATGAAGTGATAACCGCTAATGACGCCTAAAGTGCCAACTCATTTACTAACAACACTTAAAGTTCATCAAAATTATATGCATTAACAAATAAATATACGTTATAAAATAGTATTTTTTTATTCTAAATTATTCTATAGTAAATTATTTTTAGTTAGTAAATGATCAATAATTTATACCTAATTGTCTAAGATTCTTCCATTTCTAGTTGGTATTTTTATAGTACACATGGAGAAAAAATCTTTAATAGCGTTGGTTAAATCTTTGAAACGTACGTGTCGGCCCATTCTAAGCGCTGTTTACCATATAAATGAACTGCCACCGCTCATTTTTTAAAACACAAACACCACATATTTTCGGCGGTGTTTACTCTGTCTCTGATTCCAGTTTCATGTTTGCTGTCCAAATTTTGTTATTTTCTTACTAAAAGGCATGTTAGTAGGTATAATGACAAATACTTTTCTTTGCTAATATTTCACGTATTGGTATGAACATAAGTATATAAGTATGCAATATATTTAAGAAATTATAATCAAAGGATTTCATTAAAATGCTATAGTTTCCATTCTAAAAATTAAACACACCATAATACTTATTTTTACAAGTAATTTAATCTGTTAATAGATGCTCTTGGTAGCGTTTAACGACATATCAGCTTTGGTCCAAGGATATTTAGGTGTCATACCCCAGGGAGCAGAGCGGCCACTTCACATCATCATACAAATGGGACATTAGCCCTGCGGCCGGACGCACCTTATCTGCTCTCAACTATATTTGTTCTGCACCGGATTACTAGAGATTTACCACGGTCGTCGCACATTAACGACAGATTACGTGTCCTGTGCAAAGAGAGGTTAATTTTAATATCCCTAGTAATTTTTAAATTATAATATGCGTAAATATAATTTGTGAATAATATCAAATCAAATCAAATTAGCTTCACGCCGTATCCCGCACATATCAGGGTAGGTAGAGGTAACCTAGTGTTAAGACACTCCGTTCCCCATTTTCCACCGAGTTCTGGGGCCATTGTGTGTTGAGTGGTGGAAATCAAAGCCGCGCTTTGATTCGTCACCAGAGCGAAGAAATGAAAATATATCGAACTCACAACCAGTCCAGCGTTTACAGTCACACTTTAAATACACTGGGGGTTGAACGGCAAAATTCAACTTTATTTTCACGAGTTGGGAATCGAAACCACAACTGTTGTACGTATAGTATTTTTTATTCTTTTACACCGAAATATGTATAGTATAGAGATATGGGTGCGATAACAGTAGTTTGCTATAAATCAGCGGCCTGTCGATTTCGGGCCGCCCTACTGCAGCCCGTGGCCTGATTTGTCGCATTCACATTATGCCAATGTATGTGCTACTAGTATCGTGAAATATTTTTATCGATATACTTGTACTAATAAAATTTAGTTAGTTTTTGTAAGGTATGTTACAAAGGTACTACTAAAATATTTTAGCAATAATATTGCCATGACTATTAGAAATACTTCATATGTTTGCTTTAAATTAAAGAACTATTATTATCATTAAGACCAATCGTGGCGCAGGGACATAAGCGTTCTTGCAAGGAATGCTAGCAAGAAAATTTATAGTGCATACATGCACTATGAACGCAATAGGTTGTGGGTTCAATTCCCACTCAATACGCAAAATCTCCAAAATTCCGCAGAAAGTGGAGACCGGTAGTGTCTTAATAGGAAAAGAGCGTCGTAAACACTAGAATCCCAAATTCCTTTTACCTACCCTGTTATATGCTAGAAACAACGTTAAGCTAAAAAGACTATTATTAAAGTAAATTATTAAGTTAAGTTAAGCTCTGTAATCTGTAAGCGTAGTAGTTTTGTTTTTTTTTTTAATCATTACTGGATGGCTAAAGTATCGACTTTTTGCTATAACGTATGCCTCCCCTCACTAAACACGCATTTATAGCCAAGCAATAAAGCGTCGCTCAGTAAAGTTGTCCCCACACGGTCAAGAATATCTTTAACTATTATTGAGGTCCACTTGCATAATCACGTCGTTTGTGACATGAAAACATTTACCATGCTTCTTTATTTGGTTTTAGATTTTCCTTAATGTCTATACAATACTGGCTATCTCTTATTTAAATTAACTTTATTGTCTCATTGCTATCACCCGTTAGTCATTTTAAATTTAATATTAATTTCTTAAGTAAAATAACTTGTAATACTTTTAGTTTACATAAACAAAGTATAAGAGTAGAGTGCACTGACCTTTACTTAACACCACGGTGTTAAAGTGTGACCTAATTTCAGATTAATACGCTTAAGCGGAAACCTCACTAAGCAGGTTCAAATGGCACGGAAGACCGGCTGCGTAATACACATCAATAGCTATAAGGAAACGAGCTAATAGTCAACAATGACTATTTTACTTGCTTGATCCTTCTCCATTGCTTAAGTTTTGGAACTAAATAGATTTATAGTTTCCTCCCCATTCATTATCGGTATTGAACTACGCCGCTCTGGCGTCCGAACGCGCGGCATAAATCTGAATGCAACTAATAAATAGTAAGGAAAGTTTTCTCCGCTTCTAACATAAGTTTAAGAAGTTCGCCCCGTTCGACTTCACGCCGAGTGTGATAAATGCTCTCAATGAACATGCAATCTCTCGCTAGTGTCTAACAAGTCGTTGAATATATTGAAGATTTTTATCGCATATTTTAGAAAATATTATTTTATTATATTACATCTTATTTTTGTATACGACTATATGTAATTTATTAGTATTTGAATAAAAACAGACAATAAAATAATAACAGAATATTTTGAATTATTAGAAAAATAAAATAAAAAAAAATAAATGGCCAATATTAAAGTATCGTCCAATACCATTAAGTCAAATAAAAAGAATTATAGCGGAAGTCATAACCCGTCCCTCGGTTTTCCATTTCCTAATATTGTTTTTCTGTGTATTTTCTATTTAGGAAAACAAGGAGACCATAACTCTTGCCGCTTCATCAGATATAGCAGTAATGGCAATAATGGATCCTGGTCAGCGGCCCGCATGCAAATAAATCTGCGGCCCGATGCAATGATGTGTAGAGAATGGGGTACGCTCCCGCTATCACTACACCGGCATTGACCCGTTCACCCGGTTACCCCAGTACCTCACCTGTGTTCAGTACATATACGATTCTCTTAAAATTGTGTTAAGTATTTGATTTTTTTTTTTAATTATAAATATTTCTAGAAGAGTTCTCCCTTGCAGATTTTTTTTCTTTAAATCCCTTTAATTGTGTCAATCTATACTAATATAATAAAGCGGAAGAGTTTGTTTGTTTGTTTGTTTGAACGCTAAGATCTCTGGATCTACTGTATCGATTTACTTTGTTTTTGTTTTGTATGAAACCTGCATTCTTCAGAAGTGCTATAGGGTATATAATATTACATTACACTTATATACTAATAAATTAAAATACTTTCTAATTTGACATGCAATTTATTCTGCCATGTTAATAACAACCGTCGTCGCTACGCGACCGCGTTCGTTACCGCGTCATTTTGATATTCATCCTTATGAAAATAAATATAATAGTCACTTTTAGCATTTCATCTAGATTGAAATTATATTTCTATAGAAATTATATTCTTATATTTCAAGCAGGCGTAGCCGCGTCCGGGTCCGCTAGTAATATATAAGCAACTTAATTGCGTGACAACAATTTAAATTTTCGATTTTCTTTTTTAACTTCGTTTTATTTTAAGTAAATTTGAGAAAAAGCAACATAAGAATAAAATTTTCAGATTTTTGACAAAGATATGCTCAAATCGGGGTGAATCGTGGTGCAGGGGCACAAGTGTGTGACTATAAACACGACTGGTTGTGGATTCGATTACCACTCAAGTAAATAAGATAGTTATTTAAATTTATATTTTCCATGCTTTCATTTCATATCGGTGTCCAGAATGCCTCCAGAATTCAGCGGAAAATAGAGAACGGAGTGTCTTAACGCTAGATTCCCTCTGCCTACCCTGCTGTGGTAGGGATACACCGTAAACCTGAGTTTTTAAAATATTTTTCAGATATTAGGGTCAAAGTACCTGCTCAATAATATCTCCACGAAAAAGATAGTGAGGATCAGGAGTCAAAACAAATGACTGTCAATAAAATAAATAGCGACGGCAGGGTGTTCTGTAAATAAGTCGGTGCCCGGGCGCGGGGCTGCGATCGCCTTTTTTATTGGCGCCCCCGATTGCTCTCGACACGACGAGTGCGAGGCGGCAAGCGATGCAACGCTGATGTCGCAGATTATTCGACCAGATTACAAATAGGAGTCCCCGCTGTGTATTATCAACAAGAATTCTCATATATTGTAAGAAATGAACGTAAAATCATATTTACATTTCTATATAAGTTTTAGGTCCATTTGTCTATTTGAAATTGAGTATATTTATAATTATTTTGAAACTATTTTTTTATAAATATCTATTTGGGGTTTGACTTGCCTGTAGATTTTTTAACTATTTGATGTTGCTTAGTTTTATTTCCTAGAGTGGGAATCGAATCCACAACCTGTCGCGGTACAGTCAAACATTGTACATCTGCGCTAAAACTGGCCTCAACATTTTTATTTATGGTCCTGGAAAATACTAAACAATAAGAATATGTTATTTGCTTATATATTTTATTTAGACTTTTAGAAATAAAGCTTAATAACATTTTTAATAAACATTGTTTTACACATTTATACGTTGCTATAGCTATGCAACTTCGTTTTTCATATTCATATAGAAAGACTATTATCAATGTTGACTGTGGAAGAATTTTAGTTAGGCAGAAATAAAGTATTCCGCACGTATCGCAATGGGTCGCGAGGCGGTGTCCAAATAGATGTATTAATTTGTAAGAATTTGTCGTGGGACCCTCGCTCTCCACCCGCCTTCAATTCCAATCACGCACTACAAGATCCGTAATTGCACCTAATAATTTCTTTAAATAGCCGTTATATAGAGACAAATGAAGACAAAGCCTACAAGAAATTAGTCTAATATATTTTTTAAAATCTATAAGATTTATTCGACTTTTATCACCTATCTATACTTCTATCTATATTAATATAATAAAGCGGAAGAGTTTGTTTGTTTGTTTGTTTGTTTGTTTGTTTGTTTGTTTGTTTGAACGCTAAGATCTCTGGATCTACTGGATCGATTTACTTTATTTTTGTTTTGTATGAAAGCTGCATTCTTCAGAAGTGCTATAGGCTATATAACATTACATTACACATATATACAAATAAATAAAAATACTTTCTAATTTGACATGCAATTTATTCTGCCATGTTAACAACCGTCGTCGCTACGCGACCGCGTTCGTTACCGCGTCATTTTGATATTCATCCTTATGAAAATAAATATAATAGGCACTTTTAGCATTTCATCTAGATTGAAATTATATTTCTATAGAAATTATATTCTTATATTTCAAGCAGGCGTAGCCGCGTCCGGGTCCGCTAGTACTAATATAATAAAGCGGAAGAGTTTGTTTGTTTGTTTGTTTGAACGCTAAGATCTCTGGATCTACTGGATCGATTTACTTTGTTTTTGTTTTGTATGAAAGCTGCATTCTTCAGAAGTGCTATAGGCTATATAATATTACATTACACATATGTACTAATAAATTAAAATACTTTCTAATTTGACATGCAATTTATTCTGCCATGTTAATAACAACCGTCGCGTCGCTACGCAACCGTTACCTCGACATTTTGATATTCATCCTTATGAAAATAAATATAATAGTCACTTTTAATATTTTATCTAGATTGAAATTATAGTTTACTGTTTAACATTCTAATAAATAATTAAGGAGATGTCACTGATTCGCAATGACCTACCTAGCCTTCGGGCGGCACAGTATGAGTATGACCGACGCGAAAATATTCTTATAGTTCAAGCAGGCGTAGCCGCGTCCGGGTCCACTAGTATAAGTACACTCTACTCTACTCTACTCACTCCTCACTTATATAAGTGAGGACGAAAACTAAAACATTTCACTAATTTACGACTATAATAAAAAAAAACGAACTCCGATCACTATTTTACGTCTTCGAAACGAATAACATTTATTACAGCTTTTTATTTGCAGTGACAGTGGACGTGCGAGTGCACCGCTCTGGGCTGCGGGGCTCCGGGGCGTCCCGGGGCGTCCCGGGGGGCTCGTCAGCGCCGGCAGACTTAATCCAATCACAGCTATTGGTACTGATCGCTCGGCTTTACTTCCTTCAAGTATTGAGACTTTCAATTTTACAGGTGGCGTGGACACCTGAGAATTATTTACGAGTGTGTACTATATCTATATATTATCAAAGTTTTTATGAAAAACCATCCATTTTTTATAGTAAACATATTATTTTTTTTAAATAAAACAGATATTGTTCTTTTTTTCTACGAGCATTATGTTTCATATAATTTAGTTTGAAAATTGTTTTGTTTTTCAATGAAAATAACAAACTGAGAAACTATAATTTGGTATTTTCATAGGCACACTCACAAGGTAAATAATGTTTTTATTTATATTGAATTTTTTCTTTAGTATTTTATTTTATTAAACGATATTTCGCTTAATAAGAGACATAAGTATAGAAAAAAATAATTATTCATTTAAATTTCACATTTAAATGAATAAGCTTTACTGCTACACTGTGCCTACGAGCTACGCGGCGTAGCGTCCTTGGTGCTGTCTCTTAATTTGCCTAAGCATCTTACCGCTATCAGCACTGCGCCCGCTAGGATTATGTTAATTGTTAATTGTAATACTCTTATCTTCCTTTGTGTTTTGTTAAGAACACGTTAAATTTAATTCTATATCATATTTTTGAATAATTACAATGTACACTTTTATTTTGAATTTCTTTATTAGATACTGAAGTCGTCATGGCATAGCGTCTTAGATCCGGGGGAATTCAATTATTTTCATTTCCTCACAGACCAACTGCGGAGTTGAATTCCGCTATTCAACACACAATGTCTCAAAAATTGAGCCAAAAATGTCTTAATAATATTTATCTATCTCTTAATAATAGATTACATTATCTAACCGAACATAACGTGAAGCTTTATTAACATACAAAATAATACACCAATATTAGAATTTAAGCGAAGACAAATGAAGTTAATAAGAATCAGACAATTAGTCAAGTAATAGATGAGACGGCAAAGAATACAAACGATGTATTACAGTTACTCGCGATCGCCGTCGGTGGCCTTTGGGCAGAGGTAATGGGCGCGAGATGCGAGGGGACCGGCTATAAGTCACTGGCCATCTGATAGCATCGAATCAATGACCGCCCAGCTATGATACATGGTATTACCCACCGTTTATAGTTTTAGCTGCGGCCACTGAATTAATACTGCGGAAATATCTCGTATAAAATTTTATCATTTTGATGTATGTATGTTCATTAGCTGATAACCTATAAAATCTATTAATGTGGGGTACATAATTGAAAAGTCTAGTGCAGTAAAATATGATAATTTTGATTTATATTTAAAATGTTAGAGTACTTTAGTTGTGTATTGTTATTAACAATATTATTGTTATCATTGTTTTAAAAATTTAATGATCATTAATAAAAAATAACTGGTTTCCACGTTGTAAATAGGTTTCTTTAGAAAAAATTGAGACAAACTACTTATATATCGAGATGCTTTCACCTGGACACCTGTCACAAGCATTGTTGTTAAATTAGACAGGTTTCAAGGGTGCCGCCCTGTCACCGCGAGTCTGTTTCACGGAGAGGGCGCTTGTTAGCGCGAACGTGCCTCGCCCGCTCGCCGGTAAACACGTGGGTAGATAACAATCTATTTGGATTGCCTCTATATTTCATTTTCCTCGTGTGCCCCGTGCTAACTAGATAGACGCACATCACACCCAGAAGAAAGAAAATACGGGAGCGTCTCTTTTAAAAAGAAATTTATCTTGTTTACCCTCGCGGGGAATAGGTACGATATTTAACGTTTAAAATCTTATGGGAAAATACAAAACTTCCTCTTTATTTGCTATCTGCCCTTATTATTCAATATGCTATGTAATTTGCCGTAGGTTATGGAAATAATTGAACATATTTATTGATTCTATTTTTCTTTTATAATAAAAAAACAATACACTATATAAAATATATTATAATATAACATTCATAGGTCAGCCTTGGCGCAGGGGCACAAAGTGTGACTATAAATGCGACTGATTGTGGGTTCGATCCCGACTCGAGGAAATGAAATATTTATTTAAATTTAAATTTTCATTTCTTCGCTCTGGTCCCGAGGCAAAGCGCGGCGTTGAGTTCCGTCACACAACAAGCAATGCCTCCAGGATTCGGCGGAAAGTGAGGAACGAGAGTTCTTAACACTATGTTCCCTCTGCCTTTATGCGGGATACAACATGAAGCTGTTTTTTTTTTATATACCTAACATACATTTTAACTCTTTAAAAAAATGTAACTTCAATTTTATTATATAAAATCAGAAACTGTGTCAATTTTGTTAAAACGACGGTTAGTTAGATAGTATTTACACTGACACGTCGCCGTCGGTGGTCAGCTAATAAGTTGAGTACACGAGCTCCGGCTCCGAGGCTCCCCGTCCGCTGGAAATGCAATCACGAGTGACACCGCTATGGCTTAGCACGCTGCCCGCATACTTGAATAATATTGATTTTATTTGAAAGAATAAGATAGTGATATTTATTAGATGTTATATTATATATAGAGGTTGGCGGGAAGCGGATGGGTCCGAAGAGCTGAGGATCGAGTGTGGTGGCGAGAATTGGGGAAGGCCTTTGTCCAGCAGTGGACAACAAATGTCTGTCAATAATGATGATGATGATGATGATGACGATATTATGTATTCTGATGTTGTTCTTTCTTACATTGTGTTACATCTCAATATATTATTTTAAGATAAATAGATATAAAAATATGGTTACTGTTTGACCGACTCGCCCACCGAGGGGTCCATAACAATTTCAGGATTTTAGGTCAACGGGAAGTATAGCTTATAAAAGTTGACAAACAAAAAAGTTGGTTAAACTTGCGGGCTTAATGAAAAATTAAAAATGTATATTTATAAAAACTGAAAGTTTTAATACATATACAGTTTCATTCTTTGGATTTTTTCCTTTATTTGTGTTGCAAGCTCTCATTTTTTTTAAAGTAGGTAGATATATTCAAAGCCGGATGTACTTAAACTATCAAACGAATATTACCGGCTTGACATAAAGTCCTTCAAAAAATTCTAAAAAAGCTTCACACTGTTAACAGAGACAAAAGGGTTTTTATTATTTTTAAGTGTACGCTCGTTTGCACGCGAATGGGCTACTTAACCACGAAGACAAGCTCCAACAGAAGCGCAGATTCTACCCCATACTAAATCTATTAGGTAACTTTATGAGAAAGATAATAGTTCTGCCACGCATTTTACTTGTATCGTCTTTTACTGGGCAGGCTTACCATAACTTGATAAAAATTTTGTTTGTTAAGATAATTCTTCATATTTTTCCATCCAGATATTTGTTACTATAGTTAATTAAACATATCTACTGAATTATGGAACATTTGTTTAGATAATAATACGATAGTAGATATTAGTACGACTTAAGCAGAAAGAACCTGTGTAGTGATAAGCGTTAGTCTTTATAGTATCATTAAAGAGAAATTAGAAATAGCACGGTAGCAATAGTATTATGTCATAATACAAAATTACTAAATATATTTTTTCCTATAAAAAACGAAAGTATTTTTTACAACAAAGTTTCCGAAGATAAATTGAATCTATAACTATAACATTTTCAATTAGATAACAAAATACAATATTAAAAATGGACAATTTAAAACTATACTATGACGACGTTCGAAATAACGAGATATTGTTTGAGGAAGTGAGCATATGAATGCAACCTGCTCTACTCTGAAGACGGAGGTACTACTATCACAGGTACGACACGGGATCGATTACGGTCGTAACTCGAAACGTGACTTCCTTCGATATAGGCGAACGTGTTTTCATTGCATGCTTATAATAAAATTGGACAGTAGATACTAAGTAGATAAGCTTTATTTATATACATATAAGTATCATTTTTAGGATAATTTCTTCTTTTTCATCTTTTTCTCATATTCTACAAATATCTAAAAAGATAATTTAAATTAGCTATTTTTTAAATTAGAAATTGGAAAACTCTGACAATGATTTTATCAGTCATGTGTTTATTTATTATTTGTTTACGAATTAATATTTAAAGAAGAATATTTTAATTTCTTTATAGATTTGTGTAAAAATATGTAGAATGTGAACAGATCCAAAATAAAAAGTGGAAATGCGCCCTTTGAATATCTGCGCTTGTCAATTTTTGCCTCACCCTCTATCGCTACTAGTGTCATATCAGGATTATTTCACAATCTTTGCTTCTATTGTTCCATAAAAAATATAAAATTCGAGTAACAATGACATACTTTATCACGTATCTAAAAATATGTATTTATAGAAAATATTAAGGCAATAAATGTAAAAATAAATAATGTAGTTTATTGAATGAGCTAAAAAAATGCGATGTAGAGCGATTTTATAAAAAATCTTTAACATTATTTAAAATCAAATCATCACTATTTATCGACGAGAGTTCATAAATCTAATAAACTAAACACAATAACAATAACCGTAAATGATATAATCTGTATTTATAAACCGTTAAATGTAAGTAGAAACCGCGAAACACTAATTTGCAATCCCCAGAGCGCTCGTGTGCGATTGCCGCCGCCATGCCGCTTCGTAAACGTCAACGCGTTTTATTCTTATTGATGGCGGGGGCGGGGGCGGGGGCGAGGCGACCGCGACCTAACGATTTGATAATGTATTCACTTGATAAAGCGGAAGGTACTCCGCTAGTACCGCATTAAAAAACCAATTACAGTGTGACTAAATCGCGACGCCGCTCTCGGCTATTTGTCAGACTCCAGAGGGATAAAAGTATATTTAAAATTTAATTTCACGCAATTTTTTTAAATTGGGGGACACCGGGAAATATTATTTTTTATTGAGCGCCGGTTGCGAAGTTTATTAATCGAATGTTAAAGTGAGATTATATTATGGACGTAAAAGGGTGATTTGGGGTTCCATAATTATTTAGAATTAATTGTATTTTTGATGACATAATATATTATATAACGTAGATATACAATTATGTATGTTGAACACGTCACAGGTTGTAAATATTAAATTGTAAAACATATAAAAAGTGAGGCTTTAGGGGACAGAGGTAACAAAAAGCCTCCCTAATATAATAATAAAACAAACTGTATAATAAAATAAAGCTAGTGTATAAATCAGCTATGCTGTAACGCATCTCTCCCACCCTAGCTTGTTACTATATGAGATTTATGTTCGTAGACTACAAAGATTATAAATATATATTAATAGGACAAATATGTAGTTTTATCATTGTATTATTTATAAATATAAACCGAAGACTGTTTGGTTCATTTCCTTAAACAAAATAAGTTATTATTAACTCATAGGCTAAAAGGCGCTACTGGTGCTTCTCTGCTGTAAACTGGTAAGATAAAGCACGACAGAGTTCTTCCACTGAATATTCATCCTTTTTCCTTCATGGCAGAATAGGCAGATGGAATTTAGTGTTAAGACACCGTTTCTCACTTACCGTAAAATTTTCGAGAAATTGTGCGCAATTCAACGCTGCGCTTTATAAGAAATGTCATCATCATATGTGTGCATCATATACCACGAAAAAAACGTAAAAGTCTAAAAATCATAAGCCTCTCCTGTATAAACGAAACACATTAATTGGACCTGATCTTACAAAACAATCAAAAGAACTATCAAAGTATGAAATATAGGATTCATTGGAGCACAATGAGGAACGAAGTGTAAGGCGTGACTAGTACAGCATCAGTATTCAGGGCAGTGAGCGTGACGCGGCACGGCGGCGTGTGGCGGCGTGAGGCGGCGTGCGGCGCCCCCGCACTGATTGAGCCGCGACAAGTTAAACCATTTGAAACAATTTAATAGAGATCAAAAATTCAGGGCCCCAACGCCCGCACTAACTTTTGAAGTTTTTCCCTCTCTAAAGGGATTATCGGTAAAGGTAGGGGAAATAATATGATGGGTTTTGCTTTATTTTATTTTAAGACAAATTAGTGTGTGTACTATAGAGAACTAAATACATATAAATAATTATTTTATTTACAGTAGGTTCCAATTTTTACTCACGACAAGATCTTATTTTTATTTTTTTTCCGTATAAGCATAACGCAGTCATGTGATTCCTAAATCTACATGGCATCCTAATGCTATATGGATTAAAAATAAAGAATTTAGTACTTACCGTACATATGCTGTTGTCAGAGGCAGCTATCCGATAGTAAAAAAATATAAAAGGAAATGTAGAATATGTAGGAATATATCGGCGTTGAGTTCCGCAACTCATCATATAGTATCTCGACTTAAGGCGAAAAGCTGAGATTCAGTAGTGTAGCTAGGGGGGTGCGAGCGGTGCGGTCGCACCGGGCATCAAAAGGAAAGGGGCATCAAAGTCAACGATTTTTTTTTTTTTAAAGGTAGCCAATGTCACATTTTAGTGTCTGACGCTTAATCTACATGAGGGTAGAAGACACCTCGCTTTTTTTTAGACCTTAGACCATTTTAAAGGGCATCAAGTTCCCTAGGCCGCACCAGGCAGGCATCCATTGGATTCTCTGTGCCTGCCCTGCTGTTTATGGGATAAAGCAAAGAATCTAAAAAAAAAAAATACCAATACAATAGTCTCTGATCGAGTTCATATTATCTACTCAACTTCTTAGTTGGAAAGCTATCAACGTAAATATCTGTAGCTTTTCGTCTTATTGTACCAATGTGGTAGTTTTTGCTATCGTATTAGCAATGTTATGTTAGAGCAGTAAGATTGCAAATATTTATATGTATATATGACTAAAGGAAGTATGCGATTGCGTTATGATAGGATCAGGGTTCAACGAAGCGTGCCCGAAATGGCGCTTCAAAAAACTTATAGAGCAATATATAGTATTAAATTAATAACAATCTTTAACATTCAAATATTATTTAAAAACATAAACAAAAAAAATATAATATTAAATTAAAAAAAATGTTAGATAAAAAATATAAATACTAATACAACTATACATATAGTATTTAAAAATAGAGTACAATATCTATTATTTACGATCTTGTACACAGGTTAAATACAACATTCAAATGAACACCGCATTCCAAACTTTTTATCAGCTTCGCGCTGTATGCCGCACTAAGCAGGGTAGGCAGAGGAAACCTAGTACACACTCCATTCCCCACTTTCCTCTGAATTCGAACTTTTACGCTTAAGAATATCTAGTGCACTCAGAAACCTACTTATAAAATACCTGCCTGTCATAGACAAAGTATATTGTAGGATTATTGCAAGAGTATAATGGAGCAGAACGTCTTCCCCGGCTCATCCGATAAGCACAACCGACCGGAACGATGTACCCCACTCGCATCAATCGTCCCACTGATTGTTACAGAAACTTATAGCTCTTGTTTAAATCTAAAAAATGCCTCAAATATAAAATATATTGATATTGTAATGTTACAAAAAATTTTATGACTGTCATAGATGAAGCTTGTTTTATTGCCTTCATAAATATTATGCTTTTTATATCACTTCCCCCCAGTTCTTACAATTGCTAGGTGAAGTCCCATATATAAAACTTAATATATATAAAATATAATATATTTTTTGTCTTTGTAATTGTAATTTTGTATATTTACCTATAAGTTAAATAAAAATTGTTTCTACAGGTTACTTGCGAAAGGTATGAAATTACAAGACTCAGCACTTCGCTCAAGTATCTTATTGCACATTTGCCGTCTCTTCTTTTGTTTGTACTGCGTTTCAATATATTTTGCAATGTAAGTAATTATGGAGTTAAAAATATTTTATATTAATATAAAACAAAGGTGTGATAATATGTATATACAGGCACTTACTGAAAATTTAATTTGTATGATTAAAGTTAAAATATAAAATGCTACAAATATTTAACCTCTTACTGATAACAACGTATAGGAGAAGGAGTAGTCAGAGAAATTATATTGTGTCTCAACACTGTACTGTTCAAATACCACTACGTTGAAATTTTTATACGTGATTTGAATAACACTTTAACAATGTTAAAAAATATGATATAATAAATAAATATTCTATATATTTAATATTTTTAAAAACGTTAAGAAAATTATATCTTTTATATCATCATATAACATGTGTAAAACGTTAAATTTGATCCGACATCTTAAAAACGATATTCCTCCTCCAACATGGAGCTTTCAAAGTGCATATTATATCTCTATTGAAACGCATTGAAGTAAAATAATCTTTAAAATTGATATCGTGCAATCTTCATAGACATTTGATTAAATTTCAAGAAGATCGTCTAAAGCTGGCACCGGTGTGCTTGTTATGTTCGCCTTTAAGTCTCAATCCTTTGGAAGTATCAATTTCAGCTTCAGACGGTTCAGTTCAGGGAAAAGGGATTATATTTTTGTGGTCCAACACAAACACAATCATGACTAATCGGATCTCGTCAAATGGGCGGTCATTTAGCGGAACGACCGTCAATCGAAGAATGTCCCCGTGACTATCTAAAGTATAGAGATAATGGGAGCGAGGGTCGGCACGAGAGTCCCCGGACACCGGCGAGGGTAGTAAGGAATAATGTAAGTGTCCGAGGCGACATTTGCACCGAACTGCCGACGACCTCTGCCTCTTACTTATGCGGTTTTTAATATTTTTATTGTAATGGCCTCGGCCACTTCGGAACAAAAATGTTGTAGAAAAGCGTGCTAAAAATATTTTATTATATTTTTTTAATTGATATAAAATTCTTTAATGCGGAAAGTATTAAGTACGGAGTGTATTAAGTAGTAGAGCTAATATTATAAATTACTAGCGGACCCGGACGCGGCTACGCCTGCTTGAAATATAAGAATATAATTTCTATAGAAATATAATTTCATTCTAGATGAAATGCTAAAAGTGACTATTATATTTATTTTCATAAGGACGAATATCAAAATGACGCGGTAACGAACGCGGTCGCGTAGCGACGACGGTTGTTATTAACATGGCAGAATAAATTGCATGTCAAATTAGAAAGTATTTTAATTTATTAGTATATATGTGTAATGTAATGTTATATAGCCTATAGCACTTCTGAAGAATGCAGCTTTCATACAAAACAAAAACAAAGTAAATCGATCCAGTAGATCCAGAGATCTTAGCGTTCAAACAAACAAACAAACAAACAAACAAACAAACAAACTCTTCCGCTTTATTATATTAGTATAGACAAGTAAACTTTAAATTTTTATTACTCAACTAAATATATAATCGGCATAATATTATTCCTAATTGTTTAAATTTAAAAATATTGTTCTAAATATTTATCTTAAATTACATTATAGATAGAAAATCATCATTTGTATTAAAATAATATCAATTAGCTAAATATAGAGAAATAAAAAAAAATTAGGAATAAACAAAGAAAGGGAGCTCTTTTTAGAATTTTCATATTACGAGGTAAGAACCATAACAGAACGTGTAAAAAACAGCTGTGGTATGTTTTCCGACACCCTCGCGGTGGTCCGGCAGCGGTCACCGTAAAACTGCCCATAAACCAACCATGTTGGCGCCCAGCACACCCTTGCACATATTAAAATCTAACCAGAATTGCAAATATATATATATAATTTAAGTTTATAATTTTTTCTTAAAATAAACTTAAATTTCTTAATATTAAATAAAACAATTTTATGATGAAAGGAGGTTAAATTATATAAAAATAATATCATATCAAACAACATACTACAGGTGTAATATTTACATAGTTAAAAAAAGGTAAGAAAATAGAACAGAGAGAGATATAGGAGCAAATACAGAGAATTTCCCTAACAATAAAATACAGATACATTCAAAACCAGTTCCATTATTAATAAAAACTTCACATGCCCAACTGGTCATAATATATGAGTTCAAATAAAATCTGTCAGTGACCATTTACGGCGAAGGATTTCCGTTATTAAAATGTAGCGGACTGCGGAGCATCAGGAGTCAGGAGTCGGGAGGCAGGCGTCTGCGCGCCGGCTGCGGCCGCGACACGAACTGATTTATTAGCTGAACAGCAGTATTTTATTCGGCGGGCGCCTCAAGAAAACTATAAGTTTCCGTTCGGCAGGACCAGGGGAGTTGCCCAGTAAATATTGTCTCCTTACTCTGTATCGATACGTATAGGACAGATATCGATATTTATTGCATTGTGCTTAGAGATAATTTAGTAATGGATCAGATTCATTATAAGGAATCTATCTAATTACAGTATTCGAATGATTTATCAACCCTATGTAAGTTTCTTGTAGCTAATTTGGAATTAACTATGATTTGGGTAGTAGCAAATGCTTAATTGATGTTTATGCCAATGTTGACAATTACTTTAAATGATGAAATTTTCTTTTAAAATGTTTTAAAAAAGGTTAAATAGGTACCTACTACTTCTATTCCCGTTATTAGGGTTCAGTACCACAACACAAAAATACGGTACCCTTTTAGGATCATTTTGTTGTCCGTCTGTCAAACATTTATCTTGAGATTGTGTGAATGTTTCAATTTAAAATTAATACCAAATATGCACCGTACACTATGGTCCCTTGAAGCACAGAAAAAAATCAATCATTCCCGTTGACATATAATCCTGGGAAACCGAGTGTCTTAACACTAGGTTCCTTCTGCTATTCTGCTTCGCGCGGGATATTACTTGGAGCTATATTATAAATTGTAATGCGTGATCTATATAATCTGTGGTAACACCAAATATTTAATCTTATTATTTGTGAAGTTACAAGTCGATAGTGTGTTCCTAATTGGAATTAAGTAACTACGTGTTAATAGAAACCTTGTAATCATGCTTAATCGGGTGTAAGTCTATTTATTGTAACATATTATAATAAAATATATTTAATAGCCAAATTCTATAAAAATGTTTAAACATTCACTGCAGGAGCCCGATTATTTTATCCTTATCATTTTTGACAGTTATTCGCCCGTCAGAGATGGCAGACTTTCAAAACGAAGGCAATTTCACCGTCATTGTGCACTATACTACACGCGTAATGTAGGCATGCAAAATATGTTTAAAATATTATATATATTAAATGATTTCACTATATTAAATATGTTATTTATGTGTGATTTTGGTTAAGTCTAAAGAAGCATATGGTATAGGTTTTTTTAACAGATATCCAATAGATATTTTTATTTTAGGTTACACAAAAATAATATAAGTTAAACAAGCATTATTATCCTTTCATTATACATTTATTCATTAGTATTTTTTTAAATATTGTTTCCGTCCCACCTCTCCTTTTTGTATAAAGGGAGAAATTATGAGTTCAAATAGATATTTTAAATAATACAAACTCCAAGCACGTAAGCAAATTACTTAAAACATAGCAATGATTTCTTAATCGAAACTCTAATGAATGTGATCAGTTTCGCCCCCTGGTGATAATAATTCGCCACTAATGAGGCGTCAATGTCACTGGCGCCCGCCCCATACTAAATGATGATACGGCGACTATCAACGTTCACATAACTGTGGATGCTTCCTGACACACCCTTTTTTTAATTACTTTTTGATATTACAGCGATATAATTTTATTTTTGGAAATCAATAAAATTTATTTGATTTATCCATCTGTAACTGGAATTTGTATTTAAATATTATGTTTGTCTAAGTTTTTATATATATTATTTTTATAATCAGTTTCACGCGGTCTCCCGCATGTAATAGAGTAGGCACTAGAGAGAGCCTAGTGTTAAAAACCTTCCCACTTTCCGAGTGTCCGAACTCAACGCCGTGCTGTGCTCTTGTAGCAAGACTAACCTTTGATATAGGTATATATTAATTATACAATCTTCTATGATAAGTAAATGTTAAAAAGTTTAATATTTATTTTATTTGTTTTGAACATCACATTGTACACAGAATTTATAACTCTATACAAAGATAAAGTCAAGTTAGCGTCGAAGCTAAGCTTGTAAGTAAAAAGAAAATCCATTGAGCAAATAAGGCTAATGCCAATTACACGTATTAGACACCGTCCGTGATGGATTACAGTAAGCTCTATGACTAGACTAGACTCATACAATTAATAGGATAATAATGACGACTGTCTCTATTGAGCGGGACGTCGTAGGTTCTATGCCATAAAAAAAATAATACGCATTATATTCCAGTCGTGGCGCAGGGGCTCAAGCGTTCGATTGTAAGCCTAATGGTTGTGGATTCGATTCCCACTCGAAAAAATAAATATTTCATATTTAGATTTTTCGTAAGGAGGCAAAGCGCGGCGTCGAGTTATAAAAATCATTCAATATTGACAATGATATTGACGGAATTTTTATATGATTTGTTATTCTACATAACCATGTTAGTACAACACTGACAAAGTTCATCATAATCTCAGACTTTTACTTAATTAATATAGAAACAAGCAATCTTTATTTAGTACTTGTTGGTAATATAAGATTAAAGATAAAAAGTTAAGTTAAGATTAAAGATAAAAGTTAAGTTTAAAAATAAAAAATTGTTGGTCTGAATGATGCAATATAATTATGTGTCTGTAAAGGGTCGGGGTGAATGAATCTTGAGACATATTAACCTACTTGAAGCAAATGTTTATAATATTTTGCAACATTATTCAAATAAACACAAACATTTATAATATGTTTAGTCATTATTTTTATTGTTATTAGTAGAAATAATATTGGTGAAACTCTAGAACTTTCTTTATGTAAGTATAGGTATTTGTGAACACTTTGTGCGACAGTTGTACGTTCGATTTCCACTTGAAGGAATGAAATATTTCATATTTTAATATTCTGGTAAGAGCGGCGTTGAGTTTTGCCCTGACATACAACACGCAATACCTTGAGAATTCAACGGAATGTATATTAATGGGAATGGAGTCTTTTAACCCTCGCTTCCCAGGGTCCCTCTATGTGTGTGATACAGGTGAAGCTAATAATAATTATTACTATTTATATGCCCTTGCTTGCTTGCTGAGGATCGAGTGTGGTGGCGAGAATTGGGGAAGGCCTATGTCCAACAGTGGACAAAAGATGGCTGTTGATGATGATATGCCCTTGAGTGAGGGGGGGATCATATCCACAAAAAAACCTTTTTAGCAAAAAAAATTGCAAATTTAAAAGTTTTTAAACTTGCCCAATGCTCATGTCAGTCGAAGATTAGACCATAAAATCTCGAAATTATAAATACTTAATTCTCCATTCACTTCTAATGACTGTTTTAGTAAGTTTTCTCTTTAACTCTCCGCAAGTCACATGCTCGTATGGAGTTTGTAATTGTATTACTACGAGTATGTCATTAGCCTCCCATTGTTTTGCTCGGAGCCCTGAACGAAGGCGGCGTTTACGCGGGCGTCCCTGCTATTACCGCTACGCCCGTGACCACACGCTGATTGAACACTTGTTTCGGAATCATTAATCACTCACTAACGAAATATTTGATTTACCAATTTCATTTTAAAAGGTCTATTACGTGGTTTTATATATTCACCTATATAACAATAGTATCTCTTTTGTCTAACCATAAGTCTTTACTGTCTTATGTAAGTCGTAGATTATAGGGGCTGAAATATATTTTACTACTTTGGAAGGCATATTTAATTTATTTCTCGAGGATTTCATATATTCAGTAAAAATATAAATTTACGCCGAGGCCTAGGCTAAGACCGTTCTGGCTCAGGGACACGACGGCCGGTTGTGGCGGTCCCCACTCGAGGAAATGAAATATTTATTTAAATTCATATTTCCATTTCTTCGCTTTGATGATGAGACAAAGCGCTGCGTCGAGTTCCGTCACTCAAAGCCTCCAAAATTCGGCGGATAGTGGAGAAAGGAGTGTTTTAACAATAGTCTTCCTCTGCCTACCCTGCTGTGTGCGGTGGGTGTGAGTATCCCGCGTGAAACTGATTTGATTTAATTTTAATTTTTCATATAAATTTACGAGATTGGATTTATAGTCGGTTCAATTAATAAAAGTTTGCAAAGAGCTTTTGATTTTGATAGACCTTGCATTTGTAGATTGTATACAAGTCTATTATTTTAGTCATGTTCAACGGTGGACTTTTGTTATACCTATAATTTTTTAGCTCCACGCTGTATCACCCATGTAGCAGCAGGTTAGGCAAAGGAAGCCTGGAGTTAAGACACTCCGCTCTCCACTTTCCCCCGAATTCTGCAGGCATTACTCGTTAAAACCACACTCGTTTAAAAATAATTACTTTACTAAATTACATAGGAAAATCTAATACAAAAGTTTAAAAATAGTTGTAGCACAATAAAATTGTAATAGCAGAAATAAAAGTTCAGCAAAAGCTGAGGTGTTTGATTCCATTACATACCTATGCTAATATTATAGTTAGTTATATTTTTATGCAAGTGGACATTAGTAGATATTTCGAAACAATACTTATATTCAATTACATTCATATTATAAAAGGATTCCAATGGCGTCAGTGTTATGAAATGTTCACCTTGGGTTTGTGCAACCTGACTCCGCCGGCACATGCAGGTAGGTAGATACTAATACATTCTTTTCGCGAATGTTTCCACCTCGCTTCTGCAGGCTCTGTCCACTGACACCGCCGTGAGACAGACAGCTAATCCACGTGATTGTATTCATAATAAAGTAAGTGTTTACTTTTCACCATATAAACGTATGTAGGTATATGGCAAATAGAATGCGTTATACGTAAGTTCTATAATTTTCATATTCATATTAACATAGAAAACGCCATATTTTATATATATAAACTTATTTTAAACCTGTTAAAAAAAATAGCTTCACACTGAACTCCGCACACAGCAGGATAGGCAGAGGGAACCTAGTATTTAGACATTCCGTTCTTCACTTTCCGCGGAATTCTATAGGCATTGCGTGTTGAGTGGAGGAGCTCAACGCCGCGTTTTGCCTCGATACCAAATCGAAGATTTAAAATATAAATTTAAACAAATCTTTCATTTCCTATAGTTGTGATCGCCACAACCAGTTGCGTTTACAGTCACATTTTGTATTCCTCCACCACGACTGGCCTCCACCTGTATGTAATGATTGGTAAATAGATAGACAAATTGATAGATGAGGTCATTTCCAACTATTTTACTATATAGAAAATTTTCAGAGTATGCTTCATGGCGTAAGAATAATTCCTGTATCAATTTGTCTATCCGTCTACCGATCACACTGTATATTTTTCAGTAAGAAATATACTTTACTAATATAGATACTTTAATAAGAATAATAAGAAATATTTACTTACATTAAGTTAATAATTTTAATGAGAGATTTGTGACTCATTACGCAAAATGGACATTGAGGTCAAGTTTGCGGAAGATCTAAATAAAAAATGTCACGTTAAATATAAGCATCTAAATAGTGTCTTAAATACTGTAGTGACTGTACTAAACTGGAATTGATTTCAATATAATTCATTAAAATTACTGTTAAGGTGTATACAGTTATTATGTTTGTAGCTTATCCCATTCCTACAAAAACAGTTCGTGAGCCTTAAGCCGAGCTTTGCATTTGTGTAAGTAATTATAAATATATACATAAAAGTCAGAAATAACATTTATTAATAGAGATTTATTATAAGAAATCAATAAAAAAAAAAAAATATTTTTGCCGTAAATTGCATCCTCATCATTTTTACTCTTGTCGTCTCTATCTAGTCCAAATATCTAGTTAATCATAACGACTATACGATACATACAAACTATAAGATATAGAAATTAGAATGCCTCCTTAACAACGTTGTTCATAATTTTTCATTGACATATAAAAATTTAACTTTGCACTCGACCGGGAATGAGGAAAACAGAGTGTCTCGGTACTACGTCCAATTATTTGCTGCAAGTTTGAGTTACTTTTAGTTTGCTTCCATTTACCGCCCGTTATGAGATAACGGGCGGTAGATGGAAGCAGCATGGCAAAGGTCATAAAGGCAACGCAAACGAAGTTGCGGGCGGCCACTAGTTAAAATACTTAATTTACACATGAAGTTATTTGCTCTAATAAGGTTGACTATAAATTTTAGTTACTCATTAGTTCGTATTAATCTTTTTTAAATAAGGTTCTTTATTCTTATTACATTGTATTACTTATCAAAAGGACCGGATGCCATCAGTGTAGTCAAAACAATCTACTATCATTTGCTTCTCTCGAATTCCGAGAAGTAAAGGCTGCCATGAATTAATTACACTTGTAAGAAAGATGATAGCTTCTAAACTAAAAAAACGAAGTGCCATAGCCTTATCCATACTCATACAATGTATTTAGATGTATTTATTTATATAAACTACGTCGTAATTAAACTCCGTATGTTAGGTATACAGCTACTTACTGCAACTGGAGAGTTACAATTTTCATTTCTTCGCTCCGGCAACAATGCAAAAAGCCCGGCGTTGAGTTCCGCCGCTCAACACGCAATGCCTTAAACAATTAGTAAAGTGGGGAACGGAGTGTCTTAACACTAGGTTTTCTCTGCTTACCCTAGTGTATGCGAGATATAGCGTGAAGCTGATTTAATTAGATTTTGGAGACTTGCATGTTTTGAACCTGACTATATTAATTTTCTTAGGGTTGGTATTTTGTATTTTCTTGTAAATATAAGGACCTATCTCTGGCTGAAAAGTATCTCTCTGCACTTACAACAATTAAGTATTATAAAGACAGAAGAACATCACAATTAAAATAACTACCTTTATGGTTAATAAAATATTTTTATGCGTCACGGCACAGGTGGTGACTGTAAATACGACGGTTGTGTGTTCGATTCCGAATCAGAGAATATTATTTTTTTTCACTTTAATAGCAATTACTAAACGGCGCTGGGTCCCGGGTCCTTGAGTCTCGACAATTGAAAAGAAAGTTATTAACAGAATCACTCTATAAACAAAACTAAATTTTTACAACATGTAGGTATTATCTTTACCTGCATGAATATATGAAAATTAATACTAAATATATATAATATATTAAAATAAAATACATAATAATTTAAAAAATAAACCAAAATATACCATTTTAGTAAGACCTTAATATTTATTAAGATGACAAAACATTATCAAAAAATTTACCCGACGGAAACTGTAGGTCCATTTTTACGAGAAAAAATTATATTGTTATAAATATGAAGAGTCTTACATCGTATTGAAGACAGACATATATTTCCCAATGCAAATACGTCAATCTTCAAAGTCCCATTGTAGGCGGGTGGTACGGTAATGGCATGTACCGGTTCGTTTGCCGACAATCGTGTTTGCGGCGGCGCCCTGCCGCGCCTTCGCCGCTCCATCTGGCACTTGCTGTTCAGAAAATATACTCATAGGTAACGCGATGTCATTTTGTGAGAATACTTGATTTCTCTGTCAATTTTTTTGCATAGATATTTATTTTTAACTTGGAGCTGGTATCTGTTTATAGTTGGGTAGGCAGAGGAACGGAAGAGAACTAGAGAACCTAATCTTCTAGATATTGCGTGTTAAGTGGCGGAATTCAACGCTACGCTTTGGTTTGTTATCAGAGCGGGTGAGATCGAACTCACAATTGTCGCGTTTACAGTCACACCATGAGCACTAGGTACACTCCATGACGGCCTCTTCATCTACGAAGTACTTGAGATAAAATATTTTATAGAAATATTAAAAAAGAAATATTAAAAAATAATATTTTATAGATATATTAAAGGATGGATTTAGCATCTAATATGGATCCATCCTTCCAGTCAAGAAACGGTATTTCACTATCACGACTGCCTGCACAAACGTAAGGAGAACAAGACCTTCGCAGTAGAACAAGATTCGATTGTAATATGTAATATTTCAATATGAAGGTAACTCATATTCAAAGATTTTATTTGACGACGGAAATCGATACCAATAAAACACACGCCTAATCGCCGAGAGAATCGAAAGGGCACGAGTATTATCCAAAAATCCCACAAATAAAATTTCAATTATATGAGTGAAATGACATATTCCGTTTGCACAAATCCTTAAAACGTCATCCAGATATCCATTACATGTCTATTAAATCTTACGACATATATTTGTGGGGCTCCGTCAGCAGAGACTCCCCTCGCAAACACCGCCGATTACGAGCTCGGTGGACTGGAGTAAACGAATATAAAACGCACGCGGGAAGACGAACAAAATGTACTGCAGAAGTTTTGCATAGGTAAACACTAGGCTTCACCCCTTTGTAGCATAATTATTAGACAAAATTCATATTTGCTGGAAAGTCTGTATATCACATCGCATAGAAACTCATTACTCGTTTGGTTATAGGTACTTCTTTCTTTATTTTTATTTTCATTGAAGAGCTTAGAAAAAAATATTTTATTCTTTATACAAAATAGTCTTTGCTATTTCTAAAAAATTAAATTAAATATTATTGAAAATAATGGAAATTACTCAATTAAATTCTTATTATACCTTGCTGTAAACACTACCCGCTTCGCGGATTCATCGGAGCGTGTTATATTTGTCAAGAACGCTGATGCTCAATAAATATCCTCGGTATTTACCTACTGACAATATTGTAATTTTATTTATAGACAAGAACCGTCTAGTGTTTTAATGTTATATTTTTTATCTAAGTACGGGGATATTCATAATAGCAGTAAATTGACCGAAGTAAATTTATTATAGTATAAAAACCGGTTAAGTGCGAGTCAGATTCGCCCACTGAGTTAACGGAAGGTACATCTTATAAAGTTGACAAACTTAAATTTGTGGACATATGCTGTTATTTTGTATGAAATGAATTACAAATATAAGTTTGTAATTATTTTTTTCTGTGAAATACGTACTTGTATGTGTATTCAATTTTTGGATTTTTCCTTTTTTTTTGCACAATAAAACAACATTTCTGTTTCATAGAAAATGTAAAAAAATCAACGCATAAATGCTCGTATCTTTTGAATCAGAAGTTTGATTTTCCTGTGCCTTAAGAAACCAGAATCCTTAATATTTCATATTAATTTTAAATGTTTATCATTTAACAAAAGGGTCATGCAAACGAAAGGTGTTCAATTTTCTACATGAGCTCTCTTACGAAGAAACAGAAAACCTGCTTTGTAAAGACAAATAAATTTATTGCTATTTATTTATATATACATATATATCCCTAAATCTCTCACGCTATAATTTAAACACACAACATACACATGCACAAAACAAATAAATAAATATCAAATTATACATCCTCTCACACTCACTCAGGCACAATCTCATAATACACAAAGAGAGGTCACGTCACACTAGAGCCTAATTGTTGAACATTTATATTTTTCAACAGGCTAATTATAAAATTTTCTTGTGGGGATGGGCGCTGTATACCGGAATACAGGCAACTAGTCCGGATACAGAGGAAATCTTTAAACTTTTCTTTATAGTTGTTTAGCCTATGTTTGTATCTAAAACTTATGTTTACTTAAGCTAAGTTGTTTGTAAAAGTCAATAAAGTTATTATTATTATTATTATTATTTTTATATTTATTTCAACTTGATACCTCCACGGGATCTAGAGATAATTGGTCTTGTCACACTACAGACGCACAACAAAAGTGATCCCATATGGGGTTCCTTTTTTAACTTTTGAATTACGGAACCTTAAAAAATCACTCTATCCCATATTTTCAATAATTATGCCTTATGTTTGTATTGCCACACTGCCTATAAAAACTTATTATGAATCTTGCAGGTGGTTGTCAATCGTGGACAAACAACAAACAGCACGTGGAGCCAAATTCGGCGAAAACCTGACCTACAAAGCTAATTTGAAGGACATCGAGAAAAGGAGAGTAACCTGACGTAGCGTCTAAAGTGATGAGTCGCGCGTGGCCGGCCCAGGCCGGGCTGGTGGCGGTCGCTCACTCGCTGAGCTCGACCTATCGATTGGAAATAGTGCCTCGTTAGCGACCTGCAGCAGTCCGCCACGTTCCCGCCAGCCCGCTATACCTTCAATGTAGATTATGCTTTTGTTAATTAAATTACTATACTTTTTTTTATTTATTAATATACTTTTTTTATTTCATTGTAATTTAATTCTTAATTGTAAAAAACGAGGCATTTTCGAGGCATTTACAGTATTTCCTCGATTGTTAAATTGTAAGGAGATATTAGTACTCTAAAACGATACTCATGCTCAAGTTTATACAGGGTGGAATTGTCAGCACCACTTTAAATGAAACCACAGTTTTAACTACTCTATAAAAGTCTAATATAATTCGGAAAAAAAATAACTCCCAAAAATGAAAAAGTTATTTTTTCAAACAAAATAAATAATAAAATTATCGTTTTAAAATAAAACGCCATTTGTAAAGTATAGCATAGGCACGCACACACTTACCTGTCAAATCGGAAACGTCACATACGTATGTGTGCGTCACACGAAATACAGGTATGGATAAAAATCGTGAAATGAAAAAAAATTTCTACGTCCAAACTGTTGAGGTACCTTGATTAATTTTTTAGGTGTGGGTTTGAAATATATTACCCTATATGCAGTTTCAATAAAAGAAGCGCTGCCTCTTCCACCCTGTATATTTTTTAAATGTCATAACAAATGTCCAATTTTTAATAAAAGGTTTAAAATATATCAAATGACAACCAATCATAAACACTTAGGTATAGCTCAAATAATACGTTTAGCAGACATTTAAAATTTCTAAATTATCATTGTAAGTAATTTGTAGCCTTTATTTATTATGATGATAAAGATATTTTCTATCATAAAAATATTGATTCGCCACTAACACGCAATACCGCCAGAATTTGGCAGAAAGTTGAGAGCGGAGTGTCTCAGCACTAGGCTCCCTCTGCAAACCTATATGCGGAATAGGTCGTGAAGATGAATAAACTATACAATAAAATTCTTATGGAAATTCTTATATTCATCGATATATAACTAAACTATAGAGGTCAAATCAGTGCGAGAGTATCGACCGACGCGACCCTGTTGAACGTAGTGCTGCATCAGCTCCAAGTTGGCGCTACGCAGCTACGCCTTTAGCATTTTCGGTTTAACATAACGAACCTATAAACATATATATTGAGTAATACAATCGTATCACATTTAAGATAAAAAACACATGGATTGTTGTTGTTTTAAGCTTACTTTTAAGCAAAAAAATTAAATCTTAACATATTTTTATTATTTTATTATTCTTTCAATTTAAATTTTGTTAAAACAAAAAAAATAAGTGGTTAATTTTCCATGAGGCCAATTCACCAAATGGAAAAACCTAATTGAATTAATAAATAATTGAATTAAAACATCTATATTTACGTTTGTACTTAAAAAGGTTAAAATAAGATGAATATATACAAAAAATAAAAATATAAAAAATTATCAGCCAAAATAGCACGCAGAAGCGACCTAGTATGGTGTATCGACCGGCGCGACCCTGCCGAACTGGCAAGCATAATGCTGCCTCAGCAGGCCGATGGCGTAGAAGCGTAGCGCTTACGAGTACGAGCTACGCTTCTACGCCATCGGCCCTTTTTAGCAATAAAAACAAACTCTTAGGGTAAATATTTTGGTCCTGTGTCGTTTACAGACTTCGTAAATACCGTATTGTATATGTAATGTAAACAACCGATATATCCAATGACAAATATCCATATTTTAGAGAAGGCAATCATAGCATCAGAACTAACTAGAATTATTATTAAAGTTATATCCAAATTCGTAAATTATTTAACCTATGGAAGACATTAACTCTTTTCCTTACTCAAATATCTTTCTCTCACGTTTTGGATAAACTAATATGACAGGAAGGTAATTCTTTAAAAAGGATTTGTTATGATGAATCTCAAAAATAGAAAGTCGAGTTGAATGGTGACGTCACCGCAACCGACCTTGCTACTAGAAAAATGTGCCGCGTCGCCGCAGCCGAGCACCGCTGGCTCATCACTACGCGGCCATCGCACCCTCCACAGTCTGCACGGTCTGCGCCGACGACACCCTAGCGCACGGCCATCTACACTTACAAATAACTGTTTTAAGACAATGTTTTGTTCAATATTCACAGTGTTATATTTAATTTAATTTTCTGATGTAGAACATTATGTAAATTAGATAAATTATTCTATTAAATATACCAATTTGCTATAACTTCAAAGAAATAGTTGCTTATTTCTTATTTTGTTTTTATTTATTTAGTACTTTATTACATATTTACAACTTATTTTTCCTATTCTTTAGGCTCAAATGATTGTATACTGAACAGCATATAATTTTAACTATGATATATGCTTTCAAAGTTAGTCTAAAAAAGCATAGTATATTAAATCAAAATCTTAGCATTCTTATTGTATTTTCAGATGCAGGCCAATAAAACTGAGTAATTCTCTCATATATTACGATGATGTATAGCAACAAAATGGGCCATTTCACCGCCGGACCGCAGTAACAATGCCCATAATTCTCCTCGACTTCATTAACAGTCTTCCATTTGCATGACATCCTCGACCTACGTACAGCTACAGCTTATAATAACCGCTCTATGGGTGTAGTATAAGAAGCTAGGATGGACATACTATATTGTGGAAAAACCAGTCAAATTTAACATTTTGTCGTGAAATAGTTATTCAATTTTTGTCTTTAAGACATAGTGGTACGGCACACGAATTGTTTTTCAACTGCAAAATACTGAGTTCGGTAGTTAATAGGCGGCATAGCTGCTCTCACTCTGGCGGGGCGTGGCGCGCGAGGACACGCCCCTCACCCCTCCATCCAACAATCCGCTTTACAACACAGCTATGAATAAAATGGAACATATATTTATATAACTTTAATACAAAGAAACAGCTTTAGGAAAAATAATTACGTAAAATAACCTTTTTCTTTCCTTTATAAAGAACATAATGATATATTTCATTTTTATTATACCAAATACGTAAAATTTTAAATTTATTAATTTATAAATAAAATAATAATAAATATAATATACATTTTGAACATTTTTATATTTATAATAATCAACTAAAATGTAGAAAGTTCTTACGATATAAAAAAACATTAATAGGTTAATCTTATGGTGGTTACTATAGAATGTATATGTAAGTCAGGTTCACATTCTTCAACTGAATTAGTAAGTTTTATGACATACTAGGGATACGCTCGCGGCTTCGCCCGCGAGAGCACAAAAATATTCGTGTATTTATATACATACTAGCGATTCAAACTTATAGGTAAAGAATAACATTTTTTTTAATAATAAAGTATCATCATGTCCTTTGTTGTCCTTACCTCTAAGAATATATATGTACAGAGTTTCAAGATAATCGGTTCAGTAGTTTTGGCGTAAGGCGAAAATAAACTTACGTTTACATTTATAATATTAGTATGTATAATGACTAGCTTTTGCCCGAGACTTCGTTTACACGTTTACACTTTAAAGTTTATAGTTAGGTAACAAATATATTATTATTTATATATTTATTATATGTTGTTAGGAATATCATATTAAATATATAATATCGCGTTACAGTACAAACTAATACAATTGAATTGCGCCACAATGGTTGAAAATGCTTAGTAGGTACTCAATTAAATTGCCTCTCTGTACAAAATAACGCAAGTGAAATACGTTATATGACACCTGCTGGTTAGCTATTTTTCATATTATTGTAGTATTTCATATTATACATACATATACGTACTTTAAATAATTTTAGAAAAGTAGATTATATATTTGGTTTTATGACACTAGGATGTGGGTTCCATTCCCATGTAAGGGAAGAAAATATTTAATATGTTCATTTCTTTGCTCTGGTGTCGAGTAAATTTCTCCAGAATTCAGCAGAAAATGAGGAACGGAGTGTTTTAACACTAGGGTCCCTCTGCCTGATCTGCTGTGTGATTATGTACCCTTTCTTTCATATATTACTTATATGTAAGATAATAATTAAAACATAGTAATAATGTGTAATTACTGGAAACTTTGTTGAAGTTTGCTGAAGACAGACCTAAGCGCACTCGACTCTTACTATGACGATAACGCCCTTAAACCCAACCCGTCTAAAACTCAGTCGTGTGCGTTCCACCTGAGGAATCGTGAAGCAAACAGGCCTCTTCAAATATCTTGGCGAGGTGCTCATATTCAACACTGTCCACAACCACGATACCTGGGAGTTATACTGGACAGGTCTTTAACATTTAAAGCTCACTGCCTGTATACCAAACAAAAAGTATGTGCAAGAAATAATCTGCTCCGTCGGCTAACGAGAACACATTGGGGGGCATCTCCGCACGTACTTCGTACAACAGGCCTTGCTCTATCTTTCTCTGCGGGTGAATATGCGTGTCCAGTTTGGCACCGTTCCGCTCATGCAAAGGAGGTGGACATAGCATTAAATGAGACTTGTCGAATAATTACTGGTTGCCTTAAGCCCACACCATTAAACAAGGTCTACCCTCTGGCCGGAATAGCGCCTCCTAAGGTTCGACGTGAGGTGGCATGTTCTGTCGAAAAAATGCGTCAGGAAAAAGACCCTCGGCACCCACTCTTTGGCTACACCGCACCTCGTGCCCGCTTGAAAAGTCGCCACAGTTTTATTCAAGCTACCAAAGCTCTAGATTGCATTCCGAGTCGCGCTAGGATACGGTTATGGCAGACAATCTACTCGCCACCTTCAGGCTTTGTTCCCCCCAAAGAGTGCCTACCCGCAGGTTACAACTTGCAGTGGCCAACATGGAAGTCACTTAATCGTTTACGGAGCCAGGTTGGCCGATGCAAAGAGCTTCTCGTGAGATGGGGGTACGAACTGAGGGATGGGTCACCCTGTGACTGTGGCGCCGATCCACAAACGATGGCACACTTA
Organism: Heliconius melpomene rosina; assembly: GCF_056956725.1. Taxonomy (NCBI): domain Eukaryota; kingdom Metazoa; phylum Arthropoda; class Insecta; order Lepidoptera; family Nymphalidae; genus Heliconius; species Heliconius melpomene. The sequence goes on along the minus strand of NC_140389.1, from coordinate 11,324,958 downwards.
CTCTCCTGCCCGAAATGTCCATTCACCTGCTCACATGACGATCTGATGGAAGCAACAGATGCCGCAGTCGACGTGGCTAAATACTGGCAAAATGTGATATGAATTCTCCATTCATTGACACGAAGAAGAAGACTGGAAACTGGAGCTGGTCATTTTAAACTAAGCATAGATTCTTAGAAAAATATCTAATAAATTTATATCAGGAACAGGTATTTGAGCGATAAGCACCAAGTTAAAATTAATTCGATATTTATATATCTAAATACCTACTATAAAAATATAAATATATGTATGTACAATACAAATATCAATCCTTTAAAAAATGTCCTCTATCCCATTTTATAATCCTATTCTATACCTACTAATTTATAAAATATCTTTATTAAAAGTAATATAAATAAATTAAATATACTAAGATTTTTAACAACACTCTTCTATTAAGTACTGTGTGACTAAAATGTATAGTAAAAGACATTAAATGTCAGACATTTTTATGATTCATTCTTATCGTAATAACTTGATACCTACTATGAATATCAAACAATTCGCTATTATATACCTAGACAATTTCATTTTACATTTGGACCGTTTATTTTGAAAGTGGTGTAAGTCCATTTTTGAGAAAAATGAGCTATCACGTAATTAAATAGTCCGTGTTTAATTTCTCAAAAAAAACTCATGTTTTGAACAACTTAATATCGGTCGGTAAATGAAATTGCATGCAAAATGGACTTACACCATTCTCAAAATAAACAGGTCCATTTAATAGAGACATTTTAACAGCGTCGGACAATAAACGTGATAGTTGTGGGTTCTATCAACTCGAGGGAATGATATATGAAAAATATCAAATCTTCATGGCGTAAAGTGGAGAACGAAGTGTCTTAACGCTAGGTTCCCTCTGCCTTCTCTATTATATGCGGGATAGCAAACTCTTTCTAGTAACAAATATATCTTAATATTTATTAATTATATGATAGTATTACCTTTATACAGAAAGGTACAGGTGTATAAAAATATACACGTACCTACTAGGTACATGCATTCAGGTAGCACGGATTATCACAGTGCTTACTTTGAAACTACTCAGGTGCTGCGTATATGTTTTTAAAAACATATATGTTATTTGTAGCTCGTATTGATATAATATGTTCCAGGTTCCTATTAAAAAGAAATGACTCCCATTAATTTGCAAAACTGCAGGTCAAAAAACTTAATAAAGCGCAAAAGCACTACAATCTGATTGGTAATTTATGTAAAGATTTAATAATGATTGATTGATTTGATTATGAAATAATTAAAGAAAAAATCAGCAAATGTTAAAATTTAACCATAAATGTATAGTTTCGGATTTTTTCCTAAACTAGTACGTGTAGATGCTATCTGCCAAATTTCATAATTCTAGGATAATCGGAAGTACCCTATGGATTTTGATTACCTTTGTAGTGTGGAGTTATTGTCTTTTTTTTACGATTTTTTGAGATATAATCATATCTTTTTTTAAGTAGATATAGATATACATTTTTATTCACGAAATCCTGCGGCCGTAGATCTGAGTACTTATATGGTTTGAATTTCAAATCGATACCTCCATACGTTCCTGAGATAAAAGCTCTTGACATACAGACAGACGGACAACAAAGTGATCTTATAAGGGTTCCTTTTTTCTTTTAAAAGTACGGGAACCCTAAAAATCCAGTAAAATTATTATTTAACTGCTTTCGTCAAAGTTAATTAAATTTGAGTATTTATTCCATACACAGATTACACTTCTTTACAATGTTAGCATATAATAGATACAAATTAAATGTATACCAAACAGCTCATTATCTATCTACTTAGGTCATGTTTACTATCTCTTATTATTCAAGTATAGTATATTATATTTCATATTAAGTGGATAAGTTCATAAGCTACGATTGTATTATAAGAAAAAAAACTAAACGAACTTAAAGCTGACAAAACTGATTGAAAATAAATAAATCAGAGTAGGCAGAGGGACCCTCCATTCCGTTCCCACTTTCCGCCGAAGTCTGGAGGCATTTCATATTAAGAAGCCCTACTCAACTCCGCGCTTTGCCTCGACACCAGAGCGAAGAAATGAAAATATAAAATTAAATAAATATATCCTTTCCTCGAGTGGGGATCGAACCTACAATCAGTCAATTTCACAGCACACTATGTGCCCCTGCGCCACGACTGGCCTACTGGTTGAAAATATACGTTAAATATTCCATTTTATTTATTCCAAATTTCAAAATATTATAAACCGATATTATGGCGTCGAGAAATGCTATCAACGAATACGACGCCTTCCATTTCTAATAACAAGGAGTATTAAATTACCATTTGTTAGAAATCTGTCCGTTAGAACTTCGACACGCAGGTACTGAAACAATGTATGCTTCCTGTTTATTTTCACATACACGATGTGTCTACATGCATAATAAAACTTGATATTGTCGTTATCATGTGTCTTACGAACGTGCCTATTATTTATTATTTTAGTAGTAGTAGATTATAGTATTAAAAGTTTATATAAAAGTAGTTTTCTATAGCTAATCTGCTAGAACATTCTTATACCCGTATTTATCACTCTAAGATCGATATTAAGATGTCGTTTTTATTTGTGAATTTAATTGATGTTATATCGAATCTATGAATAAAAACGGCATCTCAAGTTCGATCTCAGAGTTGAGAGCGATTTCTAAATGCGGAACTGTATCTACAGTATTTTTTTATAACAATTTACAATTTCCTGTGCAGGTGAAGAGATGTCAGCAAGTAGCATTTTGCTAATTTTACAATAAATTTCTTAATTTTTCTTTCAGTTTCACGCTTTATCTCGTATATAGAAGGGTTCACAGACAGAACCTAGCGTCAAGATACTATTTTCACCCGAATTCGAGACCAGTAGAGAAAATGAAAATTAATTTCTCACAGCGGGCTTCGAACCCAAAACTTTCATGTTTACAGTCGTATCATATCATGATGTCCCTATGTGCGCTTAATATTAGATATTTTCTATAAACACAGTTATAAAATTTAACTGTATTAATATGTTTTATAGATTAAACATATTGTTATTAATACTATCTAGCATAAGCCATCACTAATAAGACGACTCAAGTAAATTAATTAAGAAGTTTTTCAATTATTATCTTAAATTCGCTAGTAAAATAGAGATTTTGTAAATTTCAAATCGTTCAAACGTTTTAAAAATTAATAGGAATTATATATGGGATTATATGAAGTAAATAACTTTAGTATTCTTACGATTGAAAAGTTTAATTGATAAAAATTCTTATAATCGTTTAAATTATTTTCTGTTAAATATTAAATTATATAAAGTCGGTAGGTAGGTACTTTCAGCCGCGTACATACATGGTGACCTCATTTCCCTGCAAGTGTTGGGCAATTGTTGTTGTTTTCGCATTGCTTGCAATATTGCTCAATCAGCCCCAGTAAGTCATTGGACTCGATTATTTCCATGTATTGAAATTAAATTAAATGAAATATTATAGTGAAATATAAGTTTTTTTTTTTTAATTATGTAATTATTGGTTGATCTGATAATTTGATAACAACACACAACACAACACAGCTTTTCGCTTTATCCCTAGCGGAGTAGTCAGAGAGAACGGAGCGGCAAACGCTACGGTCTCTACATACCTCTTTCGCCTCGTTCACTGTCATCAACCTCTTCATACATGCGCTCCGGGGGGTCGTCATGCTTTTTACGTGACCTTCCTCCAGTATATTTGATATTGTGTTTTCGAAGGTCAACCAAGGTACCTCTCTTACTGCTCACTTTTCCATCATAGATCTTTTTTGCCATTCTGTTGTCACTCATTCGATATTCTAGATAGACACTTATAATTTGATAATTAATCAATTAAGCTAGAGTAACAGATAAATACATCAACTTACAGAGTCGTCGCCAACGTCGGGAGAATATCTCTAGTACTTTAGTACTATAGTGTGAATAATTGCAATATTTGTAGATTCAAATTGCAAACTACGTTTATTCCAAAGGTCTTTATGTAAATTGCATTATACCCTTTATGTACACAAGTATAAGGACTACTCAGAATAGTAATAAGGATCATTTAGGTTCAATAATTTGAACTTAGTTTGTATGTTTAATACGTAAACTTGTATCTTTAATAATAAGCCTATATATTTGCATTTCAGGCTATATTTCACAATTCAGATGAACAATTTTAAATATTCAAAAATAAAATAATGACAGAATAGTAAAAGTAGCAAGTTAGTAAAGAATTAGTAACTTGCTTTCATGCAAAAATGTATCTGTTACCTCTTTTTTAAACAAGGCATAAATGTAGAAATATTTTCATATCTCTTATCGATATTGGAATATCAAAATAAGAAAATTACTGTTGTCAACACTGTGGTCTAATGAATAATTAATTAATACTTTTTTGTAAAATGCTAAGATAAAAAATTTCAGCATTTACTTTTGAAGTTATGTTAGAAGCAAAAATAAAATTTTAAGTATAAAGAAAATCAGTTTTAATTAAGAATATTTTATTAGGAAAACAAGAATCCTAAATTTTATATTCTTCACTTTAATTTTAATATAACTATTTACAATTATTAATCGATTAATCAGTTGAGTCATGTAATCTTATATATAATTTTAATTAATACAAATATTAACGAAGCTATGAATTATATTATATTACGACACAACCATATATTTAACACGGTGTTTAAATAGCCTTTTTATTCACATTTCACGGCTATATCGTTCACCATTTAAAAAACTATAAAACTGGAACTGATGATAATAATTATTATTTTGTCAAACTTAACAAAAGCATGTGCAGTCTGTCATCGCAGGCTTCAGTATCGTTGCCAGGCGCACGCAGACGAGGAGGCACCGGAGTTGGCGGCCGAGGCGGCGGCGGACCGCGGCGCCGTTCCCTGCCGTCACAGCTCCGAGAAGAATTCTGGTGACGAGTGCGGCGTAGGGGGCGCGTGTCCGACTTGCTGGGGCACCGCGTGCTCGCGCCCCACCAGCGCTAGCCGCTGCTTGAGCACATCCCTCTCATGCGTCACTCGTGCCACTTGAAGTTGCAAAAGGTGAAGCTCATTCTGCAAAGATCTGTTCGCCATTTCCAGCTCCTGTCGTTGTTGTAGACGTTTGCTACGACAATTTTGTGCATAACCTCGATTCTTCAGTGTCCGACGCTTCTGTTTCAATCGTGTCACGTCTTCTCGAGGGTAACCATGTAATCTCTTGTTCAACTCGCGAACACTTAAGGTCATGAGTAAATCATCACTTAAAAGATCATCTCCACAAGATGATGGCTGGTAGGACTGATGTGGCCCTGTTCGCGGTGATAATGCGGAGCAGGTGCTATCTGGACGTAATCCTACTTGCTGCAGGTGATGGTCTTGTTCTCTCCATTCCCGACGGTCCCATTCTTCAAAACTACCACATGGGACTGTACGCATATCGAGAGGTTCACGCATATGAGGTAGCCATAATACATCTTCCGCTGGTGGAGCACGGCAGGGACTGCGTCCGACGGGGGCCGGTGGAGTCTCCGGTGGTGTGCTGGGGTCTACAGCGATAGCTACGTGCGGCTGTGGGTAAGGTCCAGCATCTGGCCACTGCCGACATGCACGAGCACAAGCAGGTAATGTTTCCACAAGATCATGCCAGCCTGATCGCAATGGTTCTCGTTTAACAAGATGGTGATCTTCTAGGTGATCTAGTTCGAAATTTTGGACGTATTCATCCGCGAGCTGGTCATCGTCGGCATCACGATGCGGTTGAGGAGTTAGAGTTTGCATGGCACCCGCCTGAGAGCAATCGACGAGTGTGTGTTCAACCATGGAGCCGTACGGGGCGCGCGCCGGCCGGAAACGGACTGCCGCTGCGATACAGGGCGGCGCGAGTCTCCGCCCTCCGATCCAATGACGCTATGCGACGCGCGCAACGTCGAGTGAAGCCTTTATCATTACAAACATAGGCTCACGAACATCAAGACATCATAAAATAAATATAGCACACATGTACAACACACTTTATAACATAATATTATTATATACACTCTCACTCCAAACGTGTAGACTTTATTGCATTTCGTATGATGGACGTAATTTGATGTCCCTTGCACTTTACATAAACAAAATCTTATTATAAAGAAGGCAAATAGTAATTACTATGAATTTTACATTGCATTTCCTATATTCGGATATTAACAATGTTGAAAGAAAAGAACTGGACAAGCGCGAGTCGGGCCCACCCACCGAGGGTTCCGTACAAAATTTGGAGGTTTCAAGGTTTTTTTGAAATTCACACTTACCCAGAGCCTTTACATCTGATAGGCTCACTTGAATTTGCGGCTTTAATATTAAATTTTGACCTCGTTATAAGGCCATTATTTTTTAGGATGTAACCCCAAATGTATCATTTTCAGTTTTTTTCCTGAACCAGTACTACCTGTAGATGCTAGCTGCCAAATTTCATAATTCTTCGTCAACTCGAAATACCCTATGAATTTTGATACCGATGGTTCGAAACTATAAATAGTTTCGAAACAAGCGTTTTTTGCGATGTAAACGGTCATATATATTTTTTAAAGTAAATATAGAAATATGTTCATATATATTTTTTAAAGTAAATATAGAAAAATGTTTTTTGTCAGGAAATTATGAGGCCGTAGATCTGAGTTTGAATTTCAACTCAATATCTCCAAACGTTTAAAGGCAACAGTGTCTTAGAAGGATTCCTTTGTTCCTTAAAAAGTACGGTACCCTAAATAAGTGAGATACATTGTTAAACACTTCCCATCCAATATCGAAACGTGTGTTAGTAAGCTATGGAATTCAATGCTGTGCTTTGTCTATTCCAGTATTTTAAATACAAAATTTTCACCTAGTGGAAATCAAACCCACAACCATAGCGTTTACAATCAACTATTAACCCATTGCGTCGCTATTATTTAGGACAAAATAAATTTTATATATATTTCCAGCCATTAAAATAATAGCAATGGTGGTGCGATTTATTTTTAATTTCAATAAATCACATTTGAGGGTAGAGCTGGCAGTTAGGTGGCTAACATTAGAACAAAGTGATTTCACGCGTCGACGAGCACTGAGGGGTTAACAAGTCAGCGTAATTCCGAATTACATTTAATCACCGACCTGCCCGCACTCTAAACATTTAACCCTTCCTTATTATCTGCAAATAATTGAAACGATGCGTTCGTTGTTAGAACAATGAGTTATAATTAAAAGTATACAATATCTCGTGCTACGAAATGTGCAATTTTTTTTAGATATTCGGATAGAGGAGTTCATATTTGGAAAATAAGAGGCTTGGTTAACTGTGATGTTGCGATTATTAATCCAATCCAAAGCCTATACAGACTTACAAGACACGTGCGAACTAAAGCTAAAAGTAGAGAATGGGTAAAAATATATATTTAAAATATTATTTCATCTTTCATACCAACAGAGATAGAAATTGAAACTATAAATGTATGTGATAATTTTCTTTCTATCTTACAAAAAATGTTTGATTTAACCTTACTTTTTGTAGCTTTTTAACTTCATGCAGATATACTGCTATGCCACGAGATAAAATTAAGAAAAATTACAAAAAAAAAAATTCAAATAAAATAGTAGTAAAAGGTTAAGCTTTTGTCATTTGTGTGCTCATCTTTGTTTTAGCTTCACGCTGTATTCCGCACACAGCAGGAAATGCAGAGGGAACCTAGTGATAAGACATTCCGTACCCATTTTGTAAAATGGGCCGGCCGCATCTTTTAAAACGAAAATTAAGAAATACACATTTAATTAGTTAAACATAATATGACGCACGTATTTTTATTAATCAATATAAAAATATAAAATAAAATGTGCAGACGTTAGTTACATCTATTATATTTGTTCATAGATAGGATATGCTCGCTGCGGCGTGCGAGGGCGGCGGGCCGTGGGCTGACGCCGCTGTTTGCACGCCACGGTCAACATTGTTAGCGCGGCCGCCGCAAATGTTATTACATGATTACTTGCTACCAGCTACCAGCTACCCGCTACCCGCTACCGCCCCTCACCTACCGCACTCTTTGATCTCCAGCTCATATTATAAATGGTTATTAAAAAACAACTTAAGCTATCCTTTTTATAATTGTTAAATAAAAATGTAGAACGGAAATATCTAGGATTTCTTAATACGATTATAGATAAGCTTAAACTAAACTATAATATAAACATACAAGTTATCCCAGACGCGACTACCGATATATCTATATTAGATGTTGAAATAATTAAAATAACGACGTATACCTAAGTAACATTTGTTAAAAATAAAATTAAAATGTAAAAAATATTTTTTTTCAACATTGTATCTCGATTGTTGTTAAACAATAGCAAGAGCGTCACAGGTACGACGATAGCGCGGTCGAGAGGCGGGCTCCCGGCGGCGGAACACGTTCTGCGGTTATCGAAGCCTCTTCATCAATCGATCTGCCGTCCTCGCCTGTCATACGAAGCCGCCTCACACCCCATTTTGAATATAAAACTTGGAAACAATAAAGAAATTATCATATTTTTCTTTCTTTTAAATAACATAGATAAGTATAGACATGATATCACAGCTTTTATGGGCAGACTCCAAGACTAAGATATCAGGTAGATAAAATTAGAATATAACTATTATAAATTAATAATAGTACCAATCAGTTGGGATATGTTATAATTTTGTTTTATTTTATTATCAAAATTGTAACATTAAAGCTGTGTTTGATACTGTAGTAGTGAATATATGGGATAGTGTATACAATGTCTGGTACATTGGAAGATAATATAGTGAAATTATATTGAGATATGAAATGACGAAGTGACCTTCAATGCAATTAGATTATCGTTCATTGACCTCTACACATGTCATATTGCCGAGTCAGAGGTTGCACGAGCACGCTTAAGTAATTAACTAAACACATGTATTATGTATGTACCTAGGTACTACACATAATCCATGAGGAGAAATGTATATTATAAGTATATCTCGATTTTTTAAATCTGGCAATGATGTTGCACAATATATTATATTATCAAAAACAACTAAGTAACACGTATTAATTATTATTTTAGAAGCAATTACAAAATAGCTATTTATTTTATTTGAATTGTACTTATTCTTAATTCGATCCTTTCGAATCTGTTTTAGACAGACAAATATTATAAATACTATTTGTAGATATTTTTTATGATGATTTTTAAATACTGATACTGATTTTTTAATATTGTAGACATAAATCATATTTCATACAGCTAGGACATTTTTGCGAAAAAAAAGGGTTGAAGAGACAGAAAATTTGCATGGAAGTCACTCACGAGCAATGTGCGTGTGCATTGCTACACCCTACGAGTTACGATATAAATCATAATACTGTACTGCAGAATATTACATAAGGTAAAGTAAGGTAAGGTAAGGTATTTCTAAGATAACACAGAATGTGCCAGGATAACGGCTGTGACTGTTACTCAAATGACATGAGCAGATGGCAATTATAATCTACAGTCAATGCACAATACATCTTATGTATTTAATCTTATTGAAGGAATTATATGGATATAGAAATATGAAAATGTTGTAACTAAATTATGATAATTAATAAAATAACAAAATTATAGCAAACATTAATTTATTCATATAAAAATATATTATTATGAAAACATTTATAAAAATATATAAAATCAAATTATTTCAAATAAAAAAGTATTGCTCAAGATATCACATTTTATAAATTCATTATAAAAAATAGCTTGTTAGCAGCATGCTGTTGTATAAAAGTATGTGTAGATATAAATCTTAAATTCTAATACCCATATTAGTTTTTATCACTACAAGGCACTTCTATTATATTGTAAGTTATTAATTTGCCAAAACTTAATAATCTATAATATAGTAATAATAATAAAAATCAACAAGCATAATAATAAGCATAAAAAATTGTTAAATTATAAATTTTATTTTAAAATAAATTTCAAGTTTATCCAAAGAACCTCTAAAATAAATTATACTTGCATAATTTTTCATTTTTATATCAAAACACTTTGTTTGTAAAGTGTTACAATTTGTTGTTTTAGAAATATTTATGACACTAAGTAAGAAATATTTGTAATTTTCATCTTTAACTTATATCTATTTTATAATATAAAATGTCTTACATTCTAATAGTGTAAAAATATATAAATGTTTCAAATTTGAATAAAAAACACTTCTCCTCAGTCTTTACATTAACAATTATAGCCAAGACATAGTAATTTTGTACATACAACTTAATAATAAAAAAATATTATCATAAAAAATACATTGAATATTTGTACTTAGAATGTCATGAAATCTCTTTGGAAATAAAATATATTATTGATTTCATAAACATTTCAGATATTATACATTTGAAAATATTACAAATACTATACAAAAACACTGCAATGTTATTATAAATGCAATTTAGTTGTTACACAAAATGCACATTTCCTGAAAAAATATGAATTTATTTAACTGAAAACGCATAAAAATTTCTTTGTATTGATTAAATATCTGTATTATATCAACAACAATAAACATAATATGCATAATTAAAAATTACATTATCATTCCTTCCTCTTTAATAATATAAATGAATTTATGATAAATTGCATAATATTATAAATTCAATAAAAAATATTTTTCCTAAATATATAACTGTTTCTTTTCCATAATATATTTATATCAAACAGCAGGCACCGGTGTAAAATGAGCCAGTGCATAATCGTGATAATACATCATGATGGCCAATGGCTGCCCCAGTATCAGAGAGGACCACACTAGTATGTTCCCCCATCTAGCCCCGAGCCTCAGTTGAGCAGTGCGTGATAAAACTGATAACGGTGGTTGAGCCATCATGCCTAAGAACGCCCAGACACGGAACATTTGAAGTGGGACACTTACCTGAAAGTTATTAATTAGTTATTAAATTATATAAGAAAGCAAGCATTTGACTATATTTGCGACATTCATGGATTCGATTCCTACTGGGAGAATTAACTAATTTCATTTTCTCGGCCTGGTAAGTATAATGTAAGTTATAATCGTTTAATCAATCAATTATCAATCAGTTAAATAATAACATTAATAACTCTACATTACGTTATCAATATAAATTATTTTATTAATTACTATGGAGGCCATTAAAAAAATATTTTTAATTTAGATTAATTGTTTTACATTTACAATGTACAAGCACCGGTAACAAAAAAATCTATTCTAAATTTGTAAACCTCAAAAGTTTGTTGTATGTATTAAAGATTTTCTTTTTGTTTTGGACAGTCCATTTATCAATGACGGCTGTAATATTACATCATGTTATTCTATTCAATCTAAATCACTATACTTATAGTCAAAAGTAAAGCAGTAAAGCACATAAAATGCTCAGCACAGCTCTTAGTCTTAACACTAGGTTCCCTCTGCTTACCTCACCATATACTTATAATAAATTTAAAAAAAGGTAAACGTACCAAATACTCGTGGAAAAACGCCGATATGAAGAAAACAACTATACTAGCGGAGGCCTTGGTGTATCCCATCTCAGTAATGGGTATGTAAACATGGCGCACCGCCCACACGTGGACCGGCAGGTTCCAAGTGCTCCAAAACACGGCTATATTATTAGCATTCCACCAATCACCGTAGAACTTACGATCAGCAAAGTGCAATAACTCGCCCATTAAGTTAAGAAACGAATGGAAACTCAGGTAGAAAAAGCACAGCCAAATTAAATGGTTAGGGACCTGGAATACATAGAAACAGTCGATTTATTTTGTTAAATCTCAAAAATGTTTAACATAAGGTTTTTTTTTAATAATATATTGTACATATTTAATTTTTTTTAGGAAATTTTATTTAATCAAATTTTCCAATAATTTAAAGTAACTAATGAGTTTTATAATTGACAAATAGACGAAAAATTTTAAGCAAATTATTTTTTACTAGTTAATACCATATAATCCATTATTGTACATCAATGTTATTTCTTTAAAAATGTTTATGTAATTCATACAAAAATCGTTTATTTGAGTTTCTCTTACAATATCACGTATTGGAAAATATACAATAGTGTTAGAAATCAGAAGCGGTAAATACAAAAACAAAACAATGTAAGATGGTCTAAACAATATTTCACTCCAATCAAATAGAAAAACAAAGAAACAAACAATTTAACAATTGTCATCATTGAACAAAATTTCTTACAGACTTACAATGGCCTCTATATAAATTTTTATCGAACAGAACACGAAAAATTAACATAATACTGCCATAAAAAGTACTTACAGCGAGTTTCAACAGTCGTTCAGTCATCTTCACGATGTCCATCTGTGAAAACGGATCGACAGAGTTCCTCACAGAGGGTATCATCCATTGTTGGAACAATGACAACACCAAGTTCATTCCAAATACTACTTCCACTATCCTTTTTATTAGGAATCGTTTTCTAATTCTAAAACGATAATCAATTATTACTAGTACATTAATTACATATTTTCCCTATATCGAGTTAATTTCAGACATTGCATATTGCCAATGAGACTCCATTTTTAATCAGAGTAGAGTAACTAAAACTGATACATTTAATATCGCCAATATGTGGCACAATTTCAAATACATATAATTATAAGGAGACTACAATTTTAAATTTTAAAGTACTATAATAAATTAGTTATTTTTATATGAGCCATGTGAAATATACATACACATTATATACAATTCAACTTCCATTGAAATTATCATGCAAACAAGCAAAAAAATCGTCATTATCTTTAACAAAATGCCTGTAAAAAAACAAATATATTATATGTATATAAAAAGGTGCATACATGGGATCCTTACCGGGTAGTGCGTGGGAAATTCAATTCGTAACAAAGGGTTGGTGCCAGTAAAAAGTAAAATAGATCTTTAAGGTTTAAATTATCTGGATATTTGACTAAAAAAGATGAGGCCACGTCATTTTTCTCATCTTCGTGGGATTCTGGAGACAAACACACCAAGGTTTTTTGTAAGTTTATAAGAAATGTTGAAAAAGAAGCATTCGATATCACCCGAAATAATCAATTATATATTTACAAAGATAAAAATGGCTTGCTTATATACTTTGCATTATATAAAAAAAGAAAGAACATTTTTTTATCACTGTACTACCACCTTTATAACTTCAGATTAAAAAAAAATATTAATATTTATAATATAAATACATTAATACGTGCGTATCGACAATATACAACGTAATAAATAAAATAAAAAATAATTATAGCAAGTGCATTTCATTTGATACACTAAGGAGCTTTAACAGCGACTTTGAAGCCAAAAATATAAAACCAAAATAAATTTCATATACAAAAACAACAACATAAAATTATAATGTTATACACAATCTAAAAATCACAGCACTAGTAAATTATTTAAGCCACAAACAAGCTTTAAAAAAATCTAATATCCATAAATAAATAAATAAATTTAATAATAAAATATTAATTACACACAAACTACGTGCAAATAACGTTAAGTGCGATATACTATATGTAACTCACGATCTTGTTCCGCATTTACTAGTTCATCTGCAAATATAATGTGCCTGTTATTATTTATTAACCAAATTACTTAAATACTATAATTTAAAATAATAATATGATTAAATATTGCTATTAGAACTCTTAGAGACTCTCGGGCATTTGGGATCGAACCCATAACCGTCGCATTTACAGTGCCCATATTATCCAACTACAATTTTAGTGTTACCATTTTGAATAAATAGAATTACATCACCATCATCTATTTTATTGTATTGTAATATATCCTTTGTACTTTACACTTGTAATTATTGTGTAACATAGCTGACAAAATTATTATCAATATCATTACGTCAAAACCAAAGTGATTATCATTAGTGCTAAGTAAAGTGTTATCTGATATGAGTATATCAGTATAACATAATTATTATATTCATAGAAAACCTGACCCTATGAAAAGATATGTAAATTGTTCAAGATTTTGTAAGAAGTTAAAATTAATTAATATAAATTTGTATCTCGCTCACAGCAGGGTAGGAGAGAATCTAGTTTTAAGATTATTATGCATGCTAAATGGCGGAAGGTGGAGGAAGTGTTGTTACTAGACCAAGGAAATTCTACCACCACCACCACTTACAGTCAGACACTGCGCCGCTCCGTCACAATGATCTCTTACTTTGCATTGTTAAATATTTATTACCTCCTCTTTATATTATTGTTTTTAATCGTTTATTTATAACATCTAAGCTTTATGAAACTTTTATTTATATTTAGGAGAAACTTAGTACAAATAAACTATTAAGAAGAGTAAAACGGCCAACTCAATGTCACACTATTGAGACTGTCACTGCATAAAGAAAACTTTTGTTATCGGGAATGGGTTCCATAAAAGCCATAACTACAGTAAGATCGACGAGTCGTGGCCGCCCTGACGTTAGTTAGGCTTTCTGAAAGCATAATCAAGAGTAAGAAAACCTTCAAGCCAAATCTGCGAACCCATCTATCTCATGGCCATACTGTACTCTCGACACATCTATCTAGAGTCGCATGATTGATCGCATGATAATGTCCATAAAAAATATAAAATCTAAATAAAACACTCACTCCAATTCGGGGCAGACAGACTTTGACGACGCAATGAGTTCTTGTATTGTTTGCTCCTCATCACACGCCTACACCAGTGGTTAGTTTGACAGTAGCTCCAAAGTTTTAGAAATAGCACCAAATAAATCATACAAACTGTTGAAGATCCCACTGAAACACAGAGTACATAATTGTAAATTGTTTGTTATTCATTTTTTTTAATGTTATTTATCCCGCGGTGTTTTCTCACTATCTGTTTAATTTTCGAAACATTAATTGTTGAGTGGTTATAGTTTTGTTACCAGTTTGAAGAAATAAAATTACCAAAAATTACCAGTTTGAAGAAATAAGTTAAAATTCTCGTGTGGGAATCGAACCCACAACCATAGCGTTCACACAGATATAGGCAGTTATGGCGCTACGCCACGCCTCCTGTTACCGCCGACCTCTTGTGATTTTGACGGTTACGGGGATATTTATATTTTATATTTAAGTACCTAATATCTTTATACATACCAAAACTAAATTCATCTCCCTTGAAGTACAATACAACAACAGGTAAAGTGATCTCAGAAAGTAAGTTAATTATTTGCAGAGTTACTCCAATTTTCTGTGATAATATCTCCTGTAAAAAATTCAAATAGTAACCTTTGTATAGAGATCTATAGATCGATAAATATTCTAAAGGAATATGTTATTTAACTTACAACTGCTATTGCTTTTTCAATCAATAAACTCACAACTGCTGGTACCACGCTAACTGAAAAAGATAAGAATTCTCTTGAAATCAGTGTAATAACCGCAACATTATTTATAATCCAATTAAGGAAAATAAGTAGGCATATTGCTTTATTAGTACAATAAATAAGTATGTTTTCATTTCAGATATACAGGAAATATATTGACTTTGTTACCATATTAATGTTAAAATAAGGAATTAAAAAGTTTGATATTTAGCCAATATACAAAATTAATATTGTATAATTTTAATTTATAATGTGCAACTTCTGTTAATCTATGATGACATGAAATATATTTTATAGTTATTGGCAAAAAGACTTGCTATAGCCGGGTTTGGTTTGAGACCATGGCACAGAAATTTCAATTCATCAATTTTGTGAAATGTGATTTACTATACAATTAAAAATAAGATAACTTACAAATTAATAAAATAACTGAGGGATACTGATGACTGTAGCCTTCATTGTAGCCAGTGAGAACAATAATCCATTCAAATGGATTCACTCTTATACCATATCTATAATAAATAAAAAACTTTGTAATTAAACCATAACCTAAAAACTAATATGTATTAACAATTACAATATAAGTTGCTTAATTATCTCTGTTCCTGCAATTTAAGACTTCACCTATTATTAAAGACAATGGAAAGTGTTTTCTGGATATTCTTCTATAAATAATAATATGGCACCATTTAAAATTTAATCAATAGAAGTTATCAAAGGTATATTACATCTAATTAAAATAATACAACTAATAAAACTAATATGTATACTACAATCAATAAAAGATCTCATAGAAAATGTGTATACCAATATGGTAAATTTGACTCTACATAATGATGAAGGCAAAGAATTGAAGTAAAAGGTAAGAAAGCAATTGACTCACAATTCTGACTGTTTTAGATTTTGAGTAATTATCAGCAGCAGCTACTTTAAGTAAAAAGAGAATATGATATAATGTAATTTATATATATGTAGTTACTTACTAAACCTTTTTTATAATTAACATATTAAACACATTTTAAGTTCCTATACATCATTTCAATATGTTTAAAAGAGCATCCTGATTATTGTGTCTAATTAAGTAGTATTTTTATCAGCAATTACTTACCTGTACAAATATATTTGATTATCACAAGTAATTGTGTTTAGCAACTTACTTTAAAAAGTTTTCAAGACACAGGCGAAGTCCTCCAATAGTTAACATCAAAAACCCCCAATTAACAAGTCCAGTAAAATTAGTGAACTCTGAACTCCATGAAAATAAAGAATCTCTGGGTTTGTGACATCTAAAATGTATGTATATTATAATAAAAACAGATAAAATTTAAAAAATTAAGATCTAAAAATTTTATTTAACTTCTTGCAGTAACATAATAAAATGATAAATTAATGGTATTATAATTAATTTGGTTCAATTTGCTTACGGTTTATCCAGTTGAGAATTTCTTGCCTTTTTCTCTTTTTCTGTTATTTCTTCTGCTTTTGTTACACTCTGAGCTCTCCTATATCTCAAAGAACTTTCCTCAATTTTCGAAGGCATTTTAGTTTTTTTATAATAAAATCTGAAAATAAGTGAACGGTTTGTTAATGTTTATAATTAAAAACTATTTATCTTAATCGTTAATAAATCGTTAATCTTATCAAAGGATAAGTTACACCATGTTTATAGTATATTTTCTTACCTATTTAAGGTGGTTAAAAATTTATAATAATTATGTAAAGCAACAAAACTTATTTAAGATACGTTTCAAATATAAACAAATTAAAGTTTGTAGTTATTTATAGAAAAACAATATTGAAGAACATGCTTGAAGTTTGTTACTATTGAACCGCTGTTCTGCCGATGACACAAATGACAAAATTATCAAAATATGAATACCACAGACAGAACACATTTACTCATACATGATGAATATTGAATAATGACTTTGAGATTTGAGACTCAAAATTTGAGTTATGTAGTAGTAGTGTAGTAGTAAGAGTGTGTTATGTAGTGTACTAGTATAAGCAGATTTCAAATTTAATAATAATTTAATTCTAATTTTCAAAACGTTCAAAAGTCTCAATTTGAAGAAAACTGGTTTGATTTGTAAAAATATTTAATACTATTGTACCTAATACTGCTCCTTATCTAGGTTTAATTCTTAAATAGTGTGTGTGTAGAATCCGATACTTTTTCCTAATTTAATGAAATGTGGCAAAATGGTGCCGCTTCATTAAAAAGACCCTGGAAACTATAGACTGAAATATTTGAAAAAATTATATTAAACCGCGGTTTAATAAATGCTTAGAATAGTCTCTTCGAGTAAAGAATATGTAGGTTTTTTTTATTTATAATTCTTATGTATATATACATTATTTTAGATTCTTCAGATTTTTTTATGCTACGTAAGCAAATTTATTTAACATTCATAGACAAATTTTTAAAATATGCAATTATCAATATGTTATCTTCCTAATCAACTTGTCAACCGTTTCAAAGGTCACTTTTCCTTTCACGGGTCGGATATGTGGGAGTGTAGATATGCTTGCTGTAACGTAATGTAAACCGAAATTAAAATTTTATAAAATTAGTGGGAAAACCATTATTATATTAGAAATAAACTCCCGATAAAAATACATCATTAACTATGAAAATTTGGACATCAGAACATACTTTTAAGTACGTTGTTGTGACGCAATATTAACAATTCTTCATTCACTAATGTTGAATTAAAATCCATCTAATTGTGATAATCTTGCAGCCATCCTTGGGAAACTGTGGCTCAAGCAGCATGGAGGAAATATCCTAATCCTATGAATCCAGCAGTTATAGGAATTGATGTAGTTGACAGAAAAGTTGTAAATGGAGTTTTGCATACCCACAGACTAGTCAGCTCTAAATGGTTCTTTCCAAGATGGGCACAAGCAGTAAGTATTTTCATTAATTTATAACTTAAAGTACAATTTTTAATATTTTTTATTTGGAATATACAATACAATAATAATGGTATGTTGTTACCTTATTTCAGCTTATTGGCACAGCTAAGATTTGCTATGCTAGCGAAAAGTCTGAAGTGAACCCCAATGAACGTCAAATGACACTGAAGACGAGTAACTTGACATTTTGTCACTATATTGCTGTAGATGAAACTGTTAAGTACATCCCTCACCCATCTGACCCTACAAAAACACTTCTAAAGCAAGAAGCTGTGGTTACTGTACAAGTAAGTAACAATTCAAATACAAAAAAATATTTAATAAACAGGTTATGAACTTCAAATTCATACTTGTTTAGTTGTATTTGACCTTTCATTTGAAGTTTAACACATTTAACCTTTTTAAACATCCAATTTGCATTTTTAAACATGAAATTCATGCTTTTACACATGAAAGTTTTGTTCAGTTCATGGTGTTTTGCGTGTGCTTACATCAAAGTTACACTTTTGAACAGTGTTGAAACACTCCATTCCTCACAAATGATTTATTTTTATTTCCTGACTCTGGTTACAAGACAAAGTATGACTTCTGCTGCTCAAAACACAGTATGTTTTGAAAATAAGACAATTTAGTACTAGGTAACCTCTGCATACCCAAAAAAAATGTATGAGTGACTTTATGCCTTACATTTAATGATAACATTGATAAACAATAAATGTTGTTGCTTTATTCTGAGGTATAATTTATGATTTTATATAGCCACAAGAGAAATTAATAATTATATTTTTAATTGTAAGAAAGTACCACTTTCAAAACAAAAAAGAATATGCATTGAGGTATAGTTTTTAAAATATTTGGTTGTAATTCATTAATTTTAAATTAAGTTGTATATATTAATGCATATATTAATGTTGGTTGAACCCACATAGTTTATATTTTAAATTTTATTGACTTTTAAAATACAATAACTAAGAATAGTTTTAAATTACTTTAATAATTAATGCAAACAGAGATGGTTTTTCCAAAGTACAGCTGTTGGCACAAATATTGCATAGAAAACACTCTGAACAGCAAAGTGCAATATAAGATTCAAATGTGTGTGTTTTAATATTTCTCAAATAATAAATCTGATTAATTGGTTTAATACTGTATATGCCACTTTTGATACTGTGAATTAAAAGCAATATAAAATGACTTAAAATTATTTCAGGGAGTACCACTAAGCAGCTATATGGAAGATTTACTGACCAACAAAATTTCATTAAATGCTGGCAAAGGACGCCAAGCAATTGAATGGGTAATAGGGAAGATAGACTCTGAAATAAAAGAATTAGCTAATACTGCTTGTAAAAGTACAGATGAGCTTCTATCACAAACAAAAAAGTCTTTAGATGATATCACAACAACAGCTAGAAGATCAATGGATGATATATCATCTAAAGCAAAGCGATCTTTGGATGATATAGAAAAATTCAGGAAGGCAAATGCTAATCAACGAAGCTGAAAAGAGGAGTGATTTCTCCATATATGATCATGGAAGGACTAAAGGATAGAGATAATTCATTCATGTGAAGCTTATTTAGAAATATTTCATTATTTTGAGCTTTACTTATTTTTCATGTAAAACATATAAGAAAACATATAGCAAAACTTTTGCAAACCTCATCCATGAACATTTATATTGTTTTAGCAATGGACAAACTATTTATAGTGAGGAATGTGTTTAATTTATTTATTGTATGTGAATAATGAGTAGAAAATGTTTTATTGGTGTATAGTGTTGCTGATAAAGCATTTATATATAATGGTTTAAAAATTATGCATTTTATGTACATAATAAAAATTAAAATGTGCATTTTAGTAAGTTTGATGTACTAATATAATCAGTTTTTTAATAATTTCACATGATGATAAGTGTTGCTTTTATAAATAAACACATCTCCAGGCAACACGCATAGTATTTTATTTTGTAATTTATAATTAAAATTTATTAAATTACTTGACATGACAAACATATTGTAAAGTCCAAAACAAATTTTAATTTCCCAAGAGATTCTTGTCATTTCTCACTAAATAAACCAATTTCATTGTAAACTTTTCTTTAAATACAATACAATTTTGTTACTGATAACTTCTTTATTTTTCCAATTCCTTTATAATTTTGAACAGCATTTGAATTACTCAATATATTCGAACAAATAATACACTAATGATTATCTATAATCAAAACTTAAATATCTTATTTTCTATATTCTACAACTCAGTTAAATAATATAAATATAGTATAACCTCTTCCCCAGTATATTCCTCTTTCAATCAAAACATTCGAAATAATAGAAGGCTGGAAATGGAATGGAAGGAAGGGCTTTACCATTATAAGCAAATGTAATATAATGAATTTGGCAAATACAATATAATGAACTTGGGACCTAAAGACTATTGCTATTATTTAATACAAAACTATTAAGTATAGTGGGACACACATTTTACAGTAATAAAAAATCATCCCAAAATCATTGGGTGCTAGTCCCAGAGGAAGTCATACCACCATTTGTTACACTCACTGGAGTTCTGCTAACAGCTGCCAAATGTGATGCTTTATGCCTCTCTAATTCATTTACCCATGACCGTACATGTTCAAGTCTGTGCCATGCCATTTGCAAAACCTTTTGTGATGCATATCCAGACCCTTCATGTGGTTGGCCTGTTGAAACTTGTGTTAAGTAATTTATTTGATCACTCAATTTTGATTCTACTTGACTTAACGTTCTAAGGAATTGGGAAGTGTTACTTTCTGCTTGTTTCTGACTTGATTTTTCTTTACCCAATTCCAATAAAGCTTGAGCTAAAAATGAACACATCAGATTAGTTTATAGGAGATTTACAAAATTTTATAGATATAACAAATTTAAAGATATACCTGCACACTGTAAGCATGTTATGATATCTTTTTCAATATCATCCAATACCTGAATCCTTTCAATAGGCCCAGCCATTTTAATGTATCACACAAACGCGGTAGTTAATTATAAATTCTTTGTTAGTAATAAAAATAATGAACAGAAATTGTGGATATAATCATTAAATTAAAAAACAAACGAAGACTAAACTATTATACCATTAAGTATGTGCACAGAACACATTTACTCATTTTGGTGACCTGTGTAGATAATAGATTAGATTTTAGAATATAAGATATAGAAACTTCAAACTAGAAAGTAGAATCAATCAAGAATGTAGATTATTAATATTAAGTCTGGCCTCACACAGACAATAATATTGTCAATAAAGTACGTATTGTCAATAATATTGTGTGTTTGGCTGGTTGTTAATATTATTGTAGATTGCTAGAAATTCTATTTTGCTACGATAATATCGTGGAGGCATGGTTATTGTCAATATTATTGTCATGTGCGGGCGAATAGCAATATTTTAGTTGCAAAAATACTGTAAAGGAGGTGGACGCTTGTGTTTTTTATTCAAGATAGATATGGGAAACTTATCCAGAGTTATAACAAAGAAAACCTAAGCATATAATTTCATTAATAACTATAATAAAAGTATTAAGCAGTGATTCTTTGAAAACAATATCTTTGCCATATTCCCACTTATCTACTGAATTCTAGAGGCATTGCATGTTGAGTGGCGAAACTCAATGCTGCGTTTTGCCTCGACACCAGAGAGAGGAAATGACAATATTAAATATTTTATTGCCTCGAACTAACCCACCACCTGTCTCGTTTACAGTCACACTTTGTGCCCTGGGACACGAACCTCTGTTAGTTATAGTTCATTAATAATATTGAAATGATTAAGCTCAGTTTTTTTCCTCATTCAGTCTTTGATAAAAAAAATTATTGCCTTTTTTGTAAGTAGGCGAAATGCACATAACTAAAGCAATGGCTTTGGCTTGCTATCCATTTTAGATTTAATACATACGCACACAAATAAAGCTATTGAGCGACTGCGTCACATTTTGCGACAAAATATCGTCAATAGTATTGTGTCGTTTGCGGGGCCATATTTTTACGAATTGAACAATATTATTATCAATATAGTATTGACAATAATATTATGTGTGTGTGTGGCCAGCCTTTGTGGCCTTAACATCATAAATGGATATTTTATTTAAAAAAACAAAATTGTTGTTGTTGTTGTTGTTGTTCTTTAATTATGGCGATCCGAAAAAAAACTAAATTATTATATACTGGAAGACACTGACATTGACGTCAATTTAGGGAAAATTAAAATAAAATATGTTACGTTAACGTACGACGCTGCGAAAGCTGCATTAATTCGAGCTTCGGAAAAGTTGTCGTTTTGGTTGAAATACTAATTTTATTACATTGTGATTAATCATAAACAAGTTTAGTGCATCGGTTACTACAATTATGATTTAAGATTTACTAAGTGATGCACTTCACAGAACTTTAAAAAAATATTAAAATTTATGGATATTAATGAAAATATTTTTTTAATTTGAGGTGCATAGAGACGTGAAAGGAGTAAATTGACACGTAGTATGGATGTGTAGAAACGAGAAGAGGGTATATGAAAAGCTGTGATTAGAGTTGGCATAAGCTTATGTTATCAAATTCAAATAAATTTCAAGCGCATATTTTCCAAATATATATTATATTTCGATGGCTTTTTTTCATTTGATGAGTTTGTTGCACAGATATATTCGTCATTTACTTAATCATAGCATATATACAATTGTTGTTACTTAAATGCACGTAAACTATATGTAATATAGAAAATCGTGCTACTTTATAATAATAAAGTAGAAGCGTTGGTTTATTTGAAACAATATTTTTGTGTTGGACAGGCCATCTATCGCGAAAAGCTATAGGTTATATTACATTACGCTATGATCTATGATAGGGGATAAGGGGAGTAGTATTGAAAATGTTGCGAAAATGAGAGAGCTTGGGAGCTGGAATTTTTCTATGCCAGAAGCCACTATAAATGCGCTTCAAACTTTTAATTTATTACGCTGGTAACACATTCGACCTTTAACGTAAATGTAACTTTGACGTTATGAATCTGTCTCTTTTGACTCGGCCATTTTTGTTGCGATAGTCGGCAGACATGGTACGTGTGATCCTTGTTAAATCTCAAAACATCTTAAAAATCTGTACCATTATTTTTTAAATGATTATTTAAATTACTTTTAAAATACTCAATAAATCTGTACTTTACATAATTTTGATATTGTAAATCTAAATGATGATAAAAACCACATTTTTCATACGGTTAGAACCTGAAATGAAATGAAGATACTAGGGCGGACTGAGTTTACACAATTCTATGAAAAAAGTGGTTGTGATATCGAATGATATTTAAAGGAATTTGTTGTTTTAGTCGCACAGGAAATTTTCGGCGCCTCGTCATGGATCTATGGGATTCTATCCCAAGAAGAGATCCCGCCGTCATCGTGGTAAAGTGAAGGCTTTCCCTAAAGATGATTCCAGCAAACCGGTGCATCTTACTGCCTTCATTGGTTATAAAGCTGGTATGACCCACGTGGTTCGTGAACCTGACCGTCCTGGTTCAAGTAAGTATATTTTGGTAATGTTCATGTAATGAAGTTATAATATCCATATTGTATTTTTTTAATTATTTTATAATACTTTATTTTTTTTTTATTTTATAGAAATCAACAAGAAGGAGATCGTGGAAGCTGTTACAGTCATCGAAACGCCTCCTATGGTGTGTGTCGGTGTTGTCGGCTATATTGAGACACCCCACGGTCTTCGTGCATTGCTTACTGTTTGGGCAGAGCACATGTCTGAGGACTGTCGTCGTCGCTTCTACAAGAATTGGTATGTTGAAATTAAATTTGGGTATCATTTTTAAGTTGTAAGTGACCATTTGATGTGTAGAAAGATAACAGTTTTTAAATGTCTAATCATATCTGAATCTCTCCTCTCTTTAGATGAGAGCAAAACCTAAATATGCATTTGCATATTGTTACCATTTGGTCTCCGCTCAACGATGAGGCCATTTGGTTTTTCTTGCAGCTGCTTAACCTTCTACTTCGAATAGGTACAAGTGTAAGAAGAAGGCTTTTACTAAATCAAGCAAGAAATGGCAGGATGAGCTTGGTCGCAAGTCCATTGAGAAGGACTTCAAAAAGATGATTCGCTACTGCAGTGTAGTTAGGGTTATTGCCCACACACAAATGAAACTGCTTAAGCAGCGTCAAAAGAAGGCCCATATCATGGAGATTCAAGTGAATGGTGGAAACATTGAAGATAAAGTAAAATGGGCAAGGGAACATCTAGAAAAACCTATCCCTGTTGATTCTGTCTTTGCACAAGATGAGATGATTGATTGTATTGGTGTGACTAAAGGAAAGGGATACAAAGGTAATTATTTAACTGCCATAAATGAGTGTGACTCGTTTTTTACTATTTAATCCCTATCTATAGATATTGTATATCAATAGTGGATACTTTAATTTGCAAACTAGTTAACTTATAAATTGTGTAAAATTACCAAGACAACAATTTGTAGACTAAACAAAATGTGATTGTCTTAAATTTACAGTTACATATATAATAATTACAGTTCAATATATAATGGAGTTAGCTGGTTTAAAAATTAAGGTTCTTTTTATTGATATGCCAGCTCACAATTCTTAGGAAATGTCAATTTTTATTGAATGCAAGCATTGTTATTGTTGTTCTGATGTTGGACTATTTAAAAAAACCTTTAATTTGATCTATCTTGTAAATCATGTTTAGTACAGAATGTGAAACTTATACTATTACAAGATTTTAATAAATATTAACAACTTTTTGTAAAATTTTATAGGTGTTACTTCACGTTGGCACACCAAGAAACTCCCACGTAAGACACACAAGGGTCTGCGTAAAGTTGCTTGTATTGGAGCATGGCATCCTTCAAGAGTTTCATTTACTGTTGCCCGTGCTGGTCAAAAGGGCTACCATCACAGAACTGAAATGAACAAGAAGATTTACAGGATTGGTCAAGGTAAAATATATTGTGTATTGTCTTCACTTCTGTAATGATGGTGTGATATCAAGTTTGTTTTTGAAGCATTATTGGAGGGTTTTGTGTGTCGCATACTAAATAAAACTAAGTATATTTATTGTAGATGGCCTTAATCATGGTTGTGTACTTGGGGATCCCCCATCACACAAAGTTGTTCCCAGATACATGGCCATCTTAGCATTTCAATTTGCCATTCTTATTCAGTTGTCTGGTAACATTTCGCTTGCTAGCTAATTCATGAGTGGTGTTTTCATAATCACAATACTGTAGGTAAATCAGTTAAGCATTTCTGCTTTGATAAATGAATGTAGTCTTCAAAGCAATATAATTTCTAGAATTTTTTAGTTTTAGTCAAATATTTAAGATGCCTTTAATTTATTGTCATTATTTTTATTTTAGGAATTCATACCAAGGATGGAAAAGTTATCAAGAACAATGCTTCCACTGAATATGATTTGTCTGAGAAGTCCATCACCCCCATGGGAGGTTTCCCTCATTATGGTGAAGTAAACAATGACTTTGTTATGATTAAGGGTTGTTGTATGGGACCTAAGAAACGAGTCATTACATTGAGAAAGGTATTTTAGTTTTTTTACAATATTGCAAAAGTTATATTTGCATTAGCCTTTTAAAAAAAATATTTATTAAAATTATAACTTTAATTTATTAAATAATAACTTTTTCAGTCCCTACGTGTCCACACTAAGAGAGCAGCTCTTGAGAAGATCAATCTGAAGTTCATTGACACATCATCCAAATTTGGACATGGTCGCTTCCAAACACCTGCTGATAAGGCTGCTTTCATGGGCACCCTTAAGAAAGATCGTATTCGGGAAGAGGCTGCCGCATCGGCCGCGCCAGCTGCTGCTCAGTCATAAGTTATAACTTTCCTGAATAAACTGATATAAAAATACATAATTTTTATTTTATTACTTTTGAAGCTTAAATTGTAATTGAATGGCATGTTTTCTATCATTGGAATGGCATGATTTCTACCATTTCCGTATATAATAAATATAGTGTATATAAATGTTAAAAAATTCTACTACTATCCAATTTTGTGCATATAAATACACAAACATTCCTACCTCTTTAAGTTATGCGGGGTTCCTGGTAAAGATTTAAAAGATAAGAATTACTTAAAGGTCCCGACTGTTAATCCTTATAAACTATTGGGCTTGTTAATTTTCTTTTTAGTTATATGTAGTTGGTATTTTTGTTTAATAAAACATTTTTTTATTGGTACTGTGCACAATTGGGCCCCTTTACTACCTGACTACACTAAAAATGTTAGATTATTAAATAATAATTTGTTTTTCAAGTTAAAATATTAAATATTAGTATGGATTTGACACAAGGGCATTGTTGGATGTTTGTGTTAATATTTAATTAGTGGATATGGGCGGCTTCACCTGCTTTAAACTATACAAATATACATTTATTAAATATATTTATAAAATATTGTTATTTTTTTTTTATAGTTTATTATCAAGTCAATTAAAATTGGACACTTGTCATGCAGTATTTGGTTTAACATAATTTATCCTTCAAAGAATTTCTTTTCTACTATATATCTAACACACTGTAAAATAACATTTCTTTCATGTTGTATTTCACTATGCAACAATTTTTCTAAGAGTGTAGAAGGCAATTTTTTTCTTAATTTAGTCAATCTTCTTATGGTATGTTTCTGATGGACCATTTTTTTCTTATTTTTATTGGGTGGTGGTGTACTTGCATTTGGCTCCAAATGGTCTTTGACAATTTGTGATTCCTCTGGTCCACTGTCATCTTCACTTTTAGCATGGCTAAGTGTTGGTATTGGTAATAATTTATCAGTGTCTAATAGTGTTTCATTAGATTTTACAGAAATTTTGCAACCAGAAATGGCAGTAGTATTTTTTTCAATTGTTTTAACTTCATTATGTACATTGGCATTTTCTTCGTCAGAGGATCCATAGTTACCCATTAGAGATGTTAGAGCACCACATACATTTGGTTTTGGATTGTTGTCTGTTTGATTACAGTTATTGAAATTATAATCTTCATCTTCTATTAGATTACTTTGGATATCTTGTTCATCATCTTCAACTTTGTCTTCATTTAATAAGTCTTGTATACCTTTAAATGGCTTAAGTTGTCTAGTGTCTTCCACTGGAGGAACTATGTTACATATTTTCTTTGCTTTCCTTTCCTTATTAGACTGTTCTGATATAGTTCTTTTTCTATTATTTACTGTTCTTTTATTATTCAGAATAGACGCAGGATTTTTGCCTTTCTTATATAAACCTGTTAAGTAGAACATTCTATATAAGTATGTAAAATAATTCAAAAATCCTAGTTACTTACATAATATAAATTTCAAGGCCAGGTGCAGTATGAAGGCCCACCAAAAAATAGAGTAAAAATAGAATGTATTGTTAACACTTGGTCCTCTCAGCTTACTCTGCCGTGAAAGGTACAAAGTATGAATTTATTAATTATTTAATATTTTAAAGAAGCTTAATTTTCTAAAATAGGTTAGTACACTACAAATTGAATAAGACAAACACTAACGTTTAGGGAAACAGAAAATGAGACAAATGTTATGAAAATCAACGTATTGGGTTTTATTACATAGATAAATGTCTCCAATAATGGATTTTTTTGGGCAGTGGGACAGCAGTTTGACTGCAACGGTTATGGTTGTAGGTAAACTACTCAAAATGGGAAAAACAGAATGGTATATCTTATTACTAGATTCTCTTTGCCTACCTTTTTTGTTTACAATATTTTTCTTCCTTTGTGTTAAGCCCATCCTTTCCCCCCTTTTTTCTTTTTCTTTAATTTCTGCTTGTTTTTTCTCTACATTAGCTTTAGTGGGATATTTCTTTTTTCTTTCATCTCTCCACTTTTGAATCTCTTCAGGGTTGTTAAGTCTGCCTATTTTTTTAAATAAACCAGTTGCATGTTGCATTTGTATATGTTTAGTGATCACTTTTGGGTGTGCTACAAATTGACATCCATCTATGTTACATTTCTGGAAATGGTTTTATGATGACATTATGCAAACAGTTATTTTACAAATTATTATTAAGGCCTGAGCCAGACTACTGTTGTGCTGTGAGACAGAGTGTCACAGCACAACATGATATTGGTGCAGCATCAATATGATAGTGGTGATGGTTTGACTTCTACATAGAGAAATAATTTATTTTATTTTTTTCTTTCTGGCAAACAAAGTGTGGCATCAAGTTCCACACAACAGGAGAAAAGCAGAGAATGGTGTGTCTTGAAGTACGATTCTCTAATGCAATATCTTATTCCTGGATATGAATAATATAAGTAAAGTTAAAATAGTTCATATAAATTTTTAATAATAAGTTATCATGTAAAAAAACAAATATATAATTTAGAAGAAAAACTTATACTATTAACTTGACAGTTTTTGAATCATATTTAATCTATCTATTCTTTTTTCTGGTGTAATTGTTTTAATAGTATTACCTGATGCAATTTGATATGGAATTCAAGATGATCTGGTGTTTTGAATCCTTTATCACATGTTTCACACCAGTAATTGAGACTGTTATCAAACATTGAAGATGTCCATGCAGGTCTAGTGTGTCTGTTTTGTAAATAATTTCTCTGAGGCCATATATTTTGATTCCACATGTTTTGGTTGTGCTTTTGATTATATCTATTTTGCACGTACTTAGTCATGTTTAGTATAATCTGAAATAAGTGTAATGAAATAAATATCATTGCTTCAATAATTTAAGCTAATAAATTTTACCTGTAAGTAAAAAAATCATTCTTAATTTTTAAGTCAACTTAACAGAAAAACGATTACAATATTTTGAAACATATTAATTTAATTGATAAGTGCAAAATCATTTCTGCAAAATAAGAATATATTTTTTATGTAACCAGAGCATTATTAATAAGAATTTGAATTCAATTTTTTGTATTACTCAAGGAATTGAATGACAATCAATATATTAACAATTAATTTTTTTAATAGTTATAACTCTGCCATGTTCTCTAATTTTTATTCAAAATAACAATGGTTAAAAACATAAAATAAAAAATGAGTATTAATCAGCAGTCACCTTACAAAAGGTCCTCTTAAAAAGTTTCCACAGATTGGTTTAAAAGTACAAAAATGTAAATAAATTAATAATTAAAATAGTTTTGAATTTTACCAACGTGCGTTTATTTTTTTATAACTCCTGTCAAATTAATAATACCAAAGCAAACGTCAATTAAAATAGGATACACAGGTTAAATATAGCAAATATTTACAGATAGGCTCGACAAACAAAAAATAATACATTAGTAATACATAGTACTTCGAATAAAAAAAATAATACATTAATAATACATAGTATTTTAATATCATTACATATAGTTGTTAATATTTGGCTAATCGAATTATATGGTATCAATTTTATTAAAAAAGAAAAAACTTTATTGCCATTGCAAATTGAGTTTAACATAGGTCGTCAATGACATTTGTCAAATTTATGAATATTCTATCTAAACTTTTCTTAAATGAATTGTCTTTATAACTTTAAACATAATTTAAATAATTAGAAATAAAAATGTACTATGATATAACCTTTTTACCGTCGATGAAAACATTTTAATTTAAGAAACATTTGAATAAAAATATTGTAAGGCAATAATAGGAAATATGAATAACTCTGCAGCAAAGGTAAACAAATTCATATACCACCACCATATGTATGTTTGCCTGTATAATAATTATTTAAATTATCCATTGCTAGTTTTATAAATAAAAAAGCCTTCTTAATTTCAGGTAGGGGAAATATTTACAGAAGCTGGTGCAGCATTTAATAAGTTGGCAGAAATGACTATGATGTTACAACCAATGGCAGAACCTCAAACAAGGTTAAATTATAAATTAATTAAAAGTTGATATGGAAGTCCTTAGCATTTAATGGATTCACTATGCAGGTGCTGGGCCCATTGCACCTTACTTGCCACTAACCCCTTATTCAAATGTTTTCTTTGGGTTTTTTAAATCGCTTGCAAAACTTGTATTTAAATTTTGTAATAGAATCTTTAAATAAATTTGTCTTTATATAGTTTGTGTCTATATTACGATTTTAAATTTGACTTTATTATAAATCTTTGCTGTTACTTGTACATACATATAAGTGGACTTAATCTAAAATACATTATGGTTTTTGATGGACCTTTTAATAGAGTTCAACTGAAATCTGATTACTGTAAAATATAAGGTAAGGGCTAAAGCAAATAACTAAGTTAAATTAAAATATTACAGTTCTCAACCAAAAACCCCTGTTAAAAGGAAAACTCAAGAAGAAAGGCTAGGATCTCTAAATAATACTGGTTCAGGTCAAGTAAGTTAATTTAAATTACACATGATATTTTTTTATGTCCTTGACTGTAAACACAATATGGTTTTGTGGAAAAAAATATTAAAATTATTTTCATATCAACATTCCAAAGACAAAGAATGAAGTTAAGTTCAATATGTAACATCAGGAAAATTTGTCAGAAAGTGGGGAATGGATGTTTTGTACTCTAGGTTCCCTCTGCTTGCTCTGCTGTGCTGTGGGACTGAATTTTGAATATAATATGATAGATCAATAATAGCCAAATATCTGATTATAAAAACAAAATAATTCATTTATAATAACAACTTTTATGAAATAATTGTACAAGTAAGTAACAATATTGGTACTTATAACTAATTTTTTTTATTTCTTCACAGCTCACACTTAATATGCTCAACTCACAAGAAACAGAGATGGATGTGGATGGACTTGGTGGTGATGTGAAACTGGAATTTGAATCAAGCACAGAAGAAGTACCCACATAATTCAAAACCAGATGTGTTAATAGATAGTTATAAATTACATTGTATAAATTTATTTCAATAAAAAACTCAAAATCTTTCTGTTCCAAGATGATGCTGGTGATTCATAAACTTTTATATGAGTTTCACTAATATATTCTTCAATAACATTATCTATGTTATCCCTCATATTTAATGTATTGTACATTTCAAATTGTTTTCCGGATCTTTTCATTCTTCTTTGGGCATTCTTGTAACATTTCCAAGGCTGTGGTTCTATTATAATTATTTTCGTGTTTTCTCTAATAAATTTTAGGAAGTTTAACAAGCCTTCATCACCATTGTTAATATGTATCCACATTGTGACAGAGAAACAAAAAATTATATCAAATTTATGTTGGCAGTGAGTATTAGGAAACCTTTTAATAATGTCATATTGTTTATTTATAGTGATATCACAAGAAAGAAATGAAATATTAGTGTTATCATTTTGCTCTTTTGCTCGTTCAATAAGAGTTGAGTCAATATCAATAGCTAAAATTTTTATTTTTGATTTTGTAAAAATTGCTTTTAAGTAAATATAAAGCTCTTTTGTTAAATCTCCAGTATTACAACCTATGTCTAGACAAACTATGGATTCTTTATTTTCTATTGATTGAAACATTCTGGCATCCAAGTTATGAATTCTTTCATTAGGACTATGGAATGAATAATAATTTATAAAATTACCATATTTTGCTGCACCTGGATCATTTCCAGCAAAAGATAAATCTTTAGATTCAGACATATTGATTATGTATTTTGTACTAAATTGCCAATAGTCTAGTTCTAAATAGTAATTTTGGAATTCAATTGACTTTAGATTTTTAGCGGCGTAAACCATAAAATATAGAAAACTTAAAATTTTTTCGTTTAAATAATTTACTTTAATTGTAGTTATGAAATAATATACTTTTCATTTATTATTTTGTAGTTCTTCCTTACGTGATTTCAAAATCCGATATTAAATAAATTGACCTAGGCGTTTGACATTAATGATTTGGCAATTGACATTTGACACTGACATTACTGACAGTTTTGTCAGAGGTAGCAATTAAAATACATATTGTCGGATAAATAGGAAAGTTTTTTTATTTTTTTTTCGAAAATTTTATTTTATAATATAAGTATTATCTTTACATCTTAAAGGTATTTCTTTAAGCTTTAGGTCGATATAATTATACATAATTTAAGGTTTAAATTAATAAACTGGTAGTGCAAGATTGTTTCTTTTTAAATTAATAAATATTATGTCACTTCTTGCCAAATTTTATAATTGTAGATTGGCACGCTCGGATCGCCATAATTAAAGAACAACAACAACAATAATTGTAGATCCACGGGAAGCACACTATAGGTTTTAATTACACGACGATTATTATATATTTTCTGCATTTATTATGAAATTCGCAGCGTATTTAAAACATATAACGTGCTTGCCGTGGACCTACAGTTATGAAATTTAGCACAAAATGAGAATTATATTACAAAAAATATATAATAAAAAATCCGAAAGTAACTTCTATAAGTTGTAAATAAAATTCTTTAACCAGATTAACCGCGTATATTAGACCCGCGTAGACTAGAGACCAGCGTGCAAAGGAATATAACTTTCTCTTTCTTATTGTTAAGTTTATGCTTTCTTATTGTTAGGCTTGAAAATAGTTTTAATGGAAGCTTCTTAAGATGCTGAAAATCCTGTCTGTAACGCACTTCACACATGGTAGAAATGTCTGCTGTCTATCTGCTGTGGGTGGCTTGTGTTGGTCTTCTGACAACGCTGGCGGGGAACTTGCAGCTTATTTTGATTAAGGGCACATCTTTACTCGTGGAAGCTCGTCCCCTAGGTGTGTCAGAGGTGGTGGGCTCTCTGAAAAAAGATTTGCTAACGGTAGTAAACTGTATAGGGTGGTGGTGAGATTCTTTTGTGGGATTTTCTGTCTGACTGCATACTATGTGGCCTACTGTGCCATGTCCCGTTGGAATTTTTAAAGCTAACAAACTATTTGCGTGTAATTGAATTACGCGCCGGTTATACTGGGCACCATCGAGTAGGTATAATCAAAAAAATTAATTTAGATAATTATTAATCTTCTGATACATTATTATAACTATATTAATTATGAAGATATGGCACTGGCGCCAAGGGAAATGCCCCGAAAAATTCGGCGGAACGTGGAGAATGGAGTGTCTCACCACTAGATTCCCTCTGTCCTACCTTGCTATAGCTGATTATTATAACAAACATTTAGAAAATATTATTTTGACACGGTTCGCTGCAACTCTTACTTTCTTTTAATCGTAAATATCCGTAGTTCCTTATATTGTATCCTCATATATAACATAATATAGTAATGTGCGTGCAAATAAATCGTGTGCAAAGTAACCTTACACCCTCTATAGGTGTCATTAGAGACAAAAATCCTACAATAATATGCGAAGTCGCATACACTAACGAGCAGAAACTGCTCGTTCGTGAGTGAAATGTGGGACTAAAACGGTCTAATGACGCACGCAAAGTCGACTACTATTACACATTTTTCTACTCACACATAAATCTGAACTACACATAAAATGAATAACATACGTAGTTCTCGCTTTTTTCATACATTTTATTGGAGAAATTGGCTTGGAAAATTGTTCTCCATCATTTCAAGTTCAGTTACGTAAGCCAGCGTACAGGAGAATTGGTGCGGAATGGCGGATGTTTGGTGGTGCAAGTCGGTGAAGCGACTCGCCGTTATAAGCTCGCATCGGTTTCATCGACCATCAGTTGACGCTAGGCCACCCTCATAAGCGTTAATTTTATCCTTTTAAGTGGAGTGTAATTAAATTGATAGAAAATATGTGCGCTTCATTTCGGATAGCTGTTGTACTTCTCTGTGCGGCTGTTGTCTGCGGACATGTTCACGGTCATAGAAGGTTACGTCGCATGGACACAGAGGACTATTCCGAGAATGAAGTTGAAAGCAATAGAGCAGACGAGAGCTCCTGGTGGCCGTCGGCGGAGTTCGCTATTTTACAAAAATTGTATGAAGATTGTAGTGCGCAAAAACATTTAACAATGTGTCTTAAAGGCAAAGCTCTCGTAGCTTTAACGAGAGCAGTGGAACAGGTGATTTAGTGCTCACGGTGGTTTTATTGTGTTAAGTGAATTCGATGTGATTAAATTTCTTTATTATCATACACAGGAAAGTGTACAGCTCGCTGATGGGCTTACATTGGTTAAACAAGCCGACACACCAACTTCTGTAGCAGAGCCTCGCTTCCTCCCGGGAATGACGATGGAGGACAAGCTCGATACGATGCTACGTACTCGATTCGAGCAATTATTAAGCACTCATACTGTTTCTATGGATTTAGCTTCAGAGGGCAGAGGTAGAGGTAAGTAAATAACGTGAATCTGTAAGTATACTTTTATTGTTACATGTTTAAAGTAATTTATGGTTTTAGGAAAGAAAGTTCTACCTTATTTACTACTTGGAATTTTCACAACCGTTAGTATCGTGGGAGGTATAGCTTTAAAGACGTTAGCGGCTATTGCTGGTAAAGCCCTAATCGCCAGCAAGGTGGCACTCACAATTGCTGGTATTATTGCCCTTAAGAAGTTGTTCAGTCATGATGGCGCCACCGGTGAAACTACTTTCCAAGTTCATGCAGATGGACACCATAGGTAAAGGAAAACACTTGCTTTGAATTGTTTTTTTATGTTTTCTTAAATATTTTTGCTATCTTTAGATGGAATAACTTTTAAAAGTATAAATATTCTGCTTATTAAAAGACATTCGCTATCATTTTGATTAAAAAAAACCTAAATACTTAATAATTAACGACAATATTTGTAATCAATTTGTTAATTTTACTATGGTCTCATGAATTTACACTGCAATGTGAAATGTTATATAAACAGTAAAAGCGAAAAGAAAATGTCCTTAACTTTCGTTAATTCAATATTTTGTAATTCTAGTCTTTAATTCGAAGGCGAAACCTATATGTTGTGAGGCCAGCGAGGTCAGGCAGCGTGGACCCTTATCGCTTCTACGCGGAGCAGATGCAAGCCAGCGAGCGCTCGTAGCCGCCTGGGACCTGCACTAAGACTTCCGGCCCGCCGACCTCGCTACGACCTACGCTGTAGACATACAAAGTGACCTCAAACCAAAGTTCTGTCCATCTGATGGACACCATAAAAACCCAATGTCCACCTTCGCTCGTATCTATGTCAGTTAATAATTTATTGTAATTTATTTACTCGGTTTTAGATATTTATTTATTAAAAATATATTATTAAGGAAAAAATAAAAACAATAAAACATAATGCGTTGTTATTTCACTAAAGTTATTTATTAATTTAAGGCTATGTGTTTTTTTAAGGCTACATTAGTCAACAAAAGATGACATTAATGATTTCATATAAATATAATTAACTCTTTAGTAATATTTTCATTTCTTCGCATTGGGACTAAGGCAAAAACCCGGTGTTAAGTTCTGCCA
This sequence comes from Heliconius melpomene rosina, assembly GCF_056956725.1. Taxonomy (NCBI): domain Eukaryota; kingdom Metazoa; phylum Arthropoda; class Insecta; order Lepidoptera; family Nymphalidae; genus Heliconius; species Heliconius melpomene. The sequence continues at coordinate 11,289,240 of NC_140389.1, read as the reverse complement.
CTCAACACGTAATGCTTCGAAAGGTTCCCTCTGCCTACCCTGCTGTGTGCGGGATACAGCGTGAAGCTGATTATTTATTGCAGAGTAAATTTTGTTATCATATCTTTGAATGAAACAAATGACATTTCATTTCAATTATAAATATAAGAAATGTTAACTAAATAGATACAAAAAAAGACATACACACATATAAATATATATGTCAATAATATAGAATTTATTCTAACATGGTTTAATTAATAACGCACATCCGCTTTCGTTACACGCTCTAATGATCAGAAGAGTCTAGAAATATGTTCAGATTTTCCACTTATGTGACTGCAGCGGTTATAAATGTGGAAAGTAGAAAGTTTTTAGCGATTCACTGAACATGCATGCATAGATACAGTTACAGTGTCTACGCGTTTCCTATTCCTTTTCACCTGGATATTAGAAAGAATTTTAGTTAAGCAGTCTCTTTGTGAAGCAATCCCGTAATATCTACTTCAGTTGTTACCCTGTCCACATAAACTAACAGATAACTAGGTATTTCCATTGAGGAGGGCAGTGATAATGCAGCGTGGCAGTGTGGTATAGCGTTTGTTCGGCTGCGGAAGGTCAGCTCGTTGATTAGCCGGGCCCGGGTAAAGGCCGACCACATTGCGCGTTTGTGCTCCCGAACGGTGTTTATAATGCAGATATGTGTTTGCCCAATCGCTGCACGCTACGTTGGCTATATGGCATAGTTAATGCGGCTCGAATCTCTTTGCATACGCAAATATAGGGCGGGCGGTCCAGCTCTGATTAAGCGGTGCCATGGCGGTGATGTTGGCTTCATTTCTGTTTTAGAAGCAACGTTACGCTTGATTAGTTTTCCGCAGTTTTAGACTAAATTTGGTACTGGTCACACAAAAGTCTCATTTTGTTATTGTATTGCAACTTAATTATACATTTTAAAAGGAGCTCTACCAAATTTTTTTAAAGGCTTATGTAGTTTGTAAAATATTATTTAGCAATAAAATTGTAATATCAGTTTTCAAAAGAGCAACGGTCGAGTTTCTTGCCGACTCTTCTCAGCAGAACTGCCTTCCGAACCGGCGTTGCTAACATTATATTCATTCGACGATTCAAAAGCGCTTGTAAAAGTCTATTTAAATAAATAATATTTTGAATTTATATAGGATATACATGCGTTTATTTCTGTCTTATTACATAATCCTATATACAGAATTTCAGATGGGAAATCTCAACGGACGTTACAGGAAACTGTCAGCCACTGGTGCATTAGCCGACATCATCTACTTATCCTGCTTAGTTGTGCATCAATAGCCGCCTTCAATATTTAATGATGTCCGTCTCAAATTAGACTATAACGTATGACCGTATATAGTCAATTAATCTGAAGATTTGACAATAAAGATGTATATAAATTATTCTTTATTTTTCAATAGTAAAAGGGCAACAGCCATTTCAGTCCTAATTAAGCAGAAGCTTTATAAGGAATTGTGTATTTATTATAAGGACAGATTTTGGGCAGCAAAATCGCATAGCATAAATATATCTAGCATAAATATATCTTTTCTATGTAAAGTCGTCATAATTTAATAAAATTTGGCTATATAATGTACGATTGAACGATGATGATGGTGATGATGGAAAAGAAAAATAGATACAACTTTTTCCCGTTACTAACACATGTATTTAAATTAATAAATTTATTATAACGAGTAAAATGTATAAATCTTAATATGTTATTAATTATTTTGTAATCTTTATTACATACGCAGTTTAGCTTAAGGATAATTAACCCACACGTCTTCAGGTTTATAAGAAAATAAAACAAATTTTAATAAAACTACATAACAACATTAATAATTTTGAAGTTACAATAGTCTAAAACACCTAAGAAATAGTAGTGTAAAGTATTTTTGGTATTAGGTACGAGTATGGACATAGCATATGAAACTGCGGGCGTCAGTCGTAGAGCGAACTTACTTTACGGGCGAATGGTCAAAGTATCCGACATAAACCTATTTTGTTCTCTTCTTATATTGGATGTACGCTCCCTTCTTCAGCCGCCGCGTTGCCGACCGTTGTCCTTTGAAGTAGGGCTGCTGGAATCTATTTATATTTGTGTCTACTATATAAATATTTTAAATATTAAAGGTACTCTACGTAAGAAATTGGTCTAAGATCGTCATTGACTTGTTTTCGAGTCAAATGATTTTTTTAGTTTGTAGGAATAGAAATAATTTGCAAGTAAGCATCTATTTGATAATTTTTAACAATATCCGTGAGAAAAGAACAAAGAATGTCAAAGCTAGTACTAATATTTTTATTTATTGTTGAATTATTAACTTTTTAATTTTTTCTAGACAGTTAAACACAATTAAATTAATTAGTAAAATAGTGCTTAACAATTATTGATTATCAAATTGAAAATTAATGGTCGGTAAAAACAATCTGTAATGTATAATTATGTACAATAAAATATAAATTAAGGACTTACTTATCTCACTTCACAAAAAATACTTTGAGAAACTTATGCCATATTTTTTTTATTCCAAGCATTATAATGAAGTAGTTTAATAAAATTAATATAATCTTAGAAATCATTATTTTAAAAGCACTTATTTTTTAATGAAACAGCGTTCAACCCTGAGTTTGGGCGGACTGTGAGGAAGTTTTGTTGGGAATTATGTTGGTACGTGCCAAAGCCATTATTGCTGCGAGAAAAGTTCATCAATTTCATTTCTATCTCTGTACACGTCCAGCGCTCTCGCTCCGTGCTCCATATTAGATACATTATACCTACATAGGACTGCATTATACCTATAGGTATTTAATGTGATTTTATATCGTGAGAACATAATATACTTAATATATTATATCGCGCAGGGGTACAAGGCTGTGACTGACGTGATGGTTGTGGGTTCTATCCCCACTTGGGGAGTGAGTTATTAAGTATTTATATTTTCGTTTCTTCGCTCTGGCATAATATTTCACAAAATAGATTCATATTAATACTGTAGGGGTTCCCTCTGCCTACTCTGCTATATGCGGGATACAGAGTAAAGCTTAAAAAAATATTCATTTATTTTTAACCGTATCGACTATATTTCCTATATCACATCTACAATAAAAAAATAAATATCTATTAATTTAAAATCCATTCTCATCGTAGCATAACTCATCTACCCAATGAAGATATTTTTTTCAATATAGACCTCATTTGCCAACAAATAATTTCAATCACATGTTTTAGTGACAAGATTTCTTTTTATATTATCTTTTATAGTATTATTTATTTCCGCTAATTCTAAATCAATGCTAAGTAAGTAAAACATTAATTAATATAACAAATAAACATGTTAATGCACTTTCTTTTAACAGTTATTACATACATATGTATGTATGGTCCACTGGGTGTTAAACATATTATAGACAAAGAAACGTACTGATTTTATCTATGCATAGTTTATACTAATTATATTGTTGTTGGGGCTAGTCGTGCGCAGGGATTCAAACGCGCGACTAAGCGTGACAGGTTATGGGTTCGATTAAATACATTAATTTCTTTGCTCTGGTGAATGCGTCAAGGTGCGTGCTTCCAGAATTTAGCAGAAAGTTGGGAACGTAAGTGTCTTAATGGAACGGAGTGTCTTAACACTTATCCAGGTTTATTCTGTCTAACCTGCAAGACGCAGAATACAGCACGAAGCTAAAAAAACAATAAGAAATGTAAAAACTATAGATTTTACCTATGTATATGATATTAAATACTTTATCAGCTTCATCGAAGTTCATACGAAGATTTTCTTACATGCAAAAGAAAGTAGTGAAAGTAATTAGACACCCACACGCTTGTCTGTCTGTGGAAATGGAATTATTGCAAGGTGCATTTGAAATTGAATTATAAGCGTCCGACTTTCTAATTTTCACTTTTCACAATTGGGAATGCTTGGAAAAAATGTTCATGATGCTAGGATATTAATTAAATTAATTGATTGTTTTTGTTTTTCAGTTATTTACTTTTTTACGTAGCAGAGCATGCGGAGACAAGTGTCAAGACAATTGCGCTGTGAGTGGCGGAACACAACGCCAGTGTTTGCAATTCTAAAGCCGAGAAGTATACCTACTATTGTCTATTTATAATTTGAAATGTCATATTTATTTTTTAATTACTGTATAGGTTTCGATATTTCCTTTTGAAAAGGAAATCGGATAATAAATATTTTTACGTTACTTACGTCCTCTGTTTACTCTAAAATTTAATTTAATTATGTAAAAGTATATGATAACAAATAATGTGAATAATTAATAATATTAATTAATCACTAAGTTAAAAATATTTGTCAAAGTTAGCAGATTAATAGCACAATTATACAATTTGTGCTGATTTCCAGTGGATGCTGCTGCGGTTTGTGTACCAAAATTAGGATACAGGTAAAACGTAGACCAACTAGTTGATTGCTAGATTAGATAATGAGAGTTTGTTTTCGTGGTATAGATATACGAGTATATTATAAATTTATGCAATTTAAATTATTTTTATTCTATGAGATTATGGCATAATGGCAGAAGTGTGTGACTGTAAGCGCGACTGGCTGCGGGTTCGATCCCCACTCGAGGAAATTAAATATTTATTTAAAATTGGCAGAAAGTGGGGAACGAAGTGCCTTAACACTAGGTTCCTTCTGCCTACCCTGCTATGTGTGGAATACGGCGTGAAGCTGTAAATAAAAATATAAATTTTGCCCTATAAAATCATATTTAAAAAAGTTTTCATTAACTTTATTAAACACAGGTGAATCAGGCAAATAAACTCATATCATTTAATAGAATTTATAAAGAAGATTTCTTTGAGTACCTACGTAAAAGAATCAGGTCGTCGATCATTATCAATTTTAATAGGTTTTTCCGCATCGTCGGCTTATTCCCATTGCAAATTCGCTTTGAGCGCACGCACGGTACTTTCACACGTTATGAGTTTAGTAGGACACCTGTCTGCATTATGAATAAATAAAATATATATAGAGAATAAAGTTTTTTATATGTAAAGTAGAAAAAACTAAGATTTATTTGATTTTTCATACACTTAGGTACATATAGATATAGTAGCAGCGTATACCCTATATTTGATTGAAATCTATTAATTTTAATAATTGGCGAAAAATTATTGATTATTTTAAGTTTTCTTAAATCTATTATGTTTTTCACGCATTAGAGATGTTAGCTTCCTTGCTAAATTATGTAAAGGCATTTAATTCGTCAGTTTTCGTTCCGCTGAAGAGCTAGAGAAACTGCATGTTGTGGTTTATAGCAAACAGGAACTGGAAATTATCTCTCCAAATCGAGATTACACTCTTAACTGCATGGACTCCTCTATTGCACCTCCCTTGCATTTTTACAAATTAATTGCAATTTATATGTAAATACAACTGTGACATCGTATTAAGCATTCATACAATTTTGATAATATTTCGGATTACCGTGGGGAGCTTCAATTAGCTGTGGCTAGGGTGTTCAGGTGGCCGTCGTCGGTCGCGACTGCCCGAAGACCTCCCAGGGAGGCCAGCTAACAGACCTTGACTGATGTATGGCTCCCATGGTTACCTTATCACATGGCGATAACGTTCAAAATGGCCGATCCCAATTGTAATTCCAAGTTTGTCAACCACCACCCTCTGGACGTTAGTACCGGCCGTCATTATGTGTCATTAGTTTTGCGACACTGACCAAATGACTGGTCTGTTATATCGAATGACTCATTCCGTTCGTGATTAGTCTCTGTGATTTTCTAAATGCACAAAAGTAATTTCAAGCCAAATCGACTTGTAATTAATGTAGGGTATCTGTGCTTATGCTAAACTAGCCGTTGTTTGTCCTAATTTAAATAAATAAATGGCTTGCAAACGGATTTTATTGTATTAAAAGTATAATGTGCGAAAAATTTTATATGTTCTGTTTAGTTATTTTATATAGGAATTGTGGTGTCATATTATTTCAAAAGAAAAGAAGAAGTTTATTTATCTTTAAAAAGTATAAGGTATCTTCATAAAAATGTTTTAGCTTTTTAAAATGAATTCATTGTAAGGTGGGCATCTAATGGAGGCAAACTAATTTACGGCGCCGTCTTGTGTACAGAGCGAGCTATCTTCCGCCCTAATTATCTCATATATTACCCTTAGCAACATAAGTGACACGTTATTGGAAATTTGCCATAATGTGCACGGCTTTGTTACTTATATTAAGCAAATCTTACTTTTATAATCTGGAAAGCGGTCTACAGGTAGGCAGGAGTAATAGTTAAGTAACAGGACAGGTAGTGAGTTCGATTCCTATTCGAGAAAGTTCAATATTTAATATTTTCATTTTCTTCGCTCTGGTTTAGAAGCAAAGGGCATCGTTGAGGTCTGCCACTCAACACGCAATGTCTCCAGAATTTTGCGAAAAATGGGGAACGGTATTTTAAAACCAGGTTCCCTTTGCCTACCCTGCTATATGCGGGACTATGGTTAATTTTGTCATAACAACACAGAATTATATGAAACTGGTACCTCACAACGCTACAATAATTCAATTTAAATCAATAAAAACCCAGACGTACAGTTCATCAGCGTACAACGTAAAGTGTATCCGAAGGAAAACATTTAATTCCCAACGGAATATAATCGGCCGTTTGTAATTTATATTGTCTGCTGCAGAGGCGAGTCCCGCTGCACATTCATTTATTTTATATGCCATTTACAATTGTCGGTCGATGGTCAAGGGAGAGGTGAGGGGTGAGGCGGGGAGGCTGGACGACGTTGCCTTCGCATTATAAAACCGTGCGGTCATCTGCGAAGCCCGTAATTGTGTTCGTAATAGAAGCCGCCTGGATGAATTGTAAGCGCCCGGCGCGCGGCGTACGGCTCTCGTGTCTGTATTTTATCACTTTCTTAGATTTATATGTAACTATGTGAATGAAACATACTAAATGAACTTACTTTAAAATATTAAAAACAAGAAACTGTTTTTTTTATATTTATTTTTCTTTATTATTTTATTTAAAACAAAATTAAAAATGAAAATATAAATTATACAAATTTCTATTTTGCAGTAGCGTTAAAAATACTAGAAGTACTCGTAGATACACTCGTACGTACACGGATAGATCTTGAGATCTTTATACACATCTGTTTTCAGACAAAATTGTTCAGTGAAAATTTTAAAATTAAAAATTGTCATTGAAGAGCAATGTATCGTGACTGAATGTATTAAATTAAAAAAAGAAGAAACAGTTTTTTTTAGCTTCACGCTTTATCTTCTACATAGCAGCATAGACAGAGGAAACCTGAGAACCTAGTGTTAAGACACACCCTACTTATTAAGACACTTCCATCTCCCACATTTCGTCGAATTCTGGTGGCATTGCGGGGCGAGTGGTAGCAAAGCACGGCGTTGAACTCAACGCTGCTTTGCCTCGCTACTGTGAAATATTTAATATTTTCATTTCCTCGAATGGGAATCGAACCCACGCGTTTACTTTTCAACGCTTCTACCCCTACGCCATGACTGGTCTCAAGAAATTGATAAATTATTTCAAATATTGTTAGACTATCAAACTAGAAATGTAGAGTTAGTAATTTCTATGGCGCTAATTATTGGGTAAATGAAATTGGCAAAGTAATTTTTAATTAGGAATAATTCGAGTGTCTTAAAAATGTTATATAAAAAACCGGTCAAGAGTGTATCGTTGCTTACCAAGGGTTCCAATTACAGGTTCCATACCAATTTCACAATTGCTGGACAATAAGAAGTACAACTTTTAAAAGTTGACAAATTGAAGTATTATTGTATTCAGAATTCTTATTCATAATTAAAGCTATTAGTTTTAAGCAATATTAATATATTATATTATAGTTTTGAACACATAGGTACACGCTCGTTTTAAGCATAGATATTTTCTTACTAGACGAAGATAAAAATCAATAGCCATTTCTTTAGTCGCTGCACTTTTCGCATGAAGTCGAACGAACGGCAGCCAAGAGGCTGAGTGCCTCTGTATTCTTTTGTTTTTTAATTATAACGCTGCGAGGGTGGGGGCCCCCCTGTCAAGTCGAGTGGAGGTGCTTTCTTGTTAAGACGGGCACTCACCCCCTACGTGGCCCGGCCATTTATTTCGCAGAACTTATAACCTGACTCGCGTACTTATGAGCGTCGCCAATAAATATAGCAGTGACCGGAGGCCGGCGCGGCGGTCCCAGGGCCCCGTGGGGCGGGCGGGCGGCGGGGCGGCGGGGCGGCACGGAGCGGGACGGGGCGGCATTGTTAGCTAAATATCTAGGTGGTCAGTTGGGCGGGCGGGGTCGGGCGGCGAAGACGGGCGGGGGCGGACGTGCGGGCCCGGCGCCGGCCGATGTATCGAGCGCGTATTGCAGACGCGGTCACGCGCTGCAATATTGCGTTCGCTCTGCGATATTGCCCCTCAGTAACTCAATTTGATAAATTGTGCAAAGTTCGCCGGCGCTGTATTGCATGAGCTCGATCGACACGTCGCACGTCTAGATGTAATGAAATTTGCTTGTATTCATTTAAGCTGATGCTGTTTCCCGGATATTATGGAAATAAACGATAATGTTCATATATTTTTTCTCTAAGATTAAAAATATAATCATGTGTTGGAGCATTGTAAATATTCCTTATTTGTACAAAACTACTTTTAATCTAAAATTTTAGGATACGTTTAAGATGAAGAGAATTTTGAGTAAAACCGATTTAAATTTAAAAAAAAAAATTATTAAGTTTCATATAAATATCAAAATGTATATTATGTTTGAAGAAAGTTAGTTACACGTAATATACTAAGAGTTTCTCAATACACAAAAACAAAATCAATTTCTAAAAGAACTTATTCTTAAGGCAATGTTACTAAAAAGTAATCTTTAAAATTTATCATATAAATAAAGTAACTATTTACATTAAAGGCTATATACGAGCTTTGATTTAGAAGAAACTTTTTAAATATAAAAAGTAAAGCTTGCGCGGACGAGGAGTATACGCGTATTAATAGAGCAGGACAAAGTATAAAGAGGTACACCAAATAAGAGCTGTTCCATAAGAGCAACGTTTTGATATTTTTATTTTGGTATGTTTAAAACATTTTTTTATTTAATATAATAACTGTTGTATTGTTTAAATCAAGAGATATTAATATACCAATCTAAATTATGAATAATGTAGTACATAAAGTACTTTATGAAGTAATCAGGGTAAAATCCGGATAGTTGCCTCGATTTTATAACTATACGTACTACCTATATAAGAATAATTATAACGACTTCTTGTAAGGTCCTATACTATCTTATTAGGAACTATGTAAGTGCAACAAAAGTTATCACCATAGATGCACAGTTTTCAGCATAGATGTACAGGTTTCGTCCTTGCGGAAAATGACTACAAAAAAACTTCAACAGGAGTTAACCGTAGATTGGTCAGTAATTTCTATCGAATATTTTTATGACTGACTGTGATATTTAGCAACTTTTTTTGCAGGCATAGATAATATATCTTTCATTGCAATGTACCTATATCATGTTTCTTTGGCAACTATTCGAATTTATGAATTATTCCACAAGTAACAGTGTTTTTTTAATTTTTTTCGACCTCATAGTGGCTATAAGCTATACAGTGGACAATATATTCGTAGTTATTATTTATTTTATTCACCAATCTTATGAAATTGGTGTTTTTTCTTTCTAGCTTCTTGTATTATTATTTAGGAATTGACAGTTCAGACAATAGAAATGAAGAAGAAATAATAATATTATTTAAAGGGAAAGGGCGAAACATGGAAGAGATTATTTTTAATATAAAGACAGCCTTTTCATATTGTATTCTATTAAGTTATTTATTAATTTTGTAATTACCTTGGTATGAAATTAAGAGTTTTAATGTTACCGTTGTTATTTTTCCATGTTTAATTATAGTTTATGTTGTTCAGACTAATTAGCTTACAATATATTGCTCAAGTTAATCAACTATCATATCATAATCCAAAAAGAAAACGCTTCTAGTCTGAACAGCTGTGGGTACGTTTCAGCGATAGCGTGTGGCCGCGGCCTCAGGATTGAGAAAATGATTTATATTGTTTGTGTAGCGGCGAGGGGGGGGTGGCGGGTGGTGGCCTGTCGCTTTCTCAAGCAGATCCAGTCCACTGCAGATATGGGCGAGTATTATTATTGATCCGGCTCGGGCGGTCGGCGGTCGGCATTTCCTACCGCTCATACTCGGGCGGGCGGGGGCGCGGGAAGGGAACGATGCGGGAACGTATGGACTACGACTTATTATATCGCAGGCCACCTCGCGGTGCACTAACCTTTAATGAGACGGGTGAGGCCGGGGGGCGCCTTCGCCCTCGCCCAACCCCGACTTGTTATGATATTATATCAACTTATAACGGCCAATAGCGGCCCGTTATGATATTGTAGGCGTGTTATAGCGAATGCAGGCTTCAGTTTTTCGCCGTGGGCGGGCGGGCTTATAATATTTCGTGAAGATTATAATGGGGTGCGAAATTTGTTTGAGTTGTTTCATCCAATCATAAGCCTACTTCAGGAAAATGTATTATTATATAACTTCATAACGTTCATATATATCATAATGAGGTGCTTATTTACTTTATCATATTATTTATATTAAATTTATTGAACAAATATAAATTATAATTTATTTATTACTCTGAATTTAATTTAAGTAACTAGTTTTAATGAATACCTTTAAGTACACTGCTTTCGCGTGTGACATAAAAACAGTATTGAATTAAAAGGTATCCTTGTTCAGCAAATGAGTTGATAATAAAAGGATAATAAACGAGCGCCTTTGTAACAAACTATAACAGATCGGTAATTGCTTCCACGATGCCTCCTCGCGTTATTACGCCTTTTACGACGCCGTATGGGGTGAATAAAACATTTTTACGAGCGGCCATGGCTGTTATAATACGTACCTATGTACCATCGCAGGTAATAAAGAATAAAATTGTTTTCATTATATATAGTAGGTACCTATAAGATATATGCAGATATATGACTTAGTCCATTCCTTCTATGTCTGATGTATAATTGGTTGAAATTAAGTAAGGATACCTTAGATTCAGGTTAATTTGAAGTTGTTTTATTGGGAACGTAAATGGCACGTAGAATAACCAAGTCAGTGTAAAATTATACCTATATTTAAATATGTCTGTTTTTGATTATCTTAATGAAGTGAAATGTAAGAATACATCAATATTGATATTCTTAATCTACCTAACAGCTGGATGCCGTTACGTTAAAATATATTTGAGTTTTCCCTCCGAAGTTTCCTTATGAGAGGTCGATAATTCAATATAGATCAGAAGTCGGAAGCAGGAGATATACGTCCCTCGGCGACAGCAGGCGCGAGGCGGACACATGGCTCCGGTCACTCAAATAGATTGCGCCGTACGTAATACCTTCCCCGAGTACAATTTAACAATTAAAGCGACCAGCTCATAAACTTCCATCAATACACTCGTGTTTTTCATTTGACGTTGCTTTTTCTTTGTCATTCACAGCCATTACATCGCCGAAGTTAGATACAATACGAATACTTATTTTTTATTTTTTACTCTGGGGACACTTTTTCGACCCTCGTCCGAGCGGCCTCTTTGAAAAGTGGACATCGGAACGCGAGGGAAGGAGCCCCCGAGGACACCGGACAGAAAATGCGTTGTAAACATTGCGACTACATTCAATTTCCCGTCATTTTTCAAACTGATAAATAATTCTGTCATCGAACGCTCGGACAGGGGTCGCTATGAAGTGATTGTCGACGGACGGCGGCCGTAAAAAATAGCGGCCTCTACTCGCTTGTATGTATGTATGTGTGCGATAAATTTCTTTTTTATTATCAGATATCGAGGGACTACGGAATCAAATAAAGCGCTCATATTTAATTCATAAGATACCGGCCATATAGTGCTTACGCTACACTATTTTATTTAAGACGCAGAAGATTACGAACGCTATGTTACGAAGTTGTATTACTTATAGTATTCGTTGAAACCAATTTTTAGTTAAGTAGGTACATTCGAATAAACATAAATTTTTAATAAACTAATATATATTTAATTTGTTAAATACTTAAAATAAATATAATACGAAGCAAAATTTCATACGTTATTAGTATTGTTTTATTCATTTATTATTCAAATTCCACAATGATACCTCCGATGTCCGGCAGATGTGTTCAATATATACGAAAGACCAGGCCGGGTCACTCAGAGTATTAAATAACTCTCCGACAGCTAAATGAGTAGGGGACGCGGACAACGTGGCTTTCCTAAATTATATTATACGATAGTAGCCATGTTGAGAACCCAAACAATGTACAGAAAGTTGCTAGATTCATTTTGAAAGTAGATGATGAAATAATACAGACAAATTTAATACACATTTTTTTATGTGAATATTGGTTAACTTATGTGCCAGTGTGTTTTTATGTAACTAAAATACTGAAGCACTTTTACAGCTGAATTGATATATTAGGTGGATGACGACTAGGCTAGTTATAAAAATAGGTAATTATAAAAATATTATTTTTAACTTACATTTTTTATATTACGTAAGTAATATAATATTTATTTATACTCATAACTATCGGATCAACTTAAGTCAAGAAAATCCCAAATTTCCATCTGTGTCTTTCAAAATTTGATAGGTACTTGTGGTTTAACAATAAAAATATCTAAAAAATATACAGAAATATTGATTAATTTGTAAAGGAAATTATACGTGTATTCAATATCTTTATCGTCATTCTTATTATCAGAATTGGATTTGACCTAGTTCCAATGGTTTACGGTAGGTGGCGGGCGTGGTTAGCTGTGGATAGAATGTTGCTTAGAATGTATTGTACATTTGTATACTTTTATTGTAAGTTTTAACTGAATATATATGATAAGGCAAGTAATTAAAGAAAAACCTATTCACTATATAAGTGAATAAATAAAACATTATATGGATGATTGAATGTTATCAATTATTTTCTTAGGGATTGACAATAAGTCGATTATTTTTTATTATATTTCGTCTATTTCCACCTTAAAGGCCCAAAACGTACCTGTAGCTCCTCTGGGCTTGCACGGGATCATGAGCGGCGGTGACCACATACCATCAGATGACCCGTACGCTCGTTTGCCTTCTCTCGTTTGTCTTTTCCATGGAAAAAAAGTCAAGATTAATTATTACGGGTCTACGTTAAGTATGGAAGTCTTCAAAATTATAGCCTAGATTCTCTCCTCATCTCATGAAGTTCAAATCAAATTTCATTCAAATCTGTTCAGTAGATCCGAAAATATGAGTGTACAAGAGTGTACAAGACAGTCATTTTTTTGCTAATCATAAATTCATTTTTTTTAGTGTTTTACTTTATCTTTTTTTATCTTTGTTATAATAGCAATATCATTAATTTACATAATTTTATTGTTCTAGTATTACACTGTTTTTAATACACAATGCATTCACTTAATTTGTTACGTGATTCTTCCTGTCCCCCCTAAAAAATTCTTACAGACATTTTTTATTTTAAATTTAAATAGGTAGTTTATAACAATATACACTAATCGTAATTGTACTTGTTATTGTCTAGCTGCTTATTTATTTGTTCACTAGTTGTAGCTTAAAAAGGAGATTTCAAATTATCATTCAAGATTCAAGAAAATGTGGCGATGTTGTCACAAGCATATTTCAAGGCAGTTAAAATAGAAATTATACAAATAAATCGAATTGTATTGTGACAAAATATTCTACAAAATGCTATTTTGAAGGAATATATAAAGATTGTCATTAAAATAAATGTTTAAATATCAAATTTCATTAATAGTATTAATGGCAAACATAACATTACACGTAAGCTCGAAATAACAAGAGATACCTTCTAAATCCAAGCGGCGATTGCACCGAACAAGCCTGATAGGAACTCAGTTTATATTTTATTCATACATTGTATTGTTAGAATATCAATTGCCTCGCCCGGCGGTAGGTAAAGGGTACGTTTCCAATCCGCACGGGATTCACTTAGATTTGAAGGAAAATAGATTTCGATTTCGAAAGCTGCGACAAAGCAATCCGATATATTTTTCAGACAGATATTGCTAGCGATTTCTTTTAAGCTTTGAAATATAAGGGAGGAAATTCATGGGAATACATTTTATATCTTTTATGTCACGAATTGTGAAATATCGATATGGTCTTGTATAATTGTTATTTATTATATAACAACAAATAAATGAAAGGAATTTTAAAAAACATTATATTCAAAAAAATGTTTTAAAAAAAATGCTTTGATTATAAACTAATATTATTTCTTCGATATTACATTATATAAATATATTTTTCTTTTATATTGATTTCGTATTTCCATTTTGACTTACCGTTAAAGCGAGTGAGTTCGCGAAAGGTCAATGTCGTTTAAAGCCGGGGACGGGTTATTTCCTCTGTTTTTAATTTTGCCGGCAGACAATGCATTAAAGGAAAACGTAAAGGAAAACATAAAAGGGGAAACCGACCCCTTTAGAAGTGATTAATTTATTATGTTCTTTGTTTCTATTTTGATTTGGTTCCTTGAAAGTTATTATAGCTGGATTATATTTATATAGGTAGAGAAACCTTACTGTTATTGTGGTACGTGGGTTTCCATATACAATTTTATAAATTTGACACGAAGTGAGATCATAGTTTGTATTATTTTATTTATAATTATATACATATAGCTATGCCTAAATACAAATTTAAATATTTTATTAAAATTCAATATCTAAAGACAATGCTAGAGTTCTCATAACAGTTCAGGTGTCCTTTAATGTAGTTAGTTTAGATCTTACATAAGTTATGTATCAAACTCGTAAAAGTATCACTCGTGCAATATAAAAGTTAACGACACAAGAAAACGCGTTTTCCACAACATTAAAGATAACAACAATACGGGGGCGAGCGAGTGTAGAGCCTCCCGTGAGGGGGCGGCGGGGGTTGAGAAAAATTCAATATTAATATGAAGGAGGTGCGAGTGAGAAGCACCGGCGTCTCCCTCGCGCGGCCAATGGCGACCCGCACTGCCTTTGCGATATGATGAATTTATGGATGTAATAAAAGCGAGGTACGCGATTGGAGGAACAGATACGAGCTACTTATTTTTTATTTTCATATACGCAATATGAAGTTGAAGTTGATTCCGTTTCATGTATTCTGGTGACTATGGGAATGTAGAAAATCTCAGCGGACAGTTGTTATTTTATTTAAGGGGACAGTCAGGAGTGCGTTTAAGATTCGAGTCTTGAAGCTTTCGTAGTACAAAGAAACGTAACGTGCAGTTGATTGAGGCGTGAACGGCGCTCGACCGCGGCGCGGCTTCGAGTTTCTTTCTAGATTTGCTTCTCGAGTGGTCGAAATTGGCGCTTTATTTGCTTAGAATGTTTAGGATTACTTGTTATTTTTATATTAGTCGAAAAATTAAATATTTTAAAATAAATGATTATTCTTACAAATAATAAACCATAATTTACTTTTCTCTTGCAATATTGTTATTTATAGTATTCTATATGTTGGTCTACTATATTTTATATCTTTCAAACATGTGTAACTTAAAAGAAAAAGTAAATAAACGTATATACATTACAAAATAGCGACAAAAAATCTAAATAAGTATCAATTATGTTTACGACAGCTCCACGAGATCAAAGTAAGCGCTTTATAAACAAATCGGTATATCTGAAAGGAATTGATACCGTCTATAATACGTCACATAGAAAGGAGTTCAAATGGCAGGGTGACAGTACCAGCGGCAAAGACAACGCAAACAAAATAAATAGGAGGACGATGTGCGAATCGAGGCGGAAGTATTGGGGATCTGCGGAGTTTTGAAGTCCAATTATATCAGGTGGCTCAAGAGTCAAGTATGTATGGCTTACGGCAACGTATGCAGGTGAGTTACACGCCAAGTGCGTGTAGCTTGGAGGTGAAATGCGAAAGAATATTGTCAATTGTACCCCAACTATTCTTTTTGATTTCATTTTGTACTTTACTCAATTTAGATATTTTACATCGGGATATGTATAGTTAAAAACTCAATTAATTATAGACCTAAAGTAAGTGGTGATAAATAAGTATTATATAACTTAAAATGTATTTATCAAACTTTCTTTTAAGGACTCTGTGTAAACAAGGGCTAAGAAAACAATAAAATATCTAAAACAAACATATGCTTCACGCTGTATCCTGTACATAGCGGTAGGCACCGGGAACCTGGGAACATAGACCTAGAACTTTGGAAATAACCGTGTCTAATATCGTGTTACTTTACTCGTATTATTTAGGTGCTAGTATCGCCCGCCATGGAAGTCCTCACACGGAATTGTTTTTTTTTATTTCATTTACAAATGTCTTAATTATTTTCACAAAATATTTGTTAGTTACTGTTACTACTTCATGATAAAAACTAAAAAGGATTTTTTTATTTTTTAAAATAAATCCAAAGTTGGATGTGGCCTGGAATTAATTTTAAAATTAATTAATTAATAATGAACAGTATAATTAGGCATATATTTTTCATATAAAAATAATTCAAAGCATATAAATACAATATATCTGTTACGTCTAAGAAAGTTTATTTATACACAAACAGCAATCGCGCAATATACGAGGTTTAAGCTGAAGTTGTTTTGTAGCGAGATTCCATTTTCATTGTTGTGTGTATTTATTGTAAATCTACTCATACCGCCGCTCGCCCGTTAAAAGTATTCGAACATAACTTTTGGCTCGAGTACGGAATCTGTGGCGGACATTGTTAAAATTAATGTGAAATTTACTATGCCTTTGTCTTTGCTAAAGTTAAAGTTTGTTTATATATTATACTAGTACCCAAACACGGCTTTGCCCGCTTTTGTTTATTGTTATATTGTAGCCAGCTTATACAAAATTTTCACATAAATTATAGCCTTCGTGTTATTTTGATGAAAAAGCTATATTACTGTTCTAGGGTTCCGTCATTCAAAAGGTAAAAACGGAATCCTTATAGGATCACTTGGCTGTCCGTCTATCGATATGTCAAGACCATTTATTTCTAGATCGCGTGGAGATATTATGCTAAATTAATATAAATTATGTGAGTCTATGGTCTATTGAAGCACAAAAACATCAAGCTGCTAAGTCAATGCAATCGAAAGCTCTTTTGGCTTTTAGTTGCATTTTGTATGAAATTCGCCGCGTAATCAAAATCTAGGTACATCGTACTTCGTCGACTTGTAGTTATGAAATTTAACACGAAGAAAGAGCCTATAATACAAATAAAAGAACAAATCCGAAAATTCCAAATTATAGGCCTTTTGGTGTAGAAAAAAAATACAAACTTATATTTGTAGTTAATTTCGTACAGAATGAGTGTATATGCCCGCAAAGTTAAGATTGTTTACTTTAATAAGTTATAGTTTCCGTTGACCTACAATCCTGAAAATGATACGGAAGCCTGGGTTTTTTTACATTAAATCTGTTTAACGTAAAAAAACCCAGGCTTCCTTTTATATTTAATTTTTTATAGAAACAAGCATGTAAATATTGTAAGCACTCCAATGTTAATGTAACCGTAGACTACGTTGTGAAAGTTAAACGATTTTCAATCGCTGGACTCATGCATCAGTTGACTTTCTATACGGGAACAATTCACTGATATTCCTTCTAGTTTATTTCGGTGCACGTTTAAACAAGAGATGGAAAACTGGCAGTGGAATAGTACGGGTTATCTAACCCTGTCGCTCTTGTTAATATGATTTGCTCCCGCTCACGCCCACCTCCGCTCCGGCTGCTAGTGACGTTCTAACAGACTTAATGAAATTGCTCGTTCCACTCATTTTTAAACGGATATATTTTACAACGTATATTTTTTAATAGATGTATTAAATTTATCGATTTACAATTCTTTATATATTATTTATGTAAAGATATGAATATTAAATAGATTTAGAGGAAATTTATATATTTTTCTAATGCCTACTGCTGTAATTTCTTAATCTTCACTTATTTTAAGTGAAAATAATGAATTGTAGCTGTAGGCTCACGTGAAGACAGGATCAGATAGATAAATGATAGAATAGAAATTAGAAACCGTAATTGAAATTAAACTTAATAAAAAGATTATTTTTAAAAACCTTAATTTACACTACTTCATAAAATATCTCATAGGACATTTAAATATCTATGTGGCCACGGAAGTGCTAGAGAAGACGTGTAGTGGGCTAGGGTGGTGGAGGTCCAGTCTTGAAGACACTTGCGGGGTGTCCCCCTTGCAGGAACCACCTCCCCCCCCGCGGCGCCGGACGACTTGCTTATTCTATCAAGCGTGAACACACAGGAGTGTGTTTGCACCGACGATGTACGCACACATTCATGCGGCATTATACGACCGGCCACCACTCTACTGTGTCAATACAATACGCTCTCTTCAGCTGGACTTAGATTATTTAGAAAGCACTTGTAACGCTCATATAAGAAGCGCCACGGAAGACGTATTCGACGTCACAATGGCCGCTACGTGTCGGCCGAAGCTAAGGCGGGATAGCCATCGAAGATTACGATCCTAAAAAAACAGCGTCCACTCAAGTATATGCCACTCACAAATTCATTTCTTCACAATACTGAAGAAATTACAAAGTAATGAATTTTGTATTGTATAATCATGTTAAACAATTTAATAAAATGTTTTTGAAAAAAATTGTACTAAATATGGGTAGAGAGCTTATTTTAGTTACAAAAATTAAGTAACCTTGCATTAGCAAATACAAAATAAAGAAAATCATATCATACAAAAGGCTTAAAATCGCAGTCATTACTGTATGCAGAGCTGACAGATGCATTAAACATGACAGGGAAAGACCATCAGAGTCATATCAGCGGCGCGGGCGTGAGAATGTGCCGGCCGCGGATTATCTGCTACGCGGCTACGCCGTAGTCCTTTAAGCTGCTACGCGCGTAGGCAGCCTCTCAGATTTTTATCTTAATATTACTCTACTAAATATATGGTGGAATTATACGATAAAATAAACACAACTGGTTTTATAGTACAGTACAGTGCCGTACAAACAATGTTATTTTTTAATATTTTTAATTTTATAATTTTGATGTACCCAATAGTAGGTTTAGTAATAATATACAGTATGTATTATGTTTGTTCTAAAGTAATATAACAACAAATTACTATTATAACTAGTGCGAGTAATAAATGTAATAGTCTTAAAGTTATCTTCATTATACGTGAGTTTGTTTTAATAGTGTTTGTTTAAATTTATCGGTAGTCGATATACCGAAATTAATGACCTTTCAAATTAATAAGTGTCAAAGTTTAGCAGCGATCGCGACATTAACGTTTGTGTGTGCGTGCTGGTACAGCCTGTGAGAGGGGGCACATGTGTGTGTACTTTCATAAATCTGTCGGGAGATATATGAGAGCGCAATTTCCGGTATCCGGCCATTAGCGCCGAGCTTTTATAAGCTTAAAGCTTAGGTTAAAGATTTTCTGGGTAGTTTAATGCGAATCTTGTAATAGGTACTATAAATTTTGTATAAAGTATGTGATTGCATATTAGGAGTCGATTCGGGGTCTTAATGTGTATAATTTAGCCTAATGTCTGTTTGTGTTGTCTCCATTCATTTCGATTGTTTCGATATACAAAATGTACAAAAAAATCTTTATAGTTCTTGTAGAATAACGTCATGTAATTAATTTCAATAAACAGAGAAAACACATACTTTACAGTATAATTAATGCAGCTAAAAAAATCTAATATAAAACAAAAGATATTCTGAACTTGGACTATTATTAAATAACGAAAAATTATATAAGTTAGTTGTTGTTGGTAGTTTGTAGACAGTTATTTTTTATTTTTTGTAAAAGAATACAGCCGCGCATAGCAGGGTAAGAAGGGGGAACCTGGGAACCTTATATTATGCTACTTTGTTCCCCCTTAAGGCACTCCGTTCTTCACTTTCTACCGAATTGGAGGAACTCAACGCCGTGTTTTGTTGGTTAAACAGATTCAATTAATTATTACAATGAAATAAATATTTTTAAAAGCTACAAATATAATAATGGATTCTCGAAATTAAAGTAGCGCGTGTTCTAAATTATAAAATAAACACGGTCATTTGTTCCGCATGTCCTGCATATGCAGCTGCATGTCATGGCTACTCAATAATGCACACCATTGTCCTACGTCTGACGCTTTATGAAATATATATTAGGTATGAATTTAAAACGGACACCGACTTTTTATTTAAAAATTAAATGCGCGCTCTAATTAAATTGGATTTTATTTTTATATTATTTCATTATTTTTATTATCTTTTGATTTTCATAATATAATAAAAGAATAGAAAAGTGAATTTTTTACACGAAATATTTAAAGAAAAATATTAACAGTTCCTGTAAAGAAATTAGAAACCAACACGGTTAAATTATTTTTGTTGCTGGTAACAAAATATAGAAATGGTTATAAAATTATTAAAATTAACAGTAAAGTTAAATTTTAAAACGTGAGTATAAAATAATAGCAAATATGCAAGTATGTAAATAAACCATGTAAATCGTAATATCCCACTTTTATTATGTGTAAGTATAATTAAATTGTGTTTGTTTATAAGGAAGTATATACGCACATAAAATTTATTCCCAATTAAAGCAACAATCTTCATAAATCAATTTCCCCCTGAATTGAATGTCAATAAGTGGGGTCGGTTGTTAAACGACACGCTGTAAAATAAAACTTTGGGAAGGGAGAAAAGTTCCAGCAAAAGAATATTTACATTAATTTTGTTCATTATGTTTTGAAGAATAATCGCGGACGTCGTTTCCTATTCCACTCTCTCGATTGAGTTTTTATTTGAATATTTTTTTCACCATCCCCCGATTCCGTCTTTGTGCGATAAAAGGAAGTTTTTATTAGCATCTTAATGATTTTACGGCGACTCCCCGGTTACAACAGCCTTTATGTTGTCAGATTTTCTTGGGCATTTTTGTCGACTTTTTTGCATCTTACATTATTAAAGTTTTCATTCCGTCGCTTAATGAAGCTCATTTCTTCTGTTCGTCCGGGCCTTGATTGCCTTTGTTTTGCATAAATGCAAGATTTCTATAGGTTCTTTCTAGCAAATCGAGTAAGTTCGAAGACTCGAAATTTGTTCTTGGATAAGGCAATTAATTGTTTCTTTTCTTTGTAAAGTTTTAGCGTCCTTTTAAATTATTTTTAAAGACAATTTTTTGTTGCAATGTTATGTTAAAATGAATAATAAAAATTGCATGTAAAAATTTCCAATGATCTTTATAATATTCCAGATACGGGTATTATAATGGCGTAGACAATAGTTGGTTATTATTTCATTATACATTATAAACATATTATTGCTCAACTATAATTTCGACAAATTTTAATCATTACATATTTAATTCTATTATACAAGCCGTTTGAGGCAGGTTTATACTGAACGTCCAGTGTCCTTATTCTGCAATTAACTACTGTCTTCGCAATTTTGTGACATTTTTACGCACCACAAAATAATAATTGCCCGGAAAATCTAGAGAAACTGTATGTAATGTTATGAGAGGAAGGCCGAGGTTTTTCTCCGCCCGCAATCGAGTCCAAGATCTTGCTTTCTTTTTAATTTCCCTACGGCCTCCTAATGAGGTCTCGGCGGAGGCAGAGCCGCGCCGTTATCTATGATATTCTTGAGGTTGATGCTTATTGTGCGTGTCACTGATGACTTCCGTTTTTATTATTCTCCCGAATACAATTCAGTGGTCGCTTAAATAAGCTCGTCTCATTTGTTTTGCTCTTTTTATTTCTCTTGGCGGTAATTTGTTTCGCGACAGACCTTAATTTCTTTTAATTTTATCGACTTTAAATAAAAGCTTACAGTGTTATTTTTTTTTGTATACAACAGACTAAAAGTTTTCTCTATAAATATTACAATAGCTTGATGACTTCGCCCTATTCAACAAATCATTGGGCTACGCCTTCACTTATCTATTAAAATGAGAGATTATAGTAGTCTGAAATGTATACAAAACGTTTCGATGTCATTTTCACTGGATTGCCTAATATTGTCACAATCCCTATGGAAGGGCAATTAGAGACGTGTCGCGCGTGGCGGCCGCGTGGCGCTGATCTCTTGCAGCGTTGCGCGCACGGCTCTGTCCTCATTACAATATAATGTTTATACTGTGCGTAACACTAGCTAACGCTCTGATAGCGATATGTTTAAACTAAAAGCTCCCCCAATATGTCAAATATAAATAACCCCTCACATTATCACAGCTTCTGTGTTAATGATAAAAATGTTCAAAATCTCTTTGTTTCAAAATGTATTTTAGTATTCAATATTGATAATTTAACACGACATGTTTGACACCCCCAATGCGCTTATCCGTGTCTTATTGAATTAATAAATGGAATGGCAACTGGTATCAAGCAAATCCCCATTGAGGAATTCACTTCATTTAAATATCGCATTTTTCTCAAAGATTATACCGTACGACAGCTACAAAAGCAAACAGGACTCCCGCCCCTCGATAATGCGACGAGCCCAAGGAATTTTTATTCCGTCCAAATCTCTCCTGACATGGGTATATTTTTGCATGATCGTCTGGAGATTTTAATGCTCGATTTTATTTAAATTTGTTCGGGTGGTAACTGCGCTCCGAAACATTAATCGTTAGGGTGCATATCGCATTTTAATCGAGAAGAGAGCTCTGAAGACTTATAAACAAAATATCTGATAAAATTAAAATATTTTTTTTAAATATTGTTTGAACGTCACTTTTGTTTATAACCTTAATTGTTGTTCTTTTATTTATCCAACATTTCAAAAAATTCTATAGTTTGATTATTAATTTCTATAATTCATGTAAATTCATGTATTTCTTTATTATATTTGAAGCTACTATATAAATAAAGGTATAAGTGTAATTTTTTGGTTTCATCCACTTTCCATCATTCACTTACTTGCTGTCATAGTTTATTTCTATTCTAGGTGCGCTCCACACCGCGGTGATCATTCTTCATTTGCAACGTCGCAGCAGCGCCTGACCGCTCATGATATACTGAATGCACTTTATATGTAGATACTTATATATTTGGCAACATTTGCACTATCTGCGCTCTAAAGTAATTATTTAAAATTATTTTTAAATTAAGTGAGTATGTATGTCTTAACACTAGGTTCCCTTTGCCTACCCTGCTGTGTGCGGGATACAGCGTGAAGCGGAGTATGTATGACAATCTATTATATTTTTTATATCATATATTTGTATTATAGTGTTATTTTATGATTTTCTAAAGATATTTCTTTACTAATTTGGTTTTGAAATAATCCGAAGTTAGCTTTTATTTGCCGAAATATAAAATATAAGTTTCTCTAAACTGCATTTCTCCATTTATCGAAAGACTAGCGGACGCGCGCAGCTTCACTTGCGTATTTAAGGGTGAATTCTAATAACCCATGAAACATGTATTCAATGAAATATTTTTAAGAGTCTAAATTTCAAATTTTATAAAAATCGGTGGCGATATAGAGATTTTTCCATACAAACTTTCAACCCCTTATTTGCACCCTTAGGGGGTAAATTCTAGAAAACCATGAAACATATGTTCAATTAAATATTTTTAAGAGTCTAAATATCAAATTTTATAAAAATCGGTGGCGATTTAAGAATTTTCCCATACAAACTTTCAACCCCTTATTTGCACCCCTAGGGGGTGAATTCTATAAAACCATGAAACATGTGTTTAATTATATACGTTTAAGAGTCTGAATTTCAAATTTTATAAAAATTGGTGACGATTTAAAAAAAACCTATACAAACTTTCAACCCCTTATTTGCACCCTTAAGGGGAGAATTCTAGAAAACGATGAAATACGTGTTCAATTAAATACTATTAAAAATCTAAACTTCAAGTTTTATAAAAATCGGTGTCGATTTAATTTTTTTTCCATACAAACTTTGAACCCCTATTTCACCCCTTTAGGGTTAAAATTTTTCAAAATCCCTTCTTAGTGGATGTCCAGATTACGAAAGTAAACTTTTGTCCAAATTTAATGTTTCTACGCACAGCGGTTACGGCTGTGCGTGCGTCTTACCTCAGTCAGTGAGGACAAGTCCTTTTATATATATAGATATCGATAATAATTGTTTTAATCTATTGTATGTATTATATATTTTTTATTATTTTCATTTTTGACCATTACAAATCTTATGACAAAATTACCATCTAATTACTATATAAGAGCTTTTAATATAACACAGATATTTTTTTATTTTAAATCAGCAATAAATACACCAAAATTATTTTCTTTCTTTACTTGCTACTTCTTTAAGGTGTCGAATACTGGTGGCTTTATCAAATACTATAGGTAAATACTTCTATTTTCCGTCATACAACATATAATAAACAAAGGAGAAAAATTATAGCAACTTTTCATCCCATTTTGCTTCTTCTATTTCAATGAATTTCACCAACAAAATTTTCCTTGCCATTTGTTTCCATCGTGCAAGATCTTTTCGTATGAAGCGAGTTCCCTGTTAATATATGAGCCCGGAATGCCGTGGTTATATATTACGCCGACCTCTGCCGGACCGGACATAACAATCCTCGATTTGCTGTAATATCGTTCTTGCGTCCCTCTCGGAGGGTACAGAGAGTACGTAGGAGAGAGAGAGAGACGAGAGGCCAGCGAAAAACGCGGGGTGGCGTACGTGCCGCGTATAATAAGCATTTCATGCAAGGGGTGCGGGCGCGGGCGCGGGTGTTACGTAGGTACCATTTTCCGTAAGTCGTACCTAACCGGACCGTACATTATGGGCAAGGGTCAGCACCTTGTGTGCCTTCTCTGTCGCACTCCTGGCTGTGTCCAAGAATCATTTTGCTTGATATATTGTGGAGGTTGTATGGGTCTAATGTTATGTCATGAGAAATATTTCACGTTTATCAGTTGAGAATCTTACTATTGCGGCTGAAACAGTACCTAAGAAATGTCTACTTGAAAATTGAAATGTTGCTTAATGAAGAATTCATTTTACATTGTGTGTTATTAATACCTTAAATAAGAGTTAGGCCGTCGTGGGGCACAAGTGTGCAATTGTAAGCAGGTTAGGAGTTCGATTACCCCTTGAGGAATTGAAATATTTAATAAAATATTAAATATTTCCTCGCTGTGATAACGAGGCAAAGCATGGCTTTCAGCTCTTACAAAAATTCAGCAGAAAGTGGGTAAAGTTCCCTTTAAGATACTTCGGTTTAATGGGAACGGTATGTCTTAACAATAGGTTCCCAGGTTCCCTCTGCGTGAATCTAATAAAAGAGTGTATTATGAAATGTTACTAACGTATCATGTATCTTAGGGAAGTGTGTGTTTATATATATATTACTTAAGTAAAAATAAATTGATAGCGGTCGCAAAATTAATCTTTTATCTATACAATTTATGTACGAAGAGATCGTAAAACGGAACAATAAAAACCCAAAACAGCGATAAATTTCGAGCAATAGATGAAAAGGTTCAAGTGTGTCTTATCAATTCTTTCCACGCATAAATGCTAAATCGTATAATAAACTTATATCAACTAACCTGGCAAAACAAACTCGAGAGTATTTACATCCTTATCAAATACGATTACGTTATAAGTAAACATTTTCTGAAGACACAGTATTTACAAGCAATCAACACTTAGTGGACAATTGTACGAGGGTCGCCGGCAGGTAAGACAAACAGAAGACAAGACCGCGCCTCCTCAGGGAGGGTCATCTTAAACGACAAGGAAATGCGGTAGTCAGGATACCACGAGGTGTCCTTTATGCATTAATAATATCAACTAATTGAAACTGAACTACGACGATGACCATTCTAAGTAATTTTATATTCAAAGTGTTACTTGATAGCAGATTAATACAGATTTAAATAAATTGTAGGGCGTCTAATTTGTAGAAGTTCAGGAATAAGTCGGTTTAGTCCAAGCACGAGAGCTGTTATTACGGGAATAGAACGTTTAATAATTTGCGAGCGTGGTCCAAGGTACTCACAGCACCGATTCATTATCGTTACAGTGTCGGCCGACGGAGATATAGTGTGTACCTTCCTTATTGACCCCACATTAAAAATTACATACAAATAGATAGAGGAAAGGTTCATTTCCAGGGGGAAGAAAATTCCTTTGTTCTACTTTGGGACCGAGACAAATAAAAAATTTATGGAATAGTCAATCAACGGAGTCCTAGTATAAAGGTTCATAATGTAGACACTGATTATATGTAGAGGTGGTTTGGGAGCGTTTAATATCGCCTTTGATTCGTTAGGTTAATTTTGCAGGGGCTCGAGGCGGGTGAACATCGCAGCGGTCGCCGGAGGGTCGAATAAATATGTCCCAAAGAGTTAAGTGGGAGAGAAGTGCGAAGCGGAGACCGCGTCCGACGTTTGCTCTTCTACTCGTGTTGTTGTACCACTTATTACACAAAGTTCTGTTAAAGTTTTCTCCGACTCGAGTGTGAGTTTAATTTACTTGATAGTGTAAATAAAGCGAGTGGACTGGGAAGTTTCGCGACGACTCCCTGGGCCCCGGCGTCTGTGACACTCGCTGCGGTCGAGTGATAATAACGTATCACCGCCCGGGACTTCCTTATTAATCGAGAACGACAAATTTTAACGACAAGAATTAATGAATCTCGTTACATGGGTTAATCCCCCGGTCGTAAAGCGTGTGCCTGGAGGTAGTTAAGGTGCGCGGGGTGGGCCCCGCTTCGGGCTTACGTGCTAGTGTGTTATGTTGTTTTCACACCTGTAGTACGTATGATTAAAATTCTTACAAGGACTAATTGTGTTAGATAATTATCAATTATTTCAATATAATAAAAACTTAGTAATATGTTTATCTATTTATTATATGATAATATGTAGAAATAGCGTTTTGGTGGTCTCCATTCAACGTGAGATATATATGGGTAAAAATATTATATGCTTAAAAATTAATATAATTCTGTAATATGAATATTTAAGCTCAGACGAATTAAGCGAATATTATAACGAAAGAGAATACATTTTCAATTCTTACTTTGTAACTATTACTTAACCAGCACAAGCAAAAGAAATAAATATTTCTCCTCGTACCTCAAAAACATCGACACAAATTAATTGCTTACATAAGGAAAACAAGCGCGCAAAATTAAACATTTCAATTACGCTCAAATGAAACGTAGATATTGAATTCTATCAGCGAGTGGTAATGCGTGTGTATTCATCAGGTGAAGAGGCGCGCGGCACATTAGGGCGACGGCCTCAAAGCCAGAAGACTGATTATGTCTATCCGCAATTTCTCTCCGGCCCTATTCTCGCGAGCTAAAACTAGCGAGTTTTCCACCGCACTATTAAGCGGTCGCTTTTACATTTGTCCTTATAATGGAATCGTGCTACTAATTAATTTCAAGCGAAACCCATTTATATAGAAATGTGTGTCTATTAACTGATGATGAGAATCAAGCAGGATTCCAGAGCTAAATTGCTTAGATAATTATATTCTTTTGTTTTCCGGTGTATGTTTAGAGAATATAGAAAATTACACATACTCCGGTTACAATCCCCTCACCCCATTAAGTCGAGGCGAGCTCATTCTCAGTAAGACTAATCAAATAACAGTCTCCCCATACGCTCGCCCCCTGCTCCCTCGCGGCTAGTGGTCATCTCTCTTATCGATTGTGGTGGAATTCGTGAAGAGAATGCGATATTTCCCAGCGTTCGCTACGTCCGTCGAGATAGATATACGTGAAGAAAATTATATTGGAACTTATATTTGTATTATGTATTGTTTTATAAAAGCGTTGTATTTGTTCAATAATAAAAGTTTACAACTTTTGTATGTTCTATTAATAAAAAAACCCGATATAATTTTACAAAAATAAAGATCTGACTGTAAGAACGATCATTGTGAATTAGATTCACTTTCAGGGAAATGAATTATTTTCATTTCCTCGCTCTGCCAACAAAACAAAGATGCAGTGTTAAGGTCTGGCGCTCCACGCGCAATGTCTCGGAAATTGGGTGGAAAGTGTCTTAACAGGTTATTACTTAGGCTGCTGTAAGACATTATACTCCTCATATTATGTGAGATACAGCGTTCAGCTAAAAAAAAGAAAAATATTTGAGAACAATATATAAGTAATTTAATTTCTTTTCGTTTTGTACGTGGATAAAATAAAATATAAAGTAATATAATATTTACTACTTTTTTTTAGAAGCCCAACGGTTGTAGCTTTCAGATATTTCCATTTCCTCACTCTCATAAAAAAGCAAAGCGTAGCTTGAGTTGCGACCCTCTTTTATGTTTCGTTAAGTTCATACTGCACACCGCAGGACAAACAGAGGGAACATAGTGTTAAGACACTCCACCGTCACTTTCCGCCGAATTCTTGAGGCGTTGCCACTCAATAGGCAGTGCTCATGCTGCGGCGGAACTTAAAGGCACGCTTTACCTCGACACCGGAGCGAAGTAACGAAAATAATAAATATTTCATTTCCTCCAGTGGTCATAGAACCTGTCGCGCTTACAGTTGCCTGTCCCTCTAGTAACAGTACTTTGTTAATAAAATATTATATGTTTGTATAATATTATAACCTTTATTAATTTAAAAAGAAAATACGTTTGTACCTACCCAATAGCCAATCAAGAATACAAAAAAATATACAACAAGTAGTATTTCAGAAGGTCTTTTTCGTTTTAGGCAACATTAGACATTCGTGTACAGAAATGTCATTTCCCAGTTTACGGATATGGGTAAATCCATAGAGCGTGCTAGGCAGTGCGGCGAGTGGCGACGGTGGACGCTGCAACCGCTCGTTCCGCCATGTAATTCTAATGAGTATTAGTGTCGTCCGTCTCCCTAGCTGGCTGCCTGCTGCTGCTGCTACTGCTACTTCATTCTATTCACATACCTTTAAGTTTCAAATACTAAATTGCTATATAGGAATGGTGTTGTGTAAGGTAATAATAGTCTAATTTTAATAAAACTTTTTTTTTGGCAAACTGGTCGTATGTGTAATAGTTTTATTAGTGCTAAAATTATATATTTTCTCTAACTTTACCGTGACATATAAAGCAAGATAGGCATAGACTCCATTTTTCACTTATGGGCTTCAATTTTACATTTTTTGTGAAAGCTACGAGTCGTTGGCTGTTTTATCTTACTGATCTTGAGAAATAAAAGTGATTTTAAATAAATTCCTTCGACTGGGTTTGAACCCATAAACATCGTGTGTTTATAAAGTCACTGTTTCTCTGTATGCAAAGAAACAGTGATTATTTGAAACATTGTTTAACGATATTTATGTACTTATTTGTTATTTTCATTTATGTTTCCAATGATAGAACCGTATGAGTTACCACAAAGCTCACGTGAAATTCAGCAATCGTCAGAAGGCACGCAAAGCGTCTGTCTGACTGTACGCACACTGCTTCACTGGACTGTGAAAATGATTTTGATTTGACCCTTTGGAGGGTGCCTCTACCGCAAAATTACATTTCCATCTGTATATTTGTTCATGTGTACTATAGTATCCATGGAATACTAATTACGATTAAGCTTATTCATTAAATAATTAATTATTATTATTTTCATGTGGAAAATTAACATGCAAATTGATCGTATATAACGCTATAAACCAGAGTCAGACGGTTAAGGCAAGTCCATCAATAACTTTAATAGCTAAGTTACGTAATATTAAATATATAAATATGTTAAAAGTATGTTATATGTAAACAATAATGGCGCTCATTAATATTTTTACCATAAAAAAGATTAATATTCTTTATACGGTGCTTTATTTGGGCTCTTCGTTTGCAAATGTGTTGGAGGCGATAATTTTATTCTGAGAGTATATCTCCTTACTGCTGATATATTCAACGGAATATTCCCATATGTGCGTAATTCTGCGGAATGGCAAAAAAGGTCTGTTTGAGGGGTGAAATATGTAAATTTATTGTCTTGGGCGGCTCCGCGTGACGCGGAGGGTGGAGGGCGGCGGAGAGCGGCGGCGCCCCCGTCATACGCCGACACGTAGGATAAAGGAAATGTTAATGCGCGCCAATTTATGTGCTTTTCTATGATTTCGCTGAATCGGGCTCGCTGTTCTCCCCTTTATGCCAAAGCGGAGAGAGCATTTTGTTTATAAAGTGAAGTGCTTTCAATACACGTTGGAGTCATTTTGGTAAACACCAATAAAATAAGCGTCAATCTTGAAAAGTTAACTATATATACATAATATTAATATAATAAGTAATTATTGTTAAACTTAGTTCGTTTATGTTTTTAAATTATATCTAACATTTAAAAATTCCTCAATTTCTCGAGTCGTAATCGAATCCACCAAACCCAACTTGTCCCGCGTACAGTCGCAAGTTTCTGCCGCTGCGCCATAACTGACCTCATTTATACTTGAAATGCTTAATTAATAATATTTTTATGCATATTTATTGTAACTAATAAGATAGTTATAAATCTGTACCCCTTACTATCAGACAACAATGGCCACCGATACCGAAAAGTCCCCCTACTTTATGCTTTGACAAATTCACTGAGGCTAAATGTGACATAATACCAGCATAATTCAATGTTTTGCTCACCATATTGTATTTTATTTATGAGTTATGCACTGTTGAGTATTTTGGCACCCTTTATTCGGTGGTAGTAAACATCCCTTCTTCATGTCTGTATGTTGATATCGCGAGGGTTTTGTATCAGTGTATTGTTTTTGTCTATGTTCTAAGATAGAATATTTGACTTTAATTTCACCTTGATACCTCCACGCTGTCTGGAGATAAATGGTATTGACATACGGACACACGGACTATAAAGTGATCCTATAAGGTTCCTTTTTTCATTTTGAAGTACGGAACCCTAAAAATATGATAAAATTAAGATTTTTTTCTTGATTCTATGTATAAAATATGATAATGATAATATAGAAAACTAAGTTAGTTTCTTAAGTAACCCTTGAAAAGTTAAATAAAAATAAAGTTTACAAAATATTTTTATTTTTTAAATTAATTTATATATTTAAAGATTATAGCATAATTTTATGTACTTTATAATCATGGTACAAAATAACCGCAGCAGATGATTGAAGCAACCAAAAAATCTGTCACCAATAATGTCTAATGTTTTAAATACCATGGAGCGTGATAGCAGCGCGTGCGCTCCGCGGGGGTCCCCGGATTTATCAACACGTCATGGGGTGTATAATTTAACAAGTAATTGTATTATTTATTAGTTAACACCAATAGAGACGGTAGGAACTGGCAAAAAATATTTACCTATAGTAGATAGATTTTATAATTTTGCTGCTAAAAAAGTCATTAAAATAAAAAAAAATACCTGTTAGATACAATTTTGTTGGATTCTAAAAAAACATTGAGGTTTTGTTGAGTTGTGGCGCAGGAGCACATTACAAAGGTGTGACTGTTACGCGATGGTTGTGGGTTCGATCCCCACTCGGAGGAATTAATTATTATTTATTAACCCGAAGTTGAGTCCACTACACAAAAATTCGGCGGAAAGTGGGTAACAGAGTATCTTAGCACTAAGGTCCCTCTGGCTTTCCTGCTATGTGCGATATATATTATGTTCTAATTAATCCAATAAGTACTCTCATATTTTTAGTACATAGATCCTCCTTCTTTTATATACGCTTATATATATACCCGAGATAATTTTATTTACATACATCAATAAAATCATTGGATCGGGTAACAATACTTGCCGAATACTTTATTTGTATTTGTTTTTCCTAATGGTCACAGACTATAATTATAACCCCGATATTATTGTAAATATTAAAATGTTTTCATTCCATAAATACGTAATTAAGAAACTTAGTATATAAGCGTGGCGGCCTCATTTATTATTCTTTATAAGGAAACAAAGGCCCGGGTTAGCCGTAATAAGGCCCCGCCACCTCGCTGGCTTATCTTTATTGCCTCCAACCCACGTAGAATAATAAATCGTTTTCATCAAAAACAAATACTCGACAGTTTTTGCCGAGTCGAGCGAGCGGGCGGGAGGGTGGCAATTTTCCACCCCCATAATACAATATTTTCCGACATTTTCCACGGGAATACAGTTTCGAATCGCTCGCTCACAACCGGTAGGTTCCTTTAATGTGTATTTTTCGTCCAATCAGAGAGCGGAGAGACTCTCGATATTACCTCAACTGTCACACATAAAGTGGAAAATATGGTCGGCAGATGTGGGGGGTGGTCGGGGGCGAGGGCCGAGGGCGCGGGACGGGCGCTGCTTGCCAGTCGGCGAGCGTACGCGACGCTCCGGCGCGCCGGAAGAAACGCTTCGAACAGGTTTATAGCTTTTCTTTCAGCTCCACTCAGGTACGGGTCGTATCATAACAAGGAATAGCGGCGCGTGATGTGAACCCGTGATAAAATAAATGTCGAGATAGGCTTATGTATTGTACTGTTTATCTTAATAATGGCTGCCGGGAGAAAAGTTTCGATTAAACTTGAGCTTTTTTATCAGACATTTTTATACTAGAATAAAAAATAATTTGCTATAAAGTAGATGGGCGATTTTACAGAAGATTGGGGTCAAAATTGTAAAATGTCATTATAGCATAAATGTTTTTGAGATGTAGGTACGTATTGTACGTATCTACATAGATAAATCTTTAAAATTATATCTTTTTTAAATTTACACATAAATGTTAATATTTTGGTTCTTAGTCTACGAAAAATTATACGATATACCTATATAAGGATTGCGAAATAATGTTAACATCTAGCAGCTCCCGACGAACGGTATGCGCAGAAGCGGGTGCTACGCGCGGGGGATACCCGCGAATACAAATCGCGATTCATTTCTCATCGTAACTTTTTGTCGGTTCTTATCTGTTAGACTTCACTTTTCATCATCAGAGGGGATTTATGTAATGCCTAGTCATTTCTCGGCGTCGAGGCGCGGCTTATCGGCGGAGAGCGAGTTCTCTTGATTGATGAGCGCGCAAAAATAAATGTTCAGTTAAATTATTCGATAAGTTGGGAACGGAAGTTAAACGGGACTTATCTTTGTTCCCTGCCCCTGAAGATTTCATGCTTGTAACTGTCATGCTACTGCTGATTGATAGATTTCAGTAAGTATCGTCGTTATATTGGGTACTTTAAAGGGATCAAACCTTTTTCAATTTTCTCTTATATACATAATGTATGTTCCTAAAAATATTAGTTATTATTTGACAAATTATTCATTGTATGACTAGATGATAAAGCGTTCTTATATTATTGCTTATAATAGTTAATTAAATGAAATAGGTATATAATGCTTCACATTTTATCCTATGGAAAGGTATATAGCAGCAGGCAGAAGGAACATAATATTTGGCACTCTGTCCAGTAAGGGATAGGCTTCTGCCCAATAGTAGTGGAGAAACTCAATTCCTATATCTTGGGTACCAAAGTGAGGAAATGAAAGAAATTCTTCTCCCAAATTATTCTCACCTTACGTCGCGTTTACAGCCGGGCTCATTGCGCCGCGACGGCCTCTATATGTACGAATACATGGATTGTATTTAAGTACAAATTTTGACAATTTCACAATTGCTACTTTGATTATCTATGTATTAGATCACTTGAGATTTAGAAGCTAAAGCAATATAAAATTAGGCACGGAAGCTAATGCCATAATTGTAGGCAATCAGCGCCCCCTCCCGATGATTTATAGCCGTCGTGCGCTCGCCGCTTACATTTACATCTTTAAGCGTTGCTACTATTGCTATTTGTTTGAAGTTGTGGATTTATGATGTAGCCATATTACATTTATATTCGACTTCAATTAAATTGCAGTTGGTACTCGGTCTATAATACATTAAAATAATTTTTATATTCGATGCACAAATGGTGGGTAGTTTGTCCAACTTTAACGAATATATAGTTAAAATGGTGTTTACGAATCTTAAATGACTTGCGGGACCGACCCCGGTTCACTTAAAAAGACCAATGTGGCTAATCTCCAGCGACACATGAACAAAGTTAAATTGTAGCGGCGCGGCACCGGCCGGCTCCGACAAAACCGATTACAGTCTTAGCGCGCGGCGTTCACCTCCGATTCCCGTAACACCCCCCCCACACTCGTTTCCAATCAATCCACCGCACATATTCATATGTAGATGTCGAGTGCATGTTTTTATTGCGGACTGCATTGAATGACGGCCGCAAACATTGCGACATCCCTCCCTCGCTCGCGTCGGGAAATCCTTTTATTTTTAATTTCGATTTTGATTTTTTCCGAGCGCGCCGTGTCGTCCTAGTTTTATTTCGTTTCATTTCATAGCGCAGGGCGGGAGTGGTGGGTGCGCGACAGATCGGAATTTCAGATATGTACAATTTAAAATCGTGTAAGTACGGTCAGCGTGCGGCGCGGAGGGCGGGCGGCGGGGGGCGCTCGCTCGCTAGACTGACGCCTGTCGGTTTGTTTCCTTTGCTTTTTTACGAATGCTATTTTCATTTGATTGCATTTGAATTTCCGCCGCCAATATCCGCTAACTAAACACGATTAATGCGGACTGGAGATGGACAGGCGGGCGGGCGGTCGGCGGCGCTGCGCGGTGGGGCCGTGACGCTGCTCGAGCCGTTTTGTCGTTTTGTATTAGATGCTGGCTAATTTATTGCAAATTGTGCCGTTAGGATTCTTTATGCAATATTGAGGATGCCTTTGCTATCTTTAGTACGTATTTAATTTATGGTACTACTATTTATTACGAGATAAATTTGTATTATAGGTTGATAAGAAATATTTTTTATAAATTCCTATTACAAGGTTATTTTCAAATATTGTCGATCCAATGAGTCAATAGGAGAAAAAATGTTTTGATAAAAATTACTTAATTTTTGATGATATTATCGGATTGTCTCGGCATTTACACAACAAACAGCACTGTAATGCGACGACAAGGCGGCGCGAGATCGATCACGGCGGTCCGTTATTGGCAAACTTCTCCGCGACACGGGCTTTGATTAAAAGTATGCAAATTTTATTACATCCTACGGGGTGCCGGCCTGGGGAGCCACGTACACCCGATTGGGGTCAATTGAACTCGTATCTGTAATGTAATTAATATCAATCTTCGCTTGTATCTTACGCTCGTTTAACACTACTTAAGATAATCATTTTAAAGATTAGTAAATTAATTATATATGTTTTATTAGTACAAGAAAAACAACAAAATACTCTCTAGGTAACTATATAAATTCTTAATTTTATAAAGTTTCTAGTGATAAAGAAATGATTTAGCAATTCCTAACTATGACATTTGGATTTGAATGTTAAATTTCAATTTCAAATAAACTTTTGAGCCAAGAAATTATTCACTTCATAAATACCCACACGCCCTCGAATGGTCGTTATTTCGTTATATTAACGTAACGTCCGTGTCATTATATGTTTTTTCCTCCCCTGGCCAACTAAAGCGATCTTTTGATTAAATTAAAGGGATCAACATGGAATTTTTAAACTGATTGATAGGTTGACGCAGCATTTTAAGACACAGCGGAGGAATATTTATTAGCTACAAATGATTGAGCGTAAACCCTGCCAGTATAATTTATACAAATGGTAAATATTGGACTTCGATCCCCAGAATTAATGATAGCCATTATCGATGTAGGTAATTTTTTATATGCTTAGATAATTCTCATGCTCTAATATTAAGATTTCGAAAGCAATAGCTTATATTTATGGCAATGAATATTATCTTCTATTGAATATATTATAACAACGAAATATAACTGGTATCGGTTAATTACTTTTAAATGGTTATGGAATGAGTGACATATTGATAAAACGTTTTCGATTTCCAAAGAGTCCGACGTGAAAACATGAATACATTATAGGTAGGTGGATATTTTGAAACGGGAGCAAACACAACATTTATAACATATAGTAAGTGGTTTTTTGAATTAAAATTATATGAATAATGTTAATTGTGTTTGATAGCAAAACCTCATTATTTTATTCTGAATGTAGATTTTAAACACTGATAAAAAAAATATGAATGACATACTGTTAAATTATAATATTAACATAAGATATCTGCTTTGGTGGGTGAAAACATTATCTTTTTTAACGGGATTATAACTATATTAAGTCTAATTCCATCAAATTATACTCTACTTAAAATACATTTTAAGAATTGAGTTTTAACTATTTAAATATAGATATGTTTTTATTTATTGTGATATTTTTCCATTTAGACTTAATTAAATAGATTGAATTAAATCTATTTTAATTAAATAGAAATTAAAATAGATTTAATTAAATTAATCACATTTATGAAGTGTATTAAAGGCCTATAGCGCCTATGAGAAATTAATTGCAAATGCAATCTCTATAGTATTATGTAAATTTTTTGTATGAAAAATTTAGAAAAAAATAGCTTTTTTAGTACCTCCTTAAAGATTTTTACTGTTAAGACATATTTTTGATTCGTGAATAAGTTTCTGTGAAATAAACATTTGTACTGTTAATATGCATACAGTGTTGAAAACCAGTATAGTGTTCGTCCTAATAGT
The DNA here is from genome assembly GCF_056956725.1 of Heliconius melpomene rosina. NCBI lineage: Eukaryota > Metazoa > Arthropoda > Insecta > Lepidoptera > Nymphalidae > Heliconius > Heliconius melpomene. The sequence goes on along the minus strand of NC_140389.1, from coordinate 11,252,604 downwards.
GTTGAAAGTCTTTATATTTTTATATTTTTTACAGATTATAGGTAAAAATAAGGAACTGAATAAAATAGTTAACAAAACTTCACCTCCATTACTTAGAGGTACTGGAATAAAATAATAATCTGCTAAAATAGTAAAAGAGTTTCACTATTGCAGAGTAGAATATGAGTAGCTTAAGATTACCGATTGTGATCTTAAGTAATAACTGCATCTTCCATCTATTAGTAAATAACAATTTAAAGGACCTCTTAGACCCAGGGAAGAAGGAACCTAGGTTCCTTTTGCCCAGCCTTCTAATTGTGAGATACAGAAAGAAGATAAAAAAAAGAGAAGAAAAGAAATTACATTAAGAGTTTATAAAATAGAAAAAAGTTGTTTTTATGAATAAAAAACAAAGAAAGAATATAAACAGAAATTTATTTATGGCTAAATATGCGTATAAATAGACACATTTAGCAACAAACATGTGTACGTACAAAAATGCTATTCATGATAAGTGCACCAGGGTTAACTACCAAACATTTGATCTCAGGTCGCGACCCTGCGACACCCCAGCTGTGATGAAATGCACCCCAACACATAATTGCAATTTTTCGCCACGCATTCTAGTATCGACAGATTAATGCAAGTGACAGTCTCACTATAATGAGTTCATATGATCTTTGAAAATTCTGAAATTATATTTCTGACAGCTGTCCTAATCTGGTATATTAAAATTAAAATAAATTTTTTAGTACTTAATTCTTAAATAGATGAACTAGATCAATATTATTGCATTTAATTATTCGATGATTATCTAGTAAGAAATAAATAATTTACATAAGTAACATTTATTTATTGACAATATTATTAAATAATAATACAAATAAGTCCAAACTATTACCATTTGCTAATACAAAATATATAGCAAAAGGAAAACTCAATATTTACATAATATTAATTAAACTTTATCTAATAAAAGTAATATTAGACTATACGAATATAAATCTAATGTATTATTTACGAGCAGTCTCGTAGCTGTCATGAAAGACTGTCTTACTAGAGTTAACTGAAGCTCGCGTCGTCGTCGAACTACGGGAGGAATTTGTCGACTTAAACCAATTTCACTTTAACTCGCCTAACAACTTATAATAGAGTAACTTTGTAGATTAATCTATTTTTGGGCGAACACCTCAAATAAGCAAATCCGTATAAGTTTTCGCAGTTTGAGAATTTGGGTGTACCTATGTCGTTAGTTGGGAAAACAGATTGTAGGATATTATTTGATATAGTCGTAATATATGTTTGTAATAATTATGTTTTATGTGTAGGTAATTAAGTATTGTCAAAATGTTATATATTCTATTATTATTTTTTGTTTAAGAAAATTATCTCCATGTTTATAAATCTATTTTCTTTGGGTGCTTCTTCATCATGAATCATCAATCATGATGGCTCCCAAATTCTACTCTAAATATCCAATGCTAGATGGAATAGTTGTTCCACGGTTTTGATACCGGTCTATTCCCAAATGTTGCTCCTTTCCATGCCTATCAACTTTTTTCTTCGTCTAGCACGCCCTTTGCCATTCATTGTACCCACCATATTATACTTAATCATAGTTTGTAAAAAACAAAACAATAATAATTATAGATATTAATTTCATTTATTAGACTCATTCGTACGTGAGATGACTTCTAACAAGCATTAAATTGCTTTACATTCAGTTCTTAAGACATCTCAAACCCTCCACTTACTATAACATTCTATTTTCTCTGTAAGAAAAGTTTAATTACTTAAAAAAGCGCACCGTTATATTCTAATTATTGTACCGGCAATAAAAATACGTAAACGAGTGTATTATAACAATTAGACAGACCTCCTTGATCGTTAAAAGGGAAATTTAAATGGAATTTTTATGTCCAACAATTAAGGATAACGTCGACGTACTAGACATTTTTGTAATTACAAAAATAAGATTCTTGAAATGTAGCGTGAAAAAGAATTAGGCGAAGTTGGCGGAAAATACCTTGAATACTACAACTGACAAGTGGAATAAGAACACAGCGTTGATAAATGTTTATTTATTAATGAGAAGCTATTTTCCGCAATAACACTGGGTACACTGCTATGATGAGGAGAGAGGTCTTATATCAATTATTTTCTATTTCTGAAAAATATAATTAAGTTAGTAATTAGTTTTCAAGTTTTTTTCTTATTAATATTTTAAATAGAACGCACCTATAGCTCCTCCGGTGCTGCACGGGGTCGTGGGCGGCGGTGATCATCATCAGGTGACCCGAACGCTCGTTTGCCTTGTCCTTTTTCCATAAAAAATAAATAAATAAATAAATTGTTACTATTTATTACATCATTTTTTAGGAATTAGAATTATAAAATAAATATACAGAAGTGTACCTAATAGAAACATTTAAATAGCCCTAATTTGGATATTACAAATAATTAAATAAAGAGATGTCGCAAAATATTGCGTTATTTAGAGTAAATCAGGTGTGACATATTCAGATATGTTAAGAAGGATGTGTTTTATACGAGGATGGAGAAAGGTGAAGAAGCCCGAGGGAGTTCCGGATTTATAGCCGCCAGTTGACTAGAAGAGGCAGCGCTGGCGTCGCTCCTCGCGCCCTGTCCTCCACTGATTTATACCGCGCAATCTAGCAAAACTTACTTCACATTTAAATTTTCAAACTGTCTAAGCTCTTAACGTCGACCATATTATCTCATTCGATCGCCTATAAATTTTATGAGCTGACTCGCCTTTGTCGCTTAAGCTTTGACTTGGATTAATAGTCCAATGGGATGCATATACAATCGCTTCCTCTTTTTTTGAAATGACAACGCAACCTTTAATAGATATTGAACATTAAATATACATACATATATTGGAAATTCTCCATTTAAAAAAACATTTCAAATGATCAATTTCAATTATTGTATTTAATCGATTTTGTATCTAAACCTATTTCATTCGGAACATTTACTCATTACAATGGCTCTTCCCGCCGTAACGTTTCTTGCGAGCAAAAAGTTTATAATCGTTGTATTGAAATTAAATCAATTACGAATATATTTAATACAGTTCGATCAAATTGGACTGACTTTTTGTAATCACTTTTTATACAAGCGGTAAAGTAACTATGTAACTAAAATGTATTGTGAGAGTTTTTTGTTTTAATATCATTTATGTATATATATAAAATTTATATGTGAATGGGATATAAAGAACTATTTTTTACTTATCCTTTGTATTATTTTTATGTATCTACAAGCCTACAACTAACTTTCCAACTAGACGTACTTTTTATATAAGTAGAGTTTGGACCTAACTTGAAATGATCATAAAGAAACATCGTGACTCTTGTAAATTAGAACTCATATATTTCTTAATTTTTCTTTGACTACTATACTTTTATATTAAATTAAAGATACGGATACAAATTAAGATACGAATACGAATTAAGTAGAAGAATTTTCCATTATTAGTTATACATACAACAAAATTTACTTGAATTGTTTATGTGATAGTTTTGCTAGTGATTATTTATTAAATCTCACTAATATAATCCATAAAAATAGCTTACAATCAGAAAATAATTAAAAATGTCATAGCAAAACATCTTACAGCTTAAGACATATTAAACACAAAATGCCTTATTGCTTTTGATAGCGTAATTTTCAACATTTTCGTGTCTTAATAACTTAACTTATTTATTTCCTATAAAACTAAATTACACCTCTTATAATTCCATGTTTACAATATTATCTATCATCCAATCCACAAAGCGTTATATATTTACCAAATCTACATCCTGGTGCCTCTCACTAACGGTCCCCGCTGGGATTTACGAAATGAACAGATCCTCGACGCCTGTTATGAATATGTAATCTAAATTTGGAATTCTCATAGTGTGAGAGCGATGTTTGCGACTGTCTCAAGTAAACATTTACTTTGGTACCACGAAAGTTTGCCACGTTACGTTACACTCACTCGCTCAGCTTCCTGGGGTAACATTCCTGCGGGGTTGGCGATGACACCCGCTTTGATTAAATCTTAGCTACAATCTTGGTACAGGGTCCATCGGAGCCCGCTTCATAATTCAGTTTGAAACTTTTTAATTAGCTTTATATTTGTGTTTGTTGATAGAGACTTCTCTCCTCAGTTTATCATTGGGAGGCTTGAGGTTCGCAAGTTATATATTAATAATGTCTCAACTTTTAATGGTTTTATGGTATATTAAATTATGTAACGTGCTAAGGATGTTGCATAAGACCAAAAGTATCTCCTCTATAAATGGTACCTACTTGAGTGAGTGATGTTTAATTTATTTTAATGGATATTTAATATCTTTTGCATAGATAGCAAATCTATACTAAAGGATCATAAAATGCGAAAAAGGAGGTTATACTACTGCTTATAAGTGCAAAGATGAATTTATTGAAACAATTTTAGTTTTTTTTAGTTTTCGGGTCAATTTTTTATAATATTAATGTTAATTGTATCTAGAAACTCTGTCATTCTTAATATTCAGATTCATAGGTTGAAAAGTGTTGTATAACGCATTTTTAAAATATGTATCAAAAATCTATAACAGTTATACTAATATATTTAATAAATTTGTGTTAACTATAATTGCTAATGGAAAGTTAAAGGGCCAACTTTCGTAACATTCTTGTATAATTTAAGATATAAACATCTACAAGCTCCAATCAAAAAGTGTGTCGGAAAGATTTTAAAAAGTAACGTAACATGATGAGTTATGATATACCACTTCACTCTCTATGCACATTTTTAATTTAATATGATAATGTCCATAATATTTAAAGTGTTGCCGTATTTGTATTTTAGAGTTGGAAGCAAGAAAATCTTAATTAAATTATTTTTTTTAAACCTGCCTGCCATTGTATATAATCTACAAAAGAAGGTATTTAATTTTTATGAACATATCTATCTATCATTTATCATGTTTGTCCCTGGAGTTAGATTCCCGGACGCCCAAGGAAGCGTTGGTTTGATGTCGTTATGCAGGACATATGAGCCAATCTAACCATCGAGGACGTTACAGACCGTGCAAAGCGAAGTAGGTTAAGCAGGAAGGCAGACCCTGGCAGCATACGGCGAGATTAATGCCAGGGATTTATCTCCATAATTGCTCTCTAAAATTTAAATTATTTTTTAAATATCATATGATATTTTATATGTAACAAGTTCCTCTAACAAGACACTCGTGCGACAAACCGCACGTGGTTACCGTTGTTCGAACAGCAGACACATGACGTGAATTTGATCAGACCAAACTAAATTTTATCAGTTCACAAACATACCTGGCCGTTTGTTACGAGAAAATGTGATTTAAGACGCTCCACAAATATTGGTGTACCTCTTGTTAGTCCGCTAGGGAACCTAATTACGTAGGCCCGTTTACATATAACATATATACCTGCCTATTCAAGCAGAATAGTAATGAATCTATTTCTGAATACCAAAGCGTTCCAAAAGCCTAAATATTTAGTACAGTTTGATTATAACTTAATTAACAACTAAATGAAACTTGTTTAGATGGTTTATAACGTAATAAAGAAAATGAGTAACGTCGTTGAATACTAAATGGATAGATCAAACACTTTTTATTTATTGTCCTAGGCGGAAATTGTTCCTTCGTGTAATGATTTTAAATGGCCCTTAAAAATTTTAATTTTAATTACATGGGAATATGTTCCAGTTTTTTAAAGTTGATATTTATAAAAATAAAATAAATTAGCTTCACCTGTATCCCGTACACAGCAAGGTAGAAGAAGGGAATCTGTGAGACACATTCATCCCCCCAGTAAGTTCCCAGGTAAGTCCCGTTCCAGATTTTCCACCTAATTCTGGAGGAATTGCGTGTTAAGTGGAGAAACTCAACGCCGCGCTTTATCTCAACACCAACGAAGAAATATAATTTCCTCGAGTGGAAATCGAACCCACAACCTATCGTATACAGTCACATCATGAGCCCCTGCGCCAGGACTGGAATGGAACAGTTATAAATTTAGTTAGTAACTTGGTTAACTATATCATAATGTGAACGAGTATAGATGGGGTGCAAGGGTATCATTCACATATTTGCTTTGCCGTGTTTGCACAGTCGCAGTAACTTGTAGCCCTGTAGCTTCGTGTCGTCGACAGATGCGTCACATCGTTAATTAATTTTATGTTTAGATAGCAACATAATCAAGTCAATTTTAACCCCACATCATTCTGTTATATATATGGCTATATGTAGATAAATAGAAAATATCATATAATTTGGGTTACATGAAGAAGAAAAATAAAAACAGATAAAAATTATCATATGGCGGTTGGAACTTGGAAATCGCAATTTCTTTATAACGGAAAGAAAAAAATGTGTTCAATAATTTTAATTGTTTAAAAGTGTTATTAACGTCACTTCAACTTGAATCTAATTCTAAACTAATCCTGAAATTGGTACGGCACCTTCTTCATGCGAGTCCAACTCGCATTTGATCGGTTTTTATTTAGATATACTTACTTAGTATCAATAGCTTTATTTATTTATTTAATTGTGTAAGGTGTAGATTGATTGATTTCTCGGTATATGGCGTTTCGAGCGTGCCAGAGGTGTAACATACATGAAGAGACTATGTCACTAGACAGCTTCGAACGCGAAGTAGAATATACTTACTTGACATTGTACTATCAAAATTATATATGACTTTAAAAGTGAATTAAGCCTGGAATGTTCGATAATTATTGTTTGTAGCAGTAGTAGCTTGTAATCTAAGACAAGGTCAATCCAGAAAGCTTATAACATGATACAATCATTTCTATATTGATACGGCAGGTGAGTTACTTAAATTCAAGCAATTATTCTGTTATTGTTCTCGATTGTTCACATTAAAAACAAATATTTTAATTGTTTTCTGCTTCATATACTCTTTATTACAATTAATTTGAAAATACCTATAATAATTGGGGTAACTACACAAGACATAAAAGATCTTAAGTTCTGATAATTTTTAAATTGCATTAGCTAATTGTTATAATGGTATTACTTCTCATTGTAATATCTCTTGTATATGGTCGCTGTAGTAAAGACTGGTTAGGTTTGTATCTTGTAATCTAATATTTAGCAAAACAAGTAAACCGTGTGTAATTATTGGATGAAATTAATCGAAGTTCGGATTATGGGAGCCGAGGCTTAATCTGGAGAGTATCAGGGCGCGGAGTTGTTATCTGTTTAATGTCTGGTAAACAAAGGGATCAAGGGATAAGGAGCGTCCTTCCATGCTGGTCCTGGTCCTCCGGCGGGGATTACCGGCGTTCTGAGGAAGATTGCTGCTCACGTCCCATATAGCTGAGTATATGCTTAATATAATTAATATTGTGTGTGCGGACTTAATGAGGAAAAAAGTATTTGCTGTTTAGTTATGTTGGATATGTTTTTATTATTTATATAAATGTGTGCTTCCGGGAAAAAAATATTTTGAATTGTGTTTTACGACTAGATACTTATTTTTATATAAAAAAATGTGTTTTTATATATTACCTATATGTGAATTATTTATTATAATTCGATGTCACAATAGGATGTATCTATGTAATATGAACGTATTAAATTTAGTTATACTATTCTTGGCGTACTTTATATAATACCTAACTATCTCATACAATTTATCGCAGTTAGTATTAAGGTAGTAAAATTATATTAGATTCAAAGTTTGGTGGTCCACAGAATGGGTTCAGGATGGCTCAACAGGCTCAACCGCGTAATCGTCGTCTAACTGTTGTGGAACTCGTAATTGTCCACGGAGCGAGACAGCTGAATGCTCGACGCGTCTCAATCGGTGTCGACTTAAGACTCCATGCAAATTCAATTTGGTACCCAGGCAATGCTCCATGCTCCACGTAAGGCCTAACCGAACGTATTATTGCTGGATTTATCTTTATTGTAGCTGTAGAACACTCCAACTAAGTTCGACTGTCGAACTTGCGCCATTAGTGAAGACACCGGGTACAGGATTGTTTTGTTAGGGGTGGAGTTGTAAGTCTTATTGCTTTTAGAATAGCACGGCTAGATTACTTAATCTGGGTGTTTCAATGAAAATAAATATTTAATTTATATATAAGTAGATAATATTAATTAAGATTTCGTCAAATTTATCTCGTTTCCATTTACATAATAAAACAGTTAATTACAAAGAAGTCAAATATTTAAAGTAATAAGTATTTATTCAATTATGTGAGCAAAATAATTCTAGTGACGTTCTAAAGCATTGTTTTAGTATATTAATATTCGTAACGCACCAGCTTTCGCTCGGCTATGCGTGTTCATAAATTGATTCTTATAATAGGTCCACTGCTATGCATGTTTAAGTATCACCTTATCTTTTACGCATATAGTTTTCCAATAGCATCATACATAATTCACTTTAAATTGAATTCAAATATGGTGAGGAAAACGGTGCTTATGAATTTTATTACTGCATAGTACTTGACTGGTTTAACGTGTTGACGTTGTCAAAGGCGAATGAAGACACTGGAATGCTAGTGTAATTCGAATTTTATATTGAAATTTTAATAGTTATTGAAGACTCTTTAAATAGTTATTGGAAGATAAGTTAATAGGTTATGTAAATATGAGTAAATAAATAGGGGGAATTGAAACATTTTTAACATTCAAATCTTAAGCAATAGACCACGATCGTAATTTACAAGTAAAAAATGTGAGCTTTAATGAAATTAAATGTAATAATAAGATAGAAATATAAAGTGATGAACCTATGCATAATTTTTTTTAGTCGGTGCTATACGTGTAATTTTTTAGCTTTTGTTCGGTGTATTTAAGCGCAGATGAAAATATTAATGAATAATAAATAAAATATTCTCTCCATGAGAATCGAATCTACAAATTCGTTCACAATCACACGCTTGTGCCTCTGCGCCACGACGCGACGGCCTCACGGATGGACTTATTTGGAGAGAGAATATTATTTCATTGTTTTTCTGGTATAGATAAAACAAAGCAAAGCCGGGTCCGGTTACCCAGTTCACAACGCTTTCAAAGTGGATACAAAGCAAGGACCCAAGTGGCTCTATGCGAGAGATGGGTTAAGAAAAAAATATATAATATTATGTAAGTACCTACAATTTAGTTGAAAAAGAACCACTCTACTTTTTAATATCTCTATTGCTATTAAAAATAATATACGTATAAAAGGCAGGATGTTCGACATTGTCAACCCAGAATTCAATTTAGAATTAAATAACGCGACAAAAAAACGAACAAATGCGACGAGTGCTCGTCTGTTATGACATAATACGCGCAATGCCTACCTATAATACTGGACGCACACAAAAAGACATCGACTCTTTAGAAAAGCAGACGTCACAAGGTAATCCGGCGTAAAGTGTCCCAAATAACTACAAAAAGTGGCCGACAAAAGTGTTGTTGGATAAACGTAAAATGAAATTTAATAAACATCTAACAATGGGGTGGATTGTAGATAGTTTTGGGAAGATCCAGATAGTGAATGGGAGATAAGCTGGCAAAAGGTTTGGAAGCAGCGATGTTTGATGTCGCCTCTCGTCGCCGGAGCGTGAACGCTTTAAAGCAAAATTGCAAACGCTACTCTATATGGCATCTGGTAAATGTACACTTCATATAAATAATACTTTCCATTTGATAGATTAAAGTTATATTGTAACTGTTGTGAAAGACTATATCACTGTATGAGATCTATATGTGCAGCGATGTATTGTAGAGTGCTGGTATGTGATTATATTTTAGTATAGACTTACTAAGAACTATAGAAAATTAAATAAAATGATTGTTTATGCAAATAAATAATAATATATAAATGTCTATGGATATCTACATGTTATTTTAATATTAATAATTATGTTTTGTATAAATATTTTCTTGCTCTTCACTATATATTAATTAATTTATTAAGTCTTGTATTAAAATTCACAATTTTATTATACACCATTAAGTTACATTTTATTAGAAACCGTGCAATCATCTCTGAAGTGTATTAGAAGATAAGTATCAAACGTTTCTATTAAATTTCGCCCGAGCACAAATTCCCGAAGCGCCATATTGAAATGTTTATAATTAAATTACATAAAGACGAACGAAATTAATTTCACAGTGCGAAGTGGCGAGCGCCTCCGACAAAGCGGAAGCGCTCAAAGGTGGCGCTGCCGCTGCTTCAATCCAATTTCCCAGATGTTTTCAAAATTGCCGAGGACTTGAATAATCACATTATAATTTAACAGTATTACATTTTATGCGTTAAAGTGTTAATATTTCATTTCCAAGTTTAATTTAATTAATCCAAAAGTTCACAATCTTTGGCGCGCAGTGGTGTAAATCTCACTGATCTATCTTAAGACTTTAAAGTCTTGATTTATTGACTTTGAAGTTTTAAATTTAAGAGATGGTTAGATATTTAGAGTTATGTAATATAATAATAACAATAGCCGTTGCATTGTTTTTAAATATATAGGGAACCTAAAATTACATGAGCTTTAAGGAAAATATGTTGTCATAATTTAAATAAAAAATTATTGTGGCTATCTTGAGTTACTAGTATCGTATGAACCCACATAAACCCTGAATAGTGTTTGGTGGTTGCGAACAAAATTGAAATACACGTGTGTGTGAAACCGCGACAGAAGCCAAAATCATAAATAATAAAGCCTAAATGGGTGATTGTAAAATGTTTCACATAATTATGTACATATCAATTATATTTGTATTATTTATTTTTAAAAAATAATTTAAATTCAGGAAAATAGGGGCATATAGAAGAAAATTTTACACGTTTATTAAGTATATAATGACTATAAATTATATACTAAACATATTTATTAGGCTTCTAGTTTGTAAACATATGAGTACATACAGGTATCATAAGTGCCATCAATATATCTGTAGATATATTTTCACTTACCATATCCGGTATCTTGTGTGCGAAATACTCAAAAGGCGGCAGTCGGGGACGAAACAAATTGATGTACCCAAATAATTATTAATGCCTCACGAAATTTAATTGGAAAAGTTGAATTTGTACCGCGTTCACGGCGTAGGTGAGCGAGGCGGCGCCACTGCCACTGTTTACGAGATAATTAATCTCAAAGTATTTACGGCTTTAATCGGGACACTCCCGCCCGATGGGGGAGAAATAACTTTCGTATGTAATTTCATTGCCACGTTTCCCTCATTAATGTTTCCCTTGTGTCATAGGTGTCGATAATGCTGATTTTTAGTGGATTATAATAATTGTTTTTTATATCTAATTAACATTCATGTAAATAAATAATGTTATGATAAAAATAACAATAATAACAATTAGAATGCAATTTGTTATAAATTGTTGTATATGTACATAATTTAGTTACAATGCAACTATTCACTAATAGATGGCGCTGCATGTATGTGTTTTACACGATAATATGACATGTAGTTTCTATTTCCCCCACACACTATCAGCGCCATAAATAATAAATCGTAGTGCATTCTCAACAATATTATAATTTTCTTTAATTGAATTTTCACTTATATATGATCTAGACACTTGCGGCGCGCGACAGGTTATAGGTTCGCTTCCTCCTACCTTCCTTGATTCGAGGAATTGAAATATTTTATATTTTTATTTTTTGGCTCTAGTGTAGGGGCAAAGCGCGGCGTTGAATTCCGCCACTCAATATGCAATGCCTCCAGAACTAGTGGCATACCCTGCTACATGCGGGAGACAGCAGGAAGATGAAAAAAAAAAAATAACTTAAAAAATAGCTGAAGTAGCTATATAGTAAGTTTAGTTTATAGATTGTTATATTTGAGCATAGCGTAGCGCATGGGCCGTTTAAGCTAATTAACAATAGATCGAAACGACTGCAGCAACAATGAAACACGAAGAATAAATGTCAATTTCACAAACGACGAGGAGGGTTCGGTTTTAAATCGAATTCCGTTTAATAATAGTACCGCGTTAGAGTTGAACGCACTCTTGATAGTTTCATACTTTATTGTATTCTACACATTATACACATCTAATATTAAAATATTTTCTTGTTAAGTAACTTTATGTAAATTTTAATTAAAAACTTAATTTCAATTAATTAATTAATTTAATATCCTAAGTGTGTATATAATACAATAACAGATATTTTTTTTAGGTTCATATAAAGGGCTAACCCATATAGCAGATTGGCAGAGGGAAACTAGTATTAAGATACTTCCCCACCTTCCACTGAATTATAAAGGAATTGCATGATGACTATTGGTACCAAAGCGAAGAAATGCACATATTAATAAATAATAATCCACTCGAGTTAGTGTTGAACCCGCAACCATCACGTCACAAACACGCTTGTGCCACTGCGTCAGGACAGCTACTTAAACCACTTACGATTTGGCAGACTATTACGAAAAAAAAGCTCGTCACCACATAATAAAGCTTTGCTATTTAGCTTTCAAATAGAATCGGATGAGGATCCAAAGTGGCATCTGATTAAGATATTTGCTCATTGAACTCGTTTGTTTAAATCTTCAAATGAGGTAAAAATCGAAAAAATACTGTGTTAACTTCATTTATACTTAATTTATAAATGTGTCGCGCTACTTAACGGCTCATGGTTAGGATAAAGAATAGAAATTAAGAAATAATCGTGACTAAATACTTCACATGTAAACTATATATATAAATTGACTTAAAAGAAATGAAAAAATTCTATTGGACAACACACAATACCGTCGGCAAATTTACAGTTATTAAATTTATATTTACCGAGCAATCGAGGAACACGGTGAATTACCATAGCGCTCACCACTTAAAATCGCTTTCTTTCATAATACTGGCGACGACGGTTGACGTTTTTTTTAATAAGACGCTATAATTTTTTAAATAGGGGAAATTAAAAGAACACCCTGTGATTGGTGTTCGATTGTTAATTAAATTCATAACCGTCAAGCGGTAGGCAGAACTTAATAATTAATTTAACAGCTTGCTTGCTCAAATACAGCGTGAAGCTGAAGATACCTTGAAGTCAAAGCGAAGAAAATTATTAATAAATAATAATTAATTACCCCGATTGGGGATCGAACTCACAACCGTCGCATTACACTCACACCCTTTCGCCATATCTTATAAATAATTTATATTGCGAAAAAAGTACAAGTAACAATATTAGAAAAACAAATAAAGAGAAATCGCATAAAGACGAGTAGATAGTATAAAGTAACATTAAAGTGAACGTGGTCAACGAGAATAATTACTAGTCTAGAGGGGTGGTAGTATGAGGAAGTGGCCCGCTGACCACCCCCGTCGCTAGGCGACCGGCTAATCATCATAAACATATAGCGCGCCATCTTATATGTCGGGGATTGCGTGCATATTATTAATATCCTAATTTTAGTATTCTCTACAATGACTATTCTATGGTATGTTATTATTATTGACTGGATATAGATTATAGTAAATTTTTATTAATTAGACATTTGGATATGGATCTCTTGAAAAATATATACTAAGATTTTTGTTGTTATTTTCGTAAACATAGTAAATATTAAAAACTAATTTAGTATTCACTGCTTCAACACTTATAAATAACAAAGATAAAGTCGGACGCATTTTGGATGTAAGGTAATCCTTTCACTTCAGCATTTAACCCTCCGTTTAAAGTGTAAGCGGAGTGAATTTTTAATAAATTTCAAAGAGATGTCAATCGCGTGTTTTATTTTGCATAGGGCTTAGCGGCAAGGGGTGCGCGAGTACATTTCTCTGTACGTCATTTGTTTGTCTCGGGAGCACCCTCGCGCCAACCTGCATCAGACTGCACTTATTTTTGACAGCATATCAAATGATATTTTAATTGTGTACACATTGGCCATAATAAACTGACTTCGTGATAAATGGTGGAGTTTGATTTGATAAAATAACGTTGGGGTTGCCTTGACGAAAATAATATTAATTAATTTGTGGGTCGTAATCATTTTGTTATTATAATTAATTATATGTAATATTATTCTCAAAAAATACTTGTACCTATGTTTATTTAAAAGAAATACGTAAGACAATTAAATAAGATTTTATTCTAAACAATTGTCTGCCGCAAAGGAGATAACGTAACTGGTATTTAACTGAAAACCACCAACAAAACCAATCCAAATTATAGAGAAAGCATCGCAGTCAGACCGTGTTATCATTTACGTAGGGCCGGTATTTAAGGAGCAGTCAACTTTAACTTTAAAAAGGGTAATAGATGCATGTCTCGCCTTTGTCTTAGGGTAAACGCTTCCGTGAGACTGGTCGGGCCGATCGACCGAACTGACAATTTTCAATTTGTATGCTGTGCTGGCCACTCGAGCCCACCCCGCACGTTCTCACGCCACTTTTACCTTTTACCTAATTATTATTTCCATTTTAACCAACTAACACATGTTCAACGGTTGACTGTTCTACGTCGTGACTTTATTGTAAACTTGATTACTTTTTTGTTATTGCTTTATTATTTCCGATATTGTTGTGTGTGTAATAATTATCATAAATAAATATTAAAAACTCTTCTTATATACATGTTATGATTAAAATATAGAAATAAAATAAATCGTTATCAGCAGTTATATATAACATGAAGCCACAGAAATATTTTAAGCCTCTCGTGACTAATAAATATGTAAAATTGCGAGAGTTTGAAAGTTTTATCTGCTTTATTATTAAAAAATATATATAAAAACAAGTAACAGCTTTTAATTACAGTAATTCTTGATTTAAATTTATTATAAATAGCGTAATTAATATTGTGTAAAAAAAATAAGATACGATAAAAAAGATAAATTTACTTACCTAATTGTCAGCATAAAATTACTTAAAATAAATAATACTTGATATTCAATAAATATTTGTTGCTTTTAAATTTTATAAATAAAGATATAGGTACTGAATGAATTTGTAAATATAATGTTGGTGTTTAAGATGAATGAACGTAGCTCCAATGAACCATCGCTGGAACCCGGAGAGACGAGCACGCTTCATCACCTACCTATTCAGGATGTAGCCATTATGGCGAAGGTCTAATGATCGCATCCCGCTTTAGCACATATGGGTACCGCTTTTTGCAGTATTTCTTACAACTCTTACCTCACCTTAGCATTGAAAGGCATATAACGGCGACGACAAGTAACTCATACTTCTTATGATTCATCGTCAACAAAGATTGAAATTATTCATGTTATACGGACTCAGGACGAATATCAAATAATATATTATGATATTATAATTCCCACTGTAAACATCTATTGGATTGCATCGCATACCAGTTTCCTATTTTGTATATCATTAAGTGAACTTATAAGGCTGTATTTAATCTACATATACTTAGGTATATATTTTTTATGTTCCACTGGAGTGCCCTTTTTTGTATTCTTAAAAATTAAACTTCGTGAAGAAAAACTTAACGTAAAGATACAACAATAACGAAAATATTTGGAATAAAATAAAATTATAATATTCCCTTAAATATGAATCGAACCAATAACCTTTGCGTTAACAGACATTTCTCAACTGCATTACAATAACGTCAGGTATTATAAATGCAATATTTATTTATATTTTCATATTTTATATTAAGTATTAAAAAACCACATATTACTAAACTAAAATATAATTATTAATGTCTCGTTAAACGACCTAATAAAGCTAAATAATAACGAAGAGGCAGGTATTCAATATGTCACGTTATTTCACACAGGGCGTCTTAACAAGTGTCACTTATGGAATAAACTACATCGAAATATAAATTCAATTCGCTATTAAAATACCGTAATCATTTATGCAAAAAAGATCGCCATACATATATTAATGTATATACGTATGTATGTATGTATGTATTGCGAGAACCACATTAAAATCGTCCCTGCAATCGTTAGCAGCGTCTCGGTATGGCAAAATATGTGCACCGACTTGATTTTGCTATTCGCGCCGTATGATTTTCAGAAATGGTTGTGGCATATAGGCACTAAGGATACAATATTTTTATGCGATCCGTTTTTCCTCGGTGGCTGTTTTTACTGTCATTACCTTATCTAAAGTAGGAAAATCGCTTGGGATGCCACATTCTAATGAAAGCTCGCTAGTCCGCGCGTGCCCCGCTACTCTGAGGCCATAGGGTTATCATAAATTGTTTATAAGTATGAATTTACCTATATAAACATATATAATATATAATATAATGTATAGTATAATAAGATGGAGTCATCACTCCATATAAATATTAGTGTAAATTTAGGTATTCGTGTGAGTGGTATAATAAAGGTCATTATTATCCTAACCTATAAATATTAACTCTCGAAGATTATTTTCAATGGTAAAATTTTTTTTATACATTTTTAATTTAATTTATAGTAATAAAACATTTACATGTTATATTTAAATATAAATATACAAATACTTAAACACAATGGAAATATATCATTATACTTTTATACATAATTTATAAAAAATAGTGTAGTTATATATTTTTAACGTAAATCATAAAATTCGTTGTCCTACGTAATTGGAACCGTCGTTGTGGCGTAGTGGCACAGCGTCTGGATTATAAACGCAACAGTCGTGGGTTGGATTCCCACTCGGTGGAATCAATTAGTCTTATTTCCTTGCTTTATTAAAAAAACAAATCGTGGCGTTGTTTTCCGTCACTCAACAGTCAATATCTCGAAAAATGTGTAGAAAGTAGAGAACAGAGTGTCTTAACACTAGTTTCTTCTGCTTATCCGGATCCTCCTACATTTAGGAGGTAAATCCGACGTGAAGTCAAAAAAATAATTAAAGCTTATTACTGAGCTAGGGACAGCCCTACCATGTGTAACCGTAATTATACCTATAGCGCTCTTACTTATCTTCATATTTAAATAAAAACTTGTTTCGTTTTAAATATTTTTTTGTCCAACTTTCAATAAATTTAAAAATAGCTCGTAATAAATTATCAAATTTCTCATGTCATTATTTAATATTTAATTTAATTAATCAAAAGCAGATACAATATTAATAAAAACTAATTGCATTCTTATCACAATACTACAATAAAGCACCTTAGCAACTGAACGACACAAGAACGTCGTAAAAAACCACATAGTAGATAGAAATAGCACTGGCGCACTAATTCGAGAGGGCTAGCTAGTGTCGATATACGATGGCATCTTCACGCTTACAATAGTAAACAAAGTGTTGCGACTCGCAATTATCCCGCAAGAGGTGCGGGCGCGGCGGCCGTCACGCCGAGCGCCGGGCGCCGGGACCCTGGTACCTCTGGACTTATGCTAATAGTCCCAGCGCCAAGTAAATTGGAGTGACTTTGCTGCAAAACAAAATACCTCCTCCTCTTTATCTTATTAAATCAGTATTGGTCGCCAAGTTGCACCGTTCAATACGACACCTTCAATTTCAAAAAATAGCTTCTAAGTTAAAGTTCTATAGCATATTTTCATTTGTCGACGCAGCTAGGAGTCCAGATCGTCCAGTATACAGATTGGCGGACCGGGAGAAATTCGAATGCAAAAAGTGGTGCGGGAACGAACGTGAAACCGATTAAAAAGCCACATCACGATTTTGTACGCCCTTTGCACTCGCTAGATCTCATGAACGCGCAGGCTACTAGCTCTACCTGTAATATGTATAATTAAGGCGCTCTTACTTTTTCCTTTTGTTCTCTCACTTCGTTAAACTAAATTATTTTTATTAACACCAATTAAGGAAGTTATATAAATATTACTAAATTATATTAAAATTAACTACATTTGCCGTAGGTCGTCGTGGCGCAGCGGCACAAAGGTGTGACTGTAACGCGATAGTTGTGGGTTCGAACCCCACTCGAGGAAGTAAAATGCTTATTTACGTTTATATAGTTCCATTTCTTTGCTCTGGTGTCGAGGCAAACCGTGGCGTTGAATTCTGCCACTCAACACGCAAGATAGTGGGGAACGGAGTGGCTTAACACTAGGTTCCCTCTGCCTAACCTGCTGTGTGCGGGATACAGCGGGAAGCTGATTTAATTTTAATTTATTTATTACTTAGTAAATTGAGACAATGTGTAGACATTCTAATAAGACGACTACTTAAACAGTGGTACGAAAGTTGATTTTTTATAAGAACACAAAATGTCTATCGAAGTATCATGATTGAATATTTTACTATGGAACAATAATAATAGATGCTATCAGTAGCCGGTATGTGGCATCACATTTCATATAATAAGAGTCCAATACATCGCACCGTGAAATGTGTCGATACAAAAACTTAACTAACTATAACGTGTGAATCGTATTAAAAAGGTGTTTAGTCATCCGACTTCATAAACGGGTGGTACTCGGCTTGTCGTGATTAAATTTCAACCATTAGGACACCGTTACGCCGTACGATAGATATAAGCGGATAATGTCCACCTACAATAATCCGGCAAATGGAATTTCGGTTGCGAAATAGCTTCCCGTTATCTGATAATTTGGTTATGGAAACATCGTTCAATGTTGATGACTGTTGGTAGTCGAATTGAATATCAAATATTGATGGGACTTTATTACTATTGCTTAAATGATAATTAAAATTACATTAGTTAATGTTTTTTTTTAATATGTTTATAAGGTTAAAATAAAAAATAAAACTATATTAAATTAATCTGTTAGTACGTATATACAATAAAGGATACAAATTAATGAAAACGCTCTCAAGCGGACAAGCATTTAGATTGTGCAAAGGAAAACACAGGTAATTCTCATTGAACTGACACGTAGTCCCGTTAAAGTAAGCAATTTTGTTCAATTGTCTTGCGAAGCGAAGTCCGCCAATAAACAATCGCTCATATTGAATGAAAGGAAATGTCCGTCTGGAAATTAGCTCGGCAACAAGAGAAAACCCTTAGAGTCAACCGTTTATTATATTTTAACGATTCAAGGTGTAAAAACCGTGGCGATGCCCACCAACTAATGTATTTAACTTGTCGCCTAATGAACTTACTATGTCTTCAAATTTGATTACTGATAAAATGTGTGTTATTTTTCATGGCGTTTTACTTAAACTGTTGTTAGAAAGTTACTAAAATAAAAATATGATTTTAATTTTGTTCAAATATAATGACGTTTCTTAAGCAGTAAATTCGGATGCGCACACAAGAAATAAACGTCGAAGAATTATCCTATTTCAAAACATTTCGCATACAAATACCTTATTTCAAGTAAAGTACGAACGTTATACCAGTTGGTTCGCATTTAAATTATTCTAGCGGATCGTTTATAGGCCATAACCGAATTCGGGAATTAGCTATAAAACAACATTTGATAGGGGCAGGCGCGGGCGCGGGCGTGCAATTTGAATGTTTCGCCCGTTTCGGACTCATTGGATCGCGAGGCGCGTGCACCGCGGTGCTCCTGCTCCGTCACTGTGGTGTTTTATGATAGCTAGATATATTCATATACATATATATGTATTATATAATAAACATAAACATATATATATATATATATAAATTTAATAAACATATTTGTAGGTAAAGCACGCTATTGTAGCGCAGATGAATCGTGTTTCTTCGAACTTGATATCTGTCAGCCTGATTTTTGTAGTAAGAATTAACATAACTTCAGCCAGATCAGTGTGTACATATTGGGTCTCCCAATTTATGCGGTATTTGGGTCTTCCAAATGGGCAAAAGTAAGACATAAAATGGTATGATAAAATGAGTAATTACATTTAATTAAAACAAGAATGTTTAACAATAAAAAACACAGTAATTTTTTTTAATTATGACTTTTCATAACCTACAATTTAAAAGAAATGAGTACGTGAATTAACTCTCTACAATTTAAATATATTTTTAGTAACGAATGTAAAATTAAATATTACATGTTTCTTATTTTTAAATATATAATGAACACTATAAGTTTTCATATTAGATTTTCTAGACTCTACACAATTGACAGTAATTACCGTGTTGTTACGAATGCGATAATAAAATAGAATACAAGTTTCATATTATAAAAAAGTATCTCATCTATATGAGATGTATGCTATTAATTATTAATAGACTCGATATTACCATACATAATCTGTGGGACCAGCGACCGGCGACCAGCAAACAGCGTGATACCACGTCTAAGAATATCCACATTCTATGGGCCTTTTATAGAGCGTGAATCGTGAGTGCTTCATTATGGAAAAGTTTCATGTTAAACTATTATCTTTATATTTTAAATAAGTAAATTATAAATTGATTTTTTGGTAACGTAGATAGATATTTATTTATAAATTATCTTTATATTTTAAATAAGTAAATTGTGAATTGATTTTTTGGTAACGTAGATAGATATTTATTTATAAACGATTAGGTTAGTCTACTACTGAATATCTTTCTGGTTAACAGGCGGGAACTTATCAACTTTTGAGTAGAAATTAAAGAAATTCATAATGTTTTTTTTTCTTTTCATATGAAATATGTAAACTCTCGTAAGTTTTTTTATTTTTATGAAAATGAAAAAATATGAAAATAAAAAAATTATGACAAATTAAGATATTTGAGCACTTACTCGTACAAAACTATCGCTTACTGACAATATATTTTTGTGCATTTGTACATCTCCAAATGTAAGTGCTAGCAAATATACACTAGTAAATACTTGTATCTAAGGATCGAGGTCAGCCAGGAATAATGTATAAATATAATTAGCCGTCGTGACTTAAGAAAGAGATCGCAGCCAACGAGTCAGGAATTGTAAAAAGGAAATATCCTTTCCAGCACTTTAAAATCCATTATAGTGGAAATAAAAATCAATTTAAACTCACATTGTACTTCATGGTACTACTGATAATTTATGTGATATCTAAGTACTATTAAAGTAATCTAGATAACTAGTAACATGTACATGTAACAATGTTGCTTTTATTTAATTACAATTTCAAATGTAAGAAATACATAATTATGTTGGGTTGTAGTTGTATTTATATGTCTATATATCAAGATATATAAGTATTAAAAGTGTTTTTAAATTATTGTAATCATAAATTTATTGAATCGAAAAGAAAGGTAAGGTATATAGAGGTATCGTGGCAAAGTAGGACAGGGTTGACTACAAACGTGATGGTCGTGGATTTGATTCCCTCTTGGAGGAACGAATATATTTTCATTTCCCCACTCTGGTAGAATATTTATTTATAATTTTAGTATATTTATAGGATTTTATTGCTATCAACGTGATTTTGAGTTCAGATATACCTATAATGCTTATTTATTTTTATTTATTTTTTAGTTATTCCAAAATATTGACGTTAACTGGAAAAAATTAAAAAATCTAAATATTGACATTTAATGAATTGTCATATAGATATACATACTTCAGATAAGTTCTCCCAATTTGTCTATTTAGTTTTAATTTTTTTTAACATACTTATGTATTTACACATTAAATTCAACTATAGTTTCCTATAGCTTTTTTATAAAACACACTAACAATCATATAACTTAACAAGCACTTTAACGCATTAGATAGATGGTACATACAAAATGACCTGTGTCGTTATAATAGCTATAAACGCAGTCTGCAGGCGATACACGCCGCCTGGACGGACAGCGCCCGACCGTCACACGTCCGTCAGTTCTGCTCATTGCGCTTGTTGCGCAATTGGTGCCTCCTCTGCAATCACTTGCCTAGGCATCGGGAACAATCGTTGCCATTATAAACTAATGAAATGTCTTAAGTTTCAAATTATACGTTTTTGTACGTCGTTTGTTGGTGATTTAGCTTGTTTTATATGGACCTTCTTATGTATGTCATTATTATGCTATACGAATATGAACGTACAAACGTTGAAAAATAAATGCATTTATTTTTTTTTATTTAGGGAATATGGATATGTGTTACATTCTACTACACAAATTAATATAGTTGTAGCTAAAATTAGCTCTTATCTATCGTGTTATATCTTTAGATTATTATCATTGTAGGTTAATCGTATCGAAATCAAATCTAGGTATCAACAGTTTTGAAACTAAAGCAAATGAATGAATGCAATTTCGAAATATCTTAGATTACTGTACTTCTATATAAACTATATGATTTTAAAATATTTGTTATTTAGTTCACGACCGCTTAGTGGTAGAAGTAGACTAAAAGTTTCTTTTAAAATGTTCAAAGTTTTTATTTTGTTATGTTTGACAGTGTCGTGTTATGGGGAAATTATTAATATTAAAACTTCTTCTATTAATTTAAATGAACAACATGTATTATTCAGCAATGAAATCAAAACATCTCAATGGCGCGACCACATATTGGATTTCCTAAAACTAGTAGATATAGAGAAGGTCATTAATACTGCTATTAGATTCATAAACGATCTGGAAGTTATAAGATTTTTAGAATTTTTAAGAAGTCCTAAATTTAAGGATATCGTTTGGGACCTGGAAAATATGAAAGAATTCAAAGAGGTAAAACATAGTTTTTAAAGAAATATATGATGTGAAAATTTTTATGTACCTATTATTTTATGTTCTCGTTTTTCAGGTTTATTTATTTTTAAATGCTAAAGGATATGATTTAAAATTAGTGATTGATATTATTAATTCTGAATTGAGCTTACCTGAATTTAATGAAGCAGAAAATTTACTAAGATATAAATCAGGAGTGTCAGGGTTCATAGCTGCAATGTTGGGAGCGCTACCAATAGAAGATATGAAAGAACTTTTACAAACTAAAATTCAAAATGACACAGAGGTAGCCGAGTTTATTGATATAGTTACATCTAAAGAATTTAAGGATATCGTAATGCGTGTGGCGGATAGTCCAAAGTTCAGTCAATTTAAGATTATTTTTGAAAATTATGGTGTAAATTTTTCCGAACTTTACGAAATAATTCATGAACTCTTTCAAGAATAATTTTATAAATAAATGTTACTATGAGGTAGAAATAGAAAATATTTGAAGTAATCATTAGAAGTTTGTATATTATACATGTATGTTAAGTTAAAGTAATATAAGTATAAGAATAAAAGTTTTAATTTTGTAAGTGGCTATATTTTTATTTGTAATATTGATTTATGTGTGCATATTGAAAACAAGTGTTCTAACTAAATTAATAAATCTGAAAATATTGTTATTAAGTCTGAAATAAATTATTATTATTTCATTCTATTTTGCATCTATTCTTTTAATTTAATGTAATCATTAGATTATTATAGATAATTTGCGACATCTGTACCTAAAAGGGCATCAGGCAGACTTCCATTATAAAAGCTATAAACATCAAATAAGGTATAAACAAATACATATCTACATATTTTCCGGAAGGGAAGTAATTTACAATAAATTATCGATGAGTATCAACAACCCCCAACAATAAGGAACTCGAAACAAATTAATTTTTGAAACACGCAATAGAAATACTATTAACTTCATAAATTAGTTGACTTACCTGTTAGGCCAGGCTTATTATGGCACCGCCGGCTCGCTGCGGTTTTAAGTTTTCAACTTACATTTATTTTTGTGCTGAGATCTTATCAATTACATCACTATTTGATAAACCAATTTTATATTAATAACAGTTGTAATTTTTTTTAGCTTCACGCTGTATCCCGCACATCTGTTAGGTATGTGCAGGTGGCAGAGGGAATCTAGAGTTAGGACACTCCGTTCCCATTAAGGTACGTCGGTTCTCCACTTTCTGACAAATCCTGGAAGCATTTTTTTAGTAATGGAAATAGTAATCATTTATCATGATTATATTTTACTACACTATTTTATTTATCTAATAAAGTCCTTACGAGCGGAAGTGTGTAGATAATTTTTGTACACCCTGCTGAGTTAAGTGAAGGCAGCGCTAGGAAGTGGGCTCGTCTGCCGCTCTACATCACTTCCTCCGTCTCTACTTCCGTTTCCGATCAGAGACATGTCATACGGCCCGCCCCTTTCGATACGATGTTTTTCCAAGTACCAGCTTTGATCTCGCAATTTATTTGCTTGTCAATTTCAGGAAAGGGACACGCGACTCTTTTGCGTTCGTATCGCATCGATAAATCGTATCTATATTGTAATTGTAAATAATATTAACATGATTTAGCAATAATATACGCAGTGTAATGGCGTGAATAAAATAAATATATTTTCTATATATTCAGATATTTTCAATAGATAGTATACTTTTATGTTACTTATAGATTTAAACTGTGTAGATGTAAATCTTTTCTAAAAAATACTCGAATGCATTTTTTTTCTGCTTCCCGCTGTATTACGCAGTTAGGGTAGAGTTAGCCTAGTGTTAAGACACTCCGCTTTCCGCTGAATTCTGGCGGCAATGTGTGTTGCGTCGCCTCGACACCAGATCAAAGAAAAGAAAATATTAAATATTTAAATACCTCGAGTGGAAATCGTTCCACAGCCTGTCACACGCTTGCGCCTGAGCTACGACTGGCCTCATATACAAATTGATAATAAAATAGATTTTGTAGGTTTTCCTAAATCACAGCTACTAATAATAACATACCAAACGTAGCACTTTGTTTATAATTGTTATTGTTTTATCACGATCGACAACGACGACGCGTGAAAACTGTTGACGTATTAGATAATGTAGCGGAAAGGACAGAGGTTATTAATTTGATGCATAGCCCAGATAGCCGCTAAGACCGGATCGCATGGGGTGTGATCGAACATGTGGACAATCTTTCACGCTCATCTGTACGCTCACCCTTTATTGATCGGTACCCTTGGAAGCTATAGTATAGTGGATCAGAAAATTGCAGTAAGCGATTTAATATTTTTTATAATAAAAAAAGGAAAGGTAATATAAAAACATCTTTTATGAAAAAAAAATATAAACTTGTGTAAATAGTCAAAGATGTTCACGATATAGTAAAATAATGAAATATGCAGAATTGTATATAGGATGGACGTTTATGGGCTTAAGAGATAAGTTTTACTCGGTATAATATTTAAACAACACTGAAAGTCGTGAACAAGACAATTTAAAAAAAAAGAGTTAGCTTCACGCTGTATCCCGCACACAGCAGGATAGGCAGTGGGAATCTAGTGTAAAGCTGCTTTCCCCGCTATCTGTCGAATATTGGAAGCTTTGCGTGTCGAGTGGCGAAACTCAACGCCGCGATAAGCCAATTTTGTACATATTATTTTAAAGATACATTTAAATAGCAATAAAAAAAGAAAGAAAGAAAAAGTAGAGTCAATATAACAATGTTAGTATAAACAAAATGATCCACACTAATATTTCACGCCGTTGATTAGAGTCCGAGCTAGGGCGCGGGGAAGAGAGCGTGAAATTGTCTGCTCACTTCTGTAAATATAATTTCGGCGACAAAAGGACTATAAATGATATACTCAGGGCGCGTCATATTTCTTATTATACGTTTTAAAATTACCCCTCCATGTTTTAGATCCTATCTGTGTTGGCATCAGTTGTTTTCAACTTGTTAAACACATATTATGTAAATAAATTGTTTGAAGATTGATTGATATATGTAAGTTATGAATTTTAATATATGAATTTTATAATTCGTTTTAATATGAGAGGATTTTCTGAGAAATAAACTTTGAAGTAGCCCAGCGAAAACTAACATAATATAATTTTATGAAGGTATATGAAACTTAAAGCAAAATGAAATAGTAAATATTATAAGAAGTCTAAATATTTTATTTTCTACAATTATATATTTTTTTCTTATAAATAAATGAAATGAATCCAAGTAAAAGTTTGATAAGTTCAACTCTGTGATTAATTGTGCCTCCAACGTTTTAGCCTCGTCCTCGAAGTGGGTTCGCGTTATTGTATTAATGCACTAGGTTGTGACTAATGGAATCACAAAATAAATTCAAAATGTAAATAGTGTAACGGTGAAATGCTAATAATAAATTTCTCCATTTTAATAACTGTTACTGCGAGGGGAGCTTCTGGCCTGTTAAGTCAATATAACACTTCCATTACTCCAAATTAAATTCCTCGGGGAGAGAAATGAAGTTTTTATTTTGCGCAGACAAAAGCCCGGAAGAAACTGGCCATGTAATACTTTTAATACAGTTCTGGCAATAAAAAATATACTTACTTTTTGAGTAGGTAAAACTATAATAGTTTTTAATTATTTGAAGAAGTTTTCAATGTAGTTCTTTATGAGCTTTTTTAAGCATATCAAAATTTTTATATTTTAAACCATATTTAGTGATTTAAATTAAAATTAATATACGTAGCGCTGTTAACAATTTCCTAAATGTTACACATTTTTCACTCATCATTTTTTATATTAAATTTTAAAGTCCAAAATATAAGAAGCTTAAAAATTCGATTAAGCTGAATAGCTAGCAAGTGTGCAAATCGGGTGCTATGGGTATTAATATTTTAGGGAATTAATCATTATAATCCGTGCGACAAACAAGTCACCCCCAAGAGCGAAGAATATAATGAAGTTGTCATTTTTTAGCTTGCACGGTGCGAGGGGGAGGCTGGAGGAAATCCAAATTGAATCATGCGGCGAGGGAATTGTGCTATTATGTTATTAAACAGAGGAGCAGGACCCCGTTCGAGTTATTTTTTATCCGGAGGGCGTCGAGGAGACAGTTAACAGTTTTCACAATAGAATTATGATATAATTTGACACAACAAAGGCGTTTTAGCGCGAACTCTGCAACGGGTAATTTGATTTTGTGAATGTAGTCAGACGGAATATTCGTACGAATGTATTGACGTTCCGTATCCGTAAATAGGTACGGATAATAAATTGCATATAAGTTTAAGTTTTAAAATGTTTTATGTTTTATTGTTTTTTTATTTAAATACTCCATTTTGGCTATAGGACCATAACTGACTTTGATGGTTGTGAAAGTTACACCGTTAATTTAATTATAATTAATAATTTAAGTTACATTATTAATTTCCCGATCTATTAAGACATTGTGCATGTCTAAGTTCCACTATTTAACACGCAATGTCTCCGAATGCAGGCGAAAAGCGAAGAACGAAGTTCCTTATTACTAGGTTCTCCCTGGTTACTCAGGGACTGATATCGGGATACAGCGTGAAGCTGAAAAAAATGTAACTACTTTTTTCTAAAAAGGATCTAAGGTTAATTATAATACACAATAGTTATTAACATAAAGACCTTTGTATCTGGTCTTATGTTACAAATGTTTAATTTATTTTCTTACCCCATTTACTTATATCCATTATCCAATTCTATATCACACTCAAAAGAGCTAAGAGTGAAATGAAAGCTTTTATCCATATGTCAGAGAGAATACTTACAGCGGCTTATTGTCACCCCCGCTGGAGAATTTGATAAAGCGTGTGCGAATATTAACAAAAGGAATATCTTGTTAAATTGATATTGGTCGCGGGTTCAGGCGAATTGCAACTTTAATTACTCGCTTTTGAAGCAATTCACGACTATATTTCACTGCATAATGAAGTACAGTTGAGTCGTTTATATGAGATAGGCGTGAAATTGTCTCCGTTGGAAAATGTATAATTCAAAGGGGAAGATTAAAATATTATCCATGTTAAGTAAATATTCAAATGAATATTTTCGTGTTAGACAACAATGAGCGCTCTTGCCGAGTGAAAAGAGGGGGAAAAGAGGGGAGGCAGAGTCGCGGTAATTTAATATATATGTAGCTACCTATGGCTATCTATAAATGATCGTTCGTTAAGGGATGACTTTGTTATAATAAATTGTAAGTGCGATTTGGGATTTGAACAAATTAATCGGTTCTTTGCGAAATAAAATGAATTGATGAGTTTTCTTTATTGAATTAAATATTTTCAGTCACGTTTTTAATTAAATATATAACCAACAAAGATAAATTTGAAGTTGTCGTAGTAAAATATGTATTTGGTTAAGGATCGATTTCCAGTTTCAAGACTATTTACATTTTTAGGTTTTAGCGTTCACCATGCACTGTGTTTAACTGCGCAGATATTTCCAAATTACAAATGTCAGTAGTTTTTATTTGCTTATCCCATTTATTGCGTTATGAATGACATAGGTTTTCGCTGGCTTTAAACCTATATTTTAAATCGTACTGTGCTGTCGTTGGATTATGGTATGACGTTCTATTATATAGAAATATCTTTGGTTACAAATGAGCAAATACTAGTTGCTTCCAGTTTTAATTCGTTTGAATTATTAGATTATTATTCGTTAAACAATATGCACAACATTGTAGAGTGCATTCGACAACGTGTCAAGTAAATTATACACTTGCACCCCGGTGCCCCGGTGCTCCGCTGGGAGATGAGACTCTATTATTGTTATAATAAAACGCCATCTCACAGCACAGTCACAGGATCTAGACCTCAAAAGAAAAAAATATATTTTTTTTTGTTTCCCGCAAAATATATTTTTTTTGTTGTTTGTTGAGTGGCGCAACTCAACGCTGCACTTTGTCTCGTTTGCCAGAGCGAGAAAATGAAAATATTATATATTTTATTCTTCTTAGTGACAGTTACACGCTTATGCTTCTGTGCCACGACGGCCTCAAACAGCCGAAAACGGTCTCTTTATGTTTAAAATATATTTTTTAATTTACACAATACAGTTACGTAGATATATAAACAATGTATATGATTATAGTAAATTTATATAAAATTTAATTAAGTTAAAGTCAAAATATTTACTTAATTGAATTATATCTAATTAATATAACATTTCACCAGTGGGTGTACGTGGGGGTGTACTCGTATATGTTTATATGTTTATTTTAATACGCGTGTCGCGCGTATAGTACGGAATTTATTACGACCCTCGGGTGGATTAATGCGATACGGAAAATTTGAATTCAGGGCATTAGTTCGGATTGGTAGCTTTGAGAGAAGGCGGTGAATAGGTACACCTATCATAATAATAATGATCTTAGCGACATCCTTTTTCAATATAAATTTTAATAAATGTTTTTTTTAGTAAATATAAAAAAAATAAACATGTATGTAATAGAAATCGATAGAACATATACCTAAGTGAATACATTGTTTTCCTCAGATCTTATTTAAGGATGGAGAACCACGGATGTTCCATGATTTATGACCACTAATAACAAGAAAAACTGGCTATAATCTATTTTCTCTCGTATACAAATCGGTTGAACAGAAAACCATAAAACACCACACACAAAGAATCTTTATGTAAACATAACATGCATTAAAAACCGTTATATCTGTTGTCTTTAGTCATTTCGAGAGCCGTTATTTAGAACTGTTTGTATTGTATTGAGGCAGGCGGTATCTACGGCTAGATTATACGAAGTAGACCAATACATAATATGTATGTACTATGTCCGAACATTTAGAAGTTCAAAAAGACAATTAAAAGGCGGTGGGTAATTTTGTTTGAAAAGAACAAATTAAATGAACATGGCTTATTTCCCAGCTTGATCCAAGGGAGACAAATAGTCTAAGTAAAATTTATGTATCGGAATCAAATTCAATTTCGCCTTTGCATTTTTTACTCGATTTTTTAGAGCCGTATAACTTTAACGTCTGGCGTGAGGAGTGTTGTGGATATGCCAACAGTAATATTTAGAATTGGTAATAATCATTAATTTTAATTAACATTAACTGAAATTATAGGCCTTCATGACACAGTCATGCGACTATAAACGGTTGTGGGTTCGATTCTCTATCAGAGGAATATTTAATATTTCCATTTTCTCGCTTTGGTAACGAGGCAAAGTGCAGTGTTGATTTTCACCACTCAACACGCAAAGCCTCAAGAATTCACCTTAAAGGCCAATGGAGTTTCTTAACACTAGTTACCGGGTACCCTCTGCTTACATGGCTATTTGCGAGATACACCGTGAAGCTAAAAAAATTAATAAAAATATATGCTACCTACTATAGTATATTAGCTAGCTATTCAATTTTTTCATATCATTTAAAGAAATCTGCCCAAATACACGTTGCTCTTACCATAATCCATTGTTTTTAACATATAGTGCCCGTAATAAAATCTAATTTTAGTTTAATAATAAATAACGTTGATAAATTAAAACAACCGAAGCGTAGTAATACTTTCTCAATCTTGTGAATTTGTTGTCGCATAGGATTTTTCTAATCTTCTTTAGCATCGTTTATATTGATTATAGCGCTCCTGCCTTATTTATATTCAGTTGGAGTTTTTTCATCACGCCCTGTGCTTAATATCGCAATTTGTGTCGTAGTTGGCGTAAACTGTGGGGACCTGTCACCTTCCTTTTAGACAGCCAGTCTCTCACTGGAATCTTCCTTTTATTGCTGGTCGTAAACAAAAACAACCGAATAAGCCTAATCTTATTTATATTTATACAAACATTTGTATTCAAATATGGAATTAATATTAGTACCTAAAATCAAATAAATACGGTTTTTATAATGCTAAAACATTTTTTATGCCCTTCAAGATATGCAACGGCAATACATCCGATACGTATTTTTATTTGGAGCCTTTGAAATATTATGCCTTGAATTCTCCAATAGGATTTGAAAGCGCTCAAAAACTATGGCGCCGCAGATCAATTAGTTCCAAGTAATAAACAAAGCAAATATGTCCGTTATGAAAAGAATTCGGCTGCCCGGAGACTTCTTTTGATACATCAATCAAAATCATACACATAATGAAATCATCATTTGGGTGGCCATAGAGTGGGCTGTTCCGAGAAGTAGACTCCATGTGCACCGCCATTATCACATTCCTGATTTATTAATTAGAACTTAGACAGTCCCAGCCCAGAAAACAAAGGCGGACGACTTTTGGAACAGACTGTGAGCTGGTTTGTATGATATATACGAGTATAACCCTGAAGGCACTTTATAGACTGATGCTATCTACCAACTTTCATATTCTTTTATTATTACAGCTTCATTTATGTATGAATTTAGTAGGTACTTGTAAACATATTGCGGGTTTTATTGAAATATTATCGTAAAAACTATAATGAATTATGTTTATTAGTTTACTTGTGAATGCATTTAATTAAATTCACGTTTTACGAGTTTTAGGTGAAAATGTTGTATTTTGTGGTAGCCTTGATATGTGTTAAAATTAGCTATTCTAATGGTTCGTCTATTAATATTCAATATATTTCTGATTAACACTATTATTCAATGTTATTAATATTTTAACATAGTTACAGATCATAGAAAACACTATGGGCTTAACTTTCACAGCAATTGCGGAGACTACGTAAAAACTTTCAAATGTATGACAGCTTGCAAAAGCATCGGCTATCAAATATTTAGATTAAATAGCCTATGTAAGTGTAGCTGTCACGAAATGAAAACCAGTACTGTATTGCCTTATTTCAAATGGAAGACGAATGGGACCACGATGAAATTACATAAAACATTTAGTCCACGACTTTACGATGTCGTGGGAACCTTATCACCACGTTCTCTAACAAATGCTACGGAAGAGACCACTTCAACTGCCGGTGTATCTAAGGTTGGAAACACTACGTCGCAGTGTGGTGGCACTAATCATACTTTTACAACTGTTAGTGTGACAGGCACCGGAAATAGTAACGAAACTACAAATTTAAATACTACTGGAGGTGAAACTACGACCGTTAAACAATAATGTTAGGGATTTATTTCAAATAAAAGAACATAATAAAAGCTTATATTTATTTAATAGACTATCCTTCCCTTTATCTTTAATATGAATTTCTTATTAGATATTACAAATTATGTTGGTACATCTCAGCTTTTTTATCTTATCAAGAGACGTGAGTTTGAAATATGCAATTATTGTGTCAACTGACTGTTTGAAAAATATTTTAAGAATATAACATAAGTTAAAAAGTATGTCAGTAAAATTACGAATAAATTTTATCTAATATAGAAAATTTTAAAATTGATTTGAGCCGTGTAATACAAGACATATGTTGCTAAAATCTAGAAATATGTAAAACAAGATTTTAATTGATTTTATAATGGATTTGTAATTATTTTGAAGTAATTATGATTATTAATTAAACATAAATTTATGCGAAGTAGTGATACATTATACATATTCAGTTTTAATAATGTACTATATTGTACTATGTACTATATTGCAATTTATATATGTGATTAAAAGCCAGAATTTTACATCAAAAATAGGTAAGCATTAAATATTATATAAATAATTTCATTTCCAAAATTATTTTATAGCTATATTTAGATAATGTCTAATGTTGATTAATATTTGTGTATATTTGCTAAGTAAGAGATTAATAGAATAACTCTAATAGGATAAATGGCAAAAAATAAATTCATCTTTTGGAGAACAATTATTGAAAACTATAACATTTTTTTTGCAAAAAAATTTAAATTGGTGTTTATATTGCAATTACCACAATGACTAATCCGAGTAATTTCTTTTTGTAAAAATAAATTTGTATATGTTTCTATATGTTTCCTTTGCTCTCACTAGTGATAATAGAGTAGGTAATTTCCAAAAATCTCTTTTTTTTTCAATTTCTCTTTTCTATCTAATTGAGAGGGAAATGTGTTTCAGTTTTTGCGCCGTCGGAGTTATCAGGCACCAATATCTTAACAAACAGTAAGTAGTTGCTGTATATCAATTTTAATGATATAATTATTTTTGATGATTAAATTAGAAAACTTAAATAATATTTTGATTTAATCGTTAAAATTAGGATATTAAGAGACATACATTACATAATTTACATTTGTATTAAAAATAATTGTGCCCAATTTAACAATATTTAATATAATGTTATTCATAATTTTACAGATTCGTTGAAGTTGTTCTTGCGTTATGGATTCCATCAGACGTCAGAGTGTCAAATATTCGAAAAAGCGTACCTTTGCATTCAAAAGTGTATAGATTTGAAATATGATGTCGCTTCGTCAGATAAATATTGTTTTTGTACGTGCTATATAAAGAAAGAAAAATCTAAATATTTAAATAAATTTGGTCACTCGATCACCAAATGGAAATTCGGTGCACCGACGACGTCAAAACCTGCGTGGGCGCAAAAAATAACGCATAAAACAGATTCAATGCCATCAACAACCGACGAAAGTACTCAGTTTGCTGATAACGAGAATGTAACTAATACTATATTTGCTGCAAATTCTACAGAAACTAGTATACATAACGCCACGGATGAATCCAGTACAGATATAATGAATGATTTTTTTAAGTCTATAAATGATACAACTAACACCAATACTACGATTTCCGGTAATACAATTTCTACCACAGAAGAAATATAAATTTGACTCACGAAAAAAATATTCAATAAATTGTTATTAATATTTGTTAATATTTTCTAGCCGCCACCTAAATACTTTGAGTAAAGTAAGATGGTACCTAATGTTAAGACACTCCGTTTCCTATTTTCCTTGAGTGCCTTACCGAATTTATTGAGTTACGGAATTTAACGCCGCGCTTTTGCCTTGGTACCAAAAGGAAAATATTAATAAATAATTATTCATTCCTCAGAACTGAACCCACAAGCATTGCGTTACAATGGGCTTATGCCTCTGCGCCATAACGGCCTCAATGTTTATTATAATTATATGTATCATGAATATAACATTTTTCTTGAAAAATATATTATAGATACGCTCGAATCGTGATCTGAATACCTACGAGGAATTACTATATAATTATCAATACATCCTGCTTAATGGCAACATTAAGGAAATAATTTGTTGCCTTTCGTAAAATATTGGTAGTGCTCTATATTGAAATTAGCCCTATAATGAGTCGTTCTATTATTAATTTTAAATATACTTATATATATTTTAATAATTCATAAATGTGTGTTACATACATAATACATGTGGTAAAATACACACATATAATACTATTATATTTTACTACTTTAACAAGACTAAACAACTGTTTTTTTAACATTCTAATATTGTATTAAAGGCTGAAATAACACAAAATTGCAAGCATAATTTCTATTTTTTTATCTGTGGTCATAATTCTTATAAATATTATTTTAAGAAAACACTCAATAACAATAACTAAAATATAGAATCTATGTCGAATTTATTTTATAACATCTTTGGTTAGTTCACTCAATTTGGACCATCTGTAGACGAAACTTTTTACCAATACCCAAGCGGCGCAATGCGAGAGTGACGGCTATGACGTATCACTAAGATTTTTTACCAATACAGCGGGAACATAAATATGCTTTTATATCAATATATCAATTTCTTTTGTCAAGTTCGACGTCTGAGGCAAAACTGTTTTACTATAAACATTTTCATGATATGGGTAACTCGAGCCTTGGGCGTATAGAAAAATCGAAAAGGGAGAACATTTTAAGAATAAATTTAAAAAACACTTATTTTTCAAGTGTAGAAAACAATTATTTAAATAATGCATATATGCTGCTCTACATTTTACTTCTTCTTGATATCGAGTGATATTGTTGTGTTATTAAAATTAATAATATTTAAGACTGATGCATATTAATTACTAACATAGTAAAGTAAAATAGTAGTGTATATTATATGTTGTCCATTTCATACTGAGACAGGTAGCTAATCTCTACTCTTTTTAAAGTCTAATGTACCACGTAATTTACATTGTGATATAAATCGTACAAACTTACCAAAGTAAACAGTCAATCTTCGAATAGAAAATATAGCAATAAATATAGATTTGGGTTAAAACTAAATATGCGATGTTGAGCACCATGTCGCTTTTCATAGTTTTGGCCTTTTGTCACCCAGGGTATAAGTTATAAATCTTACGATGACCCTTCTTTATGGCAGCAGTGATCCACACAGTAGGTCAGCCGGGAGTCCGGGACGGGGATGGACGCAATAAAATTTCGATTGTCGATATTTATTAAAGATTGACCCTCGTTTTTCTATAATATTTATGGATGTTAAATATTATTTATTCTTTTGATCTTACAACAGATGCACATCAAGCAGTGGAAACTAATTTATTTGTTTAGTATTTTATTACTATGATGTTAATTTAATGTAATAATTCTAAAATGTTAGTTAGCATACTTGCATATGGAAGTATAATAAGAAGATATAAAATGAAGGATATTAAATTAATACATTTAATTTTGTCCAAACAATAAACGTTAAGCTAAAAGAAATTAAAATACACCTGGAACAAATATAACAAGAAAATTATTTTATATATCACAAAGTAAAGCCTCACAAAATAAAGACTTTTTATGTAAGACTTTTTTTCATAGAGAATCAATCATATAAACTTCTAATCCAGTGGTATTGTTCAGCAAGAGATTGAGTCATAGATAATGAAATAGCCTTCTTTTATCTGTCTTTGCACAATCGAGGGCAAAACAAGAGGAAGGCAAACAATAAATCCTCCTACATAAAAATTGCAACAACTTTGTTCATAATACCGATAGAGGCATCATCAAAAGTTGGTTCGATTCGCACCCTCGCGCCCATTCGTGCAGAGATTACCAATAAATCCAATACGGGATAATTGGCCCGCTTAAGTCTGTTCTATCTTTCTACTTAGTTCAGTCGTCAGAATGCCAGCTCAGGCCCCTTGGGAGAGTCCAGTTCTGCTACAAAGACCTATTAATGCCAAACAAAAATCACCTCTTGACCTTCATGTTACGAATTATTTTCAGATGCTAAATATGGGAAAGCAAAACAGCCAGTTAATGAAGAAAGTATAGCAATGCACTGAATTAGATATTATTATTCTCTCGTTTACTATTGTATTTATGAAAATAAATATTTATAGTAATATATTGAAATCAAATTAAGTTTCTACTATTGCCGACAAGTGCATGTGTTATTCTTCTTACAGATACTAAAATTTCTCTAGCGTGGTGCTAACGAGTGTTGAAGCGCACTTGGAAGAAAGTTCATATTTCTATTTTTTTTTTCAAATTGAGGAGACTTTTTAAGAAAAAAATTTTACTCATTTTTGTATTTGTTTTCTTTTTTACTAAAAACCCCTATCATAAGTATTGACAGAAGACGTACTCGTATGTAGCATGATGGACATAGGTGTCGTTTTTCCCTCTCGTCTAATGGATGAGTATTATTTAGTGCGAGGGTGGCAGCGATTTGATATTCGCATCAGACGGCCCTCGGGACCGTTGTGACATGGTTCTGTTGCAAAACTACTAGCTTTTTATAAGTTAGATATGGGAATGTGCTTTGATAAATCGATCATGGGCCTTTTATAACGTCTACCGTAAAAGTGAAATAGGGGTCTACCCTTGCTGAAATCGCTCAGTTTTTTATCGTTTTTTATAAATTCCTTGACAAACTAGATATATATTAAATAAAGAATAAAAACGACTAAAAACAATATCATAACGTTATCATGGAAAGTTTATTTCTTAGACATTAAAAGTATTATTTAAGAAAAAACTTTTAATCGGTAGTTATGAGTAAAAAAAGGGTAAAATTACGCACAAAAGATATGCCTTTCACCGTTCACCCCATGACGAGCTGGAATTACAACGTCAGTCAAAGCGGAAAAATCCTGTTCCGAAAAATTAGCCAGCAAAATTCCGACAAATAATTAATTCGGAATAATCATACAAAACGATGCGAGCAGGATTCTCGGGCATTATTACCATTCATTTCAAATCAGCCGTGTGAAGGCCGGGAGGGTGAGGCCTCGTCGACCTGAATAAGCATACATTTTCCAATCAGGGCACGTATCATTTAACTCGCTATTAAATTCGACTTCTTCCCTTCGAAATATCATTATGTCAAATGTTAAGGCTCGTCGTATGTAAGCAACCTATCGGTAATTCAATTGAATTCCAAAATTAATTTGTCTGATCTAAATGTCAACAAGAGAAAACATGACAAAAGTTCGAAAAATGTCTACAGATTTTGGGTTTTCGAGTTCATGTCGTTTAATATAACGGTATATTCTGGGTGATGATACTTATGGTTATTAATTAATGTTAATTGTGTGCGAAAAACGAAATTATTTTTTTCAAAGGAGGCGGTACTTCCAAAATTCATAAAAGATCTTTTCGACCTAAAATTTATTGTGTGGAGAGCATTCAGATGCCGAAAAAGGAGCGTGAATGAATCGTTATACCAACTCAGAAATACGATTCATAAACGCCGTCATAACATTCATGCTTAAGACCTTTTACTGTAATTACTCGCGCGGAGAGCAAGCCGGAGGGATAAATTAGAGTATTAAATTTTTATGAAAGAAGTCTTGGTTGTTTCTTACAAATCCACATTAATTTCATTGAAGCATGCCAGACATATAAATTAAAGTGTGTGATTCTTTGTGTTTCACCCGTTTTAAGCGTAGTCCTTTAGAAATTTACATTTCTTTGCGCGCGTAAAGTGTTAGAACATAGATAAGAGCTATTTATGAATACGGATCTTTGTAAAAAGAGATTGTATTTTTGTTTCGTTTTCGTCGGCGTTGTTAAGGATTACATACGGTTTGTTGATGGATTAATAAATGTGATATTTTATACAGTGGTACGTCAGCGCGGTGTCACCGGGGCACGCGCCACTACCGCGCACCTGACGCGACACCCGAACTCCCTCATTTATTAAATTAATAACTCCAACTGAACATCGTCGTTACGCATTTAATTGGAGGGGTGATGAGCACAAAGAGAACTTTTCACGCATTATCTAAGCGTTTAGCTTAAGCTCTATGAAAAGTGTTAATTTAAATTATTAACTTTGAGATACCTGCTAATATTAAAATATTCCTTTTATTTTTTTTAATAAATTATTCAAAATTTGCATAATTTTGATACTAATAACGAATTAAACGATCAAGCCTCTATCACAAGCCGGGCAGAATGGTATCAAAAAGTATAATTAGCGCTAACGGTAAAATTTCGTTGTTTACAAACATATTATTTGCCAGCGCCAACGAAGCTTAAGGCTATATTTTACTTAGAAATTTAAGATATATAATTAAGAATTTTGCTAGCGTAATAATTTCGGGATCTCCTAATGAATGATATCAAGTTTCTGGTAATTAACGCCAGAGGCTTATTGTTGTTTTTGTTATTAAATATAAATATGAAATTAAATTTAAAAAATAACGGAAACATTTTTATACATGTAAATTATTTTTATAATAATAAATTACTATCGGTAACTTCATACATATTATGTCTCTATAAAATGTATATAAATAATAAAGTAATGAGTATCGGTGAAGACCTTGGCGCGCGGTGTTCGTTTCACCGTGTGTTGCTGTTGAGGCCCTACAATAGCTAGCGTGATACAAATATACACATAATTTTAATGCTGGGGTGAAGCATTAAAAGTCAGGGATCAAATGCCTTTAATACTATGTGAAGAAACTATGGAGCGGCCTTTATGGTAAAAGTCTACATGGTTTTTACAGAAGTAGTGTATTTAATTTATTCAAAATCAAAATATTCTCTATTTAATTAGGTCATTACAAGAATTGTTGAATCGTTAAGTTACATAGAAATGTCAGTAGTTTAAGTCCCACATGATGCTACCATTTGTTACCATGAACTTATCAAATGGAATGGGTGGTATTTTAGGTATTATAAGTAAATATTTTAAATTATATAGCTTATTTATGAAAAATTGTCACATTATATAAGATGTATAAATAATAAAATAAAATTTATTCTTAAGCAAAAGGAACCACTTGCCTATAAGTAAGCTGGCCTAGGTGGGGCCATAAAGCCATTATGGCCGTAGAACCTAATGATGATTCTGATATAAATTGCATATTCAAATAATATTAAATACGAACATAGTGTGTAATCTCCATAGTTTTTTAATAACAAAGTATAAGGCGTTTATTCAGGCAGCGCGCACGCGACGCTCACGGCTTACCTGCGCCGTCCGCACTCGACTTACTTTAATCTCCAATCATATTCACTAATAACACTTACCGTCAAGTGCCACGGACTAACATAATAAGTATATTGTAATTACCTTGCCCCATTAGCGTTGTTTTAACATACCCTTTAGATAGAAGGTTAATGTTTTGAAAATGTGCAAAACATTTCTATGCTCCATTGATATACACATATGTAGGTACATACAGCGATGTTTGTAAATTCTAATTTGATATTAGATGTTTATATTTAATTTATCGAGTTGGTATTTGCTCTCCTGGTTTAAGATGGCAGCATCTATATATTTATTGATGAAGAAAGGTTAAAAAAATATGTGAGTTACAAAAAAAATACTCATGACATTTTACAATTATGGCAATATATGCAATTTACAGCTATATCTAAATGTCCCTTAAATGAAATGATTAAAACAACTTTGAATCGGACAACAAACTTTGAAAGTGGTTTTCGTTTACATTGAATATATTATTTGAATCCGTAAAGATTATTCACAATAACATAAGTAATTATAAAGATTTGAAGATGAGTAGGTATCTAAATGGGGAAATATTAAATAGAAATACCTCTAGTGCTATTATCTACCATTAAATATTTAGTACAAATCCGTTCACATACAACGCATACGTCGATAGGGCTTTAGCCGTCACCCTTTTAATTTACGAGTTGGACGAGGGGTCATTAAACAATAAAGTGTTGATTAAAAGCCCGTATGCGCGGGCGCGGGCGCGGGCGTTGCGAAACGCGCTTCCTGCAGTCAGCCATTATTTTATCATTGATGATTGGCACTGCCAATCTTGCTGGTTACTGCGACCCACATCTCGAACAGAAGATGCCATTATCTGTTTTTTATCAATCTAATACAATAAATTCATTATTTTTATTTAATTAAATTGTTTTTTTGGTTTTTTTTTGTGGACATAAAATTAAAAGACAAATGATAAGACGAATTGTTGTAAATAATATAAATGATATGAATACTATTATAATTAAAAAAAATTATAAATAATCAATTATAACATAGACAGCATCTGAGACTCTAATGCTCCTCAAATAAATAATACTTAGTAAAGTATCAAGATCATTGAATGTCTGTATTGAACATTAATTGACATCTTGATGATCCGCCATTCACAATAGTAGGGAGTAACAGATAATTACTTGAGATAATACGGGGAGCAATGAACAAGAACCTCATTAGGGCGGGGATTTCAGTTTCATCATGTATAATCCCTTGCAACAATGTCCCGTTGAAACCACGTCGAGAGCATTTCTATCGCATGCCCATTTCATTTTACACATTACAGTTTGCACGTGTCTAAAAAGCTTCACGCAGTATCCCGCACACAGCAGCGTAGGCAGATTGAATCTAGTGTTAAGATACTCCGTTCACCATTTTCCACCGCCATTTTGGAGGCATTGCTTGTTAAGTGGCGAAACTCAACGTGACGAAGAAGTGAAAATATAGATTGAAATAAATATTTTATTTCTTCGAGTAGGGATCGACCCCACAACCAGTAGCGATTACATTCACACACTTGTGCCTGCGCCACGAGCGGCTTCACCTTACTGTTACACCTTATTATGTGTAATGCATTCACATACTGAGATCATCTGGAAAACCATTTATGGATATTGTATACAGATCGTTAAAAAGAAAAGCGTCCTGTTAACAGATTTTAAATCATTGCCGTCACCAGTCGCCATTGTAACGTCAGGTTAGCTCAGAAGCGGTCGTTCAAGGAGAACAAAATGATCTTCGTTGGATCGGATTGTGAGTTCCACACCTCGGATCAATAGATCTCATTCAAATAATAAGTTATAGATCAGGGTTGGTGTCTTCTCGCGAAGGTGACTCGACTTCGTCCGTGGCCACATATGAGTATGGAAATACATATTTATTTCAAGCCGCAATTCCCATCTTCCTTTGTGATCAGAGAATATGATAATTGTCGTATTTTTATTTTACCCCATGACAGGTCGTAGCGCTCTTCACCGTGAACTATACAACACCTTTGTATGTAAAAAGGCTAAAAGAAAGGCTTTGAGATTTTGAATTTAAATTTAGATATATCACATATATTGTTTTTTTATCTTAAAACATAAAATATAGTAAATTCAACCCTAATTTATGGTAACCTACAATTACCGCGAAATGTCGCGAGTAGCTCGAAGAAGCGGGTCAACAAACGCGCTATTGACATTTCGTTGTATTACATATCACATACGTCTCATGACTTTGTACTTTGAATTAAGAACAGAATATACTTTTATTAAATAAGCGAATCAATTTTACATTTTTAAATATAAATTATTATAAAAAAGATACATTTAAAAATATAAAAAACCACACTTCCGAGGGCGGGACAAGGGTCCAAGCCATCGGTGGCTAGGGCTCCAGAGAGAGGAACCTCCGCACAATACGTGCCGTCTCAAGTATTACTGCCTTCTGTATCCGGTTCTTGATCCAACAGCTAAGCGATAGCCTCTTAAGGTGTTGGTCGAGGCTTTTCGCTATTAAACCGTTAACCGAAACCACTATCGGCACAATGATAGTCGCATTGACATCCCACATGGCGGTAATCTCATGGGCTAGGTCCAAATATTTAGATTGTTTTTCTTTTTCGGCCTTCACGAGATTTTCATCATGTGGGATAGTAACGTCAACAATCACTGCGCGGCGCGCCGCTCGGTCTACTAGTACTATATCAGGTCTATTGGCAACAATATACCTGTCAGTAATAATAGACCGATCCCAGTAGAGCAAAGCACAGCTATTTTCAAGAACAGACATGGGATTGTACCTGTAGTAAGGCACCTCCAATTCTACAAGGCCATATTGAAGAGCAAGTTGCTGGTGTATTATCTTGGCTACTTGATTGTGTCTATGCAAATACTCGCCATTAGCAAGAT
Source organism: Heliconius melpomene rosina (assembly GCF_056956725.1). NCBI lineage: Eukaryota > Metazoa > Arthropoda > Insecta > Lepidoptera > Nymphalidae > Heliconius > Heliconius melpomene. The sequence goes on along the minus strand of NC_140389.1, from coordinate 11,210,863 downwards.
GAGAACAACCAGAGACAATATGTCTGAGGGACTCCCCAGGTCGATGACACGCCCGGCAGATGTCGATAGTGCCATCTTTCATAATATGTCTCTGGTAGTTCCGTGTCTTGATAACTTCGTCCATAATTGCACAGACAAAACCTTCAGTTTCTCCGAAAAGATCCCCGAACTGTAACCAAGATAATGATGAAACAGTATCCACGTCCTGGCCCACTAGGGCTCTATGGAATCTACCATGCAGCTCCTTGCTCTTCCATACAGCCATGCGATCAGAAGTAGTAAGTACTACAGGCCGACGCCAGTTCTCTTTGCCCAAGGAAAGAGGAGTAAGGCCTTTGTCAACTGTTACCACATCCTTGTGCATATTCACGTCAATCTTGAGAAAATATTCTCTAAGACTGCATACCTCGTGGTTATGGAGGTTATTAATATATCCAAAATCCTCTAAATCTAAGAAACATAAGATAATAAGAATGACAGTGTTTTTTCACTATTCTTTTATTTAATATTTTAAATAGCTTAAAATGCACACTTAAATAGCCCAAAGCGATTTTGTTTTGCCAGAATCCCTCCAACTGGATCACGACGGCATCAATGAAAATAATAATAACCGGTCAAGTGTGAGTCGGTCTCGCCCACCGAATGATACGTAGCAATTATATCACTGTAGGTCAATGTGCGTGACTTATAAAAGTTAACAAACTTATGTTTGCGGGCGTATGCACTCTTTGTGTATGAAACTAACTACTAAAATAAATTTTTTATTTTGTTTTTCTATTATACATCTCACAAATTTCCATTTTTGGGACCGTAGACTTGGATATTTGATATTAATTTCAACTTATTTTTTTCTTTTGAGGTACCTAAAAATAAAAAAATATATAATAAAGTTAACGGACTTCGTTAATATTATTTAAAGAATTCATCATATTAACATTAACCAACTCTGCTATTATCACCTTATATTATATTCCTATCTATATTTTGTTGCTGGCATACAATAGGTACTTTCAGACTGTTAATTGAAACGTTGACTTTTGTATAGATTTATAATAGTTGCTTATGAATAAAATGTCATCTATCTGATTTTCATTATCTAACTCGTTATTGTTGCTGTGAAAGGTTCTATTTTATATATTATTTATTGTTAAATATTTTATATAATAGAGGAGACAAGCCGCTGGCAGGTAGTGGGTTTAATTCTTAATTCAAGGTAATGGAATATTTAATATTTTTATTTCCTTAAAGATAATAATTATAATAAAAAAGTAAATAAAAACGATCTTTCAATTAGCGTTCTCTAGATACTGTATTCCACAAATGTACACAATGTTTCCCAATCATCTTTAGATTTTGAATTTTGAAAAAAAAAAGAAATATCTTTTTTTTGAAATTTTGAAATGTTTGTTTTGTCAGCTTCACGCTGTATCCCGCACATAGCAAGGTGTTAGAGGGATCCTGGTACCCATTTTTCCTCGCGGTTGCCTCGCTACAATAGCGAGGAAATGAAAATATTCAATGTTTCTTTTCCTCCGGTGGAAATCGAACCCACAACCTGTCGCGTTTACAGTCCCACGCTTGTGTTCTATTATACTAAATACAGTTATTCAATAAAATAAATTACATTAAAATATGTAAAATTTGATAAAGAGCTTTGTGTAGAATGCGAGAAGCTGCAGCGACCCTTGGTCCTGCGCAGGCGCATATTTACATCTCCGCTAACTAGCTAAGCCGCGCCTGACCGGTGTATTGTACGGAAATGTCGCGCGCAGCACGAAACAATTCTACTGTATACAGTAATATCTGCAAGCGAATGTTTGGGCGCCTCGGTGCGCCGGGGCATTTCTTGCATGTGTTTATGCTTTATTTGGCGCTCTACTACGTTTATACTTGACCAAGGAACATTGTTCATCGTGAAGACTTTATTACTTTAAATATAAATGTTACTAAGTATATATTACACTGTTACAGGGGCTTTTGTTCATCAATAAGATCATTAAACTATTTTATAACTGTTTTTTTTTTAATATTTTATGTTATTGAAATCAACAACCATATGGTACAGTCTCTCATCCCCAATATAGCAGTAATATACTCCATTTCCCACTCCCTGCCGAATTCCCCGGGAGGGAATTGAACCTACAACTGTTGCGCAATCACATACTTGTGCCTGTATGCCACTATAAATGAATTTCTATAATTCGAGACAATTCATACTGTAATGCTATATAGAAGAAGATATATAAAAGTTACATATACTGTACCATATATTTACACATGTTAATCAATTACAAGCTCCTGACAAAAACACAGACAGAAAAATTGTCATTGAAAAGCACGTAACGTAAATTCTATTATTACGGCCTTTTATTTTTCAATTACGAATCCCCAGTCTCGTCGGGTGCCTGGGGGTTAACTTTACGAAACCCTGCTATATTCTATTTTTTGTATTATTTGGAGTTGTTTGTCTAAATAATTTTATTTTTGTAAGTCAAATTTACATAGCTCTCAAAATCTGCAAGCTAAAGTGGCAATGGGCAGGCCATATTGTTAGGAGGACCGACAACCGATGGGGAAGAAAGGTCCTCGAATGGCGACCACGTCTCGGCAAAAGGAGTACAGGCCGCCCTCCAACCAGGTGGACCGACGACCTTAAGAAGACAGCGGGAAACCGCTGGATTCAAAGGGCGCAGGACCGGACGGAGTGGCGAGCATTGGGGGAGGCCTATGTCCAGCAGTGGACCTTAAAAGGCTGATGGATGGAAGTCAAATTTAAATTATTGGATATATATATTTATTGCTATAATTAAAGACATTAATTTTTGCATGTCAATGCGTTATTTTCAGTCAATTGTTAAGTCAATCGTGGTATAACTCATAAAGGGGAACCCTCGTTGGTTATAACGAGGTGTTTTAAATTTGTTCGAGCACTCTATAAAGTCAACACTACCTGGTCACGCGATGGCTGATGATGAACGATTGCTGAAGCGCTATATGGCCATAGAGCAGTTATCATTTAGAATAGGCATCGCTTAGTTAATAATGAATATATTTGTCTAAACAGTTGCTTTATTTTAATGTCAGACATGACAGGATAAGCAGAGGGAACCTGGGAACCTAGTGTTAAGACACTCCGTTCCTATTAAGATACTTCCTTCCGTTCTCCATTTTACACTGAATTCTAGAGGCATTGCGTGTTGGGTGGTGGATTTCAATGCTGCTAATGACATTTAAAAATATTTGGAGAAACCAATGATTCACAACTTAAAATGATGTCATAGGTAATTTTTATGGGCCACCTTTGCTAAGTTTTAAGAATTAATGTCTTTGTATATAAAATAGAGTTTTATTGTAAATTAGATATACAATGAGATGCACGTACATGATACACGCTTAGATCACTTATTTACTGAGTAGGTCTAGTAATTACAATTTATCATTTTTACTAATATTAAAGCTGTATGTCTTGTGGGATCTTGTATGAGCTTAGTCTTCTATACTTTCTAACCCAACCGTCGAATTACCTCATTTCTGTATTATCTGCAATTATGAAACATGCAATAAATCCATTTTGAACATTCATATTGAAAACTAGAGAACATTTAAAATAATTTCTGAAACACGTGCTTCTTGCACGGGTGATGAAACTATAATCACCCGTGCCTCTTTTCATTTTTTTTATTGCACACAAACCTAAATATAACACTAAAAATTAGTTACAGTTAATTATCCAATTTTCTATCTTATGTGTCAATATTACCTGTGGTACCTAGAAGAGACTTTTTCTTACATTTTGAGACAATGAGTTTTAGAGAAAAGAAATTAATTCGTTCCTAGTGGGAATCGAAACCATAACCTTCGTGTTTACAGTTAGACCCAGTCAGGGTCCCAATATTTATTATATTGATAAACATTTATAAATAAATACTTCCACCTGTAGATCTTGACATTGCCACGCTATGGTAGTCTATAACCAAATACGTTGCATATGCCAAGTTTAGGTACTCTTCCATATAGTATGAATTAAAATTAATATTCTAACTCTGATTACGTTCATATGCATAAAGGAACGAAACGGAAAATTTTCTTTGTTTGTAATTACTTGCCGACATAAAGGTAATTAACAAACAAAACACGATCACTACAGATGAAGAATTCTCTTTTACGGAATCGTAAATACATGGAATAATTTTAACATAAACATAACTTATGAAAAGAATTCACAGAATTATATAGGTACCTACGGTTTATTTCTAATGACTTAAATTCTGGCTTAATTTCTGGCTATACAATCATCTTTTTAGTCGTTTAGATATAAAATATTTTTGTATTATTGCCTTATCCGAAGATGGAAAAACGTCAGCTTTGCATGGAGTCATTAGGTCGTCTGATACCCACCTGTTATTACTTTAAGTAAAATTTCATACAATAACACTTCTGGTGATAAAATAAAAAAAGACAAATGACTTAAATGTACAGCTAACCTCATAGAAAAGTAATGTTAGATACAAAGCATTACACTTAGGTACAAAATGAATCAAAGGTTTCACATATTTAATGAAGATTTTTGTTAAATCTAAATACTTTAGTAGTTATACATAAAATAGAGTAATAGTTAATATGTGGCGGGCTATCTCGGTTATCAGATATAAACGTTGTAACAGCCAGATACAACGTTTTATTTAAAACGACCACTTGTTAGCGTGTTATCTACATGTCGCCGCGCCGGATCACGTACTCCAAAATCCACGTCGAGAACATAAACTATTTACCAACTATTCAATATTCAATAGGCGATTGCAAAATACGCCAAATTATTGCATTAGTAGCGAACAGGGATTCCCGATATTGTGGTTCAGCGCTCGGCCACACCGCGCACACCGCGATATGCGGCATAAATAATTTAATAATTCGCAATACAGAATTTACCATACGATGTGTCGTACCGTTCATCTGCTTCGTATTCAATATGAGTGTTTGTTTCTCATACTGCTGTCGCATTGGGTAATGTTCAGACGTAAGAGTTTCTCCAAGTGAAATGGTGGCTTCCAACAGCCGCGTAAGGTCCACTTTGAAGGTATTGAGGAGTCTTGGCTCCGATCTTTTCGTTGCATATGTTGATATGTGGGTGAATAAAGCACGCCTGTACATTTCAATATCGGGAACATCCGTGTTATACGCGTGACCTTGCAAATCACAGCCTGCTTTCCAAACGACTTCACAGAATCGGTGGCCGGCGTCTGTGCTGCACGACCGTTACCGTCTATGAAGAATATTTTATTAGTTGTTAGCTCTTGATTTATTTAAGCGATGACCTGTCCACTGCGTCACGTCGATATTTTTATTGGACGACCACAATAACCATGGGAACTGAGCCACGAGGATATCGGATTGTTATACAAATCATATGAATTCGTGACATCGTTGACTTTGTATTAGAATAAATAACCGCTTTGCAATTTACTGTGCAATTGAAAGTTGCTAGTTGCTTGCATGACCGATTATACGCTGATGGCATTAGCATTAGAGACATTCATTGTGTAATAAGTAGGTAATATTGTTACATTTTACACAGGAAATTTTAGATTATAATTAAATATTTCCGTAATAGTCCTAGCTCTGATAATCTAAAATATATTATGTACAATATAAATTAATAAATGAAAGTAAGCAACATCACTTAACCTTTTATCTAGACAATAAGTTAAAGTTGTGCGATGTCACGTTTAGATACTGTGCTCCACCGGTAAGAGGTCGGTCAAATAGCTGTTCGCGACGCCGCGCTGATGGGCTAGCCATAAATTGTGATGATATGGTATTCGTGTCTTAGTTTTGTGGATCCCCACCCTGGCTAATTTCACTGTTTGCATTTCAATACAGAATAACCGTTGAGGAGAAGTAACACGTGTATTATTTTAATGTAGGAAAAATATTTGTGGCAGCGTTTTGGCGATTACTAGGAATCTTGTATAGTATTCCCACGGTCGTCACTGTAAATTGTATAATGTAATTACTATTCTTAGTATTGTGAAAACGTAAAAGATTGTAATATAGTAGCGTTTGAAATCGTTGAAAAATAAAGTCAGCTAATTGTACTGTTTATGTAATTTTCAAATGGCGCAACAATATAAGACAATATACCATTTAAAGTTTAATTTTTAATTTCATGGTATAACTCCGCTGTAGGTACGTAATTTATATTTCTTAATTTTAATTTATCAAAAACACACAGGTTACCGATTACATGCTGTTCTTCAAAATATCTAAAATATAAAAAAGAATAATATAAAGAAATATGTATGTGATATGAAAAAAAAACATTAATTATTTATCTTTTTTAGGAACCCGCATACATGTTGAGTGTAAAGTCATAATTTCTTCTGTTATCAAAGCGATTCTACCCTAACTTTAAAAGCATGTTCATATCTTAATTACCACAATAAAACTATACCCGCTCAAATTGTCGTATCTACCTACCTTGGTGAGGATCGAAAATGGGGAGACAAAAAATGTTAATAAACGATAGTAGAGAGGACAGCGGTCGACAAATTGACTAAATGTTTATTATCCGTGACCGATCCTGTCGACACATCAATGTCGTTTTGTTCTTCCCAATCCCATGGAAAACTATTTCAACTACTTACACCAGTTTTTCAATACTATTATATTTTCTGCATTCCATTTTATTTCAGTAAATAGCGAATATCCCACGTCAATAGATTTTATTTAAAGAATTTCTTGTCTAACATAAGAACTGCAGGAGCGTGGAGGTGCAGCGTGCTGTCTCCATAATTCCTAATGAGACTACTCTTTAATTTATATGGCAAATTGTTAAGGAACTGCATACAGAGAATCTTTCAAGAAAATTTGATTCATGGTTCATTAAGTCTCATCTTCTATTGTGTTTCAAAGTTTTTAATTTTATTAAAATAAAATATTGTTCGAATATATCGAAGATATCTTAGGTTGTTATAAAAAGTCTGACGATGATAGGGTTTTTACGTTTATTAATACTTGAAAAGGATGCTTATTTAAATATTGATGAAATAGGAGCAAACTGGAGAAGAAAGTAACATATCCGTTTCGGTTACATCTTCCTACTTCGAAATTCCTAAAGAAAAATAAACAATGATATTGGTTTATTAAATTTAAGTAATTCCCTTTGGAACTTTTTTATCAGATGCCTCGTAATTGTGCATAGTATTTACAAGTTTAGAGCATGTACGTTAAAATTTATGTTTAAAAGATTTGTTCGCCACAAATAAGATTGTCAGCGGGTCTTATCTACGGGATCGTTAATTAATTAGAGAAATTGAGTGGCCACAGCGCACGGGGACCTATAACTCGCAACCCGCCTATCATGGCTTCGTTCACTTTTATTTATTTTTACCACTCACGTTAGCAAAATTGAATTCAAATAGGTATGGTTGGGGGCACGCTAATGGTCACAAGGTGATAAGGGCATGTAGAACCATGCCTTTTAGGCGGCTACGGCGAGAAACGATTTTGTTTGTATTATTAAGAAAATGAACAAATACGATTTATGGATGTGTTTTTTATAATTTATGTACATGAAAATCTATTGTTCTATGAAATTGTAAAAAAATTTTATTTAGGAATGAAATATTTGTTATTTTCGTTTTTTCCCTCTGGTAACAAGACAAAGAAAGCTTGACGCTTAAAAAATGTAATAAAAGACTAACTGCGTCTTTCATCAATAAGCTATCATAGCATAGACGTTTATCCGCTGTCGTAGAGACAACAAAACGCCTCAATAAAATAGCGGAGCATAGACAAAACGCTACAATAACATCCGCACAGGAACGAATTGCTTACGACATAAGCACTACGACCGACTGCTCTACAAATGAATAAGCCATCTGTTCTAATAGCCACAATTAAACATGCCCGTCCATTGCTGCAAGTACTCTTAGTTCACTATTTTGGTTTAAGAAGAGATATTTCTAATATAATCTAATACATCAGTATTTATTGCAAGATAAAGTAAGATTTTTTTAGTTTGACGTTGTATTCCGCACATAGGGTAACAAAAGGGTAGGCAGAAGGACTAATTGGAAATCTAGTATAAGAATAGATATAATATACTCCGTTCCTATTAAGACACTTCCTTTCCCCATTTTCCACCGAATCCTAAAGCTCAATTCTGTGCTTTGTTTAGACACCAGAGAAGAGAAATAAAAATATAAAATACTTATTTAATTTCATCAAGTGGGAATAGAGCCCACCACCTTTCGCGTCGTAGTCACACCCTTGTGCCCCTGCGCCATGTCTGGCCTCAGATATTTAATAATAAATAATAACTCTTTTGTAGTTAAAGGTCGAGATTCCTACTACAGGTACTTTTATATATTTTTTTGCCGCACCTGCCTTTTTAGACCGAGTAAGGAGAGAGAATCTCATAATTAGATACTCTTCATATCACTTTTTACTCACTTACAAATATTGCCTACTAAGGACCCATCGCCGCGCTAACTTAACTGAGGAAATATTTTTTAAATATAAACATACAACTAAAATTTTCTCAAATCTACATTTATTTTAAACTGTTGTTTTAACCAAGACAAATTTGGACCACATTAAAATCTCTTATGGTAACTGAATGGATAAACAAATGTAATTATTATAATATTTTCCAAGTGTTTCATAAGAATTATCGTATAACATCTAAGACATTAAGTTTTTCAATCAAATATCAAGTTGCTTTGTATAGTAGATAGGTACATTACTGGAAGCGGCTGCTTTTTGTGCTGTCCGCGGTCGCAATCGAGTAAGGCATTCGTATATGGTAAACTGTCATAATTAAAGATAATAATGAGCATCGTTCGATCCATCTTATTGATACTAAGAATCGTCATAACTCAGCGTTTAACTCCGATTACTGTCATTAAAAAAAGTTGTGCCGAAAATGAACACTTTTAATTGTTATCTGTGCAATCTTTCAAAATATATTTTTTAATTAGATGCTATTGAAGTAATAAGCTCTATCTTTATCTACGTGTAGACTACTACATAAGTTTTAGTTTATTCCTAATGCATCTTACTCTAGAAACAAATAGTCCCAATATTATCTACAAATATAGCGTTCGATTTAAGCGACCTTTAAAAAAATATCCTTTTCTGTCGAATGGTTAACATGTACAATTATTCTGTTGTGTTTTAGTTAAGCTTTAAATAGTCTACTAATTAATTGAAAAAAATATATATTTTATTGTTGCATTACAGACAGACAGCTTGACCTATAATTACCAAGTACTTTATAGCACACTCTCAAAAGTTTTTATATCATTCAGTCGAACTCTTAATTGAATAAACGACGAGAAATTTACAACCTTCATGTGTTTATAATGTTCTAGATATCTCAGATACTTATGTCGTAAATATTACAGATATCAATATAAACATTATTTTGCAAATGGCTGAAATTTCTTTTATATAATTAATTATTTACAATAAACGTCAGTGTGTATGTGTGTATTTTAATCTACTTATAGATTCCTTAGGGTTCATTGGTTTAATATGTGAGTACATACCTACATTTGGATAATGGGAGCTTAAAGTGCGCTTTGGTTTACATAATATGTTATAATAATTTATTTTTATAGCGTAACTCTATATATTGCACAATGCAGGGAAGGCAAAGGGAACATAGTGTTAAGACACTCCGTATTCCATTTTCCACCGAATTGTGATGGTATTGGGTGTTGAATTGAGTACAGTCATTAGTAGTTATTATATTATTAGTAGTATTAATAGTAGTATGACTAGTTTCTTTATTAATTTTGTGTTAAGGATTAGGTTTACCATAGATAATTTTATAAAAATATAAAAACATCTTTTTTAGACATGATAAATATTTTTTTATCAATGATTAATTGAAAACTGTATTTATTACAGAAAATGTTAAAATAATAAATTATACTTTGTATATAAAATTATAGTGTACAAGGCAAAGCACTGGATCTCTAGTCCTGTCAATAAAAGTCCTGTGGGTATTTTAAGTTTATGATCACATCTGACAGTGAAGGAGTGTCAACGCATCAACGGGGGAACGTCCAACGTTTCTTATTTATGTCTCCTAATAAGACCATAAATATTGATTTTAATTACGCGTCGTTGCTCGCGAGACAGTCGCGTAAATGGTTGCGGATTGACGCGTATCGACGACGGCCATTGGCCTTAATCCATAGCGAATGCAACCACGATAATGTTTATACGTTTTATAATAACTCGTCTCTTTTTATGTTTGTAATGTTTGTTAAAAAATATATTGGTAATCCGTCCGTGTGTCACCATTTTTGTTTGAGAAAAATTTATAATATTGTTATTTAAATCTCTTTGTAACTAGGTCGAGTGATAAATGTGATGTTTATTTTTTTTTTCAGCTTCACGCTTCATCCCGTATGTTGCAGGGTAGGCACTGTGATCTTAATGTTGAGACATCCCGCTCACCATTTTAAGCTGACTTCTGGAGGTAGTGCGTGTTGAGTGGACGAACTCAAATCAACTCAACCGCTCTTTGCGAAGCCACCAGAGCGAAGAAATGAAAATATTAAATATGTCGAGTCTTCAAGCATTTAATTTACTTTCATAATAAAACTCTAAGGGTCAAGTAATAAATATGACATACTTACCTGTATATTTATATGTTTAAAATGAAACAATTTAAATGAAATTAATTTGTAATACAATTAAGATATTAATTTCCATACACGTAAAAGAATATTAGTGTAGGTATAGGTAAAAGTAAATTAACTAACGATAATCTATATAATTCGTCTTCTGTATAATACTTTTAATATCGAATATAAATTTTAAACTGTTATGCAAAAGTTACATAAAGACTAAATCTCCAGCCTAATTAGTTTAATTATAAAAATATACATGAAACCGATCACATGATAAAAGATGGCTATAAAATATAATTGACAACTGGTAAGGTAGAGGGATTTAGATACTTTATTGTTTCAAGATAAACCTTTTTTAAAATAAATTTATTTATATTTCTGACCTGACAACTTTTTGTAAATTATCTATACATGTGGGGGCCGCAGGGGTACAAGCGTGCGACTGTAAGCGCAACGGTTCTGGGTTCGATCCACTATCGGGGGAATGGAATGTTTAACATTTTCTCGCTCTGGTAACGAGGTAAAGTGAGTTTCATCATATTAATTTACTATTAAAACACTGCGATATTCATCTATTTTTTTTGTACCTGTATGATTCTAACATTTTTATACCTGTACATTTTTTCGCAAAGCAAAATAACTAGAGAACCTAGAGTCAAGACACTCCGCTTTCCGCTTTCCATCTGAATTCGAGACCTTGTGAGACGTAAGTAAACTATAAACGTGTGCTACTTGTAATGCCAGAAAAAATAAAATTCTCAATTCCATTACCACGATTACTCAAGCGCTGTAAAAGGACAAGATAACATCCAAATACGATTGAAATATTCGTTTTGAGGTTTTGTTTTGCAATGCATATTTCCACATAAACTGTCGCGTTTTTGTTATAATGAGCTAGAAAGGTTGTTTCTATGTTCTAAAAAGGCTGAATAGTTGATGAGATGTCTCATATTTTAGTCTCATCTTGGATCGACAGCAGACGTATAAATCAAAGCCGGTTCAAATAGAAGACGATCGCGAGCGAGGCACGTCTTCGTAATTATTGTAAAAATCTATGTACCTACTAAACTTTTAAATGTGATGTGACATTAAAACACGCTGTATCCCGCACGTGACAGGATAGGCTATCCTACCTAAAGACCTACCTCTTGCGATGAAAGGAAAACATTAAATATTTCATTTTCTCGTGTGGGAATTGAACCCACAACCAGTCGCTTTTACAGTCACACGCTTGTGCCGCTACGCCACGACTGGCCATAATATTTTTTTATTAATAAGCTTTAGCTTTTATTAAGATTGGAAGCCTATATTCGTGTAACATTTAAATGGAAGCCATCAATGAGTTTTTTATCTACGCTAAAAGGATATTTTTTTCAAAAGAACTAAATGGAAGACAGGATGCTGTTCCTAAGTTAGGAACTGATTAGCGAAGGCTGCGGATCTCTCAATGGCACGGAGCGCGGTCGCTCTTGGGTGCGTCATAAATTTCCATTGATTGGATTAATCTGATTTGGATGTCAATTTTGCAAGCAATGCGCAGGCACTTTATAAGAAAATACAATCGTGATCCCTCCGTCTTTTATACTTTCTGTTTTGAATGCGTAATAACGAATATATATGTACTGCATAATATTATGTGCACTCTATTATAATATTAAGTAGTACTCGTATGTCTGTTTGCTTCATGTAAGTAATGAACTAAAGTTTGATTTCCATTTTTCTCTATTTATTATTTCTAATAGAACTATTGAATAGTCCGTACTCTTTTTTTTGTATATTTTGTAGCTCTGGACTTTTAAAATTCATAGAACTTGATATTTCTACGTGTTCCCTAGCTCAATTCAGTTTTTGTAATTGCTTATCTTTTCTTAACTTATCTTTTGTATAAGTAAATATAATAGTGTGCCTATAATAAAAGAGTGAGGCAGAGTCTACCTGTAATCGTGATGGCAGTAGGTTTGATTCCCAATCAGGGGGCCAAGCCTCAAATTCTGGCGGAAAGCACGGAGTGTCATGACATTCGTTGCTTTACAATTAACTTAAATACTTACTTAATACTTTTAAAATATTGCATTATACACAAAGCCTACAGACCCAACAGTCAGGCTGTATTTGCCAATTTTCTTTTCAAAATCAACTGAAAATTGTCTAACATACATAGGGATGAAACGGATAGGTACCGAGGTCCTCTACCCATAGATAACCGTTGATCCGTCAACCATGTTACACCCTGTATATGTACATCATGTCATAAACTAACATATTAACTGTACAACCAGTTTACTTTCCATAAGACATCCGACCTCACATATTTTGCAAAAAGTAGAAATTAAAACAGGAAGTCGTTTCTTGCCATACCGTTCACATTCCCTATGTATATGCGCACCCGGACACTGCATCCAGCACCTCATCCCGACATAGCCGTTACTTGGTTAATTAATATTTTAATTATCATATTTTATACATATTTTAATTAGATTTAGTAATTAAATTTGAGTATAAAATAAAAGGGTAACTTAACATAATAATATGATTTAGGTCAATACATAATTTCGTTTATGCAATACAACTTCTTGCCATTTTAATGGTAATTTCAAAAAAATAAAAAAATCTTGTAAGCTACCTTACGACTAAGTAGCGGCTTGGTTTGTATTAATGCCATTCTCGGAGAAAAAAAATTAAATGTCACATATTTCTGCTCGTTAATCATCTAATAAGAACATTTACCGTACCTACTTAAGTATTTACGGTTGGGAAATAACGGTTTGATTTCATTCATTTTATTGGGTAATTAATAATTCTTCACGATTATTACATAAAAGTAATTATCTATCATTTGAAAGTAAATCGTGTCTGTAAATTTTACAGGTAAAATTAAATATTGCTGCAACGGAATTTGAGATTTATTAGGAATTGAGTAAATGTATGATTGAAATATGCAATCTCTGAGTTTATACCATGTTAACGCGGTTAAATATATTCCATTGTAAAATTTATAGACACAGTTACAACGGGTACGTACAATCACAAACGAGTGTATTTCCCATGTCAATTTTGATTAGGATATTAAAGTGAAAGATGACATTTGAGTATATACTAATTTAGCTTTGCAAAGTGTTTGTGAGACAACGCACTATCTTCTAATAGATTTGCTATCACATTCACTCGAAAGGTAATTCCTTCTTATATATCCCGGCAGGAAAGTCCATTTTGCGAGTGGTCGATCTAGAGAGGTAATCATGCAACCCTGGACTCATAGCGCTCGGTAAACAAATCTTCGACATTGTATCTATTCGCCTTAACTTTCTATATTCAAAGGAACATTGTCAAGAGAAATGTACGATTATTGTAGCGCTTTCTTATGGATTGTGTTACGATAATATATAACTCGTGGATACGCTAAGGAGGGCTACACTATCTGCGATTTCATGTGGTTTATCAATTTGAACGGCTCCATAGACATACTTGTTTACCCACGGAGTATGTTTGCAATGTTTTACGAGATAGATTGTGTTCTCGTCTTTGTTAAATCACAGGTGTCTTGAAATTATTCATTATTTTAAGATATACCTATCGGATTCAATACAAGGGCGTTTTAACGTGGACTATGGGGTGTCCTTGAGATCCATGAGAATATTAAAAACTCGCCGGTTCTCACTGCTTCCAAACCAAATATTTAAGTTGGGACAGCCATAAATATTTGCAATCATACAGTCGGTCATCTTTCTTTGTTATCATATTGAAGGGACGACATTCCATCCACGTAATTATGCAAAAAGCTGGACCGTGGCCGAGGCGGCCCTCCTTTGACAACTGCATCATTATAGTTGACGTAAACGATTGATTTATTAGAAGGTAAATATGAAATATTCCATTCGCCTTGATATTAATGTAATCATTCCAATAATAAATCGTATATTAATAAGAATATCTGTTTTAATTTACTTACAACTTATATTATAACGACTGCGTGCCACTTTAATGTCATACTGTGATTTAAACCTGCATCTCAAACATGTCTTCACGTGAATCAGGTTTGTTATTACTACTTTTGAAACAACATTGGCTAGCGTTTAGATGATAATAAAATTTTAATTAACTTTATATATAAAACAAAACTTTACCTTTTATGTTACTTATAATTGAACGGTTTCTATTCCTTACAATTTTATATTGTATAAATAACGAAGAAATATAGGAAACTTATCTGTCGAAAAAACAAACGCGTAATTCGGCGAACAGTGGTTAAATTAGCTCGCGATGCGGGCGTCTTTATAGTCGTTAAATTGGCAAAAAGCGCGACAAGCTTCGACTGACACCGATCGTGGAGGCATCAGCGAAACAGGTGTTATCATAAACATACATTTTGAAATAAAAACAAAATGATTTTCATGAGTGGCGGTAGGCGCGAACTGTCGCTCGCGTCGCCGACACAATGGCGATTTCTTACTTTTTTTGTTTTCCTCTCGCCATAAAGGCCGACGATATTAAATTTAGTAAGCGGAGAGGTGTCCGAAATCTCACGCAGACGTGCGATCCGCCACACATATTTCCATCCGCACAAAAAGCGGAACTATAGCCATAAATATGTCCAAATAAACATTAGTCTCCAATGGTCCGAGGGACAACATACCCAAAGCCTTTGTATGTATGTATGTATTTTACTCAAATAAGTGCAAGATTCATTTCTTATATGACATATTATATGTGTAACAATGTATGGACATCTCATATGTATGGGACATAGAAAATGGAAACAGGGAGTCTAATTTTATGTTATCGAATATTTTCTGTAAAATCTATTAATTTTTAATTAATTGAATAGTCTATCAATTTACGAAAATCTAATTTATACATTTAGAGGTCTTATAAGTGCAAAATTAAAACTACCTATTTGAAAATTGAATGCGACAAAAATTTATTGCTAAAAGTTCAACTGCTTATATCTACAAAGAGCTACTTTTATTAATAACACATATTAAAGTAAATACAAAAAAAAATTAAGCATACAGATCTAGACAAGCGTTATATCAAAAAAATTAAGCAATACAAATTAAAAAAATATATATACTTAAATTATTATTTCCTAAAGAAATAATATAATATCTACAGAGATTTAATAATTTTAATATAAAGTTACTTTAGAAGTAATAAACCAATATTATTAGAGTAAGCGAGTGTTGCATTGTCCGCACTCCGCGCTCCGCTAACAACACGAGGTGACAGTCGCGGTGCGCAGGCGATGATAATATGTGTACATATGTAACATTAAACTGCAAAAATAAACAACACTTTCACACTACATGGGTTCAAGAACAAGTTTTTCCATAACACAAAAGACGACACTGAATAGTTATAGCTGCTCCGCGTCCTCGCCGCATAATCCAATAAAACAATTCTCGGAATGCCGGTACGGTCAGAGCAACACCTCTTGTCTAGTGGACGTTTCTCCCAAGTATATCTTTATTTTAATTATACTTATTATTAGTTATATTCTCGAAAATTAATATTTTTGAATATGCAACCTCGATTAGAATTTACAATTTTAATATTCATATAAATTCGTTCCCATTTTGTAAATATTAATTTTATGATATTATGGTAAAATCAATTTATTCATTTGCAAGAATGGTTGACGATTATAGTTTAATGGTTGTACAGTGACGTCACATTAGTATAAGTATAAGTTTCTATACTAATGAAGGAGCTACTGTTTCGAAATTAAAAGTAATGTATCTATTTTACAGTCCATTTATCGAAGAAGGCTCTATAGTACCTACTTATATTGCATCTAATTAGCGCAACCAACGCAACGAAGCCGCAAGTAAAAGCTAGTATAATATATATGTATATGTCAATAAACGTTTAATCTAAACTGCGCTAATTTATTCATTTAAAGTCAATACATAGTGTACCTCTAATCATAGATCGACAGACAATTAAATAATAGATGCATCTATATTTGCTGGCTGTACAGATAAAATTGGCGACTGAATCTCAAAATATATGAATTTGATTCAATGGAAGAGCAAGCGGCTTCTCTTTCAGTGATTGCGAAGGGCTGCCACCGGGGCATTCGCTCGCCACATTTCTTTGTTTTTAATATTATATATGGCCTTATTATGCGCGGGTTGCCAAAATATTCCGTCATATTTTTCTTTTGAAACTCATGAATAGATGAATATTGATGATAGCATATTTCGTTGGACTAACGTAATTTTGAACATAAACAAAAGGCAGTAAAACATAAACGACATCACGGCAGTTATTAATTTTGTAAATGTTTCATAATAAATAATAAATTAAAAGAAATTATACTTATTTCTTTTAGCGTTTTATACCTATTCATTAACACTATGTAGGTAGGTATATAAATCAGTTATTTAAGATAGCAATATTATATCAACTTATTTCAGTTTCTTAGGTAAACACTTAAATTATGTTCTTAATATTTTTTTTCGTTATAGTATATCCGTCTTACGAATATTTATTTAACAAATATTTTTTTGACATTTCATGACTAAGATGGTTGGTAAACTAAGTAAGCAGTGGTCGAAGCCAATTTTAAGACCTTTTTTCAAAACTAATTTTATTTTGTAAAAACTCTACAAACATATTTGTTAAATTGTAAGTTGCTATATATTTTTTAAAGTATTTTATTGAATATTTTTTTTACTTTTTAATAATTATGTTCGAAGAAATTACGAGCAATGAAAGATGGATCCATAAAATGTTGCAGTTCCTTAGCTACATTAAAAATATGCATTATTATAAGATGGTAAGCCTAGTCGTGTGGGTTCGATTAATTAATTTAATAGTGGGAATTAAATTAATTGTAATTTTCTCGCTGTGGTAACGAGGCAAAGCGGTGTGGAGTTTCACCACTCAACACAAAATGCCTCCAGAATTCGGCGGAAAGTGGTAAACGGAAGTGTATTAATGGGGACAGAGTATTAACACTATGTTCCCAAATTCTCTCTGCCTACCCTGCTATGTACGAGATTGGTACATCATAAAGCTAAAAAAAAAAAAATTATTGCCATGGATTATCGGTTCTGAAACGATCGGATTCTCGAATGAATTCAATGGCAATATAATCATGGGCACAGCAAAATTTTATGTATATACGAGAGAAATTCCCTTAATATTTTTGCAAATATTTTTAAGTTTATTTAATAATGATTATATGTATATAGACAGGTAAATGGTCTGTAGAACATCAAAAGCATAGCCCTGAGGCATTATGCAAGCGGTCGCTAACACGTGTACTCTGCAGTCGGCTCCCGCGCTACTCACGACACCTTCGCCTTCTCCATAATTGCCCCAATGTTATACTCGATTGCACCAGTACACTCCATTTCCATACTTATTTTAGTATCTACGTGAGAAAATTTGGGTACAGTATATTAACTGCATGTTGACACTTTAACTATATTTTACTCGGAGTTCAGTATTTATGAGACGTTTGAGCTTATTATTATTTCTAAATGTTTGTTTGTTAAATGTTTTTGAAACAAAAATCGATTTCTGTGTATTAGTATTCTCCTGCGTTTCCATTGCTCGATATGAAATGTTTAATTATGTTAATTCGCTGAATAAATACTAAGTTACGACGCAAATCAATAAATGGGCTCCAACTTTTTAAAAGTTTTGGTATAAAAAATCTACCCAATAAGAACAATATATCAAGATATGTTTCTTTGCAGTATTGCAGTAGATGCAATTTCATTATACAAAGTATGCAATTAAATTAAACAACAGGGTAGGCAGAGGGAACCTAGTGTTTAGACACTCTGTTCCCTACTTTCTGCCAAATTCTGGAGGTATTCCGTGTTGAGTGGCAGAACTCAACGCTGCGGTTTGCTTCGACACCAGAGTGAAGAAATGGATATATAAACGTAAATAAATATTTAACTTCCTCGAGTGGGGATCGAATCCACAACCGTCGCGTTACAGTCACACGCTTGTGCCGCTGCGCCACGACGGCCTTATTACGGTATTATTTGTATTATACACTTTTCAAAATATTGATAAAACTTATAATTCAGTATCATCGCCGCTTAACTAATATACGAACTAAGGTATACTTAACTAGTATACCTCTCCGTGACAATGTGCAAACATTGTCACGGAGAGGTATACTTTTTATAGGTATATTCCCAGTCCGCTCGACGGCCGCAAGCCGAGGTTCGAGTCCCGCAGGGGGCGCCCTTACAGTCGTCGACATCCTCACAGGCAGCCACTTAGTGCTTGCATTTCTTCAGGGACAGAGTACCCTCTTCCCTACCCAACCGGTGTCGCTGTTAAAGCCAATAGGGCTAACAGCATTATCCACATGTTCGAAAAAAAAAAAAATATAATATACGAAGGTGTGATGACTGTTTAATTAACGTGTACGCAGTTCACGTACAACGCCGACTTGTCACAGGGGCCTGCCACCAACAGTGGCGATCTCTCAACGAATTCCAATCAGAAAGAGCGAAAAAGACACGAGCCAAGCATGCGTCGGTAAAAAGTAGCGGAGCCAGAGCAACGCCGCGGGAGGCTGCGCACAGGCACTAGTGAGCGAGCCGCCCGCTGGCCGCCGTGCTCGGTACTTGGCTCCTCTCAATGTATCTAAGCTTTAATGACCACATGCCCGTTTCATACAGTCATTGAGAAAAATCCTCAATTTTTTAAGTTTATTTTGTGCTGATAGGGATATAACGAATGTAAAACAAATGGTGCATTTTTCAAATGTAGTGTAAAATAATTAATTTCTTATAAGCAGACATAATGTTTAACTAATTATCTTAAGCAATGAGAATTAACAAATTAGTATCGAACAGAGTTAACGCTCTATTTCTAAGTATTGTCAAAGTGAATTTGAGGAACCGAAGAGACGAGGCGCGCGACGCGACTCGCAAAAACGCAGCCGTCTGGTGCTCCGGCGCACCGCCGCAGTGCTCCGTGCGCGTGTGTGACACACGCCAGTGCTCCGCCGTCACACCGCCTCTCCTGCATGCTAAGCGGCCTCTCAGCGAAAACCCATCGATATGCTAATTATTCTACAATACCCGCGTTTTGCCAAATGTAATGAAGTAATGCTTAATGAATTAACGATCGAGTGGAAGGCGGAGAGCGGCCCGGCATGGCAATGGCGAGCAAGACGCACGCGGACGCCAGCACAATACGAATGACGCTGTAACGGATCGGCCCGATTATTTCTGTTCATTTCACGACTGTTTAATAGCAATGTTAAACTTGGCGAAAGCAAACACACCCGCCCTGTTTATCGAATATTTTACGATCTTCACCCGATTAATTTTAAAATGCTAAGCTTTGTGGAAGCGGCCGAAAGATTGTTTGATTCTAGAATCTATTTCGCTATAGCAGATATTTATATTACAGTTACTCATTTACAAATAATTTGGAATTGAATAAATATCTTCCCACCTGAACATCTGGTCCGAGGTCTGCTGGTTCATTAGTGTTCACTCAACAGATGCTCATATCTTATTTTATTAAGTACCTACTTATAACGTATTATTTTTTAATCTAACAAATATTATTATTTTAGGAAATCTGCCATAGTTCTGTATTTTTTCACAAAGCAATAAGTACAATTGTGTCACTGTAACGCGACGGTTGTGAGTTCGATTCCCACTTGGCGAAATGAAATTATGTATTAATTATTTTTCTTTCTTAGGTCTGGTACCAGAGCAAAAGCGTGACATTGAATTCCGCCACTCAACAAGCAATGCTTTGAAAATTCTAAAATCCAGCGGAAAATGGGGAACGGAGTGTTTTAACACTAAGACCGATACTGCTATATGCGGGATACAGGGTGCAGCAATTAATAGAAATATGTTACGGTTAAAGTTAATAAATTAGATTATTATCGGTGTTGTGTGTTGTATTCAAATATTATGTCTATAAGTGGGGATGGAATATAATTAAGTTTACGAAACTAATGCACTTTTTGTGTCGCTACACATCGCTTCGCTTCCGTTCAGGTGACGACTTGATAATATCTGAACAGTTTCAACATAATTTGTCGCTATTCTTGTATTTTTAGATATATTTCGACCTGCAGCTGTTTTGACGCTATATTAATTTCATCTATGAGCGCGATAATAAAACTGTTTTGTGATAGAGAATTAGAATAAATAAAAGAATATGTTTATTAAATATATATGAATGAATGGATGGATGTAAATACAATAGAGTGTCCATTCAAATCAGATTTACAGGTAGTTATCGTAAAAAATATTATTTATTTATATAAAGCATTTTTTTATAGCTGTTAACCAACTTGGGCCAGAAATCTGCAAGATGATGCCTTCAGCTTTATGCTGAATTAACCTTGCTTATTATGTAGGTATATTTATTAACCGTACCTACCTAAATGAACTGACCGAAAAACAAATATAATATCGAATATCTTTGTATTTTAAGGAATAGATTAACTAAATCTTGTCATACTCGGTCTGCATGTTGAAAAATGCAATCGTGTGTAATTACTATTTTAATTATAATTTGTTTTGTGCACCATAAAAAATACTCGTTTCGTTGTAAACCTAAAAGCTACTAAAACTATGATCTAACTCGACAGTTTAGAGACAATTTATATTATATGAAAGAACTAAACGCCTTGCTAAACCAAGTAAGGAGAAGTCTATTTTAAGAAAATAAATATTTTAAGTGGAATTTTTAACAAGAATTACTGGACGCACATTTCATATGCACCATTGTATCACAAAAGCAATATTAAAAAAATTATAATACATTAGCAAAATTACTTAAAAAATTGTATAACATTCTTAACTCATTACTAAACTACCAACAATTTAATTATAAGCATTTCGGCTGTAGATAATTATAGCCCAATTTTTATAATTATAAAGCAATGACGTAACTCGTACAGATAATTTATATATAATTTATGCGTACTGTTGTTTGCCGTGTATAATGAATAAATGCTTTCCCGTTGACCACCTCATAATAAGCGAGTAATTATCATCTAGCATAGATTATGATACTCTCTGTATAATTTTTTTTCGAATAATTCACCGGAAACTCTAACAATTGTTTGTCGTCGTATTATAAATGTATGGCATTGTTATTTTTCCTGATATTTTATTAAAAAATATGCAAATCGATCGTATTGCGACAGGATGTTCATTTCAGTATTAATGTCGATGTATTTGCATGTAAATGAAGTCCGTATCCGCGGATGTAACCATTACTAATTGTAATGTGCAGCGACACAGTTATAAAATGCAGGACGTTTGATGATCTCATAACATTGTACAGGTTGTCGATAACGTTTATTTGTAAAATGTTTTATGGGACGTTTTTTTTGTTTGTTTTTAAGGTTCCGTACCTCAGAAGGTAAAAACGGAATCGTTATAGGATCACTTTATTGTGCGTCTTTCCGTATGTTTAGATAAAAATGACGCATTATTGAACTTGGCTCTCATTTTATATTTATATGTTTGATGATTTTTTTTTGTAAAGAAATTATTACTAGCAATCA
The DNA here is from genome assembly GCF_056956725.1 of Heliconius melpomene rosina. Classification (NCBI taxonomy): domain Eukaryota; kingdom Metazoa; phylum Arthropoda; class Insecta; order Lepidoptera; family Nymphalidae; genus Heliconius; species Heliconius melpomene. Next base: position 11,188,699 of record NC_140389.1, on the reverse strand, counting down.
ATCATTACTACATTGTTATTATTGAAATTACTTATTTTTTTACATTATTTGATCTATTTTTGGTACTTGGCGTTATTTTTTACTTTCTTGGTATCTAAAATTATCAATAATTTTAAGTTTTCATATATTTTTTGCTGTATATTAGTACTGCCTTGATTGGGTTAAGATTTTGAAGACTGAGCTAACTAACTCATAGTTACAAAAATGCAGATTTTTTTAATGTTAATATAATTGCTTAAGCTAAGTCAATGTAATTTGAAATATTTAATATTTAAGAAGTTTTAAATAAATGAGCCAAATTTTGTGTACGCAGATTAAATAGTTTTTGTATTTTTAACTTTCGCGTTCCTATATAGTATAATGTAACACGGTATTTGGTAGTCATATTTATTCAAGGACGCGACTTAAAGCTTTTCTATAGTACAGCTATCAGCCAACAGATGGCGTTATGTGCATCACTAGAAAATAAATATTGGGATAAAGTTCAATGTCGCTGTGGGGTGAAATGTCAATAACTTTAGGAGGTTACATTAAAGAATCCGATATCACATTAAAATGCTCTATTTATTAGAATTTTAAAAATAAAATATGATTTTAGTTCTGATTCTTTATCAGCGATAAAGAGTTGATACAATATATAATATTTGTGTAATATAAGATATGAATGTGATCGTAAGAGATGCATAGCATTGCATCGCTCGATACATTAGTACTGAGTGCAGCCGTGGGCCGTCAGCCGGGAGGTGCAGGCGTGCAGGTTGCATGCCCGCCCCCGGCCCGCCCCACGCCCTCGCCCCGCGCTACACCACCTCGCCTCATCGCCACGACACCACTTGTTTTGATGTACGGCCACTCGACTATGCAAAACTTGAGTTGTTACTTGGGTATTCCTCTTGTAGGGTCACAACTTTGGAAACTTTGAGTTTTACATCAGTTTCTGTAAAAATATCTACCAACTAACATTGCCTGTTTATTGATACACCACTATACTCGTATCTATCTACTTCTTGTAGAGTTTTCAATTTTAAATTAGTACAGATTTCTAAAAATAAAAATAATTCGCTCAAACTGAAATTTACTAAGAAAAAGATACTTTTACATTAAAATTTCATTAGTTTTAGGAAGGTAACTCAATGTTAACTTTTCCAACGTCTGCTTTCATTAAATTTTACAATAAAAAAATATTCGTATGGGATATATCGTATAAAGACAAATATATAAATAAATTAAACTTCTTACATGTTGGTGATTGTTTTAATTTAATACATACTCGTAGTGAGTTCTTTATCGACCGTTTACACAAATCTTATCTCAGGTTGATATCGCATCTTGTTAAGAATTTAGAATCTGAAGACTATCAAACGCCCGATAAAAAAGAGCCAACATTGAGCAGCTATGTACGTAAAACATTACTATGTCAGCAGTGGGATTGTTCCACATCATCCATGTCGTGAAATACCGGAATGTCGTCATACGAAACCAGTTATCTGCAAAAAGTGAAGTTAATTGATTTTGTTAGTTTAGGCATACTAATTTACTGATAAATATTTAGCGGCCGCCTTATAAGTTCCACCGCTGCAGATGGCACGTTACTTCTTGTTTTACAATAACAAAATTTTATAGTGCCCGCAATTCGGCCAATGTAGTATATACGGGTGCTTATTTTCTTTCCATTCGCAAGTTTTCTCTATGAATGAAGATAAATAGAGTCTTTTCTCTCTGTCTAGAGGTCTTCGATAGGAGATTAATGTTTTACGACTTTAATATCGTTAAAGTGTTTTCTTTAAGCAGTCGCTTGCGCCTGCTCTACATGCCCCGACAATTACCAACTACATACTTCTCAACGCATTTGGTCATTTGAACAAAAACTACTTATGATTGCGGTGCGTTGTCGGGATACTGAGAACGTAACAAAAAGAGTAAGTGAAGCCGACAGGACTTATAAAGTTTTTCCTCTGTGCGGTCGGATGCCTGGCGGGTGGCGCGGCCGCGGCGCGTCGCTGCTTCATAATTAGCTGTGTTATGAATTTAATAAATATTTCATGTACTCTACACGAGCGGCCGACAATTAATTAACTTCTCAGTGCTTATATTAATTAGAACATATCGTGTTCTTTTCTTTTAAAATTTATGAAGAAATCGTCGGCTTCTCATTTAAGCTCTGTTTCTATGCGATTCATTAAATTCAAAAATAATACTTACGAATTATTCAGAATTTCAAGTGTTTCCGCCCTTTCTACGCGTATTTTAAATACAAGTAAAAAATATTTATTTTATTTTAAGTACTAACTGTCTACCTATACATGGGCCTATGTGGTTTTCCAATTTCCAAAAAAATATAATTTCTCGGGGTAAAAATTTACCTAAATGATCTTAGTCTAGTCTACCTTACACTAAGGCACATTTATTTCACATCACCAAATAAAGGTGCAATCGCCTTTTGTATTTTTATTATTATGTACCTAAGATATAATAAAGAGGGGTAGTAACGACTAAGTCAAAACAAATAGGTAAAACGGTTGTGTCTGAAAATACGGTTTTAACGGCTAAACCAAAATCTGATACCCATTTTATATATCTGTACAAACTACGTAGGTCCAGTTCTTCTTCAAAAGATAATGTATCTTCTTAACACTATTTTCGTGTATTTCCATAAGTTTATAGTAAGTGATATTCACATAAAAATTACATACCCCCGTACGGTTTTGTCCCGAAATGGACTTGGTAAAAAGAGAAGTACAAAATTCAAAAGGGGTGGTCCCTTAATCCTAATACCTCTAGACTTTCAACAGAATTCCTATAAATATCTTATTAAAATTAATTTATAATTATTATGTTTTTACATCATTTAAATTATAGTTAAATTGCTCTGGCCGAGCATTCATTATTGACCCGCTTATAACTTTACAATCTATAATTCGAAGATTACCTATATTATTAAAATTATATTGACGTTTTAAACCTCCACAATAATTATTATGTGATCGTTTAATATCGTTCATTATTTTATAACTTCAAATAGGCATGTTTATAAATAATCGTAGGAATAGAATCTCTCTCTCTCATAGAATGTTATTTGAATAATCACGTTATTTTTTAGAACTCTTGATATTTTAAGTATTGGATTTTAATTAGATTTTTAACTAAAATAGGTAACATAATTTTATAACTGTCGTTGACGCTAAATATTACTCTACTAGCGGACGCGCGCAGCTTCGCTTGCTTATTTAGGGGTGAATTCTAATAAACCACGAAACATATGTTCAATAAATTTTTTTAAGAGTCTAAATTTAAAATTTTATAAAAATCGGTGGCGATTTAAAAAAAAATCCATACAACTTTCAACCCCTTATTCGCACCCTTAGGGAAAGAGCTTTAGAAAACCATAAATATGTGTTCCATTAAATACTTTTATGAGTCTAAATTTCAAATTTTATAAAAATCAGTGGCGATTTAAAAAAAATTCCATACTAACTTTCAACCCCTTTTTTGTACCCTTAGGGGAAGAATTCTAAAAAACCATGAAACATGTGTTCAATGAAATACTTTTAAGAGTCTGAATTTCAAATTTTATTAAAATCGGTGCCTATTTAAAGAAAATTCCATACAAACTTTCAACCCCTATTTCACCCCTTTAGAGCTAAAATTTTTCAAAATCCCTTCTTAGTGGATGTCCAGAATACGAAAGTAAACATCTGTCCAAATTTCAAGCGGTTAAGGCTGTGCGTACGTCTTACCTCAGTCAGTGAGGACAAGTCCTTTTATATATATAGATAATAGATAACTTAAACATACATACGTGTATATTATTTATTTCTTGCCCTTTATAGAATTACAGAACTAATATAACAGAAATCTAACTATATTGCTTCAATAAAATAAATTCCACCGTACAATATAATGACCATAGAATAATATTTCATTAGCCTGGGATCCTTAAATTTTATAACATAATTGGTTTCGCAAACTATAACAGGATCAGTTTTTATTGTGTACCCACAGTTAATGCTTTGCAAAGAATCTGAATAGGTAGCTATCATTTATAATAATACTTTATTTTTATGTCATAATTCCTCACGATGATAAATTCATGACCGGTCGTCATCTTTTCAATTCTTCAATCTCTTTTGAGTTGCCGCCTAATAAATACTTATGATTTAGCAATTTTTTAAGTAGTCGAGGCCAGTCGTGGCGCTAGGGCACGAAGTGTGACTGTAAATGTGACAAGTTACGGGTTCGATTCCCACTCGAGGAAATTAAATATTTAATATTTTCATTTCTTCGCTCTGGTGTCGAGGCTAAGTGACACTCAATACGGAATGCCTCCAGAATTCGGCGGAAAATGGGGAACGGAGTGCCAAAACACTAGGTGTGTGGTATACTGCGTGAAGCTGATTGGTTTTTTTAATTTTTAAAGTATTTTGCTAACTTAATTTAAAAAAAGAAGTAGATAAGCGACGCATTCTCGGTGCGGTAGTAATATTCTAATCACAGTTTTAATCTGCAAAGTATTTGTCAAATGGTATGGAATATTGTGAATGTGAGATACCTCGGTGCATCGTCTGGCAGTCCGACACAATGGCGGCTTGCAGTGATAAGGTGCACCCGCCGTGCTCGGTGCTGATTGTCGGCAGATCGGTCATTTTCCCATGATGGCAAGCCTGTGCATTCGATATGAATGTATTGTCTTTTGTTAGAGAAACGATCATTCAATATTATCCTCCTAGTTGTACTTTGTATTGTGGTATTTTAGTTTTGAAATAATTTTGTGATAGAATTATTATTTTCAATACAAAAGGAATAAACGTAAAGATAACTTAATTTTTTTGAGTAGTGCAGGCTGTGTAGACATTTAGTGGGATGACACAAACACAAGTATGACCTTCTTAGTGGGACAAGTATGACTTTTTCCTTTTCCACTCATTTTCAGAACATCATTTGAGGAAGCGTTCACCTCATATTTTGTGTAACAAAAGGGAAAATGCATCCGTTTTTACGCAGTAAAGAGGTTTGTGTGACCTAAATCTATTAGTTGGTTTTCGATTGATATGTTATATTGTAAGTTAAGTTTAAACCTTTACTCTAAGAAAATAATAACGTACAAACATTATAATGAGCGATTAACATGAAGGTAGAGGCTGAAATCGTTTTCTGGAACAAAGGAAAAATACAGTTTAAATACTAAGTAAAGTTAATTATCTGCAAAGCAATTAAAAAGTTAAAAACAATAAACGAAAGTAATTATCAAAAAATGTAGCTTGAGACGAGGTGTTTAAAGTCGAAAATAGTATTAACAATTAAGTGAATATATTCTAGGAAAAAGATAAGCGATTTGAACTTAAGAAAGCTATCAGACTATTCGCTGAAATAAAATGTAAAAAAAAAACAAAATAAATGTTTTTGAAGAAAATTAAAAAAGGAAGTTTTTCCGATCGCTCTGGTAATCTGCGTTGTTTAAAGAAGAAATTAAAACAACTTTCTCGAATATTTATTACGCTACTCGTTTTGTAGGAGAATTTAAAAGGGAAATAACTTTCTGTTGATTAGACTCCAAGGTTTTATGTTTAGCGTATTCATGTCCTTACATAAGTAGATATAGCGTCAATATTTGAGTGAGTTCGATTTACACTCGAGAAAATGAAATATTCACTATTTTCTTTTCTTTTTCTTTTACTCGGTCTGGCAACAAGGTAAAGCAAACTCAAAGCCGCGTTTTGCCTCGACACCAGAGAGAAGAAATGGAAATATTAAATATTTATTTTCCTCGAATGGGAATCGAACCCACAACTGCCATGTTTACAGTCACACCTTGAGCCCCTGTGCCACGACTGGCATCGTAAAATTTATAGTGCAATGAAAATTGACAATAATAAAATAAGTTGTACACAGTCCCTACAAAGTCCTTATATAGAATGAAATTAAATAGACATAGAATAATAAAATAAAAATTCACTCTCTCCTAGAAGCATGCGTACGTATTATTAAAATGTACACAAATATACGAGTATTACAAAGTAGGATGTCACCTTCTATACCGGGAGTTAGCAAATTAATTATTTTAAAATAATACAATAAATAATAATATAAAAAAAATACTTGTTTTGTACTTAGAAATTACAACAATTTTATGATAAAAAACATATGCACCGCAAACCTGTACGACGTTATCAAATATGGGCATTTTATTTCACCCTACTAAGCATGTTAAGGTGATGTCTCCACATATGTGCAGGTACTTTCTTGCTTAGATAGGTACGACAAATAATATAAATATAACAAATTTAATTATCTTGCGAATATTTTAATTCTCTATTTAGCACATAGCGGGGTAGACAGAAGGAACTTTGGAACCTAGTGTTAAGATACTCTGGTCCCATTAAGATTGATAGGTTCGATTCCTACTCGAGATTGACATAAAAAATATTTGACAATCTAGTTTCTTACCTTTCTGAGAACGAGATTAAGCGAAGTGCAATTCCGCAATTCCTCGAAAAATGGAGAACGAAGTGTCTTAACACTAAGTTCAACGGGACATAGCGTGAAACCAAAAAAACATTTACAATTATTAAAATTTGCATTGTAAATGCACAATTTACCTACATTTATGTAATCAATGAGGTAAAATACATATCACCAAGTAATAAGTAATGCATACAACAGTAGAGAGGAATATTTGAATAAAATGGAGGTCTCCAAAAAGCCAAGAATAATCATAAAAAACTTTTCTATCAGTTTATGTTAAAATTCAAAATGTGTGTCCCTTGGAACCTATAATGAGTATTGATTTAAATTGGTTAGATTAAAAATCTGGGAAAAATTATAACGACAGGATGCCGCCATCACTCAGGCCCAGTCAGTGTGTTATGGATACGCCTCAGTAAATAACAACGATGTATTGATTCAATTTAGAAGCAACAATCGAAGCGAAAAATCACCTCTCCATCATTATTTACAAGCAACTTGCTTTGTTTTACTTTTAATCGACAATATTTAAAAAAACAATAATATATTTTTTTAAAATGTCTAACATTTTCAATAAAGCTAGTCCACAATAAAATGTCTTTAATTTTTTTAAGAATAATGTGGTAGACATTTTTATAACAAAGGTCCTTGGCCGTGCATCTTGATCTTAATGTTATCTCTAATAGGTCAATAAATAAGGAGCAACGTGCGAGCATCGGCGACACATACAAGTCCAGGCCTTATTAAAACAAAATGAATACGATGCTTATAATATTACCTCCGGCCGGTTTTATTCATATTCTTCATCATGTTGATAAATATAAATATCTTTTTTTTGTTAATGGCGGCTTACATTGTCGGTATTACATTGTGCTTGCATTCTTTTCTTGTTATTAATACTAGAGTTATGTTTTAACACAAAGGTTAAATACTCGGAATTCTCTTGTTAGTTATCTCTGAAGTTATTAGGTCTAAAAAATTATAAATGTTAAGTATGAAATTCGTTATCATTAAGCATAAGCATACTATTAAGTAAGTTGCAAAACTTATGGCAGATGTTTCACTCTACGATGACTTTAATATAAAAAAAATACTGTTAGAGTAGTGTATATGTATTCTTTATATCTTTTTATTTCAACTTCACACTGTAGGTAGCAGGGTAGACAGAAGGAGGAGGAAGTCTAGAGCTAAGACACTCTGTTCCCCACTTTCCGCCAAATTCTGGAGGCATTGTGTATGCAAATGGCGGATCTCAACGCCGCGCTTTGCCTCAGTATGGCATCGGGAGGAATAGAATCCACAAACTGTCACGTCCACAGTCTTACGTTTACGTTTACGTACATTCACGTTACGTTACGTGCCCCGGACGTGCGCTACGACTGGCCTCTATTTTTTTTGACAATGTTAAAGACAATTTTTTTATTGGCTAAGCATTTCCTGCGTAGAATTCATGTATCGTCAGCGTGTTAGTATACCCATAATACCCCAATTTTAAAAAGGTTGTCAAATTCCTAAAAGGAATACCAATTTTTATAACCAAAAATATTAAAATAAAAATCACAATTAAAATAAAATTCAACAAATAAGTATTACCTTTGGTCTTATGAATGAAATGTAAACAACCGCAATGAAATGATATAAATGATAGCATTCGAGGCACAATCTCGCAGCGGCATCTAGCGCTAGGGCTCCCTCGCCGGCGCGGTGACCGGCCTTCTTGTCACACTCTTTTATTTCTAATATTGTGGGTTCCCTCATTTTTATTCAATTCACCCAAAAACATTATTACGCATATATAATACTCTTTAATATTATTCTTATCGTTATTTTAATATGTTTGGTTTTAAAGTTGCCTTCGTCACCTATCGTATGCCTGCGTGTTAACCGCTTTGAAATGTGGCGACAATGTTTGAGAGATAGGGAGATAAGGTCTCTTTAAAGCCATTTGATGTAACTCGACTCTTTACTGAATCTGTTATATTTATGACACCGAATACATTAAACGAGTGTTTTTGGGATCCAATAAATCTTATTTTTTAATTGTCTTAGGTATTAAATTTTTCCTTGTTTTATTCTTTATGGTCGTATGGATTTTGGTATTTGTTAATGGAAACGTTACTTAAATTCATAACAGGTAAGTAATATGAAAAAAAAAATTAAATGAAACAAACAAAGATGGAAGGTTAATAGAGGTTATTCAACATTTGAATATCACATAATTAATATTAATATGCATCGCGAGTCATAAATTGTGTTTTACCCATACAATGTTTACTAAGTTTGAAGATTTATTATTCATTATATACTTAGACAATTAAAAAATTTTGAAAACGACCTAATCACTTCTGACCCCAACCTACTAAACTTATAGTGTCTCTCAGCAATCAATTGTATTATATCCCTAAGGCCGGCCCGGTAGCGCCGCCCGCTGGGCTCCCCGCCGAGTGCCTCCTGCGCCGGCCGCCGCCGTTCAGCGCCGCTCTCATATTTAATATCTTAATAACCGTTTAGGGAGTGTTTATGCAACGTTTTGAATAATTATCCAATTTGTGTCTGACAAAACGACACTGATTATCTAATTTGTATTAAAGTTACAGCTATTTACGTGTTGCGATGTCGTAATAACCACTTTTGTATAGATTATGTCTCTGTTTGTGACATTCTTAAATATTATAATTGGTATAATGTTTTTGTTTTTGTTTTAATTAGAAATTTGTTAGCTTTTTTGGAATCTATTGTTTATATTTACCGGAAACTGATTTTACGTGTAAATCAAGAAGATAAGTAAGTACTATAAATTGGTTGATATCACGATGTTTAATAGCGTATACGAGTTTGTACAAAAAATGTTCTAAAAATAATTTTTATTCACTGGCCTTTCAAGTCAGGCGATTCTATGAATTTGTTAAGAACAACAGCGACTTCCTTTCGGGATATCTCTCCTTCCTTCGCAACTCCCTCTGCCTATCCTGCTACATGCGGATTACAGTGTAAAGCTGAAAAAAAATATATAATGTTTAGATAAGTTTGTGCTTGTAGCATTCTAAGTCCTTATAACTTGGTCTAAATTTAAGACACGCTCTCCCAAACAAAAAACGGACCTATCTAACGGATGGAGAATGAAGAGAAAGAAACCTTTCATGAGATGTCATCCACTGACGAACTTTTGCCATTTTTTGCGACTTTTGCCATGGACCCAATAAAACATTTGTTATTTGATAGCATTTTGATACATTTCGTATAGCACAACAAAATCAAGTATAGTTTTGGACTTTCAGAGCTTTCAATGACTGTTACTATCGCCTGTTATTTAATGGCTAGGAACTGTAATATTGAAGAGCGACGCAACGCGGGCGCACGTCGCCAGTATAGAGTGCGATTTGGGCAAGCGACTTCAATACGAGTACATACGATTGAGCTATACGAGATGAGCGTGTGCCCTTTGTGCCTCAGCTGACTAATGGACGGACGCACACGGACATTTATGTAGATTGATTGTATAAATTTTATTCACAATGTTAATACACTAACAGATTTAGATGTCATTTAGAAATGGCGCTTTAAAGTTGTGCAATTTAGGCCGTGAATAATGGATGACGAATGGATAGTTTCTATACCAGAGTCGGGCAATTGAGGTGGGGTCACAATAGTACCGTCATAAATGCGTATATACGTATATATTACTGTTATAACGTTGTTTTGCTTTAACGTTTGTTTAGTGTGCACAGTGCCTTAGAAGGCTTAAATCACAATATGTTTTTAAGTATCTTACATTCTTATCGTTAAATAGGAAGTAGTTCCATCATCGTCATCTTTATCGCTGATGATAGCTTGTTTTCGTTCACTGCTGGACGTTAAAGTGCACACCGAAGCAATTCACTAGTGTAGATTACGAATAAATTATAGCATAAAATGTTAGAAAGAAAAACTATGGCTAACTACTAATTATTTCTGCTTTTTGTACTGCGTGCATGGATCTAAAAATTATCAAATATTACTTCAAATTTATAAGGATTTTTGTGTTTAAGCAAATCAATGAAGTTGTTTTATTTGTTTTGTTGATGTGAAATCATTCAAGATAAAATCATGTCAAGTAAACTAGAATAAATATTCTAAAAGTAGGTCAAATATAAATACTTATATATTTTAATAATAAACATAATCATCGTTAATACATAAACACAGCGACATAAATCATCGGTTTTATAATGTTTTTATGGTGTTGTAGTATAAAAAACTAAAATTCTAATAACGAACTTTTATTAATATTTCTATAAAAAATATAAAGTTACCACCAAAGCTTTTGTGATGGTTCAAAGAGTAAGAACTCGTAGGACGTTTTGCCGAATCATCTCCTGGACACGGATCAAACGTAGTTAATCAAAAATTTTAATGACCATAGTTCAGAAAATAATAACTTTTCTTTCGCCTTCGAAAATAAGTGTACCTTATTCACTTTGATACTTAAGATTATCAGGTAAAAATATTTTACATTTAAAAGTACTCTACAGAATTCGGTAGAAAGTGGGAAACGGACTGTCTTAGCACTAGGTTCCTTCTGTCTACTCTGCTGTGTGCGGGATACAGCGTGAAGTTGATATATAAAGAACTCTACACAATGGCTACAAAGATAAATTAACTCTATAATGTTGGTAGATATTTATTATAACTATACTGTTTAATGTAGATTACATGACCTATCCATATTAAAGGCTTAACTTAGTACTAATAAATTCACATTTTACAACAGTCCTCATTACCTCATTTTAAAAATACGAAAATATTAGAGCATATATAAAATAATTAAATTAATTAAATAAAAAAAAAATAATATCGACAGGATCGTCCAAAAAGTATCAGGATCTCGCAGCCCGAACTCGTCGGGAGTAGAGCGAGACAGTTTGGCATTTAGGCTCATTGTGATGATGTTATTGACTCCTTTCGATCCGTCCATCATCGCTACGTGCTTCCGTTTGTCACAGAACACAGGCACGGGGTGATAATTGCTGTAAGAACGTTTCCATTTCAACGCAACTACATTCGGAATGTATGGCCAGTGGCTCAGACCACATTACCACACCTTGTTGTCATTGTTGGATATATAAAGTAACTAGCGGCCCACTCGCGGTTTCACCCGCGTGAACTATGTTATTATTAATTTCTGTCTCCATGACTACGTCCTAGTGACGTCTATGCAAAATTTGACACTCCTAGCATTTGTAGTAACGAAGTTTCATACAAACTTTCGACCCCAAAAACAACCCCTTAGAAGTCGAATATTGCAAATTCCCATCTTAGCGAGCACCTACGTCCTATAAGTAACTCCTATGCAAAATTTGAAATTCATAGCACATGTAGTTTCTGAGATTTCGTGATGAGTGAGTGACCTTTCGATTTTATATATATAGAAGATAGATATAATGTAAAAAGTTAAAATGAAATAGCAGTTAATAGGTACTTTCTACGTTTTATAAGGAACTGGTGTAATGTTTAATAGATATATTATTATAAATAGCCTCCAGTAATACAGTCCAGCAGAACTTTTTGATTTTGACTGGCACAAAAAGTTAAGATTATGATTATAATAATAATGAAACACTTGAAAGATCCAAAAAAGTCTTGAGGAAAAATTATAATACATAGTCAAATATCTTGTTATAATAATCTGCAACATTAATTAATTAATGCAACTTATATATATTTAATAATTCTTGAAAACTTAAGTACCTTCAGGCTCAGGTTTCAAGACAAAGAACAATTAAGATCTTTTAATGAGAAGATTCCTTTGCGTTATGATGTTAATTCAAGGAAAGTGCTTAATCATTATCCTTTAAGGTATGTGTTATTACTTTATTATATAAAGAAAAATAGACTTTATTTCAAGGGAATAAAGCTGAAGAATAATCGAAGAGGTAGTATACTAAAGAGATGCATTTGTCGGTAGCGCGATGTAATCGATTCGGCATGCCCGAATATCGAACGTATTCGATTTTATACTTGTGTTTTTTGTACAATTATGATGTTTATAGTATAAAGTATTTGAAAGCTTATATTTTAATTCGTTTTAAGTTTTAAAAGGCATATATACAAATATTTATTTGAAAAAATATATTTAAAAATATAAAAATTTAAATAAAATTTTACTAATTTAATAAAATTAGTATTTGAATTAACCAGACTACACATGTGATCACTTACTACGAACTACGAAGTCATCGTATTGTAATATGATAGTTCATTATAAAATAAACGTCACAACATTCCTTGAGGTAGTTTATAATTGATGCTAATTAAAAATATATTCCATATGAGCATAAATGTCAAGAAATAATAACAATTTATTTTTTTCTACTAACTTACCCGAAGCTGTAACATAGTAATAGAAAGTATTCGCTAACAACTGTATTACGTGACTACACGTTACGAAGCCGACATGTCTCCGGCTTACTTTAACTACATATTTGGATATTGTTTTTAATATTGTCATAAATGCCATTGACAAAATAAACTACCCGCTAAGCCATTATGTCATGTTCCATATATGCAAATAGAAGTCGTTTAGTATTAATATATAAGGCGTTGTCAGTTACAACTGTAACATTTAAAAGGCCGTCTTGTTGTTTTGTCGCAAGAAATAAACTTTTGAAAAGAACAAACGTTTACTTATGGTGACTTTTTAAGTTTATGGCATTTTATTTTTAGAATAAACTATGTAATGACATCGAGCTGGTATTAGAGCACGCGACATTTCTTCGGCCGCTCTGAAGACTGCACCTGTTTAATGGGAATATCATCACGCTTCCGATCCGCTCGTACCGCTTCGTTTTAGACAAAAAATGATGCTCACGTACTTCACGAATTATATGGACCGGTCTGGCGGTCACTAAAAACTGTACGGAGTGATCCATCTACGGTAAAACGAATGCCCGTGGCATCGTACGTGATCACTTCTTTTCTATACCTTTATTTTAATCGAAATTTATCGATGAGCATCATTTAGATCCTGTTTCAATTTTTGGTCTAAGTTTGGTGTGGTGTCACATGCAATGGTCATTTTTAATTAGGTCTGTTCGTTTCTTGACGATATCTATGTATTTCTTGTTGTTTTACTAAGTTCTTTATTTACAACTATTACATATCTATCTATATACATTGTATTTATTAGTGTTGATTAAAGTAAATTGTACAAATTTATTTTATAAATATTTGACCTACATATGTTTATTACGGAAAATATATTATCACCAATAATAACCCCTTTTACAAGATAAAAACTTTTAATTTAGTTTATAAAGCTTATTATTCTCTAATATCTAACCAGTAAGTACGTTTAAAGGAGTAAAGACTATGGAAGATCACATCACATCATCATTCAACAAACAGCGCTATACTAGATATGAAATGAACGAATTGGTTTTAATGCGTCCGCAAATAATAGGTGGGTGCGGCTGAGCGCTCCGCTGCCGGTCTCATTGTAGTCACTATAAATAAATGGCAACAACAGGTGAATAACTAATTTCACTCGTAAAATTAGCTCTCCATGGGTGGAGTGCCATATTTATCCGTCGACAACATCCGTCTATTTATGTTGAATATTACCGTGACAGATTACTTCACATCATATTGAATAAGAGCGAACGTTATATACCAACGAGTAGCCATACAACTATTGTAGTCCAACTAATCCTATAAATATATATGGTTGTGAACGTCGGCGGTAACTCTAAATTAATAGCTTAATCAGTTTCTGTGTAGGTATGGCGGTGTACGTAAATAATCTTTGGTATGTGAACATGGAATGTCCAGTGCAATATTCTGGAACGTGTATGTGTCATTTTTAAATATGCAGTATCCAGAATAAAATATTTTATGCGGTCGCCGCCATTATATAAATGGAATTATTCATGGAAGCTGATATCGGAAAAATTCAATGAAATTTCCCAGTTTATTTGTTTGCACAAATAGTATTGCTCGCCGTATAAAAAAAGTATTTATTCTGTATATTTTTTTAATTTAAAAACGCAATATCATTGCAAATTTTGAGCTTTCAAATGCTCATTCCCAGAAATTTTACTGTGTAAGTGAACAGGCAAAATTATCTCATGAAATATACTCTATATCTAATGATAATATATATGTAAACATAATATAAATAATAAAGTGACTTCCTTGTATGTAAAATAGGTATATAAGATAACCTAACCCAAAGCTTGCTTCTCCCCACAAGTGTTCAAAGCGGGAGAAACGACTAGTCAACCCTTTGCCGCTCACTCGCTCGTGAAATCACTCAAATACTGAATATTTTAATCTGCGTAGATAACGAGCTCGCAATTCTATTAGATGAAACATAGCTGTGTGAGGTTAAACGCGGCGGCGGGCGGCCCCGTGCATCGTGTCTGCCTCCGTCTGCTATATGCTGTCTGCTGTGCGATGAGTGCTTTATGAGTTAGTTAAAGTTCAAATATTATATTGAATAGAGTTAATGAGATATTGTAATTTAAAATAAACTTTTTAAATGTAATTATTAAGGAAAATATTAATATTTTTTTCAAAACATACCTATACATATACGATTTAACTATAACATATTACTTATAATTATTAGAATTTTAA
This sequence comes from Heliconius melpomene rosina, assembly GCF_056956725.1. Lineage (NCBI taxonomy): Eukaryota > Metazoa > Arthropoda > Insecta > Lepidoptera > Nymphalidae > Heliconius > Heliconius melpomene. Next base: position 11,173,624 of record NC_140389.1, on the reverse strand, counting down.
AGAGTGAAACACTTTTAAATGCTTAGAATTTAACTTGAGTAAATTTTCTAATCTGAGAAATAAAAAACTTCTCATCTAACTGAAATTCTGTATCAGATTTACTAAGGGTATATCTTAATAATTAATAATTTCAATTACTTTAACAACGACTTCACTAATATAATACAGTAATGGGGAACTTTCAATTGTGCCAAAGCTGAGTATCACAGCGAGCTATAAAGCTATCAAATATTTACTAATCTGAAACGGCGAGAGTGTCGAACCCCTTCTGCAACAGACTCATAAAATAAATTGAAATATTCGCGCCGCCCCCTAAATTAAAATATTCAAATGGGACGCACGCGCAAGAAAATTGAAAATTGTCGTCTATCGCCCGCAAATGAAACCTATAACTCTTCATATACGAGTACACTCCCTGCCATAATAAGGGTGTGCAAATAAACCGACGTACTTTAAACATTCGAAGTGGAATAAGTAGGTAAATTTATATTTTTCGCATATATACTTTGAAATAATTGTTTTTTGAGAGTGCGAAAAAATATTTGTTTATTTGGACCGACTGTATATTTGTTTATTATAGATATACTCAAAATGAATATTTTATGTTCAAGTAGGTTTACTTATTTGGTTGTATTTTAGAATTTTATACAGAAGTTATAAACCAATTAACTAATATCAGATATTCTTGTTAGTATTACTTAAATATAAAGTTTATTAGCCACATTTACTTTACTGATGGATATGTCAATATAAATAAATTTAAATTGATCGAACAAAGTAGGTACAGAACGTTTCAAGCGTTCAAAACATGTAATTGACTAATAAAAAATCTTAAATAAAAATCTTTTTTTAGCCTCAAAGCCGTTTTAGTTTAAAAAAGAATATATTTTACAGAAAATAAAATCAAGATCTTATCTAAATTATACTTAATTTTCGTTAAATACAATTTCAATAAATGTTACATTTCTGAACGGCTGTGTATAAAAGTGCGACCGTCGCATTTGATATGCCTTTGAATAATGCCATAAACGCACTTACTTCACTTTTACGATTGTAATTTAGTTGGAAAATTTCAATATTATTATTTCTTGTGTGTAGTAGTTACTTTTTTAGGTGCGTATATTCACATCATATACATTGTAACCAGAATATGTAGGAATGTAAAGTTACATTAAGGTTCCCATAAAGGGTCCTAAGTTGACACCGTGACTATAAAATAATATTGTAATTGTCAATTTTCAACAATAATTATATTCCATTATCATTTTATTTACGCTTATACTGACACTTACTAATTAGTTGTTCTATTAAAATTTCATCGGTGTCTTTTATCTTTGTCCATCTCGAACGGCAAGTCTGCGATTAAAAAAGTATTTAGCCTTTAACACTCTAGTCGTAAGTATGTAGATACACATACAGATGTAAATTTCTAGTATTTTGTAAATGTTTTTTTTTCACCTTCACGCATTATCTTGCTTATAGCAGGTAGGCAGAGAACACCTAGTGTTAAGACATTTCATTACCGCACTCTCTAGTAAATTATTTTAGCAATGTGTGTTGAGTGGTGGAACTCAACGCCGCGCTTTTTCTTGTCTAAAGAGCGAAAATATAAAAATATTAAAAAATAATAATTCATATCGCCGAGTGGTTATCAAACCTTCAACCGCCGCGTTTACAGTCACTTGGTTATGCTACTGCACCACTACGGCCTTAATATATGTTTTTATCTAGATTAATAGGTATATTTTTTTAATTATAAATACAGTGCTATAAAAATAATATTTCGCTCAATAAGTCACAGTCCGTGAGAGCGAATACCACGCTTCCGTTGTCCTGCGGCCGGCTGATGTTGTGTTGCGGTTGCATTTCGCGTAACCCGATCGACCAGGTTACTTGCACATCCTTGAAGTTTATTACAATGGGCCAGGGATGTGTCATTTATCGATTGTTTATACTTTTAATTAAATTTAAATATGCATTTATTTAACATAATATTATTTGAGATATCTATCAATAGACTTTTGAAAAAAAAAATACAATTGCTAAGTGAGTCCATCCGACTCTACATAACAATTATGATATCTCGTCTCTCGATATCGATCGATCGATCTCTCGTATCCAAGATATTTTTTTATCAATAACAGACGTGTTACACACTGACACACTAACCAAAAAAAACATGGAGTCAATATGTCTAGAATAAAATTAAATAGCTTTAAAGATGCCTATGGCTCAGTCAAACTTAGCATCAAATAAAGTTTTTTTTTTATTTATCATTCTATTTATATTATTTAATTTTATAATATTATCTCATCGTATAATAATCATCGATGTTTATATCTTAAAAAATAATTGATAAAATATGGGGTTGACGTATCCGGCGGTGTAATAGCGTATGGAAGCGATACCCTGGGAATTGATTATCTTCCGTCCGTCGGTGAAAACCAGCACAACACCTCGCCAACATATTGGAATGACCTCTGCTGTCCTCTTGAAATATATTTTTTATTTATTTCAACGCATTTAAGGATTTAAATCGATTGCTTCCATTCATAAAATTATTAATGTGATCGTAAAATTGGGCAAATTTTATTGTCTCGAAGGCATAATGGGAAACTAATGTACCGTGTGATTATTCAGATCGCTCGTAGCAGTAAAATACGAAAGATTCGGCAGTGCATCGGGGGCTCCGCGTTCCCAACGGAAGTCCCCTCTGCTTTTTGAATATCAAACATATTTCGGTAATATTTCATTGAAGCAGTTATGATATTCTTCCTTTTATACTTTTTTATGGCGGATACGTGTATACAATCCTAAAATAAATATTATGCTAATTAGTATGAGTGGAGGGTTTTGATCATAATCTTCGAAAAACGAATAACATTGTTCATTCCAAATTATTATTTTGTTGGCTAATATGCTTAATTTTTTACTGTTTGTATTCGGTGTGAACGATAACAGGGTTCTATATAATCCTATGCGAAATATTGTTTGTTTCTTTTCAAGCGTGAATAATAATATATATGAATTCGTTATATCCGTTTATAGACAGTTTTCGAATTTCATCTTTCTCTTTCATATAAAAGGATATACAGAGTATATCTTTAGTTTTAGTGTATTTTTAGAGACAATGTACATTGAATGGTGGAACCTCACATCGAGCTCTATCAAACAAAAACCGGAATTACATATTTTTTGAATGAGTATCGAATTGCAAGCCATATGATATAATAAGATGTTATGGCGTAGTTATTTTAATATTAACATAAGATTAAATATTTTATGTAATATTTTAATATCTTAGCTCTAGTAACGAGGCAAAGCGCGGATTAAGTCCCGCCAATCAAAAAATAACACCTCGAGAATTCGGCAGGAAGTGGGGAACGGAAGTGTCTTAAACGTATATCTTATATATCTTAACAGTAGGTTTCCAGGTTCCCTCTGCCTACTCTGCTATTTTCTATGAAAAGGACAAGGCAAACGAGCGCACGGGCTACCTGATGGTTGCCAGGGCCACAAGAGGAGCTACAGATTCATTGCCGGACTTTAAGGCGAAGTAAGATGCACTTTTTGTGCGGGATACAGCGTGAAACAATAAAAATACGTTTTTAATTATAACTAAATATTAATTTATAACTGGAAACTCGATTCATAAAATTACCCACTATAATTGCACTGATCGTTATGAAATTCAGAGAAACGCATAGAAGGATGCTTGTTCATCTTGTTGCAGATTGTAGCGGTTACTCATATGAAATGCATGCGACTACATCCGAACTTATCTACTAATTAAAAAATAACATTATTATCTATATGAGTATTTTTTAAAATATTTTATTCAGATAATCATCGCTTGCATTCGCATATTATAAAATATGAAATAACGACAAATTTCTTTTTTTTTTTAATAGATAGCTAAATAAATTACTATTTCATTATAACATTTATTATTATCATATATATCTACTAAAATGTTGTATGTACGACAGTAAAATAAATGGTTGCACCGACAACCTCACGATCGAAGCTACATATGTATATTGTAATGTATATTATTGAAAACACATGTCAATACAAGGTTCGTGAGAATCATAACATAAATCTGATAAACAGTTCTAATAATGCGAGGTACGAATAATAAGATACTATAATTCAATGAGAATTATTGGCCAGAATACTATATTTTAGATCTTTAAAATTTTAAATACCATTATTTAAATATCATTATCTATATTAGTTCTGTGCCTAACATTTTTTTTCTTATTTGTTAAGGCCGTCGTGGCGGAGCGGCATAGTGACTGAAAAAGCGACGGTTATAGGTTCCAAATCAGAGGAATTAATTATTTTCGTTATCTCACTCTGGTGAAGACGAAACGCGACGTAGAGTTGTGCCACTCAACACGCATTGTCTCGGAATAATGAAAAACGCAAGGCACTAGGGATTCTTATGCCTAACCTGTTATATGTATGTAGAATAATGAGGTACAACAACCAAATAATGCGCCATTTTTTACACCGCAAGAAGAACGCAAAAATATAAAGAAAGTAAATTAAAATTATACAAGGTCACCAAGTATTTCGGTCAACAGATAAATATTAATAAAACTGTAAACGATTGTCTTGCTTTTTCGCGAGAAAGAAAAGACAATATACCTACTTTAGTTTTTCTTTATTGTTATTACCGTAAAACATTTAGCGGGCAGCGTACGGCAACGCCGATAAAATACGTTATTTTGTGTGACTAAACGTCGAGCTTCATGAGAAAATATTGACCCACAGATACTCGTAGTGGAATATACGAATTATTGGTGACGTTGCAAACGAAACTGAACCAGTGAAATTACTCGATTGTATAAAAAATATCTTTTATTATGTTATTATGTCCACAGATTTATGCATTTAATAGAAATTCCGAATAATAAAAAAAAAATCGTGTTTTTTTTTAAATAACTAACCATATTTAATCTGTTTAATAAACTAAAATGAATATCTAATCAATAAAATTAAATAAAAGTAAAAAATATTTTCGAAAGTAAATAATTTTATGTGTACAATGATTGTTAGTCCACGCCGTCCATATGTTAATGTGACGAGCGATAAATCGACCACTAATAAGATAATTGGCCAAGCCCGATCTAACCAACGTAAATCAACATCTAAACAGCTGTAGACTGGAAACTCTATCATCCATGAAATAATTAAAATATTAAATTGTGTAGGTTAAGTTGCATGCGCAATGCATAATTGATGCACTCGATGGCATTTTCTTTATGTGGATTTATATATTTTTTTTATTGATTAATTTTTAATTTTACTAAAGAAAATATAATTTGAATAACTTGTGACTAGAGAAATTCTAATTGGATTTGGACCTTGCCATTATACATACTTTAAATAATTAAATTTATTAATGAAATAACATTAATTTCCATGTCATATACAACGAATATATCTACTAATATTTAAGTCTGCTTTTATGCTTCAATCTATCGAAATTTTGGCTTGAATCCACGACCTTCGGTTATGCGGTCACTCTAATCTCTGTACTATTGTGCACTATTTGTAACTTGTAATACCGTTTTATGGATAACCGCAAAAACAAAAAACTCTTGACAAAAAGTATAGTCACCCTACATATAGATGATTCACTTTATTGTTGTAACTTTTGGATCGATTTAAAGTAAACAATCAATTAGACTTAAATTACGGTACGATCGGTAATAGAGGATATTTATTGTCATTGGAATTTTATAACCGTTTACTTTATTTAATTGATATTAATATGGCGTTTAAAATATTAAACCGTCAAGCTTACATTAGATACTTCTATAGGTATAAGATGAAAATAAACATTAAAATTGGGAACAGTTTTCGTCAAGAATTTGTTTTTTATGAAATGTTTTAAAGCGATTTTTATAATTAACATCGAAATTAATCACTGCGTAGCTGTTGAGTTAATTGGAAATAATAAGATACGATTAGGTATTTAATTTGGTATTTTAAGCGGTATGATATTGGCAAGGTTATTTTTTAGAGGCCGAAATGGCCTTGTGCCTGCATTACTGCCTAGATAAATTAGTGAAGTACACAATATATTACATAGATATATAAGGAAAAACATAAATAAGACCTACTTTAGACAAAATTTAACAAAGAATACACAAGACTATCATTTGCATTACGGATGTCATCAGTAATAATATGTCAACGGTTGAATGCGTTACAAATGCTTTTTAGGTCAACAGGCGGTTGGGAAACGATCTGTCCATGTTGTAAAATATAAATAATTTGGTTGAAACGAAATGAGGGCCATTTAGAAACATGAGGGTAATAAAACTAGTGCGTGTCGACTGTACCCAGTCGCAGGCTTGTGAATGGCATATCCAGCATATGAAGAGCTCTACTGTTTCAAGCAGTAGTGTCAGTCAAATATAAATAAAGCAATCGCGCAGGGGGCAAGGAAGTTCTCCTTATAACTTTTAATACATCTATGTATTTGTTTGTCGATATCGGTACGTAATATATGAAATTAACATTCTAAACGTAGATAGATGGACGGACGTGCGCTGCGGGCAGCATATGTACCGTAAGAGTACTTGATGAAATCAATGTTTTGATATAAACAGGCTTAAAAATGTCGCAATTTACCCATTTTCGCCGTGCCTGATGCATGGTAAGCGCCTCATTATATCATCTTGACATTTTGCTCTCTCCTATGGAAAACTACTTTGTCCTGAATAACAAATAAAGGAGGTTTATTGAATTGTTTATAATAAATTATTCATTTGTTTAAACAGTATAAAAAAGAATAGAATGATTTTGTTATAGCAATAAATGTTTTCTTTTTCAATATTAAGGAATAACAATCTCTGATTTAAACTTAAAGAATGTACATTTTATGGTAAAATTTCATAATATTTTTTCAATTGTTGTACGATCCTTAATGTATTATGCCCTAATTGAGCTTCCAGGAGAAATTTTGGCGACTGAAATAACTCCCATCCATGTAATATGTAATAATATATACTCATAAATAGGTACGTAAGAAGAAGAAAGAGAAATTCTTCAGAAATAGACATTGCCCAATTTTAAATCTACAGTTTTCGGATACTCTTTACTATATAATACCTATAGGTAAAAATTATCTCGACTTTTCAGCTTCATAAGAGAATATAAAGTTAATCTGCTATTTCATATTCTACATTTGTGTATCCACATACAATGTAATATCTACCTCACAATACGCAGTTAATAATAATATTTAAATTTCATCTACATTGTTTTAATAAATTTAATATACCTTGTGTTTCACATCTTATCTTAGCGTTGATGAACTTTAATCGCTATTAACACTAGGTTCCCTCTGCCTACCCTGCTGCGTGCGGGATACAGTGTGAAGCTGATTTAATTTTACGTATTTTTTTATAGAAACGTTATAATAATGAAAATATATCGTTACAAATATATTTATAAGTGCTGACATTTCTAAATATATAAGAAAATATGGCGGATACCAATTATTGTTTTATGCTGAAATAGAATTTATTATTATTGACAAATAAAAATATGTAATAGCTTTGGATTTTAAGGTCTTTACAAAGAAAAGATAAATTCAATTCATCGCCACAATATGGTATTGAATTTACAATGTGTGGGATAACAACTTGCCATCTAGAGCGTATAGAGCGTTTTCATACTATAATAATGTATATTAGAATTCATTTAAAACAAATTTATTGGATTGAAATTAAAAAAACTACTTATTCTGTTAGACGTGGAGTCTGTACGGGTCCCAGGATTTTGAAAAAGACAGATAGCTAGAACTACAAGAAGAAATCTAAATTAATCCATTGGGGTCCATTGGACTCCAAAAATAGCTCGGATAGCAGCTCTAACGACAGGGTCTGATGAGCTATGAAGCTAATAGAATAACAGTCAACAGTTTTCTGAGGTCTAATGGACCTCATGCGACTAAGTAAAAGTTAAACGATATAAAAAAGAAAACATGATTGCAAAAATATATAATATATAGCAAACAGTAAATTTGAGATAATCATCGTAAGTTTTCTTGTCGAAATTGTTGTTTTCTCATAATCCAAATGTGAAATCTGATATTCATATAAAAATATCTACTTGTGCAAAACAGAACACTTTCAAACACATCTTACTTAATCACGATTAATTTTCATCAACAAATTTTATTTTAATGTGTTGGCAATACTGCGTATTGGTAACTGTCAGTCGCTCTAAAAAATGTAAATAATTGTTTTTTCGCCAGCTACTCCACCATTTCATAAGAAATGACCTGTTCAATTACTATAATTAATGTTAAGTATGTTTTTAAAAAAACAAGTTTAATTGTTGTTCAAATTATGCCAGTAATGTTGTTGATAATATTGTAAGAAAAGTTATCTAATTGCTCACAGAATGTCAATGTTTATTTCTGTGTAAAAACTCTCAATTAGTAGTTACTACTTTTGCATATCGTTCTTGGTAAACATAAATACGTTTAATTATATATATTTTCACACTGTATTCTTCTCCCGCACAAAGCAGGGAACCTAGTGTTGAAACACTCCGTTTTCCACTTTTCGCCGATTTTTCGAGGCATTGCGAGTACCGCAACTTAGAGTACCTTGGTGCCAGAGCGAAGAAATGAAAATAATAATTCAACGTTATATACGGTTAATTACTAAACTATAACTAAAAAAAAAGCTTAGACGCGTTCACAAGGAATAGTGTGGAAAGACTCTAAAAGACCCTTTAAATATTAAAACTAATGTTACGAAATACACATCCATGAATATCCCTCCCTACAAATAGACTAATGAAATTAAAATGAGTTTTATTTGAATTTCTGACGAGCCCCCGCGGCCACGTTACAGGCCACGTGAAAACATCAAAATAATAATATCACGCCATTATTTTACAAATACATGGACATCATTTTATTATGAATCTGTAACCGCTGCGATAAAACGTATTTACATAAAGACTTGCGTTATTCCTAAATAAATAACGAGATCTATTTCGAAGTCAAACGGAGTCTAGAATTTGTTAAAGATAGGCGTTTCAAATTATACTTTCATATTTGTGAGTTATTTTCTTTTGATATAGTCTGTGGTACCTATAGTGCCACGTTGGAACGACTAATAAAATATGGTAGGAATATGAGCATAATTCAATATCTTCAAAGTAATAAATCTTAAAGGGTTATATATTACCGAGCATATTTTCATAGCCAGCATAATTAGCTTGTATCTTTCTTTTCGTAACAAATAAGAGAGTGTAGGCTTAAAGAGAGTAAATCAAGTTTTAGTGCATCAGTTTTACAAAGTTTATTAAGTGCATTCCTCTTAGGACGTCTTACCACTGCGCACTCGATAATGAATTTAAGGCATATTTTTAAAATAATATTTCAATAATTGTTATAATTGAGAACAATCTTTAGGCAGAGCATTGAGGCGATTTCAACGGGGGGTACCAGGTTCGATTCTCACTCGAAGAATTTAAATATTTAATATTTTAATTTCCTCGCTCAGCAACGAGGCAAAGCGCGAGTTGGGCCACTCAAATTTTTGGCAAAAATGGAGAACTGCCTACCCTTCTATACGCGAGATACAGCGTCAAACTATAGAAAATATATGTATAATATTCTTACTTGATATATTTATTCTAATGTAATATAAGCTAAATATTTATTTCATGATTAATCTTTTATATTAAATAAAAAATCCATTATCTCACTGAAGACGGAAAATTGTGGTTTCGATGTCCATTTAGGGGAACTAATTATTATGTATTGCTTTCTTTACGGCGATATAGAAAAAAAGAGCACCGTATTAGGTTGTGACTTCCGACACCCACCCCGCAGTGTTTGAAACTTAAGCGGAAAGTGAAAGAAACTTAAGTTGAAATGTATGTCGTAAGACTGGATCTACTCTGCCTGACTGACTCATAGGAGATACTAGAAGAGATACAAGAGGATACAAGAATTTACAAATAAAACTGATTAGCAAAATTGAATAAGTGTTAGGTGACACACGTAGCTGGTGGTGGAAACAAAGATACCCAATATTTCCATTATTAAACATATAAAATTCTAGATATTTTTTACTCTCTGGCCCGATTTTATTAAAACAAAAACCCACCAAGATAAATTCTCATCTACATGAGAAGAGGCAGACAAGGAAAACAGTAAAAGGATTAATTCCCAACAAATATATTGCAACAGCTATATCATATTTTATAATGCAGCTCATTTAAAATATGGAGAAGTTGAATTGCATAGTTCTACGTATAATATTTCAAGCGGTGTATGACGAGTGGCCGGTCCAGCATCTCCAGAGTGGCAGACAGATGTCATCTCATAATATACATGGCGCATTGTGTGGTAATTTTGTTCGACCATTTAATTGTCGTTTCACTATATTCTGACAGTACGAACAATTTATGGAGGCACTTCAAAATACTCAGTTTTAATATACGATAATTTATCATCATTAGAGACAGACTGTGTTTGTAGCGGGACGATTTAATTAATTGTATATGGATCTTAAAATTATTGTTAGGTGATTGCTAATTATAGATAGATCTTTTCTAGTTTTACGTTGTATCCCGCGTGTAGCAGGGTAGGCAGAGGGGCCTAGTGATAAGACACTCCGCTCCCCACTCTCTGCCTAATTGTGGAGGCATTGTGTTGAGTGGCAGAACTAACGCTGCCCTTTGCCTCGACACCAGAGCGATGAAATAAAAACAATCCTCGAGTTCATTTCATTTCTTCGAGTGGAAATCGAACACGCAACAGTACAGTCACACGCTTGTGCTCCTTGCGCCACGAGTCTCATATATGTTTTTAATAAATTTATAAATTAGACTCAAACAACTAAATTTTATATTATTTATATCTTTTGTAAGTATTTTAAAAAGATTATTTTGATGTTGATTATACCGGTGGCCGGTTATATAAAGTGTTGACTTAAAGACGTTCAATATGATGAGGTGATTTTATAATGTTTACGCTGAATGGCTAATATGGTGGCTACAATGGTCAGTGAATGCATTAGAAATGTATGGCTTGACCTCTTTAAATATGTATTCGTCACCTTACTCAAAACATGAAAAATAATATCAGATATCTGTTTCGATGCTAGGGAATTTAAATTGTATTATAAAAGAGTCGTATATTCTTTTATTTTTTTATATTATTTCATTTTTTTTATGTTAGTAATACGAATATGTGCATATATTATAAGTAATTTTTGTGAAATTCTAATGAAATTCTTTGCTGCTTATAGTTAACGTTTGTTTAGCAGCTAATATTATTGTCACTCCACACTTAACACTTAAGAGGCAAGTCGTGGCGCAGAACCACAAGCGTGACAGGTTTTGGGTTCGATTCCCACTGCATGAAAGGGTTCCCACGTCTCGTTTGCCCGCCTTTCTATGTGCGTAATACAGCGTGATGCACAAGCGTGCGACTATAAACGCGATAGGTTATGGGTTCGATTTCTATTCGAAATCTCATTTTCATTGTTTATTTTTCAATGCAGAATTTGAGTAGATACCTAACGTTCATTCAAATTCTCGTAACTATGTCACAGTATATTTTTTTAATAAGGTATGACTGCTAAAACTAAAAATTAAATTTAAAAAAACAATATTCTTATGTTTTAACTTTGTAAAAAGACATTTATAGAATCACTATTAACACACTATTAATAATACTTTTACGAAGTCATGTATGAACTTTGTCACTAAACCTGATCCCATAAATTATATCATAAAATTAAATGGTCGCTGTCACGAGGAGTATTTTCAAATATGAGATGAGTTAGATTGCAGTCAACAACATAATGCGTGTTTCAGACTTTTTTATTCACTCGACACCGCAGCGGCATTTCCTGCTACTGTACGACGGTAGTTATTAAAAACAAAACACCGCCCTATGCCCTTACATTTAAGTCTACTATACTAAACAAGCAAAAAATATTTCAGCCTCGGTAAAATGGTGATTAATTGTGATGTAAATGCCTTTATATTTCTGTTGTTATTCTCTGTCGCGTCATTTTATAGTTGCGACACGAAAATGTTTCTGTACGGATGACATTAGACATATTTTAAGATAGTTATAAATACCCAACCCGTGTGGAGTACGCACAAGAGCTAACGATTGAGCGTATTGTATTTGAGAGAGAACATGGAAGGAAGTGTCCAATTAGGCAAAGCTCGGGCATCGTAATGCGATAATTCCGCGAGCTCAATTGATTCCACGTCTCCAGATAACTGCTGGATGTTGTCTAGTGCATGTTATCAGATCGACGTGTCGCTGTCGCCACACGCCGCCCACTCTGCAGGAAGGTCCCGGTCGTACTGGGAGTTTTCAAAACAATTACGCTGGCCTCATAATCTTTAACTTTCATAATACCTACACAAAATTTAGTTCGAATTTTTATTAGTGCACCATATAAGTACTCCCTATTGATTAAGAAGCATAAACAGAGACGTAACGGACTTATATGACCGTATAATATGTATTTACAACGAGAAACATTCAATTATGCAAATTTTTATAGCTACTTACAAAGGGTATCGACATTAAAAGCTAAACGAATGTTCCGCTCTAGCTTCATATTTTACACCAATAAAAATCGTATATGGAACAATATGTGCATAAATGTCAATATTTATCCGACGCGTCTCGGCCGGGGGGAGCGTCCACCATGTTTTATAAGACACATTCAGATCCTAAGCAGCGACGGAGGCCGGCGCTCACAGCGGTGCACCTCGTGCTGGACTTCCAGCACCGTAATTGTCGATTAATTATTATCTTATTATCAATAAAACACTCCCTACATATGAAATTGTATAATGTTAGTCAGGAAACGATACCGATATGGCATTACCACCGCTGTGTCTAGAATTCGATCATAAAAATGTAAACATCTTAGAGTTAAGCTTCGAGATATTAAATATAAATGCTTATTTCGATGTAATAGAATAATAACGAATAATAAATATATTTGTATGGAATTATCGAATAACTTATGAACATTTTTTTAGTTTAGTAATACTTATAGTCGAGTCTATATTTGCTAAACGTGCGACGTGCAACATTGAAGCTTTACTGCATACAAATTATTATAAGAATAATTATATTATGATAAGAATAAAAAATTAAATGAAACTATTTAACCGGATTAATCATGTACATGTATATTTAGTATTATATATTATTGGAAACCCGTGGTCACGACTACTGTAAAATATTCTGCAATTTATATAAAAAAATAATTATAATTTGGCTATAATATAATAACAAGTTTAAGCAGGCGAAGCCGCGTGTGTGTCACTAGTAGTAGACATGGCACTGTGGAGTGTGGAGTGCGGAGTGCGGTTACGTATTTACGTGTCATTAATGCAGGCTTGTTAATAACGAAGCATCACGTCCTCGGTTCACAAGCCAGCAGGATCAAGCCACACATTTATATTCCGTCAAGTTTGTAGTGGCGTTTAAATTTGGATGATGTTCGGTCATTGTTATTCAACTAACAATCTGTAAATGTTTGTATCAATTGGGATACGATCATGAAACAATTTATGAAGTTTACGTTTATCGTTTATGAATCACTGTGCTACGAATAAATTAGTATTAACTTCCTTTGAGCTTAGTTCGTTCTCGAATATTGTATAAAAAATGAATTAATTATTTAAATCGCTCGAACGGAAACTATTAGGTATATTTCTATATTTAACTTCCTTTTGAGCTTAGATTCCGTTCGAGCGATTTAAATAATTAATTCATTTTTTATACAATATTCGAAAACGACTAAAAATTAAATAAAACTATATTATATTCTTCTATAAATTATTCCCTTATTGTAATTTTTTTTTAAATAACGTTTAATTGGGTATCTATCTATAACAAAACAATATAAATAGTAAAATGCCTATCATTTAATCATTACTTTTCAAGAAATTTATAAAACGATTTCTTTATCATCTTTATTGTCAAGAATCGGTATTAGTCAACTAAAATGAAATAATAAAAGAATTAAAGGTTAATAAGCTTGCGGTGATAAATAAAACTACAAAAGCCCACTGAGACAGAATGAAAGCGAATGACAAATTATAATAATAGAGAGAACACCTGCTATTCTTTTGATCAGACATTTCTCTCATTTATGACTTTAATCGAGCGGGATTCTCGCGTATTAATATAGTAATTGTGTCCTCACAAAGCACTGTGGACTGTGGACAATGCTTGAATCAATTTTTTTTATAACATTATATTATTTTGAGAATAGTCGACGCAATGGCATAGGCCGCAGGAGTAACGCGACAGATTGTGGGTCGATTCCTACTTGAGGAAATTAAATATTAATTATTTTCATTTCTTCGCTTTAGCGTCCAGGCAAAGTGCGGCGTTGAATTTCGCCACTCAACAAGCAATACCTACAAAACTCGGAAAGTGGGAAAGGAAGTGGTTGCTAAGTTCCCTCTGCATACCCTGCTATGTGCAGGATTACAGCGTGGAGATCGAAAAAGAATTCTTTTATAATACTTATTTTAAGTTGACGTTATAGTAATAGCAATCTCTTACATTAAGATCACGCAATTGTCTCTTTTGGAAGTTAAAGCCGTATTGATGCTCCTAGCCCAAATTGAACACATAAATTTGAACTCTCAATACAGCTATAAGAAAGTTGATAATCCTCGATATGCTTTATCAATGTATTTTATACTGTTTGAATAGTATATGAGATTAATAATAATCATTGGTGAAAGAGGTATCGTTGTCGAAGTCACGGATCGAATTAGTGTACTTATATACGTGTGGCGTACGCGCAGGCGGTTTTGTCTAGCCGCTCGCCGCTCGCCTCTCCGACATTAATCTTTGCTCTCGAGATGAAGTGATATGCATTTATCATTATGATTGCATTAAACCTTCGAAACATCGCATTCAAACGAATCAATTGAATAAAATTTTAACGACGTTATTAGTTAAGACGATGTATTTCGTTGATAAACTTTTATTATTTCTCTTATAAGTAAAAAATAAATGTCATATATATAATATTACCACACCTGAATAAATTAGTCAGTTGTTAGGCGGCCGGTGGATATCGCAGATATATTGTGCATGAATAGAGCGCTGTATGACGGACAGCAAAAAGGGTCGCTCTTAAACTTGCCTTGTATTATTTTGTCATTATTAAATTCCCCTGTCACCGGCTGTTCCATTTCAACCAGCTAAATGTTAAATGCAAAATAATATGACATTTGAATAAGCATAAAAATGCCGCTTTCGGATTTTGATCTTGTTTTCTTGAAATAGAGGATGCTTAAACGACTATGAATAGTAGTAGAAATAACTTGTACCCACCGTTGAAAGCGGTGGACAGCATTCACTGATTATTTATTTCTAATATTTTCTTAATAAATAATATCCTTATTTTGCTCTCTCTCTCTTTGCTCTACTCTGTCATATATTGTAATTTAAGGGCCATTATTATTTAACATAATTTTTATATTCCATTATACCACCACAAACTTATATTAAATGAATTGGAAATAATCATGTACGTACTTACAGAGCAATGAAACCCTTAAATATTTAGTAGACTGTACCCAAAAGAGGGTAACAAATGACATGGAGTGGTGACGAGCCACAACAGAGGTCCTCGAGGAGGCAATCAAGTGTTTTAGTGGAGCCCCGGCGCTATCGACGTGTACCACCTACTCGACTTCTCAATAAGGCGCTAAATGAAATTTCTTGACACTGTCAATCATTTTGCCCTCCTCGTTTGCTTTACGCCGTAGTGCTGTTCTTAGTTAATATGTTTGACTGATTGTGTGGATTTACTAACCTTCTTTCATTGACGCTGCCATTAGGTACCTATATTGTATCCAATTTCTTTTTATGATTAAAAATGAATGAGGTATAAATAAAAAAATGTTTTAAAGATATTTTTTTTAATATAATTACTAATACACTTACTGCAATTTAAAAGAGAATATTATAATGGATTCTTTGTAATGCAGACAGAAAAATATTCCAGAATTGAGATTGATGTCGCACGCATGTGCAGACGGCTTGTCTGTATGCAAAACAACGTGCTTTAAATATAGAACTAATTTATGGTCATACTCCGCGATTATAGATAAAAATAACCAACGTTATATTCCCTGAGTATAATTTATTTATTTAAACGTAAGGTAAACGCGGAGATAAAGCTGAAGTGTTTATGATGGTACGTAGAAGAAATAGAGATTACGACCGTACTAAAGGATAGATAGTCCAAAACAAAAAATAGAGATTTATATTGTACATTGTACATGTGCTTAATTAACCGAAGGGATACAAGTTTAATGAGAGTAACTATTAACTAATGTATGCAGGTATTTAGCAAATCTGACAGAGGGAACATGGGAACCTAAAGTTAAGACACTGCGTTACCATTAAGTTCGTTCCCTATTTTCCGTCGAATTCTGGAGGCACTGCATGTTGAGTGGTGGATTACCAGAACAAGGAAATAGTAGGAAATATTAAATATTTCATATGCTCGAATGGAATCGAACCCACAACCTGACGCTCTTACAGTCGCACACGTGCCCCTGCGCCACGCTAGCCTCTACCTATATAATTTATATCAATTTTGTTACCTATACACATAAAAATATTAATAAATGCCATTTATATTTATGTTAAGTTGGTATATGTTTTTACGAATTTTTCAAAGAAAAATGATAACTTTCTATAATAATCATAAGGTATTAAAATGAAATAAATATTACCATTAAAAAAACGTCCCATACGGACAGATATTAAATGAAGACTGCAAAGTTATGACAAATATCAAATTACAATCGAATAACGGATAATGGTGTCAATAAATAATTAAAATAAATCCAATTTGAGAATAGGCTCCCACGCGATAAGCAACGTTATTTATACACCCTCATCGTACAAAGGAACCGCTGCCGAATATCACCCATAAATATTGGACTGAGGTGTAATTTTTCACATACCACATCTCGAGCGTCGCACCTTTAAAATAAATGCAAACAAAATTTAATAGGGAGAGATGTGCGGGATCGCGGGCTTCAGGTAAAAATAAACGATAGTCGAGCGATGCTTTGAGATACTTCGCGTTGAGAAAGTATCTTGCAGATTTGGTTAATGCTTTATTATTTCCTGAGATTAGAAAAATAACTGCAATGTTCATTTTTTAATAACAAAATTATTATATAAAGATAGATAAACCTGGATCCTTAAAATAATATAATACTGAGATAGAAACCGCAAACACAGGTATCTTTTTATTATTACGTCCATAACTAGGTTATTTACGGTTATTGGTTATGGAGAGTTGAGCGACGGCGGCTCCCGCGAGCCTCGTAAGACAGACTTCCAAGCCGAGGGCGCGGGCTGACGGATATATCCATCCGTGGGGAATACTCCTCCAAAATTATAAATCGCTGAGAGCCATCAGTGAGTCAATCAGTATTCTTCTTATGGATTTATTTAGATTATACAGTAGGTACTTACAGTATCAACAAGCCAAGGACAACTAATTAATTTAAAAATAAATTTAAATAGCGAAGTTAATATATAATATATAATAGTAAAATATTTTTTAAAGTAGTATGTCTAGTTTTATCATAGTTGGATTGGGAACTAAATTTGGTTATTGTAGTTCCTTGCAGTGTATTCCATTAAGTTTACAAAATAAGTTAAGAAACGTAGTAAATTACAAACAACACAAACATTTTAATTAAATATATTTATAGACGAAATACCTCTGTGGATAACTCATTGATCAAATAGTTTAGCCGATAAAAAATATAATAGAGACATCGCACGCACTCGTAATAAAAGTCGCGTCATAAATAACGACCATGAAATATAATACACCTGCAATCTTCGGAAAATAGGAAAATCATTTTGAGGGCGGGCGCGGTCACCCGGAATATTGTTATAAATGTACTTTCTCGGACACATAAATAATATTGCCCGCCACGCTGGACGCTCGGGGAACATTCTGACTGGCGCTCTCCACATGTATAGGGAGGCAAGTGGTTTTTTTTTTATATCAGCAATTCTATTCACTTTTAGAACTAAATTTAATAATTTTTAACTTTAGGGCAGCTAATGTAGAGCGAAATATGTAATACAATATTAAAAAATCCTTAAAATTATGTAATTTACGAAAGTTATTGTTAGAAGGAGGTATTATCAGGAATTAATAGATAGTTAATACTTTTAGAAAAAATTACACATGTCATTGCTATCTAAAGATGAGGCTTACATAATATTTTAGATACATATTTTTCCAAACAAGGGGTAGCGGCGAGGAGTCGCGGCCACCTCTGGGTATCATTTTGTTCCGACAGCTTGTAAATTCTCCATCGCTCTTTATGAAATATATTACGCTTTCCCACACCGTTTACAATCTTTAGAAGATTTAGAAGATTTGTTTTATTCATTATATATATTTTCTATTTATAAATAATCTTTTATACAATTGTAATACAAGTTTTATATTTAGCTTACATTAATGTACCCATCTGTTTTGTCAAAAATATCATAACTAAACAATAACTTATCGTATTTTTTATTGCAACGAGCGACCTCAAATAATAAAAAGAAGCGTATTATCATCATTAAACACGATAAAATTGAGAACAATGAAAAGTTTATAACATTTGCATATATCATCAAGATAATGCACAGTGAAACAATGTACCCACGTGTGAACGACAAACACAAATTTTCCTTATTTACGAGTGCAAGAACGATTTCTGAAATGTATATTTCTTAAATAAACTAATTATAGATATAATTTAATAAAAATGGTTATTATTATTGAAATATATTTACTGATGATATTATATGCACATCAGTGTAACTCTCAATAATATTATATGTGTCATCACGTGTCTTGCAGGACATACAAAATAAAATCACCACTATTTATGAAACTGAGAGCATATTAAGAACACGTACGGTACTCTTATAATGTCATAAATCGCTTGGAAAATATAACTATCAACGTGTTGTCATAAGCGTGTCAGCGATGCGCCCGCGCCGGCCGCCCGCCTCGGAGCTACCATCCATGTCTCGCATCCATGCACTATAAATTGTAGCGGCGTAAATAAAATCTGACGTACCATAATTTAAAACTTTATTTTAATAGCCCACTATTCAACGAGAAATTAAGACGTGTTTATTAGTCGAACACTCGTAACGCTTACAAGACTTCCCTTCATAAGTTTTTTTGCTCTCCCTCTCATAAATCTATACTCATGTTATGTCACAACACTATGATATAAACATACTTAATACAAACATTGTAAAATGATAAGTTAAATGACAGCGACATATAGAAATAAATAAAAAAAATACTTTTGAAATAAGCTGTAGTTAGAGTAAAAAACATAACAAGCAGTAAAAGGATTTTTTCTAATGCCAACACTAATATGGACACGAATTAATGTTTTGGAAGAAGCAGATGGGGAAAGTTTATATCAAAATTGTAATTTCCATTTGTTTATCTGAACAGAATGAAAATAACAACAATTATTTATCAAGTTCTTTTGATAGGTTATAAAGTATAATCAGTTGCCGAATTTCTGTTTTATTTAATTTATGTAGATTATTACGAGGCCATAGTGGCGCAGGGACACAAGCGTGTGAATGTAATGTAATAATTGTGAGTTCGATTCCCACTTGGGACACATTATTTTTTTTACTCTGGTACCAAGGTAAAAAGCACGGCGTTGAGTGCCGCCACTCAACACGCAATGATATGCTTGAATATTCGGCAGTTATTAGGGAACGGAGTGTCTTTACACTAGCTTCCATCTGCCTACCCTGATACAGCGATACAGCGTGATACAACGTAAAGATTAAAAAAATATTATTTTCATAGAGACATAGGTAAGTAGGTTGTTTTATTGTTAAGAATTAATAATTATTTAAAAAAATAATCTTCTAATTTAATTATTTTTCAAACGATCAGCAATACACAGAGCTCCACCCGCGACAGCTGCACAACAATCAATAACACGGTTGACGACTTTTAAATTGCGTCACTTTATATTATCTTCAGTGCCAAAAATCAACCTCATCTCAACAGGAATGTTAACAACACAATATTTTCAACATCATCTTAATCTCAACAAATCGCTGAAAATTATTTTTTTTAATGATGCGGCTTCATTATAGAAGATTTAAAATTCTTTCTGATGAGTGCGTTTCAGACAATAGCTAATATTTCGAAGTAATTTAATTTGAATCATTTTGAGTCGTTGCCAAAATGACTAATTCGCGGTAACGGGCCGTCATTCTCTTTTTATCACTTTTTTTTAAAATGTTAGATTACGGTTCAGAAAGGTCATACTATTAACATAATTAATTGCATTGGCGTAAATTATTGCTTCACTTTTTCAAAATGAATTTTCTTGTTTAATTTAATATATAGCACATTATATAGTTATAGGTAGTAGATACAAATCCGTATTAAAATTTATCATAGGGGTAATATTATTATAGTATGATGGCTTATTAAATATGATTTTTTTTTTGCAATTAATAAAAAAACGATAGATTGTTATTGATATTTAATATTTTGTGGTATTAAAAATTTTAAAATAAAATATATTTTTATAATAATGCTTAATGCTTTAATAATTTGTCAAGTGTAAATTTTAATTATTTGTAAAATGTGATAAACCTATTTTTATTGTAACTTTGTGTTATTTATTAATAACTTCCTCGCGTCTACGTAGTTCCTGTATTACGCATAAATACCTTAGCTTAGAGTGTGCCATAATATTTTTACCGACATTTTTTAATTAGAAACGACAAGTTGCAAAGCTAAAGATTCTTTTTATATTTGTCTTTACTCATCCTGACATTAAAAATAATAATAATCTACCTATAGCAACTACGCACTATTTACTTATAACATGAAGCTCATACTAAAACATAATATAATGTATTTCAATATTACGACGACAACAATATACTCAAAACAACATTCCTACAGCAAGTAATAAAATTTTATAAAACCATGCTCGTAAACAGAAGAAACAGCAAATTTTACGAGCCATTCGTCGCGCTTTCCATTTGCATGATACGAATACATCATACGATGCCCGCAGTTATACGTTATGAAGATTTCTCCGTTATTGAAAACTTATGAGGTTAACTTATCTCCATTTTCTCTCCCTGTAGATGATAGTAGGCAACTTAAAACCCACAAAAAGAGAACTGGAACTGGAGAATAAATGAAACCTAATAAATCCAAAATAGATTGTCTTAGAAGTACCATAAAATTTATATTAAGAATAGTAAGTGCTTCTGTATAGTAAAAAGATTTTAACAAAGGGCCATTAAAAACTGAAGTCATAACGGGAAACATGATACTGTAGCAGGTTTTCAAAGATCACCTCTTTCATCATAAAGGCGCGGTGAGGAACAGCTGTTGCTCGCACTTTGTGTGGTTTCTGAACGGCTTCTCTTTAATAATCGTGTTTATTTTTCAAAGTGGAACATCAGCCCATCAAATAAAAATAACTAATAATATGTGTGATTCACTAAAGTATTTGACAAACATTTATATTATTATTGTAGCACGGTAATTTACATAATAATATATGCTCAATGTTTTCATGTAAAAATCTAAATTAAAAAGAAATCAAATACTGATTTGATGCAAATTGAGTCAAGTTGTTTAAATTATTATTTCATGAACACTAAAGACAAGTATTAATAGGTTTTTACATAAAATATTTTAAAATATTCTGTTTTATATTCTGAATAAAAAAAATAATCACAATGACACAATCAAAATAAAAAAAAATCTTTCATTTACTGCCAAATTAAATGTATTATGAAATAATTATTGAAACTGCACATAAAACTTCTTAACACTCAATTACTTTAATACTAAACTGTTTAATTACTATAGGAATATCTACAATAAGTCTATCGATAAATGAAATCTATACTTTATATAAATAAATGAAACTAAAAACATTACATAACACTTAAGAACCCAAATCCAATATGTAATACCATAGCGTAGCTAACATTAACCGAGCAAGACTAACAAACGCGAGACTAAACGCAGAGAGGAACAGTAAGCAATAAGCCTTCTCGTCAGCTAATAACAACAGAAGCATCTCGGCGATATCTCAATATCGTAGGTGCGAGTTAATTAACACACGCCTGTCGTGAAAATAGAATTCCAGTAAGGGTACGTGCGCCCTGCGCCCCGGGCCTCGCCACCAGCCACCAGCCACCGCCACCAGGCACCAGCCACCTCGTGTTCCTCCTGATGTTTGTTTACAAGCGACGAGACTTCATTACGCCGCCAGCTAATGTATTCTACTTCAGCCTCCACGTTAACAGCGACACTTCTTGGAATCAATATGCTCCTTGTATGTTTTGATTGGTTGCCGCTCTCGCATATAACTGAATCTAGACCTAATTTACATAATAATAAAGCACACAATGCTTTCGCAGCTGTCTCCGGATTTAATGACACCGAATACAACGAACAGATTTCAATGTTAATACGCGATGGTTTATTTCCTATAGCGGTAACGACCTCTGCATTGAACTTGTCCAATTTTAGGGTTAAAGCGCATTAATTTGTTTTATTAACAGTTAATCGTCTGACAGTTTCCTGTTGAGGAAACGTTTCCAGTGCCATTCCTATTGTCTGCTATTTTTAAGAACCATGTGTTTTCTTTGTTTTGTTAATGTCTTAATATAAATTATAGTAATATTATCTTATGTTATTATACAAATAAAATAAAAGATTAACAGAGATAGTTTATACATTTATGTGTGATTCATTAAATTAACATATAATGAATATATTATTTTTATAGATAAAAATACCAGTATAAAAACCTAGTAGATACTTAAACCCGTTCTTTACTTTCTATCTACGCAAAACGGGTTGTCGAATGCGGTAACTTTACCATGATCAACTAACATAAAAAAAATTAGGTACCTAAGGTAAAACCTACATGTCAAAAAATCGTAAATAAAGTAAAATATTTTAAGTAAGATTTGAACCCACATCCACATCTATACATCCCAGCTGATCCACAGCACTATCACTATAGAACTCGCACCGTAAGCACGCACTAAAAAATAACAAATAGGTAACTGAAACGGCCAAAATAATGTTATCACAAAAGTAATAACGCGACCGTCTGATCCCAGTGCCCCCAAAAATAATAATGTTTCATCTTATAAAAATATTTCTCTTACGACTGTCGCTCTGTATATCACGGTATTTGTCACAGAGGATCACCCTTTATGTTCGTTTCCAGTCAAACCCCTTGGATAAGCGAGCCTTTTATATGCCAAATATAATATATTATGGTTTAGATTACGAAAGACTACGGTGGATATTCTATAATATGGAGAAAATATTCCCTTTGAAGTAATATAATTCCATTGTTACGAATTTATTAAATGAAAAAATTACAGTAAATATACCTATTTAACAAATTTTCATTAAATAATTTTATAATAATGAAGCTCAAATATATTTTATATTTGAGCAAGAAGAGTAAAAAAATAAAATTTTAAATATTAGATAGATATTAAAGTAGAAGCAATGCATCTCCAGAGTCCTCAAGTTTCTATCCAGCTCGCGCACGAGCCATTACTTCCGACATATGAGCAACGCAAAAATATCCGTGTATTATGGGTTATCAGAAGCGGGACGTCTCAGATTCGACTTCGGTTGCTATTCACTTCCCGTTCCAGCTTAATGGATTGCTCGCTTTCATATCCTCCGACGAACAATATTTTACTTCTATGATTGCCGACTTTGATTTAGTATACTATTTCAATATAGCCAGCTAATATTGGAATGTCGTTATAAAATAAGTATTAAAATAGAGATAATAGCATTTCCCGATACGAACTCGAGTGTAGAGCAACTTCACACCCATTTGTTTGCGCACCCATAGCTCCCCTTTCATATGAAAAACGAAAACAAACAGCGAATGTGCCAAATAGCAAACAATATTATACGGAATGCACAATAATATCAGTTCCGGCGGCGTGGGTGTGGGCTGTTTGCTCCCGCGAATAAATATGAAATTCGAAGACTTCTCTCGAGCGGGCAAATATTATGGGAGCTTTACTTTGGTAAAATGATAACTTTCAAGATTGAAAATCTGGATTTGCCTCGAGGATGTAACACACTGCTTTATTGAGAATGCTGACGAAATATAAAAAATGTTTTTTCAATGGGAGATAACAATTACAAGCCTGTATATAAGTATTTCTAGCATTTTTAGAAGAAATTATTATAATAACACCGCATAAATTTCAAATAAACAAACAAATGCTTATTTTAGCTCCTAAAAGCGTTATTTTCTTTATGAATAGCTAAATATTGTATACTTTAATAGAATATAGATATTGATCAGCATTACAGGTCAAAGTCTTGTATCGGTCCCCCATTCCCATGAGAATAACTCCCAGATTTATGTTACATGTAAAACTTTATATCGACCTTTTGTTTCCCTATTTCTAACTTATGAATATAACTTTTTGGCTAACCTCGTTCCGTACGATAAATCTTTCGGGTACTTTCATCACATTCGACGTTTTATTGAAAGGGAATCTGTATATTGGAAGAGACAAAATATGCTTTAAATAGAATTAATAATTAGGTACACTTATATGGAAAGCAACGTTAAGATACAATTCTAAGACAGATTTTTTTGTAAAACGTCTTTGTACTTTAAAGCCGGGCTAGTGCAAATTGGGTGCGCCCACCGAGAACTGAAATAAATTATTTTTATTTCCTTCGTGCTTTGTCTCATGAGATGGTAAGGAGACAAAGCGCGGCGTTAAGTTCCGCCACTCAACATGAAATTACCCTTTAAAACACTAAGTTCCTTCTTTCTACCCTGCTATATGCAGGATATAACTTGAAACTAAAAATAATTATATCTAAAAATAATAAGGAAATGTAAAAATAAAAAAGATAACAAATAGTTTGCCACCAACCCCACAACAACCTGTGTTGACTACGTGTCACAAACATAAAGCAAGAAGACCTCAAGGGTGAGGTAGCGCACGAATATTGAGTGTTGATAGAGAAGCCTTTACGAGAACGATACCGAAGTCAGCACGTCAAATGTAACCTACGCGACTGTGCGACCGAGTGTGTCTGTGAAGCTTTAGGTGTGATAAACATGGCGAACAAACATTTTGCGATACAATTTTATATTACTGAAATGTTACTGTTCTTTAGAATATCAATATAATCATATTTTTGACATATTTTATTGTTTAATAAAAATATATTCGTAACATATGTCTATAGTAATCATTTTATTAAACTTCTCTGTCCAGGATATCAGTAGTAAACACTTCAAGCTATCATTATCGTTGAAATCTAAAACTTATAACCTTATAAAAACCATAAATCATTACACAACAGTGATAAATCCTAGAAAATAATAATAAAAATAAAATTAAAGAAGGATGAACAACTCTATAAGATCCACGAGATACCCGACACTTTCTGCAATGTCATCGCTGCATATAAAAAGTTATGAGCATTGGTAATATTTGGAAGAGGCGGCCGGGATCCAGGAGGATGGAGGAGGAAACGAGATGCAGTAAAGGTCCGGGCGTGCGGTCTCGCGGGGCCACTGCGCTGACCCACCCGATTTTATGCCAATTTTCATAAAAATAAATCTGAGTCACGTTGATTGAACCAGTCGCCGCTCCGCGCCTGTGATCGCCTCTCTATTTTATTGTTATTAGCTCAATCGCAAGGGTACGAATTATTGTTTTGCCATTTGTTACAAAAAATCTGACGTCGATTCCTATACGTATATTGGGTGTCTGTGTGTTGGCTGTGGAAATTATTTATTTTTTATCAAAATTAACAATTTTATCAATATAGTAGTAAAATTCATTAATACGAGTTCTTTATTATCGTATCCAAACTCAACCAAAACCAAACTTTGATTGATGTAATAATTAATTGTATTTCTCTCCAAAAAATTAACTACTAAGGACATAAATTTCCGTTCTCTCCTAATCACCAAATGTTAAAATATAACGAATGACAGAACTTAACGTCGCATTTTGTTTTTAATAAAGAAGGGAAATGGAAATAAATAAAATAAGTCATTTACTTGAGTAAGAATCGAACCCATAGAGCTAGACATTGGCCCCTTGCACTACGATGGCTTCTAGATCACATTTATAGACACCATAATGTTAAATTTAAAACAGCATTTAACTTAAGACGCAAATGGATCACACAATTAATTATAGTAGTCCAACAACCTCGGGAAAACTATCGAAGCGATGCTATCTCCCGCATCAAACAGTATTATATTATAGTATACAACCTGCCATATATTGAAAAAGTCTACAGAAAATATGGCTACGGCTATCAATAAAATTAACAAATAATAAACGTATGAATAATTTATTCCATTTGCTTTGTTTTATCGTCGTACCTTTTAAGATTTTTCTTTTTTCAATACATTTAATTTATGTCTCTTTTCTTGTCTGTTTCGTATTTTATGAAAAAAAAATATTTTTTTTACTAAAATATATATTGATCAAGGTACCGTGCCGTGGCCAACGCTTGTTTAATACAATAAACAACAGCAGAAGTGGCTAATTTTAGTGAAAAATGTGTTATTTTCGCTTAAGTTTAAGCTAATCCCAATTTTCAAATTATATTTTTAAAGAATCTATGGCTCTACGCGGACATTTGTTATTTTATAAATCGCTTAACGAGTTTTATTAGAAAACTAAAGGACTATAAGCAATATCTATATCAATATAAAGACCGGTCAAGTGCGAATCGGACTAGTCCACCGAGGGTGGAGTGCTGGAGTTATACAAATTTACTGTTTATATAAATCAATTTCAAATATAAATTTGTAATGATTTACATATAAATTTCCATTTTTTCAATTATTTTCTGTATTTCTACTGTTACCTCCCACTTCATAGTTAGGATCACGAAAAAACCCTATAACTTTTAAGTAGCTATTTATAATGACGAAAACAATAATTTCCTATGTCAAACCATTTTCTGTGTGCTCTTCTTCTAAAACGATAAAATTTGGCTGAAAATAATTAAATAAGATACATAAATGATTTAAATTCAAAATGTACTATTTATAACACAACGCACTTTTCTTTTTACTTATATTAGGAAGACCTAAGCTAATATATAATTTGATTAAGTTCAATGTCAAATGTATGTAAATTGTCATTCTTTTCACATATCCAAAATCTTTCATACAATTACAATGTTATTTAAAAAATATAAAGGCACAAAAATACCAGATTTAAATTATAAACAAGTGAAATAAAGAAAATATTGTAATCACGCATTGCACATAAACTTTGGAACAAACGTTCTCAAAACTCTTTACGTTCCTTGTTTTACATAAAAAAATAATAATATTATCATCAATTCTCTTATGAATATTAGCAAGAAACGCATACTGTTTAAGGCTAATGCCTACATTTACATAACAAATCGAGAGGATTTGGTCAAAAGTGCAGTATCTACCTACTCGTACTCGTACTCGTATAGTGAAAGAAGCATGGCGGGCGATCGTGATTTATCGCCGGCCGCTTTTGAATATTAAATAATGTTTAATGGTAGCGCATGATCGGCCCATTAGCCGACGTCGCTGCTTTCACGTTTAATAAAGAGTCATTTATAAGCCAGCGACGCTTTTCCCTTATCTGGACGAAATATGTCGCGCGTCTGAGAGGTGCCGTCCTATCTGAATTAATTCATAATTTTTATCCTTGTCGCTGAGTTCAATGTTGATATTCTTTTTCTATTATTTATAGTTTATTTATCACGAGTGCTGATTTAAATAGGCTTTTTAATATAATTTAAGGTTATAAATAAGACTTGGTTTGTCCTGTTTTAATTGTTCCAAATGCAGGTTCGAAAATATGTAGGACTGCTCGCTTTTTCACACAGATAGCCTGATGGTGGTGTTAGCAACAGTTACAATTAAACACGAGACATCACAAGTATCGGCTGGGTTCCCACGATGGTTAACTATCACCTCGTTGAACCATTAGGAAATTATCCGTTTTCTTCACTGTGTCGAGTAATCTCATTAATAGTTAGACCTTTGCCATGTAATAAAAAATCCTATAATATCAAGATTGTTAATAAATAATGATATAGTAAGTAGGTATGACATAATCTACTTCTCCAGTTAATCAAATAAATAAATGAATGTAAAAGAAAACGAAAAAACATTGATTTATAGCTAAATAGTGTATAAATACATATTAATCTGGTATATTTCCTGCATACTGCTAGCAAGATAACTTAAGGTGCTTCTCGTCAGTTACAGCTTCCTAATGATGCTTCGATCTTAGCCGCCGCTCATTATCGCAAAACATTCGATCTGTTAGCCCGAGTTATTCCTCTTAATATCGACGAGGCGCGGCGTGGGAGGTGGGGGGAGTGGGGGGGGAGAGGAGGGGAGCGCCCGGGATATCGTCACGTATGCGCGGCTACCGACGTAATTATATCGATGCAATTAAAGACCAACTAATATATTATAATCGTTATGTTAGCAACAGTGGTTTTTGCTACCTCTGAGAGCCGAAGCGGCTGTTTTGATCGCTTACGTAGCTCTTTACCGTGGATTCCCTTTTTAGTCGTGTTATGATTTTTTCGTGGTATATCAGTACCTACCTATATATAGATTGGTATGTATAAATGATATTCAGTAGTTAATTCCAACGTTTTTGTTACTTTAAATATTATACGAACAAGTACGCTATGATAACAAGTAAAAAATTAATTATGTTTAAATCTCGGGAACTGCTGTCATTACGTTTAAGATACTTTTTGAAATGTTCTTTCAGGGATATTTTAGACTGATTCATGTAAAGTAATATTATTCATGTAGATAAAATAACATTTATTTAAAGTTAAACATCCATTTTCTATTGTATGCATGTACTACCGTAAATGTTAGTTACTAATTATTTTTTTTTTTATATTTAACATTTACATTTCCGTGCTCTGGTACTGAAACAAAACGCGGCGTTGGGTTCCTCACTGGATTCCCAGGTTCCCTCTGTAACAACATTATTTTGTGCCATTAACATATTTTTCTAATTCTTTATAAGAAGATTGCTTAATAATAAGAATATTGTTTTCTTACCCACATACTGTAGTGTGTTACACTAACAATTATACAAGGTTACAAGTAGATATCTGATAGGCACATTAGGCAGTCAAGTCAGTGTGACTTCTTAATAAAAGGGTAGGGTAGGGTTTGATTTGCTTGCGAATCATGAGAAAATTATGCCGGAGCACACGTCTCGGCGAGGCAGGCAGGCAGGCAGCTCTTTGAGAACATCCGACGGATAAGAATAATTACTCACAATTGAACCCATATAATCTGAGTTTATTTAATAGTCGACAGATGTTAATCGTTGTTCTGCCTATAATTATACTTCGATATCGGACGGGAAAAACGCTGAACCGCGCACAAATTCGAGTCTCAATAACGCATATAATGTTCCTGCAACAATTTTAACGCGCTGCTATATCGCTTGTTTGCGAACACGCGTGGAATCTTTTCAAGTAATTGGGCCTCGTGCACAAAAAACTTATTTGTCTTATGAGTTCTATATTAATTTGAGGTACGAGATGATCATTTTGAGATAAGGATCAGGGAAGGGATAAGGGAAGTTTGTCAAAATTCAATATTGAAAACTGCATTTGAATCAGTTAAGCCGTTTCTGATGTTAGTGCGTACAAACGCATAGACAAACAAACAAAAAATTTGAAGTCATTGTTTTGAATTCATCTATTACACTGAATATATCCCTAGTAGGTAAAAGTTTTCCTGACATATTTTCCATGTACGTTACCGATACCGATCAGTTACAATTTTATTATAAATATAGATTATTATAACAATGTAAATTACGGCTTATTTACATTGTTTCAAAATACAATGAAAAGAGGGTAAAGGAACGATTTATCATTTGATTCTATGTACTGAATGAATTGTGACGTATTATCATTTTCATTTCTTACCAAGGCATAAAGCGCAGCGTTGAATTTGTCCGCGTAAGTGAGGAACGGAGTGTTTTAACACTAGTTTCCCTCTGCCTACATACAATATGGGGGATTCAGCGTATGGCTAAATAAAAAAATACATAAAATGAATAAATAATAAAGAGAGATCGATGAGATTTAGAACGTTTATTATTTTCATAATTGAGAGGTATAGATAACACTGTCAGACGTTCTAAACGCTTCCCGCATAAATTGGGATGTTACAAAACGCCGTAAACCGTAGCAGTTTTAATTAACGTCTGTGGAAACCTGGCATTTGTTGTACCTTTTATTATTTTGGCCATTGTATGTAAAACAGCGACTGCGCTCATCCATCACTTCATATTCTGCGTAAGAGTAGACAGTAGTACATACCTACTGCCAAAAATCTGGTTAGAGCATTAAATTATTTGGATGATCTCGATTTATGCTTGTCAAAAATATATTTCATTGATTATTCCACTAGGCAAACGAGCGTATGGGTCAAGTGATGGTAAGCGAACACCAGCACCCACAACTCCATGTACCAGAGGAGCCACAGGTACGTTGTACCATATACACTGCCGTGGGTAGGTTATTTCAGGAAGGAAGTTCTTAGGAGATTAACTACGAGTACATTAAGCTTGGGTTAATTATCGACCAATTAATGAAAATTGTAATATAACATACATATACAGAACTATATATACAAAAAATATATAATATGATGTTATCACCTTCGTGTATCGTCATTACTTACGTAGGTAATAAGAATAAACATGTAGTATGTACCCACCTAGTAGCTCTAATTCAACTAAGTTTTAATTAGTACTTTATCTTCAAGTTTTTATTGGCGTTATAAATTAACTGAGCGTTTCCACATATTGAATCGTATAGATAACATCATATAATTATTCAACTCAAAAGAGTAAATAAAAGTAAAACAGAAAAGTTACTTTTTATATTCATTACAACGAAAAATGTGTAATATCTCGCTTTAATTAATAGTTAAAGGACTTAGAAGTAGAAAATGGCTTTTATTTTCATATGCGAAATTCGCACAGTAGGTTTTTTTTCTTAAACTGAAACATTTTTATTAATATTCTTACTATATAATATCAAGTCTATTTCTTTTATTTATTCTATTATTTTTCTATTAAATTTTTACATCAATTATTTGTAATTTAATCGATAATAATCTAAACAAAATATCAGAACTACCAAAACATTAGCCAACCACGCCGTGTCCGATATAAGATATTGCTTAAACGTCTTATTTAGTTAACATTCGAACAGATCTGCTGCGTTAAATCTAAGCAATTTAGAATAACTTGCTCTTGTTTAGTGAATATTAATTTACTGGTTACCAATAACATGTATAAGCAATATATAAATGTATATAGGGCGCCTAGTGAGGCCGGTCGTGGTGCAGCGGACAAGCGTGTAACTATGGACTGTAAGGGTGTGGTTGTGGTTTCAATTCCTACTCGAAGTAATTAAATATTTAATATTTTCATTTTTTTGCTCTGGTGTCGAGGCAAAGCGTGGCGTTGCGTTCCATTACTCAACACGCAATGCCTCCAGAATTCAGTGGAAAATGGAATGTATTAACACTTGGTTTCCTTTGCCTACCCTGACATGTGCGGGATACAGCTAATTTGACAATACATTTTTTAATTAAAAGTGTCTAAATGTAAAAAAAATCATATAGACCCGAGCAAATACTATAGATAATTCTAATATCAGGACATTTTCTTTATTCTGACAGTTACCATTTTAAGAGACTCAATTGAAATTAGTCACCATTTTATACATTCTTCGGTATTTTTTTTATTTACTTTTAGATATACAATAATACAATAATCATATTTATTTTATAACCCAAAACGTAGCGAGCTTCATTATAAGTTTAATTCACGTGCTAGAAGAAAGCTTTGAGAAACAAATATAAGAATTGCAAGTGGTTTTACGTGTTCTCATATACAGTGGCAGTATTTCAGTTCGTGCAGTGCGCACATCCTGTTGCCTTTGCAAAAGGGAAAGATATTTAAATATTGCAGTCATAAATGCCATACGCGTGCTCGTTAACGCTGGCATGTAAATTTTAATCCTTGTTGCATTTAGAACGGGGCCTAGTAATTATGTACTTTCATTTGTCTGTTTCTCAGTACAAACGAGCCAACCTCGCGGGCCCGCTCCATGTAAAGCAGTTAACAGTACTCTAATCTTGCCGAGCTATTAATTTAAAGAATACATCTACGTAACTGACTCCGCTGACGTCTTCCCAAAACAATTTAGCTTCACATTTTCTTATTTGCATATTAAAATAATTTCGACTGAACGCAATACATGGAGTCGCCTTCCCTGCGCGTTATATTTTATTGTTTTTATCGTATGCGGTGTAATGTGGTCATTGGAAAATAATTTCTATGTTTATTTATTTAGAGATACAAATCATG
Organism: Heliconius melpomene rosina; assembly: GCF_056956725.1. Taxonomy (NCBI): domain Eukaryota; kingdom Metazoa; phylum Arthropoda; class Insecta; order Lepidoptera; family Nymphalidae; genus Heliconius; species Heliconius melpomene. The sequence continues at coordinate 11,141,049 of NC_140389.1, read as the reverse complement.
TGAGCTAGTTTTGATTATAGTTTGTTTTGGTGGTGTTAGATAGAGAACGATGACAGATAAAGGTGGTTTGTGCACCCAAATAGATAAACTAGTGTGGAAATTAATGTCTACATTTACTGGTGCATGAAGTTTATAGTTAATTATACGGTTATAGCCACATTTTTAAATGTATATTAGTATTACAAAGGGTAAGCATTATCAGTTAGGAAGGAAGTACATTTATTTTGTATATATACTTTGTTAAGTCATATCGCAAGACGTATCAACACATTTGTCATTGATTAAACGAGCGTACATTTCTATGATGCATAAAATTTATTTTGAATTTTTTATTTTAATTTAAACAAATTATGCATTTTGTCACGCCTTTTTTACTCTATTTGTATAAGGGTAGGTTAGGTTAATAATTTATTATATTTATCTTATTATCTAATAAAAGTTCAAACGTTAAAACCATTTTGGTGACCAGCACCTATGCTGCAAAACGATATCTTTGGAAGACATTCCTTTATAAAATGTTACTTTTGTAATTTATTCTAATAAATAAACTTTTATATAAATGTATGACAGTATTTCAAGGTAAATAAATGCTCTGTATAAAATTACAATCCGATAAAATTAAAACCTTGCTTTTCTATATATGACTATCATGAAGCCTTACATACGTTAAGCGCATTACCGTATAACATATTTTTGTATTACATTTTCTATACTACGTAATAAAGTAGCAGTTCACAAGTTAATGTAATTCAAATGTAAGCTATTAACATATCATATTATAAAAGCTAAACCTATTTTATTATTGATTGTTATTATATTAACACTTAGTGCTTATCACGGTTCAGTGGAGACGTTGCGTGGTATCAGAATGCGTTACCTTTATATTCATGTCTAACGTAAATAAATATAAAATAATATAGTAAATAATATATGTAATGATCAGCTTCACGCTGTATCCCGCGCACAGCAGGGTAGGCAGAGGGAAAAGAGACACTCTATCCCCCACTTTTTGCCGAATTCTGGAGGCATTACGTGTTGAGTGGCAGAACTCAACGCCGCGCTTTGCCTCGACACCAGAGCGAAGAAATGGAAATATAAACGTAAATAAATATTTTACTTCCTCGAGTGCGGATCAAACCCACAACCGTCGCGTTACAGTCACACCTTTCTGCCGCTGCGCCACGATGGCCTATCCTGAATTATCAATAAGTTCATATCAATTTCCTTCACATCCTTTATATCAATTATCAATAACTAAAATCTATGCTATGAACATGAATTGACTAAAAGTAAAAAGGAATGGATAAGTAATAAAATATGTATAATTTTACTTGAAGAAAAACATTAAATGTGAAGCCTACTTATATTACGTTTACAAATAGGTTTAACACAAAAAAAATATAAATTATAATAATTATATGATAGGGAGGTGCGTGTGCTCACTCAACTGAGTGTTAGTTTTCTTTATGGACTAATTACTAATTACACGGCCATTAACGATATGCAATCTAAAAACAACTATATTATTAATTATTGTTTTTATGACGGCCATGTTCGTGGTAAATGTGTTGAATAATTTTATGACATGTTAATTTAATCACCTCGTCTTATCACTTATCAAGATTGAACAACCAAGCTGTATTTTTAGCGAGTGTAGGTACCTACTAATCATTTAATATTAGTTAGTTATGTAACTTTTTTTTTTTGATTTGCTCATTTTTATATTGAGCATAAGACAAGGTGTGACTAAAACCACGATAGTTGCTTATTATTTGTTGTAAGACGACGCAAAGCTGAATTCCTATACAGCTAACTTCATATATGCGGGAGCCTATTTTGGATTACGCGGGAGACGCGTGAACAATAAAAAATAATTGTTTAACAATTTTAAGGTATCCACTATTAAAAAAACCAACCCCGTTAGCGTGTTTAGTATTCGAGTGATATTGACGTTTGTAGTATCAATTACTAGAAAATGAAGGGGTAGAGTTTACGTCGATAGTAATAAAAGGTGTAAAGTTTAATCGTCACCAAGTAGAACTAGGGATAAATAATACTTACTTATAATCAATGCGGTATTTTTTCACACATTCCTCTAAGGCGATGCGGCGAGCCGAGGGGCTCCGCTGTAGCCCCCGCGCCGGCGGGAAGCGCTCGCGCGTGAAATTATTATCATATAATACCCTGGCTTTGAGCGCACTGCGCTTATTCAAATACACAGAGCCTCACGCCGTCGTGCTCGGCTTACAGCCAGCTTCGCGTAGACATTCTTGAATATTTCGCAGTATGCCTTATACTAAAATTTGTCAAATATATTCACGTATAATGCGCGACTCTCGTCTTTCTAGATAAGCAAATGACAGAAAATGTTATTTAAATTCAAAGTGCCAATAATGTTGGGCGAACACCTTCATAATGTGGCGGGACAATGGGACGCGTGAGTTATCCCAGAAGATAAGACAATGTAGTGTCTAAGTAACAAATTACTAAGGTTATATACGTTTTAGGGTTCCGTACCTTAAAAGGAAAAAACAGAACCCTTATAGGATCACTTTGTTGTCAGTCTGTCTGTCTGTCAAGACTATTTATCTCGAGATCGCGTGGAGGTATCAATTTAAAATTTGAAAAAAATCAAATATTTAGGTCTAGGGTCCCTTGACCCACGGGAAAAATCAAACTTCTAAAACCTATATATAGGGTACTTCCCTATATATGGGTCTTACAATCCTGAAATTGGTGCAAAACCCTGAACTGAGCTTATTCCAACCTGTACTTGGCAGGTTTGTTTTAGTAAATATATTTGTATGTATAAATGCTACTCTTTGACAAATTCCTGTTTGGCTTATGTCAGGTGTTTAAATAAACCTACCCTAGTAAAATAAGAAAGATATATTGTGAAATATACTGCGAAGTACTTTAATAGTTATTGAAAAAAATTGTAATTATTAATAAAAATATATTATTGTGATTTAATAATAATATAGATTAAACTACAATAAGTACACTTCTGTATTGTTACTTTAAATACAGTACAACAAAACTATTTGCGACACCAAGAACACTACACACCGAGTCTAATTAAAGTGGAAATTTAATTATAAATAATGTTGAACTTAAATAAACTTGTTAAAGTTGACCCTCCCGCGTGACTCGGACTAAACTTGGCAAGTGGAAGGTTCTAAGACGTAAAGTAAGCGTTATCTACAAGCGTATTTTGCTTTGGAATCTTTATGAGTTTCAAATGAGATCCGTCACGCGACGTTAACTCGGTATTGAAGTGATAAAGTGGTCGCTAATCCTCCAAGTGGTCCTATTCGGGTCACACTTAGTATATTTTATTAATCACAAAGCTTACAAATTACGCCACTTCCTGCGCCGTGACACCGCTCAGTATATGATAATTTTGTCGTTACCTCGCTTGGACAATTTGCCGTGACAATCTTTGTAAGGGTTGTTTGTATACACTTAAATTGTATATTTCGGTCGCTAAGTATCCCTTTGTTGTATTTAAATTTTTATTCCGTCGGTAGGTATGCATGAATAGCACCTTCCGTAGATTTTCTACTTTGCTGATAGAAACAGCGGTCGTTGAAATATGTAAGCGTTTTTTGTTATAGAATATGTTGCGTGTTTACTTAACACGTAAAATTGAAAAAGGTTTGGAAATTTTCTTTGCAAATTTGATATTTAAAGCTAATTAAAAATAAAATAAACGTCTTTACTAATTGAAATTAATATGTAAGTAAGTATTTAAAATCCTAATCTTGAATATAAGGGCACCTTCGTACGACCTCTGCACGACACATAAGTACATAGTGCATTTATTATTCTTATCGACAACGTTTTGTTTCCTGTATTTATGCTCGATTTTATTTTACATTTAATCGCAAAATTTACACTTTGGACGTGGGGTTCTCGACATGACGCTTTATGCAAAGCAGGTGCTACCTGATACGAAGACCGATCTCTATTATTCAAAAGGTTGTAAGTATATTTAAAGCGGTTGCGCAAATTTCATTCGTTCTAATGTTTTGTTTTAACTACGTCTGTTAGTATACCTACTGCCTCAGTAAACATTCAGTTTTGATAACACAAGCTATTAAAATTAACTTCTCAAGAAATTTAGGCGTACCTATGTAATATGCATATTTATTTCAAACGAGATATAAAAAAGTATAGATATATGTATGTACATAATTATTGATTTAAAGAAATACAACCGACTTTCCAAATTAACTCTATACCTAGGTATATAGATATTAATTGGTTAAAACTAAAAAGGTCAAATCAATATTTCTATTTCTTCAAAGAAAAAAATAATAATTAAAGAATAATTAAGTCAATTTAAAGGAAATCATTGAATACAATATACTCTTATACCTATCATTATTTAAATTTGTTGTTAAATTTGTATTGAGAATGTTTAGTAAGCAGATAGAAAAGGCACTATTCTTTTTTCGTAGGTATATCCTGCAGGTTACTTACCAGTAGGTGTATGAATAATCCAACCAAACCGATGAAAGCGGTGAGCTGTTGAACCTGAAATAGAGTTAGTGAAGCTTTTAGTGAAGCTATGATAATCAAATATACGAGTGTTAAGAATGCACGCTATGCCTCCAGAATTCAGCGGAAAATGAAGAGCGGAGTGTCTTAACACTACATTTTTGATAATAAAGTAAAAAAAAATCTATTGATACAATTTATAATTAATTAGTTAAAACAGTCGTGACGCTGGGGCACAAGCATGTAAAGCAACTGTAAAGGCGACATATTGTGGGTTCGATTTTCACTCCAAGAAACGAAATATTTCATGTTTACTTTTTTCCGCTCTGATATTGAGGAAAAACGCGGCGTCGAGTTCCGCCACTTAACACGCAATGCCACCAGGATTCGGTGGAAAATGGGCAACGGAGTGTTTTAACACTAGGTTCCCTCTGTCTATTCTGCTATATGCGGGGTAGGTACAGTGTAAAGCCAGAAAAATTTTACATACAAAACTCTACCGTCACTTAGTGCCTGACTAAGCCATAAAATTCCATTATAAACCATAGAATCCATATCCACGTAATTACGATTGCGGGTGACGTCTATTTATAAACAGAAATATCCGAGTTGAAAAACGTTGTTCTTTCCAACACGTGCTTAATGAAATCCAATCAATCACATTTAGGTATTAGGTATTATATACTAGTATATTAGTATAGATGGGATGGGATTGGGATGCAGATGGGTCCGAAGAGCTGAGGATCGAGTGTGGTGGCGAGAATTGGGGAAGGCCTATGACCAGCAGTGGACAAAAAATGGCTGTTGATGATGATGATGATGATGATGATTTTCAAATTCGAAACATGTTTAATCGTAAAGGACTAACCGACTTTAGAGTATTTGGGACTGTCTTTGTTTTAATGTTTTGTAATATAGAGGGCGATAATTTTTAGTGATCGTGGTGGTGATAAGACACTACACTATATATAACATTGTTGATAACTCATGGTACTTATTATTATATAAAGATAAAATGAAGTTCGCCCGCTTTAGGCAATTTATTGGGGTAAGTTATGGGCGGCGCGCGGGCTGGAGCGGCTAATTTATTCGCCGTGCACATAAATTACTTGATTATGAATTCAACTCGGCTGAATTATTCGTTTGTTGTTGTAGACAGCGCTTTTGTGTAACAAAACAAAGATATTTGATTTTATCCACTCTGTCTTCCCAGGACCATTAAGGAGTCTCTAATAAATTTCAACTGACTTATTCAGTTTAAAGTCATAATTTTATACGTTTTGTTTATTCAGAATGGTATGTTATGTATTTATTTTGCTGCTATATTATTAGGTGAATAACTCAATCACAAAAATAAAAAAAAATTGACGTTACAATAATAGCACAAGCCGAAGCAATCTAATAAAAGGTACTTGCACGGATTATGTGGAACACCGAGGGTAGCGTGAAGTTGTTTTCCAGGCGGCGCTAACGTGCCGCAAGTCGCTGCAGCGCTGAATAATCGCAGATACCCATAAAAGATGTAATTTCAGATAACCCGAAACAGACGCGAGCCGCCCCTTCCACCCGCCTCCCACTCCCCCCTCTCACCCTCGCTGCCTACTTTCTAATGACTAATTATTATGCTGTGCGTTGCGAGCTTTAACGTCAGTCGGCCTACGAGTATATCCATACCTACGCCTGCTCTTGCCTCGACTTTGCGGTAGGTCATCAATCTACACAACGTAACATGACTGGTTTTCTTTATCGCTTATCCTTTTCAGGGTTTTGCGTGTTAAATAAACTTTTGTATATACTTAAAATAATTAATGTAAATTATTTCCAATTTTAAACTGTTAAATTAGCTATTTCATTGTTGAATTTCAATTGATAAGAGTAATGTATTGTATTGAAAATGGTATTAGCAATGACATTCTCAAATAAAGGAAATGTACGCAGGTACACCCGCAGTGTTATTTCCTTGTCGTTATCATTGGGAACATTAGTCATTGCTGTCACATAGCATTTGTTCGATATTATAACGAATTCACCAATAACGTCTTCCTTTCGAATTGTCTTGATAAAATTACGCTCACATTTTTACATTAATAACAAATTTTATTAATTTTTTTTATATTTATTTATGTTAAATATTTAAATAAAAGCTTACAATATTAACTGATATTATTTTTCATTGTATGGACATGAAGAAGCTACACCCGCGGGCGGCGGGCGCGGCGCCGCCGATGTCGCGATAGAGGGCGCCAGCGCGGCCGCCGATGGGTGATACTACGCATTACCATACTGTTCACACCGCTCTCATTATCTGTGATTAACTATTTAACTTGTGTTTGTTACTCTAAAATTACGTTGCTAATAGTAAAGTGTTCATTAAAATTACCTTAAATATATGTCATTATTACAAACTAAAACAAGTTAATAAAGTTAATGAAAATATTGTAGGTTGTGAAGTACTCATTGAAACTAGTCATGGCACAGGTGCATAAGCGTGCGACTGTAAATGCGACAGGTTGTGGGTTTGATTCCCACTCGAGGAAAAAAATATTAAATGTTGTTATTTCTTCGCTCTGGTAACGAGACAAAAAAAAGAGAGTTCTGCCACTCAACACGCGACGCCTCCAGAATACAGAATACAAAATGAAGTGCATTAATAGGTGCGGAGTGTCTTAACACTAGGTTCTCAGGTTTCCTCTGCCTACTCTGCAATGTGAGGTATACAGCGTGATCTTTTAAATTTGAATTACTGGTAAGTATTTTATATATTGAATTTGTGAACATAATATATATCGAAATATGTTATATATTGTAATGTTATTTTCAAGATAATGCTGGGAGTAATTCATCCCAAACGTACAAATAGTCGGAACACTAACGGCACCAACATATTGGCATATGTTCGTGACTAGTTTACGAGTGCTAGGACATTGCATATTAATTGGTGTTGCTATCGAGCTTCGCATCGTACGACCTAGCTTCCAGTATACAGGGTGGAATTGTCAGCACCACTTTAAATGAAACCACAGTTTTAACTACTTTATAAAAGCCTAATATAATTCGGAAAAAAAATAATTCCCAAAAATGAAAAAGTTATTTTTTCAAACAAAATAAATAATAAAATTATCGTTTTAAAATAAAACGCCATTTGTAAAGTATAACATAGGCACGCACACACTTACCTGTCAAATCGGAAACGTCGCACAAGTATGTGTGCGTCACACGAAATACAGGTATGGATAAAAATCGTGAAATGAAAAAAAAATCCTACGTCCAAACTGTTGAGGTACCTTGTTTAATTTCTTAGGTGTGGGTTTGAAATATATTACCCTATATGCAGTTTCAATAAAAGAAGCGCTGCCTCTTCCACCCTGTATATGTACAACTGAAAGTAGCACACCCTGTATTCTTAAATATATTCACAGGCTTAATATTCGCATGTATGACATTATATATATATCTATATTATATGTAGAATGTAGATTTTTAATTTTAAATGTATCTACCGCTAACATTATGTTGTGTAGAAATTTAAGTTTGTTATAATATTATAAAGTAATTTATGCATCTTGTTTGACGATCGTAAAGGTTTAATCTAAGGTAAAAATTGCTAAATTCTCCATATCCAAGGTAAAAGCCAAGCGTTCCGGCACTAAACACGCAATGTCTCGAAAAATTCGGCGGAAAGTGGGGAACGGAATGTCTTAACACTAGGTTCCCTCTGCCCACCTTGTTATATGCGGGATACAGCGTGAAATTGATAAAAAAATAGCTTCACAGTTTTACAATTTACGGTGTGTCCACTTAGTTCTAAGGTCATTATGTAGACTCGCAACCCCCTGACGGTAGACTGAGCGCATTCTAATATGCAAATGTATTTAAATGCTGAGCCCTCTTCATTACGCCGGTATCGATCTTAGATATACAATTTGTAACCTGATAGGGACCCAAAGCCCAACAAATCTGATGCTACTAACAACTACCTACTATTCGCAAGTCTTAGATAGTTTTAATTATGTACCTAACCTTTAAAAGTTATCGTTATTTTTTAATTAATATTGGACATATTTTTTTATAATAATTAAATTTCTTATTAGGTTGTAGAATGTTTAATCCTTTACAAATTATTTTTTTTAAATAAGTAGTCAAAATTTTTAAGATTATAGCGAGCTTGGCGCTTCGCGATGTACTCAGCGTTTAGCAGGGTAGGCAGAGGTACCCTTTTTTTAAGATACTCAACACCAGTGCGAAGAAATTAAATGATTTAATATTTCAATTCCTAGAGTGTGAATCGAACCCATAACCCGTTTAAAGGCACACGCTTGTTCTTCTTGTCCTGCACCACGATTGCCCTCATTCTCCAGTATACCTATTTTCCATTAATTGAATAAAATAAATAAAAGCACTAGGTATAATAAAACAAAACAAATTCTCCGCTACCTGTTTTATAACCGAACAGAATGGAGTCTTTAGTGGTCGTTAGTATTCTGCAAACTAACTAGCTGCGGGCCCCAATCAGATTAATCTTAAATATTTATTGCACATAGTCCGTTGGTAGACAGAGTTGTGCTAAAATTAGTATGACGATGAGTACACCGATGGTGAAGAGAACGGTAAGTACCCTGGCGGACGTGGGTGGGCTGTGTGGACTGATTAACTACTTAATGAATATTGATTTTCAAGCTTTCTTGTACAATAAACATACATTTCCCACACTGTTTTGATTTCTTAGAAAAAAGTGCTGTTTTTAATAATTATAAGATATGCGATCTATATCCATTTCATCTCTTAAGATATTAAGTCTGGTCTAGTTCATGGAAGTTATGAAACTAATAAGGTTTTCCCCTCCCATATCGAGAATCGATTAGTATCCGGCTAATCCGTAACCTACAGCGAAGGAAAAAGAAACACAAATAACTGCTCCACCTGTCGAATCTGATAAAAGTGTTTTATTTGAATTTCTTTGGCTCGCGATTCAAAAACAAGCAGAAAGTCGGATTTGTGTCTTATTAAAATAAATTTATAGTTGGGGCATAGAGCCTGATTGACCTCGGTCACTGCAAGGATAACAGGCAACGCATGCAAATATGAGGCGGAGTCGGCAGATAAATATGCTGGTCCTACTGCTGTGCAACTACGAGGGACTAATGGATATGTTGGGCTGACGAGACCGAGACATAAATACTAATATACCTTTACTTTTACGTTTACTTAGAAACATTGATTATTTTTAATATGAAATACATATATTAATCTTATGTTTGGTACCTTGGAGTCAAGGTGATTGTGTAAATAGATAATATTGTAATATTTTAGTAAACCTTAGAGGGCAATCAATAGTCAAATGTGTCTTTCTATAACAAGTTTTATCGGTATTGTGACTAAAAGAACAATGCACTTTAAATAAAATAGACATTAATTTTGTGCTCTGAACAAAATGTGTTGCAAGGTGCGCTTACGCACGTGCCCCCTGCCCGGGGCTACTCTACGCTTATAAGTTTCGAATTTAAATTTGTGTCATACTCTTAGATTAAACGCTTACAAATTGTATTGAAATTAGACTCTAAGACCTTCGCCCAAGGAAGATAATAAAAAAATGATATTTAAAATAATATCACCTCGGGGTTAACGATTACCAGTGAGCGCGAGCACCACAGATGGCGGGATAAACCGACGTTTGTTTCCGCAGTGATATCTGAATTAAACGATATAAAGCGGTCGAAAGGTGTTCATTACCATGATTTATGCAAGATAATTTTTTATTGGCCTTTGTTTCACTAACTAATTTTATACAGAAAAATAAACTAATTCTATTTCGACTCAACAAGCAATGCCTCCAGAATTCGGTTGAAAATTGGGAACGGGGTGTTTTAATACTAGGTTCCCTCTCCTTACTCTTCTGTGTGCGTAAAAAAAATGATTAAATTAAAAGATGGACGCAGAAAAGTAAGGAAAATGGCATGAATCGCAAGCTACGAGTAGAGCGTCCGCGGCCGCGAAGGCGTCGTCCATCTCGCGGCGCGCTCTCCCTGAGTACATTCCCGTGTTAGTTTTTACACCTATTATTTCATGTGTCGGCGAGTAAAGTTCGGTACGTGAGTTATAAAGTCGCGCGCGCCTCTCGCCCCTACTTTATAGGTATTAACGACTTGTCCGAGAGTTTTCTTATAAATAAATTTGAAGGGTAACTAGGCTCGCTTTTGTCGGATTAGTGGACTGGATCTTGTTTCACTTTGTTGCAGAACCTTTCCTATTTTTTTTTTTATATATAGGTGAAATTAATAGTTTTATTGTAAATGTCTTATGGCAAGTGTGGTGTATGTTGCGCGGTTTATGGATGTGGTTCGATTTCCACTTGATTTAATGAAGTATGTAGTATTTTCAATATCTCTCTCTAGTAACGGGGCAATGCGCGGCGTTAAGTTCTGCCACTCAACACGCAATGTTTCAAGAACTCGGCGAAAAGTGGTGTACGGAAGTGTCTTCGTGGAAAATGGAGCGTAATACTAGGTTCCCAGGTACGAACAGCGAAAAGCTTATTATATACATGTTTTAATATTATTTAAATATATACAATATACATATACCCGACAATATATTTACATTTCCTTAACACAAAAAAAAAACACCTGAAAATCAGAAGATCACGTGACATTGGGCCATAACAAATGAAGCAGACTATAAAAAAGACATATGAGAGTTAAGAGCTCTACCTTTGAAAGACCAGAGCAGTAAAGTAAATGCGATAGTAGCGGAGTCACCAAGACGTGCCGCCCGCGCCGCGGTCGTTAGCAAGGAGCGAAAAATAACTTTACAACTTCTAGTATCTTAATACAAGGCGTAAATTAAGGACGAAGTTATGAACATTTCCAAAGGAGTAGCATGAATTTATTAAAACCGTGTGTATTGTTACTACAAAAGTAAATTTATGAGTGCACTCTCGAGGTTTCAAATATCTCTAATGGAGCAAGAGTGAGCCATTTCACATCTCCATCTTCCCCCACAATATGTGCATTATAATGTCGCCGCCCAAAATAGTCTCACATAAAAATAAAACAATGTGAAACCACTTAAAGCAAATAAAATACACGTCCACTTCAACTCGGTAAAATAAATTTATTAATAACGGAGACAATGAATGTCTGAAACAAACGTTTCGCTTTTTGTATTTTTAATTGTCGTCCGGACGACAGCAAAGACGCATTAGAAGAACGAAAATAAACTTTGGATCATATTCGACACGCGTCGTGCCACCAGCTCCCCATCACCAGCATTACTTCCCGCCTTCTTGGGTTATTATCCAACTTTATCCTGTCCAACTTCACTTAATTCAAATAAAGGTCATATGCAATAAAATTATAACACTGACTCATTATAAACCTTTAAAGAAATAATTATTTAATTGTAATTCCACAATGTGTCGCCAACTTACAGTAGAGAGTGCAGTTCTTAGATGATATCTTCGCCGTAATTAAAAATGTTGTCGTGACATTCAGAGCCGCGTCCCACCTCCGCACTCTTCTGCCTCCTTCAATATTGTTGGCGATTGAATCGCAATTAAATGTAACGAATCAAACTACACTTTATTAAAGAGGTCTGATAGCACAAAATAGAGGGCTTATTCATCGCGCTACAGAATCGAACGTGCTCCCATCGAAATGCCAACCATTTTATTTATTCGCCTTAATTATGTATCTTGTCTTAATTTACGATTGGATCATACGATAATCTGAAACGTAATTTATTATTGATACTCACACAGGTAGGTATTCCATACATTTCCATAATAAGATTTAGAATTACCGGGAACGATGTCGGGCCGGGTGTAATGATCGAGGGCATTATCGACATTTATGCGTATTCCGCAATCGAGTAAATCCTTGGAGAGCGACACGATCACGACACGACCGCGACACGATGCGCGGCTTCCGATAGCGCGGACGCGTTTAATTTCGTTATGTGTCGCAGGCATGACGGTCGCCGTCGTGATACGGCCGCCGTCCGCAGATAGCCCTAATGAAAGTAATGGAGGTTTATTAACGATATATCGATGAGTCTTTTTGTACGTACAAATTCATTTGCATATAGTAATAGATTGGGAGCCAATGCAAAACGTGCCAGGAGAACAAAGAAAGCCACATTTGCTAATTACCGACGGTTTTGCTCTTGTCGTGCACACAGACGCCGGATCGTGAGCTCTCGAGATATGACGATAACACATTCATAAATAATTAGAGCGAAATTTTCTCATTTGTAAGACGGTAGTCATGATATTTGGTAGCAGACTTCTCTGTTCTGAGAATGTTCAGATGTAGATAGCTGGCGTACGACACGCCTGTCCTCCTCTTATTTTGCGACGTATCAACATGTGTTGAATACAGTAAAATCATACACTAATAGATTATGTTCAAAATATTTTTTATAGGCTATTACTAAGATATCTAGTAAAAAATATAATAAACTACTAAAAAAATATTAAAATTGGCGCATACGTACTAAATATTTGTACTGTATTTTGTATTGATAAGTTAAAATTATATAATTTGGATATATATTAATATGTAACAGTATATTGCTATAACAATAGCCCCACAATTTGTCATTAATCCCTTTGAATTCACAAAATTATGAATGCTATAATAATTAACATAAAAAATAGGACGATAAGAACGTTACTGCCATGAACTACGAACAGATTGTGGTTTCAGTCACGCTCTGGGCCTCAATGAGGCTCACATTCCGCTTCCGCCAGATCCACGAACAATCGATATTGTTACCTTGAAAAAACGATGAATTGATAATAACCTGTGAATCTACAAAATTTATCAAATATATTTTTTGATTCATTTTTTGTATCGGCATTGGTACAATAGACGACACGCATAAGCAGCTCCGAACTAACTAAAGTTTAATTAAAATTTCAATTCTTGTATAAGCATTTGTGACGTATCAATAATAATGCAAAAGATAAATGATTAAAGTTAATTGGATGAAATCAGCCGACTCCATAGTTTTTGCCGTGTCACCGTTGGTAGATTAGAGTTCTTCGAGCGAAACCAATCGCAAAGGGTATTATCGTCTCCAGATATTGAATCAATTATTGTATTTTCTTGTAATTAATTAAATATACTTGTTATTTAGGTTTTAATTTGTAAGTTAAAACATGTTTAGGTTCAGAATATACTTAAGTATTACAAAAAAAATATGTTATCTTTTTTTATTAGGTACCATCGTTAGATACAGAAAATAAATGAAATATTTTTTTACAACTACTGAAAAAAATTGTTGAATTGAAGAAAATACTAATTACTTAACTTTGTCCACAAGAAAATTATTTAATAAAACCATTATTATGACATGCAAAAAGGCTACAAAACGTCCAGCGGATGCATGTAGAGTGAAATAAATACTACAATCTACATAAGTATGCTCATTTTTTTATTCAATGTTATTTATCTTTTGTTAAACATTACTATACGGTACTTAACATATATTTAACAAGTAAAATATTTCACTGTTTTGCTCTGTTAATAGTAACTTTTTGTCCCGCATACCTACATACGAATATATTCAATTACAATAATAGAGTAGGTACTAAATATATTATTCATGTGTTAATTTAAATTTGCAATGACTAAATATGTATATTATAATATTCTTACCAAGAAACATGGTAATTTAAATATTTAGTTATACGTAGGTATAACAATAATAATAAGTTTATATTTCCTCAATGTAGAGAAATCCACTTTTTCCATAGCCTTGACAAAAACAATGTGCTTATAAAAACAAACAATTTCAAGCGCATAAATTAAAATTTCCGCTTGACGAAGGTGGTGGTAAATCAAGCATAAATATTATAAGGGAACGACAACAAGCCTACCGAATGAAATATATTTTTTAACGTCACGCTTCATCCTGCATATAGCAGAGAGAGCCTAGTGTTAAGACGCTCAACTCTCCGCGTTCGGCCCGAATTCGACAAACTGTGTGTTGATCGGCGGAATTGACCGCGCGTTGTTTTGACTGAGTAGGAAAAAAGGAAAGAGGAAGAAAGATAAATAATTTAATCCCAAAAGTTAGCATCAAACCCACGATCCTGCATCGCATCCCACTGCGACTACCACGATGACCTCGAAAAATATTTTTTATCTATAAGTTAAGTATTTACATGGAATTAATTTACTATTTATATAGACATAAAATAAAACATAATATACGCAAATAAATTCTATAAATTGTCAATAGCCACCATAAGAGTTTGTCTAATTAGCATTATAGAGTATCATGAATAAGTCCGAATATATTTTTTATGTAATGTAGCTAAGTTGGCTGTAAGCATTTCATCCCCTTGTTTGTTTTTGCAACGTCAATAGAATAAAGAAGCAATAACTTATAGTTAATGTATGTCATTTATCGCTCAAGATTTCATTAAAACTGAATGTTTAATGATATTGGTCGTTAAAATATCTTGTTTATATATTTATTTTATATAAGCATTGTAATTCTAGTGGCTTTATAATTCAGTTCAGTAGTTAAGTTGTAGGTTCGATTCCTCTATATGGATTTTATAGAAAAAATATATGTAATATCACTTGATGATAGTAAAATTAGTCGTATGTAGCATTTTACTGTTTTACACAATGACATTTAAATAAACGATTCTTTAATATAAAGCTAATTAATTATAGACGTCAAAATTAATAATAAGATAAACTAGTCAAAACACTATGCACTTCACCATCTATTACTTTATATCACGTCTCGTTGATTGAACAATGCACTTGCCCTGATTAGGGGAATG
This sequence comes from Heliconius melpomene rosina, assembly GCF_056956725.1. Lineage (NCBI taxonomy): Eukaryota > Metazoa > Arthropoda > Insecta > Lepidoptera > Nymphalidae > Heliconius > Heliconius melpomene. The sequence goes on along the minus strand of NC_140389.1, from coordinate 11,125,748 downwards.
CTCTTTAAAGGCCTAAGTTCCATTAAAATAAATAAACAGCTATCCGAAACAATTTGAAGTGTTAAGTGACCATTGACTATCAAAAATTACAAGATAACAGCTGACAATGCTGCTCTGGTGACTTATGAAGTGATTAAAAGAAGAAACATGTAGAGTCAGCATACAAATGTGTTGTATGAGTTCTCTGTGAATAAAGTGGAGAACTTTTATCATCAATTCTTATTTTCATCCACAAACAAAGTAAACTAATGCGTCACATCTCAATGTATATTTTCATTATCTCATTTAAGTTGTGAGAAAAACTTTATTGAATTTGTTGACAAATAATAAATTTTAAATAATTTAGAAAATATTATTTCTTATTATTAATTATTTAGCGGCAAAAAATATTCTCACTAGATTATTTATGACATTTTCTAAGACATCGAATTAAAAACATTTATTTTTGGGCACACTAAACAGTGTCTATAAAATGGTTTTATAGCTAAAAATATATATTTAAGTAAAAAATAAAAAAAAACTTTAATGATTTCAACTATTTTAGAATTGACTGTACGAGAGCGGCTTTACGCACGCTCTATTACAGCGTCTGATAGCTACAATCAGGTAACGGCCCGCCTGACATCTTTATGATGTTTCAAAAACCATTACTAACGACACCTTTTTAGTTACTCGCGATAGTAGAGTAGAATGCAGTCTCCGGACAAAACGTTTCGGCCGTCGAATTATGAAGCTTTTAAGTTTGGAGAACTATGTAGTGCTCTTTTTCTATATATATAAAATCGAAAGGTTACTCACTCATCACGAAATCTCAGAAACTACAAGTGCTAGGAATCTCAAATTTTGCAGAGAACGGGAATTTGCAATATTCGACTTCTAAGGGGTTGTTTTTGGGGTCGAAAGTTTGTATGAAACTTCGTTACTACAAATGCTAGGAGTCTCAAATTTTGCATAGACGTCACTAGGACGTAGTCATGGAGACAGAAATTAATAATAACATAGTTCACGCGGGTCAAAACCGCGAGCGGGCCGCTAGTAGGGGAATTGTGCTTAAGATGACATACTTTTTGTTTCAAGACAAATAATTCAAACAAATAAAGTCATCTGAGAACAGCATATTGCGTATACTATTATATATTTCATAATCAACGAAATTATTTTAGTTTCGGAACAATCATCTTTCAAACATCTTAAAAACAAACAAAAATCGCACTTAGGTCGACCAGTGTAAGACGACATATCTACAGGGTAAAATGACATACTTAGTAGGTGGCATAAAAATGCCATCATTATTTGTCGAACATAGTTCACAAATATATAGTTTCTTCTTTGCGGGGGGGGGCCATTAAACAGTACTAAAGCCAGATTCATATATGTTGCAAATTTTATGAGGTTGGATTCCGTTATCGGTCACTTTCTTTTCCAAAAGGGAAATAAGCTTCGTCACTTGCGGCTATTGAATGTCCTTGCTGTAGCAGCCTTATCCATGTCTTCTTGTGACCAATATATATTCGTTTGTAATTGCCAGGCATTTTGTAGGTAAAGCAAAAAAATACATCGATTCTGTTTATAAGGGTAAGATAGTATGCCATCTTATACTCATGTTTTTTATGTCATCTTACCCAATAGATATATGAATTTAATTTTAACCGTTGTGACAAAAGTTTATAGGTTAGGATGCGCTTTTAGCGTTAGTTGTGTCATAAAATAATCCTATTTCACATTTATAATTAGTTTAAATAGAAAATCTTTATCTTTCATGTCTTTTCACCATCAAGCAAAAGCGAAAGAAAAATTTGTTGCAATTGAAAATAACGAAAACATGAATTACTCGCTCATCTGCATTCACTTTCAGCCATACTCAATTTAAGCACTAGCTACATCTACAGCCACTCTCTAAAACGTCACAAGATCGCACTTAGCGCTAATAGTTTCATCAATATTGGTAGTGTGTCATCTTATCATAGTATGCCATCTTGAGCACAATTCCCCTATATTATAAATTCATCATAGTAAAAAGATTTGCCTTTTGAATTTAGGTGACAAAGTGAAACGAGATGAAGCGAATACCTATAGCCACAACTAAAATAGCAAAATAATGTAAACAACATTCAAATTGGCCATCTTGGCGCAGTTTGACGATATCTGAATGAAATCGCAATGGTTGTGGGTTCGATGCCTTTATTTCGACATGAAACAATAAAAAAATATATTGTGAAGTTGTTTGACATGCGCAATTACGCGTACTAATAATTAATTCTCATTACTGTTGTCCTTTATATTTGAAACGTCAATGAGAATTAATGCAAGTTAGTTCTATTCCATCGGCAAGCAGCTGAATAAATCATGTTCCGATGAGTTTTCTAGCTATCCATTAAAATAATTAATTATTCATGGCACATATTACATATGTACATGAAACGTGAAAGGACGATCGTTCTATCTAAACAAATTTTGGTTAAAATCACGATTTTTATAGTTCATCAAAAATTAAAGCTTTACCTATTAATACATTGGTATATTGTTAAGATTTTCTTTTTAGATTTAAAAAAATTAAAGACTTTCCATTGTATTATTACAATAACTCAATCATAGTTTAACGGTATTTTGGTTTGTTTCACTCTTAAAACTTCATATATCTAACATTTCTCTGTTCCCAAAAATAATCTATTAATAAAACAATTTTGGCAAAAGTAAATATCGAAATGGAATCAATAAGACTGATTGTTTATGAGCAGCATCTACGAGTTATGCGAACATAAATCTCTGATGTTACGCCGGCTGCCTCACTCCTTACCCGCCTCTGCGAGCCTCGCCACCATGTTATAGCACATCAAACGCCCTGAGATACTGCCCGTACAGCTGAGGCTCGCTCATTACATTTAAAGTCCATTACCAGTGAAGTTGCAACGAGATGTATAAACTATCAAAGTTCAACGTGGTCGATATGTTTTGATAACTCCTTCTCTGTATCTGCAATGTAATCTATATTATATACTTTTCCTTATCAGGTTTTCCTTGATTGGAAAAAAAAATATTTTTCAGAATTTATTTCATATGCTAACAACGTTTTTCTATAGATTTTATGTTATTTATTTTATATCTAAGTAGTGTTAGTGTATAACTACTAAATACATCACATACCTATGTTTTAAATTATTAATAATAAGTATAATCCAAATTAGGCAACTAAATCAACAACAAACCAATTACATATTCCAACGGAGTGAATATTTCACATTGCAGCATCAATAAATTATTAAATGCTCTAATAGATAAAATGATGCGTGCAACGGATATCGGACTGGGAAAAGCCGGAGGTTAGTTCGACAGATATGAGCGGAACAGCCGGTTATATTTTATCGGAAGTAACGGCGCCTAACATACGGCCAATTTCATAATGCCTCGCCGTTGCGGGTGCCTGCCGCCCGCCTCGAATGTACCTCACTTATCAATTTGATATCTCGATCTGGTAAAATAATGCGCTATCGATGAATTCTCTATTGCTGATATCGTTATATGTTTTTTTTTAAATAAACTTACTGTAGATAAAGATTTTGTTATAATAATAACTCTTAATAAAATTGAGCTATATGGATCTTATATTTAACAAATACCTTAGAGCTACTCAAAGTCCGTCTGACTTTTTAATATTTTTGTTTTATCTGTTTTGGAATTAAGATAATGTCATAGGTATATTATAACACTAAAATAGTAGGTATCTACATTATTTATAGGTAAATCTTTAACTGCTTTTAAAATTTTGTGGGGTAAGTAAAAAGAATCCACAAAACAAAACTTCATTCTTCACTTTTGAGCAAACAAAAGCATAGCATATTGGGTGACGACACAAACCTCGTATTTCGTAAAACCAAGAAAAGAAAAAATATAATAAAAAAACATATTCCTCCGAGTAAAAATCGAACCCACAATACAGTGTTTATTCATATAAGTCCAACAAAATTCAAATACATTAATTAACCATGTTTAAACATGTGTACATCATAATCAAAATACAATTTATCTCAAATTAAATTATAAATGAAGCATTAACAGCAACAAATATTTTGACGTGACCCATAACGGAAGACGTCAACGTTGATATGGAATTGTAAAACACACGTCAAATAAGTCATCAGGCGTCAGCTAACTCAATTACATTGAGATCAACACGCGACTACCGGGCGTGATTAACGTCTTCACTTCGCATACAAAAATCGAACCAAGCACCATAGCTCTAACCTTCACATTTGAAGTCACAGCCAAGTTCTTGGTAATCCTTCTCCATAAATCATTTAATAACACAAATGTGCTCACATACTAAGCTATTCCTTCCGTTGAGAAGAACTACGCTGAAAACAAACAAAAAAACATCTTAATATTATATGTTATAAAGTTGAAATTTAAATGTAATATTTCCATTTCATAAGCTTTTAGGAGAGCGATAAGATAATTTCCTTTCCAAAAAGTAACAAGTACCACGACAAATCTATTGCTCCTGTAGAAAATGGCTAAGTCATTAGAAGTGATTTTCATATATAACATATGAATGAAGTGAAAACAAATGGGTTATTCTCAGGTAGAGCGGAGGGTACCGTTGTCAACCCTTGACAGGGGGATAAATTGTGCGGATCATATTCACAACAAAAGCAATAGTTAAAATAAACATTTTAGCATACAGATATAAAAAGGGTTTTTAATAAAATAAACAGTAATTTGTATATTTATTAATATATGTAATTTATAAAAGTATTTATTTTATTTAAAAAATATACACGTTTAGAATTTAGCTTAGTATCACTTTGAAGCAATCTCAGAATCAAAAGATTGAAACTTTATATTCGGTAACAAATATAGTAAAATATGAATAATATTATTCAAAAGTTACAATCTTTATTCCATCATCGCGTATGACAGTATAAAATATCGCCTGCTAAGCATAACCGGAAAGCGATCATTAAACTGAGCTCATATAAAAATATTAATATGATGTCACGCCATACATTCCAATAGCCATTAGTGGCGCGTGTATCTAAAATAAAATAAAGAATAATTCTCATTGAACATTTATGTCAGATAAATATGATGTTAACAAGAAGATATACATTTAAAAAGCAATTAGATTTTAATTCAATATAAAACTTTGTACCAATAACTTGGTTTTTTAAAAATGATGTAAATATACTAATATACCTTATAATATTATTTGTAAAATGTGATAAATCACTTACAAAGTGCTATTGTGTTGATAGTACTGACATAAATAATGGGATCAAAAAATTACGTTACGCTCCACCGCTCGCCTAAAGCCCCAAAACTATAACAAAAAGGTACTCGTAATCAACGAGGTGATCTACTTCCCAATCGAAATATTAAATCTGGTAAAAAAGATAGTTAATAATTTTAAGTAAGCAATGCTTTCATCGAGGCCGCAGCAGGTGCAGCGAGAATCGGCAACAAGAGCACGACGGTGACGAGCGTCTAAAAAACTATAAAAACCGTCACACTATACCTAAAAACAAATTATAGAAGAAGAAATAAACATTTACCACGGAAGTTGTCACAGTTGACTGTCCATGCAGACCGGCCACTGTTTTAACTAAAACAGACAGAACAACTTATTTACAATTGTTGATATTTTTTTTTATGTATATTAATATCAATTACAAGTTAGTTTAAAAACATCGGAAATTGAACGCTTAATTGATTCAGTACTTCATAGTGACGTGACGTTTGTCTAACTAAAATTATATGGCGAAGCTAATCGCGTAAACTTTGTTTTGTGTATTGTTAACGCGGCCTTGAATTGCAATGAAAATTTAAAACTAATAGCTAAAAACATTATTGTCTTAACGTCGTCATTATTATCAACTACAAGGAAGTTGATTCGGTTTCAAGGTGAACAATAGTTACCGTCTGGGTTTAGTGTTGTTTTAGTTGATATAATCTGTAATAATTAACGTTTTATAATTACTTTGCAGAGTTCTAATCAGGCCGTTTCATACAGTTTCCACAAACGCCATTAGACATGCCACGTATGAGGTACTGGTACGGCGAGTTCGCATTAAAAATTAATGTCAAACGAAAAGATGGGGCCACTCTGCAAAATTTATTTCACATCTCCACTCTACCAATGACAAGAAAACTGTTACGGTTTGCAACGGTCTGAGTGTAACATTAAAAATTCAAGTCGTCTTTCCCACTTGTGAGGGATTGCCGCGTGCTCGCCTTTGGACACCATTTATATTTTCTTTGATTTGAACGGTGTACATTCCATCAAGGAGAATTTTTGAATTTCTGATTTTCTCATCTTTAACCAAGTGTGACCACTCGAATATATTGCTTTTAAAAATCTTTTCAAAGAGAGAGACTATAAGAGACAAATATACAAAAAAATATTAAAGAATAGCTTAAATGACAACAGCGTACCGCAACTCTTAACTAATTAAACTTCCTTCAATAAAACGAACGATGTAACCTTTGTTGTATGAATATAATGGCGCTGACGAACTCGATATTTCCGTTTGATATTAACTGTATTATACTTTCGGTACAGTCGTAAACAAGTAATAAACCACCATTTTTAATGAAAAAAAAAACTAGGGTTAGGCACTAGTTCTATAACAGGCTAAGTATAGAACGTACTTATTCAGATTCAATTAACCTAGATTACGATCGTATTGAGTCGTAAAATGACACTAGTAGCCTACCTACTATGTTTAATAGTAACATTTTAACAACACCGCCACGAGTTTAGTGTCCAATTATTATGTATCAAGTTAACTTAGTAAATCGAATTCTGTATTTTGTATATAGTTCTATTGCAGCTAATTAAGTATCTTACGATATTATTATATAGTTGTTTAACTTTAACATTATTATTAATTTAAAAAACATTCTATATTAAAGCAGGTTTTATCAAAAAAAAATAATTCATTAAATCCAAATATCAATTTTAAAATAACTCGTTCCACAACTTAAAATATTAAAAAATATGTTATATTTTTATGATGGTGATGACTGTACTGTATTGAACAGGTATCGGCTACCAGTGTCCGGTGGCATGATGGTCACGGTACACTATCACGATTCATTACACTTGATGATACCACATCACATCTTTTAAATAATTTTAACATGTTAATTTTATGTACAATTTAATGTAAACATAATACAAATGAAAAATGACATAATTATTTATGCCTTATTTATAACTAGTATATCTATATTTTTTTACAAACCTTCAAATGTCAAACGAAATAGATACTTTAGATTTTAATATTATTTAAAATTACAATAAATTAAATTTTATCGTCTTTAAATCATATATTTTTATACTTTTATTGCTTTATTTTACATATAACATGTCTTATTTATGATAATCAACATCTTAAAAACTTAAAAGTATTATATTATATAACGTATTAAATCATTTCTATAACATAAAATATTAACCGACCAAAGTAAACAGTTTTTTTCCGAACGACAAACATTAACCAAGTTGTTATCGAACTAGTTTTGGAAATTCTATTTTGCTGTTGATGATATAAGGGTTAGTTTGGGTTCGATGCAGTTCGGGCAGGACAGACAGCAGGTCTGCAGTGTGCACGCGCCGATCAGTTATTGACAAATCGAAGGACAAGCTGCGCACATGTCAGACTTGACGGTTTCCGTTTCATAAACTTTAATGGTGTGATTGACCCAGCTTTGTTTGTGTTAGAGGAGTTCACAACTGCAGTCGGGAACATTTCGGTTAACTATTAATTGCTTAGCGGCAATTATCTCCTCCGTTGTTTAAAGAGAATTGTAAAAATAAATTATTACTTTTCGGATTTTTTTCTTTATTTGTATTGTAAATTCTCACTCCATGCCAAATTTCGTAAATGTAAGTCAATGGGCAGTACGGTGAATTTCATGCAAAATGATTTTGACTTGACTTAGAAGTTTGATTAACTGTGCTCCTAGATATTTGATATAAATTATAGCTAGATACCTCCACGCGATCTTGAGAAAACAAAAAAGTGATCCTATAAGGGTTCCGTTTTTACCTTTGGAGATACGAAAACCTAAAAATGGATCTTTTTTATTACTTATTACATTAATTTCTATATAAACAATTTAACCACCAATTTACTAAGCAAACAAAATTAAAATTGTTAGCATGTTAGCTAAATTTAATTAGAAGCATAGCAAGTCAACTGAGCCGACTCCACAATTATCAAGGCAACTTAATCAGAGGATCACATCTCTTAATATACGACCATCTGAGGAGTGAGATCTGACACGAAATTCCCTAAAAATAATATTTAAAATGGTAATGGGCCCCCGACTTCATAAATTGCCTCGCCATATGTCCCCGTGCGCTACACCTACTGTGTACATAAATATGTCATGTTTTGAGGAGAAAGCCGCTTTATTATTAACTTTACTGTGATTGTTGATCTCCAAATAGAGATCTTTGGAGCAATTATTTTATTATTATTAGCTAGCTCAGCTTCTAGTCTGTTTCAGTATGTGTTTATAATGTGATACTTCAATTACTATAATCATACTGAAGTGGTAACATAATGTAATGTTTAATATTTTTTGGATTTGTCCGACTATGCCATGAAGGTCTTGTAAATTTTCAATGTAGATGTTAAACCTAGATCTGTGGTAATATGTTTTCCTCTAATTCCTCTAAATTTATATTTTAATGTCTTCGTTCTGGAATTGAGGCAAAGCACGGCGTTGAGTTATGCCACTCAACACGCAATGCCTCCAGAATTCGTCGGTAAATGGGGAACGGAGCGTCTTAATATCTCCCTCTTCCCTCTGCCTGCCTATCCTGCTATGTGAGGGATACAGCGTGAAGCTGATTTTTATTTTTAAACAAAATGTATTTCCATGTTTTTTTTTTTTTTGTTTTTTTTTTTTTTTGTTTTTTTTTTTTTATATATGGAATAGGCTTGCGTTTGACCGCATCAAGTCTGGTGAGCGTTGATGCGGTCTACGGTGGTGCACGCTTGCCTAGAAGATACCTATTCACCCTTTCTAAACCCCCACATTGTATGTCACAGGAAATACAGAATGTTACATAAAATTAAGTTTTTATCCATTACATAAAGGAGACTTGTAGATTTAAAATAAATTACACACACAAAATAATAATTTGCTATACATTAAAGCCCCGTATTTTACTTAAGAGAGCTGATTCGAGGGCCCCATCTATGACCAAAGAAAACAATAAATCCTAATGACAGCGCGCCCTTTGGGCACCCTCGGAAGTCCGCTATTTTGAACTATAAATAAATGTGTAGATGGATTGATAAATATAAATATTAGGGGCGAAATGAAGAAAAACAATGTTTATGAAACTGGTGTCGTTCGCTTCATAACAGTGAGTTACGACTTCCGACGCCTGCAAACATATGGGCCTGTGCGGAATAGCAATTTTTTCTAGCACCACATTGTAGTGGTCTTACTCTACAATCACGCATACTACAATTAAAGTGTGACGTAACTGATAAAATCTAAACATAAGCTAAGCCGATGCTTATTTCTCTATTTATTTTACATATCATCAAAATTTTATCAACTTATTTGACAGACAGACCTACTATAGAAGATTAATAGTACGTGCACTATTTTTATATAGATTTAACATTTTAAATACAAGTAAACATATTTCGACATAACATTTGGGAACAAATATTTCAAATATCACATTGTGTCTAGCTCGGTTCGGGAAAACTACTACATTATGAATTTACATACATATTTAGATGACATACATTTTACCGAATAAAAATTGAACCTGCACCAATTGTAGTAGAAAATACAACTGATAATTTTATGTCTAAAATGAAATTAAAATTAAGAATCAACGAAAAAAAAACTTAAAACGGCCAGCAGACGGTGAAATCGTCAGCGAGTGTCAAACAAGGTTCATTGGTGATAAATTTTGTGAATATAATAAGATTAACAGGAGCGGGCATGCGTAGACGCGGGCCGCCGCGACAGACGGGACGTTAGTCACGCCGTCTATACTTAGCCGATTGCATTGTCTTCTGAAATATCTATTAGCGATTATTGACAAGGCATCGGCACGCGAGTCCTCCTCGCGGCACGGCGTGGTAGGTGCGGTGGGTGCGGGAGCGACGAACTGCTATAAATATATTTTATGTGCGATCACACCGCTATAGGCGGAGTAGTGTGTGATAAACGGTCATGTTCAGCAGAAGTGCGATTCGATTCTTTTTTGGTTACAGAATTAACAGAATTGTTAACTTGTCCTTGTACATTTTTATTTTAAAATTATATCAGCCTTCTGGAACCTTCATTTACCAAATGTCATAAAATTATTTGAAGTTCTAAACTAAATGAAATCTTATTTATTTTCCAGAAATATATGTTTAAATATGATTAAAAGTGTAATTTAATATGCTCTACCAGTACAGAAGGTACATATACAAACGTCAATGCGCAATATAAATACGTACCTATAGCGTACATAACGGACATGATTGCATTAACAGTCCTAACAAATTAATGAATTCACGTCAAAATTGCAAACTGAAAGTACAAATTGATACAATTCGACAATTGATTACAATATGCACACAAAGCGCTATCGCGTCCACAAACATGGTAGAGCAGCGAGCGTGGTAGAGCAGCGAGCAGCGGCAGTCGACCGCCGCCCGCCTTGCCGCCGCCCGCCTTGCCGCCCGCCCGGCAGCCGGCGATTCATATCGAGCGACAGCAGCTTTTCATTTCGTATGTTAAATTAAATTTCCATGAAACAAGATTGAATTTTTCGCAATCAGCCCAAGCGGAGCTTGTCGAAACGAACTTATGTAATACTGCATCTACGTAAACGTACGTGTAACGCGCGACACACTACGCATTCACAAATGCAATTTGATTTAGTTCAAACTACATTAAAATGACTAGGTATAGCTTATTTAGTATAATAACCTAAATAAATGAACCTAGTTTAGTATTCATACGAGTATATAGTTTAGATATGGGCGTAAACAAACATTATTCAGCAGTAATAGTACGTAGCGATAGAGCGACCCCGGCAGAGCAGTGCGGCGGCTGCAAGCTAGCATCAGCTTAGCTAATTTACAATTTAATTATCAGTCCGGATGATACATCGTTAGTGCGCGCCAAACCGAGTTTATGCGACTAATCAATTGTTTGACGCGGCCGCTGCAATCACACGCCGCACCCGCCTCCGCCTCCGCCACCGCTACCGCACCCGCCGCCGCCCGTGACTTCGTTCCCCAAATCATTGAAATAATTAATAGTTTATGCTTATGGACTTTATTAAAACACATTTTTAGCTTAATTTAAAATAAACAATGGGACATTAACAAAATAAATAAGAAAAGAAATATAATCATAAATGCTTCTAGTAAGCAAAATATCTTATAAGCGAAAATTCTCATAGAATTCCCTTTACAAGTAACTTACTAATACATTGTGATACTAACGCTATTCAATCGAAAAACAAGACTTACGTCTCGACTGTCGATTAAATATAGCTTCAGATTCCATCAAACGGCCGACTTGATCGAAGCCGCGGCGCTATGGATTTATGCGTTAAATATTCGACAGGTGCCAAGTGTGTCGATAGTAGAGTTCGATGACTAACAATGCCCCGAATGATATTCAAATGTCAAATAATTTGAGCATCTGCCTCGCACCCAGCACGGATGCGGCGTGACGCTTCACGCTTGGCAGCTATTATACAATCGTACGCGTTACCGCAGCCGACGTAAGGTGATCAGGTGGTGACCCCATCACATCCATAATATAATATAATTATAATTGTGTCCATTATAACGTAGTAACTAAGTTCTTATAAGAAAATAATTCATTGAATAACATAATTGTACTTGGTGAATTCTAATAGGAGTTTGTGAGTAAGTTATTAAAATACTTTTTGTACTTAGGTATATAGGAACGATATATTGTTAAAACAAAAACTACATTAATTAAATTTGATTTAATTTAAAACAATTAAATCAATTTGTGAGAAGTGAAAAAAAAATCTTTTTAAATAAGCTGACAGAGACGACAAAAATGATAGGTTTAGTAGGACGTTAATGAACATACAGGCAGCGTGCGACTTGCGTAGACACAACTTTTCGAAGTTATTCAGTTACCGACCTAGAAATAGAGATTTCCCAGCATAGTAGGCAGCGAGGACCTTATGTCAAGACACTCTGCTTAAAAATATATACTCGTATAAAAAAATATATGTTTTTAAATATTGTGCAAGTTTCAACCCAAAATAGTTTTTACACTTATTAGATTTTTTTTGAATAAGAGAGAGAAGCAGTAGGCAAAAGATGCATTTGTAACAATTACTTAAATGTTATTTTATAACATTTGGTTTATTCTGACAGGATTTTTTTGCAATTTCTGGAAAAAGACAGAAACTACCTAGTTAAACACCATTACGTTTGCGGCGTTTGTTTAAAATAAAGACATCGGGCGTTTAGTAATGAAATCTAAAGATCACAATATCTATAACAATACTAAGATCATCTTTTTTAATTACATTCCTTTGTCATACCATGATTGGAATTGCTGAAATATGAAGCCATCATCAATATAAAACTGAACTGCACCACCACGCCATAAGATATAAGAAAAACATAGCTTTTGACAACGTTAAAAGAGAAAATTGGAGTCAGCCGTAATATGAACGTTCACAATTCGCTAATCCCGCACCGCTACCGTTACATAAGACAGCTGAGTTGAATATAAATGTAAAACACAATAAATTTCATGCCCCGTAGGAAATGAATATTCATCACGAAATCGCCATGCATATTCTCTTTTGCTTCAGAACTTCGTGTTCCCTACAAACATATAGATATTGCCTACAAAATAAACCTTATGCTGAACGATCGTAGGCAATAATCGCTTGAAAAGCATAGAACACTAGAGTGCGGGTCGGCGCCTCACCGAGCCGGCTCTCGTAAATTTCAACATATAGTAAAGTGATTTACGAATAATTGTTGTGTTGGCGTATAACTAGAGAAATCTTTCCGCTGTTTGCCGTCGGTTAATTTATATTATGAGGCTTAGGTAATTCGCGAGCCGCGAGTAATTGGTCTATAGAACAATAGCTTTTGTCATACTCTTATCTACCATGGAACGTTTGTCCCTCTTCAGAGCCCATCCGAGGAACGTTCGCATGACATTCATTATGAGTCGTTGTTGAGGATTTACTAACAATCGGGCATTAGTTATTGTAGATGGAGTGGCTGTAGACTAAGCTATAGAGGGTGTAGGCTACTTAGAAATAATAGCAGTATCATACGAAATGGATGATACTGCTATTACTATTACTCAATAGAATGTATTTAACAAAACATTTACGAATTGATATTATTATATCTGTTTTAAATAACTATTGCTTTAGATTTTATTTTTCTTCATTATAATAATTAAGTATATCACGAATTAGGGGAGAATGTCCAGCAGTGGACGGATCCAGCAGAGACAAGGTGCGTTGGGCTCTAATCGAAACATGTGTTTATCGTAACGTGCGAATCGGCCTGAAGCGAATTTAGTTTTCGCACAATGCAATTTGAGTGCACATTACACAACGAACGAGCTACGAACGCTTTTTATTGCGGCATCGTGAGATCTTATCTTGGAACTGCCACTTCCAGCAGGCAAATTTCAGAATCCCCACAGAACCACCCCTATTTTGAACTTTAAGGCGTACAGCCGATGGACTGTTATCGGCCGACGCGTGTCTAGCGGCACTAGTGTGCGCCTGGACTCAAACGTCAAACACGCACGCACCCTATCGTACATGTTTAAAGAATTCAACATAAAATCGGCAATAAAATTGAAAACATTTTGTTACGTTTTAAATAAGTTTCGCGCTGTGGACTGCGCTCGTCAAACAACTTTGATCTCTGTTCTCCGTTCGAAATGAACAAATTCGTACGCGCGTTTTAATACTGAAATTATTTCTGGATCGATAAGAAGCGTTAATTTTACGAGCCAGTGATAATTTGCTAACTTCCGACAGAACATCGCCCTAGTTGAATCGTTCCAAACACTTGCCACATTAAATTATTCACAAAGGAAAATCCCAATTATATGTAGGTAGAGTTAGTGTCTGGGCAATGTAAAAAGTTTACAATAAGAAATTATGATGTATCCATAATTTAAATAAATCAGCTTCACACTGTATCCCGCACACAGCAGCGTAGGCAGAGGGAACCTAGTGTTGAGACACTCGTTCCCCACTATCTGCCAAATTAAGGGTATTGCGTGTTGAGTAGTAGAATTCAACGCCGCGCTTTGCCTCGACACCAGAACGAAGAAATGGAAATATAAACGTAAATAAATATTTCACTTCCTCGAGTGGGGATCGAACCCACAACCGTCGCGTTACAGTCACATGCTTGTGCCGCTGCGCCACGACGGCCTATATCTGTACCTATATATCAATATGTACCTTCTCAAAAAAAAGAAACCCTGGAAAATTGATTGAAATTTATTTTTTATATATCTATAAAAGGTAAAAGTATCAATAATAGTATATATAGGTTTTTCATGAAATACATGAAAAACACCCAAAAAGAATCTAAGATACTATCTTCCAATTCTCATGGAGGCCAAGGCACCCATCAAAATTATTACAATTATGTTTCTTATAGTATCGATATGGTATGGTTCCGAGCAGGTCGTAATGGATCATTTTGTTGTCCAAATTGAAATACAGGAATTTGTAATCGCTTTAAGTACGACACGAATCGAATTTTAGCGGCTTCTTTAGCACAACGGTGGTCGTATGTATGCGCTTTTTGAGCCATATAATATCTTTCTGCTTTTTTAAATGTTTGTTTTTAGTATCTTGCACAACCACATACCATAATATGTAAAACGAGTAACTTGCCATATTTTGCGTTAATTAGTGTTATTGAAAATACTTGTCTGTCTTCTCTCTGTTATAGAAAAATAAATACTTTTTTGTCTATTCTCTATTTTACTCTGTCTCTACCTAGGCTTAAATCGTTATCATAAATAACAGTTAATATAAAGCATAGAGGCACATCTTCGATAAATTATCCAGTACTTAGTTCCATGGACTCGGTCCACATACAAGTCCAGCCGTGAGGTACACACGATACGACAGATTTGCGAGCTTAGGCTTACCTTAGGTGCTTAGCATGGCCTTACGTCTCCATGCGCAGGTCTGTCCTCTACCTCTAACACGTAAATGCACATTTAGACAATAATAATATACTGAGTAGTTCTAATGGCAGAAAAATCCATTAGTTTCCATAAAAACGGAATTTTACACATATTATTCTATACACGCCTAAAATTAAATCAATACCTATACAAAAAGCAATGAGAAATATGAAATAACGTATAGAATTATAATGTGGATCTCACAATTCCGTTGGTGCACTGCCAACAATACCCAATTATAGCGCTCGTAGCTTTTTTATTAATTACATTTCTCGAGGTTTCGATGCCTTTGTATTTTAATTCAGATAAATTCACAGCTTTCTTAGAAAAGAGCGGCCACAGCATCGCATCGGGACGTTACGGTTCTACCAAATGAATGACTTTATCTCGTCGTGTTACGAATACAGATACTGTAATGAATATGTACGCGGTGATAAAAGGTTTTTGTGTATGTTTTACGCGGGCAAATAGGCGTATCGGGAATGGTACTTATCAAATTAAGATGCGAGAGCAACTGAGCATTACACTGGTAAGTGGTGGGCGATTGCGCAAGCAGCCTTGTAATTGTTGCTTTTTATAACATATTAAGTATGAACTATTTGTAAGCAGTGTATTTGTATCGTTGATTATTCATGTTATTTTTTGTTTTTAATGAAAGTTAGTCTCATATTTTTCATACTTTTTACATAAAATTGTGGAAAATTAATGTGGACAACTAAATTGCGTTGAAGTTCTATTTTACCTAATTTTAATCTTTACAAACATTTCACTTAAAACTTAAACTTAAATCATTTCTTCGCAAATCGCTTAATAATTTAGTTTTTATTAATATCTATGTCGATTCTGATATAAAACAGTGTTAAACTTCTATTTCTGTATGTAAATATAAAAGATATATTAATTTTGATAAATCGTAGAAGAATGTTCGCATATAAAAAGCACCTACATATCTTAGGCTAGTACACCACTGGAACTGAAATTATTTAAAATTTTGTTATTTTTAAAATATCATGTTTATTTTAAACATTTGTCTTTTCTTCGCTATAACTGATAGGTACCTACTCATTGTCATGTCTGTGCTAACGGCAAATAGTTTATTCTCTCAATTTCAAGCTGTGTCCCGCAAGTAACAGGGGAGGCAAAGGGAACCTGATGCTAAGACACTCCGCTCTCCAATTTCCGCCGAACTCTGTAGGCAAGGCATGTTGAGTGGCCGAACTTAACGCCGCGCTTTGCCTCGACACCAGAGAGAACAAATGACAATATTAAATATTTCATTTTCTCGAGTGGCATCGAACCCACAATTGTGCCCCTGCGCTTATTATAATCAGTCAACGTCGACCGTCGTCGAATTAATATGTACAAAAGATGTAAATGAATAATAAAAAAAATATTCCAATATAATTTAATATTTAAGAATGCATTAGGCATTCTTATAGTTGTAAATGGGTTTTTCATTGTTCTATATGGAAGAGTGGCCTAAAGGGGTTTGGAGGCGAACGCAAGCGGGGCTGGCGCTGAGCCAACAAGGTGAATGCCACGAGAGCCACGCAACCCACTTCCAACACGCGGAAATATCGTTTGTCCTTCGATCAATCTCTTATATGACTGTAAATCTATGTGCTATATTATTTTTAATCTTTTTAATATTCCTTGGGTATATTTTTTATGATGCAAATATATAAAATTGAATAACTATGTAATAATAGTCTATAAGACAGTCTATATAAGATTTAACATCGATATTCTAATAAGAATTTGTTGGAAGCACTCATTGGTCCGCCTTATCTCATAAATAACAAACCTTAAAGTAAACAATATAAATTATGCAAATATAGTTATGTTACAGATGAACCAGCTGAAATGCAAATTGATATAATGCAGGAAACGTCTGAGTGGATCTCACAGCGGGCGCCTACAGCCGCCTATAGCCGCATATAGGTATCGCTATCGTACGAGTAGCGTAAGTTCGTTTACATACGACGGACTGCCGTATTTGCATCCCAAATGTTCGATGCGACCGCTCGTTGGGCGACTTATCTCCCTTGCCGGCGAAATATTACAGTTTGTGCAACGCCACTCGCAGCGTGCATATCTGAATGTCAATAAAGGCATAAAAAGGCCAGCGGAGGCGTTCCCGCGCACTCGAGGCGGATGTGCTGCCCGCCAATGAGCGAGGCGAGCGAGGCATATTCATAACGATATTACCGCCGCCGTCGTCATAATTCATATATAATAACCCTTCCGACGTCGCCGCCGTGCCGGTCTCGTACGCGCCTCGCCCGCCCTGCGTCTCGTTCGCGCGCCGCGGGCCTCCGCGAGCGCAACAGAGACGCTCTCCGACACCCACTTGATCATAATTCATAATTTTATTTCTTAAAACACGGTAAGCCGTTCCCACATCGAACATCTCTTTATGTTCGTAATCTAATTTAGGCGGCGTGTTTACAACTGACTGCAGTAGGTAGTGTTTTATGTAATCTCGTAATATTTGTTAGAATAACAGAATGGAGATAATGTTTATTTGAAATATAAGAAACAGAGCTCGTTGGGTATGTGGAGACGATGACAGCTATTTGTAATTGGAATATGACGGGACGCGTGCGCGTGCGCTCGAGGCGTCTCATTCGTCAGCTTATAAATAGAACTCAGCGTCTGCGCCGTGACGACTCGCGCCATTAATTTATATGAAATAACTGTCGGCAGTCGGAAAAATAAGTTCAATCGAGAACGGCCTTCTAAACGATAATATTTATGTTTTACGAAGTGGCAGACAAGTCCGACTCGTGTGTTGACGTATGTACATCAGAAACTTACATATTTATTTACTCCACAGGCCGAGAAACATTCATTAATTCCTTTTAGTTGAAACATTTAGTATCTATGAGCTATGTAAACCTAAATGCGTTTACAATCATTGGACAACTGAACGTATTTTGTGATTACGTACATTTAAAAACCAAAACAAAAACTAGATATTCCGAGACACATCGTTTTACAAAACAAAAAGATAACGTAAAAAAGTCGTTACTCTTATGAATTACTCTTTATAAGCTTCATCAAGTGCTCCTTACGGTTTCCACACATCTTTACAAGTCTAATAAAATCCCAAAAATATAGAATTGAGACATTATGATCCTCACGAAGCACGCGAAAGACAAGTGAGGCATAAATTCGTTAGCGCGCATGTAATCGTCACAAATATACCAGCAATATTTTACGGCATTAAATTTTAAAGTTGACACAAGAAAGAACATCTTATAAAGCCATAATTTAGCTTCATTTTAAATGATTCCCTTCTCAAGTATGTGTCATATGTATATACAATTGCGTATTTATAACGAACATGCGCACATAATTAACTGTCACATATTATTGCCATCAGCCAGGTACTACAATTTTAATTTTTCTTTTTAGTGTCATGCTGTATACCGCATGTAGTGGGGTAAGTAGGGGGAGCCTAGTGTTAAGAACCTCTGCCCCCACTTTCGAATTCTAGAGGCAATGTGTAATGAATGGTGAATTCAACGCCGCGCTTTGCCTCGATACCAATCGAAGAAATAAAAATATTAAATATTTAATTTCCTCGAGTGATTGAATGACTGGGTCAAATTCAATGACTCAAACACTCATTCTATAATTTTAAGAGTTATCGAATAGGTATGTATATCAAACGATTACAAGATATAAAAACAATGTGCGTACACAAATTGAATAAGCACACGACTCAATGACTAGGTATACCCTAACAAAGATAACCGATATCAATCTAATGGATTCTTAAGCCCGAAGTGAACTCTCAAATCTAAAGATATTTAAACACATCGCCCTCGCGCTGCTCTCTCTCTCCATAAATAAAATAAATACAAATATTTTCACGTAAACGAGTAACTCGAAAGCGTTCATTTACATTTGTGAATGTAATAAATGGGGCATATTCTAAATACAAAATTAATTTAAACTTGAAATAGATCGTGTTTTGTTTGAATATATCTACACTCGTTCGATTAGAACAGAAACAGACCTAAATACTTTACAAATAAATATATTCGTCATCTGTAGGTACTTTTATTTATAAAATGGTTAACGGCTTACGAATAAAAACTTCGTGGCATAATTATTTCACAACGTTAACAGACCAAATTCTAAATAGACATCAAAACGTAGTAAATTGATCGTATTTAGTTTATTTTTGCAACTATTGCCTACTGATGTAGTTATGGATATTTGTGAAACTGTTTTCAAACTAGACTCCAATTTAGACTAACAACAACAAGTGCCAATAAATCGTCACGCTATATCCCGCGATACGTTATGGGTTCGAATCCCACTCGAGGAAATAAAATTACTAATAAAATGAATGTCAATTAAAATGATATTATTATTTTGTCGCAATAAGCGAATAATACCTACATAGCCACATACTACAAATATAATACATATATCAAACGAAAGGGTTGTCACACCTGCATATAATTCTTTCCCATACCCTTTTACAGATTTACGGCTACGTATTGAGCCAACAAATAAGATCATCCAAAAATGCTTCTAAAAAATATAATAAGAGCAATACAAAAAGCCCAGCAAGACACGTCTACGTCGGCTGCGCACCATTGGCTGTGCGAACAAAGAAATATTGCCGCGCATTATATCTGCTCTCCAAAGTTAAATTATTTAACTTTCTGGATTGATATACTACCCACTGTTATTTACAAACGCTCGATAAGTCGATAAATATTATGAATCATAGGAAAATAAAAGCATATGTATAATGAATCATTATAAAATAAACTTCACGCTGTATCTTGCACCTAGTGTTAAAACACTCCGTTCCCCACAGTCCGCCGAATTTTTCGAGGTGAAAATGAAGAAAATGAAAATATTAATAAATAAAAATTCACTCCCTCGAGTAGTAATCGAACCCACAGCCGTTGCGTTACAGTCACACTTTTGTACCTCTGAGCCACGAGGATCTCAATATGTATAATGGATGCAGAAATATCAGGTCAAAAGCATTTTTCACTTTAGAACCTGGCAAAAACTAACGATATCTATCATATCGATCTTCTATCTTCACTTGTTAGCCCTAGCGTGGCTTATAATATATTTTAGTGCACCATAAACAAACATAGCAAGAGTTTACAGCTCCTGACGGTCTCGACGCACATTCGAGCCATTGTGCCCTCTTATAATTTTTATTAGGGGCAATCCGTCCGGCTTGATTTACTTCTTCCCGAACTGATGGATCTTTCATTTAATTTACGATTCTACCCTAGTGTTCTGAACGTAATAAAAAGCTAAAAAACAAGCAGAAATGAGTTTAGATCTTTGGAGGTTTTATTTTTTATCTACCTACTAATCAAACATAATTAAATATATTTAATTATTATTGTTATAGTGTAGTAATATTTGAAGCATAGTTAAATTAACTATGCCTCAACTATTACTATACATAATTTATCAATAATAATGTATTTATACGGTCTTTATAAATCACCCTACAAAACCCAATAAACGTTCATTAAAATATTTAAATCAATTCATTCTTAGATATTAAGAATCCATTTGAAATAAAATTTATATATAAATTTCACACAAAAAATGTTTTTAAAATATCTTCTTAATATTTTTAGTGCAATTCCTGCGAACGACCCACTGCGTCTTATCACCGCGACAGCCGCTTGGCAACATATCAAAGATTGTTATTATTGTAATGACGCCCCTATTCATAATAATTGCTCTGGCAAACGTCTTCATATCCTAGATAAGCGATAAATTGTTAAAACATTAACGTCAAATACAATTCTAAATCACATGAAATGATTTGTTTATGATATTCAAAAAAAAGATAATCTCAGCTATGTAACTAAGCGTGCTTGTAACACCTTAGACTAATATAAATAGTCCTAAAGCATTGTAAGCTTTATTATTTATTATCCATAAAAAGTTAATTCAAAGCAAAAATTTTAATTATTCCTATGTATGTGACGACCGAGCTTAGTCGACACGTTCCCGGTGCGTCTCATTTGCAAGTAACAGGACGTTATAGACCCACGAAGGCAATAAGATAAAAAGACGCTGAATAAGGCGCGATCACAGGCAAAAATGAAATAAATTGCAGCTGAATAAGTGTGCTGTGTGCAATTGAGGCGAACACGGCGCTCATTAGACGGCCGACAGCGCACCAGCCGGGTCTGTACAGACCAGCCCGACTGCGCCGGGGCCTGCACCGGGGACTGGCGACACGTTGCCTAACAATCGCAATTTATGCATTTTAATGAGTCCATCGCATAAATTAGAGCATTCCAAAGAATTTCTTGCACCAATAACAACGACCAGTCAATTTTAAAAATGTACAATGAATTGGTTATCTAGTACAAAGCGTGCCCTTAGCAGAAAAGCTGTAAAACAAGAGATCATTAGCATAACAAAGATGTAGATTTAGAATAACAAAAAGCTTTTTTTCCCTAAGATTTCACTTTCAGTTATTACTTTTGATGTTATTTTATAATGCAAATACAATTTTTTATGAAATATTTCACAATAAACGAGTCGATATAGAAATTATTCAAAACCGCAGTCTGCAGTGAAACAATGTATTAACTACAGGAGCCACCGAAGCACGTCGTGACGAGACAAAAAGTTATTTCTCTCGGACATGAAATCGAAACTGGAGAATAATGGAAGGAATGTCGTACTTTGCATACAGCGGAAAATTAAAAGATTTTTAGTTTTACTAAACGGGCGAATAATAAAACTCTAGAGTCGTAGTTACTACTTTGTAGATTTTAATAAATAAAAGTATTTATTTATTTTCACATTAAATTACAAAACGCATGGACTATTTAGAAATAAGGTTAACGTTTTGGTATTTAGGTATAGGGTTAAAGGTTTTGTATGAATATTGTAGCTTATAGAGTTAAAATATTATCAAGTTATAGTTAATACTTTTTAATTTTGCCAACAACGTTTTATATAACTTTATTTCTTATTAAATTTCTATATGCATCAAAGACTAAGTATAATCACAATAACAAATATATCGTATTTTTTTTAATATTTACGTACACGATCAAGTTTTAATATAATCTGAAAAAAAAATTATACAATCGACTCTATACAATCTCCTGCGTCAGTAACAAGGGTGGCAGACGAGCGAGCGTAGTGTACGTCACACATCTCCACGCACCATTTGCAGGCACCCGAGCGCATCCCGCCGCATCCCGCCGCTTCCCGCCGCATCCCGCCGCATCTCGGCGATGCCACAACAGAAATAGTATAATGTCATATCAAATGTCCGTAACTCTGTAGACGCGTGCCGTGTTACGTGTTACGGCGCCCTTCGCTCCCGTCCGCAGCTACGCGGTACAACGATACAATGTTTTTCTTAATATCGTTATCACGTTACAGAAACTATAAATATCATATTTTTACTAATTTATATTGAAAAAATCGCAAAAGACGAAACTATTTTCAAAATTTTTGGAGTACCCTACCTTTATTATGTAAAAACAATGGAAAAGTGTTAAAACTTTATAAGGTTCAAACTGTAACAAAAAAATAATATTTAGTATTGGTTATATCATAAATCTGCATTGTTCGAAGTGGCATTTTTGTTTTTATATAGATATTTTCCAAAAAGTAGTTTTTTTAGTAGACGAACGTCCATGACTAATTGGGGCTGCTCCGGCAGTGCCGCTCCGGGGTGCTCGGCATAATTGTTATGTTCCGTTTTTGCAAATATAATAATAAAATTTTATTACCCCGTTTCTCAAAGGGTTTGTCTTGAAATGCTTAAAGGGTAGCCAGTGAAGGCTCGCTTCGTGCCCGTCGTAAGTCAAAATGCTCGATTGTTTAGTTGCATATTGCCATAAATCACTTATAGAAATATAAAAAGTCAATGAATGCTGTGGCCTGAATACAAGATCATTACACAAATATAGATTTTGCCTATTCGTGCACGTACCACAGTTCATTGTGGGTGGTGAGAAAAAATTGTCTTTCATTTGTTAGAAATTTTGCAGAATATTTCTGCGAAAAGAAAGCTGATTATTATTAGAAATGGTTTATGTTTATTTGTCACCTGCTTTTGATTTATTGTCATATTGTTTATTTAATTTTTATTATGTTTACTTAACAAATATTTGGTCTCAGTAATGTTGATGTCATGTGACACAGTTTTCCTAATTAACCGCAATGATAGTGGGTTCTAAGATTATAATAATAATATTATAAGGTACTAGACGTAATTAGTTCATAGTACGATTAGGGTTAAGAGAGACAATTATAAACAAAAAACTGTAATTTTAAAAGCTCATTATATAAAAAATGAAATAAATACACTATATCATATCATAAAGTATCATTAAAACTATGAATATATATATATACATTTACGCCTTCAATATTACTATTCAAAATGAAGATAACATATGATGGTTGAAACCAGAAACACAAGTAACCAAACCGTGATCGTCGCGTTGATTGAAGAGTGATAGAATAGGTTAGAGCCGGGGTCAGCGGCGCCATGCGTCATCGCTAACGACGACAAATGACGTGACGTGACGCGCCTAAGAATATCTGGGGCTGCGTCAGGAACCCTCACACTTTGAAACTTATTATACTGTTGTTTTATTTATATTAATTATACAAAATATCCTTTTTGAAGTATCTAAGTGACATCTTTACATTTGTGAATTCAGGGTATATTTTTCATTTTTAAGTAAGTACTTAATTCATCCAGGAGGAACTAAAATAAAAATACTTAGTATATTATAAATGATATTGACTGACTGACAGGTGTGAAAGTATTGAGGGGACGGAAACTATTTTTTACAGCCGCAAGGAAAGTGTCATTCGTCACCACTATCCATCACATTATTCGTTTCCTTTTCTTGCGATGTATACATTATCTTTTAAAACAGTTGACTTCTTCGTCATTAATTCGAGACCAACATAAAAACGACTGCCAGTACATTCGCCTTTTATTGAATGAATAATTTCGTTGTTTATTTAAAGTTTGACGTAATGATATAAATAGATGAAATGTAGAAACTGCGGTAAGACTTTTTTCCCACAGAGATTTAGCGCCGAGACGAGGCCGGCTGCACGCGACTTAAAATAGCGCACATTTGTCGAAAAATAAAATTTCCCCAAATAGACAGAAATATACAAAAATGTGAGGCGGAGAGAGAGGGGCGAGCTGCCGGCGCGAGCGTGCCGTAATGTGCGCCCCTAATTAAAATGTTAAAAACCGACCGCTTCTGAAAAACGTCAATTTCGAAGAGAAATGTGCCATTTAAAACATCTCTTCTCGTATTGTTTATTTTATAATTTGAGCATAATGTGGAAGATGTTAAAATGTCCAGAGACGTGGATATGTAGGTACAATTGTAGGTGCTTGCCTTAAGAGTTTATGTAACTACTTGAATGTACGACTGATGTATCAGTTTGTTTTGAATGAATAGCAGTAAACTAATTGCAGCCAGGTTCCACATTAAGACAGTGAGTTCAATGTCCACTTAGGAGAATTGTGTTAAAATTAAATATGGCTTCCAAATGCTGAAAGAGGAAGATGGATTTTTGACTACTTCATAAGCATATAACCTACTGTTTTGATTATGTTTAATATACTAATATTATTTTGTTACATTTAACATGTCTAACAAAAAGAAATACTAGTAATTCTATAAATTTATTATTTAGATACCTAGGAACTTCAATCCTAAGATCACGTTAACCTATAAGACTTCTAAACTACGTTCTACGTTTAGCACTACAATAACAATGACGTAATATGTTAGCAAAGACAGATATTTCAATGAGGTAACAAATGTAAAGATAAACATAACCGCTCAGGGCATATGTAGATCAGCATCGACATTCATTACCTAATTAAAATCGCAAGCCCCTTCCGCTCACAACATTTCTCCACCGCACTGCCAATAAATTTCATCCGCCAGTCGCCCCATAACGATAACCAGTTCCTCGGGAACTATCGTTCAATCTGCCGTCGATGCCGTGTGTTGATCCGGTCGTGTACCCGCCGTGTGCTCTGTGCCGCTCTGTGCAGACGAGCCTGTCGATTCCTATGTATTATTTAGTACCATACCACTAGAGCGAGTGCTCTCGGTGTGTCGGTGTGTGCACACTGTGCATACAGTACACACACAGGCGCGCGCGCGAATGTCTCGAGCCACGTCAGCTCGGAGATAACGAGCTCACATATTCATAAAGAATAAAGAATTATCCAACAGCGACAACGGCCTCCCCCCCGGCCCGCGACCACCCGCCACCACCCGCTACCCGCGCGTCGGTCGTAATGCTCTCATTCACACTCTCCGGCCGATCTCGATCTATCCGTTCTCCTCTAAGAAACAAATAAGATAGACTTTCGATGCGACTACATCGAAATTGGATTATCGACTTTAATTTATTCTATCGAAGAAATATTTCATTTCTCGCTAAGATTCGTTCATGAAACCCTTTAGCTTCACGCGAGCGGCCATTGAATAGTTTTGAAACGATCAGTGTAAGTTTAGCGATTACAACCCGTTTTAATTCTTATGGCATTGCGGCGAAGGACCATTTAGCGGCCGTACATGGTGAGCACAAAGGCTGTATATGCAATTAGCCAGCGCGGGGTCCAACCCTCGAGACAACATCTTTATGGGCGACACATTTGATTCGAAAACTTGTTATGCTTCGTCCTAAATAAATTATAACGAGAAATTGTAATCATTAAAAGAATATATCTCATGTGTAGAGGTGGACGGCGCGATGGCGGGCCCGGGCGGTCGGGCAGTGGCCGGCGCGGCCTATCTCTGCCTACATGAATGCCTGCTCCGCAGAGATAGCGCGCAAATCTCTCGACCTTTACCGCCACTTCATTTTACACTACGCTCCTGCCTTGTATGATGTATCGTCAATGCGTTCCATTGTAGTCAAAATATTACTGCTTGCAATTAAGTTATTAATTAATATTTACTTCAAAAAACATTGGCTAACTATTTATATTATTATCCGAGTTAGATCTAATGCTTATATTTTTATCACTATCTATTTTTCTATAATAATAGTATAAGTTGTTGTAAAACTTTATTACATTGAACAATCTGTTGATATCGTTGGCGCTTGATTTTATTTAAAAAGGCAAAAACTACAAAATAATGTAGGTATTTACAAAATTATTATTATAATAAGAAAAGTAACAAGAGTGGAAAATATCATTACAAAAATATTTATACCAATATTAAACTTTATACCTTTTTTTGTGCTATGCATTTTTTGAAAATCCATACCACCTATACGAGTATAGTACGGATTTACAAAAAAACAACATTGTTTAGTTTAACGTAAATGACATTAGATATGTTTAAAACATATTCAATTGACCGATCGAATTAAGCAAATATTAGGACTCTTCGCTCCATTTCTATTCAAAATGGATGGAAAAGTGGTGACCAAAGATGAACAGGTATTCTGCCTTTTCCGCAATAAGTATATGGAAAACGTAATATGCGTGATTTAAACATGGAGCTCAACCTATAATAAGCGAAAATTTGGCAAACAAAAAAAACAAGTGGGAACCGAAAAACAAAAAAAAATACTTATTAATACTTATACATACCAAGAACACATAAATACGAAATTTTCTATTTCATATATAAAAAATATTATTTATACAGAAAAACTACTTCTTTAGAAAGCTAGTTAATAAACAAACAAATAATATTCTTTAAAATCGGACATTATTAAAAAGTAAAACCAATGATGTGTTTAATACAAAAAAAGAAGCGGACGATACGTTGAAATAAAATTTTATATACTGATCGTTAACCTGACCCATGTCCAATATTAAATGGATGGCGGCTTAAGAGTAAAAATTAAAGACAAACATAAATATTGTAGGAAACAATTTGATTCAACATTAAGCCTTTCACACTATTTCGATTGATGACCGGAATGAAATTCGATATTTTTTTTAAATGAGGCGTAGGTGTTACATTGTCACATATTAGAACGAAAGGATCTAGTATGCTTGAAAGCAACGCTCCTTGAGATATTAATTTGTTATGTATTTATCAAAGGAATATGCCAGACAGCAGGAAGTACCAAGATCTTGTTACTACTTTTCAGTTATATAAAACTTCGTAAACTATGGTTCTTGCTAATAATAAAATAGGTATATGTTCATATAATTTCTTTTTCTGGTATCGTAATGGCAATATTAACATGTTACGTCCTACGAAAACAAAACGATCTTTCATTACACCAACCCTTTCAGGTGTAAGCCGTTAATAGAGATAAATTTAAGTATATTTTTGTAAATTATGTATAATTACAGATATTCGAGGCGCAAGGCAGACCACGAGGAAACTGGATTTAAGTGGAGAAGAATAAATTAAAAAGCTAAATTATGAGCCGCCCGATCTAACAACATGAATGAAACCGCACCCCTCCTTGCCCCGCTACGTGGCCGCGTGTGGCCTCACAGTGCTTCGACAGGGACGAATTCAATATTACACGAATAAAAATATTTGTTTTATCATATACTGAGTATATAATTAGGTAGAGCAAAAAGGCAAAACTAGATGTACTTAATAATAAATATTTATTTTTAAAACCTTAATTTCTCAATTGTATTCATTTATGTACAATTTCATTAAAGTTCCTGTCTATTTTAGTATAAATCAAGTGGTATATCGAATCCTTCCCTGCCAAGAGGTGAGATGTAGCGTTATCGGTGCTGGTAATCAGAGCCCAAAATATTACGATTCAAAACTTGGTCAAGACCTTATATCCCGAATATAGTAACTTAGGGTACCATTAAAGGAAAAAGTGGCCATTTATAACTTCGGAATACTTTATTTGTTTAGTCATAATAAACCAATGTCAATTAAGCGGAGTTAAAAATTAATGTTTTATGTTTGTTTTTTATATTGAAGGTATCATAATCTTAAAAGAACTCTGCGCTTGGGAGAATACATTGGACGTTGTATTGATTTATCAAAGACGGTTGTGAATGGATGTGATTTTATTATACCCTAACCTATGAAGATTTTTTTTGTCTCTTGAAAGTAGAAAAGGACACTTATTGAAGTTCAAGCCCTTATTATATGCACTTTAGAAATTCGTATGTATTGTTAATTTGATTTTTAAATATCAGGTTAATTATAAATTGGAAAATTGTAAGTCATTTAAAAACGACCCTTATAATAAGATGATTTCCAAGTTAAATTGTTACTTGTTAAGTACATTCGATGTACAACACCGGCGTTTACTTCAATAAATAACTACTAATATAAAAACGCATCCTCGTTATGTGTCGCAGTTTAATTGAGATCTTATATTAATTAGGGTGCGATGTGAGGCGAAGAGGCGAATGTGTCCGCCGCACGCAGCTTCTGCACGCAACTCTCTCATGCATAAATATTCACTTCTATATATGGTTTTAGGAGACCTGCCTACGTTACACCCCCTCCTAACAAAACCTTCAATTCTAGTAACTGATAAAAAAAAAATATCATATTACATATATAATAAACATAGTGAAATTCAACCAAGTAAAACTTAGAGAACTTAGAGAATAAGATTTTTGTGGACATTATTTTTTTTGCAGCTTGTTCATCATTATAATTATATAGTAAATATATGAACCATAATTATTTATTTACGTATACGAGTACCTATTATTACTATTAAATTCGACAGGTAAAATTAAGATGTCGACGTCGTACAAAAATCAGCAAATGTCTTTAAAACTCGGTGCGAGTGTCCGATGGACGACGAGCGATGGGCGATGGCAGATTTATTATTTCAGGTGGGGAGGCTCATCGGTACCTATAGGCTCGCGGCTCGCGTGCTCGATGACGTGATACCACGCCGTCACGCGTGTTTACAACAACGTTATAACAAGTTGTAAGAAGCGAACTAACAAGCCAATGCAATATCTCGCTTCTGACATTAGTGAGCGTAGCATGCAAGAATTTTATTGCACACCGAAATAGAATTACTTCTTTTATTGAGATTTCCAGATGAATTCGACTTATCTGGTAGGTGTAGGTATGTGGTATAAGAGGTGATGATGACATGATATAGGAAATACCTACCCACTACTACCTAAAATTTGCTGCCTTTCTGCTGTCATAAAATTTAGGAATCAATTATTTGTGTTGAAACTAACATAATTTAATTTCATGTAATATGCTACTTAGCTATAATCAAAGCTGATCTCGTATTGTGGTCCAATTTTTTAAATATTTTTAGGAGTTTAAATAACAGTACCCAAAATCAGCATCACGCTATACAGCAGGGTAAGCAGAGGGAACCTAGTGTTAAGATATTCCGTTCCCTACTTTTTTTGCCGGGCTTTTGCCTTGAAGCCAGAGCAAAGAAATTAAAATATAAAGAAGATCCCACAACGACTGCCTCAAATTATTTTAAAATAATTTTAAATATAACTTCGAAGCAGACCACACCTACATCTAGGTATATTTAAAAAAACATATGTCATTAAAATATTTATAGAACAATAACATTGCGTTAATTCAATTTATTTATTCAATGATGAACAATTCGTGTTGATTGTAATAATAAAGTTTTTTCCTAAATTGATTCCGGATGAGCCCCATATAAACTGTAGATATAAAAGCAAGAACAATAAAAAATCTAAATGAGTTAGCGATAATCTTATTGTCGTAATAAAAGTTAACTTTAGGCGATTATACATCGACGGCGCCATGAAAATTTGTATAAAAAGAATGGGTAATCTGTACCTACAGGTATTTCATACTTTAATGTTAATTAATTACAAAAAATTTTTTATTAATTTTAAAAATATTATTAAAAATAATAAAACAAAACAAATTTAAGATGAGTGGCATCAAAACTTAGCTTAATTTTTTATATAAGAAAAACATAATTCTCGATTTTCTCGTATAAATAAACACATTTTCATTTGAAAATTAATAATACTGTAGATATATGTATCGTAAAATCCATTAATATTATTAAGATTGTTCCTCGTCTATCAATATTCAATTACTGAGTAATTTCCTATTTAACCGTAAGTACCTGATAGGTAATTGTCGTAGGCATATTAGTTTTATAGAGTAATAAAATAGGTTAGAATAGTTGTACCTATATCTATACCTATAAGCATTCATCAGGATGGTTATAGATAAACTTTATTGTAAATTTCCATTTTATTGTAAATTTCCATTTTATTACCAATCTAAAAAAAACTTAAAATAGTAATAAAAAAAATAATTATTATAAATTAAAATTATTATTTTTATATGTTTAATAAACTATATTTGATTGATTAACAGAAGTCCATACCTATACTTTT
Organism: Heliconius melpomene rosina; assembly: GCF_056956725.1. Taxonomy (NCBI): domain Eukaryota; kingdom Metazoa; phylum Arthropoda; class Insecta; order Lepidoptera; family Nymphalidae; genus Heliconius; species Heliconius melpomene. The sequence goes on along the minus strand of NC_140389.1, from coordinate 11,095,183 downwards.
CATAAAAAAAAAATATCTACCACAGTAAAAAAAACACACAATTGGAAATTTTCACATCAAAAACAATAAGTTATAAAAAGAAATGCAACGACATAAATGGTATCCTAAGGCACAAAAACCATAATGTCCCTTAAATATAATATTATATATCACGAAACCAAAGCTTTATGAAACCCGATATTTTGTCATATCTTGTTTTATTGCTATTGAATAGAGAATTACTGGTGTCGGTGTTCCGAGAAGCAATTCAATGTATTGCGGCAAACACAAGAGGGTAGGAAATTTCTTCGTATAAATACAATGCACGTAATTATAAAAATATCGTACGTATAACTTATAGGTACACTTGTTCCGCCCTTTTCCTACTTTTATAAATCTTTAGTGCATTACGTTTGTATGCGCCTGTCAATGGAAATGGCGGTGTGTGCTGAAAATATAGCCATTATAAAATAACTATACCAAATTATATAAAAAATAAGAATAATTTCCTTATTTTATATCATGTAAAAATATAAGAACTATAGTAGAGAACGGAGTGTCTTAAGGTTCTTTCTGCCTACCCTGGATACAGCGTAAAGCTAAAGAAAAATATAGTAGATACATTTCAATTATAATCCATAAACTCGTACCGGCAATGGAACAAATTAATCCAATAAATTCAAAGAAACTTACAGAGCGTAAAAATTATAAATTTTGCACAAATCTAGTCACATTTAAAGTATTGTGTTGCACGATGTATTAAATAGCCGGTTGACAATATCGTGCAGATATTAACCCACAAAAAATGTCCTCGAATGTCCCGAGGATTTTCCGCTTCACGCAGTAGTGAACTCCTCGTGGCCGGAGCCGGCAGTTGACAAAATATTGCATTGTTCCTATTATCTACGCGTATTTATTTAAAAACGTTATTTAAATGGATGATTTTAAGCCCATTCTGCTCATGCGGCCATTGTCCTCGACTAATACGTTTACAAATGTCTCCATATTCAACGCTAACAATATCTTTTGCCGTACGAACATAATTCTTATATTGCTACAAAATTATTTATCATTTGCATAGAATTAATCCGAACTATATTTACATAAGTGCATATGATCCTCCTAGGATGCATTTAAAGCTGGATAGAATTTTTAAAATGATAGGTTGTAGACGATAGCGTGCAACGATTTATTACTGTTATTATTGGTTTATTCACTTTGTAAAAGTCATCAAGCTATCGCCGGCCATAAAGAATTCTCTCTGTGACAACCTTTAAAGGTAATGAAGGCAATCATCGGCGAGCAAGCCAATAAAATAATAGAAATAAATTTGATATGACCGACATATGGTGGCTCTAATGCGTGGCGAACCCTGTTATTGCTGTCAAACATGCGATAAATAGTTCCGTCTGAACTCCATTTCATCCAAGGTTTGATTACACAGTATTGGTCCGTTAGACGACAATGAGAAACGTATAACAAAAACCAATATGTTCACACCCCTTTCTGTTTTTAATTCACTCTGATGACCAAAAAGTAAATTCCAGTTTATTATTATTCCATTACGCGTCACCCCATTTTAAAAAAATATGTCATCCGATGACGAGTGGGGAAGAACGGGAATAATCTGCCAGCGGCCGCCGCCGGGGAGGTCGCGACCCGAGAATATTCAATGTGTTTATATAAAATAATTTTCATGTTCGACAACTCACAACACAATGCCGTATATTTTTTGCTCTGCCGATAAATTGGAGGGATTATCATTTAATGGAGGGCTCATGTTCGTTGGGCTTGTCCAGATCTCCTATGACTGACGTGATTTCATTAAATGTATTATAAATGTATTGGTACGGATCGAACAATTTTAGTAACAGAATAAAAAGAATGAATATGGAAGTTACTTGACATTTCATTTAAAAAATAAAATCAACGGATTGCTGTACCAAATTATTTGTTGAATTTTTAAAATAACAATTCGAGAACAAAAGATGTGATAATGAATTTCCATTGCTGCTCTGAAATAGAATCTTATTGCAATCACCTAGAAGGTACAAGTTTACATTATATACGCTACATTTTGATAATAAATTTTCATAGCCTAGCAATAAAGTTCTATTATTTATACATACTTACAATAACAAAGCACAATGCAGTAACCTAAATAGCGAAAATATGTAGTTGTGGTATTTGTCATACATAGATGACAAGAAACCTCACAATATCTCTATTCCTTTATATAATTGTAACGGTATTGTGGATATCGATCGTGCCCTAATTTTATCTTATAAAAATTTTATCATTAATACATTTATTGAAAAAGCGGATAATCTCCATTATGGTTGCACAAAAAATTACAAATCCCTTATTATAAAACATTCTTTGTGGTGATATGAAAATATATTTTATTAGGCAGCGTATACACAAAAAGCATTGGAACTATGAGATGTTATCGCATCCCAGCGGAATCTCCCTGCTTGTTTACTCTAAATATTTCGTGTTACAATAAAATTACATGACATCTGTACTACAAATAACGGGAATATCTTTATTCATACCGCGATTGCAAACAAGGTCCCCCTCGCGTTTGCATTGTCACTGCGGGGAACGTCTGCTTTCTGTCTATGCTTACTTCCCTTGATATTATCATACTTATACTAATAGTTTGCTATTAACTACTTAATATTTGTATCAACAATTCAACCTACTGCTGTATTAATGCTAAAATTTACTTGTAATATTTACGAGTACAAAACCTTGTATCAACTAGGAGTAGCTTCTTTAGACTACTTTAAACCCTTATTATTATTTCAGAGCCTGCGAAATATATGAAATATGATATGGCTTTAATATGATCATTTTTACTGTCTTGGTGGAATGACAAACTGCAAAAACAGATAGATAATATTATTTTATTACAAAAGGGCAAGGAAGCGATTTACAATAAATAGCTTCAATATTAAAGTTCTCCCCTATATTGATATCAATAGAGCGACGACAACCCATACGCTTGCGGCGGTTTCAGAAATCCTGCACAATTTTTTTCTCCTTTCGTTTCGAAATAAAAATTTCTTACAAAAAATAGCAGTTACATAAAATTCCGGTAGTATTTAAACTCGTTTTGCATTTCTTAAGGTTTTCTTAATACATTATATACGTTCTATAAAATGTATCCATTGGAAATTATTATATTTAAATAACCAATTTGTAGAAAGACAGACCCAGTGGAAAGATACATAAGTGATCTATTCCGATCCTAGTTTTTTAAACATAAAATAATTTAATTATATACAATCATGTCCAAAAATCAAAAAAATATTAAAGCACCAAATGTTGAGTAACCCTGATATCTCATAAAAACAGTAAAACAGTCGTTTCTACGAGGAAACCTCTATTAGTTTCCTTTACAGGTTGTATTGACAATAGTTTCGTCTATCGTCGCCCATGTCACCCGCGACTGGATCCCGCTACGCTGTGCCTACCTGCTTTCTGGGTTATTTGTTTACAAGCACCGGTACCAGCCAAGTACAGGTGTACAACTCTCTTCTCGAGGTCATTCGTATATATACATACTTTTCTTGTTTTAGTTGTGGATTTTCACTGCTATGTTGAATATATAGATTCTTACAATTAACTAAAAAATTATGAACCCAGTCTAAGCGCAGTGGCACAAAGCATGACTGTAAACGCGACTGGTTGTGGGTTCGATCCCCACTCGAGTGAATGAAATATTTATTTAAATTTATATTTCCACATCTTCGCTCTGGGGGAGTAGAGAAAATTAAGAATATTTCTCTACAATTCCGTTCTATTAAAATCAAAAATAAACGTATGAAATTAAATAAAATGTAGTAACTAATAAATATTAGTAATATTTTAAATAAGGATAACGGTGCACAATTAAGAGATAAATCATAGAGAACGTGCCATTGTATTTGAAGGACGTTATGACTGGATTGTGTTCTCAGTTGAACTCTACCCTTGTGGCTATTGGCAGCCATTACCAATTTATCATTAAGGCAATTTTTACAATTATTTCGACCATCAATCTACTGATGTTGCCTTGAATTATGCTCTACATAAATATTTAGTGATAATTTTATTAATATTGTGATAATATTTATATTAATTGGTCCTTATAATTTGGAATATATGATTTTATTTATTATTTACATTTTTTTGGGATATAGATAACAGATTACATCGCTTTAGAACTTTTTGAGAAAACTATTTATCTCAAATACATAAACGACGTCTCTCATTATTTTAGCTATTTGTAAAATATTTATGAGTACATAATAACTTCACTACTTTTAAACTAATATGTTTTAAATACAACCTTGCATACTTTTAAAGGACAAATTCACGTAGAGCCAAGTTTATGTCATATAACTATTGGTCAGTAGTCCACCCACGCACAAAAGAAGCGTGGGTGCAAAGATTATTCTCATTCAATTGAACCGCATTGTGCGCCGGCGCATGCCACTTTCAGCCACCTCTTAATTACCACGCAGCTGCTGACCTGCGTCCATCTGGAGCATCACTACCTATATCACTACGCTGTACAGAGTGTTTCAATTTCATAGTGTCATATATTCCTTTTAAATATAGACGATAGTTTCTTAGAGTTGTTAGTCTAGCACATGTGGCATTATAACTAACATTATTTAAGATCAAATTAAATTGTAAATGGCAATGAATATTTCATGTTATCATGTTTTTAATTATCAAAAATTACTAGAAATTGATAGTAAAAAAATATCTTAACTGACTTATTTACCTACTTATAATTGTGCTTAGGTAAGCTTTCAAATCAAAACAAGAAGCCATCAATTGTGATAGGAGTACACGCTGTATAAACCGATAGCTGTCGAATATTTCGATGATCTGTGTAATATAAGGTGAGTGTCCGGCGACAATGGTGCATCGGTTTGGAGTGGCGGCCTTCCAGCAAATCTCATTTGTGGATTTATCATTAACTGTATTTCACTCACCCTCGTCTGGAAAGCCTATTAAGTATAAATTCGTATAAATGTTATTTCCGTCAGTTGTCAATATCTTGCCTATTCGCTATGTTCTCCTCTGGATAATAATATTATAAAATGTGACCGTTTTTATTATAATACTTTTGATAAATTATCGCATATAACTGGTATTAAAGAGGATAATTTTATTAATTGTTAAAGGTAGTTAGATTTTTTAAAAATAATTAATTAAATAAATAATTAATAAAATTAATGTAGTTTCGATATTATCACGAAAAAGAAACATTTATTATTCCATTATAAATATAACAAACGTAATAAAATTATCAAAATCCATAAAATAATAAAAAGAACCCACATAAGCTATATATACGGCCAACAGCAATCACAGACCGTCGTAAAAACAGGAAAAATATAATCCACGTCAGAACTGCACTGGAAAGAACAATGAGGTGTGTCCTAATCGCACGCCTTATCGACACTGCCTTTTGTCTTAATTTGATGACCGGTTATTTATGTCTTGCACGCTATCTACCTTTTGCTATAATTTATACTAGTTTTGCTGCAACCCAACACTACCGTGGCTCTGTCAAAATTCACATAAATAATTAGGAACAAGGCTGGGACCGATGTTATCTGCTTGTGACAACTCTACGAACGGTTATAAACAAAAGGCACTCGCACTCTAATGATTCAATGAGCGATCGTAAACCCTTAATATTTACGCGTGACTCTTTCAGTTCACTCTTTGGTATGTTTTATACATCCAGGAGAAGTTGTCCCCTCGCCCCCCGGGCGCCTACGCCAGTCGCGTCGCTATATCTGATTTATTCATACCACCCGAAACACATGATCGGTTTTTCGGATAGCGGGTATTTAGTTGTTTTTTTTTATTATTTTATTCTGCTTCTACAGCCGCAATGTTTAATTGAGGCGAGTATTAATTGTATACGGCTCGCATGTTAAATTCTTAATTATGATAGCATGCATATACTAAATGAATTAATAAAGATCCAGTCCAATACTTTTAGAGTTTGATTAATTGTATTTACATTATCTATGAGGAGAGATTTATCAATTGTTTAAGCTAGATTATTATTAGTATGTGCTGGTTTATAAATAAGATTATACGCCTAATTAAGGTACAAAAACTATTAATATATAGATGGATATACCAAAAAAAAACAATGTATTTATAATTCAAACGTTATTGTATTACGATGGCATAGAAACCTTACAATATTACAGTGACAATGATATATAGGAACAAATATCGGATTGCAATTAAAACTACTGCGACTTGTTAACTAAACGGTACTGTGTGGGAGGACAACTGCAGCAGATGCGCGACCGTCCCGACTCCCGACTCCCGACTCCCGACTCCCGACCTTCACGCTCACCCCAATATTCTCTTAACCTCATTCATATTTGTATATTATACAGTATATGTTTTCAAAAATACTAAAACTTTTGAAAAATCAATTTGGGAGGTCTATTTTAGAATACTAACTCGGGTGACACGAACACGGATAGGTACCGATAACGGTTCAATATTTATTGTCACTCGACGTTCGTCATTAAGATAGTGTCAAAACTCACTGGCGCTCACTTACGGGGTCGGACGTGCACTCATAATTATTACTAATGCCTTAAATATGTCAAAACAGGAATCCAGGTAAAAAGGCGTAATTTACGCGCGGCCGATAGAGATTTGGCAGTTGGCGCCGTAGCTCAGCCGGCCGGCTTCGCGAGCGGGCGCCGAGTTTTTGTCCACTATTGTCTTTGATATAAATTTTAAATAGGAAATGTTTCTTTTTATGGAGATCTAGTTTACGGCTGACAATGACGGTAATATAAATCTAACGTCTGCGTCACTGTTCCTTAGCGATGATCGATCGATAAAGCATTATTTATGTACTTCCGCCGAATGCGACAGGATTGGACACTGTCGACGTAAATCAATACGTAAAATTAATTGCTAATGAAAATTGGAATGTAATATATGCGCACATTATTAAATCAATATTTGTTATCAAGAAATGTTTAACATATGACATAAAGGTATGTGAGTTGTACTTAGTTAAGAGAGATTTGTAATCTACATATAAGTATAATTTACCGTAATATTATCACATTTTTTTTATCAATTAAAAATTCATTAATACCTAATTTACAACAAAACGTTATCACAAAGTTATAATATCGAAAATTCTTGTGACATTTATCACCTGTTTTGTATGCAACAATCTGCAACAGTTCTAGATTCCCTGTAAATATAAAGTAATCGAGCACCTAATATGGGAAAATGAAATTTCTACATAGCACACGTTTGTACGCGTCCCAAGTAATAACCTACCTGTGATCGCTCATTGAATCCAAATGAGTGCGCAATGAGCACGACCCACATGGTAACATAAATAGACACCAGCTCACGCTTATGACACATATTATTTACATATTAATGTGGAAGGACCCGCTTTACTTACTTTAAGAAAAAAAATGACACAGCCTTACCCATTACCATAAATGACAAGAGTCAAAGAAGCAATTAACAATTATACATTCTTCATTAATAGGCACCGACCGCGCCAGCACTGCTTAACGACAATAACTCGACGACACCAACTCGCGGTCGATTATTTTTATTTTCGTCCCTTTCGAGCCGATCTCTAATGAATACGGTTTATCTTCAAGTTTATATAAAAAATAAATCGCTTTTAACTGAAGAATCACGCCTTAAAAAAGAAACGCTTATTAAAATTTATTTCTTTCTCTCCTCGCGGCGCTGTCTTGTACGTTGCCTCGAATAAAATTAAAAAGTCAAGAATTCTTATTTATTTTAATACAATAAACTGCAATCGCTGAATAAAGATAAATAAAAAGCAATAAAAAATAAAATCGCATTAGCAATAAACAAAATACTTCAGCGGATGTGGGCAGAGCGCAGAGCACGCACACGGGCATACATGGAGAGGTGGCATGGCACTAAACAATTATTAAAATTATTGCCAGCCTTTTCTGCGCTATTTGTGTTATTCATTTTCATTTCAATGTGAACATTGAACACAGCCAGCTGGTATGTCTCGTTGGAACGAACTAAACATACACAATATACCTAAAGAAACCAGGACCATCTGATCTTAATAGTTGAACATAACCTTCAAATTATTTTAAAAAACAATTAGCAAATTATTTTTTTCTGTTTACAAAAATTTCTAACGTTGTAAGATTTCTCACAGTTAGATACTCCATAGCAGGCCGTTGTCCTGGTGTCACGAGTGCTACACTCTCCGGCGTTTTCTTAATTGTGCCGAAATATTTATTTGATTGCAAACTTTGTGGCGCTGCCGTGCAACCGAAATGGTCATCGGCATCCACACTCCCACAATGGCAGCCGCTTGTCCCGTGCAAGCGAGAATTAGACGACCGTTCTATTTATATCTACTACAGGACTCCATTACTTTAGGATTCTGATATAAAAATAAATAAATTTAAGTATTAAATGTTTTAATTATGCCTATTGAATACACAAAGAGTATATTTATTGTCATTACGTGCACCTATCAATCTTTTGTCATATCAGCGATCTAAATGGGTCACGAATTCAATTCTCAATGCGAACGTTCTACTACAGTTACGTCTCACGCATGAAGCTTGCGCCGTGAATAAGAGATGAAATAAAGTATGAAATGGCCGAGTCGCAGCTAACGCAACAGAACGGCGCCCGAGTTCGAGATCGAACCAACAATAGAGATCAGAGGCGCTGATAACGATGTCAACTAGTGCACATGCTGTCCTTGCCATTCTCATGATTTGCGATGCTGTTTCTAGTCACTATAATTACCTTCCATTCATCAAAAAGACGTACGTTGAGGCCAAGCGTGTGACTATAAACGTGACAGCTCGTGGGTTCGATCCCCAATAGAGGAAACGACGTCGAGGTAGAGCGCGGCGTTAAATTCCACCACTCAACTCAGTGAAATGTCTTAACACTAGGCCTTCTCTGCCTACCCTGCTACTTGCGAAATACAGAGTGAAGCTGAAATAAAAAGACATATGACAAACGCACCCAATGTAGAATTCAACCGACCCGATTTCAACTTTTATCCACAGACTGAGAAAAAGCAGAGATTATTTTTGCATTATCGACGTGTTTATGAGTGTTCTATTATAAGCTACCTTTGATCTCACCTAACATGTCACGAACACTTTTCCATCAACTTTTTCCAAGCGACTTCGACATCCACCGATGGCGATATAATGTTTTAGTTTTTATTTATATAATTTGTATGTAGCCGTTACGTTTCAAACAATATTCATGGATGGGCCTAACAAAGCTGACTAATTATCGCGGCGCGGCGTGTCGTAAAACAGTGCATATTGACGGAGTATAGAGAGGCCGGCACACAGTGCTTAATGACATTAATCACATTGATTTATTGTGGTTCCCAGTTATTACAGGCCGGGCGCTGCTAGTGTGCGTGACTATACAGCGGGCACGCCTGTGCCTGTGGGCGCGCGCTTCTTATATACCTACTCGTAAATATAGCATGAGATAGATCAGTATAGTTTCAGTATTGTAGATAGTTTTATTATTAAAATTATGATTATATTAAAAATATTAACTAATATTTAACATATTATAAAATATTACAATCTAAACTATTATGAAAGTACAACATTTCCAACAAAAGTCAACTTCTTATTTAAAATTTATAATTTATATGACAATCACTAAATAAGAACATCCTGGCTAGTGTACCACTTCCTCGTGGACGTGTACGCGGGTGTGTGTGTGCGGCATTAGGCAACAATTTACGCTGTTTGCGGCGTGTTAATATTGATTGGCTCGCTTTATTTCGACTAGTGCGAATCTATCCTGAAACTAGAACATCATACGACTCTGCATAGAGCATTAGCTATTAGGTTATTAGAGGATCTGTAAAAATAACTAAATATAAGTGGGTCTGGGAATTTTCTCAATAAATGATGCATCTATCAATCGTGGCGCAGAGGCACAAAGTATTACCGACTGGTTGTGTGGATATCTTCGCTCTAGTGTCGAGGCATAAGCTCGGCGTTGAGTTCTGCCACTCAACACGCAATGCTCAGCGAATTCGAAAGAAAGTGGGGAATGGAGTGTCTTTTATGAAGTATCTATAAAAATCCATTAAATTTTCTGCTCTTTGTACAAATATCCGACAAACAAAATGTAATTATTCTTTATATTAACTATATTTTATCGTATAAAATGTCTTCTAAATTGTATTATCTTTTGCACCCTGGGATTCCGAAAGTTAAAATGTTTCCATTATCTAACAAAAACATTATTGTGATAACTCTCATAATTATTTTGATAAAAAAGCTTTTAAAAAAAATATTTAATTATTCGCAAAACTCCTTTTGTATCTTTGCAGTATTTTTATGAACATTCTTAGGCGTATAGAATGTACCACATTTGAAATTTAAATATTTTGGTGAAATGTTGGTTACGCCGCTATCGTTGCCTAGTATCGTTTACGAGTTGTGGTTGACTAAAAAGTTTGAAAATTGCAGTTATTTACCCTAAATAATTAAAAAAATAACTACTTCTATTTATTATAATTTATATTTAATATTACTAGTATTAAATATAAATTATATTACTAGTTATATTACTAGTTTCGGATCGATTATTTAGTAATTAATTATATTTGATAACTTGTATCTAAGATAAAATGCAAAATACATACTAATATAGAATAAATAGATATAAAACAACACCTGTAGTAATTTGACGTTATCTTAACAATTTCCTTAGTTATAAGCTTTTAATTTTCTAAGACATCCAGGAACCATTTCAATTTGCCAACATATATATAAGCAACTGCCAATAGAACACTACCTTCTACGATAGTAGCTTACGGTGTTATACAATTTATTACCTAAACTCCAGTTAAATTGCATCCTCCACTCGATAGTACCTACAATTAATTTGTTCGAATAGTATTTTACTCCGCTTATATGGAATCCATAGAGCCGAAGATATCAATAAATAGTATTAGCTGATTCATTATCTAATTACGAGCATGGAGAGACAAATTGGACGAGATAGTTGTTGAAGATTATAATTACGGGTAAGATTCAATTGAGAAATGACAAGATTGTGGTTCTAAATTTCCCCCTTGTATCCGCGTAGGTGGAATGTCAGCGTCACCGCAACCCACTTCATCCATGGGAACTGTGCTCGTATGGTGCTCGGGCCGTGTTTACAATGTAATTTTACGTGTCAACCGCGATGACCACGTCTCGGAGTAGCCAGCTCGCGGCCCGCATACCAACTACAGCATTATAATTTCATAATGCAAGCTTGTCAACGTAAATAATACGCAAAATTTATGTTACGAGGTTCTCACCGTTCGACAGAGGCGTGATGCATACTTAATTAGGTGTCATTAGGCACGAACAGTCAGCGCTCAACTCATATTCATTTGAAGACGTGAACATAAATTCAATTAAGCATTTAGTACCGAGTTGTTCGTGGATTAGAACTTCGTTATACCGTCCATCTAAATATTAAATGTAAATGTCCGACGCATGTTAATATACTACTGATCAAATTGTCGATTAGAACTTCAATATATATTGTAATTAGCTGTTTTGCCTCACGCAGTACCATGCGACTTCCATTCGTAAGCACTGGTTCTAAGTCGTGATCGAATTTTCATTTGCATAGGCCCCAGTAATATTTATAGACTACTGTAGATATAATTACAAATGTTATTTTAAATAATAAGTACTTATTAGATAAATTTTATTAGAAGATTTTAGATGAAATGTATAAATAAAAGTAATAATTTCAGAAACTGTAGGTATGTCTAAATAATAGCAAAAATGAAGGGCTACTACAGAGCAGGGGGGAACCCCATGTTGATTAGACGTGTACAGTGTCCGTCATCATTAACGGTGCATTATTCAAACAATTAGCGTTATATTTATTTTCTTATAAAAGAAGGTATTTTATATTTTTTCTACTACAAATTGCATATATCCTTACGATAACTATCATTAATAAATTCAGTTCGTTGTCATTAGTTGTACCGGTACAGGTACGGATATTTACACAATTCCTACAAGAATTATCAATAATCAGAGGCCACTCGTGGCGCAGTGGCACATACTTGTGATTGTAAATGCGATATCTTATGAGTTCGATTTTCACTCAAGAAATAAAATATTTTTATTTTTTTGCTCTGGTGTCGAGGCTAAAAGTGCGGCGTTAAGTTCCGTCACTCAACACGAAATGCCTCGAATTCAGTGTTAAGTGGTGAACGGAGTTTCTTAACACTGGGTTCCCTCTACCTAGCAAATATACAGCGCCCAAATCGAAACCAAATAATATATTTTATTTCAGTTTCAGTGAAATTGTTCATAAATAGTAGAAGCTACAACGGAAGTGGACTCATTCATCATCCGTCTCGGATAAAAACGCTCGTTAGAACCAACCCCCCATCCCCCACCCCACCTGCTCTATTAATGTTACACTGAAGTACCTCTATTACGCCTGCCATTTATTATATCCATTTTCGCGAATTAACAGATCTCGTATAACGATATTCCTTAGTAGTTAATGGGCGAGGTAAATTGAATGACGTAAGAAATATTTGGCACTTAAGATATTGCATTTGTGTATAGGATATCGAAATAAATTAGGTTTATATAATTAAATTATATAAATAAAATTATATAAATAAATTAGGTTCGACAGAGAGTGGAACTAAATATAAAAATAGGAAAAAGTATATAATAGTATAACCTACTTAATACATTATATCCTCCTCCTAATATCCTCAAAACTAATTGTATATTGTCAACTCTAAAAAGCAAATCTTTTCCACATGTGCTGGTTGACAGCGCTCACTTTTACATGCGAAATCGTGAAAGCTTGTAAAAGTACCTATACGGCACTTGAGTATTAAAATTATTATGAAACCACCGCACAGCGATAAGACCGGATGATACCAGCTTAACACCCCCCGCCCACCCCCACTATCGCGCTCCATTCGAATGCCTTTTCAGTATATCTACATGAAAAGTTGAGCCTGAGGTTTATGCATAAGTTTGTCTTTGAAGACTGTAGTGTCTACTGACTGGCTGACGTAACACGCGTCCCTATTCCTATCTTTACATTTTAAACACTGTTCGCTATGATAATACCATATCTATTTCTTATACAAGTTATTTCTGTAGAACAACAAACTTACGACTTTATAAATGTTGCTTACCGTTCACTTGGAGTTATCAGCTTTTGTTGGAAGTAAAATCTGAAACAATTGAAAAATAAATAACTTCTAAAATAGACATAAATAAAGTGCTTTGCCAAATTCTTATTAAAATTCACATAAGGAAGTGGGGAACTTGAAACATTAACCAGACAAAGTTATTTCAACAATGTAAACGTCGTCGAGCAACTTTATGCAGAAGCTGCAATGGTAGGTATGTCGAACGACAATTATAACTTTGGCCCCGGACGCGACAGAACGTTCCACTGCAGCAAATAAAATATGTCCACGAAAACGCGCGAAGGGGACGATACAGGGAAATTTCGTATACGAGACAAAGATAAGCTTAACCAGCGCGAAATTATGAGCGTTTAACTGTTTCTAGCTGTAGAATCTGGCACGGGCGCTTCGCCGGCTCGCCAGCGCGCGTTATTTACGAGGGGGTGGCGTGGTGCCCGACTCCCGCACCCCGAGATAGCGACTTCCCCGGAAGAGAGCCGCCGATCTAGCTCTTGCAGCCCACGACACTAGCGACACTCTGCCCTCACAGTACCTAGCCGTACAGTGCTCGAGCAGATTGCCAGCCGGTAACTGCCGCTTAAAACTACATTCGGACTTAAACTCTATTGGCTGCTCTATAGGACACAACTGTTCCGCTAACACGCGGTTGCCTTTTGCCGACCGAACATAAATGCTTTTCTATGTAAAGTTTCTAGCGAGCATGTCTGTAGGTCTTGTTTATGATAGCATGAAACAGTATGTGATGTATTTATGGTAAGCTCCTACGTTCTACAATTAATTTAAATTAAATTACAGATAAACAATTATAATACTAAAGCTAATTTAGTAAATTTTCTAGCTCTCTTATATTACCCTAATTTGGAACAATAATACGATTTTCATATAATCATTAGTAACAAGTTTTGTATTTTTCATATAGGTAATATTTATTTGTAACAAAACGGAAGAGATGGCATTATATTATCATTTAAGTGAAAATATACGACACAGGGAAGAGAGAGAAATGTGAAAAAACCGTCTAGAGCATTATACCGCGCGTGAACCATTACTTTTAATATAAATAAAATAACAAAATATGAGCGTCCGGTCGCAGAGTGCCCCTGGACACTTTTATATTTTACGAGCAGACCTATTTCACTTAGAATCCTGTTGTCTATTGTATTATAACACCAAAGAATAATACGAATTCCATTTTTTCTACATATATTCGAATTTAGATGACAAAATGATCTTAGTATGCTCATTACGTTACTTTACTTTATTTTTGATATAAAAATGTACCAATTAGATGTGTAGAGTAACAATTATTAATTATAACTAAAATATGTAATACGTAGGTATTCTACCTAAAAAAATATAACTTAGATATATATATTTTTTTACTAACCTGGATTATTTTTTGTGTTCTGATTATATAATGAATTTAATTGAAAATATACAATTAGTTTAGAAAACTGGTTAAGTGCGAATCGGATTAACGCACAAAGGGTTCCGTATCTATAAGAAAGGCATAAAAATCGCGTTTGTTGTATGGCCTTCTTTATCTCCCATGTACAGACACTGACCAATTACGATTCTATTGTAATTACAATTATAAGTTTAGATATTGATTAAAAGCAAGATAATTTGGAAAATATCGTATGATACAGATTTTAATCACTAAATAATAATAAGTATAATGTCGGTGCTAATTGTCAAAGCTGCAATAACAACCCTTTCGAGGTGGAGACGAGTAAATAGTAATAAGGTACAAAGTCATATCAATGTAGAGGGAAGCCTGCCAGCGTAGAACGGTAGAGCGGTAGAGCGCTCTCGTTCAGCGACCCGCGTCGCGACGCGCCTCGCAACGTAACTCAAGTGTTTCGTGCGAACGCTACGTGCACTTCCGCGAGGCGGGCCCGTTGCAACCTCCGATCGATCAAAGTTACTTAATGACTTCATTTTGACAATCTTGGCCTTGAAATTGCTCAAAAAAATGGCTTCACAAAGCAGAAAAATACACGATTGCAATTCGAATCCACTAACCCTTCCATTATAATTGTAAATAATCGCCCCGTCGACGTCGTAGTAATTATACTGGATATACCGACGACCTTAAGAGGCTTCGTCTGCCGATATCGTTCAGAATTAAAATGCATTTAGTTCCTATAAAACGGTGAACGCAGAGGAAATAGAAATATACAGAGACAACAACAAAACCGCGTGAAAATGGCAGCAGTTATTCAGAGGGAGATATTAAAATGCATGGAAATAAATTCGGCGTTGCATTCGGTCTACCTATAGGGGTGCAGTAAAAATAAACACCAACGCCATTAGAACTCACTTCCATATTCAAATTTAGGAACCCGTCCACACAGCTTGGCCACCAGTCACCTCTCATTCGTCGACATTTAATGCGACAAAAATAATGTTATGAGCAAATGTTAAATAATTATATATAATATAATGTCTATATATTATTAGAGTTTTTATAAACAACTTAAATTTGTTCTTTATTATCGACTTAAATTGTACTTAGATACCTCCATCTAGTTATTATGTCCAAAATGCTATCTATCAATGTTTATTTGTAATAGCAATAAGCAATAATCGAATAGCCGAGGGTGGCACTGGGGCAAGTACGTGACTGTAAACGCGACTGGTCATAGGTTCGATTCCCCACTCGAGGAAATAAAATACCTACATATTTTGTAATGATATATATTTCTTGATTTAATTTAATGAAATATTTTATCGTCCTGGTGTCGAGGCAATGCGCGGCATTAGTTCCACCACTCAACACGAAATGTCTCCAGAATTCTCCGGGAACGGAATGTCTTAACACTAGGTTCACTCTGCCTACCATGCAGAGTGCGGGATACAGCGTAAAGCTGGATTAATAACCAAATACTATAATAATTTTGTATTATTTTTAGGAATATGAATAATTTTCCTAATGGTAAAGCCAAGAAAATGCATAGACCAGAGATCGTCGACACAGAATAGAAACTGATGGACGACGCGTGCTTCAGCTTAAATAAACAGACGTTTTCAAAAATTTGTGTATTTAAATCGATTGTGACTTGTGTTACTGAGCTATTTCTGTTTAACAGCCGCGCTGATGGACCTGAAATAACACCTCGATAGTACCGTTCAGGGAAGTCGCATTAATTC
Source organism: Heliconius melpomene rosina (assembly GCF_056956725.1). Lineage (NCBI taxonomy): Eukaryota > Metazoa > Arthropoda > Insecta > Lepidoptera > Nymphalidae > Heliconius > Heliconius melpomene. Next base: position 11,078,787 of record NC_140389.1, on the reverse strand, counting down.
ATATGGGATTAGGTGTCATCATAAACAGGAATTATTTAGTCAACTGAGGTTAAAAACAACAACTTACTGTTGTTTTGTCTAATTACCAGAACTAAAAATTAGATTAGGAAAGCACTTGCCTTATATATTTCTTAAGTTTTATTAATTTTATTTACAATTTATGTTCGTAATTATTTTTTTTATATAAGACTAAATAGCTCGAAAGTAAATAAGTAAGTACAAATATACAGACCAAAAATAAATTTTTATGTAAAATGAATTAAATATGTACAATTCCTTTTAAAGTTGTTATCTGCGAACGCAAATTAATTATTTTTATCTTTTTACTTACAAGACTAATCTGAGTTTGTCAAAAATATCTTGAACTCCTTGTTGTACAGACATTACATATCAAATATGGTTCATCTTTTAATGGTAGTATAATAAATAAATATTAACAATTTTAAATCTTTCACGGCTTTTTATGTATCTACTTATTAAAAATTTTTAGTTAAGATATTTTTATCTCAATATAAAATAAATCTAGAAATATTAATTACAATATGAATGATAGTATAAGGTAACATGTACCTCATGCTCTACCTACAAGTATGTAAATTTTCCATCAATAAATCTCTTAGTATCTAATTGTGGAAATAAAATCAAAATCCAAATTATACAAAAAACAGGTTAACTGCCGTACCAATTCAAGATTCTAGGTCAACGGGAAGTAGGTACAATTTATAAAAGGTGACAAACTTAAGGTTTGCGGGCATATGAACTCAGTTTATATGAAATGAACTACAAATATAAGTTTGTAATGGTTTTTTTGATATGAAATATCTATAATTTTTTACATTTCGGCTTTTTTTCTTTATCAGTTCGTGCCAGCTGTAGGTCCACGGTCGTATCTTTATGTTTTGAAACAGCAAATTTCATACAAAATGTGAGAATCTTTTAGTTATCTTTTAGGTATCTTTAGTTTAGTTCAGTTTATTGTGCTTTTAGCGACCGTAGACTTGAATAGTTGATATAAATTTCAGCTTGAAACCAACACGCGATCTTGAGAAAGATATATTCTTATAATATCACTATAATATCATTCCGTTGGGGTACGGAACCCTAAAAAGAGTTAAACTATGAAAAACGTCACTATACTAACAATTTTAAATAGTTACAAATTAATCTTCCCTCTTCATAGACCCCCCAACAAACGCACCAGCAATTTCATTCGTACACTGACAATGCCACGTCGATGAATATTCAACACATATAGTACCTACATTGATATAAAAACGCGGCACCTATTCTTCCAACGATATTAATTTGATTTGTGTACATTGCGAGCTACATTTATAGGGTATGCTCTACTTACAAAACGTGGCTGAATCGATATATGCAAGTAATAATATTAAATTTTATGTTACGTAGAAAAAAAAGTTTGGTTTCATATATACGGGAACGGAGTGTCCTAACACTAGGTACCTCTACAGCCCTACTGTGCGCGGGATACAGCGTGAAATTGATTTTTATACATGTTTTTAAATATGTATCTTTCCCAGGCATAGAACATTTCTATGTTTTTCGTTTGCGTAATGCTAAACTAGACGGATATTAGAGCTTTTTGTTTATATTAGGTAATTTTATACGAATGTTATTTTTATTTCATTATTGTATCATTGATTTGCTTGAAAAGAATTAAAATATATAAAAGTAACATTGTTAAATTTATTTAATCAATTGTCTTAAAACATACAAACTTGACTCTACAATACTTGTTTCTATGTATTGTAGACTCAAGTTTTCCTTTATGAAAATTAGCGGTCGCTTATAGTACCTACTTAATTGTAATATATAAAATGAACAATAAAAACTTTGAATTAATAATAAATCATATTTTGTAAAATGAATATAAAAAACTTTAAAAAACTAAGATTAATTTTCCTTCATACAATTAGATATTTGAAAAATTTTAAATTAGTAAGTTTCACTTAATTAATATTGACTATATATGGTCATTATTATAAGCTTGGTGTTAAGTGGGCTTAGGTCCCGAGTCCCACCAGGGAGTCTCGACGCGATGACTCGCAGGTTTGGCCAAATTGCTTTATCGCATTCATATCGGACTCAAATTCGGCCTCGGCCTCAGTCACGCCGTCGCACTCGCACTCGCACTCGTCCCGTACGCGCGTATATCGCTCCTATTTAATTTAAACCACACAAAGCACTCGACACGGCTCCCGGCCTCCGCTCTTTGATAACGAACTCGCAGTTTTAAAAATTAATTCGGTAGCTCCAACGCATCTAGTTACGGATGTCAATGTCGGAGGATTCGATATGGGTTTTTTCTTTTCAGAGTGAGTATGATGAGTCAGGGATGATTGAGGAATTTCGGTAGTTAATCAAATATACGTCCCTATTAATCAAAATTAATTACATTCTTCAATTTTAAAATTCCGTGAGTTTTTTATGATTAATAGTATTTATTACTAAACTAACTGAAAGTGTTATATGTGAAAATAAACATAACGAGAATGCACTTGAGAAACAACAACAATGCGATAGAGAAAGACAGAGATCAATAAGAGCATAAGCTTTGCACGAAATAAAAAGCAATGTAGCAATTGACAAACAAAGGATTATAACTTACAAAGTGTAGCTTCAATTAGTGGATGTGGGAGGCTTCACGGGGCTCGCGGCGACCGCCATCTAGCGGGCGTGAGTGCCGCCCACCGCCGCCTTGCGGGCTCGCGGCGCCTGGACACATATCACTTATAAATATGAGGCGTTATGATTATGAAAATATGCCCCGCCCCGAATATGGAATATGGAGGAGGGGGGCTCGTGCGGCGCGTGCGAATGGACGAAGTTTGATTTATGAGGCCCGCGCGGCCCCGCCTCCCTGTCATAACCGGGTACCTGGTGCGCGCGCGCGCCTCCGCCCGCCGCCCGCCGCCGCCTCGCGCTCAGTCCCGCTTCACATGGCGAGAGGAGCGGCCGCCCGCACTCCGACTCCGACTGCGTCCGCGACCGAGTACAGCCCCGCGCGAGTGCCTCCGCCAGCGTCCATGCGCCGGCCCTGAGCCGCCAGCGCGACCACCATGCCGCGCGTCAAGCCCGCCTGCGTGCGCCGCGTCTCCATCGGTACGACACCCTCTACAGCACGTTACACATCATCACATCATGATGTTTGCGATATGTGAAATTATACCCCTTACCACCTGTGATAGTAGCGTGTTCGGAATCTTGCTGGACGCGAAATATTCTTTGAGAAATAAGTTAATAAGCCATATTAAAGTAGTATCTCATGAGTAAAGTGAGCATTTTGAGCGCTCCCGAGGTGGTGAGTAAAAAGTGCAGTGAAACTCGACACGACTGAGTTTTATGTGGAAAAGTGCGGTAGGTAGGCTTAGTGAGCTTACAAGTATGGGCAAGTAATAACTTTTGTAATTCAACTTTAAAAATATTACGTTATGAACTAAACAAACACATTTGCACAGTTTTTAACGTTTTACCTATACGGACAGCTTTTTGCTAGAAATCTTTAATCTATTGAAATGTTTTTAAAGGTCCAGTTCATACAAAATTAGTAAAAAATTAAAGCTCTGAAAAGCTCTACATAAGTTATTATTATTTTTTTCCTTAACTTCAGTAAATATTTTTATGAATTTTAGTTGAAATCTTTCATGATAAAGCGTTATTCACTTCCACAGCGCCATACTTAATATATAGATATACCATTAAACTTGTGGTTGAATCTGAGTCCATTTTACATAATTACCTACTATCAAGCTTAAAAATGAAGGCTATAAATTTATATAGTTGATTAACTTCTTTCCATGTTTAATTGTTAATAAACATAAAAGTGCACTTAACATTGGAATTCCTAACAATTAATTATGCATGTAGCTAATATATTCTTTCAACCTTCAAATATTGAGGATGATTAAATGGCTTCGAGGTCTTTCCCTTCAAAGATAACAACATTAAATATTTCCAAGCATTTTTTACTATAAAAAAATGAATTTGAAATTGTATATTATACTAATCATATCATTAAAATTCTGTTATTTACTTAAGTCTGATTTCAACTTTTGCTGTCTTACATACATGAGTGTAATTATCATAAACATTTCAAATTAAACTTATTGTATACAAAAATAAAGGCCAGATTGTGGTAAACGGCGATTAAGTAACACACTCTGATAAAAGCTTTAAGTGGCTCTATATTAGTAGAGTGACAGGCCGTCAAAGTTTATTAATATGAGCGCTACACTGGTTTACGACCGCCATAGGTATAAATAATATAGAAAAATGTTATCTATAAATAGTTGAAACATGCTGCCTAATCATATTCTTTGTTAAATATATATGGACGATCTGTGTGTTTGTTTGTCATAAAATATTGTTTTAGAATTTGATCAAGAGCCGGTTCTATTTCGTATTAAAATGAAATATAGAAGAATTAATGATGAATAATAATAAATTATCATTAAAGTGTTATATGTGTATCATATTATATAGCTAATGATATTAATAATAAACTTTCCAAACATTTTAAACACACACACGTCTAATAATAGTGGCTCATTTTAAATAATATCAACTATTAGCTAAAATAAATATTTAAAAAATCAAGAACGATTGATTTTCCGCTACAAATAATTATCCACTTATAACATTTAATTTTTACATTTTTACTAGACTACAATTTTATAATAGAATGACTCTACTTTTTAAATTTTATGCAACTTTTTATACGACATTATTGACACATATATATCAATTTAAAATATCATTTGTTAAATGGTTCATATTACCAGTTATGGTAAAGGCTCAATACAAATGCAATATTTTTTTATATCTTCCGAGTAAACGAGGTCCGACGCGGACGAGCGTACCGGGCTGCCGTCTTTGACGCGGCCGCGCTCGCCTAACAAAGCTCGACGCCAAATTGCGATAAACACAAAGTTCTAATCCTGCTTCTTACAAACTAAGTATTAACCGCACCGGTATCTCGCTACAAATGAGTCGTTTAAGCCCTTACCGCAAGATTATCCCGGATTATTATGAATGTTTTGTGTCGGTGTTCACTTTTCGCTAGCATTTCAATGTAAACATACCGTATGGTGCAATACGAGTAGAAAAGGGCATTTTATTATCGTAAATTTAAAAATTTTACTTTCAAATGTGACATCGAAAATGTTTTCGGTTACATATACCTGCAATATCATATAAAGATAGAGAATTATGTTACGGTATTCATGTGGACGGTGAAAGTAGGAACTGTGATAAGAGAATTTATGCTGGTGGACTTATTCATCATGGAAATGTTTAATAAGTTCATTATTTACAATATTTAAATAACTCACTACTGAATTAAGCTAAATGAGCAGTGATATTGCCATATTGTGTGGTTTTTATATTCTCGCGGTAGGCAGGAATATGACTCGATGATTACCCCGTTTGCATTTTCTTACACTTTTAGATCATCCCTGCGATAACAAGAATTCATATATTTTTAAGTATATCTATCTACTAACAATAAATTATGATATTTGTACGTAGAATAATAGAATGTCCATTCTGAACAACAAATAACACAATAAATAAGTACTTTACGTACACATAACAAAAATATTAATTCACATTGCCAAAAAAAAAGTGTAAATTAGTATAACATTAATTTAATATATTATACAAATAACTTTTAAAAAATGTTAATTAAAATGTTTAAATAAACATAAAAGTGATACTTATATTTTTATACCTGCGTACATATGAATTATAACAATAGATGATTAGTGATGCCCCAATATCAAAGGTTAAATAGATTTCAGTCACATTGAATATAATATACTTACTTGGTAATAGGTAACATGAATTTTACAATAATATGACGCCCATATAAGATAGTAAAAAATATAATTCTAACATTTATTAAACAAGCATTTAATTATCTAAATAAACTTTATTTCATTTACTATAAAGATTCGAGTTTATTTAACTAACTAATAGTAAAATAATATTGAAATAACTACAAATAGATCAAAGACTACAGTAGTTAACTGTTAACGTTCGCTTTAATTAATTTGGACGCTATATTTAAAATGAAATAGGAACATAAAATTTACTTGCGTTTTAAGAAACAGTTTGATGATGAAATAAGATAGTATTCTAAATTTGGCTATATTGATACTGCTATACTTATGTATAGTAAATAATGAGGTAATAAAGCAATCTATATTTCGAATGGATTATTATAATCCAAATTAAAAAAATATTTGTATATTTAATAATAAAATGCAATTAAAAGCTAATTATAATTCTGAACAACAAATCGAAGAAAACAAATTATTAAAAATGCAAATAAAAAAATAAATAATAATGTTTATTCATATTATTTTACAACTGATTGTAATTATAGCTTTGAATTTTTTTTCTTAAGCAATATTATTTTTTGATACAACACCTATACGAAAAGCAATAGTAACTTGAACTATAATGATATATTCACCTATTAATAAATTTTGTTTGATTAAGCTTTGAAGTAAATATCTTGGACACTTATTAATTAAACTTTAATGACAACTCTTTAATTCTGATATCGCAATAATATGTACCTACCTACATTTAAAACGAGTGCTGACATAGGTACACTACTAGCAGATGTGTAATACCTGTGTACCTTATCGATTATATGCCTGTAATATTTATGCCTTAATATTAATAAAATAGTGCTCTGAGCACATTATTTTTAATATATAGAAAAATGTGTGAAGTAATAATCATCATTTGCTCTGGTGTCGAGGCAAAGCGCGGCGTCCAGTTCCGCCACTTATTACGTAATGCCTTTTGAATTTGGAGGAAAATGGGAAGCGGAGTGTTTTAGCACTAGGCCTCCCTCTGCCTACCCCGCTACACCCGGAATACAGCGTGATTCGGGAAAAAAGTAACAATAATCAGTATATTTAAATGATATAAAAAATTTATAAATAACTAATTTTTCACGTGTATATTTGACATACCTACTTCATTAAAATGTAAATAATTTTACGTAGTTGGTAGTATTTTGAATAGTTAAAAACGTTTCATATATATTGAATAATTAATTTTAAAATGCCAAATTTTTACATATATAGCGACGAATTGTAAAAAGTGTTGCACCAGCTATTTTTATGTCAAAGGTGGCTTACCCTGCGGTCGTCTACATGTGTTTAATAATTTCAGGTATATGCACTGCGTACTATTTATATTATAAAACCGCCATCGCTTGGTTATCGGGTATTTAATTTAACACCTTACTATTTTTACAATTTATTTATAAATATCTAAAGTCCATAATAATTAGTAACAAAAGGATTTGATTATAATTATTATATATACATATATATGGATTATTTTATTTTACATCTCCACAATTAACTAGGTATGCATATTAATAATTTCACACTGTGTTTCTATATTTAAGTTTAAAAGAACGTTCCATATTATAAAAGCTCAATATTAAGCTCAATTAACGCTCATAATTCTGATATTAATTCTTTTAAATAATAACTAATACCATTATTAGAAAAAATAAATACCTATATCTATAATAAGCTCTATCACTAACGACTGTGGACTTTACAATAATTAATTTATTTCGAGATTTATGTAGATACATATTTCCATACAAATAATAGCAAAAGTATACAGTATTCATGAAAAAGCTTAAATATCTAATAAAAATAGCTTTTTTTTAACACGTTAGGATTATTTTTAATCATCATATAATACTAAACTATTTTGATAATTACTTGTGGTGGATGCTTCAAAAAATTCGGCGGATAGTAGGAAACGGAGTGTTCTAACACTAGATCCCCTCTGCCTACCCTGCTGTATGCGGGATACAGCGTGAAGCTGGTTTTAGAATAAACCTAAAGATGCATAAAATACTTAAAGTAACTTAATTTAAATTATCCTCATTTAAGTTTTTTAAGCATATTTACACGTTATATAGAATAATATCCATAAAAAATGAGTCTAATAGACCTACTAATTATTTACATAAGACTAGTTTACTACTTTTTTGCATAAAATCCTACAACACTATAAAAGGTACGTTTAAATTGGTTAAGATATGCAAGTGTGGTTAACTGGGTACCTACTCATTGCTGTCGTAATAAAGATAAATATTCATTTCATACGACATTTAAATTTCGTTAAACTTAATAAAGCGTTTTTTAGCGTTACTTAGACAGAGGGAATCTAGTGTTAAGACACTCCGTTTCCCATTTTTCGCTGAATTCTAGAGGCATTGCGTGTTGAGTGGCGGAACTCAACACCGTGCTTTTCCTCGACATCAGAGCGAAAAAGAAAATATTAAATTGTTGATAAAGCTTTTACTGTAGCTAAAACAAAAGTAGAGTCACTACTACCAAAAATATCTACAATGAGACTGAAGAAATTGTATTATATCAGCAATGGAATACAAAGCGAACTAAAAGATTTTCATTTAACACGTTTATTAATAGTTTTTATTTTAGAACAAATGAAATAGAAAGACAATTGAAAAGAATTACTTAGTACACCAAAACTCATTGAAACTCACCAAAATTATTTGACACCAGCCGTGACGCAGAGGCAAAAGTGCATGACTCTAAACGTGACAGGTTGTGTGTTCGATTCCCACTCGAGGAAATGAAATATTTAATATTTTCATTTCCTCGCTTTGGAGGAAATGAAAATATTTACGTTGAGTTCCGTCACTCAACACGCATTGCCTCCAGAAGTCGACCGAGTATCTTCACTAGGTTCCCAGATTCTCTCTGCTTATCCTGCTATGTGCGGGACTATATCCCGCTTCCCCGCTTATCCCGCATTAAACTAAAACAAAAAAAAAATTTAATCAATATATTTTTATCTAGTAGATTAATATGATTATTACTCTATAAACACAACGTAAAAGCTATTCGCAATGCATAAAAAAGATATATTTTTTTATTACGCATCTAAGGCATATCTTACCTTCGTTTGACTATTTATATATGCTTACATTATCGACGTAGCAATATGTAATGAGGCTAAATAAGTCGCATACGATCTCGTGCTGTTAGAAAAAAAATAATGTACTCTTATAAAATTAACACATTAATATGTAAAACTTCAATAATAATATAACTTGGTCTTCGTAATAAATAAAATATTGTAAGTGCTACATTACTCTAAAACATTGAGTTACAATATTAGGTTCGTAAGACACCTCTAAAATTTAATTTCAAATACTTATATATTTTTATTTTTTGACAATTGTTTATGAGTGATTATTAATTTTCCTCGCAATAAAAAATAATAAGTACGAATATACATATCTATTTTAAGTTACGTTTTACTTTGTCGCTATACCTACCCATAGGTACCTATCCTATTTTAAATTTAAAATTATCATTTATTATTATTTTCATATAGAGAGATATATTTAAATAAATTTGGTAATTGTAATAAATGTATTTAATCTATTCGGGAAAATATTTAGTTTCATTTAAAGTTTTCTGGCACCGCAGTATAGTTACGAAAAGATCTGTATTCCGTCACTTTCCATCGTCGCCCCAGGTAATCTTTAAGTTAAAAAAAAAAAACATTTTTTTGATCTTCTTCGCAAGTACGCAACGTGCATACGAATTTTAAGCCAGTCTTAAAAATAATATCGGTATCTTTTAATATTGCCCAAGATATTTTAATTTTACGCTACTACAAACTACTTTCGATACATCTTTATTTATATTGCAATAAAAGTACTTTAATTTAATAATATTATATTAAGAATATTTACATCTAAACTTTTAAATATTGTGTAATTTTTGTACAAAATTTATACAAAAGAATATATTTAAAACAATACAATCATTGAATAATATATTTTTTTTTTATTTTAAAGTGTCTTCTTCATACTATATCAAGGATTAAGATAGAAAATAGTTTCATTATGTTTAACAAATATTTTGAAATCTCTATTTACTTCTTTTCGGCAGCTTTTCTTAAATATATTTCATTTAAAAAGAACCGAAATATAAATAATATTAATAATTGGCAGAAAAGTTTTTATGAAAATGTACAATAAAAAAGTTTCTTTAACTATCTAATAGATTAAGCTCGTAGAATAAGAAGCACACATTACGTATTTACTGGATTAGATAAACAGTTAGCGACATCTATTGTCCGGTAGAAGTATCCTTTCCTTTCCTCATCTCTATCTCGTATAAACGAATTTTATAAATAAAAACAATAATTATTTAATGACTATAATGAGACGCTCCGTTGAGTTAATTATAATAATTTTACTTAGTAATTACGAAGTATATATACCTACATAATTTTAAAATCGACAAGTATCTTATACGACACAATATTACTACATACTACGTTGTTTATGTGACAATATTCGTTGGTTATACTGATTATTTTCTATTTTTACATTCTGTGTGTATGTATGTATATTAATTATTGTATAAAATTAAAATTCTGTAGACAAAGTAGACAACCCACACGAAAATTACTTAAAGGTTTTGATTTCAAACAGGTTTAATAATTATATGACATTTTTGATTAAACCTAAACATTTCATTTTTACATTATATCAAGATAATGTTTTGAATTCATTAATTAAAGTATCATAAATCGTAAAAATCATGTCAACTTATGATATTTATGAGATTTTGTATTAAAAGCAGGTATTTTAAATGTCATAATTACATGGATATGTAAAATGTTTGTAGATTTAGCAGTACAAATTAATAATTAAATAATATACAGTTGCAATATACATACAAGAGAACATATTAAGCCAAATATAAATACTTTAAAAAAATATAGCTAAATCATAATAAAATCTTAAAATGTTTTTACTGTACTATCAAATTAAAATAAATAGGTATACTAAAATAAACCTTTTCTAACTTACTTTTTTATTGTTCTAGGTGATAGTTCCGGATCCTGCTCAGAAGAAGACATTAACAATGAAATCAGAGAACGACCAGAGACACATATGTGTCCTCGTTGCCAGGAACAATTTGAACATCTTCATGATTTTATATACCACAAGCGTTTGTGCGATGAAAAAGCCATGCAAATGGGTGAGGAAAGGATGCACTCAGATCCTGAGGATATGGTAGTGTCTGGAGATGAAGAAATGGATGGGCCTAATAAACGATTAGAACAAGTAAGAAGGCATCGACAGGATGCTGAAAATAATAATAGCCTTGACGATGGTGAAGCAGAAGTACCTGAAGCCGATGTGCCCCCCGTAGGTCTTCCTTTTCCTGTGGCGGGTCATGTAACTCTTGAAGCTCTACAGAATACCAAAGTTGCCGTAGCACAGTTTGCCGCTACTGCAATGGCAAATAATGCAAACAACGAAGCTGCTTTACATGAACTTGCCGTTTTACAAAGCACTTTATTTACTTTACAACATCAGCAAGTGTTTCAATTGCAATTAATACGTCAACTACAAAATCAATTATCTTTAACGAGACGGAAAGAAGATCAACATGCAAGTCCGCCGCCAAGTGAGCCGGAACAAAATGCGCCAACGTCGCCAGTTCGATCGCCATCACCGCCTCGGCCGCCACGGGAGCCTACTCCTGCTGAATCCGCTCCTCCCACTAGCCAAAGCTTGCCATCAACCCATTCACATCTTACACCTAAAACAGAACCTATTTCTATTCCGAAGCTTCCAACATCTTCACCACCTATGATGAGTCATCCACCTTATAGCTCTATTTCTTCCTCATTAGCATCTTCAATTATTACAAACAATGATCCTCCGCCATCCCTAAATGAACCAAATACACTAGAAATGCTTCAGAAACGAGCTCAAGAAGTACTGGATAACGCGTCACAAGGGCTTCTTGCAAACAACCTTGCTGATGAACTCGCATTTCGAAAATCTGGAAAAATGTCTCCATATGACGGAAAAAGTGGTGGACGCAACGAACCTTTCTTCAAGCATCGATGCAGATACTGCGGAAAAGTTTTCGGAAGTGATTCTGCTCTTCAAATTCACATTCGTTCTCACACAGGTGAAAGACCATTTAAATGTAACGTATGTGGCTCCCGATTCACAACCAAAGGAAATCTTAAGGTTCATTTCCAAAGACATACTGCAAAGTTTCCACACGTCAAAATGAATCCAAATCCCGTACCAGAACATTTGGATAAGTACCATCCACCACTATTGGCTCAACTGTCACCAGGGCCAATTCCTGGTATGCCACCCCACCCACTCCAGTTTCAACCGGGTGCACCAGCTCCTTTTCCGCCAAGCTTGCCATTATACAGGCCACCCCACCATGATTTACTGCCACCTCGTCCTCTTGGGGATAAACCACTTCCACACCACCCGCTGTTCGGTAGTATGCGGGAAGAGCAAGATGTTCCAGCTGATCTTAGCAAACCCTCTATACCAAGCCCTCCTCGACCCGCATCTGATATGTTTAAATCTGAACCACAAGATGAAGAAAGTCAGCGTGACTCTAGTTTCGAAGAGACAGATCATATATCACCAAAACGAGAACCTGAAGAAAACGATGTTGAGCAACATACAGAGCAAGATAGATATCCGTCAACATCTCCATATGACGATTGCAGCATGGACTCAAAATACAGCAATGAAGACCAAATTGGCAGAGAAAGTCCTCATGTGAAGCCTGATCCAGACCAACCGGAAAATTTATCAAGTAAGAATTCATCGATATCTGGACCAATTTCAATAGCAACGGGACTTCGTACTTTTCCTTCTTTCCCATTATTTCCTCATTCCCCACCGAGTAGTGTATCTTCTGGGTGTCTTACACCGTTCCAAACTAATCTTAATAACACAATAGATTCTGATATAACTCGCAATCCAGTATATTATAATTCACTGCTACCACGCCCTGGAAGCAATGACAATTCCTGGGAAAGCCTTATTGAAATTACAAAAACTTCTGAAACTGCGAAGTTGCAACAATTAGTTGATAATATAGAAAATAAAGTTACAGATCCCAATGAATGTATTGTATGTCATCGCATCTTATCCTGTAAAAGTGCTTTACAGATGCACTATCGCACACATACAGGTGAACGTCCGTTTCGATGTAAATTGTGTGGTCGTGCGTTTACAACGAAAGGCAATCTAAAAACACATATGGGCGTACATCGTATCAAACCCCCTTCTCAGTTGTTGCATCAATGTCCCGTTTGTCATAAGAAGTTTACTGATCCAAATATTTTACATCAACATATTCGCCTTCATACAGGCGAAAGATGTATTGTCCCTTTTGAACAAACCCAAGACACTGAATCGAGCAATTTTCAGCTCAGTAGTGGCTCCGAAATATCTGAATTTAATCCATACCTTTCCATTCCACCATCGATATTTCCTACCCCTTCCACTCCCGGCGACCGAAGGGCGGACTCCCGCGAGACCGACGATGAGAGCGGCCGGGACGAGAGCGAGCCCGCTTCACGGGAGTTCGACGACGACACAGATCTTAAAGATCGTCGAACTTCGCCGCTCTCCGTCTGCGCCTCGGCGTCCGAATGCGAAGTAAAAACCATCACCACAACGGCTTCCCTCCCATCGGCGACAGGTTCGGAGAGCGGGCGCAGCGCGCGGGCCTCGCCGCCGTCGCCGTCCGCGTCGGTGCTGTCGACGCCGCCGCGGCTGCCTCTGCACTCGCCGCTGCCTTCGCCGCCCACGCCTCTCGCCGCGCTCGGCGCTCTCGGTGGATCACCCTTCAGCCCGCTCGGACTCGCGTTCCCGCCCGCAGGTATGCGATAGCGGGACCTTATATAACGTCCGCCCCGGTCGTCCGCAGTTCCGCTCCTTCGTATTATCCTAATGTTTCATTACTTAATAATATCCCTTGAACCGGGCGCTACATTATATATTACAATAATTATCCCCTGGAATTTACCTAAACATTGAAGATATAGCCGTAAATATATGAAATACTTGTTTTCGGACTTTTATAGTGTCAATGAACATTCGATTTATTTGTGCAGTGCGCGGCAACACGACCTGTACCATCTGCTACAAGACCTTCGCATGTAACTCCGCCCTGGAGATACACTACCGCAGCCACACCAAGGAACGTCCATTCAAGTGCACCGTCTGTGATAGAGGCTTCTCCACCAAGGTTAGCAAATATTTTATTTCTTTTTTCTGTAATTTACCTATATAATGTCCGTATAAGATAAATGTGTGTACCAGTTATTTTCCAAACAATTGTTTCAATTGATTGTTTTCGTTTTTAAGACAATCTAATAACTTTTATATTACGTAGACAGCGACTTGTACCATTTGCTATAAAAGATGTAACTTTTACTATGATGGAAGAAATATTTATTAACATGATTAGGTTCATTAATCGATTCTAAAAATATACCTACACTAAAAAATTCTGTAAAATACTTAGATAACTACCTACTCCAGTTTAACACGGCACTCGCAAGTTTCCTTTAGACGTCGAAGAGCAAGTTGCTCGTAAGCTAAAGTACATTATGCTCTGGTTTCATTTCATCTAAGTTTCTGTGCATTAATTTTGCAAGCAGTAATTACAAGTCCCCGTCGACGTCTCTTGTTCACATTAGTTTAGCCGTTGTCTGTCTCTACATCTGAGGCCCAATTCAACTTAGGCATTACCTGCAAACTTTACATTACCTTAGAATATACTAATAAAATACTGATATCTATATTACTTTAAATACCAGATAGTTATACTTATATACATATAGAAATTTCTTGATTCCTTTGAAATCATTACCAGTCTAGGTTTAAATACTTTTTACTGAATATCAACGCAGCTGTAGCACATGTTGCTGTCTCTGTCCCTCCTGTATACATATTCTTTGTATAAACCTTATATGGTGGATTAGTCCTTTAAACGACTTTCTTTAATGTCTATTTAAGTCTTAGGTAACAAACTACTCACTGCCCACTGAGTGTTGCTTTCGCTGATTCACTACTGCAGCAGGTTAGATTTCAAACTAGCAGAAATATTATAATTTATAGGTATCTACATATTATTAAATTCATACATTACTTAGTATTTTTATCTGAAATATATTTTTTTATCACTTATCAAATTTATTATGTCCTCCACCTTATATGAATAGTAATTACCATCCAATTAAAAAACTTTAAATCCATTATATGATACGATTGCAACGAATATGTCCTGGCATGACAGCTGGACCTTTAAATCTTTTCAAATTAGGCAACGCGACGGGCGGTATTATAAAAGAAATGCCAACAATCACGCTGCTGTCTACTTATAAATAATAAAGCTACTTGAAATCTACTTAAAATAATATATTCAATATTTTATACAATACACAAAGGTTTTTAAAGAATATTTCTTATCTTTATGGTTTGATTCAAGTTTTATAATCAGTTCGGCCAATATTTCAAGCATGTAGAGCTGTTCGCGTCGCGGACCGCGGTCCATCGCCGCCACAGAAATGATAACTCATAAAAACGACGTCACGGAAAACGATCAGAATATTAATTGATGTCGTAAAATATTTATTACTTATAAATCCTTGAGCCTTTACCTACGCTTCTCGTCATAAAAAGATTATTTATGCTTAAGAAAATAACATTTTTCGTAAGTTTCTGAAAGTGACCGTGCAGAGCTCTTATCAATAAAATATAGGTTATTTATGACGGCGCCGGCAATATTTAAATGGTCTATTACACACAGCTTTGACAGCAATCAAGTTTAAAGAAGAAATAAATTGTACTGGCTTACTTTTAAAATATCTTTAAATTAGAAAAAATCTAAACTTTTATCATTTTAAAAAAACATTTATCGATGTATGTATACCAAGTATATGAACTGAAATGAAATAATATAATAATTATCTATCTCAAGCCAACTATTAGCAACTAATTATATTTCATATAGAGAAAGAATAATGACATTTTGAATTATAAACGTGCATAAGTATGGTACCAGGATACGTGTTAGTATTTTAAATGTAATCTAGTTATAGTAATCTATGATTTAATTTTAGACACGTACCCACTTTACCGAATCAATTTCATCGTTATATTCAATAGAAATTCCTTCGTACTCATCTGTTTTTTGCCCCTTCACAAGGCAATTTAATTTATAAGTATCATTTCCAATTAAGCAACAATAAAATAGAAACCAGGCACGCTTGCAGCCGTTATAGAGCGATAACTATTGTACCTAACATGTTTATAACCTACTTTTATTAAATATTATATTATAAATAACAGACTATCTCTGATTTTCTTTACTAGTACATGTTAATTAAATGTAAACTTAATTTGTAAGTGTTTAAAAACAACGAAAAATTTACCAACATTTTTTATTTGGAGTTATACAATGATAGTAGTTTTTAATGTACCTATTTATAAATGCGGAATATTAAACTTACAAAAAAAATCCAATACTATTTCGTCTTTAACGTTTGATCATTTACATACCTTCTATAATTCTATTAACACATATCTACAAAATAATTTAACTATTTTTGTTATTCCTGTAGGTATACATTTGGTAGTGAGCCTTTATTGATACCACGTTTACAACGAATACGCTTTCGTTATAGACACTATAACTTTCCCCATTTTCTGCATATCATGTTTAGGAGCTACATTCCTACTGCCACCTCATTATCGCCAGATATCTATTTTAAATGTTTCATTACAACTTGTTGTTTAGTTTTTTTTTGATCCGTATTATATTTTATATAAGATCAACTCAGGCTAAATATTAACCGATTATCACAGTCTTTGAATATTTGTATTTATCGTCCAGGCTAGGAAATATAATATCTTGAAATATACGTAGGTAAACATTCCCCTACTCGCTGTCTAGGGAATTTATGCTCGATTTATACAACGGAGTGTTTTCTCACATAGCTATTTTTTTTTTTTTAATTAATTATTTATTTATTTTACAATCTTAATATATACAAAATCTCTTGCCAAACTCGTGAGTTTGTAGGCAAGAAGCGCTCTTTACTTTACTACATTAATTTAAACTACTATACCAACCCTTATAATTTAACCATACATACATAACACAAAAAAAAAAAACAACAAAAAAATAGATAAAAGATAAATAACATTAATAAACTTACCACATCTTATATATTATATCTATTCCTATACTATATCTATTCTATGTTATATCTATCTTTGTACTATTTTGTATAGGTATATCTTAAAATACATTATGAGGAGCACTGAAAGTGACATATCATCCCACAATATCCATAATATAAATGTTGAAATAAAAATTTTTCACCTTTGGTTGGCTCATTCGTACTATGGTGATTATCGGTGACCTTACATACTTAATATTATTAATAATAATATAATAAATAATATAATAAAACATTGTATTAACTGTTAAATATCTACTTATTTGATATATTAATGGTGTTAATATTAAGCAATAGTATTGTAAACTTCTTGAAATTTTTCATAATTCGGAAGTCTTGAGAATATACAATTCCAGCCATTTCGCCTTTGTCATTTATTAGCAATACGTCTAAATCACTAAAAACATTAAACGCTGATATCACAATAGCTATCGTTTTTTTTAAATGACGTAATGCTAAAAAAATTAAATTCTTATTTCCGTTCCGTTCTATCCACATCTCTTCTCAATGAAAATCTGTTATAGCCAGATATGTACCAGAGTGCCGGATATCCTATATCAGAGTGACATTATATTCATTTTATATTAGAATACCAACTAGATTCTAAAATATGAAAAAGTAATATTTTTTTAATAAAAGTAAAATCTTTTGAAAAAATTAATAATTCATTTTGAACAGCAACAAATGTTTCGCAAATAATTTGCAGCGCATATCAGAAACAATCGCGGTCTTATCAAGTAGAGCCTTACAAGAACATTTAAAATTACAATGAGTCTCCGGCGTCGGTACACGTACCTAAAGTTCACGCGCTAGCCGTAGCCGCTAAACTCTAATACTAGGTACAAACTATCTACTGTATTCAAATATTTTAAACATTAATTCATGCTTGGAAGTCTTCCATTTTTTTTGTTTTTAGCTCCTAACAATACTTTAGCATTTTAAAGTAACGTTAAGGAATTCAATTAAAAAAAATACTTATGTAGGTACTTGATTATTAATATTATTATAAACAACTGTAAAATATAGAACTTAGTTTTAATATTCGCCGATCATTTTTATACATTTATTTCGTTATTATTTATTAGGTTATTATCGTTATAAATTGTTTTTTTTTGTAATTTTGTTTATGAATAAATTATATTATTATATTATTATTATTATTATATTATACAATTTATTGAATATATTATCTAAATACTGGTAAACACATTATCGAAACACAAAACTGATATTTTGAAATAATGATCCTTGATTTTTTTATTTAGTAAATAATTCAAACTATTCAAATATTTAATGTTTTTTAATGTATTCATATAAAGCGTACGCAGTACAAATTAATTACAATATAAATGTAATTTATTCGTTTCTTTATCATAATTTGTATTTGTAGCGCATGTTTATTTGAATGTATATTTTTTTGTCCTGTGTAAGGGTGTGCGTAAATGTGCGTGTATTTGTGGTTCCAGAGCAGTGGCGGCGGTTGCCGGTGCGGTAGGCGCGCGCGCGCACCCCGCCCGCCGCACGCCACTGCTTTGGATCTCTGGAACGCCTTCGTCTATCCGGTATGCGAGAGCGACGCCTGAGCGTGAACTCTTATTTATTCACATTCCTATTACATATAACCTTTTGTTTCGACCTCCTCTAGTTGCAAAATTAAACAATATACACTTTTACTATTTCCCTTTTAAATAATACATTTCATAATTCATAAGTATATACATTCGAAACAAAATGTTACAAAATATTCTAGATTAGTGCCTAACATAAATGCTTATTTGTACAAGTTACAAGATTCTTCAATACCTACTTACTAAGTAAAATTAAGCATTTTATATGCATGGACGCCCATTGAAATGAGTATTAAATATCATATACTTAAACGCAAAAGTAATCTCATTACGAAGCAGTAATATAAACTCAAGGCAATTATAATAATAAGCCTTAACGCGAAGTTGAACATTAATAGGCTATAATACTTACATAAATTGTCAGTAATACTCGTAGGTATTATCAGAAAAAAAATACTTTTACATTCTTTTGAATTTTTCAAAAAATATAGTTTATCTTGACCATGAAGCAATATGTCATGTGGTAAAATTTTCCATTTACACAACACATGTAATACCAACATGATATCAATTCATTTAAATTACAAGTTTTATTGTCATTTTCTGTATTTACATAGATAAGCCTGTCGAAATAAGCATTTTATTCAATTTTCTGATTATTTTTGTACTTATATTTTAGTTGACTTTGAAGTTAAACGATGAACCTTTTCGCCTACAGGGTAACATGAAGCAGCATATGCTGACGCATAAGATCCGCGACATGCCACCTGGCTTCGAAAAGAGTCAGAGTGGACCGACGGGGCCACCGAGTGAAGAAGGCCGCGAGCCAAGCCCGGACCGGCGCTCGTCGCCCGACAAAATGGATTTAAAACGATCGCCACCTGTACTTCCTCCGACCCCTATATCACACCCACCACCGATAGATATGCCGCCGCTACCGAAAAGGCCTACCGGTAATTATCTTTAATTTTTCCATAGTCTAATTATATTACGTAGAAATTCTCTCTATATTACTAACGTACGAGAGCTTTTTGAAATAAAGCGAAAGCTCTCTCAATCTTTTAAAATTTTTTGTTTATGTTTTCCGCTAAAAAGATAATTATTACCTATTTATTTTTAACTTTAGCCTGTATTATGCACATAGCAGGGTAGGCAGAGGAACCCGGAACCCAGTGTTAAGACACTCTGTTCTCAGTAAGACACTTCCGTACCCAAGTTTCCGATGAATTCTGGAGGCATTACATGTTGACTGGTGAAATTGAACGCCGTTACTACAGCGAAGAAATGAAAATATTAAATATTTCATTTCCTCAAGTAAAAATCGAACCCACAAAGTGATCCTATAAGAGATCCTTTTTCTTTTGAGAAAACGGAACGGAACGAA
Source organism: Heliconius melpomene rosina (assembly GCF_056956725.1). Lineage (NCBI taxonomy): Eukaryota > Metazoa > Arthropoda > Insecta > Lepidoptera > Nymphalidae > Heliconius > Heliconius melpomene. Next base: position 11,058,696 of record NC_140389.1, on the reverse strand, counting down.
ACTCTAAGAAGCTAACAAACAATAATTAACATTTTCCATTACAGTCCCCACGGCCCCAAGTCACCCGCCGCCAGTGCAGTCCTCTAAACACTTATGCGGAGTATGCCGTAAGAACTTCTCTTCGTCATCAGCGCTACAGATCCACATGAGGACACATACCGGCGACAAGCCGTTCCGATGTGCGGTATGCCAGAAAGCATTTACTACTAAAGGGAATCTTAAGGTAAATTCCACTTTCGACTAGTAATAATCATATTCACTAATTATTTAGTAATTTAGTATAAAATTGTTGCTATTTTGGAAAAATCTGATTTAAAAATAGACGTTAATGTCTAATATATCTGTAAGACATTTATTATAATCGGAATGTAGACGATATTTACAAAGTCGATATAATGTTCTAAGATATTACCGGCTAACTCCGGCAATTAAGAGTAGATATCAATTATATTTGTTTAAATTAAAAGAACATTTAAAGTTATTAATTCTAAAATGTGTTTACCTATACCTACTATGAAATATGGTTGTATGAGAGATGCTACGACTGACTGCGCGTCTCACTGTGTACCTACACGATAATTGTAGGTTCAATCCTTAGTCTGGGATTCCCCTGAATTAAAAATCATTCTCATTTCTCCGTTCTGATAGACTGGAGGTAGGAACGAATACCACCCAACACTCCAGAATTTATATTAACAAAAAATTAAGCCTTAAAAATATTTTTATGCAGTACCTACACAAAAAAACAGTTTGATACTAAAATCAAGGCCTCCTTTACGCAATGTCTTGAAAATTAGGCGAAAAGTGATAAAGCAGGAGTGCCTGTGCTTTGCTTTCATATAACATAAAATTGACTAATTATTTTAATAAAAAGATTGTAAATTAATTTATCGTAATTGTAACAGGTTCACATGGGTACGCACATGTGGAGCGGCGGCGCGTCGCGGCGCGGGCGGCGCATGTCGCTGGAGCTGCCGCCGCGGCCGCTGCACGAGCCGCACGACCTGCTGCGCCGCCCCGACCTCTTCTACCCCTACCTGCCGGCGCCCTTCCTCAACGGCATGCAACAAAAGGTAATCTATACCGAACATTTACATACTTTAATGAACGCAATAGAGGCAGGGATCATTTTTTTAATCTAACGAACATTCTTAAATAATTATTAGCATTCAAGAATAAACTATATACTAAAATTGCTATAATTTCAACAGCTGAACGAGATATCAGTAATACAACAGAACGCCGGGCAGAACGGCGTGGCCGGCAAGTTCCCCGGGCTACTGGGCTTCGGGCCGTTCGGCGCCGCCCGGCCGGGCGCCGCATCCCCGCTGGAACGGCCGCCGTCGCTGGAGGGCGGCGACGAGCGGCAGGCAGCCATGCGCGAGCTGGCGGAGCGCGGCCGCGAGCTAGCCGAGCGCAGCCGGCAGATGCGTGAGGAGGGCGAGCGCGACCACTACAGAGCGGGCGCGCTGGCGGCGCACGGCGGCGCAGGAGGCGCGCAGGGCTCACCGCCCGCACCGCACGCGCACCCGCACCCGCACGCGCACGCACTGCCGCACCCGCTGGCGCCGCTGCCGCCGCCCGCGCGCACCGAGGGCCTCACGGTGTGAGCGCCGCCCGCCGCCGCCTCCACATTCCACGCCGCGATCGTGACAGATCACTGACTGTTCGTCACCGACCACGCAATAGTTCGTGCCGAGTGTAGAAGTGTACCGGTTTATGATTATGCATAGTATTACGTAGGTAACTTGTATTCACGAGTCCGGGCCTGGGGCAATGCGGGGCTCGACCGAGTCCCGGTTACGTCATTACTCTGTGATAGTGCACGGTGGAGGGCTCCTGTGTGTGCTCTCATGTGCTATGACATCTAAAATTATTATAAATTATCCCAAAAATTAATTAAATTCATAAATCTATATCTTTAACTGTATATAAAATTGTATGATAGTACTGTAATGAACGAATAGGTAAAATATGATATTGAACTTAAATTAATTATATTTATATTATATTATATGTAACTGGAGTGCGATATGCATGATTTAAGCGACATTCCAACGAGAGGGGAGAGGGGATTCTTAAAGAAAGAGCATACTTTATAGATTGTGCGTAGGTTGACACGTAGTTGGTTATCGCTTGTGTAACTGCATATGTACCTATGTAACGCATATGAATGTTAGCGACGAATCTCCTTATAAAAAGAAATTTCCTAAATTAAAAAAACGAATTAAGTATAAGTAGTAAGATGTAATTATTTATGACACCGTCGACCGATTCTCACTCTAGGTACACTGTACGCTATATTTAATTATTGTAATAGAGTTTAATGACATATTCATATCATGTAAATTAAAGAAGTATTTGCATTTGAGGTCTACATAGATGTAAGTGTTTAGAGTCATAGCTATTATATTGCTTTAGAATACTTCGACATATCTCTCGTAAAGTGTGAGCGGTCGGCGTCAACGCGACGCCGGCTCTCAGATGTACTACTATGAAACAGACTGAGCCATAAAACTGTTTCCAACGAAACGTTTCTTTCCAAATATGCATTTTTCGATGCCCTTACTTAGTGGACAATTGTTTTGTATTCGGCACTTAGATGTGTCTAAATGTCCTAAATTATTTATAAAGTAACAAATCATGCATACACTCTTAGTATTAAACGACGCTTGGGGCGATAGGCCCCGGAACGGTTTAGTTGTTAGAATAAATTCTCATAGCACCTACAATTTATTATTTTCAAGTTGCAGATAGCTCTAGAGTAGTGTTAGCTATGAATATGATGTGTCATGTCCATGTCAGTATAAATAATCATTGTAAATTATTAAATGTTTATGTAAATGTCCAAAAAGTATTCAAATTATTTAAAGAACAATTATACTAATAGTACTTTTCTTTTTTGTTATCCTTTATTCCCATCCTTTTTTATTTATTTATTTTTTACTCAGAACAAATTTAAAAGTTCTAATATAATACTTTCTTCATAAATATATGGTTTTTGTATATGAATATTACTTACTATATTTTATGAATATATACTAAAACTATATGATGATAAATAAAATATATAAATCATTTAATAGAAATTTATTTATGAATTAATAAGCTAATATACATTACATCACTCGGTAATTACTCAAAACTCAAACTTTACACTATAACTGTCTACAAAGTGCTTTTCCTAAAATCGATTTTTTTTGTTATATTGTTAAAAACTTAAGATTCAAATTTTAAGTGTAACAAATGAAGCTATTCAATTCTTCGTAATAAATTACTAAGCTATTTCAATTAAACACTGAAAATTTTGTTAAAAAGTAAATTTATTCCAAATTCTAATAATGCGATTATGTCCTCAAATGCATGTGACATATTATAGTAAAAAAAAATAACCATCCAAACACCAGCGTAGGCCAGGAAGAACAGGAGGAGGAGTTCATATGAAACTTAGAAGTTGATCACGCTGGCGAGTTTCTTAACACGATTCAATAGAAGATCCCCCTCACGTATGGTAGCCTGGTACAACTGGGAGCGGTCGGCATCGGCGCCGCGTCCCGCGCCGGTCACCACGCACCCTGCGACCGCATCTATGCGACATTGAAGTCGACCGGCTGCTGTGAACCTATAATTTGTAATTTTTTATTGTATTTTTGCAGAAAAAAAATCAGATGTGCACATCTATCAACTAACCTCAGGACAGCTACGACTTTATCGGCCGTATTGTATTAGTATGGTTTAAAAATATTTTTTTCTAAGCTTGTAGCAGATATCTCGTAAATATCACGATTGGCAGGAAGAAACCAATGTCATTTCTGGGCATTAGTTTCTCCATCTTCCATATTCCGCCCGAATCCAAGGGTAATGCAGTTTAATGTAATATATTTTACCACAGGGATAGAATGAAAATAATTCATTAGTTTCATTATAGTATTTTTTCGTTTACAGTTGGAAAATATAAATAAAAAAATGTAAAAGATAAATATGAACTTTAGAGATTGGGGTAGTAATGTACATATATATAATAATAGGTGTATAAAAAGTATATAAAATACAACACTAATATTTTAACTTTTAAGTAAGTTTTGTTATTATTTATGGCATTAATTGCATCCTTGTTATACTCCTAACAGATAAATAAAATCCTCAGATATTAAAATCTGAAAAAAATAAACGAACAACTAGAAAAGAGCTGACAATCTTTATATGGCCGAACATATTTCTTTAACCATAACAAGGAGCAATTGATTAAGTCTCCTTACAAACAAAAAAAAATAAATCAGAATCAGTCCTTCAATTTGGGAACTACAATGCCGCAGATATACATACAGATACACCTACACACGTATAAACGAACACGTCACACTTATATCAGCTGTGTTTTCGTTGGAAAAAACAATACTTACGTAGAGATTTCGTCCTCAATAAACTCTCGTGTGACGCCAAAAGTATCTGCAATATTGTCTAAACTGAGCGAGCGATATGCACGTAGTAGCTGAACGTACGCCTTGATGCGGGCTTCTCTTACATAGTGCTGGTAGTGGGGTCTGAATATAGGGTCAACACAGATCTGAGTTTCCACCTGAAAATATAAATCTTTTTGGTTAGATAATGCTGATAATATTTTTTTTATTAATCTTTAATGTGTTATTTATGTCATAAAAATTTAAATAAGAGTAATCTTGTAAAAAGGTATGTTGTTACAATAAATGAAAATAAAATTATTGATTATATGAACAAAGAAAATGATTATTTAAATCAAATTGTAACGCAACAAACATAATAATATAAAATTCATATATCGAACACATGATCTAATGAATACAATTAATTATAAATAGCAATTTACCCAGGCAAGACTCTTCATGAAGTCAGCATAGCGACACTCATGCAACGATTCAACAAGTTCTCTTAGCTCTGGGAAGCGTGAACGCAAGGCCTGCACAGCAGCGCCTTGTCGCCGTAAAGCTGCTTGTAGGGCGTGACGTTCCAGGGCCAGTGCACATGCTAGCACACAGTATTGGATGATTGTACCTAATAATTAAAGGCTATTGTCATTAAATATGCATTGGATAAGAGGGTATGAGGCTGTTTTAATGCAGTGACACAGCATTCAACTATTAACACGACAGTTATTGGTTTGATTCTCATTCTGGGAGATTAATTCATTTCTTTTCCTCACTCTAGTAACAAGACAGTGTGGTGTTGAGTTTCACCACAATTCAATGCGCAATGTCTCAAAATTCGGGTGGGAAGTGAAAAGAGGAGAGTAATTAATTGTTGTATAATAAGTTGTTACAAAATTTTTCCTCCAAATGCAGCTACTAACTCTCTACTTTGAAAGTATTCTAAAGCTAATATATTTTTAATTTTCAATTTAAATATAATTATTTTTAATAAAAAATTATAATTAATTTTTAATACATTCTTATCACATTAAAAAGCAGGTCAGTCTTGGGGCAGAGATGTTAACATACACGTGACAAGTTGTAGGTTTGAGATTACTTCAAGGAAATGGTATATTATTTATATTAAAATATTATTATGACAAAACATTTTTTTCATCTCGTGCCCCCAGAATTTGGCGCAAAGTGGGGATCGGAAGATTCCCAGGTTCCCTCTGCCTACCCTGCTATGTGAAGGGTAAACACAGGAAGGATAAGCATGCACAGCTATAAATTAAAAAACAAAAACCCTTAAAAATCTTAAATTATTGGAATAAGTACACAGTAATTTCCAAACCAAAATTCAACTCCCACACAATTACATAAAAATACTTACCAAAATCTACTAACTCATATGATTCAAATGTAGATACACAGTCAATAAAAAGTTCTGCTGCATGATTATAATCTCTCACAGCTAAGCAATATATTGCTTCATATGCTTTAAGTTTATTTCTGGAACGCCAATCACCACCTTTGTCTACTAATTCATGAGCCTAAACAAAAATATTTCCTATAATTAGCATAATATATTAGTCTTATTATTTTGTAAATATAAGCCACTACATGGTTTTTCCTGAGTAGCAGGGCAAGCAAATAAAACCAATTAAGACACTCGCTGGAGAATGCACCACATTTTCACCCAACTTTTCAACACATTGTATTAAGTGGCAGAACTTGATACCATAATTTGGCTACCACAGTGGGGAAATGAAAATCATTTATATTTTAGCATTCCTCTTTATAAGTTTCAAAACTACATCCACCAATTGTAATCAGCTGTACCATTATGCCATAACACCCACTTTATATGGTATATTATAATTATATTTTATCAATATTTATTTGTTAATAAAAAAAATATGATTAAGACAACTATTTAGCTGATTGATAGATTTGGAGATTTTTAAGTGCAGGTTAGATTAAGGACTTTAAACGAAAGAAGACAACCAAATATTTAACAGTGGTGGCAGTAATACATAAGTACCCTGCCTTCTTTTGATATTAAGTTTTGCAAAGATTACTGTACCTTGTTGATTGCTTTGCCCATTTCTTTTACATTACATCCATGGAAGTAAGCAATCCTAAACATAGCAAATATAGCATCTAATCTACGGTTTGTAGTTAAAGTAGAGTCCTCATATTTAGATGTTGCCAGAGCTGATGCAGCTTCTTTGTCCCCAATAGAACATAAATAGTCCAATCTAAAACATAAAATTCGTATCAGTGATTCATGAGGAAACAGTGGGTATTTTTAAAATATCAGAAAAATTATTTAAATTTGAAGCTCACCGATCTTGCCATACTGGTGTTTCAGAATCATCGTCTTCAAATTTAGCAAGTCGCTCATGATTCTCTTTTGCCATTTCATCAAATAATTTTTGATCGAAGCTCCATCCAAGGTCCGAACATACTTCTTTGTAATATGGGGCCATATGACCAGCCTTAATTCCTTGTAATAATTGTTCTTTAAGTTGAGGATTATCTTTCAATTCAGGTAATGATAACTTGAACTTAATTCCGGCTAACGCCATATACTCTGGGGTTTTCCCTTCGGCGGAGAGCTCCATTTTGAGAAATTCTAAAGTTTACTAAATTAAAAACACTAAGAAAATGTATTGAATTAATACAGAGAAGTTTATTTCATTCTTCACTGAAATGACATGACAAATTTAACAAAAAGCATTTGTCAGTGCCACAGAATATACCCAGTGATCAGTGCTATATCATCTATATTACCGTCACCTAGATATAACTATGATGTGAACAAAACCATACCAAACGGTAAAAATGAGGAAGCAATGTACTAGTAGTCCTAAATTATTTCACTAATTTAGATAATTATCTGGAGAATTTAAAAAAATCCAATAAACGTCAACCCTGCGAACCCTGTTTGTTGCTAACATAAACGATATTGTTATGAGGCTAGAAGTTGGGCGTCTGGTCAAAATGAAACTATTAACGAAAAACTAGCTTCATAATAATAATTGTTAAAATTTGGCGCGAGATCCTTAGCTACACTTATGAGATCATAAGCTAGATGTCGGTTTTTTTTTCAGCTTCAGTACACCTGGGAACCTTATGTTAAGACATTGTGTTCATATTAAGGAACTTCCGTTCCCTACTTTCCGCCGAATTCTGGAGGCATAGCGCGCTGAGTGGCGGAATTCAATGCCGCGGTTTGTTTCGTTACGATATCCTAGAAACGAAAATATTTAATTACTTCGAGTGGGAATTGAAGCACTGGTTACGTTTATAATCATACGCTTGTGCCCCTGCACAATTACTAGTGATCAAATTAACAGTACGGTATTTAAATATTGTGTACATAATATTTTAATAATTTACTTTACTATTATTTTGCTAGTGTTAAGTTATTAAATTATCAATGATAGATAAAAAAAAACATTTGACCTACACCAATATTAATGCAAAAAATCCGTATCTTAATTTGTAAACCTCAATAATTTAGATTTAGACCAAAAAAACTTTATATTGATTGCAGCTATACATAATAATATGGTACCGTATTTTTTTTTAAATTAATTTTACATCTGTAAAAACATTTGACGTAATATAAATTATACCTTATAATCACAGCTGGACATTTGAGTAAATGTATTCTGTGGACATTTGACAAGTACCAACAAGTACTTACTTAATAATGAAATGAAACATACAATATTTGGAATGTTTTAGTACATTATTTTCGTAGTTGCATTTCATAACGTGTTCATAACAATGAAATTGTAAAGAAGCTAAATGCTTAAAAGAATTATCGTTTAAATATTTTTTAATCTAACCTTGTAATTATTATTTTATTTGAAGATCATTGATAGTGTATTATTTCAAACTTATATGTTCAAATTAAATCAATTCATTTTAAGCAATATATAAAGTTCCCGATTATTTATTTTAATATTTTTAGTTATATGTTTTATAGATAAATATTCACCACGATGGTAAGACTTGTAATATATGCTTATATGCTATTATGTATTGTTTCATCATATTTAACAATATTAAATATTATATTAATTTGATTTTAAGCATGGAAGAATAAAAGTTCGCACATCAGAAGAAGAAAAAGCTAGAAAAGAAAAGGAGAGACAAGAAAAGTTAAAAATTTTTAAGCATGCTATGAAAAACATTCTGTCTAAGGTATAATTAATGAAAATATTTTGTATAAAATATTTTATATTATTGATTGCTGTAACTTCTATAAAATCTAATATAACTAAACATTCCAGAGAAATAATAATGAACAAGATGAAGAGCAATTAGACATTACTGCAAAAGTTTTAATGTCCAATCCTGATATTTATACTTTATGGAATATAAGAAGGGAAATACTTAACATTTTAAGGTAATATTAAATATTTAACACTTCTGGTGCATGCATGCTATATTCTTACTATATAGCATATGTTTAAATATACATAAATGTGTTTTTCCTTAAAAACAATGTTGATTACAGTAAAACCAAAGAATGTGATGAAGAAGTGTCTAAACTATATGACTCTGAACTAACTTTGACAGAATATTGCTTAAAAGTAAATCCTAAGTCATACTGTGCCTGGCATCAAAGAGAATGGGTGCTAACTACAAGGACTGATCCTGATTGGAAAAAAGAACTAGACTTGTGCAATACATATCTCAAATTAGATGAAAGAAATTGTATGTTTTGTTGTTATGTAAATGTTTTGATATTTATTATATTTTTGTTATATTTATGTATTATTATAGTTAATGAATTATTTTTAGTTCATACTTGGGACTATCGGCGTTTTGTAGTAAGTCAGTGCAAACCACCTTTGCAAGAAGAATTTGATTATACAACTGAAAAGTTGTATGATAATTTTTCAAATTATTCAGCTTGGCATTATAGGAGTAAAATGTTAGTAGAGCTGTTTCCTGATTTACAAGGTAAAATTTTTCTAATGTTAACATTGCAACAAATATTTGGTGTTATTTTAAAAATTTACACTTAAATGTAAATTACATGTTATTTTTATATGTTTTCTAAATAAAAATCTATTGTTTTTTCATATATTTATAACATTTTTATCATTGCCTTCAGGAGGTAGACCCATACAAGATAATCATCATAAACATGAATTGAAAATGGTTCAAAGTGCTGCCTTTACTGACCCCGATGATACCAGTGCATGGTTCTATCAAAGATGGCTATTAGGTAATATTATCTATATATATAAAAGGACTTGTCCTCACTGACTGAGGTAAGACGCACGCACAGCCGTAACCGCTGTGCGTAGAAACGTTAAATTTGGACAAAAGTTTACTTTCGTAATCTGGACATCCACTAAGAAGGAATTTTGAAAAATTTTAACCCTAAAAGGGTAAAATAGGGGTTCAAAGTTTGTATGGAAAAATTTTTAAATCGGCACCGATTTTTATAAAATTTGAAATTTACATTTTTAAAAGTATTTAATTGAACACGTGTTTCATCGTTTTCTAGAATTCTCTCCCTAAGGGTGCAAATTAGGGGTTGAAATTTTGTATAGGTTTTTTTTAAATTGTCACCAATTTTCATAATTTTGAAATTCAGACTCTTAAACGTATATGATTAAACACATGTTTCATGGTTTTCTAGAATTCACCCCCTAAAGGTGCAAATAAGGGGTTGAAAGTTTGTATGGAAAAATCGTTAAATCGCCACCGATTTTTATTAAATTTGAAATTTAGACTTCAAAATATTTCATTGAACACATATTTCATGGGTTATTAGAATTCACCCTTAAATAGGCAAGCGAAGCTGCGCGCGTCTGCTAATATTGAAATGAAAGTGTACATGATAAAATAAAAGTAAGAGATGATCCAAGAATGAGCTTTAAGAGTCAATGACACTGGAGGCAGTGGGCTCCCAGGGCATGTATGAGGAAGTTAATAACAGTGAATAAGACAAGTGGGAAGCTAAAAACTATTATATATTTTGAATAATTATATTATATTTTATAATATTATATAATATAATATTTTACATCATTGTTGTCATCAGCATTTTACTATAATTGTGCTTAATTTTCTAACTTCAGGTGCAGTCAAAGTCACCATACAACCAGTAGTTTTTTGTATTAATCTATCAAAAGCAACAGTAGCATGGAGTAAAAGTGTATCAAAAGAGTATATAAAAAATAATGTGAAAATACTCTTAGATGATTTAGAAGTTGGAGGTGAATGGATGTCTGCTTCTGGTTATGAGTATGATGATTTGTGGATATTGGAACACAATTTAAAATCTATTGATGGAGAAGTTAAGGTTAGTAATTATTTGTTACTTATTCTCTTTTCTCATTTTAATCTTACTTTGATTATCTTTAACAATATGTGAATGTTGTTTTTATCATTTTCAGCTTGAACATATCTTCCTAAATGAAAAAGAAGTAATTATTTGTGACAAATATGAAGCAACTATGTATGTTGGAAAGAATGATATCACTTTTCAAAACCAATACTCTAAGCCAGTTGTAGAGGAATTAAATGAACAACTTGAAGCATGTAGACAGCTCCTGGCTCTAGAACCAGACAATAGATGTAAGTAGTTATAGAAAAATTTACTTACAAATTACACTGGCATGGTGTGCTGCAGTGGCACTGTCTGTGAATGTCTGTCAATAATTGTGAACTTGTTATCTACTCAGGGGTATGAATTTATTTTCTACTCTGGTACGAAATGTCTTGAAAATGAGACAGGCAAGGCAAGTGGTGTAAACACTAAGTTCCATCTGCTTGTCTGCTCTCTCTGCTATATGTGAAAAAGTGCCTAAGGCAGAAAAAAGCTACAAACAGAGTTAAATATGTCTATATGTTGTGAGCATTCAAACTAAATAGACTGGGATCCGACCGTTGAATCCTGCATATACGAGTTTTCTTAATTAAACCTATATTAATGAATAATACATGCTTTGCAAAAACGTAAATATTCGTACCAAAAATATAGGCGCCATAGTTCTCTCTACGGATACGGACGGCGTTATCAAATTAAACAAGCAGAGGGCGAAGAGAGAGAGAGATTGTTTATTGAAATGTAATTATCCATATTTTCTTAATTAATAATAAAAATATCCGCAATAATTGTCACCTCTCATTATATTAAGGAAACATGTTGTAATTAATACCTTTTAGTAGATCGATATTTGTAAACATTTACTTAAGTAGATAATTTAGTTGTTTTAAAAGGGTTATTTAACTAAATATTATTATTTATAAAATATATTTTGCAAAGACTCAATATTATGGATTATTATTTTACTTGAAAAATAAGAATGATTTCAGCTTTAAATAGTTTTCTGCGTGTACTTAATATGATTAAAATCATCATTTAACAGGTGAACAATTAGAATAAACATTGATTTTAAGATTGACCTTCTATTATATAATATTTTACTTTAAAACATAAGGCAGACTGCGCATTTCATCGTCTATTCTCATAGTCAAACGGAACCGGAATAAAATATTTCAAACGCTGGCAACCCCTGTTTGCGGCAGGAATTTTCCAGGCAACCCTGTTTTATAGTGTTCAGAAAAAAAATAAGCTTTAATTTGATATATGATTCATTCAAAAAACACATGAGTGCAAATTTAGTGACATGTTTAAACCAGGCAACCCTAGACTTGCGGCAGACTGAGAGCTGGCAGACCCTTAATTTTCCAATTCCTTATGTGATTATCTTTCAAATGATGTGCGATTCATATAAAAAACGTATTGGTGCAGTTTTCTCCAAAAACGAGTTACGAAAAAATGAAATTAAAGGTGATTGCGGCAGGATTCTTCCAGGCAACCCAGGTGTAATCTGTTCTACTAATCATGTATTATTCATTAATATAGGTTTAATTAAGAAAAATCGTATATGCAGGATTCAACGGCCGGATCTCAGGGTAAAACATAAATATTAAAATTAATACAAAATTGCATTATTTTAAATATGCTTAGCAGATAATAAGTTCAAATGTCAATGAAATATTGTATAAATGATATTTTTTTTTCAAGTATATCTTTACTATTTTATTGAACTATTTCAGGGACATTACTCACAACAACTGTCTTCTTACATTGTATCAATGCTAACCTGTATCATGAAGAAGTAATAGATAATCTGAAAACATTGAAACAAATGGACAGTCAAAGAGCTGGGTACTACAGTGACTTGATAACTAAATGGAGCATTGAGAACCAGCTGTCAAACAACTATAAAAATATTTCAACAGAATATAAAGTAGAATTTAGTGAGAGAATAACGAGTCTACCTCATATACAATATTATAGTTTTTGTAAAATTGTTGACCTGTCCAATCAAAAGTTGACTTCTAGTATACTACCATCATTAGTTAAACTACATCATTGTAAGGTAAGCTAAAGCTGATTTGTAGAAAGTGGTGTTAGGACAGACATTGTGTGTTCAGTGGCGGAACTCAATGAAAATAATCAATTCAATGAAAAAAAATGACAATAATTTAATTGTCTCAAGTGGGGTTCGAACCCGCAACAATCGCGTTAATCTTTGGCCTTAATATAATATGCATAATTACCATAATTTATTTATATATCTATAAGAATTCTTAAATTTTATTCTCTTGTTTCTACTTTATTGAGTCATAAGCTTAGTGAATGTCCAGATTATGAAAATAAACATCTGTCCAAATTTCACGTTTCTACGCACAGCGGTTACGGCTGTGCCTGCGTCTTACCTCAGTCAGTGAGAACATGTCCTTTCCTTTTATATATATAGATTAGCGTCACGCTGTATCCTGCACACAGTACCCTGCTGTAGGAACCTAGTACCTTAGGGAACGGAGTGCTGAACTTAAGTTCAGCACTCCGTTCCCTATTTTTCGCCGTATAGTGGAGGCATTGTGTGTCCAGTGGCGGAACTCAACGTCGTGCTTTGCATCGACACCAGATGGAATGAAAATGGAAATTTTGAGTGGTAATCGAACCCACAACCTGTCGCGTTTAGTTAGTGTGCCCCTGCGCCACGACTGGCCCACAAAGAACTATGGTAGTGTGAAACTTAATACTTTTAAAATAAATTTTTGTTTAAGTATTTGAAGTTCATAGTTGCTTATTTAGATTCTAGCATTAAAGAGAAATATTAATTGTTTATAAGATTTATTCTAAGCAATGACTAATATTTAAACTATTTTTGATTTCAGGAACTGAATTTATCTGGTAACAATTTAACCACGCTAAAAGGATTTCCTAATTTAGAGTTACAAAAATTAAATGTACAAGACAATCCCGATTTAAAGTCTGAAGAGGTTGCTATATTTAAAGAAAAACACAAAAACATAATTGTAATATTTTAATTGTAACGAATCTATTAATAAATAAATGTCTAGTAATTTGCTACAATTTTTATGGAAGTATGATTTATTTGTCGGTGATAGATCCTAGGAGCTATTTGCACAAAATATTATTTATATGCTTTGAAAATGTCATTATAGGTTTATACATCATAATATATTCTGTTATAAGGTGCTACTTTGTTGAGCCAAATGAATACTTATATAACTTTCATTTTAAAAACTACATTTTAATCTAAAATACTAATTATAATATTGATTCTAATTTATCACAGTTTAAAGTCATTTTATCTCTGTTTGTATAACAACCCTATAATAGAAAAATAAACATAATACATCACTCAAAAGAATTTCATAATTATAACAGACTTAACAATATTAAATAACAACTAAATTGGATATTGCTTAAATATTGGTACTCTTCAGAATATTTCAGCACCAACTTTGGCTTACAATATTTGAGTAACTGCAATTGTATTATGTGAATCTAATAAAAAAAAAACAACAAAACAACAAAAACATTTTTAATCAATGAGATTAAATAATTTTGTCTTTTTATATTTATACTGGAAACACAAGACTACGTTATTATAAATTAAGTAAAAACGTAAAGAATAACTATAAGCTAATACATTGTATAATGTTTATACAAATAATAAAAAAATACAGAAATACTTCAGGATTTTCATCTTATCACTCTTCTGCTCCTTTTACACAGTGTTATTCATAAAGGTATCTATAACTTCCCTAATTGAAAATACACAAGGATCTTCATCCCAGTATAATTTTCCACATGTTTCACATAAAACTGATAATTTAGATGTTTTTGATAGTTTATCAACATCAGTTATTTCTATTACTGCTCCTTTACTGGTTTGACATGAGTTATTTTGTTTATCTTCAGGTTGATGATATACATATATTTCTTCTTCATCAGAACCACTAAGAATATTTTCAAAATAGTCCTCTTCATTATCACTAACATATTTGTTTAAGTTTAGATTAACTTTTTGTGATAATTTATATTGTGTACAAAGATCTTGAACTTCATTTCTTGATAATTCTTTAATGCAATTTTCATTACAGTATAAACATCTACTTAAAATGTCACTTTGAGAAAATTTTATATTAAAATGATACAGGGTTTTTGCAACCTGTTCTCGAATATTTCCTTTGCCTATATTTAAAATGTGGTTCTGTGAAAATTTTGTAGTTGGAGATAATTTTAATTTACCTGTTAAAACAAAACGATCCTCAGTCAATGCATAGTTAACTATATCACACCATTGCATAGTTGGAGATGGCATGATAGTATCAATACCACAATAACGAAAATATGGTATTAAATGAGATAATTCAGTCTCTACTAATATTTTAAAATCTTGTATGCTTTTTAGTTTGACTTCTTGTGTAGAAGCTTGAAGTCTGTCCACAACTTTTAGTTTCTTTGTACTTTTTAATTTTTTTTCAAGCATAACATCATTACAAACTTCTTCAAAGTTTATGTTTTGTTCTGTACACATTTTTTGTAAGAATTTGTAAATTTCCAGAAGCACAAAAGCATCAAGTGCAGCATAATTTATCTGGGTATTTCTCAGTGGTCTTAGTTCCCAATTTGAACATTGCTCAGCTTTTTCCAATGGTAGACCAAAACAAATTTGCACTAATGAACTTAAACTGTTACCACCACTGTCATTCTCATTTGGCAGTGACAAGCCAATATTAATAAGGTTTTTCCATAGTAAACTTAAATCTAATAATCCTTCACCCTTAACTTTTATATTACTTAAGCCATTCACTGTAGTCTTTATTTCTTTTAAATCTTGTTCAAGCCCAAATCCCAACTTAATTACTTCTGCATTATCTAGCAACGACTTATTAAACCTATACCAGAAACTTGCATATTGTTTAGAATTTAATACTAATGTATCAATTAAGTAAACATGATCAAAGGTGGCTATTTGTATTAGAGCAACTTGCGATGGTACTGCTCCAAAAGTTGGTTTCCATTCACAATCAATGCTTACTATACTGTGACTCAATAAAGTAGAAACAAGATCATAAAATTTTTCTCCTGTATTCACCATAACAACATTGTTGTCAGATAGTGGAAGTTTATAGAAAGTCTGTGTAACATGTTCAGGCATATCCCAGTTTTCTTCTTCTGTTACTGTCTCCTGTATAGACATATCTTTTAAAGCTAAAGGTAAACTATGCTCAGGTAATTGAAAGTATGTAGCCCACTTTAATGCTTCATTTCTGTCAAAATCTATTAGCATGTCAATAAATTGCTGTGTACACTCTATACTATTTTGAAGAGAATCTTTTACCAAGTCATCCCAGACAGATGAACTTATGTTATGTTCTACATATTTTTGATATATTAGATATCTGAGTCCCCCTGTAGTGCGATTTTTACTAAGATTTGTACATGTTTCGATTGGAATGTTAAATTTGCTACATAACCGAGCAACCAATTTTCCTAGTGGTTTATAATGAATTTTATCATATTTAACATTACATATCCTATTTTCTTCAATATATTTTTGTGCATATGATTTTATACAAAAATTTTTATCCAATAAATTATCCAAAAATAATAGCAAAGGTCTTATTTGATTTGGACATTCAGCCAAATATTCATCTACCAAGCTAATTTTGTCTTGCAATATAAGAGGAAAAAGTAATTTTTCTACAGGTATATCATCAAATAGTTCCATAGCTATTACAATTTGAGATGCTTGTTTGCAATTATCATCTTTAATCATATTGTAAATAATGGGTAAAATATTGTCTTTGATAGAGTATATTTTATATGTTTTTATGACCAAACTAAGAAAGTTTTGATTTCTTTGTTGTATTGCAATTTGAAATGCAGGTAGCTTTAATGATTCATCTGGCAGCACTGTACTAGTTTGAGACCATTTGTAGAGAATTTCACAAAAGTAATATGGCAAAGTTTTAGGTTTACAATCCTTAAATTCTTCACATTTTATAATGCAAACTAAAGCTACTCGATAGGGATCTGCAGTTACTTGAAAAAAAATATCAAAATGTTGATCAATAGTAAGACTCTTTTTCCATGTTTTCCATATCAGTTTCAGTTGCTTAAACCATAGCAATATATGCTCACCAAAGTCGATATTAACTCCCATCATTATTAAAGATTCTTCGAGAGATGGAACAATTTTTATGTTTTGATCTTTGTAAGCAAGCTGATTGATATCCATGATGTATTTTTTCCTTTCTCAGTTCAAAACTAAAAATATTTTAAATCTTATTGTTTCAATTCGGCAATACAAATCTACAATTTTTATTTGGTTTCTGTTACTGGATATGTATTTGAAGTACATTTAAAAACAACTATTAAAGTAGTTCTAGTTGTACTATGTTTTTTTTAATGGTCTGATTTTGCAATGACAGACGCAAAATAATCTGCCAGTGTCACGTATAGTAGAAAACACACGTAGATGGTACTATGTTTTAATTATTTATAACGTTACGTTACGTTAGTAGTTTATTAGTGTATATCAAGTCAATGTCAATTATAAACAGTCAAAAAAGGACAGTCAATAAAAGAATAAAGATAAAGCAAAACAATCACAAAATAACAATTGAATTGTTACGAATAAAATAGAAATAGATATTTGTATATTACTCAATAAACGGAGATAGGAATATATCGAGATTTTTTTATACTACAAAAACTTGTAGTTTTGCTGAAAAAAAAAAAAAATTAAAGAAGTTAAATGATGTTCTTATCCAAAATCACTGTTATATGATTTGGAATTAAGGATATGATACGCAAAGAGTAAAATAATACAATTTGTATATTATAATATAATGTAATGATATGTACAGGTATTATGATATAAAAAATATTTCTTTTTGGTTTTGTTTCTTTTCACACCTTCTTTATTGGTATGTACTATGTTAAAGGGAAAATAAGGGAATTGGGAATGTTTTAACACTTAGTAAAATAGTAGCTGCATTATATATTATATTAATTAATATAATAAACATTTTATTAATTGTAACTTACTATCCCAATATAATTAACCAATTCAGTCTTAATAATATAAGTTATTTTCTTTAATCTGTAGCTAAGTCATGCCATAGAATAGAGCAAATTGTAGATTGTAGAGAAAAGGAATAGGAAACAAATATCAATCAAGAAAGATAATATAACATTATGTTTTTTTATCTATTTCGTGAAAGTATTTTTTATTTTTATTAAATGTATAACTCAATATAAAAGAATGAATAACGCACCTCAATTTTCTTTGCGTTGGAATAATTATGTTACTCATGTAACAGAAGCATTTAATGTGTTGCGGTTTGAAAATGATTTAGTTGATGTGACCTTATGTTGTGATGGTGGTAAAATTCGAGCCCATAAGATGTTGCTATCTGCATGCAGTAACTATTTCAAGCAAATATTCAAGGAAAATCCATGCCAACATCCTGTAATCATATTTAGAAATTTTAAGTATGAGGATCTTAATGCAATTATCAACTTTATGTATCATGGCGAAGTAAATATATTTCAGGAACAATTGGAATCTTTTTTGATAACTGCTGAACTTTTAGAGGTTAAAGGATTAACTGATAATGTTGAAGATGAGTCATCAAAGAATCTAATAAGGATAAATGACAATAACTCGTTAGATCTAAGTTCTAAATCTAGTAGACCAAATGACCCTCCTGTGCTTATTCCTACTGATGAACCTATGAATCTAGCCACTCCTATTAGTAGAGATGAAAACATTCCACAAGATAGTTCAGCTCCTGTACAAGAACTGGATAACCATGTAAATGAACCTCAGCCCGAGACCTCAAAGTTTGACAGCACAAAATTAAAACCGTCAGCAGCTGTTATTGATGACATGCAAGTTGACACACAAAATGCAACAGCAGAAGATTTATCTGATAAAAGTAGTACAGGTTTGTGGATATATATTTCTTTATCATGTTATGCAAAATAATGTTATAGATCTTGAGGTCATCATTGTGCAATTGGAAATCTCTGACTGTAAACACAATGGTTGTGGGTTCAATCCCCATTCATAAATAAAGCTTGATGTTGAGTTCTGCTACTTCTCAATATGCAACATGCTTAGTGCCTACCCTGTTATACAGGAAAAAATGTGAAGCTACATTGTTTTAAGCACCATACGGGGAAGGCTAGGATACGGGGAAATCTAGGCTTATGTAATATACAGAATCTTTTGAAATTGACAAAAATATTGTTTAAAATTGTGGTCTTATAAAAAATAATTTAAACAAATATGAATTTTTAAAAAATATCATATGTAAAAACACCACAAAAAACCACAAGACTAAAGTTAGACAGTAAGCATAAAACAGAGTGTCTTGACTCACTCTCTGCTTAGTTTTACCCTGCTATATGGCAGATATAAAGTGACACTGATAAAAAAAAAACTAATAATTCTTATGGAATGGTTTAATATTTACAGAATCAGACTTGGCAAAATTTAGATGTCAGCTGTGTCCCAAAGGTTTCAAACACCCTACATCCTTAACTCTACATAAAGATTCTCATGCAGGAAAAACACAGTGTCCAGTATGCCACCGGTCCTTTTCAAGATCTTATGACATGAGAAGCCACTTACAAAGAATTCATCAGGGAAAACAATTGACTATAAAAGAGATAAGATACAAAAATAATAGTGATAGTGCACCTTCTAAGCCTTATAGTCCTAATCTTTAATACTTATAGAAAACTGAGCTTACCATAGTGCACCGAGTGCATATGAATTATAAATTTTTTAAAGTTATTTATATAAATGTTAACAAAACATATGTTATAAATTTTATATTTACCCTTATAAGTCACAAAAATTGCTCAGTGCTAAGCTTTGGCTATTTTTATACTAGTCTATAAAATGATTATAATTGTTTTTAAATATAATTATTTATACCATTTTATCATGTTTTATTTATTCTCCCACATTCACACACAAAATCGGTGGTGATTTAAAAAAACTTTCAACCTTTTTATCCCTATCCCTTTAGGATTAAAATTCTACCATCAGCCGTTACGGCTGTGCATGCGACTTACGTTCGTTCAATGGGAACATCTCCTTTTATACATACAAGAAAAGATAAAGAAATCTATTCAGATTTATTAATATCAGAAAATTTTTTTATTTTCCTTTTGTGGAATCAGAATTTATTAAAAGAAAAAACCGAACAAGCGCGAGTTGGGCCCGCCCACCGAGGGTTCCGTACATAAATTGGAAGTCTCGAACTATTTCTGAAATTCAGGCTTAGCTTAGCCAGAGCCCTTTCATCTCTTATTTCACTTGAACTACCAAATGTTGCCAACCTTTTAAGGCTATTATTTTTTCCTGAATTCGTACTACCTGTAGATGCTAGCTACCAATTTTCATAATTCGAAAGTACCCTATTCATTTTGATCCCCTTTATAGTTTCGAAATATACGGTTTTACTATTTAAGACTATTTAAGACCATAATTTTTAAGATTTAACCACAAATGTATAGTTTCCAGATTTTTTCCTTTTGCTAGTGCTACCTGTATATGCTAGCTGCTAAATTTCATAATTTTAGGTCAAATGGAAGTACTCTAGTACTTAATTTTGATTCAATATATAGTGCCGAAATACGCTTTTTTTGCTATTTAAGGCTATTATTTTTTAGAATTTCATTATAAATGTATAGTTTTCAGATTTTTTCTTGAACTGGTACTGCCTGTAAATGCTAGCTACCAAATTTCATCTAGGTTAACCGGGAAGTACCCTATTATATTTTTTTATGTACCATATTATAGTTTTAATTCCCTTTATAGATAGTGTCGAAATATACGTTTTTTGCGATATGAACGACCATATCATTTTTCTTAATAAATATAGAAATATGTTTTTATATTAGGAAATTATAATTATGAGGTCATAGATCTCATCTATGATGATGATGATCTATGATGATTATATATGGTTTTTAACTCGATATCTCCAAAAAGTCCTTCCTGAAATAAAGAGTCTTGACAGACAGACAGATGAATGGACAACAGTGATTTTATAAGGGTTCCTTTTTTCCTTAAAAGGTACGGAACCCTAAAATTACGTACCTAATAAATTTAGGTTTTCTATACATGACATCCATAAAAAAGGGCGCTCTGCATCACAGCAAGTGATTAGGAAAGGAAAAAGTTTTATGATGGAAAAGTGAGCGGCAAGAGAGGTAGGGAGAGACCAAAGATACTGGAGATCACGCATGCATGTGGACCCCTCAAAAAGTATATATAGAAGAAGAAGAAGTAAGAAGAGGTTGATGACAGTGGACGAGGCGAAAAAGGTATGAAGAGACCGTAGAGTTTGGCGATCCGTTCTCCCTGACTACCCTGCTAAGAATACAGGGTGCAGCTAACTTAATTTTGTTAGATTTTATTTTATTCCGTGGACTTAGAAGTTACCCATTTATGAGAAGCGGTGTTCATATTATATAATAATTTGAGAGTTTATTACTAGCGATTATTTCTTGTTAAGGTTGTTTGGTATTTTTGCTTTAAATATTATAAAATAATATCTAAAATAATTCGTGTAGTAAACAAAAATTATTACATTAAAAGAATCTTATACTATATTTTATGATTATTTTACTGTTCATCTCATTTTTTTTATTGACTTTAGAATAAACTGATTTATTTAAAAAAAAATCTCTGGCATCAAGGAAAAAAGCCCGGCGTTGAGTTCCGCAATTCAATAGGTAATGCGTCGAAAAATTCGGCGAAAAGTGCAGAACGGAGTGTCTTAACACCAAACTCACTTAACACCTCTGTCATCTGCTTACCCTGCTTTGTGCGGGATATAGAGTGAAATAGATTTTTTTTGCGTAATATAGAAAAATGCAAGTTTAGTTATTTACTTAACTTGTACTCAACCTTATTCATACGTCGCCAGAACGTGCCTACGAGTTGCAGCTAGACGTTGAAGGATGTGGGTTCAGAAACTTCGAAAAAACTTAGATTTCTTACATGTCAGTATATAAACGTTCAAGTTTTATAATGTTTGTTATAGTATAAGAGTGAGAATATTAAAATCACAAATTGAAAATCGAATCAATCAATATCAAACATCCTATACGGAATTATTTATTGATATCCAGCTCATATATGCAGGGTCGTAGGTTATGTTAGCGTATTAAGATTTACACTATTAAAAATCTTTAGCGAATTCTAATATAACTTTTTATCAAAAACAAAAGCTTGTGTAGAACTGTGTGTAGTTAGTAGCCGTGCAACGAAGTTGGCAGCCAGGGGGTGGAACGACTCTACCGTACGTAGTGTAGCCGCTCGCCGGGGCGGGGGCGCAGGGCGGCGGCGGTGTCGGTGTCGGGGGTGGCGGGGCTGGCGGGGGTAGCGGGCGCGGGCGGCGCGCTCAATACGCGCGCGCGCTGCAGATTTCAATCACCAGTCGCGTTTTGACGCCGCTTGCGTACGGCTCTAGTGACGTATGAAACGGATATACACAGAACGCTGCGATATCGCGATTTTATTCACGCTTCTAATAAGTACGTATCGTGTTATAATCTGGGAAAATTGTGACATACATTTAAGCTATTTTCTTGATGTATAGTGTTAATTGTTTACGTAATCTACCGTGCACTAGTGTTTTATTTTGTTTACATTAAATTCACATGTTTACTGATAACATGCTAATAAGATTTATAAAGAAATAATTATTGATGAAAAATTAATAAATATAATTTATTTGTATTATAGTGCAAATCTGGTTATGTGAAACGATTGGCTTTGTGAAACATCGATAAATTGGCGACCCTTACGTCAAAGGAGTAACCACTAGCTATTTTAGTTTACGGATTGAGTGCATATTTGCGAACGACGACGCCGAAATGAGTTTCTATTCAGTTTAATAAGTGTGTGAATATTTGATGGTGTGTCGTGAACTGGAGCGCATACAGTCTAGATTTGCTCGCAAATCGTCGCGCGGCGGCGCAAGGGGGTATTGATCGGCGGCGGCGGGCCGCGGGCGCGAGACGCGAGACGCCTGCCGCCTGCCGCCTAAATAAAGCTCTGCATGTGTGCCGCCGCCAACTGCCGCCCTACGTCGCCGGCAGCGCCGACAGCGCCGACAGCGCCTTACACTTTCATGCTGTCACATCATGTGATACTATTATTATTACTGGAAATTGCACTGCATTATCGATCACTTGTAGTGACTGACAAACCTAGACTGTATACGCCTTTGTAAATGTGGTTTCCTCACATATTCATTTAGTATCTCTCTTTTACAAGAAAACGTATCATTGATCGTATATGGTTGATAGTATATTTGAAAAATATTAGACGATATATTAAAACATATAAGTATCTGTTTACAAGGTCAAGTGAATAAATAATAATTATAAAGTATTAATATATATATATGAAAGTAATATTTCATTTATTTTAATAAAGATAAAATTGGATTAAATTAAATTTATTTTTTATAACATGCTTAAATTTTTTATTTTATTACTTAACAAGGCAAATGTTATTTTGTTATAGTTGGAGATGTTGGGATAACTGGAGTATAACTCGTCAGAGCCATGGCGCGCACTGTGTTAGCAGGAGGAGCGGTGCTCTGTGTCCTAACGATAGCACTGGAGACGAGTGCGCTAATCCTCTTGCCGCATGACGTCCGCCCAGGTCATGCAGTTCGTCATTTTGTTGGCAACCACTCACGTTACACACTGCTGGACCCTGAATTTGCACCTTATTTCGCACTTTTAGATGATGGATTACTGATGACAACTGCAGATCTAGGACCTCTCTTAAACCATCCCCTAAATCTAGCTGTGTTAGAGCAAACGCCGTTCAGTAGTTCTGCTCATACAGTTCATGTTTTGGTCATGGATCGCAGAAAAATGATACATTTTGCTGAAACGAATGGTCTACACGGGGAAATTAATGAAAATGCCCCACCGGGAACAGTTGTCGACTTTCCACCGATAAAAGCTACTGCTCTTGTAAATGTGGGACCTATCGCCTACAAAATTATAAAAGGCAATGAGCAATCAGTATTTGCTCTTCGCGACAAGTCAAAGTCTACTAAGTCAGACGTTAAATCAGTCATAACTGAAGGTGACATCGAGATAACAGCAATGAAAAGTTTAGATGCAGAAACAAAAAAACATTATGATTTAGTTATTCAGGCGACTGACATACTCGGGGCGAACAAAGCTAGCCTTCCAATCAGAATTAATGTAGTCAATGAGAACGACCATGAACCTTTATTCGAACAGGAAATATATTACTTTGCTGTAAATGGTACTTGTGAAAATAACTGCCGTAACGGAACTGCCCATTGGCAACGATTTTCTAATATAGGCAAAGTACAGGCTTTTGATGCTGATGGCGACCGCATTTACTATTCAATTAAAACACCCACTAATCTTGCTGTAATAGTACCTCAAACAGGAGAATTGATATTAGCGGGCGAACCTGATGGCCACGAAGTAGAGTTGCAAGTTTTGGCGCACGATACAGGAACTCCTCCGCGTAAAAGTCAACCTGCTCAAGTTTTTATTGAATTTATTATCCGCGAACGAAAAGAAATGCCAACGCTTCACCGAGAAAAGCGAAGGGTCACTCGTGCGGTTCGTCCGACCAAACGTATTGAATTTACTGAAGCCGATGGCGAAGTTGAAGGACGTGCCGTGTTTACACTCGAGAAAGAGACTGATCGGGAAACTTTCAAAATTAGGGACGAAAATCCGTGGGTTACAGTTGAACCAAGTGGTGTGGTGAAAGTTAAAAAGAAGTGGGACTACGAGGAGTTGGGACCAGAGAAGACTATCGACTTTTGGGTTACCATCACTAACGCTGGTAATGGAGGTAAGTCGACATTTTACAAAATACAATTTGAATAAAAACGGTTTTAATCTATATTCGTAGTACTTGTAAATTGCACTAACTCTGTCTACAAAAAGACGCGTACTTATGACCTTTAAAAATATGTCTATTTAAATACCTTTTACGTAATAGGCAGATGTTCACAAGACTAATCGTCTCTATGTTAGTTAACGGTAAAATTGCAAGTAGTTACCAAACAGAACCATGTTTGTTCAGTAACTTTCATTAGTACAAATATAGTGGATGATGAATAAATAAATTCTTTAACAAAACAGTAACTTAGGGACCTACTATTCTTGTAGAAAAATTACAATTCTAACACAGTGAGAATTATATACTTATGTACGTAAATTTCAAAATTCTAATCTTATATTTTTTTACCTATAAAACATTCTGACATAATATGTTCATATATATAGAAATAAATTACAATATATATCAAGAAAATTATATATACACGTTAATTAGATAACATTTATTGATAAAAAATTACGTTCAAAGTGAAACTAGTATTACTGTGGAGTTATGGTAAATGCGTGGTCTACACCTGTCGAATCGAATGGCTCGCTGGTGCATGACATCGTGTCGACAGGTCCCACTAGCCTGCCTCACATTCCCATCACGACAAGCTTAATTGCTTCGATACTATCAATCGAACATCCATTTGAAACTATTATATTTTAAGTAGAATTTAAAAGCTTTAAAGCTTCTAATGTCTACCAATTTACAAATGTTGCTATATTTAAACTAATGATGGTATAATTTTAAAATGTTTAGTTTGAAAAAAGTTGCGGGATATTTTGAAAATATACTTTTAACATTGTATTGTATCTTATTAGGAGAAGGAACAATAATCGTTAGTGAATTTTTCATAATATCTCACTTCATATTTCTTGGATGGATGAATTAGACAGACAAATAAATATGAAAATGGGGACAAGTACTGATAGATGAATGATATGTATATATGAACATATATCGTTAAAGGGTTTATCAACGTATTTGGCGGTTCATTTTTATACATAGACTTTACATAGGTGTACATTTTTGTCTTAAACTGAATTCCTAGCAGCTCTGCTCGGGAGAGTACGTCTGTAATAGCGTAAACATTTGTGCACTGCAACGTCTGCCAGACTGTTGGGCTAGACTTATTGAGATAGGTCGCGACTACGTAATGACTCCTAACTATTAGAACTATTATTCTGATATTATATATGTTTACTTTTTAGTATTTTTACGTGCCAAAACTAGATTTCAAATTATTGAGGTATAATTTGAAATCTAGTTTTGGCACGTGCTGAGATGCTGTTTTCTAAACTTATAAAAAGATAATTTTCAAACTCTTTATCTTAGCTTGGTTAAATCTATTGTTATACCTGGTACATTATGTTATAGGCATTCGCTTAAAAAAAATAATTGAGTCGGCTCAGTTGAAATTTTGATTGTATTCGAGTAAAACAATGTAGTAAAATTTGCATCAATTTCATTAAAACTCGGATTGCGTTCTTAAAATTTAGTTCGTTCAATGGTTCGTTTTTTTCATCACATTTCCCAGTTGATAAAATGAAATTTGTATCAACTAAAGGAAGAAGAAGGCTATTTCGATGATAAATTTTACGACTGCAGAAACTAAAAAGTTGCGGTTTCACCCTAGTGCTTGCCACTTTAGGTTTCTCTTGGTCTTGTTGTGTTTCTCTCTTTTAAGTCCACTAGTGGAGACAATAAAATTGTGACAATAAGTAATGAAGAGCATATATTTTTGAAGAATGGTGAAAACATGTTTAAATTTAAAATTTTAAGAGCTTATAACCACCTACGGAGATATCGATAAGGCACGAATATTAAATACTAAAATATATCTATAATTTATACGTATTAATTAAGAAAAACTAAGTAAATCATAAAACAAATAGCAGATTGATAGCCCTAATACGCAGCACGAGACTAGGAACAGGTGTTCACGGGATGCTATTACATTCATAAATCGTAAAGCCGCGCTGGAGACAGGTTGTGAGCACCGTGCAGAATGCGTTGATAATCGTGGACCTGTCGCACGGCCCCGGCTATCTCGTCGATTCTGTACGCCATGACCACGACGCGATGCCAATTTAACCCATCTAGAAAATAAATGCTTTTTTACTCCTATATTCGTATATATGTAGTATATACGACGCATGCGAAAGGTATGTGTGTCGAAATTGATGGAATGAGGTAATTTAGAAGTTATCTCTTCGGTATGTAGCGATATTACATGTTACTGAATTATCTGTGAAGTTTCTATTTTGTCTATAAATTTCTGTATAGGACGTGTATATTGCAATTTCGTTGTCGTTTGATATTTTCTTATAATATGCAAGAAGTTATTGCAGTATTTATATTTAAAGTTGGAAATAGACAAAAATAGGCACAATTTTGAGAAAAATTGACATTTTGTGTTAACTTCACGCTGTCGGCTGTACTCCGCTGTAAACCGCAAGGTAGGAAGAGGGAACCTAGTGTGAAAACACTCCGTTCCCCCCCCCCCCATCTGTCGAATTCTGGAAGCATTGCGTGTTGAGTGGCTGGATAGAGCGTGAAGCTGATTTTTTAATTCAAATGCTAAGCGAAACAAACAGTTAAACAATTTGTGCTCCAAAATAATAATACGTACAGAGAAGCAATAGTAATAGCTCCCTATAGGCTATAGGCCTCGCAAAACATTTACGCTTCGTTTGGCCAACGTTGTTTGTTAGAGTCACGCGTTCATTCAATCAATGGCGATGGGTGCGGGCGTCGGTCGCACAACAATCGCACTGGCCGGTGACCGATGACCGGTGCCCTTATTGTGCCCAGTCGCTAAATTACATACGCACTTCCTATAACGACCCCACAAGTTAATATCCAACTATATTTGATCACATCTGCTAGCCCATTTTTTATTTTTAATCGTTTATCGTAATGAGGATGGGTACGAGGTTTTTTTGTATGAACCCATCATGTGAATTGAGTTGAGAGTCTAATTTTAGATGCCATAAGTTCCCTTAACTGTTACGTCGGTTTTGTTTGTATCGTGGACTTTGAGAGACTTTATCTGTTTGGAAGTTTTAATGGTTCGTTCTTAAACATCTAAGTGTTGTTACAATTTGATAAAATGTGATATAAAATGTTAAGTTTTGTGACTCAAGGCATGATTGTTAACGTGCAGGTTCGACTCCCACTAGAAAATAAAAATGTATTATTATTTATTAATATTTTACTTTCTTCGCTCTGGTACTCAATGCCTCGAAAATACGGCGGAAAATGGGGTACGGAGTGTTGGAACACTAAGTTGCCTCCGCTCCACTAAATAATAATTACTATATTATCGTTTTTCAATAGTTTTACAGTGTTTGTTTTATAGGAAGTGCTTAAATATACAAAATAAAAAAGTGATGAAGTGACTCGTGCGAATGTATAACCGTCACTGGTTCCCTTTTCCCTACGTGGCGTGGGTCAAGAAATTACTATGAGTGTGTATAGAGCACTTATAACTTGTTCGAAGATTGAAGTACGGTATTGTCCAGTTTTTTTTTAATAATATAGAACATATTTTACTTTGAAATATTCACTTTAGGGTTCCGTTGACCGAGCGCTTAAGTTGTTCTAAGTAATGTTTATAATATAAATATTTACTATTTATTGCCACACATATTTTTTGAAGTCTAGGGCTATTATATAACTATTTGTTTTGTTTTAAACAAATATTAAACTTAAACGTCACGGATCTCAATACATTGCTTGCCTTTGGTTTGTCACCAGAGCGAGGAAATGAAAATAAATATTTAATTTCCTCGAGTGAGAATTGTACCCACAACCTGTCGCGTTTACAGACCAATACCTGTGCCGTTGCGCCACCGTAGGTTTCTAGATAGTTATAATCAATAGAAAATATTAAACAGAAAATAATTTTTTGTTTAAATATTCCCGTATATCAACAACAGAATTTAAGGAACAATATGGTAGTCGTGACTAGCGCGTGAACCAAAACCATCCTATATAATTAGATCGAACACACTGTAGTGTAAACAGAACACGCATCAGAGAGTGCCGATCCCAGCCTCCAATAGGTACCATACCAGAGGCTTTCACTTTGATTGTGATATGATTGCGGCCATTTGTTCATCTTTTAAATATAAGACTTTTGTCTTCACACGTATGCAATTATATTTATATCTTGTAAATATGTGCCTGTAGTGTCATTTGTATTCTATTATAATAACTTTGAGTCGCGGCAAGGGGGCACAGGCGCGCGACTGTAAACGGGACACGGAACGGGGTTGTGGATTCGATTCCCACTCGAGGAAATTTTATATTTACACTTACTCCACTAAACATGCAATGCCTCAGAATTCGGCGGAAAGTGGGGAACGGAAGTGTTTTTATGGCAATGGAATGTCTTAACACTAGGATTCCAGGCTCCCAGCGGCCACCTTACTGTGCGCGGGATAAAACTAAAGATAAATATAATCTGAGTTTATTTTTCTTAAGAATAAACATTAAAAGATGTCAATAATTATAATTATAGTTATACCGATGATCTTCGTTCCCCACAAGCATAACCAGCAAGGAGTAAGTCAATGAAGTTGGTACTCCAGCCAGAGCATGTGCCGTGCGGTCTTGCATGTGCTGCACTTCATAACGCATTGTTCACTCAGGGAAGGCAACTGGAGGGCCCTCACAACCCGATTGGCATTCACAGTACACACCGCACGGAGTTCCCCTCGTCTACGTTCGACTGTGAGCCAGTATGGCAGAAAATGAAAGTTGAATCAAGATTGCCCATTAGACTCAGTAATTGCCTGGAGCTATATATACTTAGATATGTATTTCACGTCAGCTAAATCGTTAAGAGAGTTAGATAATAATACTTTTTTTGGGGAATTGTATATAGACATGTACGAGTATGTGATATTTCTGTATACAATTACCTCAAAAAAATATTTTAGTTCAATGTAAGATTTAAGCAACTCCCACTGCAACTAAATGATAGGTAGAGAAATCTAGCAGCGTATCAATCCGTCCCCGGCCAAATCAATTTTACGCACTATAATTTAAACTTCTCTGTGTCAGAATAATCATCCTTTTTTGGCATATCCATGCAAAAAATGCATGCATATGCATGCACTCATAAGTGCATATTATACTTAGAATTAAAGTCTTAGAGTATTTGGAATTATTTAGATTCTATATCAAACGTAAACGTAGAACATATCCTAGATTAGAATAATACGTACACAGTATTTTTTGATACAAAAATGACGAAATTACGTAGAAACTGTTCGACACTTATTGAGATTTACTGCACTCTGGGGGTAAGGTGCAACTGTGAGGTTCTGTACCCTTGGGAAATATGTAGAGAAGTAGAGGACAATTTAGATGGATGTTTGTGGGGACGTCGCTACATGTAATCTATTACGATATATTGCTATTAGTAACTTTATTTAGATAAGCAATGTAATGGACGTAAGCCTGTCCGCAAATTTTCGTCAAACAGTTTAATCTATTTTCAACATAAATTTTAATTTTAGTTTTATTTGAAAATTATCAATTTGTGGACATAGAAATTGACAAAATATAGGTACTTTGAAGCATCAATCAGTTAAATAATTTGTCAGTTAAGCAACTTCTGATACCGCATGCTTTGGACACCAGGTCCCAAATAGCTAAGGTCTTTTGTTAAACACACATTCCTACATTCTCTTCGTAATGTATAAACAGTGCGCAAAGATGATAATAATCACTCATATTTTGAGTGCGTTTAAAAGTAACGGGTTATAATGTGCGTGTCGTGCACCAACTATTTGGACGATTCGTGCTCGGTAATTATTTTACACTTCTGTTAGCAAAAGCTGATGGGAACTCAAATCCGACTGCGGTCGTCGCTCGTCACGATCACGGTATAAGTTTATAACAATTTAACATTCATTATTTCTTCTATAGCTTACTGTGCATATGCATTACTTTTTCTTCATAAATGGAACCAATATAATATAAATATTATGCACTAGCAGCCCGTCCGCGGCTTCGCCTGCGTGAACTACTTTATTATTAATTTCTGTCTCTATGAGTACCTACGTCCTATAAGTGACGTCCATGCAAAATTTGAGACTCCTAGCATTTGTAGTAACGAAGTTTCATACAAACTTTCAACCCCAAAAACAACCCCTTAGAAGTCGAATATTGCAAATTCCCGTCTTAGCGAGCACCTACGTCCTATAAGTAACTCCTATGCAAAATTTGAGATTCTTAGCACATGTAGTTTCTGAAATTTCGTGATGAGTGAGTGACCTTTTGATTTTATATACTCGTATATAGATTTCATAAGGTTACATAACTAGCGTACTAGAAATATATTTTACTTCTACATTATTACATTTTTTAAACATTCCAAATGACTGACTGAAACTGCGGGGTACGTGGCTCTTGCTGTTTTATATTTGTTTTAACGGTGGTCCATCAAACGTTATTTTAAATAAAAAAATATGTTTATCGTCTATATCAAAATATCTTATGTCATTCTATTGGAAGATTAGTGCTCTGGAGTAATTTAAACTTTGATTGTTTTATAATTATCTAATAGAACTACGAGCCTATTTAGTCAAAAAGTGTTACAATATTTATTCCACCTTAGATATAACTATATAACTATATAATATTAGTATTATACAATAATATTGTTTACGGAAGAAGGGACTATCACAATACAAGGATCGAATGTCAACTTCGCCAAAAAAAAGAAATGCAAAAGAGAAATATAAATTCTTATACAAACAACTAAATCTTAATCCATTGTAAAATTTCTTCACCCTAATAACTCCTAAATTATGCAAATGCAAAATTCAAATTATTCATGTCAAATAGGTGGTTTCTGTTTGTTTTTAACGTTGAAAGTTTATTGTTTAATTGGGCTAAAGTGAAACTATGACGCAGCTTCATATTTGTTATATCTAACAACTAACAAGCAAACGCTGTTGACAGTTATTTGATTTGGGGCCTGGCTAATTTTACTGTGTCATCATTTTGTATGAATTGTCGGTATAGTGTTTTGAAAATTGAGCAAAATAAGCATTATTTTTATTTATTTTAAGAAAATATATAAATTTTAGATTTAGATTTTAGATTTAGATTTTAGAGGAATATTATGTATTATTAATTTTACAATCATTTTGGCATAGAAGTACTGGAGTTCCTAATAGGGTGTAGAATTTATGATTCTGAAGCTATTCTTTACGTTAATACATTTCGCCACATATATTTTTTAAGTTTAATTACTTAAGATAAAGCTCTCTAACAGACGAGATATATTAAAATGGAAAAAGAGTAAAACGAATTACAATTTATTTATAGTATATATATGGTTAGACAACCCAAATAACTTTTAGTATTTAAGAAAAATTTTTGCTTGTCAGCTTAACACTATAACGGCAACTTCGTAAGTACTAGTACTTATCTATGTGTGTATTTATGAACGATATCAAATTATCTGTTAAACCACCCAGTAAGGGTGCGAAAAATGCGAGAATATTAAAAATCTATCAACCCCATGGAGTAGCTTTATATAAAATAATTTAAAAAATATTCAATCTCCTCTGTCCAATCAATATCGGCTGATTGATAGATCATTGTTAAGATTTAATAAAACGCCAACCGATTTGAATTTCATAACCTGTCATTATAGTGTGTGCCAGGCTGCCAGCCATCGTGGAAACGATGTAACTGTTAACATATGATTACTTTCATTATTGCCATGTCGTCGGAGCTCACATTAATTATGTTTAAATGTTAATAGGGTTCATTTAAGTTCCCATCTCACTTTGAACGACTGTGAGATATTATTTATGATATAAAATACGAGAGTGCGCATAGAATCGTGTTTAATAGGCGATGTAGCGGTGCGATGGAGAGTTCCTGCGCTTAGAAAGAGATGCACGTGACGGTTGCCAGTGACGATGCAGCTTTTGATATCGTAATTAAGCTCCGAACGGGCGGGGATCATGTTTATCTTATAAATGGGGAGAATATTTAACACTTCCTTATTTTACGAAGAATGTGCTTAAGAATACAGTAGATATATCACTGTGTGTTAATAAATAAATCTAATTGACTTATTATTATGAATGTTAATATACACATTAATATATGAATTATATATCCTTTTTATTTAAAATATTTTTTTGTATCAGCTTCACGCTGTATCCTATACACAGCAGGGTAGGCAGAGGGAACATAGTGTTAACACACTCCGTTCTCCACTCTCCGCCAAATTCCGGAAGCATTGCGTGTTGAGTGGCGGAACTCAACGTTTCAAAAGCGTTTGCCTCGATACCAGAGCAAAGAAACGGAAATATAAATTTAAGTAAATATTTCGTTTCCTTGAGTGGGGATCGAACCCACAACCATCGTGTTACAATTACATCCTATTTCTGATGCATTACCATATAGGTATTGTTTTTTTTAGAAAAAAAAAATTAAGTGGAAAAAATATAAATAATTAAATATAAATTAATAAATCGAATAAATAATCAAATGCACCTAAAAATAAGTCGTTCAATTCCTCTTTAAACCACAGTCTAGTAGTGCGTTCTTAAATATAACTTCGCGAAGTGGCAGGCGGATGCACGTGTGCGACAATCCAGCTCCCTCGCTTTGTCGGGTTTTTATTGCAGTCCGACAATTACTCTGAGCTCCGAATGCGCACATCTTAGCCACGAGAAAAAAAAACGAACAAGTTTCTTTTGTTTTAATACTTCATTCCAAGGCGATCCCGATAATCATATCGGAATTGAAATCGAAAAAGTTCGATTGCTATCTCTTTCACAGTGTTGCGTTTAGAAAGGGATGCTGTATGTTCTATTATGCGCTCTCCCTTTTAGAGCTTTGTCGAAATATTTACGTGGCCATATTGAATGTGAAATTTCAAACAATGAGAACGTTAGGCCGCCCGGCGCATGTGCGCGCCACACGTGCGCACTGCACAGATTAGTGGACTATCTAAATAAACAGAATGGTCACGGTATATCTTTTCTACTGTTTCCCATGCTAACTGTGCGTGCACATAAAATAATAATTTTGTTTCTGGGGATATATTTTTAACAAAAATAAATTGTTCCGCGCAGAACTATATTTTTAGTTCGCAGTAAACAATTTGTTTTAATAATTTTAATTAGGTATAGAACTTGTTTCAATACTATATGATGAATGATTTTTATTTTTTAATAACTGAGTCATCAACTTATTAAAAATTTAATTTGTGCACTTACATATTGTATATTTAATATATCAAAACTAATTTTTCTGTAATAAAAATCCTCTTACCAAGTTTTTGGAAAGTCAAGAAACACATTAAATACTTAAATTATGAATATGTTCAAGCAATAATTAAGCTTGCTAAAATGTCTCAAATATTTGCAGACCAATATCAAGGTTAATACAAAAACTAATGCTAAACTTACTTTAAGAAATCTAAAATATATTCCTTGTTCTTTTAAAAATAAAACTGTAAGGCACAAATGAATTGAAACGCGTTTACTGAACTTTAAACACAATGGAGCTGTTTAGAGATGCATCTGCTCACTCTATATTTATGCTATTTAAATATTTGTTCAGTGTTATTGAATGGTTAAATGAATTCATTAAGATATACAAAAGGAGATTACTAGTATACAGAAAACAGAATAAGAAAATAGACATTATATTTTTTATACTTGTTATTATTTAAAGATGAGACCGTCGCGTCGTGGCGCCGTGGCGTGGGGTACAAGGGGGTGTCTGTAACGTGACGGTTGTGAGTTCGTTCCCCCACTCGGGGGAATGAATTATTATTTATTAATATTTTCATTTCTTCGCTCCGGCACTAATACAAAAGCCCGGCGGTTAGTACCGCCACTCAACAGGTCATGCTTAAGAAACAGGAGAAAATGAGGAAAGGAATCTTAACACTAGGTTCCTTCTGCCTACTCTGCTATATATGGGTACAGAACGTATGGAAAGGATCAAACGCATGGAAATAACGTTGCAGTAGGTAAGTGATCTCACACGCCAGCTCTACATCATAGGTCGTACACTATCATTGACCTTGTGGATGCTCGTGTTTATTTAGTCATGAATGATACAGATTATCGGTGTAATAATATTTTCATTCGCACACACTCGTAAGACTACTTAGGTCATAAGCTCTATGTACTTATACGTAGGTAATATACGAGTGTGTACAACTAAGTTTACGTTACTATATTTCTTGGCAGAGATGTACTATAAAATATTTTATATGTCAGTAAAATCATTCCTCATAATTTCCCATCTCTCCGTTAAAAAAAAATTAGAGTACCGGATTGCACTTGAAAGATATTTGAGAAAAAAATATTGATCGCATTTAATAACATAATAGAATTAAAGACAATGACTCTGTTTTGTCTACGCGTATGTTCAAAAAGGCTTAACCGAATTTATTGCAGTTTTCACTATTGTATTTTGGCCTTTAATGTTAAGTATTTGACTTAGTTTTTAATCCGCTTACGAATAAAAAAGTTGTGCCACTAAAATAATGTCGTTCGACAAAATTGCTATAAATAACTATTCTATCGAATTGGCAGAATTTTTAGTTTTCAATGTAGGTATACATATTGTTTTAAAATGATATTATAATTACGATACGAAAGGTAATCCAGACTAGTAAATTAATAATTATGTAGCTCATGCGGGCGAAGCTTTTAATTGAAATAA
The DNA here is from genome assembly GCF_056956725.1 of Heliconius melpomene rosina. Taxonomy (NCBI): domain Eukaryota; kingdom Metazoa; phylum Arthropoda; class Insecta; order Lepidoptera; family Nymphalidae; genus Heliconius; species Heliconius melpomene. The sequence goes on along the minus strand of NC_140389.1, from coordinate 11,023,292 downwards.
AACTGCTCAATGCCATGTTTGTACAATATAAATAACTAAAACGCAGAGAACACGATGAAAAGGCGTTAAAAGGCAAGTGCGAGGTCACTAATCGAGCGAGACAGTAGGCCCGCACTGTGGCGGTGGTTATACGATACGTACTCCTTAGGTACTGTAGCATGTGGAAGAAAACGGACGTTTCTTTTGATTTACACGACGTTCTTTGAAAGTAGGCTAAACGCTTGCCACAAATTAACTGCCTACAAAGCAGACTTGAGTAAGATGCGGGTAGGCGTGTTCTTACGTGCGCTATAATAACAACTCGTCTGCCCTTTGCGATTTGTTTTTTTTTTAAATTGTATGAATAATGTAATGTATTTATAGTAATTTAGTTTTATATTTATACTACCCACTCGGGGCTTCGCCCGCTTGGACTACGCTATTATTTGTTTACTAATCTAAAATAGATATAATATATATCTAACTATAAAATGTTGTTTTAAGAAATGATTGAAATAAAACAAACACTTAATGTTAAGGAAAGCTTGCCAAAATACAACAGTGAAAACCCCATTTAAATCGGTTAAGCCGTTTCTGTGATTAGTTGCACAAACGCACAGATAAACAGACATGTTTTGTGTTCTATTACATTGACAAAATAAATGTCCCCAATAATAGATTTTGTTATATTTATCTATCTTCCATATACAGACAGCGATCATTTACAATTTCATTATATTATGTATATTACAAATTACAATAGGCATTTTATATTCGCTAAGGCATTAATGAGTTGGTAGTACGCTATGGCAGTTGTTTCGAAAATAAAATATTATATAATGAGGTTAAAGCGACGTTCTTCATTTACTTTGTTGTAGTAATGCGGGTGTGTCTCTCAGTTTTGCTTAACAATTCGTTTTATGGTATATAAAACATAGAACATGCTTCAAAACGATCATAATATGTCTTTTAGATCGATCATTTGGTATTTCATTATTTATATTTCAAAGAAGTTAATTTTCGATAGAAATTAGGCAGTGTAAGCATTTTCTGCTAGGAATACATGTAATAAATAAACTTTTATAACCATATACCATAAGTGGAAGGTAATCTTAAAACGTGCCAGCATTGATCGAACCTAGACTATTGCATATGTCGAGGAACCGATATGAGGGTGAAATTCACCCTCCCATCATGCGCCACTCTAATTTTTTTTTTATAAAAGCTTGATTAAATATCGCGTTTCCTCGGAATAAGTCGATATATCATTTTGCTAACGAAATCTGAGAAGAAGCCAAAAATTAGTTGTAAAGTAGATAAGTAATTTTATAAGAGCTTTGTAAATAAATTATAAGGTCGCCCTTTGTTTATTTTATATAATTTTCTTATATCAAATCACGACTGTTATTATAAGTCTTGGAAATTTGGAAACTTCTATTCTTCTATCTTATTAAATTTCTGCTGGAATTTTCCACATAAGTCATACGTTCTCGTATCTACATAAACATTTTCCTTTTCAAAATGTGGAATAACACTTTTAAAAATATGAAAAAAATATAAAATATTGTAGATAGTAAAAATTGTTCTGGAGTGTGGTCACCGTCACCGGTATAACGGAAGGAAGCGAACAGCTCAATTACGTTGCCGCGCAACGGCGTGGTCACATGGAAACACGATCGATATGGCTGATTGCAACAAATGTGGTTATAGGTTCCATGTCAAATATATAGTAACGATAGATTCACCAGGAACAGCAAGTGCTGCTTGGTGCTTAGTATTTTAAAATTAGCTCATTTTTTTTAGCTTGACTCTGTCTTCACATTATATATAACAGAGTAGAGGGAACCCACTGTTAAGTTCTATGGGACACTCCGTTCTAATTTCTGCCTAATTTTTGAGGGTTTGTGTGTTGTATGGCGAAAATCAACGCCGCGCTGTCTCGTAACCAGTGCGAAAAATTAAAATAATTCACTTTCGCGAGAGAGAATAGACCCTACAACCATCATCATTATATTCATACACTTTTCTTACAATTTTTTTATTGTACAGTTAAATAAAAAAAAAGTTATAGTTAATTTCACTTAAACAAATATTGCACAATACACATAACGTATTACTGACAGCAACGTTTTTCCTAAAATTACTATAAAGGCTACCCAAAACAATCTTTAGATATCGTTATCTAATAAATGCATTAAGTTGATCTCTGTTTAACGAGTTCGCTTCGAAAATCCCCTTCAACACGCTGCACGCACCGTTTCCTGTCTCATTTAACTTTGCGTGTTGCATGCAGTTCCTATAATACTAATGGATAGAGTTTTATAAAGCTGACCGATTATAATATACTAGCGAAACAAACTTCTACGTTTAAAAGACAAGAAAAGAAATGAGTCGTTATTTGTCGCTTTATTATTGCGGTGTCGTGTAAAAGATGGTTTATCTAAGCGGGTTTGTGTATTACATTTCCACTGAGATAGCATCGTATTGTTCCCACAACAGCGGGGATCGTGACCGCTCCGCCGATAGGAGCGGAGATAGCTCAAGCTCTCTAGCCGCCAATCACTGGAATCAAGGCTGTTTCGTGAGGAAATTACTTTTTATAATCCATGTCCGTTCTAGTTTTGGCAATAATTTCACTTTCAATTCACGTTAGAAAATGAGAAACGTAAATTAGAAAAATTATAATAGTGACCTGTAATTTTGTCTAACCTGTTATATGCGAGATACACCGTGAAGCTCTTTTAAAAGAATATAAAATTAATTATTAATCTTTAATTTTCGGTATGAACCAAAAAAAACCATTCTTAGTTGCTTAACAGCAAGTGCAAGGTTAAGGCAGTGTGTTAGCTACTTTTGTTACATAAGTGATTAAATATCACAGCATTTATGTAGGTCGACCGCAGAGCTCGTTACCAGGCACTGACAAGTTGATACTATCAGAGCTGCGAGGTGTGAAGAGCGGAGATACAAAGGCGGTTAGCGCAGGTCGTCAAATCTAAACTGTGATCGTCTAACAAAGCTGAGGTAATAGGTTTTCGTTTGTGACATAATCTTTGTAACTGTTTCAATGGAAAGTATATTGTTACTGTATGGATGCTGTGACCGTTTCAATTCAACACAGTCAAGTAAATGTTTACTTTCATAAGGCAATTCAATATAAATAATTCAAACGTTGAGGTAACCAAATGTATATAATACTAGCGACCCGTTCGCGGCTTCGTCCGTTTGAACAAAACTATTATTATTTGTTTACTAATTTGAATTACTTTCGTGTTCTAATAACACAATGACTTTAAAGATAATATATTGATATAACTTTTTTATTTATATAAACCAAATAAATAAATCAAACACTAAACGTTAAGAGCAGTTTGCCAAAATACAATAGGGAAAACTGCATTTAAATCGGTTAAGCCGTTATTGAAATAAGCGTGCACAAACGCACATACAAATAGATAAACTCACAAGCAACTAAAATTTAAAAAATAGTTGTTTGGGTTCTGTTGTCCTCGTACATTGGTGCATGCCCCCTATATATAGTTTACTCATATAGCGTCCGCATACAGACAGCGATCAATTACAATTTTATTATATGTATAGATTTATTTGTATTTTTATGTAGGTTAGGTTAGCTATTAAGTTTTTATTATTATAGGTACAGTACAATTTGTTATAGGTAGATATAAACCTTTCACTAACAATTTATTTTTTAATTATAAAAACATTCACAAAAATAAAGCGGGCGGTGAATTATTAAAAATATTAGTAACCAACGGAAAGAATGGGAGCATAATAATTATATCACAATTATGTTTGGAACGAAATTTCGTAGCGCTATTCGAGTGCAGTGCGAAGATGATGTTATATAATGGCGGTTATTTATATTTGACTGACATTTGTTTACCGATAACGGTTACGGCTTGCCACTCATCCAATTCTTAGATATCTTCTTCGCTTTTATAGTAAACAATTTCTTAATAAACCCTCTCACGAGGTCTAAGGCTCTAAGCTCAGATTAGCATTATTTTGAGGGTTCATTATACCGAAAGTTATATAATAATAATAAAATTATTAAGAAAAAAAATTAAAAAATAATCTACAGTAAAAAATCTAAATAATCGACAGTATAATATCTAATCTAAAAAGGTAAACACAAGCCAAATAGTTTAGAATTTTGTCAGAAGTAACTCTGAGCAACTACATTTTTAAAATAGTTATATAATCCATACACACATAAATATGTTTTTGCATTATAATAGGATTAACATCCGGGACCCATTTAAATTCTGGAAAATGTTCCGACTTTTAATCTTTATATTTGTACTTTGAAACTGATTTAAAGATGTTTAATAGCCTAACTGTAACGGTGCCTTGTGTTTCTATTTGTGTAAGAATGAGAAATGTATCCAATTGTCTAAATCAAAAGATAAAACAAACCTATTCGTGAGCGTGCATACGACGAACGCGTATGGAAAAAATCAGTTAGGATAAACAGAATGCCAAGGGATTCGTGTCAACGGCCGCGAGCACCCCGTACCCCACGCTTCTCACTGGTAGCGCCCTATGGGGAAGCTATGGGGTGGGCTCACACACACGTTCGAATATTTCTCTTACGATAAGATTTTAAGACGCTCACAAAGCCTTTAATATCTTTTATCACGCTCTGTTCTTATTATGGCCCCTTGATGACTTTATTTCGTTGATTGATAGTTTTAAGCCGTTTCGAATTTTGTTTATTGTATGGTCCCTAATTTCTTAATGCAGAACTATAAAATAGAATGACCCTTGAAGATTTTGTTGTTCACCGGTCCTATTAACTTAGTGGGGAGTATTTTATTGATGTATAAATTAAGCAAGAATGTTTTTTTACTTATACTGGTTATTGTTTTGACTTAAGTTAGAAAATATATTGCGTTATTCTATAGTTTTTTTATTTAACCGTCCAGAAACTAGGGATAGGTAAATAAACATTTCAAAATTAGTCTTCACCATGATGTATGTATATTTTTGGTATCATTGATGTTATGTTAAAAAAATTACAAACGGGAATACAATTCAACTGGTATTTATATTATTTAGATAGATTTTATAAAATCCTTTTTTTATGTTATTTCGTTTTTTATTGTGGATTAGTTCCTTATGTCCAGAAGAACTAACATAGAATAGTTACCAACTTAGATAGAACCGTATCTACAGCGCACAAAATTTTTCAAATAAATCGGCAATATATCACAGTACCCTTCGATAACATTTCCGTCTTTCCGCTGACTGGGCGACGTTGGCCACTATTACAGCCCGAGGTAGTAATGCGACATCTTAGCCATCGATAAAATGAGATACTGGATGAGAAATATAAAGTTTTAGTGACTGTAAACTTGAAGACGGAAAACGGAGAAAGAAAATCCAAGTTATTTATAGTTAAAAGTTTTTTTGTATTTTAATGAGTAAGTTGGAATGTATATTGAAAAATTAAATAAGATCTCACATAGTATATGGCCCTCAATGCTAATAACAATTTAAAAAATATTATCAGATGAATAATAATTTCTAAAAGGTATTGAAATTTCATTTTTCACTCTGCTCCCCACTTTCCACTGAAATCTGAAAGCGTTGCGTGTTGAATAGCGGAACTTAACACCACGAAAGTATTAAATACACAAAAAACTAACTATAGCGGTTATTGGCCAAATCTCATTTTAATAATACAATATTAAATGGACGTCCAATATTAACTTTCCTTAGTCCATTAAAAGTTCTAACGTTAGAATAAATAATAACAGCGATATTTAAGCTCAAACAGGTAATCATTTTAAATTAGTTTATATTCCACATAAAGTGCTAATTTATACATATTTAGCATTACCATAATCTGAGATCCCCGTGGCACGCTTTGTTAATATCGTTATAAAATGCCTTTTATACAATAGACGTGATACAATGGGAGTATTTCGCATTCTAAAAATGAATTATAGTTCTGGTTCCGCAATGCAGTGGTGCATGGGGTAGCATGAGCCACCGCGGCGCGACGCCGGTTATAGTACCTACACTCTAAACAACAACCCCACGCGCGTGCACTTTTCTGATGAACTTCTATAGAATAACTATTATACTGCATATAAAAATAAAATTTATATATTCTAACAGTGTTTTATGTTGTTAGCCTCATCATCATAATATGAGTAAAACGTTTTATGATAGCGCATCTAAATTTTCTCGTTAACATATAAAAAGATCCAGTCCAATCGAAGTGAGTGGATGGAAAGGAAGTATCATCCGCAATGACATTAAAATCCAAGGGAATATAAATGTTTTTTTTTATTCTACATCAGTTGGAGAAAATTGGAGAATTCGGAGATGTCGTAATACATTGTAATTGAGAGATAGGATGATATAAGGGGAGACGGGCGGAAGTCGCTGATTTAGCGACGACGGCGACGTGGCTTTCAGATTGATTGTTCTCGACACCAAAAATCAATAGTAACGACTGTATTATTGTTCACTACAAGTTGCGACCTTTGCATTGTAACTAAATTCGATTCAATCGATGGTAGGGTTGCAGGTTGCATTATGAAACTCACTAGACAAAATAGAATAAGATTATTGTTAATAAATAAAATAAATATAGATAGGCATGTTCAAGAGGATTTATATATGCCAGTCGTGATGTAGGAGCAAATGCTGTATACGCGACAGTGTGGATTCGATTCCCACTTAAGGAAATGAAATATTTACTTGTATTATTTTCTCGCTCTGATATCGAGGCACAGCGCGGTGTAGAGTTCCGCCACTCATATAATATTGAATGCAAAACCAGAAAAATGAATATTAATCGTGAATTTACTTATTACAAGGCAAATTATTATTTTTTATTTTACTAACATACATGTTCGAGAGTAATATACATTATATTGAAAGTGCTAACAATCTTATCAAACTCTGGCATATTCAGCCTACTCTGAATTAATTTAATAATGCATTATTGCCAACATCTTGACTTGTTGGTCTGAGGAGTTTAGCCAGTTGTTAGCAAGTAAATTAATATTATCATCTCATTCAAGAACACTAGGTACTCATCTCGGTCCAAAACACACTTCGGGTAAAATTCAAACTTAGAATTGCGTACTACATATTATTGTTATTATTAGTAAGTTTTCTTTAATATAATTAATTTTATTTTCAAAAATAAAAGTACATAAATAATTAATTAATATTATTATTAGTTTTTCATAAAACTTTTTTGTATGTAGTGATATTTCATATTTATTGTATAATATTAATATATACAAACATATTTTGTAAAAATAAATTCTTGTAATAGGTAGAGTAATTGAAATTTGGCAACCGAGTGAACTTGAGATGTGACCCATTTTTCCTCACGAAAAGAACTACACTTTTTCGTTACTTATGAACGTCGACTCTGAGTGGGTAATCCGATAGGAGAACGCCAAGTCTTTTGAGAATATCTTAAGATAATAAAGTCGGGTAAACATAACCAATATCAAATGAACTTACTTACCTTTATAATAAGATTACGTTTATTAGATATTTATTGTATAATATTTACATAAAACAGCTTTATAACTTGAGGATGTTATAATAATTTGAGCTTTTAAAGTAATTAACTTTTATTTTATGTAAAAAGCTTATTACAAGAGAAGAAAGAGAGATATATATTATATTATGTTTTGTATAATAAATATGCAATACATATAGTAGGAAATTGGTGATAAATTAGATTTCAGGGCAATATTATACACTCTAATAACTAGAAACAAAATTTTACCGTTTACGAAATTGGAATAAAATCCTCGCTTTAAATATGTTACTCGTATATCATTTGTCACGTACTCGTCTTCTTGATACTGAACTTGCGCTAGAATCACTTGTCATATTGTAAAATTAGGAACTACGCAAAAATGGAAATCTTTTTTTTTAGTAAATTCATATATTATACTTATTTATTTTCTTTTCAACAAAATATTTGCCTGAAATAATTATTTGAGACAATTATAACAACATTTTTAATAAATCGTGCCGACGATGCCTACAGGCTACATTCTGTTTATTTTACGTTTATTGGAATAAAGTTTGTTACCTCCGCTCCGTCGTTACCTCTACCTTGGCCTATGTAAATCGTTCCCCAGTAAATTACCTTTAACTTTGACGTAATATATGTAGCAGAAAACGCATTTGCATTTGCAACGTTCAACTTTTAATATAAGAGTAGGGTTCTCCTGATTATCACGTTTTTTTGTAAAATTATAATTTCATAATTCTGGTTTAGTTCTCATGTGTAATTATAACAACTAATAATTACTTTTTATATTTAAGAACAGTGGTGCTGGGATTGAGGATTCGATTCCCCTCGATGAAATTAAATATGTAATATTTATTTTAATAAATAAAAAAATACGAATGATTTATTTTACAAAATAACGGAAGCTGTACAAAATCTATCATTTAAAAAAGTTATTTTCTTTTCTATTATTTTTATATATTTAACATTTTTTTTATACTTTACTTTTAAATGCTACAAAGTAAAAAAAAGCAATTTGTCGATTGAAAGTTTGTGTTAAGACGAATATTTTACAAATAATTGTGAAATAGTGAGATGTTAAAATAAGGGTTCTTGCAATCATACCCCAACTGTAGTGCGCGTCCATTGTCTTTCTAAACACCCTTTTGAGACGTCTGCAGGGGACATTGGCTTGATAAAACACATATTATTTACTTTGTTTTCAGTTTTCAATGTTATAATAGAATAGGTGGAATAGATAGGTTTTGATATTAAATAGCTTCGTTGTCCGATAGAGCACGAATAGTTAGAGTTCTTTAAATTTTAGATATAAAAGAAACTAATATACTAAGATTTAGATTATTACTTATTATAGAAAGTAAGAAGTTGTAGCTACCGCTGTTTAAAATAAAAATAAATACATAATAGACGAAATACATTGATACACTTCAATTTAAATGTACGTGTTCGTAGCTCCTCTGCGCTAGTGAAAAATAAATGTGTTTAAACAAACTTCTCCCCAGTACGTCTGGAGTGCAGAATCAAGACTCTCATATTACTCCTATTTGTTCTAATGATACGAGCCGTTGCGCAATCCTTTCTTTTCATTTCTTAATATGTATATTGCAATATTTTTTTTTACTTTTAATGCATTTTAGAAAAATTTAAAATGATTGTATATTAATTATTACCTACATTGTCAATTTAGTAATCATTTGCTAAATACAATCTAACAAGATATATTTATCAGGTTATTTAAATAGCTATTTGTAGTCGTTCACAAAAACGATAGCTGGCTTGTTCAAATATTTTTCTTATAATTCGTATCATATGAAATATGTGAGTTTTTAGCTAGACAAACTACAAATATCCGAGCGTGTTCTCTGATTTATGGCGTTTGTAGAAAAGGTCATATAACTTATGTTACTATATCGAGCTCGACTCATGTAGCATAAGAACACGGCTTTAATGTCGACTTATTGTAACGCGAGGAGGGAACTTGGAACAATATAAGAAAGTTTCCTCGCAAGTAATGCTGGCGGCGGCGGCGTGCTCTGGACTCAGCTGATGAGTTTAGCAACTTTCATCCGCGTATGCTTCATTTTCCGTTAACGTCTTTCTAAAGCGAACACGTGCCAAAAGAAACTTAACACACACATACTTTATTACATACCTTTGGTTAGGTATCAAATATTACTTCATACAATATTTATAAGACTAATATAGAAATTGATTTGATAGATTGGATCTTTAATGCCAGTTACGTGACTGAATAGTACAAGTGTTTTTTGTTTACTTAGCTCCTTTATCACCATGTTTTAGACTTTTAGTCTACTTTTTAGAGTCATTGCGACTGATTTGTCCCGTGATTTTAGTAACCACCAAACAAATATATTTTGTAGATATATACCTCATATAATATATCTGAGTAAAATGTGAACCATATCGTGCCATTTTTGCTTCAACTGCATTCGATAAATTATAACATTAAAATTGTATATTCAATTTTTTTTATTAGGTACGTATTCTTTATATACCGTAAATACAAATTATATTGTTTTCTTAGAAACAATATTATAATTTGGCTATACATTTCAATTGTAATATTAAAGATTTTACTAATCTTATTACAAAGCCTTACTATTAAGGTTTATGTATTTAGTATTAATTCAAAACAATGTACGTAACCGTCTACACTGGCAAAGAACTGCCAGGGGTGAGACAAAATTATTGATTTCGGCGCGCAGGGCACGCTAACTTTTGCATTCTTATGCTCATAGACGATAGAGTTTGATCTTACAAATTAAAATAATTGTAAGTTCAAGTTCTATCGTGTTTACGTATTATTTTATTTATATAAATGTGATATAATTATGTGATAAAATATTAAACATTTCATTTCCACTACTGGGAATCGAACCTACAATCTGTCGCTTATACAGTCACACGTTTGTGCCGCTACGCCATGACTGGCCTCACAGTCCACACTTATATTGATGTATTTAGTTATTTATGTTTAAAAAAAATAATTTCCTCTTAATGCGATCGTAAGTCAATATAGGGATTGTCTGTATCGCACGTGCATATTACGGTTGCCGTAGCGCACTGCGTTAAATATAGCTCTAGCCGGACATTGAACCGAGTAGCGCCGGACATGACTGTAATGAAAGTGTCCCGGCTCTACCTACGTGTCCGAATTTTCACAGGGAATAAACCAATTTCCCGAATCAAATTTCGGCTTATCATTTTCCTTTCGGTATGCTTTTGTTCTTATACCTCGGAATTTCCTTTTGAAATGTATTTTATAAGATGAAATGAGTTTCTGATTCAAATAGATCTGTTTGTGAAGGTTTTTCTTTATAATTAAAATAATATTTGTTAAGTGATTAATTGATACATCAAATATTTTAGTACTGAATAAAAGCTTTCAGTACCAACTAAAATATTTGATATATCAAATTGTCATAATACGAAAATAAATGTTAATTACGATAGAGTGGTCGCTGTGTATTTATAAGTCCTAGTGACATGTATTTATAATATACATTGTGGATCGGGATTGTACTGTATGAATTTCAAAATATAATTAACTATAACAAGAAGTTAATTACAAACCAATATAAAATCTAATTAACAGTTAACCTAAAGTAAGAAAAGATAAATAAACTAAATAAAGAGAGAAAAGATAATTTATCTGTGCGCTACATATCATAATCGACTTTAAGTTTCTAAAGAAGTCGATTTAAAAAGTACCATCTCATTAGATCTAGTAATAGTGTTCATATATTTTTCATATGCGACTATATTAAACGTGTATTTTGTAATCTTTGCATTCAGTATCGAAGTTACGCCTAAATTGATGCCATTTTCACATTTTTTTTATAATTCGAGCGAGCCATCGTCTTAGCAACATTTTATATGAAAATGTTTTTGGTGGGACGTAGGAAATTAGGAATGTTCATGAAATATATGTACAAATTTACATTAGGATCAGTTGTGTTTATTTGGGGGAGGATAACAAGCAAATTTACTTTCGTATTTTTAATATTAAAAGGATAAGGTCAGAATCTATAGATACATTTTTTAACAGAAAAAGAAAAGTATATTACAGATGACAACAAGATAGAAATGATAAAAGTTTAAAAAATAAAAATGTCATAGAAGTGTGCTTTAGGTTCACTTTTTGTTAGTCTGATATAAAGAATTTAAATGGCGTTCAGACAACAATACGTACTCAGCCTCGCTATTAGTGCCCGACAAATTCTATATCATTAGTCGCGCTGCAGGCCGCGCGTGCCCTGCGATTTCCTTAAAGCACTACCGCTATATCATGTAGCGGTATTTCGTGTTCAATAACTATTTTGTTTTGATAAATTCACATATTTTTTCTATAAAAAAAATCTACAATATACAGACATATATGTATAAATAAACACTTTAATATTCTAGGATTCGTAGGATTCTAAGTGGAGGCTAACTTGAATAGTTCAAATTAGTGTAGAATAAGTGGATATTCTATAGCGACGAAATTTTTTTTATTTATTTTGTTTGAAAAAAAAAACTTTTTCATTTTAGTATTTTTGTTGTAGTAAGTGTTTACGTTATTAGTAGTGATACGGTATTAATATGCGTACCTGCGTCACACGAAATAAAAACCATAACAGTTTAGTTAAACTTTAACAAATAATAATTTAAAACTGCTTAGCACAAGTTGTTCATCGTGATAGACATTTCTCATTTGCATTTTAAATATCTTGAATATCTGACGAAGAACCATAATATTTCAACTAATCTTATGATAAGAAGTAAAAGTAAGCCGCCTTAGCAAAAGTTGTTTGTATATAGGACAGTTCATAAATAAAAATAATTGAAAATTGAATGAATGTGTGTTGACCTGTATAAGGAGTGTTGATATATGTGAACGAATTCTATCTAATGACCGAATATTGTTAGAAAGGTCAATGTCAGTTTTATTTTTTTACTGAAATATTGGGCTGAAGCTTAAGCTAAGCTTAAATAGTAATTTATAAGTAATTTACACTAGAATTGAAATGTATTTCAAGTTCCATTTTTCATGCAAAATAAATTAAATTAAAAAAAGAAAATCATCCAGTTGATTATTTCAGTTGATTAACTGTCGTGTACATATAAATAGAAAATAATAATATCCAATACTATTCAATTAATTGAGATAACCATATAATTTATATGGCAAGTCAATACAAGTTAATGGAAGTTACAAGCATGTTGTAGGGCTCTCGGGTCGTAATGAAGCCCTGTTTTAATTGCCCCCCTCGCACCCGTATCCAGACTGGCGTCAAATGACCCGACAAATTGACCGCGACACGCGATGTTAGCTTTTACATATTTGTGTGATTGGGTGATATCTGTGCATTGCATGCTACTTTGAATAAATATGATAATTATATTAAAAAAACTTAATAAAAATTAAAGTACTGTACCGTATATAGTTTAATGTATTTTGTTCAAATTAGCACAAAAAAGTAAGCATAAAAAATAGGCTTTTAAATCAACGGAATGAAAATATATGAGCATTTATAAGTTTGTATAAAATTAAGCTATTTATTTATAAATAAATTTTATTTTAATTATTTTAATATTAACTGCTCTCGAGCACCTCAAGCTTCTCTGCTAGTTGTATAAAATAAAAAATCTATCGCGTTAATACCCATTCGAACGTGGCAATTTATCACGATACAATTCACGTGAATAATAATTTATACGAGGAAAGGAAACAAGCAGAAAAATACAAGTCAATGTCAAAAGCTAAATAAAAATTGGGTCAATTAAATATTTATTCATTTCAATTAAACCTTACGATTACATGCTGTTTTCCGCAGAAATATAAAATATGTTTTTATATTTGTTTCGTAACAAAAATACATAGATTTATATACAAGAGAAATTCGAATGAAGTTGTTTCTCTGTTATTGCTTGTTATAAAAAATTTGTGAATTGCTCGACTTGCAATGGGTATAATTGTATAAGAGTGCATCTTGAATGTATGTTTGTAAGAAAATTATTAAAAATTATTTTTTCGATAACTTAGGAATATTTTGTTTCACATTTTGTAGAGGAGTATAGATAGTATTTTGGCTCTTTTTAGATAAACATTTGATAACATTTGAAGTAATATTTTCTCTATAATAATATACATATACTTAGATTAGCTTTGTAATCTATCTTTTCATAAAAGTACTAACAATTTTGCACAAGTTTTTCCGTGACAGAATGTAAACAAATTGCTGAATTGGTTCAAATGAAAAGGTTTCTAAACTTGTTAATGTAATAAAATAGGCATATTTTTTATTTTGGGATCATTTCTATTTATTTATGATGTCTGTGTGTATATGTATGTATTTAAATTTATGTCCATTAGGTAGCAAAAATATAGATAGGAACATCGGGAACCCAATGTCGCACAGAAATGCTGAATTGGAATATTTTATATATTTTTCAAAAATTTTAGCAAAAATTGCTCTACTTAAAAATATGATTTAATTAATTTACTACAAATTGCAGTTACGTTGGCAATATGAAGTAGTCGTGTAATATTTTCGTTTAGCGACCGTAGCATGTGCAATTTCAAAGCAACAGTTAACTAGCGCTGTAATTTTGTGCTTCGCTGTATATTGTGCACAGTTGCCAGTTATTAATAAAGACCAGTCGAGTAAGTAGCTACGACTTGGAAAAATGCGTTTAATAATATTTTCCGTAGCATAGTAAATAAATAGCTTACGAGAGTGCAACTGCTAACTTTTTCTCATTTATCTTAAGCTTTTCCTACGACGTTACAACTTAATTCCTTCAAGTCTTTTGACATAATTCATTTCTATATTATTCAAATGAATTCAGAACTTCTATTAACATTTTGGTGTAGCTCTGCAGTGAAATTCAATTTAACTTTATCTTGTTAACGATTTCCATTTGTTAGTAGGGAAAGTATATATTTACGTGTTGTTTCATACTGTCATTTTGGACGAATTTTTGATAATTTTCTTTCATATGCAGTGGTGGAGTAGAGTGGTGGAAAATTGACTTATTTCAAATTCCAAGTAGGTAGTTTCCTCTATAGTTTAAATAGGAGATGCTTCCACCACCGCATTCCAACTGCTTAACGATATGTGATAAATGTTGCTTCGTATGCAATTTGAATCTATAAATAACGTGCAGTTAACATACATAGGTACATATCTATATCTCAAGAGAGAAGCTGGCGTCTAATTTATACTTGTATTAATAATATCTATGTTTTTTTTTTGTTTCAGGTAAGAGCAACGAAAATTATCGTTTCTCAGATAACTAGGCTAGGTGTAAGTACATTGAGAAATTGCCAAAATAAAAATCTTCTAAAAAATGTTCAACAGTTTATCTAGAAATAATTAAATTCAGCTAATCTAAATAATTAAATATATAAATAACTTTCATGACTTCTACCGCAAAGGGATAAATGAGCAGTGAGCTACCTCTAAAATAGCAAAACTGTATCGATAATGTGGTTAAATAATTTGATTGAAAATTAAATGATTTTATTGGTAAAAAAATTTAAATTAATTGGATACGTTTATTTTTTGCTCCATTTCATACTTGGAAACCTAATAATTGAAGTTCTAATATAACTTAAACTTACTTAACTTAACTTCACGCTTTATCTCTAGCGGGGTAGTCAGAGAGGACGGAGCGCCAAACGCTACGGTCTACATACCTCTATCGCCTCGTCCACTGTCATCAACATCTTCATGCATGCACTCCAGGGGGTCCTCATGCTTTTTACGTGACGTTCCTCCAGTATCTATGATATTGTGTTTTCGAAGGTCAATCGAGGTCTCCCCCTACCTCTCTTACCTCTCACTTTTCCATCATATTGTTTTTTGCCATTTTTTCATCACTCATTCGACATACCCAAACTAGCTGAGCACGTTCTTCTTCATTCTCACCGTGACATCCTCGCTAGTGTCTGCCATTCTTTGTATATCTTCATTGCGGATTCGATCAGCTAAGCTGACACCGCATATCCTACGAAGAGATCGCATCTCCACGGCATTCATCTTTCTAATATGATGTTATTAAAAAAAATATAAGGAGAACATTTCTACAAAAAATATGTTGATTTACAAAATTATTATAATCATAAACGCCGTAGGCTAATTTTATAATTAAATTGGCCTAGCGGTGTGTAAATACGGCGGGAACATTTGGAGCGTGCTTCAACACGACGTCAAATGTGATAAATGTCTTTTCAAAACGTGGTTGAATTCTGTAACAAATTATATTCTATCCGAATGGTGCAGGTATTCAGATTTGCAGGATTTATTACGTTAGAAATTGAGGGGACGCGCAAACTCTGGTGCGGAACAAGTTCGTGGCGGGACTAAAAAACTTTTCCCATAGATATGAAAGAAGTAGGAAGCTTTGATAAATTATGGTTACAATTTACCGTGTCGTTGCTTTTAAATGTGTATGTACATAGGAGTGTTATTAAGCAATATTTGCTTAAGATATTATTGCTGAATCATATTCACGCTGTATCCCGCTCGCAGCAGAGTAGGTAGAGGGAACCGAGTGCTAATACACCAGGTATTGTATATTGGCGGAACTCAACGCCGCGCTATGTCTCGACACCAGAGCGAAGATATGAAAATATAAATTTAAATAAATATTTCATTTCCTCGAGTAGGGATCGAACCCACAACCAGTCACATTAACAGCCTCACACTTGTTGTGCCCTTGCACCACGACTGGCTACATTAAAGCAGAAATTATTATAAATTGGAATAAAATATACTTTTAAGAAACGAGCCATCTATTAAATTTCCTTATTGCTCCAAAAAAGGAGTAAGACAATACATGATAATATATTCTTTACATGGCAAGATTGATCTAATTAAAATATAAGAAAGTTAAAGGTTAAGCAAAGACAGCGACTAATTAACATTTTATATACCAACTCATTATGGCAGCAAGCAGTTCCAGAACTTAATTCAATTGTAAATTCCACCTAAACGACCGTCTGGTTAACACTGTACCCGTACATTACACTCGCAAAGTCCAACTTATCAAAGTTTCTCTGCATCATTGTATAACGGCATACGAGCATATAGTGTAGCTTGAATCATATTCAACGTGCTACAATATGGAATATTTTCTACGCTTAAAGTTACGAAGTTTTAATATTTTAACTATAATATAGCGCATTTTTTATATTAGATAGCGACAATTATATTATACATCATTATTGTAAATATTATTGATGATATACATACCTAGTGTTATGACTGGATGATGATTGTTACTTTATAAAAAACATGAAAATATTTAAAAACAATGTGTGCTACGTAAAATAATTCGTAGCAATCTCTACGAATGTAAGTTCAAATTTATTCGTCATGGCCGTCGCGTAAGCCACGAGGAAAGCACGCGGCTGCTAGTGTACGCATGCGCAGAACAACGGAACTGACTAGGCGATTCCATAGGAATGAGACGGTGGCAAGAGGGAGTACTCCCTGACTCCCACCCCTCATCTCAGGGCGATATTAAAACTTGCCGTATTTTACAATCCTAGTAAGTCTCTTTAGAATAGCAAAGAATCAAAATTCAATTAGTATTGCTAAATCCGCTCGTCTCGTACAAAGTTACATTGTATAATTACATAGACAGCACTCCCGTAGCATAGTTGGAATCCTTTTAAAGGTGAAAGCTTTTATATCCTGATATGTGATATAGTTAATTGTATTAATTGACTCGGATAGCCATTGAAAATTTATAAGGCTTCCTATTCATTCAATAACTCTATTTATTAGAACAAATAATTATGTTTAATTGTTTAATAAACCGGTGCATAGTCTAAATATATTTTGTAAAATAAAAAGTACGCTTTTTATTAGTTCGTATCTCGTATTTTTAAATTTCGAATTCCGACAAGCGTTAGGTAGTAACGTAATATAATTACATTGTATACGTTTGCTTACATAGATACATCTATTACATAAAAGATAACTAAAAAAATTGCAAAAATTATTTCAAATATACACATTTTAGTTAAAAATAATGAAAATAAAAAATAATTTTAAAACGTTTTCGTTTCGATTGCACAACGAAGAAATTAAAAACATCCGATAAATAGTTTTGTATATTTTATCGTATTGTTTAATTTATCAGGTGTATAACAACGTCGATATCCATTAGCTTATTGATTTATGGTAATGGCCCTGTTTTGCCGGCTATTATGATTTAGTCGGTACTTCCCACGAGATCTTTACGTAGAAAATAGTTTTTATCTTTGCTACTCCAGATACTATCAATGAGTTTGGCGGGGCTCCAACATATGAGGGCAGGGTCTGCTTTGGTGGAATAGAAAATATGAGTGTTTTTACTAGCGGGAAGTCAACGTGGAATTTAATTTTTTGTTATGAAATTGAAAAAAGATAAGGTGATCTATAAGTACGGTTATACAAGATAATGGCATGTGCATATCTTATACGCTTATATATCTACTCGTTTATTTATGAAAAATTTACTTAAAATTTATCTTACTACCTACTATTCTAAAAGAACAACTAATTAGTATACTATAGCACTAACGTAAAATATAAACATTTAGTTTACCAACGAATATTGAAGTTTTGGGTTTTCTATAAACAGAGAACGAACGAGCTTTGATGTATAACCTATTACCATGTTTTTGTTGCCGAGTACTTAAAGTTATTTAACATATCGATCGAGCATTATGAATAATTAATTTCTTCCGACTATACCTAGTACTAGAATTATTGTACTTAAATAGCACGTAATATTTAATAACAGTTAAAACACCAATGATTATTTAAAAATAATATTCCTGTTTAAACATATTTTCAAAGCTACTTACGTATTAATTTAAAAAAAAAACTGCTTCATTTTGAGGTCACTGTGGCGCAGCGGCACAAGGGTGTGACTGTAACGCGACGGTTGTGGGTTTGATCCCCACTCGAGGAAGTGAAATATTTATTTACGTTTATAATCCATTTCTTCGCTCTGGTGTCGAGGCAAAGCGCGGCGTTGAGGTCTGCCACTCAACACGCAATGCTTCCAGAATTCGGCAGAAAGTGGGGAACGGAGTTTCTTAAAACTAGGTTCCCTCTTCCTACCTAGCCGAAAACAGCGTGAAGTTAAAAAAAGAAATCATAGTAAGTTCCTTGTATTCAGTTGCGTGCAAAATAAGCCGAATCTGAAGTTGGAGAATAAGATTACAGCGAACGTTGGATTTATTACGGTTATAAGTAAATCCCATTGGATGAGGGATACCACATATAATATACGACTAGTGCAAAAACAGTCTTGTTTGTGACTTGTTAACTAATGGGTGGATACTGATACATTCGTATTATATACATCAAGCATGTTAGTTATTAATGTTTTGGCAATTTCTCCGTCCTATATTAATTTTAAACTATTATTTATTATATATTTTTATACCGCTTCAAAGTACTAAACAAAATTCTATTCTGTTTTTTCATGCTTACCCGACAGTGGCTCTCAAATGTAAGTATATTATTACCTTTTGTATATACCGAATTGAAATTATATCCTTTTTTATACATCTTCAAGACAAACCATTTAATTTCATTATTTTTAAGCCTACTTATCGCATTTCACTGATGGCGTTATCGATAATGGATCTTACTTAATGAGATCTACTTACTGGGGCCCGAGACATCATGATATTGGAAAACTGATCTAAATTCGATACTGCAAAATTTCATACGACATAATGAATCTAGCACAGGCATATATCCTACAATAAGGCGTAGCATTTTAATGGGATTTCACCGCAGGCGGTGTGAATGATTCTCTGAGGAAAGTTGAAGCGAAGTAAGAGTTTAATTACGAAGTAGGACATACGAGGGCGGGCATCACTGACGATAACGCAAAATGGGTAGTTCCACATACTTACTCAATGTGGCTCTATCGTTTTTATTGCAAGGCAATTTAATAGGGGGAAAGGGGACGATAATTTTCTTATTTCTTTTATTTGAGTAGACATTATAATCGAATTTTGATTTTTTTCCGCGTGTCTAAGAAATTTTAGATTTTTTTTCATATTATAAATGTAGCCTTCGCTAAGCTTCTATTAAATTATAAACGAATGCTTTATTTGCGTGTAATGAAAAACATAATGCCCCTTGCGTTACGTTATATCTTAAAAGGATGTCTATGAGTCATGGTTCAAGCATGCATTACTTTATATTCTTTTAATGTCATATAGTATTATTATCGTTAAATAAAAGTTATTAAATATTGTATGCAAGTAATTAATTTTTTAGGTGATACGTTAAAACTGACTTCAATATTACAGATACGGACAACCAACGAGTAATCATCCACGTGAAAGACGTGAACGACGAGCCACCATACTTCATCAATCGACCACTGCCAATGCAGACGGTTGTGCAACTTAACGCCGCTCCCAATACGCCTGTTTTCACACTGCAAGCCAGAGACCCTGACACTGACCACAACATCCATTACTTCATAGTAAGGGACAGGACAGGTGGAAGGTTCGAGGTGGACGAGCGCTCTGGTGTGGTCCGAACACGAGGCACTGATCCTTTTCAACTCGACATGGAATATGTGTTGTATGTCAAGGCCGAAGATCAGGTAATTAATAAATTAAGTAAAAGTTTTTGTTGAAAATAATAAAACGAAATGTGTAGAGAGACTCAGATTGTCATTTGTTTATTCCTGTTACGAAAATGTATTTTTTTTCTTGAAATTTATTAATGCAATATGAATTAAATTTCAGAGCGGCCGCGTAGACGAAAGACGTTTTCAATCGACTCCTGAAGAAAGATTAAGTATCGTCGGTGGAAAACGAGCGCCTCAGTTTTATTTGCCGAGTTATGAAGCAGAGATCGCGGAAAATCAAAAGAAAGATTCTGAGTAAGTACATGTTAGAATGTATGTTTTTTAGCTTCATGCTCTATCTTTCATATAGCAGGGTAAGCAGAGGGAAACACTGTCCCCCATTGTCCGCCGACATTGTGCGCCACTACAGTCTCAACGGACTTAGGTTAGGAAAAACTATCTTTTTGTAATTCGATACCTTAACGGTTATTGACGTTGGAATTTAATTTAAAAACACAAAATTTACCTTTAAACAAAATATATTTAATTATACATACGTACCTACAATTTTCAAGTAAGATAGATAGAGGATTGCCATAACCGTAAATTTCTGAAGTAAATGTTTAATGTCCATTCAGATGATTCTCAAAGCACCTTAATATATTTAGAGGAACATACGTATTTGCTATTCTGACCTGAATTATGAGATGTATCAAATGTTATGTGCAGTTCAGTTGACGACCTCGTAAATTTATTCTGCAAATTACATGCCATGCATGACGCGTCTAACAATTTAGTTCGTTTCAAATAAAAAGTAGGCGACACCAATTTATATATATTCATTTGCCTTTACTTTTAGAAATTTTATTACTAGTCTCCACCATTGTTTTCGACGTGTTTCGCTTTATCGACAAAAATATTTTGTATTTGTATTATAATAAATCAGAGAAGATCGTTCTTTCATTTTACAGTGTCACATGATACCTACCTCTAAGGTACGATGTAACACTGGAATACACTAACTGTAGACAATATACAACTTCAAAGAAATTACATATTTTACATTTATTTATTGAATAATCGACTTATAATTATGCCTTTATCTTTTATCCATTCAGTTATATAGATGTATTACCTATTATAATATATAAAACAAATTTCTTTTCATATTTCAGTATCATTTCGGTGAAAGCGAAATCGTTCGCCGATCGAGAAATTCGATACACTTTGAAAGCACAAGGACAAGGCGCAGGCACGTTCAATATCGGCCCCACGTCAGGGATCGTGAAGCTGGCAAAAGAACTGGATTTTGAAGATTTACGACAGCCCCACGTGTATTCGTTGGTAGTCACCGCCACTGAGGACTCCGGGGGATTTTCCACATCTGTAGAGGTAGATAATATATGTTTTTATACTTGTCCCATGTGTATAACTTATTATATAAATTTATATATACAATTTCATATGTATTCTTGAATATGCCCATGAATAGGTGTAGAAATGATGTTCGCGGTATGTTATAACTGTTATGTACTTAACCTAATTGTTAATAGTAATTAATGTTATATTATGTGCTGGTCTTTATAGACCTTTTTATTTAAGTTTCATTATTGAAACTTAATTTTATATTGATAATATAACTATGATATAATAACTAACAACAATTCAAAATCCACATGATTGATGAAAATTTAATTCTTTTTCTTCTCCCGCATACTAAATTTTCGCGCTTAAGGCGCATTTTAAGTAGAATTTTCGCATTTTTAATTAAAACGTCTAAAAACTCGAGGTAAAACCTGGCAACGCTGACGAAACGACACGTTCGTTCTGTAACGTGTTAAGAAACATTTATTGACTATTTGGTTAGTTAGATGGGATTAACATCCTCGGAACCGGAACATCCAATTTTTACTTGCTTCATTTTTTTAATATTGGTATCTTATTGAATTCTCTTTGAAATGACAAAACAGTTTTCTAAGAATAAACAAATTAAAAACAGTCTATATCGATTTGCGGTAAACTTGTTTCCTTTACGAAAGCGATTTAAATCGTATATATTATAATTATTTGAAACATATTTATTTGCTGATTCTATGACGTTAACTGTTAACAGTTTTACAGTAGACGGTCTATATTAAATTGTAAGTTAGCTATTATTTAAAACTGTTTGTGATGCTTAACATTTCTATAATTTAATTCCAGCTTACAATTCGCGTGACGGACGTCAACGACAACGCACCCAAATTCGAGCTTCCCGACTATCAAGCGCACAACGTAGATGAAGACATCCCGCTCGGCACCAGCATCCTTAAAGTGAAGGCTATGGACGCCGACTCTGGAAAAAACGCCGAAATTGAATATTTAGTCTCAGGTAATTCATACTTTAAAGTTGGTTAAAAATATAACTATTGTGAATCTGTAAACTGTCATTAAAATTTCATTTTACAAAAATTTTACTACTTATGCTAAAAAAATGTTTTCTGTACTTATAAAAATTTAAATTATAAATAATTCTATAGAACAAATAAAATTTACATAGTTTAAACTATTCGACGCTAGCTAATTTTTGTCAATTACTTGGTACCTCTAAAATATATTTTTCTATTTATCAATCCATAATTAAAGAACTAATCAATCTATTTATCCTTAACGATTATTTTTAAAGACGAAACTATACTCTGGACAACTATATACATATATACTCTAGACGAATGCCAAAGACTAAGAAAATAAGTACAGGTTAAACAAGTCATTTATAATGAGGAATAAATACAATGGAACTATTTTCATTTTTATGTAATTAAAAGATAAATTGTATTCGGCGCCCACACATTATGTCCCACTGTTTTTTTTTTCAAATACACTCAAATACACTCAAATGCACTATGGAATGCAAACATATTTTAGGTCGCTAATAATTATATAGGCTATTGTTGCTTAAAATGTATTTCAATATATTTTCTCATAATTATTATTTCAAATGTGAGCATCCTTTTAATATGTGTGATTAAACTATGCCACTTCCTTAAAGTGTCGAATACTGATGCCATTACCACGTGCACTTTAGAGACTGCTTTAAATGTTTATATGATATAGTACAGACATACCAGTAATAATCGGATTCATATTTAATGGCAATGAACGATTATATAAGTGTTTACCAATAACTATTATATTTAATTTGCTTAAATAACTTCTTGTTATTTTCAGATGACCATTTCAGCGTGGACTCTAAAGGCATCATTACAAATAACAAGCAACTCGACGCTGACAACAATAACGCGTATTATGAATTTGTCGTCACAGCTAAGGACAAGGGAGAGCCTGCCAAAACAGGGACCGCAACTGTAAGGGTGTATACTAAGAACAAAAACGACGAAGAACCCAAATTTTCGCAGCAAGTGTACACGCCTAACGTCGATGAAAACGCAGGACCAAATACTCTCGTTACAACCGTGGTGGCATCGGATAAAGATGGTGACAATGTTCGTTTTGGGTTCGTAGGCGGCGGCACTAGTTCTGGACAATTTGTTATAGAAGAAATTACTGGCGTCATTCGATTACATAATAAAGCAATATCACTGGACAGAGACAAGTATGAGTTGAACGTTACCGCTATGGACGACGGCGCCTGCTGCGTTAACGGTGATGCTACGATACATACATCTACGGCTGTGGTCGTCGTTTTTATAACTGACGTAAACGATAATAAACCCATATTCAAAGACTGTCCAACATATTTTCCAAAAGTAGAAGAGGGCGCTCCTAATGGCAGTCCAGTCATAAAAGTACACGCGACAGACGAGGACAAAGGTGTCAACGGTCAGGTTAAGTATTCTATTGTACAACAACCAAATCAAAAGGGCACTAAATTTACTGTCGACGAGGAAACAGGAGAAGTTTCAACGAATAAGGTTTTCGACAGAGAAGGTGACGATGGAAAATTTGTATCGGTGACGGTAAAAGCCACAGATCAGGGAGAACCTTCACTGGAAGGTGTTTGTTCGTTTACAGTTGAGATAACTGATGTTAATGATAACCCTCCATTATTTGACAGACAAGTAAGTATCTTTGTAAATAGTAGCGTAGATGTTTTTATATTATTTGCATGTTGTTTTAAGCATGCCATACATCAAAACGCATTCTTTTAAAGATTGTCGTGATATCTTGCAGAAATACGTGGAAAACGTTAAACAAGATGCCAGTATAGGCACGAATATACTCAGAGTGTCGGCATCCGATGAGGATGCTGACAATAATGGAGCTATAGTTTATACTTTAAGCGCCCCTTATAATCCTGGGGATATTGATTACTTTGAGATCCAACCGGAATCCGGATGGATCGTTTTAAAGAAACCACTAGACGTAAGTATGCTTTTAATCCTATATCGCGCGAGAATTTGTGCCGAGATGGATGCATGAAAGAGATCAACTTTACTATAAAGTTTGATGGATGAATGCTACCTACAGGCCCTAGGATTCAATTGGCACCTACTTTAAGTTTGTTAACTGTAAATAGTTCTAAATTGGCCGCTGTATATTGCTGTGGAGGGGTAATCCTGCCGCCCTGTGAGGAGTAGTTGTCCATCAGGCGCGGCGCGGGGCGAGGGGCGCGGGGGCGAGCCGGGGCACGGGGAGAGGGGAGGGGAGGGGTGGGGCGGCGCCGGCGCTTGTTCTTCTTCAGCACGATTACTTTCAGTTGCCGCCAGCGCCGGCTCAGCACTAAATCTTCATTAAGATTTATTTCCGCAGCACCATCTTGCATTGACTATCTTGAATAAGAACAAACTTGTGTATGATACTTATGAAGTAATACCGCTGTAAATATTTCACTGTTGATACCTATGTTTAGTTCTAAAACATGTACAGTTTCCGTAACCGCACTTCTGTATATTTCGCACATGACTAGTTTTTGAAATTTATTTTATTGTAATTTAATCGGTTGATTTGGGAAGCTTACGCTTTTACATACCTATCAGTATTATATGTATGTACATGTTTTGTTACTAATCTCTGATATTATTTTGCGGAGCGACTCTACGGGGCGGTTCGAGCCCGCCCCACACCGCCCGTCGAGACGACTACTCATGCTACATGATATCATATTACTAGAATAATCATCATAATAATAAATTTTTTACAGGGTACAACTACTTTATGTAAATTTGTAAAATGTTAGTTTATAACTGAGATGGTCAGATTGCCCACTCGGCAATTTGGCCATCTGGCCAGTTGTGACATTATTCCTTCTGTGAAAGGGGCTACGTTCTCAAACCCAATTTGTACAGTATACCGTAACGTCCATCGTTTGTAATATATTCATTACAATGAGTGTCGTTTTTAGTAGTCGTTACGAGGTCACTAAACCTTCTTATGACAACCTGACCTTTCCGCCATGTCTTGTATGCAGAGCTGCATGCATTTGCCTGCTTTTTTGTTACTTTACTTTATTTTTTTAAAAATTAGTTTAGTTAATTTTATTGTAAAAAGTATAAATAATGTACAGTTTGTCTTTTCCCTAATGTACAGACCGGAAATGTATAATACATGAACGTATTATTTCCAATTTCTTTTCTTGCACCCTATAACGTCGGCTACGACGAGCGAAGTGAGTAAGCTAGCACGAATGAAGCTAGCGTGGAAGCGGACGTCGTGAGTGAATCTGAAGTATTAGTAATTAACTCGCAGTATTTCCTTCTATCATTTTAGTTTGGCTTAGTGGATGCGAGCGTGACGAATGGTCGGCTTATTCTATGATTTAATAGTAAACAGATAATATCTGGGAGCGATCTATTCGATTTATTTTTTTTTCAATTATTTATTAGCGACAATTATATGTTTATATTTGAGTTATGTTATGTTTTGTTTGTCCCCGCTGACCTCTGACCCGTGTATCTGTAGCGGGACAGGTACCGCCTGCGCGTGCGCGCTTCAGACAGAGGCGCCCCGCCCTCCTCCGCAGACGTGGACGTTGAGTTAGACGTGGTAGACAGGAACAATAAGCCCCCCATCTGGGACATGACCACGTATGGCCCCGTTCACATCAAAGAGAATGTCACAGTGGGTACCGTAGTGACCAGTGTGAAAGCCAGGTTGGTATACGGCAGCGGGCACCCGCCCGCCGCCCTTCTTAACACTACTAACGACGTGGTTTTGTCTGTTTCCATCGATCTTTCGATAGCGAGAAACGTACAAGTTGGAGGCTATGGCTCAAGACAAGGGCTTCCCGCCCTTGTCCAGAACCGTGGAAGTCCAGATAGACGTAGTGGATCGCGCGAACAATCCCCCCGTGTGGGACCACACGGTGTACGGCCCCATCTACATTCGAGAGAATTTGCCCGTTGGTGCCAAAGTGGTGTCAGTTAAAGCAAGGTGCGTCTGTAACTGTTCGGCACGGGCACCGCACGCAGCCCCCTGCACGTGTGTTGCCGCCTCTCTTGTCACCACCGAACTCGTCTCGTCTATTTACCATTCTTACCAGTTCTGCTTGTCCATAAAATTATATTTGTATGCACGTACCTTAGAGAAATAAATGTAGAATCGGCGTATTCGATGTTGACAATATGGGTGAGCATTGTGCGGAAACGAGCGCCGCGAGCGTCCTCTATCATCGTTATTATTTGCCTCTCACTTGGTGGTTTCGGTACGATGTTATGTTTTGTCCGTGAACTGCAACCGCATCGTCACGAACACGTGATCTTTTTGAAATTCACATGCGTGCATTAGAGGGCTCACTGCTTCCGTGGAATGGGATCACAGGCTCAAAAATATTTATGTTAGTTTGTGAAACATAATTCTTTTCTTAAATAATAATATTCTAAGCAATATTCTAAACAATAAATATTTTTGAGTAAACATTAAAATACGAGGAATGGTAGGTATTATATTGGTGAACAAACTCTGTATCCATTAAATTGTGCATGTAGGTATTTATCTGGTACTCGTGCATTTTTGTCGTCTTCAAAGTTTCCAAAGTCGATAATATGACTATTATAGTATACCACGTCTTTGGCGTTATGTGTACGCATGGTATTATAACAATCGTAGTTTCTTAGGCAATTCTTTTTAATTTCATTTTCTAGTGCTTGAAATCCAAGTATTGTTTTGTGAGAAACGTTGATAAGGATATTTCCATTTTTTATAAATTCACGAGACAAATAAGAAAAAATAACACAAAATTAAACTTAAAGTATTAATAAATGTAAAGTACCTATCGGGATATGAACATTTAAATAAATCTTTAAGATATATCTAAAATAAGACAGGAAGCTCATTGGAGTATAATTTTTTCATAACTAAAATTGAAAAAAGCATTTGATTTTTGAGTAAATAGGTAAAATGTTCAAGGCATGGGAAAGTATGTCTGTTCATATTGATACACTTGACTTGACTGAAACTTTCAGTCTACAATGTTTTCTATATCAAGTTATGTTTGTGTCAGTTAATTTCTTCTTATTATTAAATCGGGCGTCGTGTCTTTTCTGATAAAATTGATTTCCCTTATTCCTGGGGCTTACCCGTTACGTATAATAATACCAACATTAAATTTAGATGGCGCCACTGTTTTCCCTCAATAGATGGCGTTAAAATAATTTTGAAAAGCTGTGTTATTAGTAAGTTCGTAATGGAATTCACCACAAGATGGCGCATTGTAAGAAATAAGAATACAGTTAACGCGACATTTTTAGATTATGAATAAATATAAAATTTAAGAAGTTCTTGAAAAAGATTTAATTCGTTAATTTTACGATTTTAATTTGTCCTGAGTCACTAAAGAGAGAATGATAATATTGTATGTGCATCACTATAATAAAAAGGGCACCTAAAGTTATTGTAATATTGCATTAAATTTGGTTGATGGTTCACACGTCTATGGTCTATCTGTTCGTCCTAAATCACACATTTCAAACTCACAAGAACACGAAAAGAGAAAACAGTACTAACATCACTTTATTAACCTAATGACTTAGCTATGCTTATAAAAGCTTAGCATTTTATACTAAACACATCACACTATCTAAGACTATTAATTATTTATACTCACTCTATTCATATATTCTAAAGTAGTGTTCTTTTCTTTTGCTCCTCGAAGCGATTGAGAGTTATTTATTTTTAATGTTAAATATGTTTCTAATTCATTAATAAAGAATGTATGAATAGATTTAGTAAATTTTATGTGTTCCTTATTATATTATTTATGATAATGATTACTTTCACATTGTTAAAAATAGAGTAATGTTTTATGATTTCTTCATTTTTTATATCATTTTAAGAATCTTGTAGTGTCAATGAAAAAATCAAATTGAATTAATTTTTGACAATTATTATATACATTTAGAATTTTTGTTCACCCCTCTTAGTATTTACTTTTTTAATTTACGCATTTCATAATCAATGTCGTTTTGTGAAAGTAGATGTTTAGCGAACGTTCATTGTTACAGAAATGTATATTGTTTGTTGAATTTTTCAGCTCGGGTATTGAGAACAACCCGACCGTTTTCTACAGGCTGATGCCCGGATCGACGGCTCAGACGAACAAATTCCATACATTTTATTTACAACAAAGGGCGGATAATGGTTTTACTTGGGCGGATATAAAAGTAAACCACCCCCTAGACTACGAAAGTATTAAAGAATACAATCTGACCATTCGTGTGGAGGTGAGATTTACGATGCCCTTTTATCGATATTACGGCTTGAACGAGTCATTTACATATACATGTCTACTTACGGCTGAGTTCTCACGACTGAAAGTACTATATAACATACATAATATGTATAGTATGTATGTTGTACATATGTTGTTACATACCATCGTAATAAATATTTATTGTCCTTTTATTGTCAGGCTCTTAAGACTAACTGCAACACTTTATGTGGTAATTATTATATAACGCCTTGTCTTTTCAATATCTTTATAAAATTGTGTTTATAACTACCGTGAGTATATATATTCTTTACTATATATATCGTAAAAAACAAAATTACTTCCAATCTTCCTATGTATGCCTAAAATATTGAATCTACGCACCGCGTTACAATTGATTTGCGGTTTTTAGTAGTAAAATAAAACCAAAGATAATGTGATCCATAAGAATATTTATACATGGTTATATATTTTATTTGTGGAAAGCTGAGAATATTAAAGATTTGTTATGAAAATGAAAATGAAAATAACGAAATAGCTATAATTATGTCAACCCAGGCAGGCGAAATCTCAAGCAGAATACTAAAGACAAAAAAAATATTTACATGTATCTCAAATACCAAAATATATGTTATAAGGCTGCTTATATTTTTTTTATTTTGCGCATGTAAAAATTACCTAAATCTATGTTCCTTTTAAAAATTGTAAACACTAACATACATATAATAACAGAACAACGGAGCACAACAATTGGCGTCTGAAGCGACGGTGTACATAATGCTGGAAGATGTCAACGACGAGATCCCGCTGTTCACAGAGAGGGAGCAAGAAACTGTACTTGAAGGTGAACCCATCGGTACCAAGGTCACGCAAGTCAACGCTATTGATAAAGACGGGACGTTTCCTAATAATCAGGTAAGAGCTTTGCTTTTTAGGTTCAAACAAAAAACACTTTATTTTTTTTAATTTATTCAAATTAAAAATATTAGGCATATGTTTAGGCAATAAGGTAAATAAAAAAATATAATTAAAAAGATATTGATTCAAAATCCAGACTTTATATCGGTTGAGTATTTCTGTATATTAATTTAATATAATTTAACTAGTTGTGCTTAACGTAGTTTGCTTGGACCGCCCGAACTACAAAACGTATAATATCTCTTCTGTCTTTACCAGTTTCTGCAGGAAACACTCTGAAGTCTCTGAGTTCAAACAGCATTAATTCCATTTACATTGAGGCATTCAAGTGTTATTGGGCTTGTATTTTAAATAATTTAACAGGCGATTGATACTATAAACGATTTTCTATGAATAGAAGGAATGTATTTATCGTTACACGTGTTTTTGTGAAGCACGTTAAATACGATCCCAAAGTTTCACATTGGAAATTTAACCTGGAAAATTTCCTTTTCCAGTATTGCATGATTACGTTCGAAGTACAAAGTTGTTTCACTGTTTTGTGTGCTGTGGCGTATATGATGGGATTTATTGGTATTTATTTGTGAAAGTCTTTGTACATTTTATTCCCAAAATATTTTTTTTATAATTCAGAATTATATAAGAGCCTATGCATATCTGTCATATGGGGTCACCGTATTATTATTCTATATTTCTATATATTATATATTTCTATTTATAAACAAAACTTTAACTAAAAAACCTCACAAGCTATAAAATATTCTTATGTAATATGTCAACGGGTAACCTCGTTTATGGCATGGAAATTGTGTGGTATCCCACCCTGGCAGGTGTTTCATAGAAGAAACTAATGTGATGTAATATACGATTTTTTTTGTACAAATATATAGCGCATATACGGAGCGTAATTTTGAAAAATTAAAAATAATTAATAAATATTATAATATATATTTTGTGCAACATCTATAAGAGACGAAGAGAGATAGTACCGGAATTAGCGAGTGAGTGAGAACAAAAATATTTTAAGTGAATCGGCTTCATCATCTTTTCTTGAGATATTCGCTTTGTTCCAACCGTCCATCTTTTCTACCGTACCCAGTCCAGTTTATCCTAATAGATACATACTTCTATTTACCGTCACTCATAAATTCAAATATAATAA
Organism: Heliconius melpomene rosina; assembly: GCF_056956725.1. Taxonomy (NCBI): domain Eukaryota; kingdom Metazoa; phylum Arthropoda; class Insecta; order Lepidoptera; family Nymphalidae; genus Heliconius; species Heliconius melpomene. The sequence continues at coordinate 10,992,446 of NC_140389.1, read as the reverse complement.
GAAAAATGAATTGTTGCGATGAGATTGCTTATATTTTTATTAAAAAATATAATAGATGAGATCCAATGTAATAATTTTTAAATCGAATTAATAATGAAATAAATTTATTGTTAACAAAAACAATAATCTAAAAACAAATTAATTTTACAATGTCACTAATTAACAATACACGTATATGGTTTGGTAGTAGCACTTGCAACGTTTATAAATACCACAGTCAAATTATAATGCCTGGAACCACGTCCGTAATATCCAACTGGATATTATAATAAAATCCCAATTACGTTGCAATGCGATTGCTATTCACGATTGGCTAATAATTATGTAATAAATCCAATATTCGTGTTCTGCGGGAACAGTGGTAAAAATATCTGGTGAAATATATGAGAATGGTTTCGTCCTCCTGTTTCTGCGGTTAAGTTTATATGATTATTATTATTATTGCAACGCCCAATTTTATTAGGTTTTTACTACATCGTGCTATTTATGTTATGTACATACGTGTTTGTTACGGTATAGGTAATTATTGTAAGATAAAAATTTTAATTATCTTGAGTATTAAAAAATGAGAGTATTTAAAAATATTATTTAATATACAAGAGAATTATATTTTAAAACAATAAAGTAAAAGTACCTATCTTGTAATATTCAGATAAGTATTTCAGTGATGATGGTGATGGTTTTGATATTATGTTTTAATGCATCTCCAGTCTCTTACGGGAAATCTCTTTAGCTTTCACAAATTTAGAATAATTATAGCGGAACTTAATTAGCATTTTGTATTTTCGATCTACGTCAAAAACCCGTCACGACATGTCACGGGAAAAGTACAATGAAATTATGTTTCTTTACGTTATTTAAAACACCACGAGTACCAGATTAAGTTAGACAACATACGGAGCGCGGTGTTTACAAGCACCACACATTTACATACTACAGGCTTTGCGATATTCCGAGGGGTCGTGAATACTTAATTTTAATCACATACCTTCGTCGTGTTACTGATATTGATGATATACCTTTGTTAAACTAATTAAAACGGTTCCATAGCATCCAGCACCATGACTAACGTACGGTTGATTATTAATACTGTTAATTAATTGACTTGTGCGTAATGCTAACAAATATATAATTAATTTAATTGTTTAACTGGAGTAAAATATTGAGCATTATTATTTGTGGACAAAGCTAAAACTGGAAAGTTAATCTTGTTCGAACTTTGTTGTCGTCTTTTCGGCCGTTGTTACGACTTCATCTGTTGGTCATGGCTCTCATTTAATCGAATTTAATTTTATATATTATGTGCATTTGTTATGTGTACGTAATATGTCTGAATGACTAAAACTCAAATACAGTTAATCCTATATCAATGTCATTATAAATTAAATAATATTACGGCTTTTAACACAGGTATACTACTACATCGTGGATTCGCCTAGAAACGAAGGAAAGGATTTCTTCGAAATCAGCATGCAGACGGGTGAAATCTTCACGAAGGTGGTGTTCGACAGGGAAAAGCAAGGTGCCTACGCATTAGAAGTGGAGGCGAGGGACGGAGCACCCTCGGCGCGGCCTAATTCCGATAACCAGCCCAATTCAGGTACGTCCGCACGATTTTATTAACCTTAAAATGAGATTATACGTATTATATTCTTTTAGGTCCGATTGAAAATGTTGTCGTGTAATTGATTAAAGGGTTTTTTGATCTTTTTTTTATTAGCTGCCCGATAGTCTACATCAGTATTATTTATTGAAGCCGTTTTATTTAATTATGTTTTAAAAATTTGAAACTAAATTTATGAATTGAAACTGAAATTCTATTTCTATAATAATTCTATTTTTTATTCGGTGGTTTCTTCCATTGATGCGGCCCGAAATTAATGATGGCTAATTTACATACGTAGGGGTATATAATTTTAATTAAACACTTCATATTTATTACAATCATAAATAGAACAGTTAGATTTTCTCTTTTAACAAATATCCGTTCTAAATGGACTCACAAACTCTGGCTTAACATACAGAATTATTAATTACTAGAGACCCGCTCGCGGCGTCGCCCGCCTGAACTATTCGTTTATTGATTTACTAATTTGTATAATACTTGTATATTGAAAATTTTGTTTCTGTTAATTCAATAAACCACCTGTTTATAGAAACTTTGTCTTATATCTGTCTTTATTTAAATTTAAATATATTTTTTATTTATGAATAGGTTGAAATAAAACAAACAGTTAATGTTATGTAGCATCACGCTGTATCCTGCACATAGTAGGATAGGGTAAAGGCACTGGCACTCCACTACTGTGCGGTTTCGTAGAAATTTCCTTCCACGCGCCACCGAACTGTGGAATGGCCTACCCGCGGCAGTGTTTCCAGGTCGGTACGATATGGGTACCTTCTATCTCGTCTATCTTCACCTTAAAGGCCGGCAACGCACCTGTAGCTCCTCTGGTGCTGCACGGGGTCGTGGGCGGCGGTGATCACCACCAGGTGACCCGAACGCTCGTTTGCCTTGTCCTTTTTCCATAAAAAAAAAAAAAAGGAAATTGGAAAACTAGTGTCAAAAACATCTTCCCTTTAAGTCCCACGTCCGTTCTCGTAGCGGAACACAACGCTGCGCTTTACCTCGTTACTAAAGCGATGAAATGAAAAAAAATAATATGCCATTCTTCAGAGTGGGAATCGAACCTATAACTACCAAGCGAGACCTGAATCCACAATAATAACGTTCGGTCATACTCGTCATAACTTGGTCTAGTGGTTGAAATTGTAAGTAATACATATATCACACAGTACAATGTACTTACATAAGTACTTATTGTACCATAATATATTTTACAGTTGGAGCAAATGTAAAATATTTTATAAAAATTAATGTTAATAGCACTCCATGCTGAAACATAACAATAAAAGGATCCATCAAGAAAAAGGTGTAACAAAGAAATCCTTTAGAGGTTAAGAGGCGTCAGTAAGCAGCGCACCGGTTCCATTCTCCAGCTAATCACTGCTGTGATCCGAATTTAAATGACCATTTTCCCTTGTAAACATTCCCGGCGGAAGGTTCTTTTCTGTCGAATTTTTCAAAGGTTGTGTTTAACAACCTCACCAACCCTTTTCGAATGTTGACAGATAAGAGTTTTAATATATCTCACTGTTTTCTTAGTCAGGTATCGATTGCCTCCGTACGCGTGACTCCATAAATTGTCCCATTTGGGCAAGTTCCTTTATTAGGCAGGCAAGTCGGCACCGCTTAACCATATCGCATCGCTATAAATCAAGCAGGAACATAATCAACCAGCGCCTGAAACGTAATCCTATGTTAAGCTTCTCATCCCAGTATCTGTCTCACGTGCACAATGCCAGGCTTTGGATCAGCGCTGCTTACGTACATACTCGTAGCTCCGTACTATACAATTACCTTAATGTATCATAAATACATAGCATCTATACGAGCCAATAAAACGGGAACCTAACTACATTCCGATCGTAAAACCATACCCGTTATCTTTGTTTACTGCTGCCGTACAAACAACGTCGGCAACATCCACGTTTGATATTTAATCGAAGCGTTTATTTGCTCATGAAATTATCAATTGATTTTATTGACGGATTCGGGCTAAAGTAAAGATCTACTCTTACTCGAAATCAAACATACGAATATATTTGAAACTACAACGACTCGACTTTTCAACTCTACCTGTATTGATTTTAAAAGATTGGTAATAAATTTTGTTTAATAGCGGCGTGTAAATCGTCCTCAATAGGTAGAATTCTAATAATCAATTCAAATGTACATAATTGCATATAATAAAGTATACAACTAGCGTAATTAAAATTATTCATTACGTTAAATTTATTTATTAATTGAAAACAAACAAGTAATATATAATTTTAATAGGTATCTATTACCTAGAATAGATGCACAATCAGCACATGTATTTTAGTAGTGTTCAGTGAAGTCGCTAATTCAATTACTAGATTACACAGTGTTAGATATTATGTAATCTGATCAATCATATAAGGTGAATGCAACTTTAATTAATGTCTGTATGTACGTACGGTGTTGGTGCATATGCTCATTGTGAAGTAGATGTCTTGTATCGTGGTAATAGGCACACATTGCATGCATATATTGGGTAAAGAGATTTCCCGAAACCAACGTAATATGCTCGCGCGAAATATGTATGGAAAATAAAGTATAATATATTAAGACATGATAAAAAATTAATCTCGTTTACGCATTATTTAGGCTTAGGCAATTTAAAATATTTAAAATGATAAAAAAAATAATAATATGGAAAAAGGATATGGACCATATGTCCGTAGAGTTGTCAGATTTTATATAATAAAAAAACCGTACACACTCGTACTACTTAATATTACAGTGTTAAGAACTGTAAGTACATCATCTCGGTGACATCTCAAGGTGACATATTACTTCTTTATTTTACTCTACATAGATTTTAATGAAATATTTTTCTCTATTTCTTTAAATTTATTAGACTGATATTGGCTTCAAGTAAAAACAGTGAACGTAATCATAATAACGAAGGAGCAAACATTAGAGCAGTTCCGTTCGAGCTTCGTTTAATGTCTACTGCGGGTCTACGGAATTCTCGTTTCTTTTTTATTGTGTCAGCTCCTTTTCTACGTCTTTTGTGGTACCTACTCTCATTCGAGCCACGCGCTCCAATACTGTAGTTACGACCTTATTTTAATTGACTCGGCGAAATTTTTCATTATATATTTTACAATTACTTTGTTTTTACGAAATTATAATTTTATTTTGGTATCGCCTCACGTACTGTGTACATATATATTTAAATGTGGGTAGGTGCATTATATTAATTTTACACGAATCAAAATGATGTTCTGCACGATAAATATACTATAAATCTATATGTGTACGTATTTGTTCATATGTAATATGTCCAGTTTATCGAGAGTGTAGAAACTTTTAGGTCTTGTTTCCTTAATTTGGCAACTATTGAAGATATATTTAACTTTTTGGGATAAAACTGAACTTTGTTGATTTATCGAAAACTTACATATACAGGATGGAAGAGGCAGCGCTTCTTTTACTGAAACTGCATATAGGGTAAAATATTTCAAATCCTGAATTAAAAAAAATAATCAAGGTACCTCAACGGTTTGGACGTAGGATTTTTTTTTCATTTCACGATTTTTATCCATACCTGTATTTCGTGTCACGCACACATACGTATGCGACGTTGCCGCTTTGACTGGCAAGTGTGTGCGTGCCTATGTTATACTTTACAAATGGCGTTTTATTTTTAAACAATAATTTTATTATTTATTTTGTTTGAAAAAAAAAACTTTTTCATTTTTGAGAATTATTTTTTTCCGAATTATATTAGGCTTTTATAGAGTAGTTAAAACTGTGGTTTCATTTAAAGTGGCGCTGACAATTCCACCCTGTATATGATGATTGATCGAATTTCTTTTCATGGTAATTCAGACTTTTTTAAAAAAATAATTTAGTATTCCAAACTAGGTTTAAAATGCCTACGACAAGATCTATATATAAAATAAAATGACACTGTCGGAGTTATTTCAAGTATTTCCAATTACTTGGGCTTAGGAAAGTACGATGTCGCCAAGTGACAAAGCAATATTCCCGCGGCGGGCGGCGGGCGGCGTGCGGCGGGCGGCGGGAACTTCGTGGCCTACATTTAGCGCGCCCTCAAGAATCCGTGATGAGGGCGCGCTCGAGTGCACTGCTTGCTGGGGATTACTGTCACGAACTACTAAATATTGCTGTTTGTTGCCTAAGCTCTCCTTGCCTCGATCTCTCGGCTCCAACTTTTGCGGCTAATGATTAAACTTGCTCCTATCGATAGTTCGGTAGTTTTAGTTAGACATATCAACACTCATCTCTAATTGATGTTTTTAAACAATTGTAACGAAACATATATGATTTTGATATATTTTAATTATTCTGTTTACACAAGGCTATATTCTAGAAAATTATAATAAAATTTGGTAGGATTGGTATAGAATATGATTTACTTACTTACACGTAAATATAAATTAAGTAATTTAAATTTCAAAAACGTGCAAAGTATATTGATAAATTAGATTTAGAAACGGAATAATAAATGTAAGGACTAGTTAGATGTGATGCATATTATCTAAATAATTTAAAGCGCACAGATAAAATTCAATGTCGTACGTTTAACGCATTCATAAAATTCTCAGATTTATAAAATTTCCATTTCGTTTTATTCTGAGATGCTGGTCTGGATTCCAAATAAAATAAATCTGTTATATTATTAAAAATCGCGAACGCATTTAACTGGACTGTTATGGATTTTTAGCAATCATCCAGATCTTAATTTTAAATCTGTATCTGTGTGTAAGTAGTTCAGAAAAAAAAATCTTAGATTTGTTCGATTATTATTTTTTTACACTACCCTAAATGTTTTTATTTGGAAAAAATATTTTATACACAACCACACTTTTTTTTACTGTTTTATTATAGTAAGTATAGAAGGCGATTTGTTATAAAACTGCCAATTGGGAAAAATATATAAAACAACAAAAAAATAATAAAGGGCCGGAACGTGAACAAGATGTCATCTGAATCATTTGTCAATGTGTCCGGGGCAAATGTTGAATTTAATTAATTATTATCTTAAAAACATATCAACATAACATTTTTAATTAAAATATATGGAATGATCTTTATATTAATGAATTAATGTCTTTAACTTTTTAAGTTTGCTGGACATTTTGCGAGGTCGTCCTACATATAAATAAATTGAATTATTTCTTTTTTGTTAAATTATATTTGGTATATTAAGTGAAATAAACGACTTTAAATTAATTATTTAAATTTATCGAATACATTTATAGGTTTGACAATAGCGTAATAAAAAGTATAATGAACTAAATATTTTATGTTATTTATAAATTGTTCTAATGATTTAGAACGTTGTTACTTTGATTTAAAATGATGCCTGAGTACGAATATTTAAAACTAAATTTACCGCCACTCAACACGCAATGCCTCCAGTATTCGGCGGAAAAAAACAGAAGTGGAAACAGAAGTGGGGAACAGAAGTGTCTTAACACTAGGTTCCCAAGTTCGCTCCGTCTACCCTGCTACGTGCGAGATATAGCGTAAAGCTAAAAAAGAAGGAAAGAAAGTCAATAGAAAAGTGTAAAATCTCATTTGGCACATACCGTAAAGTCGTTTATATTATTTCTATTATTATTTATATTATTTCTTTTGCGTCTCCCGCAACTTGACACATAGGTACAAAAATCGTAATAGTATATTATTTTAGAAACACACTAAGCTTAGTGCTCTAACCAAACAACGCAAAAAATCATAAAAAACTAAATACAGCCTTTATATTATTTTCCATTAAATATTTTCGTCAATATTTTAAACTATGAAGTAAAAAACCATTCTATACTTAGAAGTCATTTATTAAATAATTAATTTTACGATTGTATTTGAAATCCTTAATCACGAAAGAGCCGTTGGTCCTTTGATTCATAATTTTATTTATCGCGCTATATATTTTGCAAAGGATTTTACTTGTCATTAAGTCGGCTATTCACTAAATGAATCTTGATAATTTGAAAGCTTCTAAAGCAGGATCCCCCACGGGAGGCAAATAGCTTTGTCGGGGGGTGGAATTTTCTTAAAACGTCAACTCAACACGGACGTTTATAGTCGCCATAACATTCAGGGACCATCCGCCTCGGCCGCCATAAAAATCACCTAACACCCGGCTATATTGCCTCTACTTGTTTGTACTTATTACTTTAAAGTAATCTCCAGTAGGATTCTAATATCTTATATTATTATCAGCATATGTACTTACTAAAAAAATAATTGAACAAATGAAGTAAGTTTAATTAAAACAGACCATCGTCTATGAGAACGGCTCGATCTGTTCTCCTTCTCGCTGTCGACAATTCTATAAAGGGATTCTAATTAAAAACACCAATAACAATTAATTCGTAACAACAGTAGTAACGACCAAATTACCCTGTTTCCTCTCTGTTATGACAACAATTTACAGTCTTGGTAGTATCGTGGAATTTGCTGCTTGGCCATGGCATTAGTGATGTTGTTTTCCACCAATTATTACTTGTCGATAAATTGGAAACAAGGATGTTTTCAATTATTACGTATTTTTAGAATGTTTTCGTTTTGCTTTATAATAATAACGATCTGAGATCCTATTATCGTCTTTAGCGCCCCACTCCCTTCTTCTACTTAGCTCCAGTACACTATTTGTTCATATATATCATTTTTAATTAATGTAAAGAACTTATGTCGATTACCTGGATCTAAAACTATATTTAAGACTCAAATAATCAACGTTATAATTGCGATCTGTCGCAATATGAAAACTGTTCCAAAATTTTTATGTAATTGCAGTTATTATTATGATTTTTACAGCATAATAGACTTACCTGCACTTTTCATAAATTTGAAGATATTCAACATTAATTCAATGATTTATATAAAGACTTAAGTATATAGAAAACATAGTTATCTATATATATAAAAGGACTTGTCCTCACTGACTGAGGTAAGACGCACGCACAGCCGTAACCGCTGATGGTAGAAACGTGAAATTTGGGCAGATGTTTACTTTCGTAATCTGGACATCCACTAAGAAGGGATTTTGAAAAATTTTTGCCCTAAAGGGGTGAAATAGGGGTTCAAAGTTTGTATGGAAAAAAAATTAAATCGGCACCGATTTTTATAAAATTTGAAATTTTTACTCTTAAAAGTATTTAATTGAACACGTGTTTCATCGTTTTCTAGAATTCTCCCCCTAAAGGTGCAAATAAGGGGTTGAAAGTTTGTATAGATTTTTTTTAAATCGGCACAAATTTTTATAAAATTTGAAATTCAGACTCTTAAAAGTATTTAATTGAACACATGTTTCATGGTTTTCTAGAATTCTTCCCCTAAGGGTGCAAATAAGGGGTAAAAAGTTTGTATGGAAAAATCTTTAAAACGCCTCCGATTTTTATAAAATTTGAAATTTAGACTCTTAAAAATATTTCATTGAACACATGTTTCGTGGTTTATTAGAATTCACCCCTAATTACGCAAGCGAAGCTGCGCGCGTCCGCTAGTAAAATATATACACAATAAATAGTATATTTGAGTGATATGATGATATAATATGAATATTATATTTTCTTGCTAAGAACAAAAAATCAACATAACATAAAGTTTTTAATGACTTTATAGCTTACTTACGTAATAAAAGTAGTCTTGAACGATTCTAAAATTCATCCCTTAGGAGTTGTAGCTAGGACTAAATTTTTATGTAAAATTAAGTGATTTTCAACCTCCGATAACTACAAAGTTGTGATAAGTAAATTTATATATTAAATACAATATAATGAGAATTTAATGTCTTCTTCTAGATATTCGGCATTAAAGTTGACTATAGATGTTTATAGGATACATAGCGGTCTGCGCACCGCCGCGGTTAATTTTCCGGGTGTAACGAGATAGCATCGGAGGGGAATGCTCATTTCTTTTATCATTCCTTTTTTTGTCTAAAGCTCTGGTTCCGTAACGTAGAATAATATTCTTGCGCAACGGTATCGGGTGGGTATTGCCGAAGTGGTGGACTGAGGAAATCAGTCCTGGGCGGGGCTTCGTGAGTAATGGAACTGCGAGCATGAGGAGGGTCCACTTATGTCACGGTATGCTATGATTGATAATGTTACTTCAAGTAAAAACACTGACCCTTTGTAACATTAACAAATATATTGGATACAAATATTGTGTTGCGCAATTGTTTGCTGATGTCCTTGGAGCTGAAACCTCTCATTTTCCATGACAACGGTTAGATAAAAAATGAGAAAACTAATAACGTAGTATATACAAATGTCTGAACAGTGTAATAATAGCTGAATAATATTAATTCATATTTATTTTAATTAAGCTATTATACGAACAAAGTAATTACAATAATGAACTAATTCTAATGTATCCATTAAATGGTACGCGACATATCACTAATATTAGTTGGGTTTAGTAGGCCTTTATTACACAGTATGTTTTAAATTGTGAAAATATATATACAATAGATTTTTTTATATAAGTACATATTCATATTTGGATATACTTAATTACTGGTTGGTCGAAGTAAACGAAATTAGCTGACGCTTAAAGTTTTGAGTTTTGGTTAACTATTGAGCTCGTAAATGGGCGGTGTTTGTGATGAGTGGTTAATGGGTTGAATGGGGGGCTATGTAAAATGCTTACACATATTATGTACCTATCTAAGAATAATGGTACTTTTTAATGTATTATATCTTTTATCTGTAGGTTTCTTGTATATTATAATTAATTTTAGTATGAATGTGATTAAACACGAAGGCTGCTTTATGTAATATTTATAATTATATAGTTTTTTGTGACATTTTTTACGATTTTTTTTATTTTATAAACTTTTTCAATGTCTTACAGCACTGTAGGCCTGTTTACTAAGTACCTACATAATGTTTTTTTTACTAATTTAATTTAATTTAAGAACTAAAAACAAAAATAGAATCTTTAGAAAGTAAATCCTTTTTTATTGTAGACAAGTATAAGAATGTTTAAAAAGCCAATCCCTGAGGGTGTAAACTGGGTAAAACTTAGACGGAAGTTACTTTTTAAGTAAAAAGGAAAATTCTTAAGATATATGTATCTCAGAATAATAAAAAAATGTAGGTATTATATATTTTCAAGGAGAAGTAATATAAACATAAGGGTTTCAGAATTCATTTATTTCTCATACAGAGTTGCAATGCTATGTATAATTTATAAAGTATCTACACTAATTTAATTTTGTATCTAGATTTTAATTTAGTAATTTGTTTTATAAATATAGATTAAATAGATATTGTTACAAACATATACAGTTGAAATAAATTGGTAAAAAGAATTAATGGATAAAAAAATACTGAAATAATTGTTAGATCATTTCACTTACACAAATTATACTAGTCGATTGTAAAATGAAACCTGCACTTTTCAATGCAATGAGCTGGAATCAAAATTTCGTAGATACCAGTGAACACTTGGAATTTTATTTATGCAGCAAACATATCAAAATAATGTAAATTATCCTGATTTATATTGCAGTGGTGGCCTGTGCGTTACAGTGCGGTCACATTTGATAACAGAATTCGTAATTTTAATTTGAATATGTTGCTAGCACAAGAATTTTCACTTTTTTCAATTTTACGTTTATTATTTTGAGTTACGCACAAGTAGTTATTATTTTTTGTGATATATAATAATAATGTACCATATAATATTTTTTGACGTTGAATCATTGAGTTGATCATCGATCATTGAGTTGATCATTCATCGTTATAAGAATGAAAGTAAATTACAACTACAATAACTGTTTAGTTCAAGCAGGCGAAGCCGATAACGGATAGCTATTTCTGAATAAGTTAATACTAAAGACCATTTTTAGCCCATTTTTGTGAACTGTAGAAAAAAAATATTCTAAAGTAGCCTAAATAAACCTAATTGCTATGTCTTACAAGTCCTTCATTTTTTTGTTGAGACACTATTACATACTTGAAAGCTGTAACTAAAGAATTTCTTACTTAATCGAATCACAAATTGCTATACGGGTTCTTCAGTGTAGTAAATATACTTTGGATTGAAATTTTGTAGAAGTTTCGTAAAGTAACCAAGTTTCATTTTGAAGTTGTGGGGTGAATATTAACGACTTGGGTTTGTTTCACTTTTGCCTTTCGAGTTGGCCATTTCGTCAGATAATTAATATTAATAATGAATACACTTTACATATACTTTGCCAAAAGGTCATTTCCGAAGACATTATTGACAACTAGAAAAAAAATATTTTGTGCTTATTATTTATTACTTACTTATCTTTATGTAACCACAAAGACGAGGAGCCCGATTTCCGCAATCAACGTCCATTTTTACATTCACTCAATGGTTATTATTTTTTACTTTGACTGAAATGTAAAATATGACATAATTACAGCTTATTACAATTCAAAAATAAAAAACTAATAAATAACTCAGCTTCGCTGTACCTATCCTGCACATAGCAGAGTAGGCAGAGGGAACCTAGTGCTAAGACACTCTATTCCCTACGCCGAATTTTATGCGGTGTTGAGTGGCGGAACTCAACTCCAGGCTTTTACCTTGGCGACGAAATGAAAAAATCAATAAACAATAATTAATTCCCCAAAGTGGGTATCGAACCCACAACTGTCACGATACATTCACACGTTATGAGCCCCTGTGCCTCACGGCCTCAATTATATTATAAAATAAACTCACTATTAGTAATTATGCTTTAAATTTAAATTATGTTGCATATTGTATGAACATCATTTGCTGCCATACCTATTGCAATTGAATTCTTTACCCATATTGATTTTACGGAGAATCTCTTCTCTTCACTAAAATATTCCATTAACTTCATTCCCTCGGTTATAATAATTATCAATATTGATCATATTAGTATTGATCAGATCACTTTCCGTACTTCCAGGTTTCGGGTAATAAATTTTCGGGGATATCATAATTTATTTATATTGAAGTATACTTCATTTCACATGTCTATACTTGATTAACTTAATAATGAAAAATGTAAACGAGAGCATTTCAGACAATGTCATTTGTTCGCTCTAATGTCGCGGCATAGAATTCCGCCACTCAACACGCAACACCTCTAGAATTCAGTATAGATTCAGGATAGTGGAGAGCGGAGTGTATTAACTCTAGGGTCCCTCTCCCTATCCTGGAGCTGTAAACAAGAAAGGCATCGTAACAACGCCAATATGTCGGAATTAATTACGCAATGTACTGCATCATATACGCCGTAAATATTGGTGCGGTGGCCAGAATTACATAGTAACTTTTAGCGTACGTCGAGTTGTCGACGCTAATGCCTCACGATTTATATTCATTGCTCAGTATGAGATAGGGTATATACGATGTGACATGTTTTGTGTTTCCTGCGCGCCCGTGTGACGCGGTTGTCGCTTGGTTCTCTTGTTTTTAATGTTGGTAACTTCCGCAAAAATATAAAGAAATGTTAATTATTGTTAAAATCTTGATATCCTGTATTATTTATAATATAAAAAATGATTGGTCATCGTGGTGAGAGTTAACGCGACGGTTATAGGTTCAGTCCCCATTCGGGGTAACAAATTTATTAATATTTTAATTTCTTCGCTCTCATGCCAAAGCAAAAATAGAGTAGAGTTCCAAAAAAATTCAGCGAAAAATTATTAATGGAGTATCTTAACATGAGGATTTCTCTGTCTATCCTGCTATATGCGGGATACAATGCGAAACTGAAAAAAAAAACAAGTAAATTAAAATATTTAAATTATAATAAATATTGAACACTTCAAAAGTCAGATGATACGATTAATATTAATGAATTAATATTAATTGATGTTAATTGAAAATATACACATCGCGAGACATAAATCGCTTAGGTACTCCATTTTATAATTCACACTTCGACATCCACAAGCACAAAATTGACACACAAAAGGCCTATCGAATATCGAATCGCCTTATTACGGAAAGTGCCAGAGTGCGGAACTAATTGCGTTTATTTTGTATATAAACCAGCTTTTCAGATAGCATTTCGGTTTTACTTTTAGAGTTGGCTGTATCGCTACATGTAAGCAGGTGTTCCAATAAACGTGGGTACCTAGTGGGTGGGTGGTTCTTTCAGCTCACGTTCTCAGACTCGTAACAGCGAGGCACTCCGCTTATATGAAATACCGTCTTTATGGTTACTTATTGTCATGAATATCGTAGCCGCATTGAACATTTACGATTCTCTTTATTTGCTTGTTTTTTGTTTACATATTTTAGGTTTGATAGGTAGGTAGGATAGGTAGAATATAAGAATCTATTTACGGTGCCTCTGTTATTAATTCTTTTTCGGTTCACGCTGTATTTGAGATACATCGCTCTCTATTTTCCGAGCTCTGGAGGCATTGCGTGTCCACCAGAAAAATGAAAATACTGAATATTTCATTTCCTCGAATAGGAATTGAACCTACAACCTTTCACATTTACAGTCACACGCCAGTGCCCCTGCGCCACAATTGGGTTCTGGTCTGTTATTAATATTTACTTAAAAAATTAAAATTGTTGGCAGATACGTAAATTTAAAATGCTTTATATCTTTTAGAAACATGCATATATGTATGTATAATTTCATATAATATACAAGAATAATTAGGTTCTCGTATAATATATTCTACGTTCTTTTAAAGCTCTTATTTATCCTCCCATTTTTTGCTATGAAAGCGAAGTGTAACTAAAACTTACAAAAGATATGTGTGAATAAAAATTCGTAATTCAGAGGTAGACGTACGTACGTCTTTTACATTCATCGTAATAGAGTTACGTATGAAAGCGTGGAAATTGTTGAATTCGACTCCTGTACATTTTCTGGCTGCTAAATCTAGTATATCCTGTTACGAATAAACTACGCAAAATAGCTGTGTATATCGTCTCAGTGACTCCAAGTTGCCGCCGTTAAATCTTCTTAAGCCTACCTTAATCCTCCTCCCTATTGAGCGCATTTTCTTGTGTTCAAATATGGCGGCTATAAGCTAAAGTATCAACGCATGCACGTACACTTTTGTATATTGAAGAATACATGGACTGGATATAAACTTTATAAATATTTCCTATAGTCATTTTTCGCAATATAAATTTATTTCTATTAAAATATGATATTAGAGGCCATCGTGGCGCAGGAGTAGATTACCAACTAAAGGAAATTCATTATCATTTCATTCATGTCTCAAAACCAGGTTTGAAGCGAAGAATCGAGTGCCTGGCACTACGTTCTCTCTTCTATATACGAAATTTAGTGTAGTGAAGTTAAAAAACAATTTTTCCTCCAGTAATTACTAGGTGCTAGGTAGGTAAGTAGGCTTAAGGACTCTTAATAGACATTAATATTTATATTGTAAAAGTGTGTACTATAAATATATTTTACAGTAGTTATTAACTTATCGTATTATGTTTTATTTATAACATTTGCGAATAGCTTATTAATAATGGTTTTAAACATTTTCTCGATAAAGGGAACGAGAAAATTATGTATAAAATTGTAGAAAACTTCTAGGTAGTTTTGTGTTGTTTAAACATAATTATATACCATACGAGAGAGAACATAGCAGCGCTCTTTGTTTTGTTTCTTCTGTCTTTCGAAAAAGTACAAGAAAAGTAATTTATTAAACAGTTTCCGTACATGTGTGGATGTATATGTTTTTATGTGTATTTCTATTTCAATTCAGTGTCGTCCCTTTACAGTCCATTTTGATAAATGAGGTGTTTATCCATTTACCAAACAAGCAAACTGTAATAAGCTTATAATTCCCTTGAGTGATTTGCGTATAATAGTTTTTATATTTAACGTTATTAACATTAAGGATATAATTATGTACGTCCTGAAATAGTTGAATTTTTGTAAATTAATAATTTTGCTTTAAATTAATAATTGGTGGAATATGGGGAGCTCCCTCTTCCTACTACCCTGCTATATGCACGATACAGCGTTAAGCTGAATAAAAAAATTGCTTAAGTGTTTATATTATAATACTTTTCTTTAATATTTGCGGCTTGTAATCTTAGAAAGCGACATTCCCAAGAAAACCATTATGCTAAGTATGTGTGCGTGCTGGGTCGTTTACATCTATACTGAGAAACTTTGATCAAAGTTAGGCCCGTAATTACATTTGAACATCCTGTACTTGAGAAGTTATCTTCTTAGTTTTGGACCTTTCTTTTGAGCGGAACTGACAAGTTTTCTTCGATTGGCGAATGTGAAGAAAAATGAAATAGAATTGTGTTCATGTGTGAAAATACAAAGCAATAGTTTTGAGAGAACTCTCTAGTGGCAAATGCAGTCGACAGGTGTAGTTCGCCGCCAATGCTTACGTGACTTCGAAACAATGACTCGTGAGAAATAATATGACATTATTGTGTTATTTCAGTTGACTTTGCCGCATGCTGACTATGAATAGTTTACTCCAGCACCTAATCATAATGTAATACTTGTATAGAAAATATATAACAAAGACAAAGCGAAATTGCTCGAGAGGTTTCAGATCACACCTGTTATTTCATAATAAATCTGAAAAATATTTTGACATATTTTTGCCCAGACCTCCAGAGGCCCTCTTTTATTGTTTTTGAGCTGGGGCTCTTATTTTCTGTACAATAATAACGTTTAAAGAAGAAAATGCAATTTAGTAAAATAACTGCCGAAATAATAATAATAATAATATTGTTCTGATATGATTTTTCTTTTAATGACAGGCAGAAACAGGGTAATTTTACAAAATAGCAGCAGTTTGCGAGACCCAGATTTCATTTTATATATAATCCTAGCTCGATAGAAAGTAATACAATTGCATTCGTAATATTGAAGTCCACCAAGAATTCTCTTTTAGTATCCAATTATCGATAAAGTTGTTTTTCCTTTAAATATAAATCACCATAATAGAGTTCTTATTATTTTTTTACTTTTAATATGATTTAAAAAAATATTTTATATTGTTGAGTTTATCATAAACTAAATTTTGTCTTAGAAAATTGAATGGTGATTATTTCATTTATGTTTTAATAAATAATTATACCTATGTATTTTTAGAGTTGATATGTTTGTGCAATTTACTTATATTTTTATATATTTTTCCTCTTTTCAGGTAAATTTTGTTGGCATCTACTTGTGAGTGATACTACTAATAATAATTTATATTATATATTGTTATATAAACACAAGATTATTATTCCGTAAATGTAAAAAAGGGAGGATCAACACCAGGTTATCTCTGTCTTTTCATAGCAGAAAATCCGGGAAAAGTAGCCTATAATAGTTAAAGTTTATATTTCTGAATTTATTTTATTATATGTTAATAAAATTTACTTAAAAAGCAAAAAAAAAATCAAACTCTACTTTAGGCCTCGGTTACAACGTTATAATTGAAATACATAAATACTTGTAAGGTACACCAGGCCGTTAACAGGTCGATTATGCGAACCCATGAAGTGCGTACTCGGGCGGAACGGGACCCCCGCCGTGCCTAATGACGGGTCACGCATTCAAATAGCCTGATTCCAATTCGATCGCTTAACGTTTAGATGTTCACATTAAATTAATTTTCGTTATTTCGGAAACAATACCGAAAATCGATATGCAATCATATAAATGTAATAGAGGCCAGTCTGGGCTCAGGTTTATGACTCTAAACGCTAGGTTGTAGGTTCAAATACCACTCAAGAAAATCAAATATTTTACTATTTTAATTTTGCTTGTTCTGGTATTGGGGCAAAGCGAGGCGTTGGGTTCCGCAACTCAACACGCCAGTACAGTACCTCTAGAGTTCGGTGTCAATGAGGAACGAGTGACACCAGATTTCCTCTGCATACCTACTATCTGCGGAATACAAAGAACAGCTAAAAAAAATTAACAATTATTGGCCAACTGATACAAACTCCATAAAATTTAGATAAAGTTTGATGACCTACTACTAGTACATGTTAATCAAGGTTAGTTGCTTTTATTAATATTTTAATATATTATCTATTACATAATTTAAAAAAGTTAAAAGTTACCTTATAATAGATGGACGGTATGGCGATCACTTTTCAAAGTAAAAATATTTAATTAATATGAAAGCCACAGAATCGTAATTAAATTTCATGTATCCAAGTACTTCTGTTATATTTTGTAAATATGATTACAATTTAAGTCGAATAGCTGCTTATACCAGGATTTATATTAAAATATTTCTGGCTTATTGTAAAATTCAACAAAGACACAACTCGAAATTTATGTATTTTAAATCTGAGTGAATGCATATGAGGTATCGCATCTGCACAGTGCACTACCTACTTTTATTGCCTAGCTTTGGCGTATTCTAGAATTTGTAGAGTTTAATATAAAACATAAAATACGGCGTTAAATTGATATAAAATTTCTTTCATATATATATGGAACAAAAATCTAGGAGTTCTGCCAAGTGTCAGGGAAGTTCAAAATTTCTTTTAAACACGCCTGATTTATTTGATAGTGAATACTGATAAGGATTTTAAAAGCTTTATAAATTTTAAATTAATTAAAATAAGTTTTATACCTGTAAGATACGTAAATATATATATATATAAAAAATAACCTAGTGTTCAGACATTCCGTTCCATTTTTTGCCGAATTCTGGAGGCATTGAGTGTTAAGTGGCGGAACTCAACGCCGCGTTTTGCCTCGACACCACTCGACACAAGAAAATGTAAATATAGATATAAATAAATATTTCATTTTCACGCGGGATCGAAGTATCAACCTGTCGCCTTTGCAGTCGCACGTGCCACTGCGTCATGATAGCTTTTTTCCATAATATTTTTTATCTTTTATGTGGGTGTATCTTTTTATATTAGATGTAAAAATAAATAACATAATGTTAAGTTATAGTTTTCTAAATCCCTTATATTATTATATTATCTAATTCAGCAATGAATGATACTGTAAAGGTCTTTTTTTTAAAGGTAAAGGTCTAGCTAGAT
Source organism: Heliconius melpomene rosina (assembly GCF_056956725.1). NCBI lineage: Eukaryota > Metazoa > Arthropoda > Insecta > Lepidoptera > Nymphalidae > Heliconius > Heliconius melpomene. The sequence continues at coordinate 10,973,851 of NC_140389.1, read as the reverse complement.
ATATATACCTACATAGATTTTTTTGCAAATCATTATCTGTTGAAATTAATTAACTGGCTGACTCGACATATTTTCCGAGCATCCACTCTAGTCTTGAGGGCATTACGAAGTCCCTGCCTTATCTTTAACCACTTAAATCATAAAATACTCCCTTATATCGTTGAGAAATTGTGAGAGCAAAATCTTTGATTAGCTCTCCGAATATAATTGAAATCCGTGATTAAAGGACATGAAAACTTGTAAACAATTTGAAATGGCCAGGATAATGGATGAAATCCTTTTAGCATGCATTAGTATGCGACTACATAATTCGGTGGGAACGGGCGTCATTGTTTGGTGGCGGTAATTTATATTGTGCTTTGCGAAATTAGCGAGGCCACAGCAGCCCAGGTGCCGCCCTGCGCCATTACCACGGGGATTTAGTCGGTGGAGCACGGACTTTAACTAAGACCGCGTAATCTTTTGTGTAATTGTCGTGCCCATTAAAAATGTATTAAGCTCGGTGTTCTTAATTTAATCTGTGAAAAACCAGCGCCACGTTGTGAATTATAAAAATTAAAATTTGTGACAAAAAAATATTACTTATTACTGAGTTATTTCTTTCTATTGTAATTTTATTAGTTAGTAAAGAGTAGATAGGGCTGTAATAATGCTACAAATATTTAAAAAAAGACCTGTTTACTTTATACGATGGTTTTAAAACCAAATGATCCAAACCAGCCAATAAACTCCTTTCTCCTTCGTTTTTCATACAATTTTTTTTGTTACTATTGAATACCCCGTGTTTGTGTATCTAAGTGTTATTCCTTGTATCCTTTCATTTGAAAATAACATGAGTTTCAAATATAAATATTCCTCAGCCTTATACTATATTAATTTTTCGAGCACGTACATTTTTCGATATTTGTTTAAAACATGAGCTGTATAATGTATAAAGACACTTCGTAAGGGAATTGCGAGACGTATCTAGGGAAAATTCTTATTTGGGAGCAGCGCTGCGAACGAATTACTGTTCGATTTTCAATTGAGATTTTCTATTAAATTTGCCCGCTCGTTCTTGGAAGGTTATTATGAAGAGATATGTACGTACGGACCATTCTCTCAATATACTTAAACGGGGAATTTAATAAAAACAACCAATCAAAGTTTCCTTGTATTTCCTTCTTCGTCGAATATAACGGAGACGATGATGCATAGGCATAGATATATACTCGTATACTTTTGACTTATTGTAGTATATTATGGTTTTATTGTTCTGATCACAATTTTAATACAATATAAATTGTTAGCGTCGTTATGCACGAGGATCTTGAAGGTAAAGGTTTCGTAAAAAAATTTTGGGCCTAAAAACTTTTTGGATATTTCTTGCACATCCATATTTATTTCATAATGTCCCTGTTAACAAAAATAAATGAATTTAGCATTTCGTTATTTACGTTAATAATAATAGACTTATGCATGTTGTTCTGATTTTTTCAATAAATATGGCAGATTTGTTTTATAACTTACCTTATGAATGTAACAATTATTTTCTGTCAAGTTATAGGTTTTCTTTAAAATGGGCCCTAGAAAAAAGTGTTGGCAAGGCTGGCTTGTATGGTATTTCAACATCGCGTCAGTGTGGTTTGCTTTTTTGACGATAACTTTAGCCTGTAAACATTTTATATATATTTAAATGAAATACATAATTATATATAGTAATATCAATAGTTTCTTACATTTTTTACGGGACACTCTTTTTGAATATCCGAAGTTAACCGAACGCTAGACTTATCCGGAGCAGTGTAAAGGTTTAATATAGTGCATTCTCCTGCTTTTGGCCCTTTGCATTGTTCAATTGACATTAATTCAGTTTTATATGGACCCTAAAACAATCATTTATTTAAATATTAATATGAAACGTGAAGAATTATTTTTTTAGGTTACTTCTAAAAAAATCTGCTTCTGACTGTATCTCGCAAGAGCAGGGTAAGCAGAGCAGAATTCTGGAGGCATTGCGTGTTGAGTGGCGGAACTCAACGACGCGCTGCCAAGCTTTGCCATAGAGCAAGTGAATGAAAATTGAAATTTAATTAAAAAAATATTTCCTCGAGTGCGGATCGAACCCACAACCAGTTGCGTCTACACTCACAGCCTTGTGCCCCTGTCATTTCACTAGCTGAACAACACATAAATATTTAAAAAATAGGCTTTTCAAAAGCTACTTACATATTCCATTTGTGCTTGACATACTATACCAATAGATGTATATCGAAATGTCCATATAAAAAAAGATAAAATAATCCGTTTCATTTTTAAAATCTTATGATATTTCTATATGTGGCACTTACGTGGCTGTTCTACGTTATTACGTATATGCGAAAAAAGCTTTTATATACAGATAGATAAATGTTGCAATTTGCTCATATGAATGGGACACACTAGATTATACGGTCTAACATTTTATTGTTAAAACAAAAAATAATTTCCTGTCATTTGTTTGATTTTACATTGTCATTGCCAAACAATCAAGTTTGATGCAAAATCTACTGGTTATTGTTTTCAGTAATAACTGACTATTATTCTGATAATCAGTATATATTTTTAACCGACTTCAAAAAAGATAATTCTGACCGTAGGTTATTTTGACTATTCTATTCTTCTTCTTTGTATGTCATTTAGTCATGTTTATAGAAATTCCTTTATAAATTTTATAGCAATTAGATCATCACTTTTCACAACAATCTCAAAAGTGAATAGAAACAAAAACACTTACTACATATACGTGCTATTACGTATGCATAGCATAGCTTAATGCATTCCACCATTAAGTATCACCTGTGACATCGACCATTCTTTGCTCGTTTGCCCCTCGAGTGCATTATTTATATTTTCATAGCTTTTCAAAACAATTTCATGAACATACGTTAAACTAAATGAAATTTATAATAAGTTGAAATATAAATTTATGACAAAATAATTAAATTTTCGTCCAACAGATTTTCCACTAACTAGAAATTGAAAGCACAATTTAAATTCTAGAGGACAAAGCAATACAATACCCTAGTATGATTCGAATTGCTAAGTTGTTCTTGCATTTAACTAAATTCTATAGATTACACTCGACCAGACGTTTCTATACTGATTGTGCCCAGACTCTCGACCTCCCCGTTCGCCGGCTTATGTGGCGATCACTGAGCTTAGTCTAAATTGCAACGAAATGAACTTGAAAGCTTGTCCACTCGGTGAATTTTATTTAAGTATAGTTTGCGGACCGCAACTTCGCCTGCGACGCTTAAATTTGACTTCAGAAAAGATGAAACGTTTGTTTGTGACATAGATCGATAACAATTAATATCGTTCGTATAGAATATTATTACTGGAATTAAAATGAATCGAAATATATAAAATTATCAATTGACGCCAGTCGTGGTGTGCACAAGTGTGTGACTGTAAACCTAATAGGTTGTGGGTTCGATTACATTACAAATATGTAATATTTTCATTTCTTTACTCTCGTATCGAGGCAAAGCGTGGCGTGATGTTCCGCCACTCAACACGCAATACCTCCAGAATTCACAGGAGAGTGGGCAACAGAGTCTCTTAACATCAGGCTCCCTCTGTCTACCCTGCTATATGCTGAATACAGCATGAAGGCGAAAAAACCATTTTCAAAAATGTGATGACATTTTTATATCTCATAGCACATATTTTATAAAACGTCTGCAATAACAATAACTTTAAATTCAAAACGAGGACGGTACGTTTTATATACGAGTATATGTCGTTATATAAAAAACTTTTTTTATATAAACTTTTGCATTTAGAGTGGCCGAAGAAAATTGATTTAAATTGTTGTTCACGTACAGCTGTCGAATTTATTAACGGTTTAATAAAGACTTGTTGGGGCCTTGCCGGGTTGGACCCCGCCCTCGTCCACGACCGCTGTCGCTCAGAATAAGGATACTCGTCATATCCTCACCGCAATTTCGCTATTCATATGGATAGTGCCGTAGTTTAAATATTATGACGTGCCGTTGCTTAATAAAGTCCTTAATATTAATATTTGCATATAAATCTCTGCGGCGCACGTGAGGTTTATATTGAATTTGACGTTTAGGGTTCTTATTACGTACTTTTGAAGTATCAATAATGTTTTATTATGGGTAATGGCATTCTTTTCTACTTTCTAGGTTTGGGTTTGTTGAAAATATAGCAAATTCAACTGCAACAGCAATTTTGTTTAATTTGTTAAGGTAATTCAATCTTTCAATAAATTTATTTCAATCTATATATATAAAAGGACTTGTCCTCACTGACTGAGGTAAGACGCACGCACAGCCGTAACCGCTGTGCGTAGAAACTTGAAATTTGGACAAAAGTTTACTTTCGTAATCTGGACATCCACTAAGAAGGGATTTTAAAAAAAAATAACCCTAAAGGGGTGAAATAGGGGTTCAAAGTTAGTATGGAAAAAAAATTAAATAGGCACCGATTTTTATAAAATTTGAAATTTTGATTTTTAAAAGTATTTAATTGAACACGTGTTTCATCGTTTTCTAGAATTCTCCCCCTAAGGGTGCAAATAAGGGGTTGAAAGTTTGTATAGGTTTTTTTTAAATCGTCACCAATTTTTATAAAATTTGAAATTCAGACTCTTAAACGTATATAATTAAACACATGTTTCATGGTTTTCTAGAATTCACCCCCTAAGAGTGCAAATAAGGGGTTGAAAGTTTGTATGGGAAAATTCTTAAACCGCCACCGATTTTTATAAAATTTGATATTTAGACTCTTAAAAATATTTAATTGAACATATGTTTTATTGTTTTCTAGAATTCACCCCTAAGGGTGCAAATAAGGGGTTGAAAGTTTGTATGGAAAAATCTTTAATAAGTCACCGATTTTTATAAAATTTGAAATTTAGACTCTTAAAAATATTTCATTGAACACATGTTTCATGGGTTATTAGAATTCACCCTTAAATACGCAAGCAAAGCTGCGCGCGTCCGCTAGTTATAACATATAGGCAAAATTCTAAATTGAATATGACAAGAAATATAATGTATTTTTCTTGTTCGTTCGCCGATAATTAAAAACATGTAGGGAAGTCAATCAATCGGTACTGTATTATATAAATACTATACGATAAAATAAACATAAATTTAAACTAAAAGATATGGTTAAAGTAATACAATTGTTATGCGTGGAGTTTTCTATAGTTTGTATAAAAGATCGTACCGGAAGAAAATTATCATACTTTCGTTCAGGTATCTAAGTCACAAAGTTCTGAGGGGATAATGGAGTTAACACTGAAGCAGAACACCTATAAATTCAGTAGATTTGCATCTCAATTAGATGAGCCCTATCTGACCCCTTATCATTTTATTCTTTATTTCTAACTCTGGTATAGAAAGTAAATCTATAAAACTTTAAAATGACTTGTACTATTCAAATTTTATCATCAAGCAATAGATTTTGCTTTTGTTGCACAAAATATTTATAAAAACAATTAGCTAGAGTAAAAAAATATATATAAAATATGCGGCCTTGAATTCCGCCATTCAACACGCCTCCTGAATTGGACGGAAAGTGGGGAGCGTAAAGTTTCAACACTATGGTCTCTCCGCCTACCCTGCTACATGCGGTACACATCGTGAAGCTAAAAAAAGAAATTAAATTTATGTAATCAATTTGAAATGATTTTCTTTTGTTTGTACATCAACTATGAAGATAAGTAGAATATCCAAAGCATCGCTACGCCACTTAAGAACGCTCGAAGTGTGATGAATGACGGTGTCGCAACCGCAAGAGCAGTGCGCCGTTTCACACTCGCATGATTGATAGAGTATTATGATGAAATTAGTCTGATAATAAATATATATTATGTTATATTAAGAAATTATGAATTATATTGTACTTTTATTGACTGGCGAAGAGAGAGAAAACGAAAACATTAAATATTTACTTTCTCCGAGTAGGAATCGAACTCACAACTCGCCACTCGTTTTGATTGCCACAATCTGACCTACCCACCCTTCGGCCTCTTTTCCTGATTGACCCTATTATCAAGTGCTATTCAAACCATTTTGACTTGTTCGAATTCTTGGAGATGTATTTATTACTTTTTTTTTTTTTTTTTAATCTAATTAAAGGGCTTTGTCGCTTATGCGAATATGTCGCCCTGGTAAGTTTAACTTAAATAAAATATAATTTAAATACAATATATCTTAAGTTAAGCGGGATATTGCCAACTCATAAAGTATATTGGCTTCATCTGAAAGAGGTGAAGCCAAAACAGCATTACAAAAACCTATTTCTTGAAATCTGCAGCTTATTTTTGTCCTAAGCGCTTCATTCTGGACACATTCCATCAATATGTGGTAGACATCATCAACTGAATTAGAATTGCAAAAGTCGCAACTAGCTGTCGTTGACTTGCCCATTAAATACAAAAATTTATTGCCTGGAATGTGTCCAGAACGAAGTCTAAGCGCTGCAATTATCTTTTTCCTACATAAAGTTTCATTGTTTATCCATGGTGATGTTAACGGGTGTGGTTGGATCGTTTTATACCAGATACCTTTTTCCAAGGATCTTTTATCGAAATATTCTGCCCAGAACGTATAACAAATTTGTTTTATTTTGGCAATAAAATTAGTGTAAAAAGGAGAACCGATAATAGGAATCCCATCAGATATTGCTTGCTTGGCTAATAAATCAGCAATGTCATTGCCCTCCAGACCTACATGAGACGGTATCCACTGCAAAACTACATTCCTTCCCAAAGATCGCAATCTCAAGACATTGTCCAATATAGTATAGGCTATCGGAGTTCCTCGAAATGTCGAGGTACACCGAGCCAAATGTTGGAGCGAACTTTTAGAGTCTGTCAATATCACTGTATTAATATGATCAGTCGATTCTATGTATGACAGAGCTTCTGCTATAGCGATTAGCTCAGCATCCATTATACACATATTGGGGTCTATCTGAAATTTTACAGCTATCTTTTGTTCATAGTCATAAAAGGACGCCCCCAATCCCTCCTTATCCTTAGAGCCATCTGTATATATCTTTTTATAATGACTGTATTGGGATGTGATAAAATTAGAAAATTTTTTTTTTAACAGTACGCAATCAAATCGTCTTTTAGGTCCTGTCATGAAATTAACGTCATATTTAACAAAAGATTGAATATCTATATTACTCACCCAAGTATTCAATGAAAACATACCTAAATTTTTTGATGTATTAATTTTGAAATCTTTTAAACAATTATGAACCAAAATTAATGCGGGCGTCTTTTTGTTGTGCCAATATCTAGAAGTATTGAATAATGAAGCAAGTTTAGAAATTATATTTAGGCCTCCACTATTTGTCTGACGAGATTTAGTTTTTAGCCAAAATTTTCCAGCTAAGTAACGACGACGAAGGAATAGTGGTTGTAAACACAATTCACTTTCCATCACATGAATGGGCGTCGTTTTAATAAAACTACCAATAATTCTCATGACTTGATTTTGTATCTTGTCTAATTTCCCTAGATGAATATTTGCACTACTATCATAAAAAAAACTTGCGTAATCAATACGGCTTCTAATTAAGGAAATGTATAATAATCTTAAGTGTTTAGGGTGGACACCCCAACTAGAACCAGCCAACATTTTAAAAATATTAATAAATTTAAGAACTTTTTTAGATATTTCATTAATGTGCCTTCCCCACCTAAGCGAACGATCCAACCACACACCGAGATATCGGACTGTATCAACTACCTCTAACTGTTTGCCCATAATCGATAAATGCGCTGAGTATTTTTTATGGCCTTTGCTGAAAATACAAATTTTACTTTTATTAGGAGAAATATCAAGATTAAGGCTGTTCAAATTGTCACTCAAAATATTTAAAGAATGTTTTAACTCTGTAGCTGCTATATTGATAGTTGAGGTCTTATAAATAACAAAGTCATCTGCATATTGTGAGATAGATATAGAAGCAGGTATTGACTTACAAACATTAATTGTAGCTACATTAAATAATAATGGAGATAAGGGATCACCTTGAGCTAATCCTTGCCTACAAGTTCTGGTAATAACGTAATCAGGACCTTCAATTGTTAAGTATCTTTCTTGAAGAAATTTCCATAGATACTTACAATACACTGATCCTATGCCGAGTTTATCTAAGGTTAATAATAGTAAGGTAATATCAACATTATTATATGCGTTATCTAGGTACAAAGCATCCTATGGTACTTAAATCATTAGAAAAACCAATTTGAATATTAGAAATTAATGAATTTAAGCTATCTATACAAGAGCGTGTTTTTCTAAAACCTGTTGTCTCCTCTGCGAAAAAATTCCCTTTTTCCAGGAACCATTCAATTCTCTTATTAATTATGAAAAATTTTGCACATACAAGACATCAGGGATATAGGTCTTATTGCAGCAGCAGTTGATAAATCACGACCTGGTTTAGGAATCGTTATAACGCGAATCTGACGCCATTGTTTTGGGACAAAATTAAGAGAGAAAAAAAGATTGTATATTTGCAATAGAATATTTTTCGCCAATTCTGGAAGATTATGAATCATTGAGTACGAAATGTCGTCACACCCTGGGGCAGTATCTTTAGTTTTAATACATTTATTTAACTCTTGTCTAGTTATTTCAGCTTCCAATATAACATTATTAGATAAAAAAGTTGGTAACGGTGGACATGTAGAATCGGGAGCTAGATTATATAGGACACTTTTAGCTAATGACTTTAAAATATAGGGCTTAGAAGAACGGTATCCTTTTAACCATCGCATACCTTGCAGTACGCTATTTGCAGACATACCTTCATCAAAGGAGGAACAATACGTACGGAATGCTTCATTCCTAGCTCTTCTAGTTATTATTTGAGCTTCCCGAATTTTTTCTTGCAACGCGTTTAAATTATCTGGTGTGGGATTCTTTCTAAAACATACCAAAGCTAATCGTCTTCTCGCTATACTTTTTGATAATAAGGAAGACCAATACTTTTTTGGAAGAAATTTACCACTAGGGTTTTGATTAAATTTTATATATGGAATATTTAAATCTGCAGCTTTGTTTAAAATATCTAAGAAACTATTATAAGCATCCTCTGGATTAGAACTTACTTTAAAATCTTTGAGTGCTTCTTCAATGAACTTACGATAACCCGACCAATCAGCTTTTTTAAAATTTCTCTTTTTTGATAATTGGGGAGTAAAACTATTCGACGTCGTAATTTTTATCATCATATGATCACTACCTAGAGAATCATTAGAAACATTCCAATTAAAAAGTAGACCCACATCCAAAGAGGCCATAGATATATCAGGAGCAGATTCTTGTAAGATACTATTAACTAATTTAAATCGAGTTGCTTTACCATTGTTCAAAATAATGAAATTATTATCTATCATAGAATCAAAAACTTGATTCCCTCTTTGATTTGTTTTGTTTGACCAATTCGAATGATGGGCATTAAAATCTCCTAAAATCAAGGCTTTGGAATGAGCTACTGAAAATAACGAGTCCCAATCACTTTTCACAGTTTGAATATTTGGTGGACAATAAACTGAGATTAAATCCTTAATCATATTACAATTATGAATTTTAACATGTACTATTTCAATACCAGAATTAGATATTCTAGTTGGACAAATTTGGGCTTTAATGGATTTATGGGTTAGAATTGCAACACCTCCATATGAATCCGACCTATCGTGACGAAAAACATTATAATTATTTATATGGAGTGAACAGTCCGAAGTAAGCCAAGTCTCGCTAAGTGCAACAATATGTATTTTCTCTAAGAACAACATTTGTTCAAAATCTAATTTTTTTGGTAATATACTCCGAGAATTCCATTGCAAAATATTAACTGTAACACTATCCATTGTTAAACATTTTTCCTAAAAAAGAAAAGTCCTCTGGTATATTACTAACTATCCAAGACACCATCCACTCGATACCCACTTGAACTATAGATATAATCTTACTTTTAATATTGCCTTTTTTAATTAAAATAATGTATTTAAATTTGTCAATTAACCATTTGAGTGAGTAATCTCTTGAATGTTTACTATTATTCTTACAACTATTGTCAAAAACTTCTTCGCTGCAAGTGTCTTCGCTTATATCTATATTAATATTCATGTTCGTGCTAAACTCTTCAAAATCAGTCATGACTTCCTTTTCTTTGGGGCGCTCTGTAGAAATCCTCTTGTCACTCTGTAAGGTCACTACCTTACCGTGACCCAGGCTGCCACTGCAGCCTGGGTCACTTTCGACTGTAATGTAGCCTGTGCATATGTATTCTTTATAGGAATAATAGGTGAAGCATATGTAGCATCAAACGGGGCTTGTCTTGTAATGTTCGACATAACATTCTCTTGCGACGTTGAATGAAATGGAGTAGGAGGCACATACATATCCAAGGCTTTTCTATAAGAAACATTAAATTCACTCATTATATCACGTAATTTTTTTTCCCTTATATACACTGGACAAGTTCTATCTAAAGACATATGGTTCATATTACAATTAACACATCGAAATATGTTAGCCTGACAATTTTCATGTTTACCTCCACATTTTGGGCACATAGGCAATTTAGATGGGCACATTTTATTAGAATGTCCATATCTCCAACACTTCGAACACTGAGTAACTTGGAAAACGAACGGATCTACCACAATTCTCATGTTGTAAAGGAATACATATGATGGCAAAGATGATCCTTCAAATCCTACTCTCAACGTCTCACTCTCCGTCCAACCACTGCCTTCGTTGTCTCTTCTTTTTAGTCTCCTTACATTCACGATATTTATGTGACTTGTTATATTCTCAAGTAATTCTTCTTCAGATATGTCTAGTTCTATATTTTTAATAACGCCATACGACAAACCAACCTCAAAAGGACGATGAAACTTCCATCCTAATTCTTTAAAATATTCACAGGAAACCAAATACTCCGCACTTCCAGTATTATTAATTTCGACATTAAGTTTATATGGATTTATATACTTAACCCTGGTTACATTCATAATATTTTGTTCTTTAAATAACTTCGCAAGTGCAAATTGCTTAGGAAATATGCTTTTACTCGTAATACATAATTCAGTTATGCCGCTAACTTCTCTTAATCTCTCTTTTCTTCTCTTCACTAAATTCCATTCATCTTCCCTTCCCCGCACTCTCTTTGTTGGACGCATACCTTTCGTCGATAATTCTTCTTCAACCATTGTTGTTAAGTCTACTGAATGTGTCATATCTTCTTCTAAATTATTACAATTTATATTTGTTGATTCTTCATTGCAATTTTCCACTGTATTCATTCTACGTTAAAGATCAAAACGATATAATACAAACGGTCGGCCAAACGGCCGACCGACGACGATGTAAGTAAAAACCGGTTACGATTACACTTAGTGGTGTGCAATTATTACTGCTTAAAACACGTCTAAGCAACACCGCATGCGCTTCGACACTGTATTTATTACTTATTTATTAAGGATATTTTGAATTTTTTTAACGTAAAAATAAGCTATCGATTTTAATTACATAACAAATATTTAAAATGTGCTACTTATATTTACTAGAATTAAACAGATAATCGTCAAATTTATGGTAGTACGTAGTATGATACGAGCCATTTCTATAGTAGGAGTTTGATTGGTCACCTTAATTTAGAAGGCATTCCGGTGTTAACCTCGGGAATTCCAGAATAGTTCTCATTCCTCGCCCGACACGCGACAAACGTTGATATATTGTATGTATACAGGTATAGAAACGTACTAGGACAGTTATATTCTCTATTATAGTTGCTTTTAAGTAGAATATCGTATATTAAGCAAATGTGTATATGAAGCAATATTGAATTGCAGTGTACATGGTAAGTAATTGACTGTGATTAAGACTAGTTTAGTCTGAGTAGGATTTGATGGATTACTTACGGAAAGTATGTGCTAATTATATTATAGGTGTTAATTATATTAAGAACTAGCGGACCCGGACGCGGCTACGCCTGCTTGAAATATAAGAATATAATTTCTATAGAAATATAATTTCAATCTAGATGAAATGCTAAAAGTGACTATTATATTTATTTTCATAAGGATGAATATCAAAATGACGCGGTAACGAACGCGGTCGCGTAGCGACGACGGTTGTTATTAACATGGCAGAATGAATTGCATGTCAAATTAGAAAGTATTTTAATTTATTAGTATATATGTGTAATGTAATGTTATATAGCCTATAGCACTTCTGAAGAAGGCAGCTTTCATACAAAACAAAAACATAGTAAATCAGACCAGTAGATCCAGAGATCTTAGCGTTCAAACAAACAAACAAACAAACAAACAAACAAACAAACAAACAAACAAACAAACAAACTCTTCCACTTTATTATATTAGTATGGATTTAGTCGCCTAGACAAGTCTAGACTAAGTAATATGTAACATATTAGATAATGTATTGATTGTGAAATAATTGATAATTGATAAGAATTTAATATTTATTTCCAATATTTTGGTTACAAATACATGTAAATCCTGATTTAAAATGATGGATAACAAGGGCAATAGCCTAGCTATTACTCTAGAGACTTGTACCCTTTTCACCGAAATCAACTGATTAAATATACATAACGCTATTGTTGAATTTTCTCAACAGTACCTATTTCTATATAATCAGCTTTTTCAGCTTTTATAACACCTAAGAAAATGTTAGAAGTAATTAAAGTAATGAAGTGGGAACTAAAGTGAAACATTTCGCAAGTACTGCATTAACGTATAGTGAGATTAAAACTGTATACGAAAAATACAACGAGTTTTATACTTAAAATACTGTTAAATTAAATGGTTGGCGAGTAAAAATTTTGAGATAACTAAAACGATAAGCGCCGTAGCTTTATGAATGAGTGAATTCATCTTGATATCTTAGTAGGAGAATTTATTACTGCAGCGTAGTTAATCCTCATAATATATCATATGCATCAGGCCGTCTTACTATATTCGTGTATGAAGCTAAATAATAATAATAATATTTTTAAAGAGTTTTTTGTAACGCACTGGTTTTTACTGCACCATAATGAAATTTAGATTTGAAATCTAAGTTCATTAAAATTTAGATTGGAAATCTAAGTTTCTTCGCTCTGGTCCCGAGACACCCGCGACGTTGAGTTTTGCCACTCAACACGCAATATCTCCAGAATCCTTAACACTAGGTTCTTAAACTTCTTACTTCACATAATATATACATTTTATTTAGAAGGCTAAATATTGTGAATAAAATAATTTATATAGTGAAATTTTACTGTTAAACATTACGTTTATATTATAATGGTAATCGTATTCTCAAGAATTGTGGCGTGAAATAAATTTGACGACCGATGACATAGAAAATTGAATATTATCGGAACATTCCTCCACATAAAGGAATAGGTATTAACTATAAATAGATTGTTTATAAGTATATACCCACTCGTATTTGTATTTGCTTCATTTAACGTTGTTTAATAAGATTGATGTTAAAAAATAAAATTTATACAAAAATAATACGATCTACATAAGATATTGACAATTACTATATTACTTTGAAAGTAATATTTTCAGTAAACTTTAATCTTATAGGTTAAAAACATTAGGACAAAGACATACACACTCAAATTAAAAAAATAAATAAAATGTCATACACAAATTTTAGCTTTATGTCGTTATATTATTATAGCATTATATGTGTCGTCTTATATTTGTTACCAATGTAACAGATATAAGACAATTTTTTATTGTCCAAGTGGTTTGTGCTCAACTGGCACACTCGAAACTATTGAACAGTATTATAAATATTTATTTTTTATTTGGTCAATTTAATTATTATAAACTTTTATTTGTAGTATCTAAATAATTGTGATGTAAGACGTGGAAACTAACATTAATAATTCTAACAAGTAAGTAAGAACTACATTCACGAGATTATTAGGTAGCTCGGCGCGCGGTTTTGTAATAACACTCACGCTTAAGATGTAATTTGCTTTGAAACGAGCACTTAAGACCATGAAGGTTAATTTTAAATCTTTCTGTAACAGTCCTTTACCATGATAGAACCAGAATGTTTGAATAGTTAATTTTGAACATTTACAGATAGATATGTACAATGTCTATAAATGCGAAAAAAACTACAGACAGCTCACAAACAAAATCTCTTTTCTAATGACATGCCATTACATTACAAAACTTGAGATATATAGAAAAAAATATAATGGTATTTAATATACTATTTAATTTGAAAGAAAGTATCCAAGTAAATACAGGTATACCCCATTACTAAGACATTACTTTCCATTAAATCACTTTACATGTGTATTAATGATATAAAACTTTTGGAAAGTAACAATTTAAAAAGTTTTTAATATAGTTCCTGTACTTAGATAAGTGTATCTTTATGGTACAAATTATAGAAAGTTCTTATAAGCTTTACTACTTTAGTTTCTTTTATACTCTATGTATATAATAAAGGTATAGAAGTCAATATAAAAAATGACTCAAGTTTGTCTGCCTGTCTGTTAGTTTTTTCGCGCATCAACTATGGACAAAAATAAAGCGAATTGATCTATGGTAATTGCTTATGTGTTTGAAGCTACATATTTTTTAATCTCTATCCAGGTTTTCAATGTTGTTTACTTTAAAAAGTAATAAATTTAAATTAGATACTTTATAGATAACTATTGTGTATAAGTGAATAAATGTTGTAATGATAAACCCTAAAACAACTTATAGGATATTTTTCATTCTGATGTTCAATGCAGTTCTACAAGGAAAAATAAAAGAGCGAAATTACTGGTCGCTAGAATACAGATAAAAAAGAAATAATTCAACAAAATTACATATTAACACTATTTTCCGTACATGGCTTAAATCGGTTAGCTGAGTTTGAATATACTTTTCTTTATTCCGGCTCCTTTTATATAAAATTGTATAACTCAAGCAAAGTCTGTATGCCTCTATATTATTTTAAAATGAGCAATGTCTTGCAAATTTTATGTAGTTACAACAAAAACCGTAGCCAAGAACAAGAATTGACTTTTTAAAGGGCAATCTAAAAAAGAACTGCTTTCCAAGTCCACATTTTTTTTCAATTTCATATTATAATTATTTTTTAGACTATCCTAAGTCTAAAAAATATTACAAATAAAAAGATAGTTTCAAAATGTTGTTATCACAGAAGCGGCATATGTTTTTATTTAATATTTAATATACATATATTATTAGTATGCAGTCAACAATGTTAAAAAGTAAAGTTTGAATTTCTACTGCGTCACATTTTCATGACTTTTATATTTAAAAAAAGAGCTACCTAATGTTTAAGTAAAAACTTTTGTTTGTACGGTGGCTTTATGGGTGTAACCTTTCATATGCTTAACCATTCACATTCACTCAATGTAAAACAATTTGCAAACAAGCAAACAAGTGATAAATTAGCATTTTTAACTGACTTCTTTTTTCTAAGAGGAGGTTTTTCTGTATACAAGAAGTCAAATTAAATTAAATCAGCTTCACGACTGGCCTCTATATATTATATTAGAAATATAATGTATATTTTATAATTGATCATATTACATATCTCTTTGTTAGTATTTTAAATTACCATTATTATGATATTATTGTCTCGAGTTGATCGAATAAGCTAACTTGAAAGTATAAAATATATAGCAGAGTAAACCGTTTATCGTACAGTTACAAGCAAATGAATTTAATATCTGCTCCTTTTGAAGTTTTCTATCTATTACGTTTATAGAGAAATATTTATATTAAGATGATAATGTATTGCAAGTTATGAATAACTTCTTAGACGATGTATGTATTATATTCCTAAAATATGTTCGAGTATTTTGCAATTCCATGTTCCCATATACAATATGGCGCACTTTTATTTTATCTTCTGATTTACGAATTATCCTCATACGATTAATTTAACTTTCTAGTTAAATTGATATCCATTTATCAATAGAAATAAATGAAAGCTGACACGTAATTCTGGTTGTCAAATAAGCATTAATTACAGCGGTGGACGGACGGTCGTGACTAAAACAATGATTAGTGAAATTAGTCGAGGCGGTAACCCTGCATTACGCGCGCATCCGACGACAATTATGTAAATAGCTCGTTTGGGTGCATGTGTCGATAGGGCGCATCTCGTCTAGCGTTGATTTAACGAGCGCACGCACACGCGGTGTGTAGCGCGTGCTAATTTATTGTGCTGAAACGTTGGTTATAATATACATGGAAATCAAGATAATATAATCCCAGGTATATATCACGGAAAAAATAAATTTTGAAAATATACTTGTGTACGTACTAAGGAATCTCTATTGCTTTCCCAGTTCCTAGTTTCTGCAAGGATTACATACATTATTGATTTGTTCTAATTGAACTTATGTCAACTTGCATTAAATTATATAGATCGGCTTATTTACGAAAAACAAGTAGATACAACGACTTCCTAAAAGCTTAAGTTTAAAAGCATGTACGTAACATTTTTATATAACTATGACCAATTTTAAATGAAATGATCCAAAATTGATCATAATAATATTTTAAGAATGTTTACTTAATAGTTTTGAACGGAAGAAACATAAAAATATTTTATCTTAATCAGCAGTCAGCAGTCTACGTGGCTAGGTAAGTAATTACGTAATAAAAGGATTTCATGGCGATAGCTCGCTCGTAGCGGATGCTACAGTTCTACTATTTAAATGCGACTGCTTGGAAGGATGCTTCTTAATCAATTACGTAATAAAAAAAGTTATCCTACATTTTACAGACTTTCTTTGTTTTGAATAAAATCGATAAAAATAAACAACTGAAGTTAAATATCTTGTTAATCCAGATTATGAGAAAAATAAATAACTTTATAATCTCGACGTGACGTGATATACACTGAAGCAAAACCTGTGGACTTTGGAACAATCATTTTTTTATAATGTATAAATATAAAAAGATCTATGGTGACAATAATGGCGCTATTTATCAAAGAGCAAAAAGGTTGGGTAATTATTAACGTGATATTTTGACGTTTCCGTTTGTTTGCCTTCGTTTATGTGCGATATTTTCGCCCGTTAGCGTTCCGTTAGCGTGTGGACAGTGGGTTATTTCGCTTGGCGCAGGGATGGCTCCGAATGATTTATTGTTGTGTTGAATATGCATGTCGAGATGAAAAATGACGACAAACGCGCGATAGTTAGTGTTTGTGGATGGATAGGATATGTCGGAGAGCGATTGCAGTCGCTGTGCCTCTCCGCCTCTCCGCCTCCTCCGCCTCCCCCGCCTCCCCCGCCTCCCCCGCCGCCTTCGCCGCACCGAACGCGTCACGTTGCGGAAGTCGTTAAGAAGATAAATTGGCATTCACAGTATTTCTTAATCTTTTGAAAAACTAAATGCTTTTCTAAAGTTATTTATCTTGATCATATCATTTTAGAGGGTTATGTATCTGCTTATTTTACAAAATTTATTTTTTAAACGTATTTCTTCTGAAATATGCCATTTTTTAACAAACACAATTGTACGGTTGTACCTAACTTATATTGTTATAACTGCTGATAGTTATATAATTTTATAGAACTTAACAAACAATGATAAGAATAAACGCATTTGTTGAGATGATAGTTTTAAAATAAGTATTCAAAACTTGTAATACAACTTTAACTGTAATCTAGAGTTGGACATGGTTAAGTAAAGTGCAGTACGAGATATGCATTAAGACGCATACTTCGGAGAAACAATGGTAAGTTTCGTAGCGAGACGGCTGAACGGTAAAGCTTAAAACGTTCTTTGAAGACAAGCGTATTCGTTTCGTATATGTACCTATTTATTCACAGTTTAAATATTATAGAACATTATACTTAAATACTTTTACGTGATTTTTACGTTTCGTTTCTCTTTCTTCTTTTGTGGGGAAAATAGAGAAAATTTAGTCAACTAAGTTCAGGCATAAGGCACCAGTTGTATGAAATCCAACGCCGCGTCCGCCACGTCCAGAAGCGCGATACAACTTTAACGTTTTAATTCCTTATTATATTTGAACGTGACCATTTTTTGTGATGTTTAAGATAACTTTTTAAAATATTACGAAGACGTGCTTTATGCTATTTCCATTATTCTTGTTATATCAGATTAATTACTATTCTGTATTTATCTGCTAAAATTATAGCTCTAGTTTTGAAATCCTTCATATTTTTATATACCTATGATTCAAAAATAAACTGTAATTTAACAAATTCTTTAGGGAATTGATGCTGAAGTATTTTGCCAAGTCTTTAAAAGTAAGAGAACAATGTTTACTCTGTTAAAATAAGATGTGCGGCTGGAGTTAAGCGACAACTGCTCCGAGTATAATTTAAGAAGATAAGACGATAGAGTCAACATTTTTATTTTATTTTAATTCTTGTTATTTTTCTCTGCAAGCGATAACATTTCATATATAAATTATATTTGAAATCTAAATAGAGTAGCCTGTATTTTTTTATAATTTTCTTATTTTATGTTAACAATTATTAAAGGCCCCATATACTAACTAGATTTATCATATATTTTCCAAGTACATAAAGCGCTAAGTTATAGTTTTATTAGGTATAGATATCGAGTATTAATTTGATTTCATTGATTTGGTAAGATAAAAGCTTGCTGGGTTCCGTTAGATCGCAAGACTCTAAATGCGAGATATATAATGAATTTATAAAAAAATAAAATAAGGTTTTTGATATAATTCAATATTAATTTTCCATAAACAATTCCCATTTCTTATTTCTATTCTAAAAAGGGAAAGGTCGCTAAGTGGATTACAGTATAAAATGATCAAATTGTAACAGGCTAATACAATCCGGATTCTTCTACAACTTCAATATCCCGTTTATATTTTTCATAAACAAATATTTTTATTGAGTTGTTAACATTGAATTTGCGTATTATTTCCGTACAGAGATGAATTGTTGTCGTAATTTAAGCAGTAATATTATAATTTTCAGAATATAATTAACAAAGCTTACGTAAAATAAAATCCACTTTACGAAAATATTTATTTCATTCTACTAAGTACAATTAGAAAGACTCAGTTCTTACAAATATTTTAATAAATTATTTATTATAATTATTACCAGTAATTTATATACTTAAATTATTCGAGAAAAAAATATATTTTGCTTATTTCAGAAGATACTGGATATTTAAAGAGCTTCTATATGCAAAAAAGATACTGAAGTTTGTTGACAAGTTTGTTTTTGTATGGTAATTCAACTCCCTCGTAAACTTCTTGATCCTTCCTAGACGTACTTGAACGCACATAAAACCTTATCTACAATTCCATTGTTACCCTTAAATCTAACTTGCCTTGTACCGTAATTCATATAGTTTATTAATTCTATATAATATATAACATTTATACGTACCTTCTTTTAATACCATAATTTACTAGTTAACTTCCCACGAACTAACCATAGGTTTAGAGTTCTCTCTGTACTATACAGTCAGTTTATTTCTAGAACGTACTTCGAAGGGAGCGCTAGTAGAGTAAATTTGGTTAGGAGAGAGAAGCTCGGACAGGGTAGAGCGTTAACGCGCATTTTAATGAGGCCTAATCCCAGCCGCTGTAACTGTCCGCATCCGTACAGTGTATCTACGGAATGCTAAGTTTTTTTCCCTCTAATTAGTTAAAAGATTATATTTTTTAACAACACTATTTTATTAAAAAAAACATTTCACAATATGTGAAAATTTTAAATTCACTCATTTTTAAAAGGTTTCAAATATTTGTTCCTTTTATCGAGTTAACAACTCGTAGGATCGGTGCGGATGCTTCAATTTAATAGCGTACATATACCAGTTCCTCTTAAAAATCAAGTAACAAACAGATAAAATCCAATCAGATCCAGAGAGATAGCTTGTTTAAATGTAGTAAGGTACTGACTACGCTAAGCTATTTTGATTTATTTTGTATTGTCTATTTCACCGTGAAATCCGACACCGATCGTATATCGTATTGGAGAAAAACTTTTTGAAGAGAATACGACTTGTATCCATTAGATTAGTTAGAAATAGCTTTATAGTATATTCTAAATTGTTTCATTCTAATGCTATGCATTTAAAATTTTGTATTGAGGATTGTACGAACAGTAAGGATGTAAATGCAATCGAATTGTTCTTAATAAGTGTTGGTATTGTTTCGCCCAGTTATTGCGATTCTATTCGTTGCCGAGACACGCTTGGAATAAATTAAACTGCAATTTGGGCCTTTAATATGGAGTGTTGTTGCGCCATTGGATAGGGAACCACTGGTGCAACGATATGAGCGGCATTCGAATGAGTACACAAAGGCTGCGCTACATAGGTCTGGCCATCGGTAATGCAGCCGAGCCGATGATTGTTCTAAGAGTCTCTGTGGACTGCTGCCTGCCTATTCATATTAATATATCGAATATATCTGGATAATAATGAAAACTATTCATATAAGTTCATATATAAGTTTAAAGTATTAAATAATCAAGGTATGTCCACAATGTTTTGAACACGGGTTGGTTTAATTGTATTATGTGGCATACTGGCCAAACTGAAGCACGGATGGAGCCTTAGATTCGCTCAATTTGCACAATTTGCTTTAGCTACCTTTACATGAGAAACTGTTGTTGCAACTAGATACGCTTCTCTGCTTTGTTTACTGATGTTTATTAATTTTCAGTTTCAAAAGTTTTTAATATTCATTCCAATGATCCTTTTGATTTCCCTTTAATTAGAAAAGTGTATAATTTAGAAAAATAAAAAAAATCTATTCACATCACATTTTTTACTTTTATCTCATTTATGAATTAAGTCAGATGGCGATATTAATGACATATTACTACTTAGTAGCAAAAAAAACATTTTTTTTATAGATATGGAAAAGGATCACTTATAAAAAGAAAATCATTTGTAATTTTTTTCTTTAGTACTGAACAGCACTTTGGTAAATTTATTATTAACATTAATTCATTTGATATTTAAATTTTTCTCTATCACAAATATTTACTTATTCCTACAAGATAAACTAGTCGTAGACTTCATCTTTAACCATTTTTCTATATTTTCTCATGACAAATCAAATTAAAATAAATCATATTTATGTTAAATTCATGTTTATAGTAACAAGACCATCAATTGATGGATTTGTCATTTTTATAAAAAAAAAATCTCAGCTTCGTGTTGTATCCCACATTTAGTGAGATAGGAAGAGGGACACTTCGCGCCTCACTTTCCATTGGATTCTGGAGGCATTGCGTGTTGAGGCGGAACTCAAAACCGCGACTCGACACCAGACCGAAGACATGAAAATATAAAATATTTGATTTCCTCGAATGAAGACCGAACCCACAAGCTATCGCGGTTACAGTAACACGCCTGGCCTCTGCGCCATGTCTGGCCTCGTTCGGTCTCTATTTTAATAATAATTTAAATATTTTTACGGAACCAATTTCTCGGCCGGGTGTCGGAAATATCTTTGCCAACTTAATTATGTACTTTAAAAAGTGTTCAATATTCATTCTGATGTTCGCTGAGCAGATATTAAAATTCATAACTCGGCTATTATATTCGTCAACATCTGGCGCCACTGGAAAGTTATTATCTGGAACTCTAAGAAATGCATTAATTAATTTTAAAAGCAAGAAAAGCAAAATCATATTCTCTTCGAGTTATTGATTAAATGTTCAGTGTAAAAGTTTTATCGAATATTCCTAAATATACAAGTATTAGCAATTTCATTCATATTCTTAAAATATTTTTATATCAAAATTCCAATGGTTCTTTTGATTTTTTCATATAACCAACCAACCTTTTCTACTTTACGTTATAATTTCACATTCAACCTGTTTTGGTTGTATATTAAAAAAAATACTATACTTATTTCTATAGTTGTTGAAGATTTTATTGTAGTTACTTTAAACTATTGATTCTAATTTTTACTGTGGTCATTTTTCAAAACAACTCTGATTTACGTACGTTTGCAGTACACCCAGTACTCTGCAATTCGCCTCACATAATATAAGCTGGTGCACACGGCTCTATCCTCGCGTAAATAGATTAAGCTGCCTGAGTGCTGGTACTACGTGCTGCATTTTTTAACGCTTTTGTACAACCTTATCATTCGCGGATATTACTTTCATGTCATTTCTCCTATTTTATGTTGTTTAAGAGGCACGTTTTTGCTCTTGATTTTCAATTTTCAATTGAAGAGTCTCGATAACGAGCATCTACCAATTTGCTCGTAGGCGCGGAAATCGATATTAATGAAATATATTTCAACAATAAAAAAATAAAAACATAATAAGATAAATATATTTTAACATTTTTCAATTTTAAGTTCTTTTAATTGAGAAAGTATTAAAAAGGTTTTCGTTTCTTTTTTAACTGTCTCTCAACTTTGTGGAGTTGAAAAGCGAAAAGAGTAGAAATCAAGTTTACAGAAATTTCAACCTTTCTTTTTACAATGGGAAAAATTTATAACTAGGTAAGTGAAATTGAACGTAACGGTAGGGCAATGAAAAAGAACAAATACATAACAATGTAGAGTTGTATTACTTTTTTAATATGAAGAACAAGCTTTGTAGATTAAATAATAGCAACCAGGTTCGCATATTTGCAAAGTCCTGTTTTTATTTGGGAAAATAGAAAAAAATACAACAATTTTCTATTTTCTAGTCTCTAAATATAAGTTCTAATAAGATTATAATATTAAACATATTATGTTAGTACACGTATAACATCTATAATGCTATGGAAACTGTCTATGAAACAATTTACTCACTTAGGAAAAGTAAATAATGTAGAATAACTTTATTTATTTTTTTATTTACACAAACTAAATCTAAACTGTAGGTCAAGTGTCGCTTTATCGGATGAATGTGAATAGTTTTTACGATCGTCGCGTGGCTCACAGCCATTGTATTATATGCTGTAGTGATATTTATAGCTAGGTCCTTGTCTAGACCCAACTTTACTGTGTGTGCTGTACATACGTGAAAATTCATGAGATTATACTGCTGACGTTCAAGCACTAGCATATTTTAATTGCTTTAGAAACTATCAAATACTCACTATTTTCGCTTTATAAATATAGTTAATAACTATTAATTCGTGTTATTGAATTGAAATAAATATGTTTACATGTGATTCTATGTAATATTGGAAATTTAAATTGTTACTATTAAATTAATTAATAAAGATTCTAAAAATATGTAACTTAAAAACAAAACATACGCATTATCTTAAAAACAAGACACAAGCATACGCATTAGACCTAGATTTAAAACGCAAGAAAGCGAATGTTAATCATTCATCACGCTGTATCCCTGGCGTAAAGCTAAATTAAATTTTTTTAATGTAAATAATAAACATGTTTAACCCTTAATGAAAATCGAACCATAAATATTACAATTATAATCGAACAACACTCTTATGCGATTCCCTTGTATTATATACTCAAAGACTAACAACAAGTAATAAAAATAAATCGTCACTGCATACTAGTCCACTACAAGTAAACATCGTCCATTTTATCTAATATATTATAATGGAAGTAACTTTAAACTATCACAAGTTCCCTTTAATTAACTGAATATAAGACACGGGAACAGTATTGAATCGGCGAACCGCAATAATTATAAAGTTTGTTATTTAGGTAACAATGTGGTTAGATTAAGTAAAGGTAATATAAGCTTTACGCACTGCGGCTTTACGGCGTTAAACTTTGCCTAATTCTGTTCGTTTCGTCTTATTCGAGCATGAATTATTTTAATGAATATTCTGTTACCATACCCTTACAATTTCAAATATATTAAATTCTTTGTATATAACAAAAAAGTTGCTATTATAAACATATTTTTGCCGTTATATGTTTTATTATTAATTTATGGGCTTTATATTCTAGAATACTATAATAATGATATAAGTTGATATTTATTGTACGATTTCTGTAGCTAAATATACAATTTTTATATTAATATTGTTATAGCTCAATATCTGGATTTTTATTTATATTTAAACAAATTGCAAACGAAATAAAAGTACCTATTATTCGAACTATTTTTAAAGAATCACATTTCATATGTTTCTTTAGTAATAAATATATTTATCATTGTTAAAAATATAGCTGATTTTTATTCGTTTGTTTTGAGTTTGAGTTCGTAATATGTTTTTGTATCTAGATTTATAAATAAGAGAAAATGCACTTATTAGTTTTCATTGAATGAAATATATTTACATTTGCCCTTCAATTTGTTTCTCGTTGTGTAACATATATATCTTTATTAATTATTCCTGTACTAGTAAATATCTAGTAAATGAATCGGTAAAATAAAATGTATTTTTGTTATGAGATGCACGGGATCTAAATGGACCGAAGAACGTTGCGAACGTGGAAAAAAATATAAACAAAGTGAACCGAAACGAACCAGATTTCATTAAAGCTTTCTTTAAAAAAAGAAAGTTCGTTTTGCTTGGAATTTAGACAACTCGCCATTGCGAAATTTTAATTAAATCCACTTTGATCGGGGAAGTGGAATGTCTCTTCAGTTATATGATTAAAACCACAATAAAACAATTGATTTGAATTAATCCCATAAGCCGGAGAGTTTGTCAAATAGATATCATTTTTATATTTATTAATATGTACAATTGTACATATACATATATATAGTTATGAAATTTTATAGATAGGTATATATCATAAAACTATAGTATGCAGTCGCGCGAGCGAAAAACACATCAAATCATAGAATTTCAATTAACTTTCATTGGGCTATACAATTCATTTTATGGTTTAAAATAACGTTTTGTTGACGTGTACTCGTAATTAACTCTATTCTGTTGATATTGATAACGTCACACAGTATGAGTGCGTCTTCGTTTGGGCAATATCAATTAAGGCCGCACGACGTGCTGCCGATAAAGGGAGCACGAACCACCTTCCCCTGCTCCCAACTTAAACTGCAATTTGCAAAATATGAAACGTGATATTGCCTAAATAGCCACTTACTTACCTAAAGAGAGTCGTGCACGATCTATTGTTTACAGTATATTAATTAAGATTACCCCCGCACCGATTTTCGACAGCGTACCTTAATATTGAGGACCACTCGTCCAAATTAATTGATGTTCATTCAAATTTGTAAGATTTTCTTATTTATTACTGTTGTAGCTTAATATATAATAATAAACTATGATAGTAAAACTTATGTTTTAGTCTTAAAAGTTTGTTTCAAAATTAATAAATCTTCTTTCAAGAAACATTCTGAGAAATGTACGAATAATGAAATGCGACCCAAATCTGAAAATCCTTTCACTTTTCACATTATAATTGATTTGTGTTAAGCACAGTCTGCCGTGCCGTCTGTCTGTCGTTTGCTCTTTAAGTTTACTTTCGTTTGTCAAATGCGAAACGACTGTAATAGTTACGTGCCTTACTTTCGTTGATGCTATCGTAGCGAATGAGTGCATCCACCTTAATTACTTTACTTGACCTTATTAGAGGAGGGAACATGCCCTAGGCTTATGGCAACTGTCACCTTAGTCGTTTACCTCTGTGTCTGCAATCCTCATCTAAATAAACATGATGTACAAACGTACGTGCATAATCTTCTTAATCTTGAATATTCTTCTTAAATTATTTCACCTGTCGACAAACATGTTTTGTTACTTATCCTTAATCTTTTCTTGAATAATTTTAACTTTAAGTATTATTTTACATAAAAAAATTGAATTTCTTGTCGATTTTTCCGCATATAGCAGGGTTGACAAGGGGTACCTAGTGTTAAGACACTCTGTTCCCCATTTCCACCCAATTTTCGAGGCATTGCGTGTTGAGTGGTGGAACTCAATGCCGCATTTTACCAAAGCGGGACAATCGAAATTTAAAATAATACATTTCCCCAATTGAAAATGAACTTAAGCAGGCAAAAATAATGTAAACTCGCTCTGTCGTTTTTATCTGGCGTGATTCCTGTCATATATCCGAACAAGCATAGATTTATAAATACATTTGGTTAGTCGAAAATATGTTCTAATATGTCTACATAAAATATATTTTATTTATTTACTAGGCTGGTCTATTTATTTATTTAAATCACTTCTTAAACAGTTATAACCTTTCTTTGAGGTAATTAAGAAATACACAACTTATTAATAAACTTAAGCTTCATATCTCAAACTCCGTACTCAAATTTTAGAGTTTACGTCATTTAAAAACATATATGACAGCTCTTAAACATAAAGTAGGTTTTTGTAACGGTTAAATAAAATATTTAAAAGAAAATAGCGCTACGTCGCATATTTAATTTTATCACTTATTTCCCGTGTGCAAACTTTATTTTAATATTTATGAAAATTTTAGTAGGCAGTGTCATTGTATGAAAATATATTCACGTTATTTTAAAGGTAGTTTTTTCAGTATGCAATAAAATTTATAAATTATAATTAAATATTCATATATGTATGTCATGTTCTACATTCTCTATGAGTGAGTTGGCGTTTTTAAATAAATCCTTTTTTATTAAAATTAAATCTATATAAAATCGACATATAAAAAAAGTAAAAGAAATGTGTCTGCACAATGAATATAGTTGCGAAAAAATATGTAGGGAGATGCAAAAACATTAATCCATAATTTTTTTTAATTTTGTCTGCTTATACAGGCACATTTTCGGATATGCTAATGCTAAATTGCCACCGAAAAGAAGTGTGATAACTTCTAATATAACTAACTAATGCGACGGTTATGGGTTCGATCTCTACTGGAATATGTATAAATATTTTTCGTTTCCCACTGTAGTAAAACAATCTAACAGTCTCTAATTCAGGTGTAAAGCGGAGAAAAGACAGCTTTGATACCAGGTTGTCTTTACGTAGGTACTTGCTGCGATTTCTAATGACAGCAGCTGGTAAGTGGAAGTGACATGACAAGGGTCATATAGTCAAGGTAAAGACAAGAGAAGTCGCAGGCGGCAACTAGTAATAATATAGATCCCAACAATTTAGGATTTACAGTTCGCTGGGTGCTTTGTTGAATTAATATGTGAACAAATAATACAAAAAAAATAATTGAATATAAAAATACTTTCATATTTCTACATATTTTTGAACCGTAATGATTTATCAGAGCTTAAAGTCGGGGAAGCGTGAACGTCACAATGTCCTTGTATCGTCCTTTTATCATATCCTTTTGACGGATCGCAAGTAATCTGTAAAAGAGGTAAATATATTTTCAAAGATAACGTATCAATTTCTATTACATCTCGTGAAAGAAAGATCGAAGAGTTTTCCCGATATTTCAGGGTGATTAATTAACACTTAATGCTCTGTACACGATGCAAAATATTGTCATTTTCATCGATAGAGAGGAATGATTCCATCAAAATTCACAAGCGGCAGGTGCTAGTGACGCGCTGAAAGTGTCTTTTAGTGGGATCGAATTTTGTTGGCGCTTAGAACTGAGAATGAGAGACGTGCTTTATATTCTAGCTTCTTGCTTAGAGTTATTTCCTTATTACATATTGAATTGTACGCGGGATATTGCTCTTCTTTTTATGACTACTTATAAAATATTTCTTTATAAAGAAGAAACTTTGTTTCTATCACTTTTTTTGTTTTTATGTAGAAACCAGAGTATAAAATAACAATACCTAGCATGAAATATTAATTTAATTTATTTCAATAAATTTAAGTGTTCTACAGTTGTTTCGTGACGTATCTCAAATCTGTAAGTGAGGTTTATCCAAACCCTTTATGTTTTATCGCATTTGTCTATAACTTGGCAGAAAATGCGAATGTTTTCCATGGACTCACAATCTTCCCCCAAACTTTGCTCGTTCCTGTCTCGGCAGGTGCCTTCGCGAATTATGGGACTTAGCATTATTGCCGATGCGTGTAAAATGTCCTTGCGAGTGTCGTAAATCATGGAATTAAGAAGACAAGTTTATTATGATTATTTTAAATTAATTAATTAAATTTATATTTACTTTTTTATATCACTAACTATAATATAAAATTAAGTTAAGATTCGTTTTTCTTTTTAATGAATAAAGCATATTATTAAAACTGTAATATTACAAGTTATATACGAATAAAAAAAATTTTATGTGATATATATTATTTCACACTATTATAGTGATATATTTGGTTTCATCCATATATTTCATATACACGAGCTGTCTAAAACACTTAAAAACTTAAATTTGATTTGGTAATAAAAATAAACAAAAAATGTCGCTGAATAAACTTTGATGTTACTGCTTTTACAAGTCAATAATTTATCGGGTTTTTATTTGCAGTTGATTGAGTTACTGTTATCAAACCCCGGTCTAATATTTTACAGAGGGAAAACTACATTTTAAATTACTTAATTTATATCAAAATTTCTAAATAGGTGCATGTATGTACCTGTTATGAACGTATGTGTGCCAGTATTCTTTGAAAAAATAAGGAAACTACTTTTTAATGAATAGAACGAGTGTATAAATGCGGAACATACAAAAACTCTCAATATTCTATATTTCATACATTTATTAATTTGCCATCATATTTTATTACGTTTAGAGCATTAAAGAGACCTTAATTATATTTTCCTTACCGAAAGTTACGTTCGTTTGATAAGCAATCCACAGGGACATAAAATACTCAGATATTATTTAATTGAGAAAATTGACCAAAGAATGAATGAGAAAATGTTTACTATCAAATGTTTTTATAGTTATGAGTTTATAGTAAAAGAAATGTGAATATGGGTACATTTGAATAAGTTGTGTTAAATAAAAAGAAGTGGTTATGATATTGGTTTGAGTGAAGATAAAAAATATTAATGGAATACTTTTATTAATATATATTATAATTTTAAAATAAATATTGTTAATAAAATAATTTAGGGGCAATTAAATATTTTTAATATGAAATATATTATAAGTGATGGTAGCACTGAAATTTTCTTTATGAATGTGAGTTACATCCGGTATGCTTAGTTTTGGAGGGATTTTGACTATAAAAACTCCATGAAAGCAAAATTGAGTTCAGTCTTCCTAACGTTGTACTATTGCCAGTAGGCTCCGAGCAATGGTTATTAAGTGATATTTTAAGTGCTAAGTGTTTAAGTGTCAGTGCTAAGTAGACAGTGTTAATAATAAAGCGATTTAAAGAGTGAAGGTTTATAATAGATCTACCCAGTGAGGAGAAGTTTCTTTCACTAGGTTGGTTATAATCTTGTATATGAGGATCTGCCCTAGATGTTATATGTTATGATAAAATATTTAATTTGGAGCTTTAAACAATGTATTATATTCAATAATATATTTTAAGGCATCATTTATTTTTGGCTTCTCGCTGTATCGTACGAATAGCAGGATAGGCATAGGAACCTGGGAAACTAGTGCTTAGATATTCCGTTCCCAATTGAGATATTTCCTTTCTCCAATTTCCGCCGAATTCTTGAAGCATTGCGGTGATGAGTAGCGGACCACAGCGCCGCGCTTAGTCTCCTTCTTAACATAGTGAGGAAATGAAAATATAAATATTTTATTACCCCATATGGGAATAGAACCTACAACACGCGGAATATTACTTTGTGTATTGACAGTTTTTCTTATTTTAATATAAATTCATAACTGTAGTAAGCTACAAAGTTAGGTTTTGATTATCTGCATGATTGGCATTTCAATTAAAAGTTGCGAAATCAGGTGTATTTGTATTTTTGGACACTTTGTTTTTCTACTAAAGAAAGTTAAGTTGACTGTGTCAATTGATATTTCTAAAAATAAATGATGATCCTTTATTACCGTAAATAAAAAAAATATTAATTATATTCGATTGTTTATTCAATTAAAATATATTGTTACAGGTAAGCAGTTTTTCATGTATAACGTTGAAATGAATTAAACAAAGGTAAGTGCTTTCTTTATATATCAAATAGTGTTAGTGTTATTAATATTAAGAAAAAAAACAGCAATTGATGTTAATATAATTAAAATGTGTTGTTTTCTAAACAAGAATGTAAGTGAACGACGACGTGTAAAAACGCCCCAACAATATGTAATTAGTAATATTAACTTATAAACATACAAAATACATAAGGTATTGTGCTTGTAGCTACGTATGCTCACGTAAAACATTGGTTTATTACGCCACGAGATTTTATATTAAATGAAATATTAATATTTCAAAATATTTGTATTGATGAATTTATAATTTTCGACGTACATGTAATTAACGGTAGGAAATTATACTTGAAACAATATGCATTTAAAAAAGCTATTTGCGAACGTTAAATTTGTATACGTACTATTGTATTTCGTTGAAGGTTTAACATCATTCATGTTGTTTCAATAAATAACTTGTGAAGAGTATAGAAAAGTGATATAGTATTTTATCACGATGCTGATCGTCAAGTCTAGCTTTGAATCGGGAAAATTAAAATCGATCCTATAAAATATTCTTTGTTAATGAACGTCTGCATCGCGTTTACTATGCTTTGTATAGAAAAACCTATTGTTTTCAAATAGTGTATCAGACTGTATAGGTAGCGTATCGTACCTTTGAAGGCAAGGAGCGTCCGGCGTTGCAAAAAGCGTAAAGCGCATTGTTTTCACGTTCGTAGAGGAAGCGTTCAGCGCTGACGAGCGATGGTTGGGTGTAATGGACTACTGTTTACTCTCATATCTAGCTTTTAGGTTAAAAACTAAATAAAGCTAATTGTAAAATGTAAGAAACAGTTAACTTCTGTTGGTGTTTTCTTTTTGTCTAGATTTTTTGTAAATATTTTTATAATTTTATTTCTTACATAAATATCCATTGTGCTCGTAAAGTTATCCCAGTCAAAATTTATTTCAATAAATCAGAAATTAGTTTCCTAATTAAAATATCACGTTTCCCATTTTAAAAGTATTACTTAAAATGTTTAAATACTTTTATTTTATCTTGTACGTTTGACTTAAAAGCGTAAGAGGATTGCGGACAACCAAGCACTATTCTCCGCCTGACACCACTGCCCGAAGAGGGGATTTTTCTTATTTGTATAACATAACGTTACATTATCGGTGTACTAAGTTACAATATAACTGGGTAATAGAAGTAATATTTAAATATCACAGCCTGACATTTGTATTTAATATTATAACGTTGCTTATTTATATTAAAAACATGACGTTTTAAAATAAAAATATTTTTATCCATAAGCACATTCTGCTTGAATAGAGATCGGTGCTTTATTTTGACATGGTATCATTTTTTCTTTCCAATGAATTATCCTGATGTTGCGGAATTTATCGAACGCCACATTTTACCAGTAAGATGCTTTTACTTCATCGAACCTCACGCAGGCATATATATATATATATGTATATCTTCACTTAATAAGAATTCACTGTGCGTAATAACTAATACGGTGTTTTTGTTGACTCCCGAAAAGTTTAGTTCTAAGGGAAATTTATCGTCTTTCGCTATCATAAAATGAATTTATTTATTATTATCTATTTTGCAATAGTAGATCAAAACCCCTTATAGGGTTATTTTAATATTATTTTATACATTATTAATTTCCTTATTCACCGTTTATTTAAAACTCTGAGCATTAATACTATGTAAGTGACGATTACAACTAGGACAAACAGACGGCACTCATAGTTATGCGGTTCATTAAAATCCCGGAAGTAGATTTAATGCTATTTATATCAAACAAAATTTACAATAATGAAAGATAGAAAGCTCTCTCTTAATTGGACACACCTACCAATTATCTTTTAAAAAAGATAAAATGGACTAAGGAAAACCTCGTGTAATTTCTTTTTGTATTCAGATTTAAAAAACATTAACCTGTTAATAGAAATAAGGTAAAATAAATTATATTTTATAATGAGAGCTGCTTTAAGTCGAATTATGTCCTCGCGGAATATGAATGAAGCAATAAAAATTTAGAGCATGCAACGACAGTAATTTTCACACTGTCAACGGTATATTTCTACAAATATTTTCTGTAGGAATGCTCTTCTGATATTTTTCCTAAATAACTTCATGTACTAGCCGTATACATGTCGCGCGCTTTGAAGTGCAGCATTTATATAAACGTCTTGTTCTAAAAAGCCATTTAAATTTACCAAAATGTAAATTCCAATTTTATTATATTTATATTAATCAAAATACATATAAAATTTTAATAGTCAAGTTGAAAATTCTGAAAAAAAATTCTGTAGGTTCAATGACTTGGATATTGTAAATTAACATTGATATAATATTTTAGTCGGTCTACATCTCTGCATCTGCATCATATTACATAATATTTATATATATAAGAAGCTACCGTTAGGTCAATCTTCCCATTACAGGTATGTTTGTATTAATTATTGAGGTGCTTATATTACTCGCACAGTATAGTTTGTACAGATTTGGTTAAGATGTGCTGCCTCTATATTAACTGTACTTAGTTAATAGGTTAATTGGGCACCCACTTTAATAATACTGCAGCAAAGTTAAGAATTTCATCATATTATATTATAGCAAAAACAATATATAGAATTATATGTAAGCGTAGAAAATAAGAGAAACACCAAAATGAGTAGGTATTTAAATATCATTCTTATTATCATAATGTGGTTTTGCTATCTAAGATGCAGCTACTTAGCTGTGAGTTTCATACGATTCTCTTTAAATGTATTGCACATGAGGTGCATATCTGAGAGGAGGTAAATATTATTAATTTTATTATTAAAGTAATAAAATTTTCTATGCACTTGCTTTTAAATGTTCAAGTATATATAAACATTTTATTCATGTTAACGCTGTTAACTATGAGGAACGCCCAATGCGCCTCGATCGTACATTTGTCATTTCAGCTACGCAATTTAGCAATTTTAATAACTAGTTTAGCATGAATTCTAAGCTATTTTGAATTATTCTATAATATTGAACAGTATCGATGCCATTAGGGTATGAAAGTTTGCCTATAAAAATACATATATAGGAATCAAAAATATGTTCATACAAAAACCAAGAAACAGTAATATGTACCAGAATTAAAAGTTTGACCATCAAGACCACAACTACCTTACTTGAGCTTACGAACAAATCTCTAAGGTAAGGTAAGAAAAGTAATAACGGCGACTTAATATCGTAATATTATTTATTTTCCAGCCATAACGACTCGCGGGTGACGCAATCAGGAAATGATTGTTAATTCAACGTGGCTCTTCGAAGCGTTCATTAAATAGAAACTTAATAAAAATGAATAAATTTATGTCTACTGACATTCTCTCTTTAAACTTATGATGATTTAAACGAACTTTTTTTACATTTATCTTACAAAGTCCGGAAACTACCTATATTAAATTTTAGTCGGCGTACTAATTAAAACGAGAATGCTTCCCGAGCTATACTTCTGTGAGCGTAGTCAAAGCGTGCGGGCATTTTAAAAGACATGGAATTCAAACGACTGTACGAACGAATTTAAATCTTCATATCTTTGTCGCCGCTAACGTGAAAATGCTAGAATACGAAAGTGATAGTCATCTAATAAAAACTCTTTACCGTCACCAAAGATGACATAAATCTAGTCGTATGTTTGGAAAATGAAGCTTTCATAACGTTTTTACGACATTTTGAATATAGTTAATCAGCGCACTGTATGCTGCTGTACTGCGGGTAGGCCGACGGAACCTAGTGTTAAGACACTCCGTTACTTATTTTCAGCTGAATTTTGGAGGCATTGCGTGTTGAGTGGCAGAACTTAACGCCGTGCTCTACCTCGACACCAGAGCGAAGAAATGAATATATTAGATATTTCAGATATACGATAGCACTTACATATATCTAAGACAAAAATTCGATCATATATATGTAGAACAATAAGCACTACTATCTTAAACGATCTTATTTTTTATTAACAATATATATGTTAAAAAATCTTACGGAAAACTAAATAGGTCTAAAAACCTGAAAAAACTTTTAATTGTGAACTAAATTACGTGCTACTTTAAAACCTCAGTATTTTATAATTCACAGAATGTTTTTCGCACTTCAGGCACTTCTTTGTGAAGAGCTTGAAAGCTGAAACTTGTATAGGCAAATACTAGAGTAATATCTGTTGACGCAGTAACATTTGCCGTAGAGGGTTGTTCGTTTATTATTTTTTGGCCGTGTTCCATTAAGAAAGGAAATGATAGTGTAGGCTCAGTTTCTGTGCGTCGCGCGTTATTGCGCGTGAAGGCGGGCGGGCGGGCGGCGGGGAGCGCGCGGGGCGGGCGGCCAGTGACACGCCGGCCTGCACCGCGGATACGCGTGCCTAATGGTCTCGAAACGTAACTTAACCGCGAGTTAGTGGGCAGACTTGTTACCGACAACGTGTTATGTGATGACCGACGTGTTTTGCTTGTGTGATTAGTGCGATAGCATATTATATAAAAGTACGTACAGGCTTAAACATGAAAAAAAGAAAGTTCTAAAGCTGAATATAGGTTTAAAATGCAATAAATATTATAGATTCATTATCTTTTACATTATTTTTTTGGATACTTCTTATAAAATCATCGATATTAAATAAAGAATAATAAATAATGGAACCATTATATATATTTAAATTCTTTTATTTTTTAATTATAAATATATCGAAATTAGTAATAAATAAGAAAATAGTTAACAATTAATTGTTTATGTTTCAATAAAATTTAAGTTAATTTTATATTAAAACAGGACGAAACATACAAGAATATTTAAATTTCCTATAACTAAACATATTATAATTTAATCTATTATTTTTGAAATTTCAAAAGTATATAAATGAATGAAAATCAAAATATGCAACTATAAAGGGTAATATGTTTTAATTTGGATTGTGCCCTGCTATCAATTTTATATAAAATAAAACAATAGATATACTCAAAAGCTGATATTTCAATTATTTAATTTATATTCAGTAACTCTTTATACAACTAGGTTTATAAAAGCTTTTTACTATTCAAGTTATAAATAAATATACATATTTTGTATGACATTGAAGTTGGAAAATTCACCATAATTTAAAACTTTTTTTTAATTCTTTTATTTAAGAGTCCTCTTAAAATATAATGTACGTTTTCAACCCGTACAACAGTCAGGACGTAGTATTGATTAAACGTATTCTGTTTCACTGATATACTCACATAAAGATATAAATATTTCATTTTTACATCGAATAATCCAAGTGACGTCTGGTGAGGTGAATAGAGGGAGGTTACGTGGACCACTCTGAAATTGTCACAAGTTCATGTTTTTAACATGTTTTAAATTTAGGCCAAATTTAGAATGCTTACCCAGAATTAATATTGCAAGTTGAATTACCCAGATAATTATAGTTAAAGTGTCGTAGACTGTTACATCAATAAAGTTCAAACTTAAGATATACATATTATAGCTCCAATATTTTTGCACGATCATATATCATAGTTTCGTGCAGATGACGCCCGAGCGCTCCACTAGCGAATATAATGTATACGTTGAGATATGTCACCTGAAATGCTAATGCAACTGTAAAGTTTTGGAAACTTTAAGCATAATTTAAAATCTACCGTGAATGTTTGCTCTTAGACATTTAAAATAAATATGCAATCTTTTCCTGGGATTTATTAAGCAAGAATCTACTCAAATGGAAATTACTTTAAGAAATAAGACCGGAAATATTTGCAAGTTTGCAGCGCAAAGGCGCGCTGTTTTCGAGCAAATACCGGTAACTGTAGCTAATTATGCTTTGTACTGCTAGAAGTATGTATATTTTTTTATATTTCTAGATAAGAAAATGCTTAAGATTGAGTAAGAGACAAAGGGTGGCAAGTGTACATTTTTTAATTTATTATGCTGGACTCCAATAAGATTTAAAAGGAATAATTGTATAATTGAATTCTTATTACTTTGTTATGCAAAATTCTTTGAATAAAATTAGATAAAAATGTGAAATGCGCATATATACGTCACAAAATTCTTAATTAGTATAAATTTTTGTACCAATTCTTTTGGTTTTCTGTAAACATCTAAAATAAATTAGAACACTAACTGTAAACTAAACGAGATAGCATCAGAAAAGCTATTGAGCTAAAGCTATGTTCAGGACAATGGACGGGAACGTGCTTTCTACACTGTCGCGTGTAGATCATATTCCATACATACGACTATTTACAAATGCAAGCTTCAATCTCATCTCGACTCTTTGACATACAAAAATATGTGGAAAAGCTGAATACCTAATAATATATAGAGAATTTTCATTTGAGTTTTTTTTAAAAGCTTTCTCTATTATTGGATTTAATATATTTAAGGAAAAAAATCGCGTGAATTAGTTTTCATTATTTTGCTATTTAAAATCATATATTCATCCACTTGTGAATGTCCATGCAAAGTTTGTTGATAATATATCTTTATTCAAACTCAATAAAAAAACCATTATATAGGTACATATTTGTTCCTTAAATTCTCAAGAGAGCAAAAGCTCTATATCGTATTTCAGAAAGATGATATGTTGAAATTTTGGCGTATTTAAAGTAGGATCTTGTTGCCTTCCTGCCTATACTCCAAAATTTTCATTGCTTTTCACCTTAGTGCTAAGACATGCTATCATTACACTATGTCACGGTAGCGTTACTATAAATTTATCACCTATTCTCTCACTTCTGTGCTTTTAAACACTATTTAGATATACTTGTTGCGGCGGTGAGTTTCGCCACTCAATGCAGTGTCTCGAAAATGAGGCGGAATGTGGGGAACGGAAGTGTTTTAATGGCAAGGGAGTGTCTTAAAAAATGATATCTTTGTCATTTCATTATTAAAGCGAATTAGTTATTCGTAAACCTGATATAGTCTTAATTACTAAATACGGAATTCATTAACCTAATAGAAAGTTTTAATATATTTCTTACAAAGAAATGCTTTAATTAATATTTTTATTTTTTATAAACTTGTTTTATTTTTTACATCTTATTATCGAAGAAAATTTTACCAGTGTTAATGAATACGCTAATGAAGTTGCAAGTGGAAAGGTTGATTAAAAGAAACTAGCGTCTGCTTTTTTTTGTACTCGACAGGATATCTTCAATTATAATTATTCGTTAATAGTATTTACTGAAAATATCTCGTTATAATTTAATGAATTATGTCTATGTCGCTATTCATTTATGTCACGATTATAATTATATTGCGTGAAGTCTACAAATATAAATTATGAAATGCTGAAGTGGAATGCTTTCAGAAGTACATAAATGATTGATGCGGGATGCTGATATACTAATTAATAAAAAGAAAGTTTTTTTTTTTTTGTATTATTTCAAATATAATATTAATTATTATTTATCGAGCAAATGTCGACTAACCTATGTCGTATTTACTTATTCGTACACATAATTTAGCTTTTGCGTGTAGATTGTGCAAATGCAATATTTAATTTTCGTTAGTCGTGTGCAGAGTATTTAAATAGTAGTTAGCTGCGTGATCCGCATGATTTAGATCTGTTAAACTAACTTGGAATTCATAATGGAGTGTGACTCCATATATTGGCCCACTGGTTAGTGATTCTACTCATCTGTGGAACCTGTCAGTTAGATCCACGGAGAGCTTTGGCCTTTATTATGAACTTTAATGGTTTTAAAATATCAACAACGTTTTATTTGGTCTCTACTCATTTTTAATTGTTTGAATTACCATTAAATAACATTGAAAATAAACACAACTGCACGTTACATAAATTATGTGTATTTTCCATTTGTTTAATCATCTTAATTTATTTGCAAATTAACAATGTATCGAAATAAATAATTTCTTATTGCTACCGTCATTACGTGCGTAGGTACGTCATTATAATTAGCCTTTGGCACCTTTACGTAATTTTTCTCGTATAACAGAATAGGCAGAACGAACTTAGTGCAAAAACACTCGTTCTCCTTTTTCCGCCCACTTTTCGTGACATAGCGTGTGTATTAGGGCTGTGTTGGGTTAATTCAAGCACAAATACATGTATACAACGAATAATATTATTCCTAACCTAAAAATAAATTCTATATGTCGAGAGACTTTCCTTTTTTCTTAATGCCATGATTCAGTATATTCGCTTCCACTGAAGACGTTTAAAGTATTATCTCAACTGAACTGAAGGGTATTCAAGTGATAGTATATATATGCATGCACTCCACTTTTTTTATTTTCATCTATTCACATCCAGAATAGATTCGATTATTCGATATTCAATTCGATTTTACATGTCAACTCGTTGCAAAATTAAATTATTTGTCAGTTAATAAAAAAAATGAATATGTGCTATATTCATTTCATTAAAAAAAAAACTACTGTATCTAAATATTTATTAACAATGAACAATAAACTATTGTCAAACAATAGATATCACAGATATCTATAATTAGAAAATACTACTTTAACTTTGATGAAGTTAATGATATACTTTGCACAATATACGTTTCATAGGTACAACTTTACTTTTTATTGTGTACGAGAACAATTTTCCAACTTGAAAGCTTAAAATTAAACTATGTTTTAATATTTGTTCTGCAGTAATATGATATTAGAATATACGTATATATTTCTAGGACGTTGAAACAGAAAACGGGATTGTAGTTAGTTTTAAAATGAAATTAAATTTTATTTGAAAAATAAAAGTCAGCGAAGTGTACGCGGCGAACAATGCTAGGCGGCCGTCAGTGTTAAACGATATGAATGAGACTATTTTTCCCGCGATGACATATGTCTTCCCTATGCTTCCAATTGTTTTTTTCCATGGAATTTTATATAAAATATCATTGAAAAAAGTTTGTCTGTACATCGTGTCTAAATACAGAATGCAATTAAAGTTAATGTTGAGCTGTTCGACTGTTTATTGTTCTATTACTTTGTTGAAATGAAAAATTCATTCTTGCCGATTTTTTTTTCTTGCAAAGCACAATTTAAATTTAAATTCTCGTTTAAAATTAACTTTCAAAGAGCTTTTATTTAAGGAGTTACATTTTAATCACTAAATTCTAACATTAATTGTGGTAGTGTTTTATTTTTATGTTATATTAAAAAGCATTTATCGATTATTAAAATAGTTTTCATTTTGCGTTGCATAAAAGTATACCATTTTCTGTATGGACAGGCTCATTAGCAGAGGATTGATTGTCATCTGTCAAATGCAGAGATCGTGTATCGCTAGTGGATGAACCAAGATTTATTATCCGCTAGACGCTGGCCGATATAATAAATGAAATATGAAATGGTACTTCTGTAACATAGATCTAGATTTTGTAAGTCTTGTAAGTGAAAATATATATCAATTTTAACTTTAGAATAGACTTGTTAAAAGACGACGACGTTTGTATAGCTTCAAATTGGTGTAAGTTTAACTGCGAGCTGATTGTCGATTGGCATATTCAATACGCCTCACTCTTCCGTTAAGCCGACGTGGGACGTTAATAGCTATTTGTCAGTCGTCAACTGGTGATTGATATGTGATGACGTAATTACTTTACTTCATGCTGCTCATTGTCTGCACTCCCAGGTTTATTCCAACAATTTCATCTTTAATTGAAAAAATCTCATTATAATATCATCAGAGATATTATATATTTCTATTACGAGAAAAAACTAATTGATACAAAAGTATTTACGTAAGATTTTTATTTTTTTATATTACATAAGCAAAAAGGAATTTGTTTGTAGCTTTGAATATTTTATTGACTATAAAGTGGAAGTGAAAATTATTTTGCTGTTTCATTGAGCATTGATTCTATGTAAATGGCGTATATTTTAGGTTTATTTACGAGAAATGTAGCCTAGTATCCTTATTGCTCATTAAAAAAGTGTTTTAAGTACTGGCTTCGCGTTATAAAAGAAAAACAAATAAAAAAAATTGAACAGCAAGTTGGTCAGTTGCAAAAATATAGTTAGCTATCCTATAAAGAAACGAGCGTGTAAAATAAATTGAACATAACTTAGAAACTTTATAAACACTTCCAGTATGAAGTGCTGTTTAAAGAGGCTTTGTGGCGTTCAAACAATTAGAGTGGACAAAATGTTAAATTGTCTTTATAATTCTGTTATTATAATATAATATTTTCTAATGGTTTCGCCTTTTTCATTTCTTACTTCTCTATGGTAATTTGATGTATAGGAAACGTCGTTATAACGCAACAATAAACTAATATGAAGAATGCAATCTATCAAAAGCGTATAATTTAGCATAACGCTATTACTTCTATATCGAATATTCATTTCTGTCTAATTTATGCTATTTAAGCACACAAAATCCACTTTTACATATATCTTTTCTCTGCTAACTAAACGAAAGCCCATAGCAATTAAAACAAAATGCTTTTATGAATTTTATCCTATTTTTTTACACAAAACATAAAATGTATGTAATTAAATGTCATGTTAGGATCTACATACGGATTTTAGTGTGAGCTTTGTAATAATAGTGTTACTCAAAATGCAATATAGCCCTTTACACGAATTTAAAACTTGTTTTATGCGACTACTGTATGCGCTTAAACGGTATGTCATGTCCATGTGATCGCTTAAGCCTCGTTTAAATAATATTTCATGGAATATCTCGTAATAACGTGTAGCCTACTATATATACTAGTCTCTTATATATTAACTTTATAGTAAAATGTATTCGTGTTTCAACTTTACGTACATCGGTGTTAATATAAATTATAAAAATATATCCCGCGCACAGCAGGATAGACAGAGGGAAGCTAGTGTTAAGACACTCTTTTCCCCATTTTTGTGAGTGGCAGACCTCAACGCCGCGTTTTGCTGCGATACCAGAGCGAAGATATGACAATATTAAATATTTCATTTCCTCGTGTGTCTCAATCATACTTTGTAGGGGTGCACCACGACTGGCCTCTATAAATTATATAAAGCTACTTTTCGTTACCAGCGGACTAGTTTGGATAAACTTATTAGTTTGTAAATTTATATAAGAAAGGACTTCTCCGATTCTTACGGTAAATAGAAGAAAAACGAAAAAATATTTACTAATAATTTTGAATTACATTGCCTATATTTCATCGCTTGTAAAATGTTAATAACAAAGCTTTATTTCACTATAATCCTATCATTAATGATAAGTGGTAAAGGATTTAGCTATACTAAAAGTAAACTGACACGCACAATTACAATATAGCTAACGTTTGTAAATATTTTTTCCCTTTTCATTTAATATAATGCCTGGTGGATGTTGGGTACTCGAAAGTTTTGTAGTCAGGTTTCGGATTACTCCATTGCCTGTCGGATTGTGCATGTGGATTAAAATTTTGAAATTACCTCATATAAAGCAGAACATGCAATTGAAAACTTGTAGTACTTCAGTTATATTAAATTCACAGAGTAAAGAATATATGAATTGGTTAAGGGTTGCTTAACTAAATTTTCAATTTATATAAAAGTTGATTGAAAAACATATTTGATGTTATTTTTAATTATATTTATTAATTATCATTTAAGACAAAACTAAATTAAATTTAATTAACAATGATCTACATTCTAGTAATTAATTTTGAAATTTTATTTTCTATGATTGTTAGTACGATTTTATGTAGTAGGCATAATGGCGAGATTTACTGAGTCAAAGGAAACAAAAGCCATTGTTATCCACACAAATGTGAAATCTCGTTTTGGGATTGAGGTTTTTGACGTAAAAGGGTCTCCTTATCGGTTTTAATGCGAATCAGTAAACAAAAATTGAACAAAACACTTTTTATCCCTATTTGTCTCTAATAAACTATATCTGATGATTGGAAGCTCTCAACAGTACTTAGCGTATGAAAGGCTTCAAGTAATTCCGATAAGGCATCTAGTCGTCCCACGTTCGACAAATATTTGTCAATAAATTCTTCAGTTAGTGGAAAATATATTTCTTTTACCTTCACTTGAATTTATCGAAGACAGAAAAAGATGGCAAAGTAGGTAGTGCAAAATATTAGTATATCTATATAGGATAGAGAACACGTAGCCAGTTAAACTTGTTTATTTTTATTATGAATTGACGTGTTTGTTTCTTTTTCTTAAATAATAAAGAAAGCTAAACATTTATTTCTTTGTTATATGTAGTAGTGGCTCCGTTTTGTGTATTTGTATTTTAAATACAAAAAAGAATAGAAAAAAACTTATTGGAGAAAGTTTGAAAGGCTGGAATGATGCGGGGACCATTATTAAAGTTGGGGCGTAAAGTAACAGCTGCACTAGAAATAATGATGACCTTACGAAAAGAGCCAAAATGGCATCTTGAAAGAGGCACGAGTAAGGAAAGTAGAAAACTGGACGAGGAATAATGCAGAAATTGTTCTTTGAGAAATGAGAATGTCTTTACTTTATAGATTGGATATTATAGGGTAGGGACTGAGCAATTATGAAACGTAAAGTTTATTTTACTTTTTTATTATTCTTATATTATATTATACTAGTCGACCCGGACGCGGCTACGCCTGCTTGAACTATAAGAATATTTATTAAATATTATATAATATATTTATTTTTATAAGGATGAATATCAAAATATAAGTTAATTTTGGGTGACGTTTTCTTAAAACAACAAAGAAACTTTGCAAACCGGTGCTTAGCAACGACGGTTGTTACTAACATGGCAGAATAAATTACATGTCAAATTAGAAAGTATTTTAATTTATTAGTATATATGTGTAATGTAATATTATATAGCCTATAGCACTTCTGAAGAATGCAGCTTTCATACAAAACAAAAACATAGTAAATCGGACCAGTAGATCCAGAGATCTTAGCGTTCAAACAAACAAACAAACAAACAAACAAACAAACTCTTCCGCTTTATTATATTAGTATAGAAGTATAGA
The DNA here is from genome assembly GCF_056956725.1 of Heliconius melpomene rosina. Lineage (NCBI taxonomy): Eukaryota > Metazoa > Arthropoda > Insecta > Lepidoptera > Nymphalidae > Heliconius > Heliconius melpomene. The sequence continues at coordinate 10,930,974 of NC_140389.1, read as the reverse complement.
TAGTAGTAATTTAGTTATATGTAATTACGCTTTTTTGATATGCTTTTTTATTCTTTTGTGAAAATATATTAGCTAAAATTTGTTCAATTCAAATTTCTAGATTTTGTGTCAAATTTGGACCTACATTATACTTACTAAGTCCGATACATATCAACTGCGTAACCCGACGAGTGGAAGGAAGCCATTGTCATAGGTATACCGAAACCTAACAAGCCGCGGAATATGCCCTCTAGCTATAGACCTATCAGCCTTCTCAGCTGCTTAGGAAAAATTTATGAGAGAATCATTCTCATTAGACTCTCCGAGGTGGTAGAGGCCAAATCTCTGCTCATTAAAGAGCAATTCGGTTTCAGAAAGAAACATTCCGCCATCCACCAAGTCCATCGCGTGGTAGAGCACATAGCCCAATATAAAGTAAAAATTTCCTACCGCAGACATACTGCCGCCATTTTTCTCGACGTAGCGAAAGCCTTTGACAAGGTCTGGCATAACGGCTTAATTTTCAAGCTGCGGCGCTCTGGCTTGCCAGACTGTCTCGTGCGCATCCTGCAGGATTTTCTGTCAAATAGATACTTCCGCTATAAAGTAGAAGGAACTCTCTCCTCCCCCCGCCTCCTCCGCGCAGGCGTCCCCCAGGGTTCAACCCTCTCTCCTATGTTATACGCGCTGTACACAAGAGACATACCTCGTACCAGGGATGTACACTTGGCTATGTACGCCGATGATACCGCCCTATACACCTCTTCGCGTAACACACGCATAATAGCCGATCGACTTCAGAAAGCGGCCCGCGTACTTGGTGTGTGGTTCCGCCAATGGAGAATCGAGGTTAATCCAGAGAAGAGTAAAGCGATACTCTTCCCTCGCGCTCGTTCAGAGCAAATCTCTACCATCTATCTATTAGATAAAGCCATTCCCTGGGAAAAAGAGGTCAAATATCTAGGTGTCACATTAGACTCTAAACTCTCCTTCAAACCCCACGTCACGAAAGCTTGCAACAAAGCTAAATTCATTCTTAATAGATTATACTATCTCATAAACAAGCGTATGTCACTTAGAAATAAGCTGACACTATACAAAACTTGTATAAGACCCGTCCTCTCTTATGCTTGTGTAGCGTTCGCGCACACTAAGCTAGATCCCATGCAAAAGGTACAAAATAAATTCTTACGTATCGCATCAGGTTGTCCCTGGTTCGTGCGTAACGTCGACCTACATAGAGACTTTGAACTGGAATCGATTTACGAGCATTGCAAACGTTTAGCGAAGCGCTACTTTGAGCGCGCAGGCTCGCACGCGAATCCCCTCATCGTTAATGCGTGTAATTACATCCCTAACGCACTCCCTAGACGTAGACGCCCGCGCAGCGTCCTTTTAGACTCCGATGACGCCATTACTATAGCGAATGCCCCGTATGTAGGTAGGAAACACACTACTCACACACGACACAAACACCGTCGTCGACGGAATCGACGACGAAGTCCAGCTTATTCAACGGCTCGATCGCGTCTCGGCGCGGTCGGGCCCAGCGGTTAGGGACCGTTAGCTCCCTTAGAGTAGTCTAATTTGTCCCCAGTCGCGACTTCATGTCGCGGCTGGTTTGCTTAGCATAGGTGAAATCCCAGTCCGCTCGACGGCCGCAAGCCGAGGTTCGAGTCCCGCAGGGGGCGCCCTTACAGTCGTCGACTTCCTCACAGGCAGCCACTTAGTGCTTGCATTTCTTCAGGGACAGAGTACCCTCTTCCCTACCCAACCGGTGTCGCTGTAAAAGCCAATAGGGCTAACAGCATTATCCACATGTTCGAAAAAAAAAAAAAATCAACTGCGTCACATTAGCGTTATGTAAATAAATAAACAAATAAAAAATATACAGAATAAAACTGAAACATTTCAAGTCTTTTTATTTTACGGCGGACCATGTAGGATTGATGAGGGCCAGATGCTCTATAATAGACGATAAAGCACGTATCCACATCGTATGCAATAAAAATGCAAATTATTTCTGTTTATAAACATATTTTATGAACAAGAACATACATTTCTGAAATTATATTAATTTGTTTTTCCTATCCTAAGAAAATATAAAACAAAAATCAAATACTATTTCCTCTAAGTGAAACTATAAGAAAAAGCACTACACCCGTATATGTATTATTTACTGTTTCTAAAGTCGGTTCTATAAAAACAATGGTTTATTGGTCCGCTGGGCGGGCCTAATGAAACTTTCTTGAGTCTACTTGGAATTAAGAATGTTTTATGTCTTAGATGTAAAAAGTTTTTTTTACAACTTGTGCTCAACAAGACGAAATGATGGTAATCACTGGTCGGCTATTTAATTACTTCTGTGAGGTTTACTTATTAAATTTAAATTGAAAAATAAAATTACAGTTTCTAAACAACTTACTTATTAATAATATAAGCTAGATTTTATAGTAGACCGCAATGTATCTACCTAATATGAAACCAAGTGGAACGGGTTCTTAGAGTATTAATATAAAACGTGCAGTATCGCTGTCCCATTTCCTTTTCGCAATATTATAATCTTCAAGAATAATATTTGGTGAGTTATTTAGAATTACTTAGGACATATCTTTTGTTTGTTACTTTTGATTAATTAAAACTAATAAAAACGAAGAAGTTTGATTTAATGTACCCTATTATATTTCATTTAATGTCCTGTCTTTTTAAAAAAAATATACGTGTGAATTTTATTTAATACTAGCGGCCTCGCGTTCCCGCTGGAACTTCTCAAACAATTCTTAATATAAGGAAATACATATTAGTTTTCCAAGAATTCTATATGTTTTTACTTTCTTTTTTCAGTTCTCACATTCTCGGTAAACAGATTAGCAAACGAACTTTTCGACAATATTCGTAAAACTGTCAAAGGTTTTGAAAAAATATTAAACTACTATTTCAATACAGAACATATCGTTGTGGCCACAATATTGTGTGCAAACCGTTTTCTATCTAGAAAGTAAATCTAGCTCCCAGCGGATAACATAACTCATTGCTCCCTGCGCAGGCAAAATCACTATTATTATTTAGGCTAAAAATACTATTCTATGTTTTACTTGTTAAGTATACCAAAGTGGGAAATATTTTATAAGAAAGGGGACGCTATCAATTATAAAATAATTCAAGTGGCCATTTGCATATTACATAATACATAGAATTTGGATTTAAAAGAAACTAGAAAATCCCCCATATAGTAGAATGGAGAGAAGATCCTAGTGTTAGGATACTCCGTTCCTCTTTTTCTGCCCAATTTTCGAGTGGGAATAGAACCCCCCCGTCGCTTGTATAGCTGCTGTACCGCTGCGCTGTGACGGCCTCGAAGAAATTAATGTTTCTAGAAGACTAAAATAAATTGATTATATCGATATTTATTAATAATTTTCTTGTAACAACATTATATACAAACACTTTTATTTTTTTGAATTACCTAAACTTTTTTAGTCTCCAAAGTCTTATATCGCTAGCACTTCTAAGGCAGTAATTCTTGTTAAAACAAATGATACAAATTTGTTCTGGTCTGTTGGAGATAACTAGGCCCGAGCCTAGTATAGAGTTTACGTTTGTGACGTCCGGTTCAAGTTTATATTGCTTACGCTATATTAAGAATTCGGCTTTTTTACCATTCTTAAATAAAAATATTACTTTTTCGATTTTAAATTTTAAATGAATACATTTTGTAGTAATATAAGATCATTTATTTATTTTGCTGGCTCTATCAAAATGTAGTTTATAAAATATGGATAAATTAGACAAAAAATTTACATAACAAATGCTAAAGTAATTCCATCTTCTAAGAACCAAGGTCGGGTTGCTAGTTTACGAGAAACCATAAAAGTCTGGCAATTTTAAATCTTTTCAAAAACTCCCTTGTCGTCCAGATTCACAGACAATTATTTATGGATACATACATATATCCAGTTCCTGTTACACAGGGGTGCTTTATCTTCGTTCAGAGTGCATTTCCAATGAACGTAGAAGGTTATTTGCTAGGTAGTAATATATAGTTGCTCGGGAACTAGATTTTTAGCTTTATATAAGCTCATTTCTTAATGCATATCATCCAATCAATGGAACATGTATTGTGTTGTTGAGATGGGGCTGGCTTATTGAACTTAATCAAAACAAACTTATAATTAGTATGTTCAGATTTACTTGTTGACTTTACCACTTTGCTGTGTATAGGGAGATATTTCTACGTTATTTTTTTTACATTTTCAGAATAACATCGTAATACTAAATAATTTTGTGCTATTAATTCTGCATGTTTGAGTGAAATGAGGCTTTTCCATTTTATGAATGCGTGTATGCATATTATACTGAATGAGGCTAACTTTTTAACTAATGTACTAAAAAGGTGTTTAGCTAATGTGCTCAAATATTATCACATATGGTCCCTATCAATATAAGCTAATGGCCTTCTGTTTCTTCCAACCTTGCATCCAACCAACAATTTCCAGGCAGCGAAGGCCAGTAAATACGTGTGTTCTACAAATTTAAATTTAATTAACTGTGGTGGGATACAGATGACATCTTGATCATCTTGACTTTTAATAGGCAAAATTAAACTCCCATCTAATAACATCTACTACAGAATTTAGCTTATTTGGTTTCTCTAGAACATGGTTCATTCGCACTAAACGTCTAACCACATTCTCGATCGACTTACTAACTACTTGGCATTCACTTCCAAACTGTTTTAGACTTCAAAAGCCGTGTATGTTCTATGTGAGATACGTATAGACTAGCAAAACTATTGGTAATTAATAAGTGCCTTTGTTTTTTTTTTATTTGAACCAATTTTATTTTATATAGAACATAGATAATAGAACAAATAAAAGTTAGAATGGCAAACTATTTTATTTACATATCGAATAAAGCACTTTGTTACTTATATATTTATTAATTGACGGTCGGGCTTAATTTAATACCGCGGTTTTAGATTTTTGGTAATTTATATAAAACACACTAAATAATTGGTATATTTATATGCGTGTTGTATTTTTTTATGCTCTTGGTATCGGGATTTTCGATTTTCGCATTTGCACAAATTGCTTCCATTTTACTATAATATATTCGATGAAACAGACAAATATTTATTTTTATATCCTGTTTTTAGTTAGATATATTTGGAAATCTTGTTATATTAGGTGAATTTAATAAACCTTCTAAAAGTGTTATAAATATAGTAAATTATAATTTAAATAATTGTAGTGTCACTATGCACCGCGACCGAGACGTCTACTTTCTGTCTTCTAAGAAAAATAAATTTGAAATAATGAGTCAGATATAACATACATTATTTTAATTTTAAAAAACTTCCCAATTTATATGCTTAAATGGCTATATCTACCACTTCATTTGTGTGGAGTTTATGACGCTTGCCATGCTACCTCAATTTACCAACCGTTGTAAGTCGTTTTAGGATAGTAGTTTTAGTTCTAGGCATTATTTTTAATTATCTATTAAAACATAGCTGAGCTACTAGGGTTCAGTATGCTGATGCTAGGGTATCAGACCTTCGTTTTGTTGTCAACAGGAAGTCCTCATCATGTTGACCAACATTTCTTAACATGATATATTAATAGATTTTATATATTAGACGAGCTGATAGGGTTTCACATCAGGTGATGAAGCCTATATATTGGCGAAGAGTAATTCCTCTTTCAGCCTTCCTTCCCTCCTTTCCTAAACAAGAAAGATATAAAAATTATATATAGATTTGGTTTTGCTATTGACATGAAGCACCAATTGACTCCTCTTACAGTTTTATTATATCTACAGATAACCTATATAGCGCCACTCACTACATATTTATATATTCGTGTACTCATTATGTATAGGTATTGCCAGTCATTTGTCAACAGATTGCCATTAACAGTAAATGTTTGTATTCAGTATAATATGTGGGTGAGGCTAATGAAAATAAATGAAGCGTCTTCTCCTTCGTAAACATTGCTTCTAATTTGTAGAATGTAGTGCGATAGTGGTATGTAAAGCCGAGACTAATCCATATATCTTATTCACGTTTGTATATTTTTTTCTTTTCTATAAGTTAATATAATATGTTATTTATCATCTATAGATATCATAGATAGGTATGTCCATAGAATTTCGTGAAATTGTATTAATATCACACATAGATTAGACGGGCTGCTAGCCTAGCGGGTTTTTTCTTTATATTATAAAATTTATCAAATAATTATTGACTAAAATTTTTGACACCAAAGAGGATGTGTTGTGAAGACTAATGTTTCGGAAAAAGAGATAAATATTTAGTAAGTTTTTTAGTAATTTTTTTTATGACAACGCATTTGAAATTCTTAAGTGTTTACTAGCTACATATAATTTCCTTTATAATAATAGGTATATATTCGTCCGAATTAGATTTGAAGCGGCGACCGTTTCGTTAAAAGCGTTTCAGTTTCCCCAAAATCGACAATGTATTTATTTTATTACCATATACAATATATATTTATTTCTTTTTTATTTAAGCTTAAAAATATTTCCAACGTAGCCTTTTGGCACGTACTTATTTTACAAGTGCCATTTTGAGACACTGCAAATATTTGTTCTGAATTGGTTTTTATATAAAATAAAATCACAATTGATTTCCTTTCCCCTCGTCAATTTATAGATTTGAATTGTACGAAATTGGTTTATCCAACATCGCCGTGATTGCATCAGCGATCCGAGTTATTGAACCGTGAGTTGAAAACATTATAGGCAGTTGTGAATGCATTGTGTGCTTGTCACGCCTTTGTTTGTAGTGAAGATGTCAAACTACTATTAAAGTAGGATGAGTAAATAAATGATTTTAATAAGTGAAAAATAAATATTTTGGTTAAAACTTCCGCAATCCGCGTATAGAGATGGACTCCAAAAAAATTCTACATATCCGCTATTTTTTATGTATGCACGTACTCTGCATACTAATATGAGTTTTTAATAGAATTTCACAAAATAAAATGGCTAGCATGTATTCAATAGTCCGTTTGATCTCTTTTTTAGTTTTTACTAATACTACTATTCTCAATAGATATAGAGATGGAATAAAGCCACGCGATATTGATATATGTTAAAATTATATGAAAACTCAATTTGCTTAGTAAATCTTAATTTGAATTAAACATTGGAATTTATCTTGTAAAGGTGCTAGGTTTTAAATAAGATTTACTAGACTTTTGTGAATGTAATGTTTCAATGTGGGAAAAGACGTCAAAGTGGCGAAGAATTCGATTGAATTTATAGTTCCTTTTATTGCGACGGAAGTGGAACTATGGGACTAGAGTTTCCTATTGTTAAATTGGTTTTTAAAATAGATTTGAATCGAAACACAATCGGTTTTTCTACGTTTATTCTGTATCTATATATACGAGTATGTTGGAAGTGTAGAAAAGCGAGATGAGATCCAAGACTTGAGTGCACTGCAAAAAATGTTGAGGATTCGTTTTGCTTCACAAGCTAGCAGCTTCATAAGCCTTAATATTCGTGGTATAAATGTTTGCGTTGAAAGCATACTGAATTCTTTAATTTTTAATTAATAAATTTCATCAACATTCCCATTTTTCATCGAAACTATTTTAATATTAAAGTAATTCTACCCTGAGGAAGAAAGTATTTTCCTTATAGTGTATATTTATGATATGCAGAAACAGAAGTTATGGATATCGTTTTTATTATTTTCGTGGAATAAGTCGCAGGTGCGGTAATAAATTTATACATAGTTAGTTTAAAATATGTACATATATATCAAGCAAAAGTAGATATACATTTTTGAATTATGCTGAAGAATTTCCAAATCTATCCAATCAACGCCAAACTTGGTAATTCAATTTTAAAATGTACAAATCCATATAAAAAATCTTAGAATCTTATCAATTGTTAATTATAATAATTAACAAATATATTAACTATAGATATATTATAGATATACAGAAATTTTATAAACATCCTAATTAAAACTAATGTTATTATAACAGAGATTAGTTTAAATATAATATTGTCGTAACAATGTTCAGGTAGCTCTAACATTTACATAATGTTACGCAAGCTTGTCTCAGTCAGCGAGTGGGCCTCCATGAGCCAACTATTAATAACACCCTTGGTACGTCCGTATCATCCCAAACATTCCAGCTAACCTCTCAACCTCTCAGCCCACTAAACGGGGCCTTTATTGATCACTACTTTTGTCTTGCCATTCTCCTTAATGGACTATTAGACGTGCCATTGTGTTTGTCCCAAATTAAAGACGCGATGCGTCCGCTCTGTCTAGTCAAATGGCTGGACTTTAGAAGTTAATATGTCATTTATTTATAGATACTAAATAAGGCTGCTTTAAGCTCGAACTTCGTAATGATATTATAACATACAGATTTTTAAATTAATCTCACGTTTATACAGTACGATCGACGAGTCGTTGCCGCGCTGAAGTTCTTTCTCGAAATTTCATTATAGGATTTTTTCTACTTTTCCGATATGCACAGTTCGTCGATCATACTATATTTAAGTTATATATGTGCTATCATAATGTATTTGAGATCTATTAGTATTGATATTTTTAAATATAAAAGTTTCCCTCATTTGGCTACACAAAAATGAGATGAGATGTAAAAATATAAATAAATAGCATAAGAAAAATAGCTTTTAATCATGACTTTAATACTCTACAATAGTCATATTTATCTTTTTCTATTATCAATGTAAATATTTGAAATTCTGAACCCGGAAACAGACTTTACGAATGACAGTTAAAGGTGCACCAGATTTCGTGTATCTACTTCAAAATGACGTCTGTCAATTCCTTGTAATCGGTTCACTTATTCAGTGCGATGGTCTCTCTACTGCGCTATAACAAAGGAAGAGCTATGTTGACTAGTGACTGTGAAATGTATGGAATATGTTTGTACAAGTGAGCGCGCAGACAAGGGAATTAGCTAAAATATTATTTATAAATGATAGTAAGTATTTTATTAAATAACTTTAAAAATTCAGCTTCACGCAGTATCCCGCATATAGTAGGGTAAGCAAAGGGAACCCAGTGTTAAGACATTCCGTTCCCCACTTTCCGCCGAATTGGGAGGCCTGGCGTGTTGAGTGGCGTAACACAACGTCGCGATTTGCCTCGGTACCAGAGCGGAGAAATGAAAGTATAAATGTTATTTAAATATTTCATTTACTCGAGTGTCACACTTCGTGCCTCTGCTCCACTACTGGCTTCTTAAATAACTTCAATACATTTAATTAGACTGTCATTAATAAGATAACTAATATGTAGATCTTCAATAACAATTGAGTATTACAAATATTAGATAGAATTTATCCATTCTAGGAATCCAATATCTTATTATCTTAGAATACCTCGATTCTCTTTAGTAGAAGCGGACAATCACTGAAAACCACGTCTCTGGCGCCACGCTTCCTACTTACCCAACTCGAAAAATAACAAGGAATATTATTATTTAGTAAGTACTACAAGTCATTTAGTGGAACGAGTCGCAAACGGAGTTGGAGATCTTTTATTTGAAGACCAAGTGTACTTTTTGATCGAAATGGCGACAGTCTGAAGCATTGAGTAGCTGGGTTTACTTATTACGGATGAAGTAAGCTCAATCTCTTTTATCGCACGGCTATAGCGGGAATTGTACTCTACTTGCCTCGTATCCCAGAGGCTCTCGGCGCGCCAACTCTACCGTAAAATTATGTTAAACTTCCATCGCGTCCTTATATTGTTGTCATTCTTCTATGGCATCCCATTTCATTTGTCTTTAGAAACTTGGGATTGGCTTACTCTTATTGAATGTCGTTGTGTTTGTGAATTTATATAGATTGTGACTGAACTTTTGTGTAAAAAAAATTGTCAACAACTCATAGGTACGTGTTTTAGGTACAGTTAGACATAACATTATAATGATAGTTTAGATTTCTTTCTCTATTTTTTATTTTTTTTTCCTGGTAACATATCTTAAGCATTTTGTTATTTTGATATTAATTGTTATACATAGAAATGACCTATTGACGGGTCACTTAGTACCTACTATATTTTTTTTGTATATTACTTACATTTTTATAGATATTGAAATATTACATTTAAACAGACTTACCAACTTTCCAAATATAGTACAAAACCATAATATAATAATCATGATATAATACATTTAAAATAAATCTAAAAATAATAGAAGTGTGGATATTGCGGCTCGCGCAGTGCCGTCGTAATTATGGCGTCACTCAGCTAAAACGGGGAAATAAATTGAAAAACCGACTTGCGGCGAAAATGCACGTTGGAAAATATCTCTTACGGTACTTGCCCGCGACTGACAGCGCAAGCTTAATGTATTTATTTTAGCAACACTGCCATTGTTTAATATAAAAAAAACTTTTATCGTAATGTATTATCCTGCAACTAGTAATTGCTTCATTAATGTTAATTAAAATGATGAAGTGCCAGTTAGCCACTGTTTTCGTATAGATGTGGGTAAATCGGACTGTTGACCAATTTTAAATGATAATTAGTTTTAACTAATTGAGTGATTTATATCGATTTGTCACAAATGCAACTGCATATTTGTAAATATGCCAAATTATTTTTAAAATTGTTAGCACTAACATTATTTTCTTCGTTCTAGATTTAAGCGCAGTATACATTGTTAATAATATCATAGGTTTTATTATTAAATCAAAACAATATATTTCTATTTGCGTAATATTATAGTGAAAATAATAGTACTTGTTAATTATTATCCAAAATAAAGAAGAAAACCCCGTAACGAACCTATGTAAAGGCAAAAAATATCATACAAGTACGAACAAAAAAAGCTCTTTTTAATCTCATATTTGCTATATAAATTGGAGCTTGAAATTCGAGATTCTAAAAGCTATTGATGGGCATTGTCAATAAATACGTTATTAGGCCTTGAAATGTCGATGAGTTTCTAATAAATATGCTCGACGAGCAAATTATTAGGTATACGCTACAACCATTGTGAAATACACAGATTTTTATATATATATATATTTTTTTAATGAATAGAAAAGTGGCACTTAACTTGTAGCCATTAATAAAATTATCATCTTCATATATATTCTATAATATTTAAACTTAAGAATTATCTATCTATCTATCTTCCTTTTAAATATAGGAAAAACTAGATGTATCTAATATCTGTTTCTAACCAAGTTATTCACAAAAATGTACCTATAGCAAAAGCTGTTGAGCGCAGAAAGCTGAAATTTGGCATGTATTTTCCTTGGGAGTGTACGGAGCATTAATAGATGATTTTACTGTATAGTCCGTTATTTAAACTACAATGACATGTTACACTTTTCGCGTGAAGGCATTGCATGTTGAGTGGCGAAACTAAACGCCGCGTTTTGCCTTGACACCAGAGCGAAGAAATGACAATATAAATTTTAATAAATATTTAATTTCATCTAGTGGGGGAATTGAACCCACAACCAGTCCAGCTTACAGTCACACTTTGTGCCCCTGCGCCACGACTGGCCTATATAGTGCTATTTATCATATTATTCTTTAATACTTTCTGTAAACATTAGATCAAATATATAAATTTCAGTCAAGTGAATGGTAGTGAGTTTCCATATTTCAGCAACATATTGCGACGCGCACCAATTGTTTCTCAGGCGTGTGCCCTCGTTCGAAGCAATTTTTCATACGCTCACATGCATTCTGCATACTTTGGTTCTCTTCCACCTATTAAATGAATTTAAGTCATCGAATAACATCAATTCGTGATTGTCCTATATAAATATATTCAAGTTTGTAGAGAAAAAAATATATACATTTATTATTTGAAGAATGTTTATACTCAACTTATAATGAAAAATGTATAGTTTGACACTATGAAAAAATGTAGAACATTAATCTTTTTTATATTTCTATTTTTATTTTCATGAATTGTCGTTTATCCTTGGGGTGTAAAAAAGTTTCTAACATTTAGTTGAAAGGTTATCAGCGATTCCAGTCACTAGCGAGCCTGAATAGACCTCCTCATACAACAATCGGGTTCGTATAGCCGAATCTCGAGAGCCTTTTAGCCTGTAAAGTAATAGCTGTACTCCAGTGTACACTGCTCAGTTCGTAACACCGAGATAACATTATACTAATAGCGACGTTAGAAACGGACAGCTAATATAGTAATAGCGACGCAATTACAGCTTAACATAATGATTGTAATATAAAACGATATCATAAATTATAACTGAAACAAAATCCTTTCGTAATTCGTTTGAGGGATAAATTTAGGGTCATTCAAAGAAACAAATCTTTTTATATTAAACGAATAACATCACAAAATGAAATAAGCAGTGAAACGACTTTTTGAGATGAAAGGTTCTTCGTAAAGCAGTTATAAATTATAAGAATGGATGAAAACTGTTTTAAAGGATAAGATTGAAATTAATTTATGTAATTGTAACATTTTAAAATCTAAAATGAACATAAACAGATTTTATTCTAATATTCTTATTATAACAAGTTTAAAATTCAAGTTATATATGTATTAATTAACGTCAACTATTATTAGTCTAGTTGGACCTGTTTATATTTGTTTAGTAACTAATATTACAGAAGGGACTCGGCGGTTACCTAACTCTTTAATATTTCCTATCTGTTCTTGTAAGTTCCCCCATTTCGTGAAACAATTATTATAAATTTTAATTATTAATTTTAAATGTTTCCTGACACAAGTTTACTTATTTCGTGTTTTGTTTTTACAGTTACAGTTTTTGTCTTAATTAATGCTAAGGAAGGAATAGCCACTTTGTGGATTGTAATATGATTAGAAGTAACCCGCCCGCGTCTTCGCCCGCTTGAAATATTTCAATTAATTCATATTATTAATTTAATAAATTAAGTTTGTGCTCTTTTATATTATTATTATTTGTTTTGTTAGTAATTTTGTTTATGTTTGTTTGTTATAAATATTTGTATCTTTGTATAGTTTTTATGTTTTCTATAACTTAATGTACTTAGGAATGTGCAGTGGTCACACAAGCCAAATCGGGCTTAAGACCGCGAAGAATAATTAATTTTAATGTACTTTGTTATAAATAAAGAAATAAATAAAAAAATAAAAAATATGTTTGAACCGCACTTTTAATTATTTGTTTTATACCAAGGTTAAAAACCGTTCCGTTCGTTCAGAAAACTAAGCAATACGATCTTTTAACGGCACGACGAAATTCTTATACGATAAAAAATACAATTTTATATAATAAGAGAGTGCATGGTTAAAAGAGATCTAGTTAAGTTTTTATACGCTTATCACAAGCTATTTATGTTATTATGTTGATCTCTATGTGTATTCATATATTTTATATATATATTTTTACCTATCTAATATACATATTATGTTATTTAAAGGCTAGGCTAAAATTATTCTAATATCATTAGAACACGAAAATGAACAAGATTAGTAAATAAATAATTATAATATAGTTTAAGCGGGTGAAGCCATGAGTTAGTCGCTAGTAAATAATATATTTACGACAACAAGTAGTTACCGACTTTGTTTTTATTGTAGCGGTTGGCAGTCCGTTGTCTCTGGCTATCTCACTAGGGATTTGTAGAGGGTAGCTAGGAAGAACGGGGCGGGTGAGCTCAAGTTTTAGCGTCAAGCTAAAACAAGTGAAATAGTTATTATAGTATATACAATGCTTGCTTCTAGATAGATTCCTTTTCTGAAATTAGTTTCCACGTAATTTACTGAATTGCGACTATATTTCTTAATTTTTTACCTATAGACTGAGATTCCAGGGCCTCCAGACCTACGTCATTTTATCATCCTCAATGTTGTTGATTGATGATTGTGCTGGAATAATAGCAACAACAGTAACACTAACCAAGCCTTATAATTTGTATGTTTATACGTTTTGTTTGGATGATAGTCCATGTTATTAATATGACGTCATTCTAAATCCAAAGTGACCGGACACCTAATTTTTCAATCTATTCCTACAATATTGGTGTCTGAAAAAATATATTTTTGAAACAAGCTATTATTTAAACGCGCTTTAAAGTATACAAAAACTTTTTCTTTAAAGCTTTTATTACCAGCTTATAACATCATTAAACAATTTATATGCTTTAAAGTTTGTCGCGTAGATAAACAAGTAAATTAAATAATAACTTGGTCTGAAACTAAATAAATACAAGTACTGAAATAAGGAGACTACATACTTTTTATTTGTTTTTATAAACTGTATTAAAAATATTTTAATATCTTCTAAACATCCTAACCTCCAAGTAGCTTTAATTACCATTCATACATATTACTTAGCTTAGGTGCTATGTAAAATCATATGCTACCACAAATAAGAAAATATTCAAGATGAAAATGTATACAAAAGCTATGTTATCACGGTGGCCACAAAGTTATTTATTTGAAATAAATTCGTTCACTTTTGAAAAATAGTGAAGTTCAACCAATTTCTTACACAAGCGGCGCGCCTGAGCCGGCTGCTTCGGCTGCGATAAATTATCTTTTGTTGGCCTGCGAATTCAACAAGAACCGTTTTTGTTCAATTCTTCGTCTCGTCGTCAATGGAGAATTTATTACTTATAGCCTACTGGCGTATTTAAATATGGCCGATTATATCACTGAATTTAAATATTCTGCGCATTCAGGTGGAGACGGTAATTTCCAGCTTTATTTTCTATTTAAAGAGAGTAAATTTTCTTGCTTCATTTAACATCAGCATTTAACGTTTTTTTTTGTTACGAAAATACTGAAGCGTTTCTAAAGCTTAAAAGCCACATATGGTCTTATAAAGTTAATAAACATTTTTTATTTCACATAAAGTACACATATTTCTATGTATGAGAAAGATAGAATATATATTAGTCATGTAAATGATGTATATTTAATAGTAAAAAATTTTTGATAAATTTTTACTTTCATATGAATAAAATAATTCGAAATAATAAAAATTACAAAGCCACTTTGCCCTCAACGCTTGTTTATCGTTTAATTTGGTATACAATTATATTAAAAGCACAACAAATGATGTACACACAGTATATTGGCGTATGCTTGTACTCGTATTTTTCACTCCTTATATGGTGAGTGACGGGACTTCATTCATCATTACCGTTGTCAAACCTTTTTTCATCTTCCACTCGGATGATTTGGTTAATATTTGTTATAGCAACAATAAAATTCAAATGTAAGCTTTATTATAGAAATATTATTTATCTTCATGTATTTTGATTTACGGAGTAAGTATGACCTGGTGTCCTTATTGTGTTTTTTTCCGTTCATCTAGATTTATGAGGATTGTCTTAGCCAACCAGTTGACACATTTCAAGTCTTTGTTTTTTCATACCATTTATCACGACGTCCAAAATAGCATATTTTATATAAACGATTGTTTAATAAATAACAGAGATATGTAAAATGTAGGGCATCTAATTTGTCACAAACATGTAGAATTAATAGGTTGTCCGAACCAGTAATCACTCTGCTCTAAATCCTTATACTAAAATTAATGACTCATTAATGGTCTCACTCCTGTAACAGCAAGTAATTACTCAATTTAAACCTCCAATTCGCTTTACATTAAATATAATACCAAATATTTTTGGGTTTAAGGATTTTTTCTGACTAAAGTTCAGTTAAATGAAACGTACTTTAAAATATAGGTATGTATATATTTAATTAGAATAATTTTAATTTGTATATTGAGAACTTCATTAAGAGAGAAATAGATACTCAACTTATAGTTTTGAAGTTGTATCTATGAACTTTGCTTATTTACTGAACAAGCCACTGAACTTTGTTCCGTTTTGTATAGGTATTGATATTATTTTTGACGGTTTAAGGTGACTGTGATATAGAATATATAGGATAGAGTTATTAATCATTAAGTTCTTTCTCCCTGCTCTGCGCAATAAATAAACATAAATAAAATATCATTTATAATAAGCCCGGCCCTCGTGCCGCAGAGGCACAAGGGTGTGATTGTAAACGCGACGGTTTTAGGGTCGATTTTCATACGGGGAATGAAATATTTATTTTTTTCATTTCCTCGCTCTGGTAACGAGGAAAACCGTGGGGTTCAGTTCTGCCACTCAACACACGTCGCCTCGAGAATTCGGTGATAAATAGGGAATGAGAGAATAACGAGAATGGAGTGTCATAACACTAGGTTTCCAGGTTTCCCCCACTGCCATACCTGCCATGTGCGGGATACAGCGTGAGGTTAAAAAAGTAATATTGTATCGTTTTTTATTTTAGACATATGTAACATAAAAATAAAATATATCCTTTCGGGATAAAACAGCTATTATAATAACAAGATCAGCAGTATTTATGTTTAGGTCTAGTCTTTATAAAATTATATAAAAGGTACTATATGTATATATTTTAATTGTCCTTCTTTCCGAATACAAATGGTGCTGTCGACTAAACAAACATGGTTTATACATATAAATAAGAACACCAAGAAATGTGAGTACGCCTCGCCTTGAGGTATCTTAGTGTAGGTTTTCTATTCTAACATTCGTGAGTGTAGGATAGCCTAGCCTTAATTAGTATGCGAGTGCAGGTACGGTAATGTATATGCCAGATTCTTTGTTCTATTAAGTAGGGCGAAAATAGCTCTTATAACATGTCGAAATGATCTTCAATTTTGATATTTAATTTTACACTACCTATTTTAGATCGTTCCGT
Organism: Heliconius melpomene rosina; assembly: GCF_056956725.1. Lineage (NCBI taxonomy): Eukaryota > Metazoa > Arthropoda > Insecta > Lepidoptera > Nymphalidae > Heliconius > Heliconius melpomene. Next base: position 10,914,268 of record NC_140389.1, on the reverse strand, counting down.
TCCTACTAACACAAACAAACTGGATTCAATATCTGACTTTATTAAAATAATATTTTGGTTTTAAAAGTTAAAATAACTCTTGTCTATGTGGAACTTAAGAAGTACCTTATTTTAACATAGACAAAGATTCCTGACGTTAACCTCCATAATTTATTCGGAAAATTTAAGAGAAAGCTTACCTGTAAAATCATAAATCCTTGCGACTTGAATGGGTTATTTTTATAGAATAAATTTCTAATGTAAGCTTAAACGTAGCGTAGCGTTAATTTTTATACGTTTTATGGCCGTTATACAGCGATATAAAGATAAACGACGTTGGAAGTCGAAATGTTATAAGTTTTACCTTCTCTATCCGCATAAAACATAAAACATTTTAAAAGGCAAGCTGTTATGTTAAATTTTGTCTCCATTCTGCCACATATTCTTTTAAGTATAAAAATGTAACTTTATATTCTAAATATTTTTTAGTTACTATACAAGTTTTGATTTTTTTAATACTTATGGTTTAGAAATAAGAATATTCTTATATATGAATCATATATAAAGGAATTAATATATCTAAATTCAAAATGGCAAATAATAAAAAATAAGAATCTATGTTTTTACACATCCTCATTTGTGCCGACAACGTCCATTACTTGTAAAAATATGCTTTTCTCTATAAAAAAAAGGTTAAATAAAAACATTACTTCTTGCTTCAATGTATGTTAGCTTTTATACATAAATTCTACAATATAGTATTAAAATAGATAATTTACATAAATTAATTTATGCAAATTATAATGAGGACGAAAGCGTATTTTAGCGTTTTATGTAATTACATTGCTTTTTTACTTTTTAAGACAATTTTGTTTACGCCAACAAAATAACTTTTTTTCCGGAAATGAAAGTAAATGAAATAACATATCTAAAACATTATGGTTGTGTATTCGAATTGGTGGCTTACTCGAATTAAGTATTTATTATATCACAACCTACTGCCGTGTATAACAGAGAGTCCCAGGAGCAATCCTAGCAGCCTTTTATACGAGTATTACATGGTACTTAACTGAATAGAACAACACATTATGCACCACCGCCGCCGGCACAACACTCACATTTCAACTGAAACCTTGCAGATTAAAATGGTATAGGTTTTAATTATTATATTAGTGGGGAACGGAGTGCTTTAACACTAAATTCTATTTTTATTTTTAGCTTCACGCTGTATCACGCAAATAGCAGGCAGAGGGAACTTTCGGAACCTATGAATGTTTTTATGTGTTTTACGATTTTCTTTTTATAATTAATATATAACGCCTATGTACAGTAAAAATTATATTTACATTGAATAAGAGAAGTCAATGTTATGTGTCTTTTTTATAAGCATACGCCACAGCGGGAATCCGCTAGCAACCCCCGAGGCACTCGTCATACGGAAATGAACCATTTTGTCTAAAAAAAATTTCTTATCTGTAAATGAAGCTAACGTTATTTGGTTGAATATACTTTTTATATTATAATACAATATATTAGAAATATAATAAATCACACATAGATTATTATTTACAACAAAAAAGCCATTGAAGCGAAATGTGTGTTGTTTTTTTTACATATTTTCCGTCTCGACTGGTCTCCGAGTAATTAATCTGGCTTCTCGTCTGTTTCCAGAGGCTTTAGTATTTAGCAATGGCAGTAATAAGAAGCGGCGTTCTCTGAGCCGTGATTGGTGCCTTTAATATGCAAAGGCGTGTGATAACCGTCCGCTAGCCGTGTCTTGTTCACCGCTAAAGTAAGCTATAGGTGCTTTGCGATGCATTGGCTCATTGGAGCAATTTACCATTTTACTTTTACTCGGATTAAACTACACTTTAATTGTCTAGGCGCATGAGAATAATGTGTGACTGTAATGCGACTGGTTATACCCCTCGAAGTAATGAAATATTTATTTATATTTATATTTTCGTTTCCTCGCTCTGCTGTCGAGGCAAAGCGCGGCGTTCAGTTCCGCCACCTAAAATGCAATGCCTCCATAATTCGGCAGAAAGTGGCGAATGGAGTGCCTTAACAATAAATTCCCTCTGCCTACGCTGTTGTGTGCGGAATACAGCGTAAAGGTGAAGCTGATTTTAACTAACTACCACTTTTCAAAGATTTTTTATGGAGTTATCTTTATAAAAAATCTTAAAAATCGTCAAAAACGACGATAATAGAGTTAAGTTGTCTTTTAAAATTGGCTACATTGGGTCTTAGTATACTATTTTTTAAATCCCAAAATCCGATTACCTCTTTTACAACAGAACTTGAGCTTGTCCAACATGAAATAGGATTACAACTTTAATGTGGCGTAGTTTAAAATGTGAGAAAAATCTCGTATAAATTCTACCCTATTAAGTTATTTACTTTAAATAAATTGTACGAGTTCTTTTACACAAAGATTGAGTTTAAGAGACATAAATATATTTTTCTGTGGGTTATTCTCAAAGAAGAATTTTAATGCTTTTGACTCTCGCTATGGAGTTACATGTTCACAATACTTCCCTTCCAAGCCACGTAAAGTACATATATTTCTATAGTAACAATAAGGTATGACACAAACTCCATTGAGTCTGTTGTCTAATTTTATGCCGTTTTACCTAAAATATGAGCTTTGTATTGAGTTTGAAAAACAACTCGAGTCGGATTATATTTGTTTGCGAAAAACAAGTCTATTATCACTGACTAGATCTGAGTCTGAAATGATTATATTTATTCTATTTTATACAACGAAGTGTTTTATGTTGGTATTTTATTACAGAAAACAAACATATTTGTTAGTTTTATATGTTCGTTCCTTTTAATAACATTCATAATTAAAGAACTTATGAAATATTCGGTATGTACTTACTAAAGCTTAAGAGCTTAATTTATCTTAATATGGTAGTATACGGGTATTACTCACTTTTACTCCGTATTTAAGAACAACGACATCACTTCATTTGATTATTCTCATTTTTTCCGAATTATGTATGTATGTAAATATTTATTTGTAATTTTTCCAATACATAAAATCTTAAGAAATAATTGTTTTGAAAGTTATTCCATTTCTATATGTTGTCAGAAATTATTATATATATTTCTTGTATATATAATTTTCTTGTTTCTCCCCCTGACAGTACTAACGTACGTGCCTGAAAAACATCACTACAACAGAAGTTTCTTATAAGGCTTGTCACGAAAATATTTGAAATGATATAAAAAATGTTTATAAAATGTCAATGTTATAGAATTAGAATTTCTTTTATTTCTTACTGAGCGTTGCCTTTGGCTCCGATTGTATTTTAAATTAGTTTCTAACGACTAAACGTGACTTCAGCGTTACGGGAGAATATCTATATAGGTATAGGAAGTAGTTTAAGCATCAAGATCAACTCAGTTTAAAACGGAACTAGCTTTTGTCTTTTATAGAAAATATATGTAAATTATATATACGTACAGACGAACGACAAAGGACGAGTGAGAGTTTTTTCTTTTGATGTACGGAACGCAAAAATAATATATTAACCAATAATATGTATTAACCATAAATGTGTATTTTTAATCTTTTATTAAATAAGGCTTAGGGCATGACTATATATGTCAAAATATTTTAAATTTAATTGAGTGGACTAGCAAAATACACTACTATTGTGTTTGCTTAATTGACTTCAGTAACGAATTGGTTAACCAGCTCCATTTTATCACCTATTATTGAATATCATCCTTTTAGTTAAGTTTCACAAATGGATTTGACATTTATATCGCTTTGGCGTTCATTAAGGTAATTAAATATTATCGGTAACACATATTTCATTTGTATCGAAAATGTAGCTGAGATTTAAATTAATAAGCCCGACGATGACTAGGATGTGAAAACGTGAAATTACTGAATATTGTTGACCTAGTTATTCTTTTAATGTTGTTTTATTTACTAGTTTGTAAGAATTTTTTTCTTATCTATATATATAAAATCGAAAGGTCACTGACTCATCACGAAATCTCAGAAACTACAAGTGCTAGGAGTCTCAAATTTTGCATAGGAGTTACATATAGGACGTAGGTGCTCGCTAAGACGGGAATTTGCAATATTCGATTTCTAAGGGGTTGTTTTTGGGGTCGAAAGTTTGTATGAAACTTCGTTATTACAAATGAAATTTTGCATAGACCTCACTAGGACGTAGTCATGGAGACAGAAATAACATAGTTCACGCGGGTGAAACCGCGAGCGGGCCGCTAGTGTTACATAACACTCAACGTAATAAGCGGACTTATATTCATAACCATTCATACACTTTTATTATCAAAAAATATATATTATAGAAATTAGTAAAGATATATTATAATTCCACTTTCTACGTTCGAATATTCAAAAAGAAAAAAAAATAATTATACAAAGCTCTCAGCCGTAATTATTTGTTGTAGGTACTTATTAATTAGTTTAACTTTCGTCCTAACCTATACTTTACAGGCCCTTTTTAAGGGCTGGCAAAGAATATTATTAAAAAATAAGGTGAAAAACGTTCTTTAAGATATGTTGAAATTATATTCTTACATTTATTATTCACACTTTAACTGAACGCCTCGCCATTTACCTACTTTCGAAGTTTATCGTAACCGCCACTTAAAGGAGACGACTTAAGACGTCTTGTTGTATAACTTGATTATCCTAATAAGATTTTACAGTCGTCTGCGACGTTGGATCTTGACAATTTCTATTTACTGTTTAAATCGAAAATCATTATAACTGACTTTGAGACTTGAGGCATTAAATTAAAGAAGCGTTACGAATAGTTTTAGTACCAAATATGAAATGGATTATAATTAAAATATTAGTTTTCAGAGAGAGTTACGGAAACAACGAAGGATAAGAGGGTAAGGGCTGCGTAATGGCCGGAATGAAATCAAAAATACTCGTAGAGTAAGGGTAGCGTCACGTGCGCTTTGTTGGTGAGCACTCGGCGTCGCCCTACAGGCGAAGTGACGTCATTTGTATTTCGTTCACGAACCTTTCAAATTTTTTATGACATGTGTATGTAGTAGATAGCTTATACGCTATTGTGAATATGATATGCCGCTGCCTGAGGTATTATTTTTATTTTTATTCTATATTAAATCTAAGAAATCTTGACATAGCTAAATATAATTAATTTTCATCATTGATATTAAGAAGAAATGATAAAATTAAAAAGTTGAAAATAAAATAATAATATTTTATATGGTAATATTATAAATAATATTTTTAAGCTACTAACATACGTGACGTACATCGTTTTACTCCTTCTTGCCTTCCGCTGAAATAAATTATAACTGCGATATAAAAAAACACAGTATATAAAATACCTATCAACTGAATTTAGTTTTTTTTAACTTTGTCTCAGACTCTTCTAAATATTATTAAATGTTTGGGTTAATAGGTTTTCTTTCGCTAAAAATCATTCTGCGTTATCCGTAGGATACGAAGCTTCGTAAAAATGTTTACAATTTTTCCAGGCAGAGGTGCTAACAATATAAAACGTAACTGTCAAAAAAAAAGACGTAGTAGGATGTTACCATGTATTTTATTAGACTTATTCAAATTCTGCTAAATTATAAGCATTTTAGAGAATTTCAAAACGTTACTAACGTATCAGTATCGACGTGGTTTATATAACATAATGTACTAAAGATCTTGCAGTGTATTACTAGTTAAATATGAAGCTGGAGCATTTGAAATACTTGCTAAAGCTTGTACAAGAGCATTCTAACATCTTAGACTGCACGTGTACGAGGGTGGACTAACTATTTATTAATCTACGAAACTGAGCTCTCCGCCTTTACTGAAATACATTGTTCCGTAACACGTACAATAATATTAGTTTACATAACAATAACTATTACATATTTTTTTATGAATTTTAAACAAGCTTTAACTATAATGTAAGTTAAAATTTTATGTACTTATGTAATTTTTTTTTTCAATTGAGATTTGATTTGAATTCTTTTCAGTCTTTATTTTATTGGACTCTAATCGAGGTTATTATGAATGTATGCGAAGTGACTGCTGTTATATACAATTGTTCAGGCTTTCAACTAGTAATAACATCTATCGGTGATGTTCATTCGATAACCTCGGGCTTTAATTTGACCTGCAGAGGAGAACACGAAAGGTAATCTGTTAGGCATTTCGTAATGTGAATTTTCCCAGAAATATTATTCATACAGAACAATTGACTTCAGTCCTTATAATTGATAATGTTAAACTTAAACTATGGACTATTAACACATTAAGCTCCCAGTATCATTACATATTAGCTTTCTCCATACTGCCTATTACAAAATCAATATTACATTTGAATAACCATGTAATTATATTTGCCATTCGATGTTTGCTAGCTTATATAGGTAACCTAAAAGCAGTGTAATTATTACGGAAAATCCTGCTGCTAAAATAGTTCAGTGGTCAAACTACGAGATAACCATTAAATAGCCATCATAGTTTAATTGGAAATTTTTTACGTAATATATATATATTATTTAAAATAGTATTTTTATGTATAAAAATATTAGTCAAGCATAAACTGTTTTGGATTTCCTAAATGTAATAATCAAAATTATTTCGAATAAATTGTGGCAGGGTTGTTTTATCACATTATTCTGAAATGATTTAAGTATGGAGATCCTGTCTCAATAATAATTAATATTACACTTACAACACATGTACAACATACTTAGTAAATATACGTATATTTTAGTACTAATTAAGAGAATGGTTATATAATACGATACTATAGTCGTTAATATTATAACAAAAGCGATTATGGCTTTAATGACGAAATATATATGCGTTACATATAAACTATATAGAACTACAGAATGAGCAGGCTAGAGATAACGAGACTTCTCTTTCATGATACTATAGAACCTGTAATAATAACATTTATTTCAAAACTTTACTAAACATGTTATTGTTTTAGAAATAACAATACTACGGAATATATATTAAATTATTTTGTAATACTATTTAAAAAAACATTTAAAATATTGTGAATTATAAAAGTCGCTAAATTATATTGTTACAAGGTCGTTGTCAAAATAATATAAAGAGCCTTTGATAGAACTAAAGTTTTGGTTACAATAAAATAAATGGATTTCTAAATAACAGAATTGGAACTATTTTAAGTTTATTGTATTTCAAACGTTTATTTTATTTAACTTTCCTATATAATTTTCTCTACCATTTAATTAATCAATTGAGGTTATGGTGACGCAAAGGCGTGCAACTGTAGACGCGACAGTTGTGGGTTCGATTCTCTCCAGGGGCAATGATATATTCAATTCATTAATTCATTATTTCGCTCTGATAACAAGATAAAGCGAGGCGAGTCGTTCCGCCACCCAACAAGCAATGTTTCAAGAATTCGGCAGAACGAAAACGAAAGTGTATTTATTAATGGCAAAGGAGTGTTTTAATAGTAGGTACCCTTTATTCAACACTGTTAATCACAAGATTACACATTTGGTGTAGAAAATAAGTAATAACTTATAAACACACAAATAAAAAGTCCGAAATAAAGTTCTTCTTCAGTTATTATTATAATTATTATTATATAACGATGGATATTAGCTATTAGGTACTGGGTAAGGTTAGTCAAAATTATATTAATGTATTATATACTTTTATAACATTATTTAAAGAAAACTTTACTAATTTAATGTAACATACAGAGTGTTTATTTAATCCGCCTAAGTGCTGGAAAATTATTAGTGACTAAACTTTGATGTAAACAAGATTGATTTTATAATTAATGTGATATTAAATTACACAAAGCACCTACTCTATTTACGTGTACGATAGTCGCTACGAGTTTTAATGAACTGCTCATTTTACAATAATAATTTCAATTATTATCTCAGGTATAAGTTTTAACTGATGTTATCTATGCCACGCGTAAAAAATGAAAGTATTTGTTATTTAAATGACTGTTTCAAAGCCTCGGTAACAGAGTAAGCAATTATACAATGACTTATGTTGTGAATTTTGAATATGGTAAAACAAGAGAGAGATATACGCGCGCCAGCTTGGTTTGCAAATGTGCCCTTAGCATTTTTGCTGTGCCAGACCACGCTTTGTTGTCGATCGGCCTGCGCAAACAAAAGAAGACAATTTGCATTTTAACTAAAGGATAACTGGGTATACCTGACCACTAACTCATCTTTGGTCTTTTTTTCGCTTATTTTTTTTGCGCCCTTTGCCCTCTCCATTTTCTCAAAATATTTTATAGTTATCAAATTCGGCAATGTACAAGTCTAGACAATATAAAAATTATATATTTTCGTTTATTCGTGATTAAACTTTCTTAATGTTTTCTTCGTTTCTATGCTTGAACATATATTTCAAACAATTCTATCTTAACAAAAAAATCTTATCTGTGCTAGTATACGTGTTCGCCTCGAGCCCTTTCTCATGTGCCTTCGTGCTCGAATATAAAAGGAGACTTGGGGTATTGTCAGATACAGATTTTTTCTAAAAATGGTACTTAAGTTAGTTCAATATAAATTGTAATAATTAATTATTTATTGAATATACCTATAACTCGTTTTTGTATAAAATAATTATAAAAAAATAAATGATTTCACTAAACTAACTAACTAAACTATATTTATTTACATAACAGGAATAAGAAAGTATTGATATTTATATTGTTATTTCTCATTTAAAATCAATTGTTTTTGGACTCGGTGCCAACATGGGTATTTTGTAAATATTTCTTTAGGTATCATTATATTTGTATGTTAATGTTATTTTTTTCTTGGCAAATATAGTTAACGAATATAGAACATCCTCAGTTTCAAAAAAAAAAGAGTCGATTAAGAAAAAACATAAATATATTATAAATTTTATTCCATATATTTTCTTTTCTTGACAAGTAAATAATAAATAATAACAACTAAAGTATAATAACACAATAAATCTACGATATTATAGTAAGAAATTAACATTCCATTATCCCTGCTTGAGAATCATGAGTATTATCTCGAATAAATCACAAGCTAAAGCCTGCATTTATAGCGAAGCGTAAATTAAAAAGTTACACCAATTTTCAGTGAGTTATTGTGCACAGTTGTCTGCCGGTTCCTGGGGAATAAGCAACGGCGTCACAATGTTTCGTTCTTCAATTTGAATGGCAGCTTGTTTAATCAAATATCGAGTGAATTAACAATCACTTCAGATTTATGGACAACATGAAAGTGAATATAGATGCATATTATACGACGTCGAGCAGTTGGAGCTGAGTGGATAGTTTGAGTTTGTGCTCTCGTGTGTGATGGCTGCTAGAGAAGGTACGCGCGGGAGATTGACCCATGGCTAATTCTCCAGATATAGGCCTGCTTGCTGCTAGCCTCCTCCGGCTCATCATTGGTGAGTCGATATATAGTAGTAGATAGTTATGTTAATTATTATATCGTTATATTTAGTATAGGTATATGTCTAATGGTTAGTGTGTATTTTTATTTTTTGTATTTTAATTCATTGTGTTCAAACTTATATATTTCACGACAATGCAAGACTAGCTGCGTAAAAAATGAAAAAAAAAAGGTAGATAACCTAACCCCAATATAAAACTGACCTGTAGTATAAACAAACACTATTTTACATTTTTATATATTAGAATAGAAGAGAAAATCTTTCCTTCTGCAAGCATTGTCCTTAATTACAAATAGACTGGATAAAACGTAGCATAAAATGCCTCAGGAAATATTAGTATTCATAGAGAGTGTATTTCGAAATAAAATTTCAAAGCAGACTGTCCGGCTATGTCATCAAAACTTTCTCAATAAATGTTATTAGATACAATCAAGGACTAAATTGGAAATAATCAATTCTCGGAAAATTGCCTCAAAGGAAATCGGTTAGCCGACGTCAGTTTTTCATTGGCTTGGATTATATAAATATTTTTTAATAAATTTTATCTACCATAAGACTTTTTTCAGCAAAATATTTACTTTACATTTTGCTTTAAAGGATTTACGAATTTTAATATCCGTAATGCGTACGATACGGACACTTCAAATATAAAGCTAGTGCCCGAACTTTATTTATGTTTAATTCGGCTACATGTACGTAACATTTCTCTGCTATTGCCGGTTGTTAGTACAAGCTGTGCACTGCCTAATATTTTTTACATCGGCACTAAAACAAGTTTGCAGGATTATAAAACTTTTAATTTAATATCAGCATTATTACTTTGGTAGAGTAATATTGTTGAATTTATAGCTTGTGATAGTGTGTAACAAGGTTTTTTGTTGAAAAATAATTAAATATATATTACATGGCTAAGTAATTAATTTTTTACAAAACCTTCTGCTGTGGAGGTTTTTCACGTTTAAGTAATTAAACGTTATTTAATAATTTGGGATATAATTAAGATTTAATGAAATTATACACAATTTTGTTTTGGTTTTACAAAAAAATATATAAGTAACTATATTATTCGAAACACACTTATTTCATATTATTTGTACCCGTTCGAATACTTTACGGTAATCAGTGCAGGTACTTAGATAAACCTAAAATTTTACAACTTAGAGTAATATAAAATTAAAGAATACATGATTTTTTTGGTTATAATTATAAAAATTGGCTGTGATATAAGTTCCGCTTCAAATAATTGTGACATTCTTTTAATCCTATAAATAATAACGCGGCAGAGCACTCGTGACCGCAGTGACCAAATTTTTGAATTTTGAAATTTATTCATTAATGATGGGCTCAATATAATATTATATTCATATATTTTTCCATTAAACATAGATTATGATTTTCAGTTTGTGGTTGAACAACATATTTAATATCTTTCAATATATATATATTTTTTGTTTTTTATACATTAATTAAAATTCAACCCCAATGTTACTTCGACGTCGTCGCAGATAGGATAGGTGGAACATTCGACTAACTTTGCAGAGTAGCGGTTTGAAAACTTTTGTTAATACTAAGCTTGTGATGTTGGAAATTTTCATAACACATTAGGCGTATCCTAATGAAATGGTCCATTTAATGACTACCGAGAGGTATAATTTCTTAAATATGTAATGTAAAACAAAAACTTTACTATCGTCTCATTGCAATCGTATCTTTCTATTAAAGAAATGTTAGTAAGCCAGTATTTCTTCCTTAAGAAATTGTATTAAATCAAATTAAATCAACGTCACGCTGTATTCCGCATACAATGCTACACTTTCCGCCGAATTCTGGAGGCATTGTGTGTTGAGTGGCGGAACTGAACGCTGCGCTTGGTCTTAACACCAGACTGAAGAAATGGAAATATATATTTAAATAAATATATCATTCCTTCGAGTGGGGATGGAGTCTACAGCCAGTCGCGTTAACAAACATACTTTTTCACCTTAACATATTTAAGAATATGTATTTGTTATATACTTCTAATACTTGGATTGCTTATAAGGACGGCTGCAGACTAACCACACATACAAAGTGCATATCACTAAGAAACCAAAGAGTGGTATGAATATGAAAACATAAAGTTCATAAACAACCGAAAAAAATACTTACATATACAATACAATACATATCTCATTACATTTCATAAATACGGTTATAAATTATAAGACTTGGTATCTCGTATGCTGCAATAATTCATTACCAGACGTTTGCCGAGCAGTTTCTAAACTCCTACAATTAAAATATATATTTTTTTAGAATACGATTGGTTACTTAATTTTAAATATATTATTTAAAATCAATCTTTTCTTTTATATAAATTACTATTTATATAAGTATATTCATTTGAATCCGAATTTGGATAGCAGTGATGTTTTTAGCAAAATTTAGATTTAAAATATTTTAACGCTGACAATAAAATATGAATATTTTTTCTTTTATAATTTAACACATCTTAAGATATTAACTATCATGTATCCGGTCAAAAAGACCGTAAAAAGCAACTAATTTTTTGAATATAATTATTCTTTGAAATGTAATTTAAACCTGTGATGACGATAGCACAGATTCACTATAAAGTATTATATAAAATATAATTCTAGAACTGCACTACGACAAGTCAAGTCAGAGACAAAAAAATAAACACAAAGAAGTATGAATTAAAATACGAATATTGAATTCTTTGTGCTTTCTCAAATGAATGTTTCTACGTCAGTAGTACTAAGCCAATTATTGAAAGAAGAGCGAATTCAAATAATGGTTAGAAAATATATTTTAAAAATTAGATCATAGAAATAAAGCTTTTTCAATTCTCGTAAACAATTTTTACAATAATTGAATAAATTTTTAACTAGAAATATTTCATGAAGCATGTATAAATTTACTATAAATTCAATTCAATCATATGAAATTTTATTACAAACTTCAACTTATTTTACTTGTTAATTAAAAATACAGTATACTGGACATACTACAAAAGTAATAAAACCATCACTCGCGCTCTACAGATTTTACAACGAAAGTATATTTCATTGTGAAATGTTATAAAATATACGCTCTTGTATTTTACCAAAAATGTGGTTTGTCCAAAACTAATATGAAAATTATTTGCAGCAGCTGTGTTACAGTGAATAGAGGTTATTGCGCGGAAACCTGGAAACCGCTCCATGCTCCAGATAATTGGTACCGTAAATTTACTTCATAAGGTAACGTCAACTGCCAAACTCAGCACGCGGAACTTTAAAGTTAATTAGCAACTTAGATAGATAATTAATATATCTTTGCCGTTCCTTGCCTGCGACAATCTTAGTTTTGAAGAATATCGGATTATGATATGTTGTTACGTATTTATCTAATACTTGTTTTATATACGTCAAACCCAATGGTGGCTCATCGGGGCATTAGCTGACTGTTGTCGTTGTCAACATGCACATGCAATACACATGTAATTTAGTTAAGTAATCTCAAAGTCTAATACTTAAAATACCGCAATTACCTTACGTACTAATGTCACAATTGCGCCCGTTAGACGGTGCTTGTTTGGGAAGTGGTATTGTGTAATTTCATATTGATTTTATTTAAAAAATAATAACCCTATGCCAAATTTCAACCATTTGTAATACAAATTTTGAAATTAAAATCAACTATACCATTATGTCGTTTAAGCAATTCAGCAAGTGAAAAGGAAAACCTTAGTGTTTCTATACATTTAGCTATTGTGTAGTAAGTACCGCTTGTCAAACAGAAATAAAAAGAAGTTTTGGTTAGCACATGCAAACAGCAATTCTACCAGTACCGTCTCGTGGCAGGTCAAGAGGCTATGACGCGCCCTCGACCCACACCACCTGAGACCGACTTTAAACTTTTTGAAATCCTACAGTAGCTTTCATTAAGGCACGATAAGACTTCAGACTTCATTTGCAAATAACCGTACTGTTAGATTTGCAAAAAAATTCTAGAAAAAAAAGGTACCCCATTTTCCACATAGAAATTTTTAAATCTTGACTTAACTACAATTAAAAAGCTAAGAGGGTTCAGTGGCTATAGTTTAATTATATTATCAAATGTTCCAATAGGATGTTTGTTAATTATTTATGATCTGTACGAGATATTATTGTAAATATTAATACGTTTATACAAATATTTCTAGTTACAAAATAAAGTAAACAAATACTCTAAAGGCAAATGCTAACATAATCTTGTATGCATTACTTCCTTGGACTTTTCCTCTAGTGACTACTATAAATTTATCTCTGAGATTTATTATCGTAAAAGTTAAACGTCTATATGATTTTCAAATTTATCGTTCGAAAGTTTGCTCTTATATGCGCTTTATTTTCTGCGTCATTTATTATAAAAACGGTTTAAAGCAAGCAAGGCTTGTTATGAAAGCTTTCTTGTTTAATTTGATTAATTTGAAAAGGTTGTTTGCTTATTATAGTAACATCATGTAATAAATAAAATAAACCAGTTTCACGCTATATCTTCCACACAGCAGAGTAAGCAGAGGAAACCTAGTGCTAAGACACTGCGTTCCCCATTTTTTAAACAATATCTTTTATTTCCTCGAGTGGGGATCGAACCCACAACCATTCGCTCACAGTCATAGTCAGTTATTGCCCCTTTTGGGCTCTATCTATTTGTAAGAAATATATACAAATATATAAAATAAAAAATATTGATGTATATAAATACATGTAACTGAATGAATTTCGGCGTTTTACATCAAAATATATTTGTATTTTCATGTAAAATTCAAGTCACGAATAATTCAATTGACAATTTATTGTGAATTCGCGATGTGGATTTCATATGACGGCCAGCCAAGTTGGACTTATTATTTTAAGCTTTATCATTTGCTTGCACAGTATATACTCGTACATACCAACGTCAAATATAGTAGTAGTAGATGAACGCTAAGTCAATAATATAATGCAACGAAGTTTTAGCAGAACTCGTCTAATAAGTCAAACAAGATGTCGTGCAACGTATTATTTGATAGAGATTTCCATATATAGGATTGTATGACTTTCAAAACGTTAGTTAACTTTTATAGTCCTAAACGCAGATCGAAATATAAATATTACTAAAATTCTTTTAATAAAACAACATTTTTTATTTTTTTTATATAATATCAACCATATCAGGTGAAAGAGTTGGCTTTAGCTTTAGTTCAAAATACATTTTTATTAAAAATCTACAAAATTTATATTCGATATACATAGCCGAACACTTAAACTTCTTAATGAAATAGAATATTAATTTTTAATGAAACTTTTATAAGGCTAAAAAGTTTGCGGAGAATGCCACTTATAAATATAATAAAAAAAAATGTGAAATATCTTTTTAATATGTATCTATTTAAATGTTTTTAATAAATATAATATTATGCTCTAGTTAATAATGCTATAAACTGGGACATTACTGACTAGGCGTACATGTCACTCTACAACGCACTAACACTTATAATAACCGTTAGTAGATAGATCTAACGATAACTTGTGTTTGTTTATAGCATATTTCATATTAATTACCAATTTAGAGCAACGGCCATGACCGCAAACTGGCGGCTGCGGGGGACACGGCCTGTCCACCTGTCCTCGCCAGCACCATCCCTGCTAACCGATTACCGCGCTGCTGCTCGTGAAGTAAAGTCGTTCCCTTATAGAAATTAAATAGAAATATGAAAAAAATATTAATTTGCGTCTTAAAGTAAAATCAATTTTGTTTCTGTCTTCACTTATAATTTTAAATAGATATCAAATAATGTATACTCTGATGCCCATTAAATGAAAACGCAAATAATTGAGATGATTATAATGCTTATTGGAATAAAATATGTGGACTTTTCTAATAAAATATTCAAAATACAGTAATTAATCTGTCCACAATATGATTCTATCATTATGAGTCGAAAGAGACACTTAATTTTCAGTAACCACGTAAATTAGCGTGATAAGTAAAACGTAATGTTTTTAACTCAAATCTTTTCCCTTAACGGCTTAGATTGTAATTAACGTTAATCCATACCTATATTATAAGTTCGAAAGTAACTCTGTCTGTCTGTCTGTCTTTTACGCAATCAGGGCAAAACCGCTAATTTGATTGTGATAAAATACTCATATAGAGATACTTGAGGGTCTCGGGATGAACATAGGATACTTTTTTTCCTCATATTTGTAATATTTTCGATATATACCAATATATTAAAATACTTATTAATTTGATATGCAATTTATTCCGCCATGTTAATAACAACCGTCGCGTTGCTAAGCAACGATTTGCTAAGTTTGTTGTTAGAAAACGTCACCCAAAATGAGCTTGCTTGACGCATCTCTCTATTGAAAACTGAAAATAATTTCATAAATATATTTAATAAATATTCATATAGTTCAAGCGGGCGTAGCCGCGTTCGGGTCCACTAGTATATTATATAAATTACATTACAGAATCTGTCAAGTGTTATAAATAATTTTAAGATCAGAAATTATTCAGTGAAATTAAATTTAAATAATTTTTAATTATATTCACTTACTATAAAAAATATCTACGAAGGGTCATAATGCAGTTTTCACTAATTGACAGTGATATTTTATTAGAAGGAAACCAGAACATCCAGATTTGTAAGATCTAAGAATATATTGTTTAAAATTAAAACGTGTACAACGTTTTAACAGTCTACTGTCTTTCGAAAAGTCAATTAAAAAACCACGTAAAGCTTTAACCATGATGATAACTGAACGTAAAGTCAAAGCGCTCAGATGCTTTAATCAAAACCGGGAACTCAATTTCCATGTGAATTAGTGTTAATAAAAATAAAACTTTTATTTATATGCTATCTAAAAGTAAACCGACATCATCAAAAAATACAAAGTAATATACAAACAAAAAAATACTTAACTTACTTTTTGTATTATATGACAAATGAAATAAATTAAATTGTTCCCTCGTGTGGTTCAACTCTTATTTTAAAAGAATTATTATTTTTATTGTTTTTACATAATGCATGTAACGACAGTACGACGCAGCTATTCGTGTATAAAATTTTATGTTTCATTTAACTTTTACTTAATTTATGTATTTCTTGCATTTCATAAAATAACATGTATTTTTCCAAATTATAATAAAATAACGACATCTACATTGACAAAATATGTTCTCTCAGTAGTAGGTGCTGCCATGGCGTCCAAAATTAAACCTTCATGTGGTTGGTGTTTCTCCTACTTTCCGTTAGGTGGCGCGACTATGGATGCTTGCGTAGCAGCGCCCGCTACGACATCGTAGGGAAAACATCGTAGAGACATCTACAGCTACGTAGCATTTGTAGAGTTTCTACGACCGCTTGATTCCCCTGATCTACACCAGATGTCGCTTATTCAATTTCAATACTGTAATAAAGGCTGACGTTTAAATGACAATATAAAATGGATTGCATCTAAAAATTAATGATATAGAGTTATATAGTTAACTATATTTAAATAATGTCGCTATTAAATCTTTTTACAAAAATTAATCATAAATACGGCCTACCATGTCACAGGTTGTGTACAAAACCTTTGTATTACAAACAACAACAGTACATAATAGTATTAGCAAATTGTATAAGTTTGCTAACATTACATAGAAACATATTGCAGATTACAACGGTAACACATGTATTACTTAAGATTGGAATGTTACCCTTACCGAGTAACAGAGCTTATTAGAACTTTTCCCGCAAATTAATCAGTCTTATTATTTGTTTCAGGTAAGCAAATCCTGGTACCTTCATTTCCTCGAGTATATTGTTACAAAAGTTGTAAACATAGCTCTGTGAAGGTAAGTTAAGATTTAATCAGAAACGTGGAGTTTTTAAATTATATTATACAAAGGATTGTAATTAATTAAGATCTACATTTTCATTTTCGATATTATTTTATAAAAACTTTCTTATTGTAAAAATGTTTCATTAGATTATATGTAAATTAAGATATTAATTATAAAGTAATTTCTATTATGTGTACAATGCAGGTATATAATAGAAAATTATAGGTTAAATCTCTATAAAACCTTAAATTCGCTTAAAATTACCTGTAATTTGTAATTAACAAATTCACATCTCATGTTGGGTTCTTATTTACCCAACTGCAAAGAAAGGGTTATTTATATGATTTACAAAGATATTATTTCAGTTACGTACAATTCTAATAATTAAAACATCACTTACAAAAGTTTGGAAAATTATGACCGTAACTTCAGCGCGTATAAACACTGAGGCGCCGGAATAGTTTTACAAATAACGACAATAGATCGTCTTTATAGTAGTTTTGGAATAAAATACAGTTTTTTATGTGACACAGAGAAGAAATAAGAAATTCTAAAACAAAAATAACTTTTTGTTAAGGTACATTGAAATTTATTGTTTCCGTTTACCCGCTACATCGTTCACGTTGATGTCGTTAAATGATAGTTGAATTAATTATTTCCCCCTACATAACGACTTGCCTCAATTATATTTTTTATGTTACTTTTTTAATTTTTAATTATTCTTAAGTCTTTATTGCCATATATATATATGCCATATAACAATATTTGATGTTTTTTCAATATTATTGTTATTTCATGATGATTGGTTGAATCATTATAAACAATATCACTTTCACTTTTGTAATTAATATTTTCATTTCCTCTTACTGGTAACCAGGCAAAGTCCGGCGTTGCGTTCCGCCACTCAACACGTCATGCCTCCAGAATTCAGCGGAAAGTGGGAAACAAAAGTGTCTTATTGGGAACAGAGTGTCTCAACACTAGGTCCCCAGGTTTCCTCTGCCTACCCTGCTATGTGCAGGATACAGTGTGAAGCTAAAAAATATAATATCTTATACAATTTTATTGTTTCATAATATATTTATCTTCATACCAATATATTTATATGAAACTATCTAAGTGATAGCGTTATACATAGCTTCTACCTTTATCTTCTCAACAATTTAACGTACTACGTAACGTAAACGACCGCCGTCGCTCATATTCCCAACGATTGTTGCGGCCGGACGCTGTCGCCATTTCCGTGTTCAATGCCCACCATTCATCCAAAAAGCGACGTTATCGAACATTCATCCTGATAATTATGCTCTACGTTGTACTCGTCCAGTTACGTTCCGTATTTTCGCTTCAATTTTCTTTTCAAAACTGTTCTAACATGCAACCCCTAATTTACTTGGAGCTGGATATGAATTGTGTTTGTGAAATATTAGCTCGCATTCGAGTAAAGTTCTTTATAAAATATATTGCAAAATGAAACGTACATTTTCATTTCATATTTTGTAAACGTAAGGACTAACTATTATTCTATTATCAAATTTGTGATGCCATCTTATTTAAAAAATATTTTTAGTTAACAAATAAAAATATAATTGTTATTAACATACGTTATTGAAATAAACTAAACAAGCTCATTGCGAAAACAATTCAATTAATACTCAGTTCGTTACAATTTTGTTTTAACGTGACCAATTTTGATAGACCAGTAAAACAAAATTTGCTTATTTTAGTCAAATTATATTCATGAAATGTCGTGCGTTATTCATATTATGCGTTTGGATGTTTTGCGTCAACTCTGCTGTTGAATTTTACGCGATTCTTATTTCATATTAGAGTATTTTAAATTTTGACATGCTATTTATATTATAATGTTCTATATTTATTTACTTTTTTCGTATAATAAATATCCAATAAAAGTATGTATAGATTTTTATACATGCGAAGTAGAACAAGTGGGTTACAAGGTCTTTTTAACCTCACACATGACTAAAAAATATAAAATAAGTAAATACAACGTAAATTACCTGTATATAATATATTTCATGTTATTTTTTTACTTATAAGTATATAATTGGTTAAAAATATAATTTTAAATACGATCTATCAAATAGTGTCTAAAACCGTCGCATCATCATGTTCATGCCATTCGAAGCACACTCATGCACACTAGATCTATCGTCAATCTTCCAACTATCTCGATAGTATGCACTTAAGTACATGTTACGGATAAAGATCAAAGATTTGTAACATTTTTTTTAATTTAGCTATTTTTAGTTAATTTTCAATGAACATTTTAAATCTTAGTCTTATTATTTCTTATCTTCGTGACTAATTAATAGAACTCGCATCTGTAAAGTAGATTATTTTTTTAAATATAAAAAAAATACATTCGCCATAACTATACTATTTAAAATAATTTACATAATACTTTTTTACCTAAATATATGTTAAAACATTATTATTCATTAAGATCAGCTCTCAAACTTCTGGCACATTACTTCGACTAGTGTCCTAACTAGGTGTCGCAATCATGCCGAAGTTAATGCAACTTCTTGACTAAAAGTTTTTATTAAAGGTATAAAAGTAAATCGGTACGTGGGTGGAGTCTGCAATGGACCTCCATGCATGCGATTGATGAGACTCCCTTGCCTCGCCTCTTTATTTCTCTGAAACTTCACTTTATAAGTAAATAAGTACCCTTCATATCGGCAAACTTATTTACTTTATATATTAAGTGTGGAATGTTTATTTATATCTGTATTGCGGTGTATGTATATTATTCTCAGCTTCTATTAATTTCAAAATATTTATCTTAGAATATATCAATGTGAAATCAATTTAATACGACAAATAAAATCACTAGAGGTAAATTTCAATGTTACTTCGAAAATATTAGAAGTATTTTTATTAGCTTTATATTCTTATAGAAATCAAACTGCGTCTTAGAAATTATTGATATAATTTGAAAAATAGAAATATTTACACATTTACGTTATTTTGTTACGAGATAAATAAATATTAAGATTAATTTTTCTCTCTTTGTTTCCATTCTCTTATTAAAAGAAATAAGATTGATTAAGGCAAAGAATTCATTTCGTCTTTTGACAAAAAGGTACTTTCAAATTTCTGTCCTGAAAAGCACTTTAACTTTGATCTTTGATGTCATTGCTCTTTTATTTTATTGTATTTGTTCTTTTTTACAAGCAACATGTAATATTTAATGTGCGGTAAAAGTAAATACTGTTTATGACATTCGTGAGACATTTATTACACTTTTTATATGGGTGCAACCATAAATTTAAATCGTGTTGTCACTGTTTGAGTTGGAAAATCGTAAATATATTTAAAAACTGAAATCAAAAGAACATAAAACTTTTATAAATAAGTATGTGGGTATTATTATTTTACTTTTTGTAAATTACCCTAACACTGGCAGTTCTTTTACAATATAAAAAAAATATCTACGAAATTCCATATAAATGAAAAAATATCTAAATCATCGATGCACAATTAAAGAAGTTACTTAAAGTAATAAAAATATCAAAGGAAGGAATCAAAGTTGAATATTAAAATTACAAATGTTATTAAAAATAAATAATTCAATTTTATTTCGTTGGGTTTCAAGTGAATTTGAAAATTCTATTTACTATGGAATGCCAATAAAATACTGTCATGTCAGTTATGGTTTAAATGAAATTAGTGATATTTAGATTATGTTTGTATGTGCATTAATATTTTTGGGTAAAATGTATTACAAGTTAGTAAATGTGTTTCGAAATATATGTGTATTTGAATAAATTTCAATGGATTATTTATTATTATATTTTAGTAAAAGTTGCGCTTTACTATGTTGGCTAATTAATATGCCGGTAATATTATAGGGGTATATTGGGATACATTGAAAATATTAACTTAAATGAATATAACCTATTGTCTTTCTCGACAACTATCCAACAGAAAAAAAATGTTTACAATTTAAACCAGCAGTTTGTTTATAGTTTTATATTTTCATCCTTAAAGAAGAATTTAATAATAAAATATTTGATCTAATACTATAATATATATTTATTCGCAATATAAAGGGTACCGATATTATAGCGCTTCCATTTACAGAAATTTATGGTCGTATACGGAGGTAGAAATTCAAAAGCTTATTCATAAATTATACCCTGATCCGGACTTGATTGCATATAGACTACTTTCTGTGGGGGGGTTCGATTTTACGAGGAGAGTCTCAATTTCCTCCCAGGGGCGAGCAATTTCCTCGCGTTTGTCGCTTTACTTGCTGTGGATAGACTTCTGTGCGCAGACTGCGTCTAACTCGAAGCTAATTTTTTAGAACATTATCCTCAACATTTGTGAAATCTTTTGTATTTTAAATTAAACGGTACGGTATTTAGTAATTTTCCAATTATTATGTTTGGATGGCTTTCGTGATCGTGATGGTTGTCAATTAGAAATTTCATTGTATTCACAGTACAAATATGTGGTCCCAACGTTCCAACCTGTGCGTGTGCATCTTTATTGGTTTGTTTTTAATACGAGGAGTCATATAGGTTTCCTCTACCATATTTAATTTATAATTTTTACTTTTTTTTATTGGTAATATCGTTTATTCTACGTAGAACTGAAAAAAATACCATATTAATTCAGGTAAATTCAGAAATAATACTAAATTCTCTTTTCAAATTCTGTTGTAAATGTTGTCTATTTCAACTCTAATATAATAGGAATTGTTGAATTAGGACCCTCTAGGCTTTTGAACGATGTTTTATTTATAAAGGCTTGGTAAAGTATCTTAAAATTATAAAATAAATTGTTATAACTAGAATTTCTTAACGTATTCTCAATTACAAAATTTATTCCAAATCTTAGAAATATTATTTTATTTCTTATGTTAGTATTATGTTATTCTTTCTTTATATATTTATTTAATTGTTATAAAGTTTAATTATGCAGTAAATGTCACATTTACTGTGTTTATGAAACTTGATATCAAAGCAAGTACATCTAAACTGGTCAATATTCAGCTTTTAACGGAGTACATCCATTAGGTGGTTTCTCAAAGGCATTACGATCTGGCAAACGTATACTGTCCTATTAAGATTCTGTAAGTGATTCTATATAAGCTTTTACAAAAGCTTAAATAGCCGCAGTGTATACATTTTACATAAGCAAACATTCTCAAAAACCTAATTTACTATGAAAGTCTTATTAAGAAACTTTACAGAATTTACAAATGAATTTTAATACGACAAAATCTCTACGGCATTCCACGCTTGATGCAAAAATCCAGAATAATTCAGTCTGTTACACTGTGTACGGCTTTTTTCGAATAATTACTGGAATGCATTGTGCGGGAAGACCGCGGCATGTTAACCGCTCACCGTCGTAATTTGTGCTAAAGTAGAGCCACGTAAAAGGGGAGAAAATACACCGCTTATCCGAAACTGGTGACATAAATATGAAGATTACTAAATTCACTTGTTTCGTACCTTTGTAATTTTCAGAATTTTTACTGAATAATGCAAATATCTTCATTTGATTATTTAACAAATTGTATATTATTGTTGAATAGTACGTACTATTCAATAATAAAAAGTAAAATTTAGTAAATGTAATGTATCTATAACATACTTATTTGTTTTCATTAATAGAAATGAAGCTATTTCTGACGTACTGTTTAATATTTTTCACGGAACGAATTCTTTTCAGTATTTTGTGAATAACATTGAATATACAATGTCAATACAAAAATGCCAATAAATTTCAGGGAGTTTTTAATACATAAACAATATCTATGTTAACACATATTTTACGTCCTTGGATATTATAATAGTACCTATTAAATTATGTTTATTTCTAAGAACGCTTAAATTTCGAGAAATACAAAAGTTCTTTTCTCTCTATGAAATATTTATGAAAATCCGTCGTGGCACAGCGGACTTCAAGAGCGTCATTTGTAGGTTCGATTCTTACTGGGGGATGTCTCTTGTTCTTAAAAAAACTTAGTTCATGTTTATTGGAAAATAAAGATCCGTCTCAATTTTAATTCGATTATATCACATTAAAAGAATAGTTTTACAAAAACGAATAAAATATGTATTATATTTTAACAAAATGTATATGAAACATAGTTTTTTGCTCGTAATTCGCGCGCTTCCGGAAAAATAGATATACGGAACTGAGCAATGATCTTCCCCTCCATTGCAATGAGAGATGCTCAAACAAATGCCTTCCTGTTTGTTTCTAAGGTTTGTCGCCATATTGTCTATTAGTATATTAGTATATTTAGTATAGTATTTTCTATTATAAATATGTATACTGCTTAATTTGTTACAACAAATTAATACTTTGTACTCATCTTTACGAAATTCAAAATGGTGATACGGAGGAATATGCAATTAGCCGCTTTTATTATTTACTAGTGGACCCGGACGCGGCTACGCCTGCTTGAACTATAAGAATATTTATTAAATATTATACAATATATTTATTTTTATAAGGATGAATATCAAAATAATAAAGTTCATTTTGGGTGACGTGTTCTTATAACAACAAAGAAACTTTGCAAACCGGTGCTTATCAACGACGGTTGTTATTAACATGGCAGAATAAATTAAATGTCAAATTAGAAAGTATTTTAATTATTTAGTGCATATGTGTAATGTAATATTATATAGCCTATAGCACTTCTGAAGAATATAGTTTTCATACAAAACAAAAACATAGTAAATTGGACCAGTAGATCCAGAGATCTTAGCGTTCAAACAAACAAACAAACAAACTCTTCCGCTTTATTATATTAGTATAGATATACAATGTGCAATTTTCTTTAAAGTGACATACACGTCGCTATGGCAACGAGTTTTGTACGCTTTGTGATATTCTCTAGTAGTTATATAACAAAAATATAACTTTAATGAATTATCTACTTCCCTTACTATTTATTGCAATTATTTCTGGATATTTGCTTTTTTAAAATTAAATATTGCATAACCTTTTGATTTAGATTAATTTAAATACTTATCTGCTAAGTTATATAAATATACCCCTGACCCCGATTATAATATCCTACTCGGAGAAGGATTAACTGACAGTCATTAACGGATGTTCTATTCTGAGGAAGTAATAAATACATATTAATTATATTTTTTTTTATTTTGAACGTGTATTAGAATATGAAAGATACGGTATAGATCGTATATTAATTGAATTCTATTAAATTTCAATATAAATATTTGTCTATTGAAATTTTGAGACGGTAAAAATTATAACTATTTCTGCTGTTTTCTTTAGTGTGCGGATATTTTGCCTCTCATTGTACTTAAGATAACGCAAAACCTATTATGCTATACGAATATATGGATGTAAATAAAAATTTAAACCGCGAGTTTAAAGGGGTCACAATCATAACTTACAATTTAGTACCGTATAATTCCATAAAAGGCTTTAATCTCTTTGAGTAATGCTAAGCCGCGTAATGGCTACTTGGTCGTAAAGAGCAGCGTCCGTGAGCAGTACCGGCGGCGATCCCTAGTGAAATACGTTTCTGCAAGCCGACGCGCGACATGACAGTGGCCAGCGGCCGGCCCGGGCTTGAACCCATTACGATGACTTAGTGCTCTTATCAGTGACAGTTTTAAATTCCGTTACAGTCAACTCTCACCGTATCTGATTCGGTTGGCGCAAATCACGCCCGTTCCTGTGTTTCAAACGAGTTGAGGCTGTCTTATTTTTGAAATTTATTTGTTTTCTCACTACCTGCTCGGTATTTATCGAGTTAAAATAGGTTACTTGTTGTTTTATATTTTTGAGGTAAATATTTACATTTTATTTGCTACTATGTTACGTTTATACCAAATATGCACATATATTACATATATTACAGATGGATCGTTTCAACCGTTTTTTAAATAGGTTTCATTTTATGCAATAATATTATAAACCAATAAATTTACAAACATGCCGGCCTAACAGTGCAGAGAATAGTTTGATTTTTCTTCAAATTGTATCCTCTCTTACTTTTTTACTTATTCTATGTAATTTATTTAAGCGGATAAAAAGGTCGGGCTTGAATAAATATTATGATAAATTTGATCATATGATTGATTCCGTCGTACACATATAATATTTGCTATATATACACTTCTTATGTTCAGGATATTATTAATACGTACCTATACACTTGTAATTGTTTATGTCCTTATAATTCTTAATATGTTTTTTAGCTTCATGCTGTATCACATAGCAGGGTGCCTAGAGTTAAGACACTCCGTTCTTAATGGTAAGACACTTCCGTTACCCACTTACCGCTAAATTTTTTAGATATTGCGTATTGAGTTACGGAAATCAACGCCGCACTTTGCCTTTTTACCAGAGCTAGAAAATAAAAATATATATATATTCCCCTGAGTGGGAATTGAACCCACAAACTATCGCGTTTACAGACAAACGCTTGTGCCCCTGCGCTAGGATTGGCCTTAAATCAGATTAAATAATTTTTTTCTATGAAGTAATTTGATCGGTCAAATCAAAATCACGAAATGAGATTTTTTGTTCATAGTTGATGATTTTATTTGGCAATGCAGTATTGTTATTTCACTCTGTAAAACAATATTATAAAACAAATGTTGTATTCCTTTTCCTCTTACATTTCCACCTTTGTTTCTGTTGCAGGTGTATAATATGTCAATTTTTTTAATGGAACTTTGCCGTCTAAAACAAACAAAAGTTCAAAGCTCAGTCCCATTTACACTCTTCTAATATTGTCGTTTTGAAGAACAACACGTAAATGAGCAATGTTTTTTGGGACTGCCTAATGCCAGGCTTCAAATAAAATTATATACATTTTCATTTAATTTTAACAGATATAGGTAGATTTTAAAGATATATAAATATTGTATTTTTAATTTAAAAAAACAGTAACAGTAATCTTTAGAATAAAATTTTATATATTTTTGAATAGATTCTATAGAACTTATTAATGTTTAATTATTATTATACTTTAAATTAATAATTATACATGATAACAACCTTTCTTAAATATAACAAAGAACAAAAATACAAAAATTCATTGTATTTATAAATCCAGTCTATATTAAGTAAAAAACAATATCATTTGGGTCATATCGAAACGTTATAATATAATATTCACATTTTTATTTCATTATCCGTGTTTTTTTTTTATTTAACGTCATTGCTAAGTCTCTAAAGTGGAACAATAACATGTTTACCCGCATATTGTGCTAACACGCTTAATCTCTTCTATTATGTTAAGTTGGTGCTACATGCTTCCTGAATGTATATATAGGTAAATTACTACTGAAATGTAAATATTTTATGTTTTTAAAATTTTCTTAAGAAAATTTTCTTTTAATTGACTTGAGTACTAAGTAAAACTAAACAACTTATTCAGTATTTTCATTTCGGTGTATAGCAGATGTACAATTTAGTTTTTTAGTAATTATATAAAAATGCTTTTTATTTCGTTTTAGCTTTATGCTGAATTTTACATATAGTATAGTAAGCAAAGGGGACCTACTATTTAGCCAGTCCGTTCTCCACTTTATTTTGGATTTTTTAAAGTAAATTATACATATTTAATCTTAATGAGGCCATTCGTGGCTCAGGGGTACAAAGTGTGACTGTCAACACTACTGGTTGTGGATTCGATCCCCGCTCGAGGAAATTAAATATTTATCCAGAATTCGGCTTAACATGTTCCCTCTGCCTAACCCGCTGTGTGCGGGGTACAGTGTGAAGCTGATTAAATTAGATTTTATGTTTTAAATCTTAATAAATTTCACTACATCCTTACAAAAAAAAAATCAGAATTTAGAGCTCTATGGTAAAGTATCTGCTGATTAGAATATTTAAATTAAACGTAGGCACATCAATATTTCAGTCTCAAAATATTTTTTATTGTTTTAACATATTAATATTATGTTCATAAAAAAACTATCTAAACCTATTTCTTCTCAATGCGTTCTACTTTAATTGATAAAAATCTTTTTTATTCTTGCGCTAGAAAAGTGTAACAGATACCTACTTCTTTCCGTCGGTAAATAAATTTGCAAAGTATAAATATTTTGTAACTAAACACTCAAACTACAAAGATTCTATTAGAGACAGCGAGAGCATTGCCACCGCTATATTCCCTTGAAGTTCAGTATTGTTTTCAACATTATCGTCTCAGTAATCCTATACGCTTATACAAACGTATATTGTGGGCCAAATACCTAGACGCGGTGTCAGGAATTTCACTCAGTTTAAGCCGTATTTTCCAACTCTGATGCTCTTTTGTCTTAAACTAAAAAGAGTGGAAATAGCGATGGCAACCTGCGAGCGCTGTCCGCTTTACTGACGTGCTTAAAATTTCAGTGGCAGATGTAGATGTAAATGTATACTTACTTGTCTTTGTTTAAAAATGACGATTCATTGTGCTTTTTTTTTGTAAAAATGTAACTTGTAATGTAATGTAAACTATTATGAGTTTTGAGATATATTTTCAAATATTTGAAGCACAAATTGTTTGAAATGTTTTTATAGTATCTATACATTTAGTAAATACCCAGGAAGTGGATCAAACTTGGCTTCATGGCTTGGATCAAACGTCGAAACTGTTGAAATTTAATATAAATAAATTTTTAACAAAAAGAAAAACCGACTTCTAACAACGAACTAAAAAGTGAAAAATAATTATATAAAGATTTTATAATTTTGAAGTCGGTGCCAAGTAAAACAAACAGGCTTAGTAATTAGATATTGTAGTAAAGGTGTTGTAGCATTAGTTTGACACCTACTTCAAAATTATAAAATCTTTATATAATTATTTTTCACTTTTTAGTTCGTTGTTAGAAGTCGGTTTTTGTTTTTGTTAAAAATTAATTTATTTTACGATTTTTAGTGATGGGTAGATCTTAAAATGATGCTTCTTGAACGAGTGGTGATGGTGGTGGTAGTGGTTGTCAACGAGTGGTTGTGATTGTTCTATGTAAAACTTCATTTAATTAGCTATTATTTTTGTGCAAAGTCACGTTTTGGTATATTGACAAGAACAAACATAAAAAGTATTCGGGTGAATTCGGAATCTCCCTTTTTTGAAGTTGGTTGAAAATGAGAACATCCTCTTTTTTGAGATTGGTTGAAAAGAAATGCAACGATCAGGAATCTCACTTCTGACATCAATTTAAAAAGTTTTTGCTTGTAACTATTACAGTATAATTAATTTTTGACCAAAAAAACAAACTTTCTCAATTTTCTCCGGATTCCATAATCGAAACCTAACCAAACTTTCACCAAATTATCCTTGAAGTGTATCCTTTCAAATAAAAAAAAATCATCAAAATCGGTCGGCGCGATATTGAGTTATTCGTCTATTAGTCGCGCACATGCCTAATGCAAATGTAAGACTTATGTGATTTTCTCACGGATACCATTGTCAGACATGGACCAAAAAAAAATGGGACCATTCGGGAAGCTATACCTTTCAAATAAAAAAAAAATATCAAAATCGGTTCACCCAGTTAAAAGTTATGAGGTAACAGACATAAAAAAAAAAAACAGTCGAATTGATAACCTCCTTTTCTTACAGAAGTCGGTTAACCTTTAAGTATGGACGTCGGGTCTGACAGACCAGACAGTTCTACGAATTCTACAAATCGGCCACTTCTCGGTGACCTCCGCCACTGAGTCTCTCAGTACCTTTCGTATTAATGACAAAATGAATGTAGATAGCAGTGGTTGTGTCTCTGGGTTCAAAACACGTGAGTATTTAACTTTCTAAACGGGGCCTGGGTCTGTCAGACCCGACGTCCATGTTTCCCATACATGAATGATTTCAAAACGCCATATATTTTTATAATATTGCAAAATATACTTTAATATTTTAATTGTATTATTTGTATTTAAATATTTTTATTGTTTTATATCATATATTATTTGGCATTGTTTGTTATATATTTTAGTAATATAAATATTATTTACCTAAAAAAGATTCAATTTTTTTTAGTTTTTATGATAAAATGGAAAAAAATGATCGACCTAGCACGTCAGGGACAAAAATATCAGTACTTTATAATCAACATATAACAAAAGAATTGGACGACGACATTTTATAAAGAAAATAGCACTTTATCAAATAAAAAGACGCGTTTCGTATACTAAACTACTCTAAGAATTGAGAATGACTTTGACTCGCGTTTCGCGATCTGATCTATCATTTATTGAACATGAAGCTAAAAAAATAGTTTTGGGATCTTGAAAAACATGTACACTTTGCCCCCAAAAGATATATAGAAACACAACACATACTTATGTTGACTGCAATCGTCCTGTTAGCCTACAATGTTGAAAGCCATTGTGTATCGATGTTCAATAATACCTTATCTTGAGGTGTTGTCAAAATTTTTATTTTATAACATAAGATGTAATTTCTTTATTTTTTTTATTTGTTAGACTTTATATTTTGTTAAAAAAATATTTATTTTATTATCTGTCTTTTTTTTATAGTATTATTTTCTTAAGAGTCATCCCATGTGGCCGAAGACTGAAATTGTGACTTTAAGTTACTTAAATCGTAGTGATGCGTAAACTTTAATAAAAAGCGATTTTATTTATATTGATTTTGCTTGATTTGAGGCTATTCATGTAAACTAAAACATAAAATTGTCTTCTTCCTTTAAAAAAACAGCCGGAATATGACCAATAAATACACTGGTCTGACAGACCCGACGTCCATATGTATGTTATAAAAAAATCACGTCCATAGTTAAAGGTTAAAAATCTTGTAAAATGTAACTGATCGCTGTCTGTTTACATGAAAGATATATAAGAAAAACTATTATTGGGTGGAAGTATCAACGTAATGGAATAGGCATTAATTATTTTTTATTTTTGTCTATATTTATTTGTGCGTTATAAAAGCTTAACAAATTTAAATGCAGTTTTTACTAAGTATTGTATTTTGGCAAACTTCCCTTAACAAATAGTTTAAAGTTAACTTTTTAGTATTTGCGATCCATAAATAAGTTACTACTTACCTATGCAAACGAAGGCGAGTGCACAGCTGGTTCTATTAAGTAGTTGTTATTCTTTTCTTCTTATTGTAAAGAAATATTCTTCGTTCCAATAGTTGTTCACCTAAACATATATAAGAAAATGTTAAATGATATTAAGGATAAAGTATTAAGTAAAACATAAATTTCGTCCTAAATACCTTGGAATTAATTTTAAGCGTTTTATTTGGCCGAAAACATCATAACTACAAAAAACAGCGTAACTACAAAAAACAGCGACGTCACTAGCATCGCTTGGCACTTTGTACTCGCTTACTTTATATAAAATATCGTACGAAATGTGGTTTCATATAAAAACGTACTGGACCCATAAAAAAATTACATTTTTAAATTATGTACTTTAAAAAATAATTTTCTTTTTATTATTATCAAAATCAAGTCAAATCAGCTTCACGCTGTTGGATCCCGCACGAATTCTGGAGGCATTGCGTGTTGAGTGGCAGAACTCAACTCCGCGCTTTTGCCTCTACACTAAGAAATGAAAATATACGTTTAAATAAATATTTCCATCGTCGAGTGGGGATCGAACCAGGTGATTTTGCAGCACTCTTTGTACCCCTGCGCTACGGAATCAATAATAATAATTAACTGTACCTTGTTAATCGTTATCAATATAGAAACCCTGATAGATTCTGCGAGGTTCAACCACAAAGTTGACTACCGACCAGGAGCAATATAGAATCAACATTAATTGATGCTGTTCTATTAGCATTAATGAGGCACGGCCCGCGCTCGTTTGCCCTGTGGCGTTCGATCACATTCGTTAAATACGTCCCATCAGTCCATACAAATCGTTCGTTTAGAAATTATGTCAGGAGGCCAGTTGTGGTAAACGCGACAGGTTGTAAGTTCGATTCCCACTCGAGGGTATGGATTATTAAATATGAATAATTTCATTTCTTCGCTCTGGTACCAAGATAAAAGCCCGGCGTTGAGTTTCGCAATTCAATGCCCATGCGCCAGTCGTGGTGCATTTAACTGTTAAGTCATTGTATAAATACATTATTTATCACCTAATCACCCCAATTTTTTTTATTATTTCGACACTTCAAATTGGTAATAAAGTGCGATTTACGTAAGGCGTGTAATGTTTTGTATTTAACTTCAATAAACTTGTGGGTCAAGTATTTGGAAATACAAACCAACTTTATATTTTTTATAACAGTTAGTAAATCATTTCCTTTATTATACATACGTATAATTATCTTAATATTATAATTAACTAAAAGGAAACAGAAAAAAGATCTTGCAGTCTTTGTGATTGCTCAGCATAGGAAAAGTTAACGTAATGGAATTATCAATTAAGTAGAAAGGATACTATTATATATTTTTTTATCTAAAGAAAGTCGAATATAAATTAAAAGCAAAGAATAAATATACTTTTTATAATTAATTTTTAATCTTGCAAAAGAATAAAGAACTTATCGTACAATTTGTATGCGTCATTTTAATAAAAAAAATGACAAGTACAAATTATACTCGCTTGGAGAGAGTTCTGTGCATTGGTTATTATTTACGTTTCATTAGTTGTTTTTACTCTGTTATCTTTTTAAATTCGTTTGTGGTAACTAAAGAAACAAAATTTACATATGCTAAATATGGAAATAGTAAAATATGTATTACGTGCAAAAATTATTTATTTTTTAAATGGAATTATCCTTCAAAGTAAACAGGATAACTTTGAATGACGGATTAAATATAAAATCTTTGCAGTTCTAAGATATTGTCTCATATCTACTTCACTAAAACTACTTCTCTTGAGCTTGCTGCGAAACTTTATTAATATAACGTTTGTGCATGAAGTTTCTTTCATATTGTGAGTGTCGATTACTGCTAAGCCAAGTGAGTGAAATGACTAAATTCAATTTGGGAATTATTAAAAATATTCTAAAGAAAGGAACCTAAAAATATAAGTATAAGTGTAAACGTGAGGCCATTCGTGGCGCAGGGGCACATGCGTGTGACTGTAAATGCGACAGGTGGTGGGTTCGATTCCCACTCGGGGGGATTGAAATATTTATTATTTGAAGTCGCAGAATTCGGCAAAAAGTGAATTACGGAGTGTCTTAACACTAAGTTCACTTTACCTACCATGCTGTGTGCGAGATTCTGCGTGAAGCTGAAAAAAAGGCTTGTATGCCATTTTATATTTTTCCGCACGTGTATCCCTCAATGCCTTTAGTATGGTTATATTTTAATTGCTAACTCTATTTTATACAGTTAAGGTTATGCAATGGCACTTAAAAGTGAAACGACTATGAAACTCAGCGCAAGCAAGAGCGTAGAAGTATTTCTGAGACATCCATCAAAAAGTTTCATTTGAAATTTTTAATATCTTCATGATTTTACTGGCGATATTGAATCGCAATATCCGCTTTTTATAAATGCTCTTTTCTTTCATATATTAAATGGTATTATTGAATACATATTCTGTGCGTACATTTTAATCTCTGCAATATCTTTATTAAGTATATATGTATTTTATTTTATTTTTAGATAACCAGGTATAATAGTCGGTAATAATTTTTTATTTAGTATTCATTTATTACACTAAAAATATTTTTGTAGGTACTTAATTAATTTGATTATTTCTAAAAACGTTATTGCTATACACACTTGGAATATCTTAGCGTTATTATAAAATTTTACATTGCTAATGCAAGAATTCTGAAATCTGAATAAACAGTTATAAGGACTTACCGCAGCCAACAGTTACCACAATTTATGGTTGCTTTTACACAAATATATTAGCGAGAAAATTAATATGATCTTACCAAATGAGCACGACTTATGGGTTTGTGGATTTAGCTGGTTTGGTTTGCTTTTACAATCTGTGTATTCTAATATATACACTTAAATTATTTGAAATATTTTTTTAAGTTCTTAATTGATTATTAAAAATGGTAAATTTAATATATAATTGATTTATTCAGTATTTTTACAAAATATTTCCTTAAAACGTCTATACATGACAAGTGCTTCTTTATTCTATAAAGAATTGACAGTTGACAGTCGTGAAATTTATTATGTCGTCGTAGTAGGTACTACGTCGTAGTAGAACTGATAACAACTGTCAGTAGAATTTTGAACAAACGAAAATTGGAAGCAATAATCAAAAATAAAAATAAATAATCATAGATTTCGTTTCAAGATTAGCATAATTGTATAGGTACTAATTTCCTACTATCAGTGGTTACTCGCTAAACTAACAGTGCGCTGTTGCAGCTGTGTCTAGAACAAGTTTTCATTTCGAACTCTAGTTGTTTCTGGACAAATACGACAAAATCCAATTCCCCATCTGCGCCGAAATCTCGGTCTTGTATTAGAACAAATTAATGAAATAACCTAATGGACTTTATATCTTTACGTTAAGGTTGAAAAAGCTTGGAATCGGCTTTTATGTGTAGCGCATCTTATAAGCCGTAATGAGAGTGGACTTGGAACATACCTACATATATACATATATACAAACATATATTTTGTATATCAATGTATTTCCTGTGAGCACACTGTAGAACGTTTGACAACATTCTCTAATAGAACACTTCATTTAATACGTATGTTATAATATGTTAACAAATGTACGCAATGTCGGAACATGCTCACTCCATTATATATGTTCGGTTGTTTGAAGGATTGACATATTATTATTATACTGTTCGTAATATTATGCATCCACTTCCAGTTCCAATATGCAAACTATTTGGAGAACACTTAAGCGGGGAAGGCGTTTTTCTATTTATATATTTGTTTTTTTTTTTTTTACTATAATTTGAGTAAAATGAATCAAATTAGTATTTAGTTTTCATTTATGATTGAGATAGTCGAGTTTATTATAAACAGCTGCGAGATTTATATTAGTTTACTAGGTACTCAAAATGCTAAAGCTTCACAATTTTTAGTTTAGATTTTTCTGAAGGAACCTATTAATATGACATGAATTTTACATTTTTTTGACATTTCGAGACAGAAGGCTGTTCGTAGACTGTAACTTAGAAAAGTATATATGTATTTATATAGACAATTAAAGAAATACTATTCACATATAATATTCGATAACTATATTTTTTCTTTACGTTGCTCGTGCCATTAGAAGCATGAGCCAACGTTATTAACTAGCACACACGAAGAATTCGCGTGTTTATCTTTATTAATATTGTTATACTTATATTCCTTATACGTTTCATGCGTACCTAGAATAATAATCATTAAATCTTATTC
Source organism: Heliconius melpomene rosina (assembly GCF_056956725.1). Lineage (NCBI taxonomy): Eukaryota > Metazoa > Arthropoda > Insecta > Lepidoptera > Nymphalidae > Heliconius > Heliconius melpomene. The sequence continues at coordinate 10,879,726 of NC_140389.1, read as the reverse complement.
ATTTCCATTCCCTCCAGAATTCGGTGGAATATGGGTAACGGAGTGTCTAAACACTAAATTTCCTCTGTCTACTCTGATGTGTGTGGGATACAACATCAAGCTAAAAAAATAAATTTAAAAGTAGATGAAAACTTAGGATGTATATTGAAATTAACTTTCAATTGCTATTCATATGGAATGGTTTGCTATAAATATCAAAAGTGCTCCATATCCATTCGACAGTCGTATCGGGAAGTGCCTTGACCAGAAAATGTCCGGATGGCAGGAAGCCATATATCACGTTTTATGTGTGACAAATAGACTCGAGATAGGTGAGATTGCCTTTCGATCCATTCTGACAAATAATGCCAGGTCATTGGCGCGTGACCCTCGCCGTCTTACGTGACGATCACAATTTGCCTACACCTTTATTGACTACGGATACGTACCGAGGATATTATGGATGCGGGAGGCGTATCTCCACTTCTTTATTTAGGTACTCGTCTAGCAACTTGTCGAATAACGTAAAATACTTATTTATATATTATAGAGAAAATAATATTTCTATGCCTATAGCAATAAATATGATTGTGACATTTACTTTACCGAAATGCCTCACGAGCTTTACATATTTAATATATGAACCGCGTTTACGTTCTTCGCTCGAGTAAACATTTTAGTGTGGGGTTCAACAGCATTTATAATTTGCAAATGGTGTTATATACTAATTTTAATGCAAATAAATATTATATGAACATGTGTAATTTTTTTGTAAAAGTTTAATTGTTATTATTTATTGAAATAAAAAATAATTTTAATTACAATTTTATATTATTAAAAAAAAAAAATAATGAGGCCATCGTGGCGCACACAACTGAGTACAGTACAGTAGTACAGTAAACACGACTGGTTGTGGGCTCGATCTCATATTCCTCGAGACATTGAAATATTCAATACTTTCATTTCTTCGCTCTGGTGTAGAGGCAAAGGACGGTGTTGAGTTCCGCAACTCAACACGCAATACACCAGAGTTCGACGGAAAATGGAGAACGGAGTGTCTTAACAGTAGGTATCCGTTGCCTAAACTGCTGTGTGCGGGATACAGCGTGAAGCTGACTATATTAATTCGTGTATGATATAACAAAAATATTGTCGTATATTCTACTGGTTCAAAGTGGTTTGGTAAGTGTGACCTCACGCCACACAATGCGGTCGCTAGGCTCACTGAATTACACTATGTGCGTTGTCGCGTTCCATTGTATTCTATCCGAGGCTGGTATAATATAGGAATCTTTTATTCAAGTGCCCTGGCCCCCGAACATCCCAAGAAAATAACAAAGATGATGCTGGGGCCTCATTGTACTATTTTCAATAGGATTTGGGTGGATCTTTATCGTTTTTAATATCACTTACATATTAATTATTGTTTATAATGTGCATTTTTTATAAGTTAATGTACCAGTAAAATGATGTAATTTTCCTTTTACAGGTATATTGAAATTAATATCTGGATGTTTAAATTAATATTAATACACGTAATTATAAATTCAATGCTTTTTCATCTATTAAATGTGAATAATACGTTGATTTCAATATATTATATCAATTACTGTCCATTACACCAGAATACATAGTAACAATTAAGCAGGCACATATTAAGCTTGCTCGTAGAACGCATACTGATGCCTCCTTTTAATTCACTAACAGCTATAACATTAATAATAGTTTCAGTCAATTGTTTTTGTTATTTCGATCAACATTTATTACCTTATTCGTATGCGGGTCCAATGTAAAAGGTTTGGGAACATTCAATAAAATTTTATTTTATTTAAGAGATATGGCCGTTTCGATCTTCTTTGTCCACCTAAAGCTTACGACAAATAAAATTTTATGTGTTTCATGTAAGTAAATCCCAATAAATTGTTACATAAACCAACATAAATTTTACTACAATGAATGTAGGATACTAGAGTATCAAATATAAAGGTAATAGGAGGCTATTACCTTAAAAAAGTTAGTACTCCACAAGTAATTATATCACACTCGACCTTTTATAGTTATCCTCCTTAGCGCGGGAAAGTAGAAAGTAATAAGGAAGTATCTAAATGGTGAACTATCTTACGAACAACTGACATCAATGTCCTCAAGAACATCCTGACAGCGAGTGAGTGGAGAAAGTTTAATGAGCTGTGTTTTACCCTTATCCAACTTGAGAAGCCATTCTAACGTATTTCTTAAACTTTAAAATTAAATAACTCAAATCATGCTCTTATATATTGTGAGGTATATTTCAAGTTTTATATGTGTTTTATTGCGCTTTGTTTATTAATTACTTATTTTATTAGCTCTCATTTTTATATTTATTAGGTATGTGCTTATTTTATAGCAATATCTAAAATTAACATTCATTCATTTATTTCTGTATCGGCGAATATATAACACATCCGCAGTGCACATTCGAAAACTTCATTTAGACATGCGGTTGAAATTAATAAAAACTCAAATTGAAAACAATCATTTAAATGTGATGTATTTATGTCTTAACATTTATATCAAAAAATAATTTTACATACTTACATATAGTACCTACATCAATATTACATATAGTGTTTCAACATAAAAAACTTCTTAACTTTAAATTGGTATATTTTAATTATATACATTAATTATATTATACCGAATATATGAATAGCTTCCCTTTAAATGTAGAGTTTATTTCAGTCGAGTCACCTGCAATTCCTGCAGGAAGAAACTGGAGACAGTTCTGAAGTGACATTTCATTAGTACACCTGCTATCCTTGTCGTGGCTAGGTTAGTTACATATAGTTCAACCATGTTAAGTGACAACTTAAATCTGTGTGGTCAATTAGTGAAAATATTTAGACAAATTCGTTAATATGAAACTTTTTAAAGTAGCGCTCAGTGTATTTTTATTTAGGTCCGCACTAATGAACCCGAAGTACAAACACACAGAAATGACTTACATGTAGGCGTGCATATTTTATTTAATAGCTGCAAATTTACTAAAACACGATACAGTGCCGCTATATATTTCACAAAATTTATTCATGAATTCTGAACACTACTCGAACGCGAATGCGCTCGATACACAGCGAAAGTTGATTGCGAGTTAAGATATATGTATTTGCCAGTTAACATTAAAAAAATATTTCATTTTTAATAAATCGTGATTTAAACAATGCCGATGCCGAATATTTTCTTTTATTTCAGCGTAAATACATATATTCATTTGTATTGTAACAAGGCTTGTTTTAACTTTAATTTTCCATCGCGTCGATAACGATCTTGTGCTTAATGAGTTTTAAATTTCGATATGTAAGTAGCCTGCAAGAGTTCAAAATATTTTTTATATATTTTTCGTGAATATATAGTAATCAAGTGCACATTTTATACAAATCTTTCGTTAAAAAGTGCCTCTAGAAAGAATTCTGACGATAATAATCTTCAAATTTGGAGCTAAAGATAATATCTTAAGACATTTATGCATTATGTATTTTGAGGAAGTTCCGCGTTGAAAAATCGCTTTCAACATATTCCATGAATTCTTTTAGGGAGCCTCATAAATAAGAAAAGATTTTAAATCCGAATCCGCCAGTTTACCGCGAGATCCTCGTCTAAAGTTTAAGATTCCACGACAACTATTTCGCTGAAAAACGAGAATTCGGACCAAGTTACGAAACAAATTATAAGTATCAAATTATTTATAAGATAAAAAAAGCTATATTAAAATGAAGAAGTTGAGTTTATAATCGTTCATTTGCTAAGATCTCGGTCTTGTTCCGTGGAATCTTTGCATTTGTTTTACAGCTTTGCCGAACTGATATATTATGTTTTAATAAAATTACTATTCATAGCACGTTTCTACAATTATCTTGAGTAATATTTATTTTGTCAAATAAAAAGTTTAAACCATATATGTATCAAATGAAGCTAATCACAGTTTGTATTTTTTTTAATCCTTAAATATTTTCTGCATTCTTAATGGTTTTATTAATTTAATTAAGTTCAATTGTAAAATAAGTTTACCAAAAAATTCTACATTCTTTAATCACACAGGAAATATAAATAAATATTTTTTCAACGTTATATAACATTTTTTAGTGTAGGCAGAGAAAACCTGTTGTGAGTTCGATCTCCGCTTGAAGAAATAAAATATTTATTTAAATTTATATTTCCGTTTCTTCCCTTTGGTGTTGAGGCAAAGCTCATCGTTGAGTCCCGACATTCAACATACAATGTTTCCAGAATTCGGCGAAAAGTGGGAAACGGAGTGTCTTAACACTAGGTTCCCTCTGCCTACTCTGCTGTGAGCAGGATAAAACGTGACGCTGATTCCATGCTTTATCAATAGTGGGGTAGCCAGAGACAACGGAGAGCCAAATGCTGCGGTCTCTGTATCTCTTTTGCCTCGTCCACCGTTATGAATCTTTTCATATATGGACTCCTTTTTACGTGACCTTCCTCCATTGTTATTGATACTGTTTTCAAATGTCAATCTGGTTTCATAAATCTTTTTTACCAATCTATCATCATTCTCTCGACGTACCCAAACCACCTAACTTGACCCACCAACCCACGAAGAAATCGTGTCTCCACAGCATACACTTTTTTACTATTCTTCTCTAATATCTACGCCTCGTTTCAATAATATTTTTTAACTTTAATATACCAATCATTTACCATTACATTACACTTATAAAAACTAACCAGCTTGATTAACTTGTGCTACGCGGTGTATATTCCTACTTATCTATAACCTAGAGGTTGTAACAGACTGAAAGTGGAACTCAGGAGTTAGCCGAGTGACTTGGGAAACCAGACTTACGTTACTTAAACACTTGGCACTCAACGCGACAAGTCTTTGTTACATATAATGGGTTTAGCTTTAAAACATATTGTTCGGCGTCTCATATAAATTTTGGTTAACTTTGTTCTAAACAATTCGTCCTGAATATTTTTTATGTAAATTCTATACACACTTTTTTATTCTATAAATATAATGTTGTGGATATTATATTGAGGCCAGCCGTGCCGCAGCGGCACAAACGTGTGACTGTAAACGCAACAGGTTGTGGGTTCGATTCACACTCGAAATAAAATATTTAGTATTTTCCTCACTCTGGTGTGCCCTTACATCACTCTTCATAACCCAATGCCTCCAGAATTGCGCAGAAAGTGGGGAGTGGAGCATATTTCTATATACTGAAATAAATAATCAACTATAATTCTCTGTAACTATAAGACAACAGGGTAGCAGGTTTTTTATGCTATTAATAATATTGAAATATTGTCAATAACTTATCATAAATTTCATTAAATTATAGCTGTCTAATTAGGCGGCTCGTAAATTAAACTTGGTAATATTATCGTCGATGTTCGATCATTAATTGACTATATATCATCATTAGAGACAACTCAGGCTTATGATGATGTGGACATGAATTGATTTAGTTATATGTAAATATATGAATGTATTTTGTATATTACTCTTGTAAAATTTATATAACGAAGAAAGCTTAGACTTAACTTTCTTTATAAAGAAAGCGAGTATGACTTATTATACATTTCTTCCTTAAGATTCCTGACCTTGCTTAAAATAAATAAAAATTAGCTTCACGCTGCACACACCTTCTATGGGAAGGTTTATGTATATATATTAACTTTTTGTATCAGAACTTAATTTTGTTTTTTATTTTAATATGAAATAGATATTTACTTAATTTGCAACTACGAAGAATACGAACGAAGTGCGTAAAATAATGGTTTACATTATTTTACGCACTTCGTCTATAATTCGACTTTATCAAAATGGAATTTGATATCATACTCATAGTATCCAACTATCTTCTATGTTACAGATTATTTAGACAATTCCAATTACCTATAGCTATCTAAATTATAATAAAAAGGAGAGAAACCAATAGTACCTAATATAAAATACTTTTATAACATTGCTTATTTCTTTTACTCGTAAACACTTTAATTACCCTTTAAGTGTATTGTGTGTGTGTATAGCTATCTAAATATTATATAATTGTTAAAAAAAATGGACATGTAAAAGTAGGAATAATATTAAGTTTAAAATTTAAAAAATAAGACGACGATAAAAATAAGAGATCATTGTTTCGTACGAACAACATTTTTCATCTAGCATTTTTCTTCGAATCTTCAAGTTTTACCGAACTTCGCCTTTGTAGCTCCAAAATGATTATTTTGTAATGTAAAGGGCATTTGGAGAGAATCAGAAAAGATTTGCAGCGCGAAAGTTTAAAAACTTCGCGGAGATTTATTTGTTGCTTTAAGAACATATTTTCATTTTGCCATACTTTTATTTCTATGTAATTATACGACTTGTTTGTTTTCTATTGTATTATTTAACTTAATACAATTTAAAATATACCGATGTAAGTGTAAATATTTAGGGCAGATCGATAGATAATTTGATAGAAGTGATTGAAGAGGTAATTTCCATTTTTACCCCACATCATAATCCGAAGTTTTACCATTTTTTTATATATTTTTTTTAGTGTTAATTAGTGTAATATCCCTAAATATCTGAAACTAACTAGATCAGCTTCACGCTGTATTTTGTACACAGCAGGGTAGGCAGAGGGAACCTAGTGTTAAGACACTCCGTTCTCTAATTTCCGCTAAAAATCTGCACGGAACTCAACTCTGCGCTTTGGCTCGACACCAGATCGAAGAAATGAAGCGACTGGCCTCAAATTAACGACATTAAAATATTTAATTCCAAGTTTACAACAAATATAAAAAAAACACATTCTCCACATATCTCTTTTACAATAAATTGTGTTCAAAATGATGTAGATAACAAAAGAGATTGTAACAAGTCAGTATATTGGTGTTCGATTGATTAATCGCTTCGATCGTTTACTCAAGTAATATAGTAGTTCAAGACGAGGTTGTTACTAGAATAACGCAGGGAACACTTGCTTATCAGTTGCAGAAGAGCAATGGCGAACAAAATTGCAGCCGGCGGGGCGATGCTCTGGGCTCTGCTATAATATTTATGTACATATATCGGTATGTAAATACACGTGCACACAGTCGTGATATGTTTGATCATTGGGAAACGTTGTACAAAATTTTCCCTTTGTTTTCAAAATAAATTCAGGTGCACTGAGCTACCTACGAGTTATTGAGGTATAAATATTCGTTTATATCTCTGCGGAAACTATTCCGACTTTAATATTTACTTAGACCGAATGAATAGTATCGATCTAGATCGAAAACGTGCATGCACTTTTTTTTTTGTTCATTATAAAACTATTTGTGTGCTAGGATAATAAAAAGAATAATAGAAAGAAACCAATAGTACCTAATATAAAATACTTTTATAACATTGCTTATTTCTTTTACTCGTAAACACTTTAATTACCCTTTAAGTGTATTGACATCGGGAACCCATTCACGTTTAATGGGAACAGTTAACGAAACTCATTTCGTGATTAATAGTAATCTTATCAGCTTCGATTAAGCGCCCTTTCGCTTGGACTTGATCGGTAGGACTAGGGATCGGGAGGTGCAAATTAATTACGCTGATAGCACCTCCCGAATCATTAATTTTTACTTAAACAAAATTAATTGAACAACTCCCCAATTCTGCGTAGGTATACCTATTTTGTCTATGTAATAGATCAAAATGAAATTGCCAAGAATATTTTGTATTGAATGTAAGCTTCATTTATTTCTATGAAAGAAAATAATTATACACCTGATCGCATTCATTTTATCGAAATCCTATTAATACTTTAGACTGGAGAGCTATTTGGTACAAGCGGCGCTTTGCACTATTCGATTTTATATAAAAAGGTTCAATATTGCCGTGAAAAAACTACGAATAATTTAAAATACTGTGAAACGAAACGTACAACATATGACAAATAAGCGGACAAAATTGTTTGAATTGTTTTAAACGTGAAAAGTGCTGCCAACGTAAAATCAAAACTTGACTTGAATTGTTTATACATATAAAAATATCCACATTTCATTTTCATGAAATATACTATATGAAATATACTTATCGATGAATGATTTCAGAATATTTTTAAATTATTTTTAAAAATTAAACAATATCATTAAAAAAGACTGATTAAGAAATATTCATGTAGATTTCATTTTATATCGTATTTTAATACTATACGCACTATACAATACAGACACGTTGACTATATTAATTATATTATTATTTATATAGATATACAATTAATACCTATTATATAAGACACTCCGTTCTCCACTTTCCTCCGAATTTTTGGAGGCGGGCTTTTGTCTTGGTTCCACAGCGAAGAAATTAAATTATTAATAAATAATGATTAATTTCCCCGATTGGGCATCGAACGCACAATCATCGCGTTACAGTCACACCCTTGTGCCCCTACGCCACGCTTCTTTTATTAATTGTTATTGGTAACCAAACTTAAGATTTAATTATAAATAAGTGAAATAACAAACAAACACCCTATTTAAGTAATGCAGTTTATATTCAGAACCATGCTTCTGGCTGTACCTACTAATAATAAAATAAATGTTATTAGCTCACACAACTTCGTAATTATTATACGGCAAATATTATTATAGAAAATGTCTGAGCCCAATGCGCTATTTCCCATGCGAGAAAGTAGTGTTTGATTTTTTCTAATTATGAAAATAAACTAGAGGTTTATTTCTTTATTCTTAGCTTTTGTCCTCTGCTACTTTAAATCGAGTGAATCTACATTATTCTTTAATATTTTAAGGTTTTGTAATAGATGATGAAAACAATGATATTTTTTAGTTTTTTAATTGCTTTCAATTTTACTTTGCATAGTATTGAAATGAATCACATTTTAAAAGTTATAATATCCTAATAATAAATATTACATACTGTAAATAATACTAATATATGCATAAATATAATACGTTGATTTTAACTAATTAATAACTTTCGAAATTAATAATTATTTTAGCAAAGTAACTACATCTGATATTATAAAAGCATAAAAGGGAACAGAGAATAATATCCAACCAATTTTTTGAACGAATAATGAATAGAATAGGTATAATGAGACAAAGCGGTACCAGTGAGATGTAAAAAATATATTTTTAAGGTTCAACTTTCTTTTTTGTATATTTCATTTCTCTGTAAGCTGTGCTCTAAATTATTCAGAAACATTAATTGGTTATTAGGACGTGTTTTTGTGTTTGAAAATGTTGCTCGTTTGCCACAACGGTGGCAAGGCGGGGTTGTAGGGGCGGGCTCGACGACGCGGCAGCGGCAGTTGGCTCTGGTACGTCCGACGGTCGCTCGCTTCGCGCGACTTCGCTCTTTCCGCGGTATCTTAATGTGAGGCACTTCGATAATATTGTTGCGATTTAAAATGAAATAAAGTGAAGTGGTGTGGCTTCATAGAAATATTTTGAAGTGGTATGCAAGTGGTTTGTGCGGTAGCTGTTGACATCCAGAGCGCCATGCGGTGAAGCGCCACCGGGTGCTTGCTGCACGCGCGGATATGGTGGACCCCCTGAAAATATTTTGGGTGTTGACAAACAGCACATATCTTGGTACTTAGTTTATCAAAATTTAAAATAGCTATATATATATATTAAGCATATAATAATCTAAGATGTTGTCAATGAGTTATGATGAAAATTTATTGCGAAAAAAAATAACATCTCCAATATTTAGATCTTCGTTTCTCACATTAAGTGTAGTGAAATGTGTAAGCATTTGTATCCACATTTTTATAGAAACGAAAATAGCAAACCGAATATTTCGTTCCTTATTAACTCACTCGTGTAGGAAAACTTGTTATGTAAATATTTTTATGAGAAAACGCGATACTTACGTTTTCTTTATGCTTATAGTCCGTAGTGGCGTAGCGGCACAAGGTGTGGCTGTAACGCGGTGGTTGTGGGTTCGATCCCCACTCGAGGAAATGGATGAATATTTTCACTTTAGCACCAAGACAAAAGCCCGGCGTTGAGTTCCACCACTCAACACATCATGTCACAAAAAAATCAGCGGAAAGGCGATATTTATGCTTATAGTTGTATGTAACAACGTCATGAAACGCAAACATTTTAATTTGATTTTTACGTTGCTCACTTAGAGGCTGTTCTGTGAAGTGGTCTGAATATAATTCAAGAGCTCATTGCTTCAAAAACCGTCTTCATTTTAGCTATTGTGATGTGCCCCTTGTACAAGAATATTCGTTTAAAGAGAAATGAGAATAATAATATTTGTTTAAATAATATTTCAAATATGTAAATATTATTTAAAAGTTGTGTACATATTTTTTTTCTTACCACTGACTTTTAATTATATGTATACATGTTTCGCATTTTTCAAAGTAAGCCGATGAAGCCCTGTGTTTGCCCATTTTTAAGATATTGCTTGTTGAGAATCGGCATCTTATACAGAACTTTGTCATAATAGACCGGGAAAAAGATAATTCATATGTTAAATAATATAACACTGTCCTACCCCGCTGGGGATAAAGTGTGAAGTTAAAAAACATATAATCATTGCCCCCAGCTGGAACAGAACAGATGAAAGTCAGTCAAGTCAACGTGAAAAAAGATATTTTAAGAGTCTTTATATTTTAAAGTTTTCGAACAACTCTATAGCTATTATAGCATTATGTCCACTCATACTTAAACTTTAGTGGAACAAAGAGAACTACAAAGTAATATTGCGAGCTGAGAGGCTTAATTAATTCCTTACTAATACACAACTGATCCACAACCTGAAGTCTATAATAGTGTCAATAGTGTTATATAAGTAATTCACTTCAAGTATAAAATGATAACAACGATTTATATTTTGTACTTATTGTAGCAAAAATACGAAACAGCTTTATGAATAATCTTTTAAAAACATTTTAAAGAAATAACTAGCATTTTTATAGCATCTTAAAAGTATTTGTATAACAAGTTGCCCTGTATTACGCTTGAATTTAATTTATGTGAATTTGAACAAAAACTTAAGAACATTTTCAAGGCAAAAATAAGCCTTTTATTTCTAAGCTAGCGACTCGCTCGCGGCTTCCATCGTTTGCACTACATAATTATTAATTTACTAGCGGACGCGCGCAGCTTCGCTTACGTATTTAGGGGTGAATTCTAATAAACCACGAAACATGTGTTCAATGAAATATTTTTAAGAGTCTAAATTTCAAATTTTATAAAAATCGGTGGCGTTTTAAAGATTTTTCCATACAAACTTTCAACCCCTGCAAATGCACCCTTAGGGAGAGAATTCTAGAAAACGATGAAACACGTGTTCAATTAAATACTTTTAAAAATCTAAATTTCAAATTTTATAAAAATCGGTGCCGATTTAATTTTTTTTCCATACAAACTTTCAACCCCTATTTCTCCCCTTTAAGGTTAAAATTTTTCAAATTCCCTTCTTAGTGGATGTCCAGAATACGAAAGTAAACATCTGTCCAAATGTCACGTTTCTACGCACAGCAGTTACGGCTGTGCGTGCGTCTTACCTCAGTCAGTGAGGACAAGTCCTTTTATATATATAGATTAATCTGCATTTCTTTCGATTACTAATAATAATACAATAATGATAACTGAACTTAAATCGGTTAAGCCGATTAGCGTGAACAGATGTACAGACAAACAGACAAAAAGTTTATAAGTTATTCTTTCTGCTCCTATTACGTTATTAAATGCTACCAATAACATTTTTTACCATGAACAGACACCAATCCGTTATGTTTTTTTATATTTAAAGGTATAAGTATAATTCGTTAGTACCTATTTAGAAAAAGGGAAATGGATGTTTGTTAATGCACCCGTAGAAATGCAATCTAGTAAATAATACGATTTCAGTCGGATTTTTAGTTTTCTGTCCATGCACCGTCTGGTTTTATAGTAGCAGTAGGCATGTAGCAATACGTGTAAGTAGATTTTATTCATCACTAAACAGAAAAAATTCGTAAACCAATATAATACGTTTGTCGTCATGAAATTTGTTTGAGGTCAGTCGTCGTCGTCGTCACAAGCGTGTGACTGTAAACGCAACAGGTTATGGGTTCGATCTCCACTCGAGGAAATGGAATTATTACATGATGTTTATTTCTTTGCTTTGGTGCCGAGGTGAAGCGCGGCGTTGAGCGCCACTCTATACGCAATGCCCTGAGAATTCGGTAAAACTAGGTTTCCTTTCCCTACCTTACTGTGTGCGGGATACAGCGTGAAAGCAAAAAAAATTGGCTTTGCATCTCTATATCTGACTTTTATTCTACGACTATATCTATTGTAATTAAGGTTAACAGAGTCCTTTGTTATTATATCTACCTATTATTAAAAAATAAAGTCTTTTAAGGTTATATTTATTTTGTTCTCTGACTAGAAGGTATTAAAAATTAATGTACTAAAAAACTGTACTTTGCTAAAATTATTACTTAGAGTATTTCTTCCAAATTGAATTTATAATTTTATTTTTTAATAAGATAACCATAAAGGGTTCTTTTAGTTATTACCTGCAAAACGAAACCCTGAATTTATAGATACCGCTTGCTGAGCGTTGAAATTCATCGCCGCATTTCTTTGAACCGCACTGAACAAATATTTTTACTTATATGAAAAATATTTTCATACTCTACATTCACTTGTTTCATACGTTTTGTATCAGAGCAATGTTGGTATATATGAACAAGATCTTGTAAATCGAAAAAAAAAATGAGAAGAAAAGTATATGTCTAGGATTTTTATTATTTAGACAGCTCTTGGAACGGAAGAAGTAACATTCTCACGTTGTCGCCTGGCAAGAGAAAAATTGACAAAGCAATGCTAACAAACCCGAAAAGCAATTCAGTAGAAAATTCTTATATACTCATTTATATTTTACTACATGTACATATATACGATACGTATATACGATAACCTTCTGCTTCAACTATTTAATTTAAAATATTTAAACTTTTATGTTATACTCCCCAATCATAACTTTTAAATCCATAATGCGAATTAAATATGTCATATACATACATGATTTTTATTACGGTCGTTAAGCTGGGGTGTTAGTTTTGTTAATAGACGCCCATATTTTTTTTAATACAAGGATTAAAAGTGACCAAACAAAAACTTTACGCGTTGGCATTGTGTGTTGAGTGGCGGAACTCAAGGCCTCGTTTTGCATCGTTACCAGAGCGAGGAAATAAAAATATTCCCCTGAGCGGGAATCGAACCTACAAACGTCGTGTTTGCACGCTTGTGCCCCTGCAACACGATGGCCTCTGTATACATTCATATAAATAAAATGTTCTGTAAATAAAAGAAAGAGTCTCGTAATGACAAGAAGTGGACACACACCACTCGGAGTTTTATTTACACGACAAAGTCACCAATAAGAAAACTATTTTTGTCGTATCGTCGCTTGCTGTGCAATGGATCTCAAGACGATCCACTTATTGACAATATATATGTATTTATCTTATTTACCTCTACATAGTCAATAATAACTATGATATAAGTTTTTGAAATTACTAAATAATTCTTCTCGCCACTTATCGTTGAAATTAATATAAAATTTTCATTATTATCCTTTTGGTCTAATAGTAATTATTATTTTTAAGTTTAATTTGGTAAAATTTCATTAGATTTCTACATCCAAGTTGAGCCCAAGCGATTATTACTATAGTTGACATGTTTGTAAATTATTAGCAAACCTAGTGTGAAATATTTCTCTACTTGAAAAATTTAAAGGTATCAAGGTCGATATTGGAACGAACTTAGTTATTCTGTAACAGAGCACGTAACCTATATTACTTACTCGGCATGAAAAGAATCCAAAAGAGGCTGACTCATTCTTGCCTGTAAGAATTACGACGAAATTCAATACTACACTTTGAAAGCTTAAGAAAATCACTTTTCGTAGGAAAATATTCCCTCAAAAGTATACTTAATGATGGTTATTACGCGTTACTTATTTTATATCTCAATTACCCTGAAATTAAAGCCTTACATATTTGGAAGTTGATATTTAGCGCCAACTCAGTAAACCAAGTGCTGTGTCTCAAGGTTAAAACACCCAACCAATTGTTTATGAATACTTAATTTACCAAGACTTACTCTTTAATTAACTTTAACATGAAACGTGAATATTGTTAGGTTGAGTGCCCAACAAAGAATAAAAACACCGCTTATTACATTCAAATAGTAACAATGGTTGTCGCAAATTCTGAATTTACTTAATTGAAAACTCTACCAAAGAAATATTAGACTTTCTTACAAATTCTTGTTAAAATTACACGAACATTTACAGTTTAAAAATAACAGAAATGTCAATAAATAACATTTTGTCAAGTTAAGTAGATACGTTCACCAAAAAAGTAATTAAAAACGAGCAACCAACGGCTACTTTATAGATTAAGAGATTAAACTGAGCACGCAGATTTAGGTCTGACATAGTGCTTGTAATCATTTGTACGGAATTTAATTTCATGGAACTTGTTTAGAAGGAAACACAAAAACAAGTTTCCGACATGTCGGTGACAAGGGTATTTGTGCCTTCACAACTTTACAAATGTGTGCCTTTTATACACTTTTGGGCAATATGTGTGCGTATTTAGCGAAACTTGTTTTGTTTTATATACATATACGAGTATACCTACACTAAATGCTATAAAAGCATATAATGAAAACCTTCCTTGTCTACCTGCTTACTTAACTGCGTCTTTGGGTTAATCAATTTGATCAATGCTTCTTTATAAGTAACCATATGTTTAGATAGCAATCAATGCTGGATAGCAACCTACGATTATAATATTTGTTTCAAATATTTTATTCAATCTTGTAAGAAATCTCTTTCACGGTTTTAAACAAAAAACTAAGGAATAAAATAAAACTATGAATGTGTCCTTATTTAAAAATTCTTTATATATATTCTGACGTATATATAAACATATATATAATAAACCTGAAAATTTTATACGTAGTAAATATGCTGTGCACGTGTGTCGACTGCTAACGAGTCGCTTTGTACTTGGATTTTTCTGTCCAACAGTTACTTCATTTCCTCCTTTGGGACTTGAGATATGCCTGGAAATGGGAGAAACTATCATTAAAGTCAAGCTTGACAACATATACGGATATATACACACTTCTATGTTAGTAGATGATATTGTATAGATGTGCATTTAAATATTTTATAAATAAATCCTAACATTTCGCCATTTTAGAATAATGTAGGTAATATTATTAATATTTGAACTATTTATTATTATTGCCTGCATTGCAGTCGATATTCAATATTCACATATTCTTTTGATATTTTTTTTCATTTATAGTTTTCATTTTTTAGTTTATACAAGTGGCCGCTGAAAACTTTGATTATGTGGAATTTATTACCATTTCCATACTAGGTATTATTCTTTTTCTATTAGTTATTTTAACCCCCTTTAAATTATTTTTTTTGCAAATATATTCATTGTACAGACACAATTTATTGAATATTTTAGTACAGTATAGATATTATTTTTACGTGTAAAAAAATATAAAGTAATTTATTCTGCATAAATAAAAAGAAATCTGACGATACATTTTTGATTCTGAAAAATAATTAGACATACTGATTTATCACATCATGTTATCGTTATATGGGTGAATATACGCTATTTGAATTTCAATGGTCTGTAGAAAAATGTTATGTTGACCTTATTATATTATTGTTTCTCTATGCTTAAACAATAAATAACATGGCCTTTTATCTGGCCCATATAGTCTATTCACGATAATAGTTTAATTTAAAGCATTATTAGCTTAAAAAGTTAAAAATGTATACTCCTCTGGCCTTCCCATTAATGCATTATAATGTTTTAACGGCAATATACTTTGAATATGCATAAAGATATGTTTTATTTTTAAACTATCACTAACTTTTATAAACATCGAAACATATTTCATCAAAATACACGGTAAAAATATTTATTAATATAAAAAGAAATATCTTATTTTCATGTCATGTTACAAATACGTCACTTCATCTGGCAAAACTCTAAAGAAAAAAAAATCACTTAAAATCGCCGATGTATGTTTTGAGCTTGAACTACGCGCGTAGAACAGTGTGAAGTTATTAGCAAGCTAACGGTCTCGAGCAAAACTTAAATAATATTGCATCAGTTTGCGAAATAATCTCAAAGAGTGTGTTTGTGCCAGTCGTTGAAGTATTTCCTTTGGTAAGCATATGTTTTCGTATTTTATCGTTACAAAATTGTTTATTTGCTAAATACAAGGTTTATTGTGTGTAAATATCATGTGTTACGTTAAACTGTGGTGCGAAAATCGAGTGATGTTATTTTTGTAAGTTATATACGATTTTGTCACTTCTCTGGCGTCACTTCTGTGCCAAATTTAAATTCGAGATTCTGTTTCGATGAATATTTAATGTGTGAAGGCTTCATTTTATTTCTTCTAGATATTGTAGCAAAATCAGACATCATGGTGAATGTTAAAAAAAAGCAAACAAGAGAAAAGAGATTAGAAAAAAAGCGCCAAGCTGAAAGATTACGCTATAAAAAAATTAAAAATGATCCAATTAAACAACACAGCAATACCAAAAGAAAAAAGAAAAGGGACAAATTAGGAACATACATGATATGACTGAAAGGGAACAAAGGGCAATTAGAAAAATATGGAGATAAGACTAGAAAGCAGAGAACTCGCGTGTAGCTACAATCAACTAGAAACTTTTCAGTAACACCGCCATAGTGGATTTTGGTGGGTCGCGAACGCAAATAAGTCTGCACACAGTGGTCTTGTTTCGCCACAATATCAGAAAACTTAAGCCATAATGTACCTGTGATCTGGACTCATTTGAAACCTGTCATGGCACTCCTTCCTTCTTCAGTAGAAAACATTCATATTTTAAGCGATGGTCCAGTTACTCAGTACCGTAACAAAGATATGTTTTTTTTACTTAATTTGTAAATTGACTGAAATATATCCAAATATTAGTCATTTTACCTGGAATTACCATGAAACCGGTCCATGACCGGTTTCATAGGAGCTCCAGATGGTATCGGAGCAACATGTAAACGTATCGTTGACAAAATTGTTGCTTTAAGGACTGACATTGCTATCATTAACGACTTTGCTACCGAATTAGATATAACTGTCCCGGCATTCAAATATTTATGATAACCGAAAAAGATCGATCTTCAAAAAAAGGTACTGAAAGATAATAAACAAAACATTAAACTTTTCACTGGTACATTAAAAGTGCATCAAGTACGAGGAAACTGTGTGGGCAATACGTTGTACATGAAGAGCCTCAGTTGCTTTTGTAGCAATTTTTGTCCACATTAAATACCCCCAAAAATAAAATAAATTGGATGTTGCTGCAGTATATACTGATTCTGAGGAAGATGTGCCAAATGAAATGGTTACATCTACGCATCTAATTAATTCATCATAGTTATTTTAAACGGGTATTGAAAACTTAAGCATTAAAAAACTATTGATATTAATATAATAATGTTGCATTAAGAAATTATGAAGACCGAATGTATCTTATATAATAAAAAATATTCTAATAATATATTTTTTACGTGTTTTAATTAATATAAGTCTCCTTGCTCAGTAGTGTCACTCCTCTGGTAACACATTTTCCTCTGGTACTTATAAAACACAAAAATATGAGAAAATCTTCTGGCCCCCATCATTAACAATTTCAAAATAGTGTCAAATAGCAAAATTATAAATATTAAATAGAAGAGATTACATTTCCTTCTGGGACACAAAAAAATCAAATAGCGTATATTCACCCATATTATAATACGATCATTTATATATTTAAACTAATACCAATTCTATTTTACATTTAATAACTGTGTCGACATTTTACTTCGTTGTATAATAACTGTTTTTGAAGTTTTCTACTTTGCTATTATTTAGTTTATTAACCAGTCTAATTTTAGATTCTTACTCAATTTTGACTCGATAAATATTCTATCACAATGCAATATCTTGTAAAGTATGTCAGTGCAATAAGACGCGCACCTGAGGCCAGACAGATTGGCGACACGGCGTCCACAGCCTCCAGATGAGACAATAACTCAATATCTAGTAGGGATGTGTCCCTTTAATCGATAGAGGGATCACGTTGAAATTCTGAATAGATATAGACTACAGCCAGCAAGAGGTAGATAAAGGCCTTTAGTTTGTACTATGTTCTTATATGTTGTCTTCGCTAAATAATTACTTAAGTTTTATAATAAAAGCGTTAGGGAAAATCAAAAGAAAGTTATTGCTATGACATATATATTCGCACTAATATATAATATTCATACAATTTCGCTTTTTTACATAGTAGGTGGCAGATCAAACGCTATATTTTGGCTTTGCCCAAACAAGGGCAAGGCAGTTGAGTTAAACCCGCAACAATTACCGTGGATAGTGCTAGTTGGGTTCATGCCAACATCAGAATCCTCTATAGAGTGTAGACCCTGAAAAATGTATAATAAAAATAGTGTGAAAATTGAATTTTTTAATAAAGTTTTTAAGGAAATATAACTAACGTTGTAATATGAACTGTATTCCTTGCTGAAAATACGTTTCAATTATAAAAAAACCCCATCGTGTTCTCGTATAAAAGTGATAATATGTTGTAATTTATTATTTGGTAAAATCTTAAGAAAAAACCACTCGAGAATATATGGGGTAAAATAAAAATTTATTACAACCTCTGCTATCGATAGCTTTCTGATTGAGATCATATTTAGAATATATATTACGCGAAGTGCCTGAGTAACTTCCAGCTCCATTTCTCATTTCATCAGTTTCGTGATAATAATTTTGAGGAAAGTCTGGGGGTTTCTTTTATTCATTAGGAGGCTTTTTATATCTATTCAAAGTTTTTGTTCAAATAAGTAGATATTTTGAAAAGTTATCAAATGGCTGATTATTCTATTACCACTTATACCAAAAATACAGGATAGCTGAATTTTGTGTTTCGTAAACTTCGTAATGGGTTCACAATAAAGATAGATAAAATTTCAAGTTATTTAAAAACAAAAATATATAGTATGTTATCTTTTAACAACTTATTAAATTATTTATTTTGTGTGTTTATAAATTTAAAAACGTACAATATACGAATGTAAAAATATTAAGTAGCACCTAAGTATACCAAGAAAAACACAAGTTTATCACAAACTTTAGCCTTAAATAGTATTTGAACTCACAACTCATGACAACAATGACATTAACATTGTAGATCCCATTTAAAAGAATAAATATTTTCCTTTATTATGAAAATCATAAATATAATACAATTTATCATTGTCTTCTCAGTACTGTCTAACTACCGCGGTCCTTAGAGACACGACGACGACAACTTAAATATACGATTATTTATTTAATATTGTAATCTATTTTAAGTATGTAGACACATACGAATCTTATTCATATTTATCAACATTTTTGTGTTGACTGCTTATAAAAATTTTTTTTAGGATATGTAACTTTAGTTCTTGTGATTTTGTGGTATGTAACTTTAGTTGCAATATTCACTCCAGATATTCTAATGAATAGTAATTCTATTTCACAGAATTGTTCTAAAAACAAATAATTTGTAGTTAAAAATGTTCAAAAACAATGAACGAAGTTGTTTCTTCTACATTAACAAGATAAGAACCACTTTTACCCATAAAAACTCATTAAATGCTATCAGCTATAATTATAACCGTCTGGTGTACTAAAAAAGAGAACCTGAGATTATATTTTCATAATTAAAATACTTAATAGGAATTAAGTTTTTTTTTGTAAAATAATATATTCTGCTATAGGTTTTGTTAATCACATAATTAATTGTTACTTTTAAAAGAAATATTTAAAAGTTATAGCACGAGTGCTTTCAAAGTTGCCTAATCAAAGCATATTTTTACAAGAGCCAGTGGAATTGGCAAATGACCAGTTTTACACAAACCGACCGGCATTCAACTTCTACAACTCATTAGTTTCCAAGTAACGTTAACTTACAATGGGTAAATTTTCTAGAAATTGCAATTATTATAAAAGCTTTGTAGACATGGAGTATAGTTTGCCAGTTTGTATGATATGAGTTTTTTAAAATAAAATAAACAATTCTGTTTTATGTCATTAGAAATTATTTATTTTACGAAAATATTAAGAGATGAGAGAAAGAGAAAGAGAGAGAGAGACGAGTTAGAATAAAATATATACATGAATGGAGTACAATTTAATATTCTACTGTGCTTTTTTATATCAACAAGATATCTTCTGATAAAAGTATATGTAAATAACAAGCACTTCGTCAATACCTATAGTCTATAGGTACATCTACACGTCTCCAATAACTGAATAAAATCTGCGATGGAATGAAAGTGTGATTATGCTGCCACGTCAAACACGCGAAATTAGTTTTTTCTTGAGTTGGCACGAGAATATAGCCTTAAAGAGTTGCGCTATGATCTCAAGGCCAAGAAATATTTCATAAGCATCGCAGCTTGTTTATATATTAGTAGATATTACCCTACTTTGCTTATATTATATATTAACCAATTATACAGCAATTTAGTCCTAGTTTATTGTATATTAACTTTATAGATTAAAAAAAAAACAAAGCACTTAACGTTAAGGAAAATTTGCCAAAATACAATATTGAAAACTGCATTTAAATTAGATTAGATTAAAAAAATAACATGCTTCTTTTTTTTTCTTCTAATTACTACATATACCAACTTTTTAAATCTTATTAATTTATATTGCAAAGATCAAAAACACTATAATGTAAAATACTCATCACACTACAGCTCTTATTAAGACGGCATTTTATTATTTCTTATAGCTTAGGACCGACCACTACGGTTCTACATCAGATGTAGAACCGTAGTGGTCATTTCAAAATAAAATATAGCCTGAATCCTGCCCAGGCCCAATGGCTACATATAGGTATCGTTCTAATCCGTCCAGAAGTTCAGAAGATGTGCGTGTACAAACAGGCAGACAAAAATTTTAAAAATCATAAATCCGTGTTCTGATACTATTTTTATATAACCCTAAATGATTTTTTAGCAAAAATATTAAAAGTACAGACACATTTTTTCATTGTTTTATTAGTATAGATAAGTTTTGTCATATTCAAATGAAATATATACGTCATAAAAAAATTATACCCGAATACATTATAATGTAGTAGTAACATCTTGTCGCCTTGAAAACCTGAAAAAGATGCTTACTTCAGACTAGACATTTTACTTAAGTTTTGTCATTAATTTTACTTTTACGCCTACTATCATTTTTTTCGCAAATCATTTTTAAACATCGTTTAGCCGCCTTGAATAAAATATTTAATAAGTGAAATTTGACATGGGATCGTTAACAATTAAGTAAATTGTAACACGGTTTGGTTGTCTTCTTATTGGCCTGATCTTCAATTCATTCAATTGTCTTTTTAATAAATGACTGACTGCATTTACGTTTTTTTAGCTTCCCGCATATACATATTACCTATTATGTAGCAGAATGGATAGATTGAACCTAGTGTTAACACACTCCGTTTCCCGTTGAAACGGCGAAAGTCAACACCGCGATTTCCCTAGTTACTAGAGCAACAAAATAAAAATATGAAATAATTAGTTCCCCTGACTGGAAATCGAACCCACAACTACCGTGCTTATGCTTGTGCCACTTCGCCACGAAGGCCTCAACTATTTATAATTTTATTATTATAAATAATATTATAATGGTGTCGTGGGACACCAGGTAGGAACGAAGTTCCTTCGGCTAATGTAGAATCGACACAAATTGCAAAAAAAGTCGTGCTCAATTTTATGTAGGGTTTTGTTGATTTTTCTCTTAAATTTTGCTGATTAGTTTTTATTTAAGTACAAGAAAGTATTTAGGAATTTCAGTATTTTAGGAAATAATAAATTACTTAAAATAAAAAAACATCGTAATTCAAATTATCAACTAAAAAAAGAAAGAGGGAGAAAGAGAAAGGTATTATACACTACTCGTCTGTGTATGCGACTGTCGCGCCTGCGCACGTCTCATTTAACGGTTTTATTCCACGCATTTTTCTTACGGTTTTACTATCACATTTTTTTCAGTTCGGTCACGCAGCGAAATCCCTATCCCTTCCAAGCCTGCCGTAAGGAACTTCGTTCCAATAAATGTACAGTATAATTATTTATACTTTTAGGTATACTAATGAAAAATATATTATATTTTACGTTTTCTTTTTGCCTTTAAAATAAAGGATGAATGTTTTAGTTTGCATCTAAACATTATATGCGCGCTCCATAACGGCTTTTAACTTCGTGTATTTCATTTGCCCACGCTAAGTAAATTATCTAGCATCCCACCGCTGCAAGACTACAACGTAATTCAATACACTTCCACCATTACTCTATTTGCCCCTAGAATCCGGTTCAAATTATCTATTTTGAACAACTTTATATGAATTATTAACGTTATCTTTTAAGTTAAACTCTTAATGTTTTATATTTACGCAGACTTTAAATGTTTTATACTATTTATAAACTTGAAATTGTTATTGCCTGCGCTCAAGTGTTATTATAGCGTGAAACTGATTTATTTTCAAGTGTTATTTCTCCGTTACTTGCTCATCCATAACCTAGCTTTATAAAATTTCCTTTGGTATACGAAAGAAGAGTTCAAAATAAACAATACTACAATTTATTAATCTTAGTACTTCTACTACATTAAGTACATTGATATATATCCTGAACCCAACCCAAATTACTGACTCTAACCACATGAGTAAATATCTTACAGAGATAAAGCTTCTAAGGAGCGTCCAAAATTTATACTTATTTGGTTAGCATTCTCACATGAGAAAATAAACATTTGTTGTCGTACCAATTACGTTTTTGTTTACGAAAATAAAATTAAATATATTACTTGTAAAAAAAAATATCTACATTACTGGTATTATAGGATGTATTATAAAATAAAAGTATTAAAATTTGGACGTAAGTGTGTAAATTTAAAAAAGAAATAAAATTGATTAAAATCATAAACTCTATCTCTAACAAAGCAATAAGTTTACCAAAAATATTTCTAACTAAAATATAATTTATTATTATTTTTATTCTCTATCCATAAGCGTTATATATCATGTAAAATAATAACAGAATTATTACCGACTGTACATCACTATTTGTCAGCTGTCAAAATTATAATCTATCACCCCAGCGTACTATATACCGACTCGTATCTAAGAAAGTGAACGACGGAAACCATAATGTCATTATATTTTATTGCTGAAGCTATCCAAGTATGTCTGGGAAATGTGTTTATGACCTACGAACATTAGCATTGTACTCAATACTCTTTTTATGTACAGAACTTGGCACTCCTCCAAATAAACTCTCTTTACAACCTAATGCATTCTTATTTATTCAAAGGAAGTAATCCTGGGGTACTTAAGAGTACCTCTTACTAATTTATTATTTATTCTGTAAAAATGATTTAAAGTTGTGTTAATTTATGCGTAGACTAATTTATAAGCAAATCCCTAACATAAAAATCGTTCTAGCATTTTATGGTTATTATAAAATATATCAGAATTCTTATTCTTTTTAATTTGTGCCTCTCTTTATAAATATGTCTTATACTGATATTATATTTGTTAGAATATAACTTTGAAATTCATTTTTGGGCATATTACTTTTAGTTTAAGTTCGTTTTTAAAAATCTCATATAGACTTTTACGCTGTCGAATATCGAGCTGCAACTTTATAACTTATTAATCTATAAGCTTATTGTATCCGGGCAATTTATACTGATAGTTTAAACTGATCTACTTATAATTGCTAAAGATGAGTTTATGTACAAGTCTAAATATATATTATACTCGTAATTATAATATAAAAAAAAATAAAGTACAATAAATATGAAATATTTGAATAAAGTCATAATTTATTATATTTTATTAAATTTAACTTTCATAATAACAATCGAACCAGATTTAGTGGGCTAATACAGTTAGGTTATAAGTTAAGAAACTACCCTCATAAATATGTCTTGTTGGAGTCAAAGGGCACTCACGTATCTATTGGGGTTTCATCTAAAGCACTCGAGAGCCCTTCTGCCAACTATTATACCGAAAATATAAGTTGCTTATTACAGTTAAAATTATTGAAAAAATGCCTCAAAATTCCCCCTCTGCCTTCTATAAGGGGGAAACAGTGTGAAGCTGAAAAAAATATATAATTGTATTTTTGAGATACAATTAAACGATATGAAATCAGTGGAAAAATATAAAATTCAGCTGAATTTTGTGATATTTAACTATTTTAGCTATCGATCATTTTAAACGTTTAAATGTATAAAGTTTTAATTCAATTCTCGAACTCTGTAAAACGAAGGAACTCTAGCAGGACAGACATTGCCGCTTTAATCTTATTTGCTTTGTCAGCTACTTGTGCAATCAATTCCTATATATATAAATCTAAAAGCATTATATGCATCTAGACACTTAAAAGTCGGCCACTTTAAAATTGTTTTGTTTATTATGTTATTTTAATTATTAATACATAAACTCGTACTTATTTTTTTTATACTAGTCGTGGCGCAGGCACAAATCGCGAGGTAATTAAATATTTAATATTTTCATTTCTTCGCTCTTATGTCGAGGCAAAGCGCGGCGTTGAATTCCGCTACTAATGCCTCCAGAATTCGGAGAAATGTGGAGAGTGGAGTGTTAAACTAGCTTGCTTCCTCTGCTACATGCGGGATATATCAAGCTGAAATATATGTTTTTTTACAAGTTTCTTTACATTTTTAAATTATAATGTTGTAGCAATTATAAAGAAAAACTTTCGTAATACTCTGAATGTAAGGTCATTGGTAATGTTTCATTCGTGTCATATTGAAATATATATGAGTACGAAAAGTATCAAGAACAGCTGACGATCGTAATGGAATATATATTCTTTATTAATTTAAAAACACGAATCGTACAATTTGTTTCTCAGTATAAGCTTTTTTAAATATTCATTGTAGATTGTTATTGGTTTCAACAATACAGATGGTTTCAACTTCAATGTAGTATAAAATATTTACAATAAATGTTTTAATAGAGGCCAGTCGTGGCGAAGAGGCACAATCGTGTAACTGTAAAAGCGATAGGTTGTAAGTTCGATTCCCACTCAAGGAAATGAAATAATTCATATTTTCACTTCTTTGCTCTGGTGTCGAGGAAAAGCCGGCCGTTGAATTCCGTCATTCAGTGCAAAGTGGGGAGCCTAACCCTGTTACATGCGGGATACACCGTGAAGAAAAAAAAAGACTATTTAGAAAGTTCGAAAAAATGTCACTCCATCCAACTTATTTGCTGCAAAATATTTTCGTGCAGGATTTGAATCTGAGCGTTACCGTAGCATGTCGTAGATTGGCAAACTATGGCAAACTATAATTTTGTGCCGTTTGTTACAAATGCTATGCAAATCCAGTTAATTTAACGTATAGCACCGAATATATGAAATGAGATGTGCCTTAATGAACATATTGTTTGTGGTTGTATTTACATTATAGAACGATATTTAGTCTTTGTGTGGATCATTCCTCTGCACATTGTCCCAGCCAACGTCTAATAAAGAATTTCATTATTGACAATAACTCATGGCGCCACAGAATGCGCAATAAAAATTTACTACCCGAGTGTAATTAAACATTTCAAATAAATAACAAAAGGAAATGAAATTATATTAAAGGAAACTAATCTAATCTAATTTACGTGAATCTAGTAGATAGAGTGTTGAAGTGTCTTAACATTAGGTTCCCTCTGCCTACCCTGCTGTGTGCGGGATACAGCGTTAAGCTAGTGTTAAGACAGTCCGTTCCCCACTTTCTGTCGAGTTCTGGAGACATTGCGTGTTGAGTGGCAGAACTTAACGCCGCTAACTACTAAGTTTATTTAATTACGTTTAATAACACCTCAATATGTAAAATGACCGAAAATTCACTTTTTAGGCTGTCCATGGACATAATATGAAAGGAATCATCATATACTTTCTTTTTTCCTATACATACCTACATTAATCACAATGGCATTTGTTTTGATACTGACGGTTTTAAAAAAGCTTTTTCCTTATTTCCTAATTTGCATATGTATATGCTCATCCACAGTATAATTTGTGACGTCTGTCGGTCCGTTTCATTTGTGAATGCTAAACAGCGATAAAATAAAATATGTTAAAACAAGTACAAAGAGTTATACGCATAATTTTTACGACCTCGTGCCTATCCCACAATACTCTGATGCCCATCCCTGAAAATTTGCCCCCAAAAATAAAATAAATAAACAACATTAACACGAACATTCAAAGCTAGAGAACATCAAGAGCCCAGAAGTAAAATGTCTAACTTGATTATATCTCCAGAATCCACTAAAACATAATTATTTCAATACATATTTAGCCAATCAGTTTTACATAATTAATATAGGTCTTTTCTACTACCAGAACAATTTGTCTTTGTTCAATCCAGAGGTCGTCACAGTAATCTATCTACACAATACTCATAAATTTTTCCTTGTGTCGACGGTGGACTTGGTTTATGTTCTTCCCATGTGGTTCAGAGGACGTCAACAGAGCCTCAAAGTAACTATACGTCTGCTAATAAAGCCACCGGACATTTCAACAAACGTTCCTAATTTATCTTTGCTCAAGCGGACCTCAAACGAAAGCAATTTCCCTTTAGGTTTCTTTTACATACATTTCTGTGACACAGATTAAGACCCATTTGATGTATTCGTTACGTTTTCTATAAATGTAGAGAAAAAATTACCTAAAATGTTATCAAAATATATTCTTAACTAGCGGACGCGCGCAGCTTCGCTTGCGTATTTAGGGGTGAATTCTAATAAACCACGAAACATGTGTTCAATGAAATATTTTTAAGTCCAAATTTCAAATTTTATAAAAATCGGTGGCGTTTTAAAGATTTTTCCAAATAAACTTTCGACGACGAAAGTCAAAAAATCTTTCGAATTCTAGAAAACCATGAAACACGTGTTCCATTAAATACTTTCAAGAGTCTGAATTTCCAATTTTATTAAAATCGGTGCCGATTGAAAAAAAATTCCATACTAACTTTCAACCCATATTTCACCCTTTTACGGTTAAAATTTTTCAAAATCCCTTCTTAGTGGATGTCCAGATTACGAAAGTAAATATCTGTCCAAATTCCACGTTTCTACTATCAGTGGTTACGGCTGTGCGTGCGTCTTACCTCAGTCAGTGAGGACAAGTCCTTTTATATATATAGATTATACATATCATACATGTTTCATCACGACTATGCAAAAAATACAACACTAAAATATCGTTGCATTATAACTAAAGCTCATATCAAGATATCAAATAGAAGAGTACTTATTATATAAAAATAATAATATGATATCTATGTGAACAGTCATTTTGTCATTTATTAATAGATTCATCACAAATGTGTATAAACAGTCTTTAATAGAAAAGGATCACAAGTCAAAAAAAATCAGCTTTACGCTGTATCCAGAGGAAACCTAGTGTTAAAACACTCCGTTGCCCACTTTCCGCTGAATTTTTCGGGGCATTGTATGTTGAGTTTCAGAGCTTACCGTCGGGCTTTTGCCTTGTCCACAAGATAAAGCTATATAATAGATTAATTTATCATAAATTGAACTTATTTTTTCTTTGCAGTGACCAAATTCATCCGCATCGGAATAGCAGACAAGAATGACAACCCGCCGTATTTCGACAAGGAGCTGTACGAGGCGGAAGTCGACGAAAATGAAGATATTCAACACACTGTTCTTACGGTCACCGCCAAAGATCACGACGAATGTACGTATCTAGTTATTATATTATATCTCATATTGTTTTATTATGCCGTTCTATAAAAGTTTAAAATAAAATAAATTACTGCAATCTCCATGTAATTTATGTAAAATTATATCTCATGATAAAAACACCGAGAATTCAAGATTTTGGATACTCCTATATAAGTTGACCTCATGTCTATAGAATCTATTATATTAAATACGGTTCAGCTTTGAATGGACAAATGCGAGACACAAGCGCAGGTCCGCTGCTCCCAGCCCCATCGCCGGCCGCAAGCCGAGGTTCGAGTCCCGCAGGGGACCCCTTTGCCGCCGTCATCGCAGGCATATCCACCTGATGTCGCTGTTAAGGCTGATAGGATTAAACTCATGTCCGAAAAAAATCAGGCCGGCTGCCATTACGTATGCAGTACAATGTTAATAGGTATTTTAGAAATACGGCGATTATCATTCCATAAAGGAGTGTTTGTTGTAACAACGCAGTCATTTTTAAAAAAATGTTTTCCAAGGGGAATAAAGTTATTTATGTTAAATTTCATATAGTTATTTACAGGATACCAAAAAAATTTTAAAATCTGTCTTTTCGTTTGTCCGGACTAATCTCCAGACCATCTGAACTGATTGTTATGGGACTAACATAAAAAGATAGAGGGTTTGTGGTAGACATATAGGTCATTTTTTATCCCGGAATCCCCGCGAGATCGAAATTTACTCGGGAAAATCTGCGTTTGCGGTGCACGCGTAGGGTTAATAGAAATAGCTAAATATTTTTTTTAAATACTATAATTTTTACTAGCAATTTGAAAAATCCCTAAAGACTTAATATTTAGTACGTAGCAGTATATTAGATAATCATACTAAAATAATTAATATTTTTTTCTTAAATACACTTAAATAATGTAGAATAAAACTAGAAATAGAAAATAGAAACATTATAGACTAGACTAAAGCCTACCTGTGGCTTAGATGATTATCATATCTGATATACATATATCCCTATGTGTGAATATAATATTATTTAAAATTATATAGTTAAATGTTCTTCAGAAATTCAAAAGATGAAACTTTGATCTATTAAAAAATATTTTCATATATACAATCATTAAGAATCCTCCAACTTTAAAATTTACAACTGATTGTTATATAACACAACACTTCCATTAAATTCTCACTGACATTGTAACAATGCATGTGCGTTTGCCCACAAAGGCTGGTCCGACGCGAGTGTAGATCTACACAAAATTGCCTAGATCGCTTTGAAGAACAGCTCGCTACAAAATGTACTTGTAATATTTCCTACCCGCTATAGACCGCGCCTTTGTATGTAGAATTAATTTACAAATTTCTATTAAAAACTCTTTTTTTTGTATTCATGTAATATTTTATATTTATTTGTTTAGTGTAAAAGTAGTTGATAAAATATGTAAGCAATTAATTTCGTTTAATTTTTTGCTATATTCTTTCGTTCTTTGCTTTCTTATCTATAGTCAACTTTGATATTTCCAGTTAAGTAACTGATATTAAAGGGTGGGAGTACCATTCAATCTAAACGAAGTGAATTATTGAAAAGCGTCATAAAATGAAGTCATTAAACAGTAAGTTCGACTAACTTCAAAGGTTGGTTGGAATGTCTTTGGAACTTGTAGTAATAAAAAATCATTGTTATTCCCCTAACTTAAAGCATCTCTTAAGTAAGTCTTTAAAGTAACGAGACATCAAAATATTATACAAAATTACGACGTAATAAAAATAATATTTTGTATAAAATTATTAAACATAATTAGTGATTATATAAACGGGATTATATAAACAACTTTTGTATTTCTGTTGCGCTTTGCTGAAATTCTTTTGAAATTAATTACAAATAGTAAGGAAGGAAGGTAACACTATTAAAAACCTAATTCTACATATATAAAAAATATAATTATTAAATATTATAATTTTTTTTATAAATGCTTATTTCTAGAAACATCATAATTTATCAGATTTTCTTAAGGTTGACATACATATTACACTGAGAGAATTAGGGTCACGCTAGTGACTTCCTCGCTCTAAATATATGTCACTGAAACGATATCCGCCTCGTAACTTGAATAAAATACTTTATGTTTAAAATATACATTTTTCACTGTTAAGCCATAGCTTTATATTTTAAAAATAAATTTGGATTGGAGGATTTAAATTAACATTTGTAAGGAGTTTTATATAAAATACCTACACGTTCGTCTGTAAATCTATTGGAATTTAGCAAAATCAATATATGGTATGAATGTCGTTGACTAAATGTCATCAGGCTGGCAGGAGAGCTAGTTTAGCATGTTCCAACTAACAAACTTTCACATGGGCTGTGTACATATATGTTCGATCAAATACGTACACTATATACTATACCTCTTTAGTAAATTGCAATAGAAACATGTTGACTATGTTTGGTCGATGCCTGTTGCTTAGGAATTTGTAAGCGGTATATGAATTTATTGTTATATCGCTTTAAAAAACACTATGCTATATATTATGTCGATTTTAGGTACAAAAAAATTAGTTAGAAAATTGTATAATATAATAAATAACTATCTAGATGAAATGAACAACAGTTTCAATAGCTTTTCTAAGTTTCTTACAAATACTGTAGTCTTATTTCCTCGTGGGATCCATTCTGAAAAGCATCGGCGAAATTGGGAGTATAATAAAATTTTCTGTTACTACCTCATAAATATTTCGAGGTCGTTGATATCCGATCGTTTGTTTTCAACAAATGTGTAATGAATTTTGATCAAATAACCGTAGTTAGGTACGTTTTTTATCTCTCTGTATGAGTGATTGCTACACTACGAAAGTTTTTGATTACATTAAATTTTCATATCATTTTATGTATGGTTTTTTTTTTATTTAAATGTCTACGATAACGTAAAACAATACTTTATTGCAAGCTTCGGTCATATATAATTATGATATAACATTTGATAACTAAATGAAAGTAGTTTTTGTTAGAGAAGATTACAATAAATAGTACTTTCCTTTTAGTTTCTTGACATCAACAGCTTTAAATCAATACGTCGAAACGACGAAAGATTCAAGATCGCGATTGAGTCATGAAAGTATCCACTGATTAGTTCCCGAGTTTAAAAGTTGTTCGCTGCTATGGATTTATTTGTCTTCAATTCTAAAACTCTTCTTAACGTTCTTTTAGAGAATGTTTTAACTTTATATAAAAATCTGATATTTATATTCTCTAATTATTAAAATAAATATAGTTACCGTCCCAAAAATACACAATTGATAAACCTTATTTATGTAGCTGTTACGAAAAATAGCATTTACGAAATGTAATTTGTACAGTCCTTAAATCGTTAAAAACATAATAGAAAAAAAGATTGTGGACATAGTACCAGATGTAACCAATGTTCCCTTTTTTGACCCAACATTTTATAATACTTGTGTTTATGCATAAATACCTACTTGTATATATATTTTATTTTGTCTGAATTTTTTACTTTAGTATCTTCTAAAACAAGCTTTCTTTATAATTTTAACGATATATGTTTTTACATTTATAAATTTTGCAAATATAATTTGTGTTTCGCCTTGAAATATTGCAAAGAATTTTGTACGAAACTTCTAAAAGTGCTTTCCACGAATTTCGAATAGTACGTACTTCAAGTGACTTTTATTTCTACCTTTTACTGTGTCTAAAAATAATGCTTACCGACCGTCCTAAGATCTCTTTAAAACTTCTTAATTTTTTTATCATTGTCGTCAGCAAGTTTTACAAAGATTTTTGTCTACGAACCAATTAAGTAAGAACCAAGTAAGTAGTTTGATTTGTTTATCAGCAAAAAGCATCTATTAAAAAATAACAAAAATTTTAAGTTAGAACAAAAGTAATAATATATTTAAGGGTATAAATGTTTTAAAATATTTTCTTTATATTTAATAGCGCTTCTAAAAGAAACATTTCGTAGAAACCTATGTAATTATCCCGAGACCTTTCTACTACGTAATGCTTATAATAGTCCCAAAACCTAGTTCTAATTTTCTGTTAACAACACCGAACGTCCTAATAAATTATTTTAATGTCGTTTTCAACAACTTAATAACAGATAATTACAAATAGTACGTATAAAATTTTATTAGATTTTCAGTAAAAAGCAACTTATGTATTAATGAAAGTTTTTATAAATTTCTTAACACTATTCTCGAGTAGAGCATAAATTCGCTTCAAAAGTAAGTTCTAACAATAAATCACCATTATGAGCGCAACTTACTTAACGAGATAGAGAAAAATATAACTAAATATAAAAGTGGCATGACAGATTTGCAGCATACTTCACTGCCACGTGATGGCGATGTTGGCTATTTGTTTTAAATTAAACTAAACAATTTAAACAATGCTAGTAGTTCTCTTGTTAAACTATTAAACTCTTCCCCAAACTTTGTAAAGATGCTTATGTCACTCGCGCCGTTTAACAGAAGGTACTTCCAAAACTACTTACTTTGTTCGTCTTAGAGAATTTTAGAAAGGTATATTTCTCCTATAGTACACTTATTTTTTTTTTGTAGTTAGTTATATTTTTTATAGCTTCACGCTGTATCCTGCACCTGTCAGTGTTAGTGTTAATACACTCCATTCTTCATTTTCGGCTGAATTTTGGAGGCATTACGTATTGTGGTGGTGTCGAAATGAAAAAACGCATAATCTGTTAAATTCAAGCAGTGATTCATTAATAATTAAAAATGAATTCATTATTAATTAAAAGTGAGGTGGTGCAGGGGTACAACGGTGTCACTGTAACGTGGCAGTTGTGGCTTCGATCTCCACTCGTGGGAATGAATTATTATTAATTGATATTCTTCGCTCTAGCAATAAGGCAGCAGCCCGGCGTTAAGTTCTGCCACTCAATACACAATACCTCGAGAAATGATTATTATGTATTGTAAACATAATGAAATTAAATCATTAATTTATGTCGATCATTCAGTTAAATGTATCAAGTACCTGCTAATTAATTAATACTAAAAATTTAGTTTTAAAAGACTATAAATTACCTTAATGTGGGTCTTGAATAACAGATACCTGTTAAATAATTCCCTCTGCCTTTAAGTGTTACATTGAAGCTCGATTTAAAAAGAGCTCGGGGTATAACTACCAGTACTGTCGAAACAGGTATACTCGTACTTTGTTCCACGAAACCCGTACACCTGGACCACACCACCTTATTACGTTGGCACAAGGACTATAGTTGCATAGTACGAATACATTGTACATCATTAGTATACGCCATTAAGCTAACGAATTAAGAAAAGTATTTATGTATATGTATATATATGTATGTAAGCAATGAGAAGTACTAAATTGACTAGAACCATGTTCTTCGTCATTTACGAACGTGGGGGACTAAACGTTAATTACTGCCATCCAGATGTTTGTAAAATGTTTTGCGTAAAAAGAAAATGTCATGGCAATCAGTGAAATTCGCTAACAAATAAACAAATATATGAAAATAGTAGCCTTAGGAGTTTTGTAAAATACAATACTTCTGAAAAATATCGGTTGATGTCATCTTGACATCTTAGGAGCATCTTAGGAGGATCTTGTACATGTTTTAAGTTTTATTCTCACTTTTTTATTCAAGTCTATAAACCAACTCATATATTTTAAATTGGAGTAGAAAATAAATGTGATAAGTGCGGTGATACGCTGCGACGTGGGAAAGAAGAATCCTAATATAATTAGTGGAATATAATGATAGTTAAATAAAGTTTAGGTAATAAAATCTCAATCTACCTCATGAATAGTCTTAATCTAAAAATCATATACCAAATAAATAATCTTAATTGAAATCTTAAAAGAAATAAAAATACGTTTTACTGCAATAAGTGAAACAAAAGCGTTTCTATTTCATATTCTCTATTCTATCTGACTTTTCTCCAATAACATTTATAAAGGACTCTTTCCCAATAAAGTTGAAAAGCTCCTAAAATAAAGTTCGTCTGTAAGTAGAGCACATAAAGCTATTGAAAGCACATATGTATAAGCAGCAAATAGAAGACAATGAGCGAGACGAGATTCACAGTAGCAACTAAGAAACAAAACTAGTCACACGAAACGTCTTGGCCAAAGTAACATGAATGATTCTGCATACAATACTGTTCCACTCCATTATCTGGGAAAAGCTGGCGATGAGCACCGAGATATGTTTATTTATAATAGAGCTTCTACTATTGACATAGAAAATCTTATATAAGTGACCTATAGAAATCTTCGGCAATATTTTACAAGAGAACACAATAAAATAATTATAACTATTTAAAAATATAATAGAGGTCTTAGTAGACTTATTAGTAGTTTGACATAATTAATATGTTTTATAGAATAAAAAGAAGATATATTAAAAAATCTATGAGACTGTGCATAGTGAAACATTGCATATATGTCTTATACACATACTGTATATATAAGAAGATTAAACCACTTATGAAATCATTACATTAGCTCATGAATGTGCATGTACATTCATATACACATAGTACGTACGTATGTACATATATATATATATGTAAGTAATTTATTACCATATAATATACACTTTATGTCTATTGGCGTATCCGGACGCCTAATTGAATTAATGAGATTATCTATCTATACGCGTATACTTAGATCGAGTAATTCCAAATCGAGACCACTCATGTGACTCTTCACCGTTAATTGCGTCAGGACGACCTGTCGCCCGACCGGCTGAAGGATTGTCTCGCTAATGCGCCACGACATGTGATCAACGCCCGCTCTGCCCAAAAGAGCTACTTAATGAAAAACTGTAATTTATGATCATTGAATATAGAATACAAATTAAATTCATAACTTTGAAATTTTTTTTGAAATATTTACGACATAAAAAGGTTGGCGGGGAATGGATGGGTCCGAAGAGTTGAGGATCGAGTGTGGTGGTGAGAATTCGGGGAAGGCCTATATCCAGCAGTGGACAAAAGATGTCTGTTGATGATAATGAGGCTGATGAATTATTTATGATTGTTTAAATGTATAAAATATATATGATTTTCCTTTGTTATTAAATATTTGTTATTAGCAAGCGCCCACATGCTCTTATCCATTTTTTTTGCTTTTAATATAGATAAATATAATTTTCTAACGGGTAATCCGTTCACTATTCCTTTCCTCATTTCTGGTTTATATATTCTTATGTATATTTTAAAACAGCTTAGAACCTATGTCTTATTTTATTTCTATACTTCCCATAAAAGAACATTATCTAGTTCATAACACTAAGAACCAATAGGATTGCATTAGTATTACCCACCTACAAGCTCACACATGAGATACTACGTACATACATCCACAGTAATCTTTATTCTATATCTGAACAGGTAGTGCTTACGATCCAATAATTTTCCTTCAAGTCCTTAGTTTTTTCAAGATCTGAAGAATGGGCACTGATTTATTGATGATGTTGGTCAAACGTTCCTTCCAAATTATAAAGACCCTTTTCGAGCGTACCGTGAGTACGATCCACCCTGTGTCGACGACTTAGGTACGTAAGTGTAGTCAGCAAGAAGTTAGGAATTACAGAAAAATTGTTAGACGCAATAGAATGGAAAACATTCGTAAATACAAATACCTTATACGTTATTTAACTATAAACGATCTTTTTTGTAATTTTATGGCTCAATTATAAAATATATTTATGGTAATTCGTGTACTGCACACGCCTATATTAAACATGTAACTCAAATTTAAATATAAATTATGCATTAATCTGTTAACTTTAACATATTGTATTTTATATTCTATAATATTCAACGTACACTAAGTTTATTGAAATGCCAGAAGTACAGGTAACGTTATTGATTATAATTAACGTCAATAAAAGCTCGTTTCCACCGTTGCGTTGTCCAATATATCTGTTGATATTAATGATTTGCAAATGATTTACAATTACTTAGATATGTACTGTTTTTTTTAAACACAATCTAATGAAAGTAGGAACATAAAAAATACATATAAATATAAAAATAAATATTTATTTGCGGACTTTTATTCCAATCGCGTTTGACCATAGGGGCACGGCTAAGGTTTTCCGCCTCTAATGAAGGAGACTGATCGTGTTATTCCACCAAGTAAGTGCACGAGGCCCTTTGACAGTTGACAAATCAAGTTACAATTTTCTTGCAGACTGTTAGCGGCGTTCAATGTTTTATTCTGAGTATTAAACTTAGCTTTTTCGCTCCCGACTTCAGCTTTCTACGATCTTAATGGCCTTAGTTATTCAGTAAACTTCTGTGATTAACTTATGGAGAAACATTTAGGTAAAAGTGAGCCTATTATTTAGCAACTTCATTAGATTTCTGTCTTTATACGAGTATAAGGTTTTTTAATATTAATAATGTAAGTACGGTACGCCTCCATGTTTGGTATTTAAAATTTAATATTAATTATATGTATTATTGTAACGAAATAATACACATTAAAATGGATTAAGCCTGGCGACCACAAATAGGCACGATCGCGCTTACATTTGGCAACTGGCGCTAAATGCAGATTTAATTTAACCTAATTAGCACATAAACAGGGATTCTATTATACTGATTATAAACAATTTGTCATTCTTACTGTATTCAACGGTATTATAATCTATGCATCTATACATATAAATAAAATTTAAGTGTCTGTCTGTGATTACAAATCCAATGGACTATGTTTCAAGTGCATATGGATAGTTATTTACACGTTAGTAAAACACAAATAAACATTTCTTGTACGTCTGGTTGTCTTTCTGTTTTTCTGGGCTAATTTCCAGAACAGCTAAAGTAACTTTTATGAGAATTCACTGGAAGATAGGGGAGGTTGTGGATTGATATATTATAGGCTACTTTTTATCGTTAAATTATACATAGGTATATTTCAGGCCGGCGAAGCCGCAGGCGGATCGCTAGTCTTATTTATAGAATTAAAATATATATTTATATACCTATTATTACATGATTTCCCACATGACAGGGTAACACTGGCTGATATTTAGCGCTAAGTCCTTCTCTTAAACATATTTGTTTTTTTTTTTCAAATTGTATACGGAAATAATAAATTTAAATAAGTCTTCAATTCCTACGAAAATGCACTGTCTCTAGCTCTCCTTGCGAATACTCAAATAAAATATCTTGTAAGATAAAACATATAATATGCTATAAACAAATAAGTGCTAGAATGAAGGCCGCGCTTTTGGAAGCATTGGGTATGAATTTTGTATGATTGTGGGTGGAAGTGAATAAATGTGAGCTGCCCAAGACCGAGATGGTTGGTGCTCTATAAGAGTTTTACGTTCAGTAGTAAACAAATATAACCTAAAAAATAAATAAATAAATG
This sequence comes from Heliconius melpomene rosina, assembly GCF_056956725.1. Classification (NCBI taxonomy): domain Eukaryota; kingdom Metazoa; phylum Arthropoda; class Insecta; order Lepidoptera; family Nymphalidae; genus Heliconius; species Heliconius melpomene. Next base: position 10,842,521 of record NC_140389.1, on the reverse strand, counting down.
TCTGCTTAGTTCTCATATATGAAATTTAACTTTTATTTAGTTTTTTCATTATAACATGTTATATTATTTTGTCACTTATATCAGTGACAACGTAATATAACGTGGCACAAAAATGTAAACACGTAATATAAGGAAAGCTTTATGACACCCTGCCATTTACATTATGAAGCTATTAACGTGAAAATATGTGGAAAAACCTCATAACGTCAGATCTTGATAATATATATATTCGTAGCAAAATATTTACAGGTTCAATTTTGCATTACATTGTAAGCTTAGTAGAGCTTCATAGTATTGCTGAAAAATATATGGATAAATAGAAGTGAGATGCCCGTCGTGGCGCAGGAAGTGTGTGACTGTAAATGCGACTGGTTGTGGGTTCGATCCTCATTCGAGGAAATAAAATATTTATTAAAGGTTGAGTTACGCCACTCATCACGCAATGCCTCCAGTATTCGGCGGAAAAAAGGGGTAATGAGCCTGTGGTGTGCGGGATACGGCGTGAAGTTGATTAGGAATAGTTCATCACTCCCTCACTAGTATCGCCGAGGTTAGCTAGTGTTGATTAATGTCAACTATACGAAAGTTCTAAATTATTCACATTACACTTTCACAGTTTTGCTCACTTGCCAAATGTTCCGCTTATCGACAAGGCTGTGGCAGTCAAGTTGGTCGCATTCAAAGTTAACTAGTACAAGCTACGAGCTCAGTGTGGTTTTTGCTCGCCTCGCAAATAGCTACCATGAAAACATTATTCAAAGGAAAATATGAATATTTATTTTACCGAGATAGTTTGCTTGTCTGCAGAGCATGTAATATTTAATATTTTACTTCAATTTGAAGTAAATAATAAACATCAGTTTGCTTTAATACCTCGCTGTTTTATTGGTATACAGTGCGCATAATAATATTGGAAAAAGTCAGCTTTTGTTGCTTAAGCGGAGTTAAGTAACTGACTGTACAATTACACACAATATTCCATTATCGCTACATTTATTCTTAACTCTATGTATGTCCACCTTCCAACAGCGGCAAGGTGGACTCAATTATGAACTATAATATTATAAAGCTCGATAAATAGCCCTTTAAAAGAAAATCTCATTCTAGAGTATCATAGGCATCGCTTTTTGCCCAATAAATTCAATGATGGAACTGTAGTCTTATTAATACTTAATCTGGATTATCCCTAAAGCAATCATACATGAGACAACAAGGTTATTAGAGGAGTCCTCCACGCTGTTCGATTTCTGAGAAGGTACTTACGCGTCTATGATATATGTAAGTACATATACTCTGGAGACACGAGAGTAAATTTGTTCATGAGTATATATGTAATTGATATACCTACATACATATTTCGCTTATCAAATAATGCGATGCTTTAATCTTAATGAAGGATGTCTGAGTTTTAATGATATTATAAGGTAAATGGGGAAATTTCTTTAACAATTAATAATAAATTATATACCATCAACATTTAACAATTAATAATAAATATATACCATCATGACATAAAGCACACCATGGTTTTAGGCTCAAGATCTAATAGGACGAATGTGTATGTTAAAATGATTTTTTTCTCTGAAACAAAGAGTAGCAATTGCTTCCGCCATTTAACTCTGTCGTTTAAACAGAAAACTAAAAACGATTGTACATCTATATATTACATATCCTTATATCCTGTAATCATATGGAAATAAAAGGAAAATTATTAGACTACATAAGAGGAGGTTCCATGAAAAATATTAAGTCGGTAATATTGGGGATTTACTTTCTGAGGACGGAGTACCATATAAATTATAATATTTGTGTCTCAGCGAGTATTCATGTCGCGTACGGAAGTTTCTTGCGAGCAGTTGCAAAAGTATCCCACAAAAGAGGAACGGTGTCGAGTCGCACATAAGATGTTCTCTTAGCAGTGTGGCTTGAAGTTTCGGATCTTTATAATTAGTACAACCAATATTATGCTTACTTTTACCCTAAAGTTCAGGACAGCCTTCGTGGTATTTCATAGATAGTTTAAATAATAATTTTCAAATGATAACAACTTACTGTCCGCTCACACACACTACATATTTTAACCCGGGATTACCAACGGTCAGTTAAATGAGTAACTCGCTTATTACTATCCCGGACTTAATATGGATTTCCATTCGTATTTTAATTGTAACAGCAGTAAATCCGGCCATCCCGGCCATGCCCGCTGCAAATTCAGAGTTTAATAGCCATGGGACAGCTTTACATTTTAATGATTAATGCGAGTCCTATATTTATTATTCAAAAGGACATAGTTTCTCGCTTCTCATTTTAGTAAGCGGAATTTAAACGATATTTATTCAGTAAGCTAAAATATTTCGGATAAAATTTAATTGCAGTTAGTTTAAAATATATTTAGTATATTTAATGTAAATGTATTACTAAATATATTTCACGAAAATTTTTTGCATTATTGCAAGTCAAATATGCATATGGAGTATTTTAATAGATTAGTTTTTCGAAACAAGCGACCTAAATTTAGATAGCACCACTAATGAAAAAATATTGATAGGTAGGTACTCTCGCTTGGAAAATAGTGCAAATATTTTGTAAATCTGTCAAATAAAATGAGTTTTTGAACATACTGTATAACAAATTCACTTTTATATCGTGAGTTTTTGATCTTTGAAAATAATTCCATTTAAATCACGAAATTCTCGTGAAATACAACTTGAAAATATTGTACTGAACAATTAATCAAAATTAAATGTATAAAAGACATTCAAAGAAAGCAACATTGTCATACAATTACCGTCACTTCCAGCACGTCTTTTCTTCAAGATTTATGTCGTTGCAATAAAATCTCCTCGTTTGAATAAACATCTCTTACAGCTGTGACAAATTACTGGGGCTTGCCGCCAAAAGCCAACGAACATTAGCCGATATAATTCTTTTCAACAGTGTCGGGTGGGTTTAACTTGCTAATTATTCATATCTCGCTGAGAAATTCCCTAATCTCTTCTGTTTAAAGATACGAAAATAATTTGACCCCCTACATAATCTAACTAATTTTAATTATTTGTATGCTTAGATTTTCAAATTTCTCAAGATGTAACAAGAGGAAAATTTAATTTTCTCAAAATTTAAGTAGGCTCATAATTATTCGCAATAACATTTGAGTCGAAGTAATTATGTTGTATTTGAGATAATCGTTGCAAAATTGAAAACGTGTAATATATTACATTTTTCAACATATCTTTATAAAACACTTATATACGACATGTTCATCTCAAACGAATAAATCGAAGTACGTCTAACAAAAACTAATTAAACCGAACATTGGCATGTGTAGCCTCGAGGAGTAATACTGGGAGAGGGCGAGGACGGCCGCCGGCAACAGACCGACTGTTAAAAAACAGCTTTAATTAAAGCAATGAGATCCTTCAACCTGATTTTAATTGAAAGCTCATTGCCGTAAGTTGTGCTCTCTTTATGCGCACTAAAAATGATGATACCTCGCGAGGGAAAGCTTCTTTTGATAAAAAATATTTATTTATTTACTGTTATTTTTGCTGCATGAATATTTTCGATATTTGCATTGTTCTTCATTTATTGTTCGCTATTTATGCAAAATCCTTTATATATTTTCATACTCGCTTTCCGGCCTATTTTTTATTTTAACATTTTTGCATATCATAAAGCTGGTATTAGGTATACTTATATTGAAGTAAATTTTGAGATAATGGACTTTTACTTTTCTAGTTACTTTTATTTTTTTATAACTTTTAGCTAAAACTACAAGGAATCCATTACGTGATTCTTAAAAGAAATCTTGAAGTAGAACAGAAAAATAAGGAAGGCAGACCTCAAAAGATTGTAAGAAAGGGATTGTGTTCGTCCTATATATTTACTTTGTATTTGAAATGGAGGATTCTTTCTGTATATTTGGAAGTGATTATACTGTATTAACGTAGTGAAAATCAATAATTTTGAAATATAACATCGTCACAGTCGTTATATTTTTTTCAACACGGAATGCCTCAAGAATGCGGCGGAAAGTGGAAAACTGTCCTGGCACTAGGTTCCCAGGTTCCCTCTGCCAGGACCCAGTTATGTGGGGCACACCGTAAGGCTAAAAAAATATATTTATATTATATTTATAAACACAAATATTCTTTTTATAAATAATTAGAAAAAGAAACTAAAGACATCATTATTACTGTAATAATATTTTTACTTTATTATTCTGTTTTGTTTTATTACGACTACAGTAAAACATCTTTTAAAAAACTTAATTCTTAATTAAAATTACTTTAGTTTCAAATCTTCTTTAGACGAAGAATCTTAATATAAATAACATAGGAAACAAGAGCTTTTAATATCATTTTCTTTTTGTTTTTTGCCCTAAGAAATCCTTTCTCTTATAAATATTTGTTGTAGATCAGTGCTGTCATTTGTAAGAATAAATTTAGGTGAATTATATTCGAGATTATGAGAACTCGGAAAGAGAATTATTTATTTATTATTCCATATATAGCAGAGTAGGCAGAGGGAACCTGATAACCTAGTGGGACCTACACTCAATTCCCATTAAGACAATTCCATTCCGCACTTTCCGCCAAATTCTGGAGGAATTGCCTCATTACCACAAAGCGAGAAGATGAAAATGTTAAATATTTCATTTCCTTGATGGAGAATCGAACTTACAACCTGTTGCATTTACAGCCGCATTGTTTTGCCCTTGCGCTACGACTGACCACAATTCAAGTGATGATAAGTGAAACTTGCATTAATAGACAGAAAGATTCAGGAGGAAGTTTTTTATAATACATGGATATTATTAAAGTGTAGTCCAGAAAACAGGGCGAAGCGGAAAATTCATTCATGAAACATATATATTTTTATTTTTTTAACTTATATAATAATAAAAGCTCAATATATTATTAACGTAATGAAAAAGTTATTGGTTTTCACTGGAACAAGCCGACACGGTCTGCGTAGCACCGGTGACGGGCGAGCGGTACTCTGATATTATTCCGGCCCGGGGACCGCCCATGCATATTCATCCGTTCGATCCACAGGCGCGTATTCATTTGCATCCTGATCCGACAAGGGCTTTGCTATCGTTGGCCATTTTTGTTTCTCTTACTCTTACCAGAAAATTAGGAGGAGATTTAAAATCATAGTAAGCGTAGTCCCTTACAATATATATAACAAAGGAATCAATGTAATCCGTTTAGATGCCGATGACAAAAATTGTATACACTTACATGTAAAACCAATTTAGTTTATATTATGAGAGAGGTATAAGAATAATAAATTATATTTTATGTTGACAATACGAAACCTTACGTTCAGTTTATTGCTTTAAATTTATTTTTACATATACAAATATTTCTCTATAAAATAATAGATATTCATCGTAGGAAGAAATATAATTCGAAAAAATCCAATAATAATTTTAATATGCCACATGTACCTAGTGGTTACCTAAATAATTAACCCCGAAAATTCTATCCAAGACATTGCTTTGAGCCAGTCGTTTGGCGCACGTGTGGAATATTGCCTTCTTTCGTCTCATTTATTTCGTTATCTCCTATATGTAACCACGCATGCTTAGGTCACCAGCCCATTTCCAATATTACGAGGCAAGAATTCGTCACTAAAAATTCCATTGACGTTATCATTTCGAGACCCAGGCCACATATTTTGTGACAAAATAGATAAATCGGTGGTACAAACAATGATAAAATAACTTTCGTGAAGTATTAGTACCTACCTTTTAAGAAAACTTTATACGTCTTTAAGACAAAATATAAAATTTTTGAAACTTTTTTTTAAAGTTACTTAAAAGTTACACAATAATTAAGATATACATTTTTATATTGACACGTACATATCATACATATATAATGAAAGCATTTTCTGCAAAAAAAAAACTTTAAACAGCTATGTAACAAATATTTCTAGAAATAAATGGAATTTATCTAGTACTGCCATATTTTTCGAAATAAAAAAAAGAAGTCATATTTTCTAATGATTCTGAAACTTTTGAATATACTCGTTATTTGCTTCGCTTATTACGAAACCAATATAACTTGAAAGTTACTGTGTCACAAAGTTAGATTTTTCATTTAAGTCTTTTGTGTGTATTTGAGAATAATAAAGGGAAACCGGCGAATGTTACCCTTTTATAAGTAAAATGCCTTTGATTCTTTCCGCGCACATGTAGCAGGAATGGAGTCAAATTATGATTTAATAACGAGCGCGGTGCACGAACACTTGGGGTGACGCCGGCAAGAATGTCTAATATAATATTCTTACTGAAATCAGAACCAAAATACGTGACTATTTCCGGAATTGAAGTTTTAGTATCATAAAAGCCAATATCGGACAGTTGTCGGGAAGTTTTTTCGTCCGCAATGCGATGCCAATGCAAACAATGGAGATAGGTCAATCGTATTGAATTCTTGTTGTTTGTTGGAACCCTAGAAGAGATGTTTTGTACTTGTAATATTTTATTTTTAATCAGTTATAGTATTCACATTCTTCTTCTTCTTCTTCCTGGCATTAATCCCGGCTATTACCAAGGTCTGCCTTCCTACTCAACCTACACCACTTTGCACGATCTTTTGCGTCCTCGGTGGTTATAGTAATCACATTGTCAGTGCTAAAAATCACGAAGTTTGTATCGATGATAAACTCCTTATATGTATATGTAATAAGGAAATAAATTTGTGTAATATAATATTGAATTTGAAATCCTATACAGACACGAAGTAACTTCAATTCATGGCCATTTCTAAAAGCTATTTTAGCCATTAATACCCTTCTATTAATTTAAATTAAAAAAAACTCTTTTTATATACCAAATTCTTTAAATCTGAATAAATAAATATATCTTATAATACCTTCAATAACAATCTTCAAATGACTTATGATATTTACTGAATTTGTTACAAATGTATTATTATTTTGTATTTTACAAGATATTTCCACTTGAGTTGAATGTTTAGACACTTATCCAACCTCGGCACAACCTTGCTGGGTGTGACGTAGCAACAACTTCCCCCGTATACTTAAACGTCAGGTAGCTACTATATTCAAGAACATGCTTTGGAAATAACAATTTAATTATTTATTAAGTACCTACAAAGATAAACAATTATAATCGTCACTCATTACACTGATTAAATATTTTTATATATAACTAGCGGACGCGCGCAGCTTCGCTTGCGTAATTAGGGGTGAATTCTAATAAACCACGAAAAATGTGTTCAATGAAATATTTTTAAGAGTCTAATTTTCAAATTTTACAAAAATCGGTGGCGATTTAAGGATTTTTCCATACAAACTTTCAACCCCTTATTTGCACCCTTAGGGGGTGAATTCTAGAAAACCATGAAACACATGTTCAATTAAATATTTTTAAGAGTCTAAATTTAAAAAAATTATAATAATCAGTGGCGTTTTAAAGGTTTTTCCATACAAACTTTCAACCCCTTATTTGCACCCTTAGGAGAAGAATTCTAGAAAACCATAAAACATGTGTTCAATTAAATACTTTTAAGAGTCTGAATTTCAAATTTTATAAAAATTGGTGCCGATTTAAAAAAAAATCTATACAAACTTTCAACCCGTTATTTGCACCCTTAGGGGGAGAATTCTAGAAAACGATGAAACACGTTTTCAATTAAATACTTTTAAAAATCTAAATTTCAAATTTTATAAAAATCGGTGCCGATTTAATTTTTTTTCCATACAAACTTTGAACTCCTATTTCACCCCTTTAGTGTTAAAATTTTTCAAAATCCCTTCTTAGTGGATGTCCAGATTACGAAAGTAAACATCTGTCCAAATTTCACGTTTCTACCATCAGCGGTTACGGCTGTGCGTGCGTCTTACCTCAGTCAGTGAGGACAAGTCCTTTTATATATATAGATTAACGTTAAAAAAATAACGATTTTGCCCTATTAATTTATATTTCTTTCAGTAGAAATAACCAATAAGAAAACAGTAATAATAGACAAAAGAAAAAAAAAGGTTTATTAAACGTTCGTATACGTATAAAGGAGCTATGTCAGTAACATTTATTATCACACATGTTGTACAAAGCCAGCTATTATTTAATTTCATTTCAGCAAAGTTTAAATGAACACAGTGGTTAGTTCGGAGATAATTAGTTTTGTATCTACTGTATTTTTATACATGAAAACGTTTTCTGTATTTCGTTTGTTTTTAATTCTACTAATATTATAAATGTAAAAGTTTGTGAGTATGGTTGTTTATTTCACTTTTACGCAAAAACTACTGAATTGATTTAGGTGAAACTTTACAGTGATGTAGCATATACATTACAATAACACAGGCTATAATTTATATAAAGATTTTGTAAGATTTGTCTATAATATAACAATAAGTTGGCGAAATGTTTCGAAGTGAAGAATTACTTTACTTATTTCTTATTTATAAGAAAAAAACACTCCTTTGTAAGGGATAGAATTGTAATCTCTTCGTAATATAAAAATAAAGAATAACGTGCACTCTGCTATAGCAGTGTTACTTAGCACCCCATTAAGGTGGCTTAATGGCCAACGTCCAAACCGTTACATTTTTCTTCTAACTTTTACGTGGCTTCTTACAACTTCATTAATAAATTTGTAATGATTTAAATAAAAACTTTTTATAACTTTGTAATATTCAACGCTTTTAATATTATTTATTATAACGTTCAGCCTTACAATCAGGTTTAAACTAGAGCTTACTAAATATTTCGCAACGTAATTTAAGTACATTTTTTCCCCACACATAGCAGGATAGGTAAGATAGGTAGAGGGAACCTAGGCCTCGTTACCAGACCGAGGAAAAGAATATATTAAATATTTCATGCCCACTAGTGGTAATGGATCCCACAACCCTCGCTTTTACAGTTACACACTGCGCCAATACGGTCTGATCAATTGTTATAAGATACAAAAATGTAGTAATCGTCTTTGTTATATTTGACTATAGTGGATTTGAGTTTCGAATAACAAAGTTTTGAATATTATTAATTAAGCGTATATCAGGTTCATGAATGGAAAGTGGAGAAAGTAACGATTATAAAATGAAAATGAGAATTTTCAGAATATTTTCTCATTCTTCACCGTGAGGTACGAGGAAAATGATAATACAATTATTACAATAAGTAGCTATGTTCATTATACAAGAATATTAATACAAATTTTTACTTCCATAATACTTACCGTAAAGTAAACGAAACTATATAAATGAAGCTTATTAGAGAACTACTACGAATTTCTTTGAGTGGCCGTTTTTGCTTGAAAACTAACAGAAACTAATTAATTGGTATCATAACTACGCTGTGCATTCAGTCCAGTGCGCCCAAAATCCAATACGGGCTTGAGTGTTTCAAACTCCATATATTATGTATGGAATGTAATTATGTAATCAAAACTGTACGACTACTAGTGTGATATTAGTTTCGGATATCGAAATTATTTTATCTTCTAAGAAATACGTGCTATAAATTATATTTTATTTAAATATTTATTTGCTTTTTTAAAGTACAAACCTGTTGTTCTTTTTTTTGAATTCAGTGAGTAAATCACGTATTGATATAAAAAAAATGTTCTTGGACACAGTAAATGTTCACATTATGCCTTTTATTTCATTTAATAAAATAACGGTATCGGTGACGGTCTGACGGTAACGATCGTTGAGTCCTTTCTAATAATATCAGTATACAAAGGTAGATATGTAATCTAACCATTCTTAATAAAATGAAAAAGGTATGAACCTATTATTTTTTTTCACGTACCTACTTGTGTATTTTATACTAATAAATAAAAAACAGTATATATCTCGTTCAGACCATTCTAAGTAGTTTTTAATGAAATACTCAAAATAATATGAATATTATATATATATTTTTAGATTTTGCTATGTTATAAAGTAATTTATGTCCAAAATTACCAAAATTTGTATTCAACGTATATAATTGCAAACTCTACTCAGCACGTTGACCTTTTGATCAAGTTTGCGAGTTGTTAATTAGGTCGACTAACCAAACGTAGTATATCGTAAACATCAAACTATTAATACTTTAACTCTGATGCGAATCCTAAAAGGGTAATGAAATGAGGCGTAAACACTTCCATAATATTTTAATATTCCAGTCCCAGATATTCATTTTAACTGAAAGCCGTTGTGACATCAACTTTAATATTACTCGATGCAAAAAAAAGAGGAGAATTAAAAGTAATCGTATTATAAAGGGACTTTATTTGATATGAACTGACATCACAGTCGATTGAGTTCGATCCCGCGTTTATTTTAATTAACTTTATATTTAAACTAACTATTACTTCGTTTTACCAATATGAACAAGTTATGCAATTAAATTCGATGTAATAAATTTTATTAGCTTCACGCTGTATCCCGCATATAGTAGAGTAGGCAGAGGGAACCTAATGTTAAGACACTCTATTTCCCATTAAAAATATTATTAAATAATAATTCATTTCCCCGAGTGGGTATCGAATCCACAACTGTAGGGCTTACAGTCACATGCTTGTGCCACTGCGCTACGGAGACCTCAACGTAAATTATTAAAAATCACAAAAAAAAACACAAGAAATCAAAGTATATTACGTATTCCAATTTAACCCTAACAAAAAAATATATAGGTAAGAATAATTTGTGTATACCTACTTTATCTATCTATATATATATATATATATTTTATCTATTTATATATATAATAGGTAGATACATATTACATATATTGTCACGAGTATTCGCAGTCCCAATGGAAACCTACATACCCGTAATTTACTCCCAATATTATTAGAAATTCCACCTTGCTGGTTTTATCGATAAAAAAAAGCTAAAGGGAAATTCACACACACAAAGAAATGTAAATTGGACAATTCAATTCGGAATGCGATATTTCCAAACAACATGGGTACTTACTTGCCTGAAGTATTATGGAATTATATATTTATATATACGATACGTGTGACTGTAAACGCGACGGTTGTCGGTTCGAACCCACTCGGTGGAATTTTCTTTTCCTAATCTGGTTGATAAAGTTTTTGTCATTGTTTGGAAATTTGGCTGAAAATAGAGAACGGAATGTCTTAACTCTAGGTTCTTTCTGGTTACCTTATTTGCGGGAAAAAGCGTGACGCTGCTTTTATTTTTTTGTGTACTGTGATAGTTTTACTATCTAAAATATTATACATACCTACATAGATATCCATGAATCTATCAGTCGACCTGTACCTTTACCGCCCCGTGCATTTATATTTTGTGTTTCCAAATATATCCAGGCTACCAGTAGCCATTTTCCTCACCTATCTCTTTTTTATTCTTTCGAGGGTCTCGATGAATAAATTTTATCAAAATTGATGAAAATTTTCTTTTATAGCTTTTGTGTAACGAATATTAAATGTGATTTAAATATATTTTGTGGAAATGACATAATTTAAACTATAAATTGTAGTTTAAATTATGTTAATGAATGATAAATTTAAGAGAGGAAAATTTTAAACAACATGTACGTAAATATAGCACGCGCAAAGCTAATAGAGTGATATTAAATTAGTATAGAAAATGCAACGTATTTAAATTAATAACAGTAAAATCATATTTGTCTGGTTTGCAACAAAGGTAGCTCTATAGTTTTAATGAGTCCATTGTGGCACAGTGGAACGGCTATTAGCTGTCAACGCGATGGTTCCAGTTCGCTATGCATCTAATCCAGGAGAAAAGCGGGGAACGAAGTGACGTAACATTAGATTCTCTATACCTTGCTGCCTGATAAAATCCAACCATCCAACCAATCAACTTACAATCAAAAAATATTTTCCTTCTAATCTCAATACGATTGAATACGAATCAATTCACGATGCCTCTAGAATTTAGCAGAAAGTGAGGAACGGAAGTGTCTTAACACAAGGTTCTCAGGTTCCCTCAACCTACCCGACCATGTGCGTGATAAAAAATGAAACTAAAAAAATTAAAGGTTTATGTTAATAAGAAACAGACAAAAGATTTGTTACTTTTCAAATAACAGCAATAAGTAGCTCATGCAGTTCCCTTCACGATATCGCGCACACAGTAACAAATGCACCGTTCACTAGTGAAAAATTTCCCCAAGAAATCCTCTCTCGCAATCTCCTGCATTTATTAAGTAAAGTGTTTAAAATGCAGTCGTAGTGCACTTTATGTAAAAAGCTACAATACTTTTATGTTTGGTCACGTAAACGGTGCAGTTAGGGAGGTTTCCGTCGCGAGGGAAAAATAATAAAAAATAACATTGTCATTCAATTTATGAGTGGCGCGTTGTCAGCATAAAACGATAATAATTTCGCCTTTGTCGTGGTGTTAAATAAAATCCATGAAATATCCTTTTGTATGGAAGACTGAGTATTGAAGTGTATTTTGTATCAGCATTATTGCACTCTGTTAATGTATTGACTATTTTTTGTATATCAAAAATTGTGTCAAAAGTAATGTTTTTTTAGCTTATTTATTTACTTAATAGTTAAAAACTAAATTAATTTCTAAACTGAATGTAATATTTGTAAAAATTCAAACTCTCACCTTCCTGCTGTATCCCGCAAGTAGCAGGATAGGTCGAGGAAACACTCCGCCTCCCACTTCCCGCTGAATTCTGGAGCGCATTGCGTGTTGAGTGGCGGAACCCAACACCGCGCTTTGCCTCGACACCAGAGAAAAGAAATGAAAATATTAAATATTTACCCCATGTTATCCCTGCCCCACGACCGGTCTCAAAATAAATAAAGAATGAAACGAAACAATCGGAACGTTGACTAAACGAATATTAAATTAGTATTGACTGAAGCAATCTAAATGTACTTATTAATGAATTATTATTTATAAGGTATTTTATTTCTCTGTCCTATATTATTTATTACGTACGTATTTCTATTTCTTATTGTTTTATGAGCTTTGTTTTGAAGTTTGTTTTGCTCATTTCTCTTTTGACTTTTTTCTTTGATATTCGTTATTGTTTTAGAACTCTATCGATGGAAATATAAAAAAGTATTTATTGTTATTACAGCAGTGAACAACAGAATGGGAACAATTGCAATTTTATTTTAATAAAAAAGACTCAGGAGTAATGAAGAAAGATATTTATTTTTGAATGTTATTTCTTAGTAAATATATGAATATTATGAATGCAAAAGTAGATCTGTTATGTATTTTAATACACTGGCGACTGTATCATACATTTGTAGTTACGACATACAGTTGCTGAATATTTCGAAGTTCAATTTTTTTATGATATTTGATTTTTAAATAATAAGACTAAAACAATAATATTATTCTCTAAAAAAGATATGCCAGTAAATATAGCAATATAAAAAGACTGTTGTACTATATTTACTGTTTTAATTATACTAACTTGTAAATAAATTAAACATTATATTTGCAGTGCACTACTATGTGATATTATTAGCAAAATTAAGTAAACAAACGCGTAGTTAGTAATTAGTTGAATATAGAGAGTGGGCACCGCTGTAATGGATCTCTGAATTATTAATTTATTGTCATCGGGAAAAAAATCACTAAACAAGATTTAAGCAAATTACAATATTATAATATATATTTATACAAATTATTAAATCTCATATCTAAAAAAAGTTTAGCAAACGAAGACCTTGTTTAATAAGAGATATTTTTTCCCAACCAACATGACGCATAAGGCCTTGTCATATTATCATAAACTAATTCTTCCACAACAATAATATAGCTGCCGATGATGCCGATATTCATGGCATATAGATAGGCAGAGGGAACCTAGTGTTAAGACACTATTCCCTATTTAAATGTATATCTTGTCTTATATATATATCTTGTCTTATATCCAACTTACATTTTAGTAAATATAGATCCTACAGATCCACAGTAAATCATCGAGATAGCCACAAATATCGAGCTAAAGGGATGGACAGCAAAATTCAGCATTCATATGTGCTGAATTTCACGGACCGGCTGTATCGGTTGGCACATAATTCGCGGATGAGCCTATGATTGTTTCCGCAGATTCGAGACTGATAGGCGTGAACGAGGCTAATGCCATATCTCTATTACTCATGGATAGCACGAAATTATACGTTCCACCTTTCTATGAATTTTAGCTAATATTATACTGTAGTAGGAATGTTCGAATGAATTATTAAGTCATTAAGACACTTCCGATCCCCATTTCCTGCCGAATTATGGAGATTTGCCTCGTTACCACAGCAAGTCGCTGGAGTGGGAATCGAACCCACGGCATGTCGAGTTTATAGTCGCACACTTGTGGCAGGAGCAGAAACACGACTGGCCTCGATGATCAAATACTTAAAGCAAGTAACTATACTACAATATACAATATAAAAAAGTCTTCCTCATATTCTTACATTCTCCCATAAATATAATATTTTTATACTAATTGGCCTACAATAAATACCGATTGTAATAATAATAATAATAAATTAAATAATATTTATTTACTTTAATAATTATATTCCCGGCACACTTAGTAAACTAATTTAATAGTCTTATTTCAATAAACGAATTTAATTACTATAAAATTTTATATGATACTGTTGTCGCGTAAATTTATTTAAAATTGAAAGCTCTTTTAGAATTCAAAATTATCCGAAAAAGGTACATTACTTTTGGAGAGGTGTTCCAATTCAATATAAATATTAATCGAATATTATCTTGTTTGCGTAGAGTACACACATTTACCAACAAAGCTGTGAATTATTCACAAAGCCCAGTTTCTGCATTCTTGTTACGCTCCACTCGGAATACATATATTTCCAATTGCTTATCCTACTTACATTTCGTTTGAGGTTAGCCTCTTACATCTTAAAAACATTTTCGTTTTCACGACACCATATATTTTGCTGCGCTATTATGGCCATAATATTTTTTCCTTAGTCTCTTCTTATTCGTGTATGAATTTTGCTGCAAATGTGTATCATCAGCCTATCGCCGTCCACTGCTGAACGTAGGCCTTCCTGATCAAGCGCCAACCATCCCGGTCTTGGGCTTCTCGCATCCTTCCACCTTCTTTAAATCGTTTGTCCATCGTGCTGCAGGTCGCCCTACACTACGCTTGCCTAAGCGCGGTCTCCACTCTAGCACGTATCAGCTCCATCGACCGTCGGTACGTCTGGAAACTTGGCCGGCCCAGTTCCACTTCAGCGTGCTGATTCTTCGTGCAATGTCAGTGACTTTGGTTCTCTGGCGAATCGCTTTATTGCGGATTCTATCTGCCAGGGAAACTCTGAGCATTGCGCGTTCCATCAAAATGTGTATAAAAATTAAATATTTCTTCTTTCCATATATTTTTACTAATAATTTAATCGGACGAGTAAACATGGAAACCTTTTAGTTTCCACTTAAGAGAACAAGCTCACTACGTAATTTATTTGCGCACACATAAAACGAGGGGACTTGAGCGTTTCATCAAAATGAAAAGGTAAACTGTCCTAAGGCAAGACGGCATAGTATGGGTAAGAAATGTGGGACATGAATAGATAAAAAGTAATCGTGCGTTTTCAGTAAAAGCTTGTGACGTAATGAGACCAGATCGGCACCGCGCGGTTCAATTGCAGCTTCGTCCTGCGTCTACCTCCGAGAATAGTCTGTTCACATAACAAAAGAATTTTAAAAAGACCAGGTTATTACCAAATTGATGATTGAGAACGCATTGGGAACTAAATGCTCGCACCAGTCTAGTTCGAATGTATCATTGTCACTAATAAATAAACGTCGAAAGACGTTCAAAAAATTTTAAATTGTAACTTTTTATTTTGAATAAAATTATCTAATTTTGACTTCGATTTCGACTTTCATTAAAACTAAAGTAAGGACAGGATCACTTGTCCAGTAATATTTAAACTTCCTGGATAATGAAATTTCAAATTTACATTAATCACTCGCATCTTCCTTCACACTTCTTCGCTTAAATTTAAATAGGCCCCTATGCACTACGAGTATCTCTCGTGATTTACGACTTGGGTTTTTCAGATTTCATTTATTAAAGATAAAATATTTTCGCTTCTCATTACCTAAGTCTACGCTTTTGCTTTTAAACCAGTACTTTGATTAATGGCGGAGGTTTTATAGTATCTTACGAATATATACGAAAGTAATTTAGTAATGCTTAGGTACGTATATTTTTAGACTACATTTATATCTGACATTTAGTATTTGTCGTTATAACATTTTTTTCTATTACTTTAATCTCAAGTTACGATTAAAATGAAAAAACAAATTTTTCATAATTTTTATTAAAAAATATATTACAGATTTAGTTTATATAAAATCCGCTCGACAAGGCGAAATTAAAACTCGGCTAAATAATGAGGACAGCGGTGAAACCTAGCCCTAATTAATCGCTTACGTTCACAACAGAAGGATATGAAAATTCTTTTAAAAATTAAAGTCAGCTTACTTCACCCGCTACGAGAAGTAAATTAACTCAACGTGACGGCCAGACCTAGCCCAAGTATTTAGATAGCTATTAAAACTCCACCATAGTAGGTACCTACGGTGGTTTACATGGGAAGCCTTGGATTATACGCGCCGTAAACTCTTCCAATTGTGCCTTTTACGTCTTAAATTAAGAAACTTAGAAAAGGATTTTAAATGTTAACAAAATAACATAATGAATTAAAATTGTTTTGTTTTTAGGTCGGCAGCAAGCTTGTTTATTTTCCAAGAAAATTATATGCTACTATTATTATTTCTCTTCAAGTTATTATTTTTCACTCTTGTTGCAAAGTTTATTCGTATCTTTCAATGTTTTATAACAAGGTTTCCTCATTAATAATATTAAAAGTCGTTCTTAATTTCCTGACGCAATTTTATTTAAGAAACCGTGAGAAAAGTATATTTTTTTAATTATATATTATTTACTATTTTATTTAGTATTCAGTTATAACTCTGCAAAGTAAACAAATGCTTAACAAATTAAATTATTTCAAATTTAACTTGAAGTAAAGTTATATTAGATATACTCTCATAACGAAAGTCACTTTCATTAGTAATATTGGCTTTTTTTACGAACAAAAAAAAATTCTGTTGCCGAATGTTTTTTGGCAAGCAAAGCTAAGTTTTATACCTATATGCAAAATCGTATATATCGTACCTAACATCCATCATTCAGAGTAATTTGTTGATTAAATAATATACAAAAACTTTCTTATTGCCTTAAAAATTCGAGTTTGTGTTCAATAGAAATATTATATAATTGATTAAATATTTTTGTAAATGCGTAACAAAAAGTTATTTATCAACTAATTTATTTTTTTTAGTTTCGCATTATATCCCGTACACAGCAGGTAGAGGTAGAAGGAAACTGGGAGTCTAGTGTTAAGAGATTCCGCTCCCATTAAGACACTTCTGTGCCCCATTTTCTGCCGAATTCTCGAGGCGTTGCGTGTTGAGTGGCGGAACTCTACTCTCCGCTTTGCCTCAACAACAATTTGACAAGAGTTTAATTTTGTATCACGCTTTATCACGCCTGGCGACTCTATTTTACCAAAGTGGCGAAACTCAACATTTTTGTCGTAATAGAACGGGAAAGGTGAAAAAAATTTACAATTCTTTTTAAATATATACTTAGTGAATTAAAATGAAATACGAATAACTTTAATGTTTTTTCCCTAAATATGTTTAAAATAAAACAATTATTTATGACGTTGATTAATCCCTCTATAGTTAATGGACAGCTACTTAGTTTCAATTAAATAAGGACTGGGCAGCTGCAGTGCCTTTGTGCCAGAGCAAGGAAAGAGAAGTTCATGCATAATGTATAACCGTCTCTGCCATCGGCATCTGATCACCCGATACGCGCTCCTTGTTTACACAGGATGCGCTAATCTAGTACGGTTAGAACACAACTTTGATGATATTACAATATCATTATGTTACAAAATAGGATTTTTTTCTTCATATTTATAACAAATATCTATATTGTAATATCTTTGTATAAAATTTTTATATTGGGTGGGTATATATATTGGGTCTTCAAAGTATACACTTTATTTAGCATTACATGAGGCCTTCGTGACGTAATGAGACAGTATCTGCTTCAGCGCGTTGGTCGTAGGTTCTGTTACAACTCTTATTCTCAAGCACAATTTGCTTATATTAGCAAATTAGCGACTCACAGTTTTTAAAATTATTATTTATCATACATGCGGTCGGCAGAAGGATCCTGTTGTTAAGACACTCCGTTTTCTACTTTCCGCCGAATTTCGAGGCACTACGTTTCGATTGGTGGAACTCGAGGCTGCGCTTTCCCTTGTTACCAGAGCGAAGAAATCGAAATAACTCATTCCCCCATTAAAAATCGAACCCATAACCGTCGGATTTACTCGTACAGTCACACGCTTGTGTCATTGCGCTAGGAGGGCTTCAATATATGTACGTATGTAATATAATAGAATATGCAGAATTGTATATTTAAACTTAACTTCACACAACAAATATAATTATATAATCCGGATGGTTGGGAATGCTATCTAATTATATTCATTAGCGAATACGAAACCAACGGAGAGTAATTAACTGATAACCATATGAAAGCTCTAATGAAAATTCCCTACGAAAATGTAAACTCGAGTATTATATAAAATACATTTCTCTAAATCCAACAATCTTAAATAAATTCAATAATAAAACTAAAAAACAAATTTTCTAGTATTCACAAAAATTACATTATTATTTAAAGTAAAAAAAGATATTAAGGGTAAGGCATTGATTTAAATTGAGTAAGGTTTCAATATTTGACATTGAGGTACTTACTTAAAAAACTAATTACATTTTCTTTACATACTCGTAAGTACAATTACTTTCATTAAAAAAAGTTGTAAAGCGCTTTTAAAATAAATCTTTAGTTTTAAATTGACTACTATCTCATTTATATTTTAAAGAGAAATATCTCAGTTATATATTTTATATACCAAAAAAACACTTAAATATATTTTATAAATAATTGTGAAATCTTCTAAAGACATCCTGCTTATACGTATTTGTTTTTTTTTATTTTTCGGCGTCTCTTAAGGAAATGTTATTTTTTATTTCATTTGCTTGTTTATTTATTAAAATTTCAATGAAACCGATTTATACCGGTTGTTAAATATGAACTGGTATTCTCGTATTTTTTATGAAACCATTTTATCGTTGTGATGAATTGTAATTTGTTACGCCTCTAGTAACGCAGTTGAGTTATTGTATACACGAATTCATCGCTTATGTAATGTAGAAATAGCATGTGGTTGTACATTTTTCACTAACAAACTCTTGGCCGTTCTCCAGCGAATTATACCAGGGATCAACAAATAGTGGATTTTGTTTTTTAGGCTTTGGTCTTTTTACACTTTCAACTTTTATAGTTCAAAATTATTGGGTTGGAATAAAAGGGAATTTCTATTTGTAAAATATTTCTTCTATCAAAATTGCTGTTTAATGAATGTTGTAAACTAATACCTACTTCGAAAACTCAGCAATCGAAAGCTTAGTTTGTTGCCCTCAGAGGTCGCGTCGATACTTCGTAATGAACAAGACAATATTTTATTGTCCGCTTGGACTGGGATAAATTGTGATAGATTAAAGCCCGACTTCTAAGGATCCGAGGCCAGCTCTATTCGTCTTCCAATTTATTCAGCGACCAAGAATTAGGGTAGCTCCTTCTAAATCTGTTAGGCATTTAACCCTTAGTTGCTATGAAATACCACGTTTATGCGAGAAAAACGAGATGACATTTTTTAAATTTTTACTCGCCCCATAAAATACGAACATCTGACTCGTATGTTGCATCTTTTTGTTAGAACAGTCGACAATCTTTTTTTTAGAAAAGTTGGTGCATAAAAATACTGAATATGTTTTGCAGTCTCTTTCATAAAGCTGTAATGATGCTTGATCATGCATGATATAGAAAAGGCGTCCATTTAACTATTCATTTATACACAAAGTAAAAGAGAGCACGCAAAAATTAATTTCTCTTACTCGGTAATTAAAAACTAGGCGTCCATAATAAAGATTTTGGGGTTATTATAGGTATTTTGAAAATTCCCATGCGATGTTTCATCCTGAAAACAACTAATTGGAGTTGTTTCATTTTATTTTGTGGTCCTAATAATATAAATTTATACTAGTCTAAATAAGGTTTATTAAAATTATGTGGTATAGTCGTACCTAAGCGTACTATAATCGTTACTGGTATAAAATATTTCACTATAAATATTTACATACGTACGTACAGTAATACACGAACGCGTCGCGGCCACGAATATTTTATCTGTGTCGAGATGAGGGATTGTCGCCGGTTATGTTAGATTGTGGGCGATGTTCGCGCGACGTTATTATTCCATGTTGTACACGCAAATAATAATGGGACCCTAAACATAGATTAATCATTGTCCTCAGATGATTTAAAGGTTTACTATGAAAATGTTTATTTTATTTTATTTTGTTATCTACGAGTACCTTTTGATATTTAATATTTAACCGATTTTTTTTATAATAGATTTTTGTTTTAGTTAATATCTGGTATGGTAATATGTATAAAGTTATATATCAGCTTCACGCTGTATCCCGCATGTAGCAGGGTTGGTACAGAGATTCCAATGTTCAGACAATCCGTTCCCCACTTTCCGCTAATTTCTGGAGGTATTGCGTGTTGAAGGGCGGAGCTCAACGCCGCGCTTTTAACCCAGAAGCGCCTCGAACCCAGACTTCGACGGAAAATGAGGAACAGTGTCTTAATACGAGGTTCTCCTGCTACCACGCTATGTGTGGGAAATAGATTGAAGCTGTTATACGAATAGTCACAATGTTAAAAAAACAACTACCGCATTTTTTTTAGAATAACCACAGAACCTCCATAGAACCCTCCATAAAAGAAAGAAAAGAAAAGATTCTATTACTGAAACTACGCCAACTCCAGGCCATAAATTACTTTAATCAATTTTTTGCTATAACTTCCCGAAAAGAGGAATTATAGATGTGCCGGTCTGTATAACGATCTAATCTGTGATTTACCGCGAACCTCCGGTCGCATTATTGAATGCTCCGTCCATGGAAAGAAAAATCGTATATTTTGACATGCCTGTGATTCAATTTATGGCTTTAAGTCATTCAGTTTTTTTAAATGGCAATTAAAATCTGAATCTGAAGCTATTAGCGACCTTTCACATCCAAGCTATTTTCTTTCACAGCTTGGTTTTGCGAAATAAATGCTATTAAGTGTTATAGTGTAGTTTTTGTGTATTTTATTTATTACTCCAGTAGGTTCATTTAAACTCCTTACATTCATAAGTATTAAGAATGAGAAATTGAAATTTTGAACGATTTTAGCTAAAAGCTTAATAAACATTCTTAACGTCTACTAAAATACAGATTTAATAAATGTGTGTCCACTTTTACCAGTGATATCAAATTTAAAGTACCCATTGTACCATAAGTCTAAAAATATAACAACTAGACCCATTATAAATATATTAAGGTACTTTTTATAGCACAATAATTACTTATATAAATTTGAGTTTATATATACGTAATTATTCTCTGTTTGGTTCTTATTCAGAATATACTCGTACAAATATTATTATGTTTCTGTTTGATTAATATCATACATTAGTTACAATAAGGAAAACTACTAACTGGTCACTAATGCTTAATAGGCATATTATAGCAGTCGATACACTGTATATAAGAACTTGTAGCAACTCGCAGGGGACTAACAAAGGGGGTCTCGTCAACCATTAGCCTAGTCATTAAGTTGTCTGCACATAAGTGTGCTCTCAGTCACTCTATAGAGTATACGATACTGCCCGTCGAACATCAGAAGTGTTTGAGATCATCGATATCCGCTATATCGATAATGTAATAAATCAGCTTTACGCTGTATTCTGAACGGGGAATTCTGAAGGCATTGCGTGTTAAGAGGTGGAACTCAAGGCCGTGATTTTCCTACAGTGGGGATCGAACCCACACCCAGTCGCCTGCGCCACGACTGACCTAATCTTATAGTTAATATGAGAAATTTAATAATTGAAATTAACCATGGTATATGCATTATGAAATATGTATCACTATTTTATGTTATTTCCACGAAAATAAACTGATACAGAAATTTGAACTTTCACAGAATAGTATTCTCAGTTGAATAAGTAAAAAGACATAGCAAATTGGTGACAAATACAAGTCACAGCTGTGAATATGAGACGTAGTTGTGAATACACGACAGTCATACGAAATTTTGCGCTATATAAACTTGCAATATATTATATTGTTGTATAACGACTATATACTGATATTATATTTGTATGCTAAAACCAGATATATCTAAATAACTAACTTCCTAATCAAATTAAACACAAAAAATTACTCTCTAACAAGAATATTCAAAAAATGTGGTGTTGCTGAAAATTGGAAGCTAAAATTGAATTTTTTTATTACTTATAAAATAGAGGTGTATTTGAGTTTCCAACGTTTCAAGTTTCCAATACAAATTAATCTTTCAGCAACACTGCATATCACACACAAATAGACCGAATTTTATCAATATTGATCATCCTGCGAAACTTGGGGAGTGGAGTGTTTTAACACTAGGCTCCCACTGCCTTCTCTGCTACACGCGTGATACAGCATGAAACTGAGAGAGTAAGAGAGAGAGAGAGAGAGAGAGAGAGAGAGAGATCTATCATACAACTTAACGATTTTCTCATTGTTTCTATAAATAATTGGCTGCCAATATTTGATATCACTTCGCTATTATACCATATCAGGGTAACAAAAAAGCAGGGGACTAACAAAAGAGGCCTCGTTCGCCATTAACCCGGTCATTAAGCTAGCTGCGCACAAGAGTGCACTCACGCTAGACCTACTACTATGAGCACTGTGGTTCATGTATATCGCGAATAGAAAATATAAATGTATAATTGAAAATGAATGATATTGTAACATTTACATATCCTATAGATAATATTATAATATTATTTTATACGTATTCATTTCAAAATCATTTGCTATACATAAGGCAATAAAAAAAAGAAATGCTTGAAGATAACAGGACTAAATTAGAATATGTTACCTCCACACATGCCTAACAGTATAATAAAACAATAGCTTATTTATTAAAAAACCGATTAGGTACATTAGTTAAAGACAAAAGCTACAAAAACTAAAAGGTTTTATGAACCAAACAGATTTTTTTAGATATAAATTTCATATGTTTTGTATTAAACTACGCTCGTTGGAAGTTAATGTTACGTAAATACGAGTATTTTTAGCGACCGTGGTTAAAAGTTTAAAGTATATCGTTAAAATTTTAAACTATTTTGGAAATTACTATTAAAATTGTATACAAAATACATTTTACTTATAAAGCTTAACGTTATTATAGCATTTATAAAATTAACACAGCTGAAAGCTTTTCTTGCGCCGTGATTTATTATATAATGACATTAAAAGTAAAATCGTGTACTTTTATCGATGGTTGTATAAAATTGTTGAGTATAAAGAAAAATTCCGCTTTCTCTACTTTTTCTCTATAAGGCAATTAATTCTTGTACTGCGGTTACGTCGATAGACCCACATAGTATGCACTCGAAATGTACTAGACATGTTTACTTTGAGCTTTAACTAAGTAGTTACATTATTTATCGGCTTACGTAATGTTGTACGTAAGTGGGAAGTACGAAGATGTGTGAAGCACTTAATGTAATTTGTCGAGCATCTAGCAATTCTATTGCTATTAAGAAACAATTAGTTTGTCTTTAAATGTCAGTAGATGCCAGTAGCGCAGGGGAACGAGAGCGATAGATTGTGAGCTCGTTTCCCTTCGGTAGAAATGAAATATTCAATGTGTTCATTTCTTCACCACTCTACAGAGAATGCCTCTAGAATTCGGCGGAATATAGAGCGGAGTGTCTTAGCAATCGGTTCTACATCATACCCGGGAACGAAGTATCTTAACACTAGGTTTCATACCATATGCTAGTAGGTAGGTGAAACAAAAAAATACATATCAGTACTTTTATTAACTAGCTTTTGTTTTATTATTTAGTTTTAAACTAAATAACACTTGAAGTCGTAGCTAAGGGGCACTAATGTATGACTGACTGTAAACGTGGCAACCAAGTTGCAACCTTAAATAATCTAACCAAAGCAAAATGTTTAATAAAAGCTATATACTTATATAGTATTAATATAAATCTATATACATACTTATATAGTATTAATATAAATCCAAAAATGTACGTGAATATCAAGTTAAAATTTCAGTTATAAGTGTACGCAGTCAGTGTACCGTAGCCCGTAGGTGACTAAACGAATTGCGTACACTTAATAATATTAACTTTATTGCACGTGATGATGGGACGTGTTGCTTCGCGATACGAGATTCTCATTAAGTGGAATATGCTTCATTTGAATTTATAGCTCCCTATGTATGTATGTTAGAGAAGCAAAATAATGATAAAAGCGGTGCCAATTAAATATATGTATTATAGTAAACTAGGAAACTGTCCAGGTCTTCTCCAATTTAGTTTTGTTATATTTTATAATATATTATAATATAATCCGTTTTCCTTTCTTTTAAAATTGTTTGAAATATTTCTTTATTATTAAAGGATTTGTGTCTAAAAATATAATTTACCTCCTATTTTCTTTACTAAAGAGTGTAAGTACTTCTAAAAATTTAAAGAAATAGAAACTACAAAAGTCTATCTGATGATTTTTTTATTAGATTCGCGCTGTATCCCGCACATAGCAGGGTAGGCAGAGGGAACCTAGTATTGAACACACAACCTATCGCGTTTATAATCGCATGCTTCCGTAGGTATGCTTCTACTGGAATCATCAGATGATGGTATAGATAATATGCATAATAATTTAAAAGATTTTTAATAAGAATAAACCTAAGCAATAAGTTATATATTATGAATACAAGAATTGCGATTATTTAAAGCACTTTCTGGAAAAACTTACTTAGAATTAAACTTCTCAAAGAAGCTTAGATACAATGGAAAAGGTAAAATAAACTGCATACGAAGGAAACACAAAGATACGATACGATAAGATACTTATCGATACAAGAAATGCGTAAAATATGTGTGTACGTGGCGTAATATCACCGTAATGCGACCCAAAATTGAAATATCTAGGTAAGCTGAATATCTTCTAATCTAAGCTTTTTGCAACTAGGTATTTGTGGATTCGACATTTTCCTAAAAACATTGGTTTCATATATAAATACATTGATTTCAGTAATTAGCGAAATCAATATAATAATTTTATTTTATTGAGGCCAGTCGTAGCGAGTATAAACGTGTACTTGTCACAGTAAACATGGGTTCGATTCCCACTCAAAGAAATGAAATATTTAATATTTTTATTTCCTACCCCTGGCAACGAGGCAAAGCGTGATGCTGAGCGTGTTCCTCTACTCAACACGCAATGCCTCCAGAATTCGGCGGACAGTGAGAAGTTGAGTGTCTTAGCACTAGGCTCCCCCTGCCTATCTGCAGGATGCAGGATGCAGGATAAAGCTGGAACAAAAACATTCCTTTTAAGAGATCTATTGTTGTCTTAACGAAATTGAAATACCAAAACGTAATGAAATATACACGAATCATCGATACATAACTCATCTTATTGTAATAACATGAAATATGTGCCCTGTGTTATTTAATAATAATGGCGTTGCTTGGGATCGGTTTCATTGTACTTGAAATAGCATTGGTTATCAGTTCTTTGAATGTATAATAAATGTATATAATATTAATATGGAATTCTTTACCAATGCAGATCAGACGTGATAAAAGTTTACATAAAATCAAAATTTTACTGAAAGTTTAGCCCTTTGTATTTATTTAATAACCAAATTTTTATTTAAGTTTATATAGGTATTATGTGTGTCATTTTTGTGTACAATAAAGTATAGGCCTACGCGGCTTCGCCCGCCTAAATTTATTGTTATATTATAGACAAATTATACAAAAACTTTACAGAAATTGTCTTATGTGTTATTCTAATGTACCTTAAAAGCTAAATGTACTATTTTAAGTCGCCTTTAGTAGGTTTTGCGTGAAAATGCAACAAACATCCATCCTCACAAAATTTAACATTTATAATATTTGTAAGATTGTATATTATAATATATAATTGTATATTATAATATACAGCCTAAATATATAATTATATTAAGAATATACATTTCTACACCTTTCGTCCACATAATTCAGAATGAAAATTAAAAGCTGTCATAAAGATCTGTTTGTAGTACACTGTTTGAGTGATAATTGCAGTTCTGGTATAAAAGTGAGCAAGCGTCTAATTGAAACTTCAGATATTTTTGTCCTAAGTGCTTACCATTTCCCTCTTTACAAATAAATATGAAATGTGTTTATTATTACAAAATTAACTAAATACCACTCACACTTCAGATTTCTGTAAAACCACACGTTCGTCTCTTGTTGAGTATAATATAACATATTTTTAAGAATCAAGATATTTTTAGTTCTAAATTTCATATACACTACATTAATGGATAAAACGTGTAAATTTTTAATATTTCCTTAAAACGTTATATCATGCGAGTACTAGAGTCTGTTGGAGAAATAGCTACGATTTCTCTTACTCGCGCGTCATTTAGGAGTTGAGGCGTGAAGTTTTGATGTTATTGAGAGTTTTATTATACAGACCTAGTTCTAGATTAAGGTTAAGTGAAAGTTATTAATAATGTTGCTACGTGACGCTACGCATTCACAAAAAATCACAATCATTTTAAAATTATTAAACATCATAATACTGTAGAGGCCAGTCGTGGCTCAGAGGCACAAAATGTGACTGCAAACGCGAAAGGCTGTGGGTTCGATTCCCAGTCGAGAAAATCAAATAAATCAAATAAATATTATTTTAATTTTCTTCACTCTGCCTCCAGAATTTAGCGGATAATAGGGAACGAAGTGTCTTAACACTAAGTTCCCTCTTCTTCCTCCTGGCATTAATCCCGGCTATTGCCAGGGTCTGCCCTCCTACTCAACCTACTCCACTTTGCACGGTCTTTTGCGTCCTCGGTGGTAAGACCATTGGCTCTCATGTCCTGCATCACGACATCCAGCCAGCGCTTCCTTGGGCGTCCAGGAGGTCTCACTCCAGGAACTGATATAGCAAGGCACTTGCATCCGACATAGTTCTTAGGCTGGCGCGTAACGTGGCCAAACCATCTCAGACGACGCTCTTGGAGCTTATCCGGTACGTCACGGACCCCAAGACTACCTCGAATGAATGTGTTGCGTATGCGGTCAGACCGCGTTACGCCGCACATCCACCTCAGCATCTACTTACGCTATTGTGTGCGGGATACAGCGTGATGCAAAAAAATTATAATACTGTGAAATATATTTTGCTTTTGCATATATACCTATACACATATAAAATTCCAATACGTTGCACTACCTATCGTACGAGTAAAATAATACGTTATCGTATATCCAGTTGAAGAATTCAGCTCATCTAAGCAATTCTGTTTTGTTGCAGCGTCGCGTATTCGATACGAGATCACGAGCGGGAACATAGGCGGCGCCTTCGCCGTCAAGAACATGACCGGCGCCATCTACGTGGCGGGCGCGCTCGACTATGAAACTAGGAAGCGGGTAAGCTATCTCTAGCTCTGACAGAGCTCGTCACATGAGGTCAAATACAGGTGGATCGACTTCAGAAATAGAATAGCTATTGAAGTATAGTTTTCAATTTTATTTTAAAGCAATAAATAATAACTTTACTTTAAAGCAATGATTTAATCTATTGCTGTCATAGTGCAATTGTGCTGCAATCTATTGTTTTAAAGTATAATTAATTTCAAAAATACTCGTATTTCTTTCCCATATTGAATATGAAGTAATTAAAATTAAATTTTAAAGTATAACATACCGTAAAGAAATCCATACTCTCGCCTTTACCTCTCTACCGGAGTGCTACGAAACATGAATATTTTCCAAATGATTTCATGAGATAGTGTATCGTGGAGGCAACAAATATTGTCTTCTGACGTAGCATTGAATACGGCCGAGCATACAAAATATCATTGTACGCTATGTAGGTAACATTCATATGATTGTTTCGTTCAGGAAAATGTATATATAGCCGGTCGTATCTAGCTTATCCTTTGGCATTATTAAAAAATATGTTATTTATCAAAAACCGAAACCGATGCTTAAATATATTTAAATATTTCAATGCAAAACACAGGTTTAATCTTAATAATAGAATTTACTCTTCTCTGTCACAATTTAATTAAATAAACATCGTACAAAATTGAAGTAATAAAACGTTCCGAATATTATAATAACTTCTGTCCGTCCATTTAAATGAATGATAGTAAATAGGCTTCAGTAAATCATAGCCTTTACACAGCGACGGGCTGTGGCATGACACTTTGGCCGGAGCTCGATACCATTATTTCAACAAAATGGACCAAGGGCGTAGGTCAGCCGTTTACATAGTGCCACTGCCGCCGTTGGCACTTGTACAAAATTCTCGATACGTGTGCAATACAATAACCACCTTTGCTTGGAAGGCAAAAATACAAAAATCTTTTTTTTTTAAATCAATAGGCCGTCGTGGCACAGCGGCACAAGGGTGTGACTGTAGCGCAACGGTTATGGGTTCGATCCCCACTCGAGGAAGTGTATCACTCCAGAATTCGGCAGGAAATGGGAAATGGAGTGTCTTAACACTGGGTTCCCTCTGCCTACCCTGCTGTGTGCGGGATACGACGTGAAGCCGATTCATATTTTATATTATTTTTTTTACATTTACCTAGCAACAATAAATTGTTATCAATTTTAAAAAATAAATCTATGTAATTTAAATACACTTAGGTATACCTACACTTATATGCATAAAGAATAGCATACACCCAACAATAACGATATTAGATTTTAACAGCTTTCCTTATCACCAATTGACAGCATAATTATAAAACAACTCTCTCATGAATAAATATAACGTTTATAATGATTAATAGCCTCGTAAATATAAGCATATCAACGATTTGAAACGGTGGAAACAACAGTTGGCAAGTAAGCCTCTGGAGATTCCAAGGATTTCCGGCTTCGCTATATTGTTGAAATATCATAGATCTTCGTTGCCCCCGAGGAGGATTCACCGAACTTTTCTCGAGATAAATAATTTAATCTTTAATTCCCATTTAAGCAAGTCGGTGTTGTATCCGCCGAAGGCTTGATCGGTATAAAATTTATAGATCTTTGCTAAACTTAATGGTAAAGATACTGTCAGCTATTATAGTCCTTATCAACTATTGTACCTACTTATGCTGGAATATAATTCCTACGCGTCTTATTCGTACTTTAATGTGTAGTACAAAGTTTATATGAAATATATTCACTTTTTACAACATTAAGTAAATATTTGGAAAAATGTGAATTTTTGTTGTGAATAAAAATATCTCGTTAATGTTAATGAAAATGTTGATGTCTAATATTTGAAAAGAATTTACAATAACTATAAATTCACTGGTAAGTTTACATACTCCACAGTAGTGAAAAAACTATGAAGTATGTAAATTTACCAGTATATTTTAAACTTTAGCCTGGTTTAGTTTTAAACTTTAGTAATTATGGATGTACATAGTAATTTTACACATGTTCTACATGTACACATATTGTATAGTCCTTCAGGGTGTTTATAACTTATATTACGTACCTACTTAGTAAATATGAGCTAGGAGATATATTATCAGATGTTGTCTTATACATTCGGTTGATAATTAATCACCATCATTTTGTTACAATTGAAGATCTTAGACGTATATTATTATAAAATAGATTTAATTGTTGGTATTCAATGAAATCCAATTTATTTTATAATGAACAAATGTCCAAATGGAAATAGCAATACTTTAAATTAGATAATGCGCCCGAAATGACTTCTGAAACAAACATCTCTCTTGTTTGAAAATAACGGAGTGACACCGACAGATGATGCCAATAACTTGCCCGGGTCGCAACCACAAATACCGCCTCTCTTTTGTTAAAGGCTTTTAACAAAATCTCGGCATTATAAGATTTTATCGTTTTAGTTCAGTTATATTTTTCCGGAAACAGGATATTTTGAATAAAATTGAAAACAGGAATTTGCTCTTACTTAATGAACTTCACAAACTTCTAAGACCGTAATTTGCAGTCTATTTTGCTGTGTTAACTTTTTAAATAACTTCGTTCATCTTAATTATAATTACTTATCTTCAAAGTCAACGATTTCTTAATTACAGTTATATTTATTATTGACGTTTCGCAATATTAATATAATTGTTTGTCGCATACCAATGTATTACTGAGTTTAATTTATTTATGTTCATTTGTGGCGGACGAAATAGTACGAGCTGAAGTTGGCAGCCTCCGATAATCTGAAGGAAAACTACACAACCGTGGTAATCCACGTGAAGGACGTGAACGATAATCCCCCAGTGTTCGAGAGGCCCACATACCGAACCCAAATCACTGAAGAAGACGACCGCAACCTTCCCAAGCGAGTGCTACAGGTCCGCCCCAAGGCGATAAAAAGGCCTTATTTGATTCTTTACCCGCAGTCACCGCTTTAGCTTCCAAAGGGAATAAGCATGGGGTGACATTCAACGATTTGTGATTGGATTTTGTTATATTGTTTTTCATTTGCATGGCATGGTTTCTTTTGTGTCATTTTTTTGTAGTTTTCGTCTTAGTGCTAGTGTTAGTGTTTTTTTAATTACTTTTTAATTTTATTAATTAATGGTTTTTATTTTATTTTAATTAAAGTTTAATTCAACATACGATTATTATTTTATTTGGAAGCATTATTCAGGTAATAAGCCCTCATAATCTTGCTCCCATTGTATATTTTGTAAAATATAACACAGTTGCTGTTAAAATTAAAATAAAACTATAGAAGGAGTGTTAGATTTTTTAACATATTGTTCGGATATTGACTATTGTTTACCAGGACCTACTTTATTAAAATCTACTTAAGTTAATCATACCGTTAAAGGAATTCTAGTAAAGTCTTAAATGTAGTCGACACAACTATTTAACTGATTGATTATTTTTGAAAAAGAAAATACAATATAAATATAATAAATCTTTATATCTTTTATTTTTATTATCCTCTCATATTATGAATCAATTATAGTGTTGATAAAACAAAATAATTTTATTACGTTTTTTTTTAAGTTGCTTTATCAAAAGCTAAAGATACATAGCAAATTTGTTGCACGAACATTAAAAAACAATAAATTAAAATATATATTTTAAATTAAATTCGTGCAACAAGTTGTTAGCATGAGCATGATCTAACGCGTGCGTGTGCACAGTACGAGCTGACGCTGGTGGCCTCTGACGGCCGCAACGAGAACTCCACGCGCGTCGTCGTCCACGTTCTCGATATCAACGACCTCCCGCCCCGTTTCACCCGCAGCGCCTACGTCACACAGGCGCTCGAGGAAACCGGCCCCTACCCCCATTTCCTTATACAGGTTTTATTTTGTTTTTTTTTGTTTTGTTTATTATTTTTATTTTATTATTTCTTTTGAATATTTCCCTCATTTTGTTCTTTAAGGTGGCGGATAATTACATTTATTTATTATTTTCTTATACCATTCACTTTTATCTATTATATTTTATTTATAACCCTGACCTCGCAACTAGTTACTATACCACATAACTAACAATAGACATCAAGTTTCTCCTTTATATTAATATGATAGTTTTATTATTTCTACAGCTATACAGGTAAGTGAAATTTATGTCATTAGAAATTGCCTTAAGTTTGCGCTTGATTTCAGCAAAAGATGCTTGCACTGGTTTTTACATTTTCTTTTTTGACATTTTATTGCACGTTAAATTATATGGTAGTAGAATAGCGTTAGTTTTACTTATGTTTGGAAATTTCTTTACATCAACACCTTAGGTCTTTCAAACTTGGCTATTGTTCGTTTTGTTTACTTAATTTAATTAATCGTCCTTGCAAAGTCTTTCACAGGCACGAGACAAAGTAACGGATTACGTTTAATGTATTTTCAATCTAATTTATTTTGTATAAGTACAACTTACAATCAATTTGTAGTACTTCGTATCTGATAAGTTCATTTCCGTCCGTTCAGTCCGGCGCACTATGGGAAATCGAGGTCTGTATCAGATCAAAAATCGATAACTTTTTTATTTGTTAAGATAAAAAATTGAATTTTTGCACAAGCATAAAGTATGAAATAGTGCGTTAGGTGACGTTCAGATATTATATTTTTGTTGGAGAATTTATATATAAAAAAATAATGAAAGGAAAAGTCTTCAGTAAATAGAAGTAAAAATTAAAGGAATAATAGTAAAAATGTATTATTAAATTAGTTTATTATTATTCCCGACTGCTAAAGAAGAATTATGTTTTTCGCGCGTATTTTGTATGTATGTATGTACGTATGTATGTATGCAATATTCTTTATTACCTTGTATCTCCAGAACCGCTGAACGGATTTACATAATTGAGGTATCGTTATATTCACTTTAGCAGCCCAAGTGTTCTTAGATAGGTGACGTTAAAAAATAATAATCATGGCGGCTGTGGGACGCCATAGGACTTAGTGAAAAAAAAATTTTTGATTTCGAATACCACAATATGGGTATCAAATTCAAGAGCTCAATATGAGGATTTGAAAAAGGTATATCATGATTATCATTACCATAATGACTCCTAACAAAAATTTGAAAAATAAAAAAATATTTATTAAAAAACAAACACCCCCAACTGCATAAATCTAAAAAGAAATTAACAAGCCCAATAGTTTATTAGGATGAACAATCGGGACCTATAAGTAATTTTTCAATCAATAAAATCTTTACCAGGAACCTCAAATAATTTAAAGAGGTGCTAATTCTTCTCCTATTGAACGTAAACCCTGCACCTTCAATGTATGGGAGTAATAATTCATGCTTGGAACACTAAAAGTATTCGTCATTTTGAAATTTAGTGAAAACACTTAATAATCAAACGTCTGTTAGTAATTTTATTACTAATTTGTAATAGTTTTTTAAATTAATTCACTCTTCATATAATTTCATAAATGAGGGTAGTGTGAATAAATGATTGGGCAAAATGTGTGCAAAATGAAGATAAAACGTCCTTTTATCAATAAATAACAATAATTTTATGGAAATTTACCGCAATCTAATCAATTAAATAGTAAAACATTAGAAACTACAATAGATAGAGTTTTCGTGTCCCCTGACTTGTATCGGAGTTTTCGTGATAACTTCTCAGTCTGCAGGTCTCTGCAGCTGATTTTTGGTAAATCTTATTTATGAATATGTGGACTATAAAACAATATCAAATATAACGCGTCGGGAGACGTCGGTAACTGTTAAAAGTCTCGATGAACTTTAAACACGTACCTTTTTTCTCTTCACTTATTGTTAATATTTTTTATAAAAATATAGTCACGATATCCACAATATAATATATTTTTTAAAATCTACATACTATGGGCTCTTCAAAAATATATAACACTTTATACCTACTTGCTCATTTTTTTAAGGAAATTATGTTTAAAGTATCAAAGTGAACAACCTGAAATAGACATTCTCACGAATGACAATTTTTCACGATGAATAAACATATATTCCAAATGTAATTCACGAAGAAATAATTCATAATATTAAAGTTCCACTCTTATACTATTAATTAAAAAAAATAGTGCATCAGGGACTACTTTGAAAAAATGACTTTTGATCTGCCGTTGTTCTACCATTGTCCATAGTGCGGCGTTCAGACCTGTATAAAATTCTCTGTCAAAACTATTTAAGAGCTACATTATGTAGCTAAAATGTTAAAAAAATATTCTAAGATTCATTCATTAAAAACTTAAAAGATAAAGATGTCATCCCGTCTATCACTGTGACGTGGATTTTTTTATAATTGATCTAAATTCGCAAATAATTCAAGTAATTACACAAACGTCGACCCTCTTCATTTTTATAGCGCCGTTCGGGAAAAATCGTTGAGGTATAATAACTTACGCTCAAAGAAAATTGACATTTAGCAAAAGCATATCACAACGATGTTTTATTTTCGTTAATTTGTAAAAAAAATACCATAAATATATTTAATAACATTAATTGTAGTTTTAAATCATTAAATATGACAAACTATAATTAAACATTGTTTTACATTTTTGCAAAGGACGTTTACTTTTTCTACGTTAAATAAACTTGTCCCAACTCTAACTTTAATATTATTTTCAAACTTTTATTTTGGAATCGCCAAAAAGAATGAACTTTTCTTAGTTGTTTTGGAACACCCGCTGTCACACGCCGATGTAAACAATCTGCCGGCGTCGCTGACTCATAACTCTGAAAAACTTTTGTAACGCGTAACGACTAACGACGCACCCACTAGACTCCACTTTATATGTGTACACTTTTTTATTCTTGACCCTTAATATTGTAAGTTGAAATCTAAAATATATAAAACAGCTGAATGTAGGAAAATGTCAATCTCGTGCAATTTATAGGAAACGAAATAAAATAATGAGATAATCATACTAATGATGATGCTTTTGAAACTATCGTTCATCTCTCTTGTTAGTATAAAATATCACCGCTATTGCTACACTATGCAAACAGTTGTTGCTTAAATATTTTATTTTAAATATACTTTTCAAATATATTGATGGGTAAACAACGGAACAATGGCCAAGTTTCACTATTAAAGACAATACCTTGTTTGTAACATTTTATAAAAAATATATGAACTATTTTATGGAAATCAATAAACATAATATTATATTGTTATTTACGATTTTCAAACGATCAACATATTCAAAATTATATTTTATTGCAATTTAGAAATACTCGTTATTAAAAGTTTATTTTTTATATTTGGAGCTTATTTCTTAAATAAATTAAATGATAATAATGTTTAACTTTTTATGTATATAACACTATAGTATAAAGTATATAATACAACTTACTAAGGTGTTTTTTATGCAAACCAGGTGACGGCAACCGACGGCGACAAGGATAGACAACAGAACATTGTATATTTTCTGACTGGTCAAGGTATTGATCCTGACAACCCATCAAATAGTAAATTTGATATTAACAGAACCACTGGCGAAATATTTGTACTAAAGGTAATTATTACGAAATTATAAACAATAACATATTTTTTTTACTAAGATCGATTATAATACTTTAATTATTATCAAATATTGATTTTCAATATTATTCCAGCCCTTAGATCGTGATCAACCTAATGGAAGACCACAATGGAGATTTACTGTATTTGCACAAGACGAAGGCGGTGAGGGACTAGTAGGTTATGCTGACGTTCAAGTCAATTTGAAAGACATCAATGACAATGCACCAATATTCCCACAAGGAGTGTATTTTGGTAATGTAACTGAAAATGGAACAGCGGGTATGGTTGTCATGACCATGACAGCTATTGATTATGATGATCCTGCTGAAAGTAACAATGCAAAATTATGGTATTCTATTGAGAAAAACGTAATAGAAGAGGAAACAGGATCTCCTATATTTGAAATCGAACCAGAAACTGGTGTTATCAAAACAGCTGTTTGTTGTTTAGATCGAGAAAGAACACCTGATTATTCGATACAAATAGTAGCATCAGATGGAGGGGGGCTAAAAGGAACAGGGACAGCATCAATAAGAGTAAAAGATATAAATGATATGCCCCCACAATTCACTAAAGATGAATGGTTTACTGAGGTAGATGAGACTGATGGGACTAATTTACCTGAAATGCCTATCCTTACAGTGACTGTTCATGACGAAGACGAAACTAATAAATTTCAGTATAAAGTTATTGAAAACAGTGGTTACGGTGCCGATAAATTTACTATGGTTAGAAATAATGATGGCACTGGTTCACTTAAAATTGTACAGCCTTTAGACTATGAAGACCAATTGCAAAGCAACGGTTTTAGATTCAGAATACAAGTTAATGATAAAGGAGAAGACAATGATAATGACAAATATCATGTAGCTTACTCATGGGTACTAGTTAAGTTAAGGGATATAAATGACAATAAACCGCAATTCGAAAGAGCCAATATAGAAGTTTCTGTATACGAAAACGCAGAAGTAGGTAAAAGTCTCGAAACATTTAAGGCTACTGATCCTGATCAAGGTGGTAAGAGTAAAGTTTCATATGCTATCGATAGATCATCAGATAGGAAACGGCAATTCTCAATAAATCAAGAAGGAACTGTGAGTATTCAAAGATCATTGGATAGAGAGGACACACCTAGACATCAAGTAAAAATATTAGCTATTGACGATGGAGCTCCTCCTCGAACAGCAACTGCTACGCTGACAGTAATTGTTCAAGACATTAATGATAATGCTCCAACTTTCCTTAAAGATTATAGACCCGTACTCACTGAACATATTACGCCAAAAAAAGTTGCTGAAATACTAGCTACAGATGATGATGATAGATCGAAGAGTAATGGTCCTCCATTCCAATTCAGGCTAGACCCAGGTGCTGACGATATAATAAGGGCATCATTTAAAGTAGAACAAGACCAAAAAGGTGCTAATGGAGATGGTATGGCTATCGTTTCATCACTAAGATCGTTTGACAGAGAACAGCAAAAAGAATATCTTATTCCAATAATAATTAAAGATCACGGTAATCCTGCTATGACTGGTACAAGTACACTTACCGTAGTAATTGGAGATGTAAATGATAATAAAATGCAACCAGGATCTAAAGAAATTCTTGTTTATAACTACCAGGGACAGGCACCAGATACAGAGATCGGAAGAGTTTATGTCTATGACTTAGATGATTGGGATTTACCAGACAAGAAATTCTTCTGGGAAACTTCAGAGCATCCAAACTTCACCCTAAATGAAGAAACAGGAATGATACAAATGCGACATAAAACCAGAGAAGGTAGATACCATTTGAAATTTAAAGTATATGATAGAAAGCATACACAAACTGATGTCCCTGCTAATGTAACTGTATACGTGAAAGAAATATCTCATGAAGCTCTCATAAATTCAGGATCCATTCGAATATCGGGAATATCAGATGAAGATTTTATCCGAGTTTGGAATTACAAAACGTTAAGTGTCTCAAGAAGTAAATTAGATATATTTAAAGATAAACTCGCTGACTTACTCAATACTGAACGTGAAAATATTGATATATTTAGCGTTCAGTTAAGAAAGAAGCACCCACCTGTAACTGATATTCGTTTCTCAGCACATGGAGCTCATTACTATAAGCCAATCCGGTTAAATGGTATTGTCCTTATGCACAGAGAAGAAATTGAAAGAGCTGTCGGAATTAATATAACTATGGTTGGTATTGACGAATGTCTTTACGAAAATCAAATGTGTGAAGGTTCATGCACAAATGTCTTGGATATAAGTAATTTACCATACATGGTCAATGCTAATAAAACTGCTCTGGTCGGAGTGAGAGTTGATGTTATTGCTGAATGTACATGTGGTGCCAGAAACTTTACTCAAGCAGAAACTTGCCGAAATTCGCCTTGTTATAACGGTGGTAGATGTATTGAAGGCAAATATGGCTTAACTTGTTCCTGTCCACCTGGGTATACAGGGCCACGTTGTCAACAAACATCAAGAAGTTTTAGAGGCACTGGATGGGCGTGGTACCCCTCACTCGAAATGTGTGATAGCTCTCATCTTAGTTTTGAATTTATAACTAGAAAATCAGAAGGAGTTCTACTCTATAATGGACCTATAGTACCACCAGAACCAGAAGAAATTGTGGTTTCTGATTTCATATCGGTAGAATTGGAAAGAGGAAATCCAAGGTTATTAATTGATTTTGGATCAGGTACACTTGAACTTCGCGTGAAAACAAAAAAATCTTTAGATGATGGAGAATGGCATCGTATTGACATATTTTGGGATACTGAAAATGTTAGAATGATTGTTGATTACTGTAAGTCAGCAGATATTCAAGAAATGGAAGATGGTACTCCACCAGAATTTGATGACTCCACTTGTCAAGCCACTGGTACTATTCCACCATTTAATGAATACTTAAATGTCAATGCACCATTACAAATTGGTGGATTATATATAGAACACTTTGATCCTACGCATTACCATTGGCAATACATGCCTATTGGGAAAGGTTTTGATGGTTGCATTAGAAATTTAATACATAATAGTAAATTATATGACTTAGCCCATCCTGGCCTTTCACGCAATTCAGTGGCCGGTTGTCCACAAACAGAAGAAATCTGTAACCAAGCAGATACAACATCAAGATGTTGGGAACATGGCACATGTGTCGGCAGCTTTTCTGAAGCTAGATGTCAATGTCAACCAGGATGGACTGGTCCATCTTGCAATTTGCCAACTACACCTACTAGTTTCAGACCTCAAAGCTACGTTAAATTTGCCTTAAGCTTTGAACCGGATAGATTTAGTACGCAAATACAATTACGATTCAGGACTCGTGAGCCACATGGAGAACTTTTTAGAGTTAGCGATCAACATAATCGTGAATATGGAATACTAGAAGTAAAAGATTCACGTTTACATTTCCGCTATAATTTAAATTCCTTAAGAACTGAGGAACGCGATGTCTGGCTGAATTCTGTAGCAGTGGATGATGGTCAATGGCACATTGCTCGAGTTAGTAGATATGGAAGTACAGCTACGTTAGAAATCGATGGCGGCGAAGGAAGAAGATACAACGAGACGTTTAGATTCGAAGGACATCAATGGCTTTTAGTTGACAAACAAGAAGGTGTGTACGCGGGTGGCAAAGCTGAATATACTGGTGTGAGAACATTTGAAGTATACGCTGATTTTCAGAAAGGTTGTTTAGACGATATACGATTAGAAGGAAAGCACTTACCCCTGCCTCCAGCAATGAATGGCACACAATGGGGCCAGGCTACTATGGCCAGGAATTTAGACCGAAATTGTCCGTCTAATAGTCCTTGCATAAACGTTCACTGTAATGAGCCATTTGAGTGTGTCGACCTCTGGAACGAATACGAATGCACGTGAGTACTCTATATATATTATACTTATTAAACAAAAAGAATTAACTATGCTCTTAAAAAAATATAATACTTGTATATTTAAAAATATTTTGATTCTTTTATAAAGTTACTGACACCTACGTACACGTGACGTAATTATTTCCACAATTGGTTTTTCCATAATCTAAAAATATATTTTACATGAATAATTTTTTTGATAATTTAGGCGCGCACTGAGTTTTCTTTTATACATAATTTTATTTTCTATAACATTTTCGATATATCTTTTATTATATTATAATAACATTTAATATACCGCTTTCTATAACTTCTTCGCTTATATATATTGTATATATGTATATACATATAATTCACATATACATGCATATAATAATAACAATTTACTACTATGTACATAACATACATTTATAGCATTATACTTAACATATAACTTATATTAATATATAATGTTTACTCGTGTGTAGTGTATTAACATATTGTCGTGTCTAGTTGCGGTGAGGGTTTGGTATTGTCTGCGGACGGCAAGGGTTGCGTAGACAAGAACGAGTGTCTCTACTTCCCGTGTCGCAACGGCGGATCATGTGTCAACCGGGAGCCGGGCTATCGCTGCCATTGTCCCGAGGGTTTCTGGGGCGAGAACTGCGAACTCGTTCAGGAAGGACGCACACTCAAACTCAGCATGGGCGCTCTCGCGGCCATCCTCGTCTGCCTCCTTATTATCATGAGTGAGCAATATTCAAAGCGGATTGGCGAATCTGTGGCATGCGTATCGTGTGTAGAATATTCTTTCATTACATCCATTACTCATTAACAAATTCAAACAGAACTCGCACGCATTAGCTAAGTTCGCCATTCCTGGTCTAGCGTATCCCGCGTCTCACTTCACCCTCTCGCACTCATTATTATCATATATACATACATAGTGCATGCTTATACATACGTATCGTTGTGGGGGCTCAGTGCGCGCGGCCGGCGCGGTCACGGGCCGACGCGAGGTAAAGCGCACGTTGTGTAGGTGTCCGGGAGGATCCACCCGCGCCGGGGGCACTTGTGTCAATGTGAACGAGTGCGTCCACAACCCCTGCCTGAACGGCGGCACGTGCCTGGACCGCGAGCCGGCTCGGCGCTACGACTGCATTTGCCCCTTCGGCTACACCGGACATGATTGCGAGCTGGAGCTACTCGCGTCAGGAATCATCATGCCCTCCAGAGATTTCATTATAGCTATCATTGTCTGTTTGTTTTTGCTTTTAGGTGAGCACTTTTATTGTTTTGCTTGTTTTTATGTCCCCGTCGTGTAAATAAGTGTTCAATGTTCACCAAATTTTTACAAATACATTTATGTAGTAAGTCATTATTTGTATATCAAATTTTGAAATATATAGAATCATTTAGTGTCTAGTAAATA
This sequence comes from Heliconius melpomene rosina, assembly GCF_056956725.1. NCBI lineage: Eukaryota > Metazoa > Arthropoda > Insecta > Lepidoptera > Nymphalidae > Heliconius > Heliconius melpomene. The sequence goes on along the minus strand of NC_140389.1, from coordinate 10,802,016 downwards.
GTATTAGAATAAATTTTGTGGTCTAGAAACCATTAATTCTATAAGTCTAGAGATGGCCATATATGAATTGATAAAATAGACGTTCTAAAAGCTCTCTATCCGTGTTCTGTTGCAGAGAGCGTAATTGATCAAATCGTTATAGACAGCCTCGAGAGCGTGCTCTTGTCGATAAACTTTGTATGAATTTGTGTATAAACAAACCTGTGGTAAATTTAACTTACTATAAATTTGAAAATAAAATATTTCTTATTTTTATCATTTAAATAGGTACTCATTTTAGTCGAAAATAATGTCACAAATATATGTCACTGAGTACTATTGACCTACTACATAAAAGCTGCATTGACATCTGAAATCATAGATTGCACATTCGTTCAAATAATTTCAATTGAAATAGTTCAATTGTTTTTTATAAATAATAAAATAAAAAAATCCTACATTATATAATTTACTTTAGTAATTAAATGAAATCATTTTCATACAAAAAAATTAGAAGTGTTAATGCAAATTGTAAATCTAGACACAAAACTAACTTCTAAATGTCACCTATTTTAGATACTAGATTGGAGAAGCGCCAGCCGTTATTATAATACTATACTGTTACAAATCCACTTATAAAGCGCTACGTAAATCATACTTGAGCGCTAGTGGGATCAAATTTTCAGTTGCGATGGTAGCTTCCGATAAACCTCGTATTTGGAAAATGAACACTAATACCGCCAGTTCCTATTTTAGCAGCTCGTTTATGTGCCACAGTCACACAATACTATCATATATTAGCTTGAATCCCTATCATGTATTTGCTATAAACGAAATTGTTTTGAAATATAACTTACATAGTATATACGAATGTTAAAAATAAGGAATATTTTTCTACTGATTTGTAATTCAAAGAATGCTGTTCACAGTATTGGTGCTTGTGTTTGTGGTCTACAACCGACGTCGGGAAGCTCACATCAAGTACCCCGGTCCAGATGACGACGTACGTGAGAATATTATAAACTACGATGATGAAGGCGGTGGCGAAGATGACATGACGGCCTTCGACATCACACCCCTTCAGATACCGATTGGTGGACCTCTCCCTGATCACGTTCCGGCTAAAATGCCGTGTAAGTGAAAGATTCATAAATACATATTATACATTTACATTTCATTACTTTTATAATAAGATAGGGGCATCTTACCATAGTTTAATTGATTGGTGCTTATTAAAAAGAATTAATATTTAAGATTTTGTGATAACATTAATTTAAAAAATCAACAAATTCATAAAAGTAAGTCGATTTACAAAATACAAACATTTATTCATATATGTGTAAAGGTATACCTATCGATTATTGTCTTTCAACTTATGAAACTGCTGACACGATTTATACGAGTTACATTTTATATCTCGCTGGTCTTTGTGCACGTTTCTCTTTAGGAATAAATCGAAGTTCGAAACTTGGAAAATATTTTTATCGTAATAGTTCTTATACTTTTATACATACATAGTTCATAGGTACATATATTATACTAATACTAAGATTTGTTTATTAAAAATGTATCCCCTGTAGGATTTTTGGAAGGTGTATAATAAAAACTAAATCTGTTATCACTTATTCCATATATGGAAGGTATAGGTTCCCTCAGCCCACAATACTATGTGCGGGATACAGCGTGAAGCTAAAAAGAACAGATTTTACTCAAGCCTAAATTGATAACTTTCGAGCTTCCGAAAATTTATTAACAGTAAGTGTGACTGACAGACAGTTCTCCATAGTGTCAATTCCAATTCTTTATAAGCAAACGACAAACAGAGTCGGAGAAAAATCTGTCTATTGTAATTCAGCTGACTCGCTAAATCGGAACAATAAAATTAAAAAAAAAGCGAAGACTGCTGCTTTGCCGAGACAGAAGTATTTAATTTGCACCAACTGTTTCCGTCCGCTTATCCCGGCTCTAAATTAGGCCTGTTATCCAATCCACTTTTAATTCTTTAATCTTATGTTAAATTGCCACTCGAAATATTCGTTTAACTAAAATACTCGGGTAATCTGTTTGTTTTGTAGCTTCACGCAAATATAGTAGCGGAATTTTCGAGACATTGCGTGTTAAATGGTGGAACTCAACGCCACCTTTTGTCTTATAACCAGAAGGAGAAGAAAATATTATATAAATCATAGCTCCGAGTGAGAATCGAATCCACAACCGTGGCGAAATGTGATTTCTCAGTAATAACAATAACATTATTGTGAAACGGTGAATAACACATATATTTAATATTCGTGTTTAGATCCACTGATGGGAGTGGGGCTCGGGGTCGGCGTGGCGCCCGCGGTGGGCGTGCCGCTGCCCGGCGAGACCAACGTGGGCATGTTCATCGAGGAGCACAAGCGGCGCGCCGACAGCGACCCCAACGCGCCGCCCTTCGACGACCTGCGGAACTACGCGTACGAGGGCGGTGGCAGCACCGCCGGCTCCCTGTCCTCGCTGGCTTCCGGTAACTTATAGCTTATGTCAAATATTTCTTCATATATTGCATTTTTTTAAATAATCATATATTTGTTTTGTTCTTTTGTATTCAAATAGAATATAATAATATCTTTGATATGAATATGATAAAAGAGAACAAATTTCATTTGATATAAATCAAATTTGTTACTGCTATATTTATTGTACCCAACTTGCGAAACTTATATGAACTTTCATATATTTGTTGTACATAAATTTGTTTGCACAATCAAAAAGTTATCGGTCCCTGTTTGTTGAAAGATATTTACGTTTAATCAAATACAGTAAATATCACCAGAAAATTAAGAGTTACTTTACATAATATTCACAAGTTAAGCTGAACTTCATTGTTTACGTACTTATAGAGTGGAGTAGGTATATAACGCAGACGCTAATTATCTTCTCTTCCATCCGCTACTTGTTTAACTTTTCGCGCTTTGTAGAGCTTAGACTAAACTTTATTCATAGACTCTCCATAGAAATGTCTCGTATCGTAAGGTTTTATACAGTAGGTAAAGGGAACCCAGTGCTAGTGTACACTCCATTCTCCTCCTTCCGCCCAAATTAATTGAAAATATTTTAAAATAACCTACGAGTGGAGACCAGCCCAGAAAAATCGCATGACCTCAATATATCGATTATATTTTTTATTTAAGATACTATTTATGTATACGAATGGAAAGCAAAAAAAATATGTGATGCTCGTAATAAAAAACTACTGCTGTTGCATTTGTTTGCATAGCTCATGAAACAGAAGAATGCTGAACGAGTTCTATGTGCTATTATTGATCGAATGTAAACATTTATGCTTATACGATTATATCGCGTAGGCTTTCATTGAAAAAATGTACGGTTTCTCTAATAGAAACTAAGTCTTTGATTACCCAGCTATTATAGTTTTTATTAAAATTATTTCAATATTTTCTTCCCTTTATAGAAGACAGTCGTGGCCCAGGAGCACAAGCATGTGACTGTAAACGTGACAGGTTGTGGGTTCGGTTTCCACTCGAGGAAATTAAATATTGAATATTTTTTTTTTCATTTCTTCGCTTTGGTGTCCGAGGCAAGCACTGCGTTGAGTTTCGCCACGCATTACGAAATGCTTTCAGAATTTAGCGGAAAATGGAAGACAGTTTGTTTTATCACTAAGTTCCCTTTGCCTACCCTGTTGTGTGCGGGATGCAGCGTGAAAATGAAAAAATTATAATAATATTTTCCTACAGGAACTGACGACGAAGTACATGAATATGATTACCTGAGCGCGTGGGGCCCTCGGTTCGATAAGCTGGCAGACCTGTACGGACCCGACCTGGACGAGCAACTCTAAGCTGCAGAAAGCCGTATAGTCAATTGTATCCCGGTGACGGCTTTAGTGGCACATGGACCTCTTTTTGTTAGGACGGTAACCTGCTAACTACAATACTTCAATTATATTATTTTATATTCTGTAATGAAATCGAATTTCTCTGAAATCTTATTTTTATTAAATAATAATATTTTATTCTTATTTTAATATAAGATTGCAGTTACAAGGTTATCTAGCTATGTATAATGTATATCCTTCGAGAGTTGGTAGCACAGAAGTTGTAAGTCCCGTCACTGAAGCCGCGCCGGCCTCCCTACCCTCGGCTGCTGGATCCGCGGAGGTCATCACTCGTACGCCGTGACTCGCGTTTCTTATCGATTTTCTACGAGTTTATTTTATACTATAAAAATCGTTAGCTTAAGAATCTCTATGTTAAGGAATATATGCGTTCGATTGCGTAACTTTTTTATAAGGTCTGAGCCGGTATCTTCACCAAATATTTGATATAAGTTTTATTCGAGTTAGCCATACATACTACGAGTCAGTATTTTATCGGAAGTCGAGATAAGTGGATTTCTGCCGGAGGGCCAGATGTGATTCTGATCCGTGGGTGTTTGTAGATAGTGTGCTATAAATGTGAATAATTTATACGAGTATTTTGTAAGTCCACAGCTTTACGTGATAACACTTGTGTACGGCCCTTCCGCATCAATCGACGTACCTACTATTGAAATACGTTATATTTTATATTAATTATAGTATCGAACGTCCCTTTGGACGTCGAGTAGCTCATTCTATATGAAAATATTCAAGGGGGATGTACATACGGTAATTAACGAAGTACCCCAATTATCTTAGATAAATATAAAACGATTTACATTCTACTCGAAATCTCATCGTAAGCGAACTGTACAGTAACTGGTGTTCCTCTCCTCCATGTAGCGTTAGACGTAAAACTAGATTATCTATAAGTCTACGGTCTACTCGTAATTGTAGCTAATTTATTGATAGCTCCCCGCGGAGGATCTCTATGGGAGTGCGTGCGTGAGAGAGAGTGAGGAGGGTCGCGCGGCCGCCTGTACTGCCGGCACAGGAGGTACAGGCGGCCGCGCGACGCCAGAGAGTGAGTGTGAAAGTGCCAAGGACGCGTCGGCGACGCAGCTAACGACCGTAGAGATAAGTGTTTGCACTTTATTTATTCGATATATTTAAATATAAATTTAGTCGCACCTAGGAAAATATCAATAACTTACTAAGAGTGTTGTGCTAGAATTATTCCATCGATTTTGACGTGAGATAGTTATTGCGACCGTTAGAAGTCACTAATTTAACGCTAATTTATAAGAATTTATAGTAAAATAATTAAATAAATTACAGGTTATGAAACTGTCTCACTTCGACGTCGAAATAGGATCGATGTACATTTTAGAATATATTGTATTGTGTTAAAATGACTGATTTTATTATGCGTTCGGAGCCTAAGATTTTGTAGATTCGGTTGTTTAATTATATTATATAGACTTTGAATATCTACTATAAGAACACCTCTAGTTTGCACTCGAAACTACTCAAGTCTCAATAATAAAGCAATTCTCGTTAATTACTAATCGTGTAAGTAGGAGTTTAATAGCTGTCCGAGATCGACATCTATGTACCTAGGTTTTATTATTCTTTTATAATATCATTACACTGCCAATAATTATTCATATAGACGAATTACAATGTGGAGAGTTTCGGTCCGTTTTTATATTTGAGTCTTTACGATATATTTAGTTTTTTTGACTGTTTATTATCAAATAATACTTCTTCCCCTTGCGACAGAATTGTGCATTTAAATTAACAGACTAGCTACGTTCTTTTGTGAAGCTCTGCGTTGTCTGATATCGTGTACTTTAGAATTAGATATGATAACTTATATATCTACCAAAGACTTAACTTTACATTTTTGTGTGCCGTGTGTTTCCGAATAATATTGGTCCTTTTCAAGTTTTATATAAGAAAAGAAAAGCCATCTTTTGCATTTAGTTTTGATTGATAAATCCCTTGTCAAATCTGAAGTTTTAATAAAAGTCCTAAATTTCATATTAAAAATCGCTATTGACTAATTGTAAAAATTTCACGCTTAACCCGTCTCAGGGATTGTAACACGCTACTTGCACTATACTTTGATGACTTTTCTTGAACCTGTACACTTAATTAAGACAGCAGAGCACAGAATCCCAGTACAAATTATAAGGTGCGAATTCGCCCCGCGACCGACGCCGGCGCACGTAATTTTATTTTAGACGTTAACTATAATACCTACATAGTTATGTTTTGTTTCTACTGTGATTATTTAGTTGTACAACTCTGACGATTACATAAAAGAACGAATAAAATATGAAAAAAAAATTACATGTTTCATTTTATTTATACCTTTATCCTATTTTTACAATTTCATTAAACAGTGAATTCGTTTTTAAAATACACTTTTTTATAGTAAATGTAATATTGCACAAATAACGCTTTTCATATATTCATATAAGTAATTGGAACAAAGGAAGGGAAAATCAAAGCAAATTTGTAAAGAATTATGTTTAAAATTGGACAAAAGCGATTCAGCATGAAGATATTATTGATTTCTGCTTAACATCGCTTGTTTGGCAATTATTCTCAGTGCAGTTCATTAATGCGACCGAATGTATGTTATTGTGTAACTAAAGTAGTAGAAATAAATTGTTAATGTAATATTCCGATTTATTTATATAAACAACTTATTTCTCACATTTAGTTGGGTAAGAAAGAGTAGTGACACTTCTCTATGAAAAACACACACAACTATAAATAAAAAACGTTAGTTTTCGATTCTTATGATGATGAGAAATTAGAAATTAAAAGTTTATCTCAAAATTATTACTGTTAAAGGGCTATTAAGGCCAGTTGTGGCGCATAGGCACAAGCGTGCGAGGGTTCGATCCTCGTTCGAGGGAATGAGCTCCGCAGTTAAGTTCGGCGGGAAGTGGGGAACATTTAAATAAAATAACATACATATAACATAAACAACTATTATATAACACCATAATCTATGTATATAAAAGGACTTGTCCTCACTGACTGAGGTAAGACGCACGCACAGCCGTAACCGCTGTGCGTAGAAACGTGAAATTTGGACAGATGACAGATTACTTTCGTAATCTGGACATCCACTAAGAAGGGATTTTGAAAAATTTTTACCCTAAAGGGGTGAAATAGGGGTTCTAAGTTTGTATGGAAAAAAAAATAAATCGGCACTGATTTTTATAAAATTTGAAATTTAGATTTTTAAAGGTATTTAATTGAACACGTGTTTCATCGTTTTCTAGAATTCTCCCCCTAAGGGTGCAAATAAGGGGTTGAAAGTTTGTATGGAAAAATCTTTAAATCGCCACCGATTTTTATAAAATTTGAAATTAAAAATATTTCATTGAACATAAGTTTCGTGGTTTATTTTAATACATCCCCTAGGGGTGTAAATAAGGGGTTGAAAGTTTATATAGAAAAATCTTTAAATCGCCACTGATTTTTATAAAATTTGAAATTGAGACTTAAAAATATTTTATTGAACACGTGTTTCAAAGTTTATTAGAATTCACCCCTAAGCAATAAGCAAGCGAAGCTGCGCGCGTCCGCTAGTATTACTATAAAAATATTACTAAGAAATATTAAACGCAACATTACATAAATATTTTGAACTCATAAAATGTAAAGAAAATACTCGCGCTACATCGCTTCCATATAAACAATATACTGCTAACGAACCATTTTCAAAATGTTCATAGAAGCGTTGGGAGCTATTACGTGTTTACAGACATTACTTGTAGCATTACTGAAACTTCGAATATAAGTTTTAATTTTGTTTTAGTTTTAATGCTTTATATTATTAATATTATTTGTTGTAACAATATTTAATGTTGCAGTTGAGCTCACAACCATTACGTTTATAACAACAATTTAACTAATAGGTAGTTAAGTTTCCCACGGTGGGGAACGGGTGTCTCAATGGGAACGGAGTGTCCTCTGCTGTGTGCGGAATACAGCGTGAAACAAAAAAAAATGGGCTCTAGCTTAGGGCTTTCACAAAATAAATGTATAGGTACAGTAATTGAACCTGCCAAAACACGAATAAATAATCGAAATATTTTTATATCTATATGAAATTTTGGAAAATTGTAAGTTTTTTGTATTTTAAAGAAACTATTATTACTAAATAATATGTATAACACAGTCACAGCCACGGGTAAAGCTAGTTTCGGATGAAATTAATATTCGGGTCACCGGCTAACTCATAGTCCGCCGCTGAATCTCTTAAGCTAAGAAAGTATTTCTTAAAAGTCCACTTCTAAGTGGATGAAAGGAACATTGCTTTTTTCAACGTTTTGCAAATATACCTACTGTCTAAGTGGTAAATGGAAGCTTTATATTTTTTTAGACGTTTTTGCATACTAATTTCAAATAATTATTTTTACAGTGTGAAGCTGAAAAAAAAGAGCAGCAGGATAGGCAGAAGGAACCTAGTGTTTAGTGTTAAGACAGCCAGCTTCCCATTTTGCGCTGAATTTTGGAGGAATGTTGGTTGGTGTTTACTGGCCTAATTTAATGGTTTAATTTGAAATTTTTGCTTTTTATATTGGCGAAAAAAAATCATACCCACTATATAGGATTTTTCTTTAATAATTGGAAATCGGTGCAAGCTGGAAAATAATAAAGAAAAAATCATTGCAATGCCGAAAACAAACATTGAACCTGGAAAATAAATGTAATCGTAATGACGTAACGTCGCTTAAACGCTCATTGTGTGTAACATGCTCAAAAAGATTAATGAATAATATTAACCCGCACAAAGCATGGTAGCCAGCGGGAACCAGTGTTAAAACACTCTGTTCCCCCTTACCGAAGAATTTTTCGAGACATTGCGTATTGAGTACCGGATCTCAACACCATAAATATTAAGAAATAATAATTCATTCCTTCGAGTGGGGATCGAAGCTACAACCGTCGCGTTACAGACACCCTGCGCCCTGACGGCATCAAATGCAAATGTATATATATGTAGGTACCTCAGATTTATAGAAAAATATAAAACTTTTAGTATTCGTATACCAAAACTTCTTAGCTTTCAAATTCATGAAATAAATAACAAAATAATATTTCCGTGTTTATGTATGTATATACATAGCCTATGAAACGATGATGGACGTAATCTTCTTTGGGCCATTACAGAATAATAATCGAATTGCCGGGCAATACAAGCGGAGGTTGAAAAACAAGTAAATGTTCGAAAATATTAATATGGAGCAATAATATTTCTTAAAGTTATACCTACGTCCCTTTTCTTTTGTAACAATACTTATAGATACTTAAGAAAACGTATAAAAGCGGGATTTGAACCCGCGAGCGGAGCGCTTTGACTACATTGGGCTATCATAAAGGAAAATTATGACCAAAATTGTTATTCCACAAATCTTTGTTATTATATGCGGCATACAGCATGAACTTTAGTAAATAGTTAATTAATTTATATTTAAATATTTTGTTGTGAACTCGTTCGCTTCTATCAATTGTGCTACTAATATCATACCCTTGCGTGGGTCGTTTAGTTATACAACAGTCTATGATATACATAATTACTGTACAAATTTGCTTTAAACAATAGTTTTACCAGCTTTCCGTATAAATACGTTGTATTTACGTGCTTTCAACCTAATGTGCTATGAACTTCGTGTCTCAACATTTCCTGGTATATTTGTATATTTGTATTCATTGTGTTAAATTTTGAATATTTGATAATTATTCGAAAATAAAAATAAATTATTTTTTACCAAAAACAAACCAAGTTCAAACAATAAACTAAAAAGTATTAAATAAATTTACAAACATAATACAAAACGAACTTTGATTTTCAAAAAAAACTAAAGAAAGATCTTTGAACTCTCAACAAACTATGGTGCATATTTACAAATGCTATGTTAAAACAAGCTTTATTTTGTTATTTTTCCAAAAACTACTTAAAAAATATTCCTATAGTAAGAATAAATTTTTACTAAACTTTAATAATAAGCTGAAATATATTAATAGCACACTTTCGAGCCGTTCCTGCGCGTTATTTACTTTATCGCCTGACTCGACAAAACAAATCTTTGAAAGTTGCAGAAAGGCTAGAATATGGTGCAGCTTCGTGTGAAGTACTATTGATTTTTGTGTCTAAACAGAATGGAAACTAGCACAACAGCTACGTGAGATGGAGTGCCGCGTCTCACTAACACAATATTTCGCCGGCGTACTCGTACGCGTACGTATTGAAACTGATGTTACGAATGTACGAATAAATATCGTACAAAATGTTTTCTCGCCACAATTGGCAACCCTACGTGATAAACGGTAGCAACTGCACAAAAATCTACAAAAAAGTAAGCGCTTCGATCTACGCGGATTGCATATTTTTGTTATATGCGCTGTATTGTCTAATATATCGGGGTCGTGATAAATATAGCTTAGTATTAGTAACTGGCTCTATTCAATTAGCACCGTATCGTGTTGAGTGGCCGAACTCCACGCCGGGCTTTTGTCTTGGTGCCTGGGCAAAGAACTGGAAATATTACGAAAATTATAATTCATTCCCCGAGTGGGGATCGAATCCACAACCGCCGCGTTACAGTCACATCCAGCCCCGCAACGACGGCCTCTACTCTATTTTATATAATTTTAATAATGCTATAAGATAATAAAAATATAATAAGATAACATTATTTTTTTGAACTTCATGTAGGTCGGGCTTATTAGCTCAAGAATGTTTTTATTAATATATATTTTTTCCAATAATATTATAGCATTTTGATGTTTGATCAATACATCATAATTACATTCGAGGTATATAATATCTCTATAATATATTAGAACCACTTCATTCTCTTTTACACTAGGAATGATATAAAACGTGATGTTCATATTAACGTCTTCAAGCAATAACTAGGTAATCGTCAAATGCACACATTTTACAGTTAAAATGTCTTACCATTTCGTTTTAATATCTCTTAATGGGGTCAGAGCTTTTTATTATTATATGAAACGAGCGAAAGCTATTTGTGTTGAAATTTTCATATTGAATATACTTATAGATATATAATATAAGCTTTCAATATTTGCATATTATTACAAATGTAAATACTAAGATTATAAATATGTAAATTTATATGGATGGTTGTTTGTTCCACTTGCAAGCAAAACCTACTGAACGGATTTAGATGAAATTTTGCAATAATATAACTTTAAATATCAGAATAAAATGTAGAGAAGTTTAAGCTACGCTAGTAATGTATACAGTGCTATCTAAGCAATATTCTTATTCTTTGTTCATCTCTGTATATTTTTTATAACTGTAAGAATTCATACTACTAAAACATACTAAAAATATTTGTACACGAATAAAAATATATATACAATATATTTAATTCGTTAGCTTATATTATTTTTACATTCAAATATGATGAATTTAGATTTTAGAGAGCACTATAGAGAGCGCTAACTTTAGTCAAACTTTTCCCTCTTTGCTTGAAACCCATTAAATTTTCCATCTGCCTTTGTTTAAACACATTGAAGTAAGCGAAAATTCATTTTGAAGTCTTTTTGAACAATGAATGATATCCATTTTCTAAATATTAAAGTATTGCATTTGAAATGTACTTGTAATTTAAGATATAGTTTTTAAGTATTTTACCATCATCAATTGTATACAATGTATTGATATTATTCTTTTAAGAATGTATTGATATTTTTTACTAAAAACATATTTATAAATATATTTTATATCCCTTGGGGGAGCTCGAAATAGTGTCTGGGACTTGAGATCTAAGTATAAATTTAAGGGGCCCATATTATATTCCTTATAATATTCCATAAGAAATTTCTAAAGTTGCTGGGTTAAATCTTGGTTTACAAATAAAGCTTCAAAATATTGTAAAGTCTCTTACTATAGGACCCTCCCTCGTATAATTTATTTTCTCTAAAATTTAGTACCCACAAAGAATATTTACTAACTATACTAATAATTTGGTATGAATATACATATATTGTTTAGTGTTTGACACGTGATTGTTATAGTTTGTGTATTCCGGGTTTCAATTAATTTATTATTATGTAATTATTGTGTAACATATTTTCTGCTGAGTTAAGCTATTACACTTAACACTCTTAACAGGCTTAACAGTCCTTAAGTCAGATTGTTGTTAAATCAACCCAGTAATGTGTTGTTAATCCTTACCCAAATACTTGTAAAATAAGTACAAACATCCATATATTCTCTTAATATATGTAGAAACAGTAAATCATAAATGTAAATGAAATGTGTTTGTATGTTAAATATATTTACGTAAAAATATTTATTTATTTATTTCCATAAAAAGAATCTTTCTTATGACATTTTCCCGTAAAAGTATAATACTTCCAGTGATATTACTGGTCGTTCATAAACCCACTTTACAGACGACTATTTTATTTTTTTATAAAATATTCTAAATTCATCCCCTGTCAATTTGATTTATTGCTTTCCTTCATGTTTTCCATCTACTGAGAAGACTGAGAAGCTTTATAAAGATCATAAGTCAACTTTTATTTTTAATTTTTAAGCTTCTAAATACACCTCACAAATAAATAGCTACTCATACGAGCGCGAATGTTTTCATTTTTAACAGATTGTTTCTAACATTTCAAAAATTCATGTTTATGACACAATAACCTTTTCACAAATAAAAGTATGTGACCTAATTTTTTTTTACTTTCCACTTCCGTCACTAGCCGTCTATCTACATTCTAAATTACTGACATCTGTAAATAACTGTCTAATATAATAAATACTACATTTTTTATTTGTATTCAAGCAAATAACAACTACTTAAAGCTTTTAATCTTAAATATTTTCTTATATATATCTACTTTACAATCACCTACAAATATATTTATCATCAAAATTTTCAAACCCATATTTTAGAACATTATATTGTAGTAGTAGTAGATGTACCATATAATGATAGTAATATTATATATTAAATATCTTTAGGTAAGTATTACTAAGAATAATCTGACATAAAAATAGAAATTAAAAGTAACCTCTAACAACAAGGCTTCAGTTCAGAGAATTCAGCAAAATTTAAGTAGAGATGAAAATAGTTGCGGTTAGTTTATCCGCAAATTTTTAGTTTTCAAAAGTTTCAGAACTCACTATGCAAATATAGAAATGTTCTTACAAGAATAAAGCAATCAGAAATATTCTGAGTAGTTTATTCTAAAGATTTCTTTTCTTTTTTTATCTTTTTCAAAAATTAAAGGATCTGCAATATTCGATTTAAACCTTTTTAGAATTAAAATTGATATAAAAAAGTTTAAATTTAAATTTCAAGTTCAAGTTTAAATTTGCATAGTATAAAAAATAACAGAAAAATTATACTAGCGAAATATAAAAACAATTAAATTAATATGAAACTTTTCAAAGGAACACAATATATGTCACAAATACATACAAGTGTATACAGAAATGAGTGTGGATCGTGATTTCTCTGAAAACTATTCAGGTGTGACACGAGCTTACCTTTGATAAAATGCATTGAATACGGCAGCAACTGAAGCACCATATCCATAAAACGACACTGTATTCAAAAATACTATAGTTGCTAAGTAAATTGTATTTCTGTCTATTCTATTAAATACTATAATATATATTGAATGTAATAAGCCCTGCCTGAATGGTTATTTAAAATAGTATATTAGAATTGAAGAACGTGATGATATTGAATTCTATTTCCAATCAGAGGTTCCGGTCGCTGCCGGCTCACAATGTTTATGAATTGATTAAAATGTAAAATAATTATTACAATATTACTAGACTAGCGGACGCGCGCAGCTTCGGCTGCTTATTTGTACCCTTTGGTTTGAATTATAGTAAGCCATGAAATACGTGTTCAATGAAATATGTCTAAATTTCAGTGTCTAAATTTCAAATTTTATAAAAATCGGTGGCGATTTAAAGATTTTTCCATACAAACTTTCAAACCTTTATTTGCACCCTTAGGGGGTGAATTCTAGAAAACCATGAAACACATGTTCAATTAAATATTTTTAAGAGTCTAAATTTCAATTTTTTTATAAAAATCGGTGGCGATTTAAAGTTTTTCCATACAAACTTTCAACCCCTTATTTGCACTCTTAGGGGGAGAATTCTAGAAAACCATGAAACGTGTTCATAAAAATTGGTGCCGATTTAAAAAAAATCTATACAAACTTTCAACCTCTTATTTGCAGCCTTAGGACAGAATTATCCTATGAATTTTCAAAATTTTCGCACATACTGTCCATTAAATATGTCCATGTCCATTATTATTAATATCAGTATGTATTTATCTTCACACGCGCACGCACTGACGTATGTTTTCGTTCTCACTCGTATATTACTTGCTGTCAAATTAATTTTATTCTTTATTTTATTATCTTGACTTTCTTGTATTTATTTATCTGTGTTTTATTATTAGTTAATATGAACGAGGCGACTGCGGCTTGCGGCTTTAGCGAATTAATTATTTCATCTTCTTGTTCTTGAAACAGATAAGGCGTAAGCGTTGAATTCCGTAATTTAAGACGCAAGGTCTTGAAAATCAAGCGGAAAATGATGTGTGATGAAAATGAGTGTCTTAACACTAAGCTTTCTCCGTCTATACTATCTACATATACAATTATATACCTTTAAACAAAGGCAGTGTGAAGATATCACGATATGATGCGAAATCGACTACAGTAAAAAATAAATGGAAATAAAAATAGTGCATTGAGAAAACGAAAGCAAATATAATAACAATGTGACTGAAACGTTCACGTGATAGCATTATTAACGAGCCGTAACAATCTCTGGAGAATAACATTTTCCATTTAAAATATATGTAACTTGGTACAGTCGCAGGAAATATACCTAATGATTAAATGTATCCAATATTTATAAGAACACATATTTATTGATTTCAAATATTAATACAATAAGCTGCACTTAGCACTTAGAGAGGCACATCTTATCGTGATTTAAATTTTCAACTTAATATAGACCACAATATAAAATCTTAAATAAATCCTACTCAACGCGTTCTTGTTCCTTTTTATGAAATCCAAAAATGGGTTTTGAAATTTATAAAGTAACAATAATAATAGTGAACATTCGAGAAATATATACAGAAATTATTTAATTTTTAGCCGTGTACTATAATTATTGGATTGTGTTTAAGGTAGGTAGTATTTAAATCATTGATTTTATGAAACAATCCAAAATGGTTCAATGCGATGAATAGAAAGTAATAAATGGTTACTAAATATAAAGTAAAAGCAAATTTCAACTTCATCGTTAGCGAAATACGTTAGAAAGATGAAATATGTTTTAAAAAATGTACAGAATAGTAAACCACTATATTTTAATTTAGATCGCAGCCGCTGCAACTCTCGAGCTCACACGAATTAATGGAAGCTCATTTAATATCTCCATTTGATGAAACAGGTGTCAAGTATTACTTATTCTCTTTAAGAGTTTCATGTCGACATCACGTACATATGCTTAGTAAGCAAGAAACGATAAATACTATATTATAATAGCTATAATTAATTTGTGATTAAATATATAAATAAATATAAAAACCTTTCAAAAATACAAAAATTGCATGAAAATTAAAATAAGGTATTGATTTAATACGTACATACAAACATATCCAATAATCATGCATCCACATTAATCACACCTCGTACACCTCTTCTTTCTCCTGGAATTAATCCCGGCTAATGCCAGGGTCGGGTAGGAAGGCTCCTACTCAACCTACTCCACTTTGCACGGTCTTTTGCACCTCGTATACCTCTTATACAAAATTATATGTCCGTGCCTAGTTTCTCTCCAACCCCACAACGCCAAAATGAAACATTGCCCAAGCGTGTTCATGTCCTAAGACAGCAATGCATATAAGAAACAAACATATTAAAAAAAAAATACAGTCGAATTGATAACCTCCTCTTCTTTCAGAAGTCGGTTAATAAAAAGGACTAGCAATACATAAATTGTGTCAATATAACACTGATTCCAGAACACGCTTCTAAGTAATAAAATTAGATAAACGTCAAATTGTCGAAGCCATTCCCAATTACAACTAACAGACACCGATGATATATATTTCAAGTCTTTATTTGAAATAAGAACTCCAATTTCAGATGCTATGTTCGTGCAATGGTTTTATAATTAACAACGGCTTCCACTGTATCAAGTTTCAAATCAACGTTTATACTATATATATATTTGTATTATAGTTTAAAAGTTTTATTGGTACTATGTATTTTCATAATATTTTATTTAGCGTCACGCTCTAACATACACACCAGGGTAGGTAGAGGGGACCTGGTGTTAAGATCACAACCATCGCGTTATGGTTATGCCCCTGCAGCATAGCGGCCTCTAGTCTTAGTTTATCACTATATTAAAACCATAATTGTTATTAAGTGTATTTAAATAATAATAACCATAATATTTAACAAAAATATAAAAATTCTATTAGGCCAATTATAACTTAAGGGACAATAGCGCGCCTCTTGGTTCAAAATATTTGTATTACAAATGAATATTTGTTTCGGTCTTGATTTTAATGCGAGGACTCGACGTGACTTAATGCCAAAGTATTTATTTACTGCTAGCTACTTTTAACATTTTAAAATTGTTATTTCATAGAAAGAAAAGAAAAATACTCAATAAAAGACGACAAAAGAGCGCTTATAGGGTTTCTAAGAAGCGCGGGTTCAAATTCCACTTCACACGTTCTAATTTTTATACGTTTTCTAAAAAAAAAAATACTTTATAACTCTTGAAAAAGCGTATATAATTTACATGAACTTGTACACATAATTCTCAAATAACATGCAATATTTTAAAAGTGCGAACAATATATGTACGTAGTTTTCATACAATTTTATTTACTCTTGTTTTAAAACCATCTATTCTGCTTTGTAGACACTAAACCAGTGCGCTAACAGCGAGGTAAATTATAAGTGAAAAAATATTAGTTCTGCTTGAATCTTGCATTCAATTTAATAACTGCGAAATTTAAAACTAGGTATATATTTTAGCGCTGAAAAAGTAAATACGCTTGTATAGGCTGAATATGTAAATGTTTTTTTATCGCTACAATGTTAAATAATAATCGTTGTTGTCTTTCATTTTCTGGAGGCCCGTCGTGGCTCAGGGGTACAAGCGGCTGAACGCGACAGGTTGTGGGTTCGATTTCCACTCGAGAAAATGATGTTTAATATTTTCATTTCTTCGCTCTGGTGTCGAGACAATACGCAGCGTTGAGTTCTGCCACTCAACCCGTAATCCCTCCTGTATTCGGCAGTAAGTAAGGAGCGAAATGTCTTAACTCTAGGCTGCCTCTGCCTATCCAACTACAAGCGGGATTGAGCGTGAAAGTGAAAAATAAATGGATATTCACATTCCAATAGATTATTATAAGTTCTTATTATCAATAAGTTGATTATTTATTATTGAGTTCGGATATGCTCATTAATGCATTAATTAATTACAGTATATTAATGTTACTCACAAATATTTTTATTTATTGCAAAAGTTATTTGGTCTCTTTAAAATAAATACGGTGTAATTAGTCACTTAGTATGAAGCCTTGGATCAAATCCCACAACAAAACCCATGGATATTTGTTTTTGGGGGTTGTTTGGAGCAGTACAAGCTATATTATAATAATTACCTAATTTGGAAGCAATCGACTTTAGCAGCCTACTTTGATAGCATAAGCCTATTATTATGTTTTATATTATAAAAAGGCAATTCGTTCAATACTTTTATTACATATAAAAATACCTTTGGTACATTTTCCAATATAAATAAAAAAATGACCTAGATAATGTTAAAAATTATTAATTAAACATGATAACATAAAAATGAATACATATAAAAAGAAACTTACGACTCCGACCGCTATGCTCAATGTAGCATTAATAGAAATTATTAACGCGCAACGGGTTCGATTTCTATGCTGTGTTAATACATGTTTTATTACATAGATATATAATATTGTAGTAATTATTGTACAGGTTATAGAAAAAAATTACAATTATAATTTGTAAATAAAATGAACTAAAAATGTAAACAATTAACAAATTACACAAAAATAAAATTTTATAAATAAACCATAAAAAATTACTATACATAAAAAATATTATAAAATCTTTCATAGTGATAATTCGGAAATAATTTTATTAAGAACTTATAGGAACAAAAATATGTAATATTTATAAGAATAATAAGATATAAGGAAAAGAACCTTAAAATGTATCCGTAAATTGATTGTATATGAAAACTCAATATTGAATGATGCTATTAAATTGTATTTTAAAATACACGATAAAACTTTACGTTGGTATATTAAAAGCACCTAAGTACAAAAAATGCGTATATACAAATATAAGTATATAATAATAATAATATAATGAATGAATGAATATGAATATTAATATTATATGAATATTATAATTAGAAATTTAAATATATCCTAACTTTGTTTGTATTTTCACATGGAAAGTCTGAAAGCTTTAAAGATTTGTAACTGGGTAAAATATGGTACGCCCTCCTTAACACATGCTGCGCTTGCCAAATTCCATAGACATTAAGTCAAGCAATTTAGGTAAGGACGTAACTTGTTTACGTGTAACCACTCTCATTTAAAATTTGCATCGTATTATAAAGGCAATTTAAAATATACATTTATTACGTATTAAATTAAGAATTATTTTATACTTCTAATAAAATTCAAAGAAAGTTTAAAATATATTACTATGAAATTACTTATATGTGTTATCTGCGTTATTTAAGTATCGCTCATTTGGCGTAACAATCACGTAATTGCATTAGAAAACAGTGTAAATGTGTGTCTGTACATGTGTAAGGACTACTTAGAAATTTTAATTGCTCCCCCCTCAATTTTTAGAAAAGTCTAAATACTTTTGAAATTTAATTATTTATAGGCATTGTGGTAATCACATAATTCGAGGCAAAAGGCTGGCTTTGAGTACTGCCACTCAAAACACAATGCCTCGAAAAATTCGGAGAACGGAGTGTCTTAACATTAGGTTCCTTCTGCCTACCCTGCTATGTACGGAATACAGGGTAGAG
The DNA here is from genome assembly GCF_056956725.1 of Heliconius melpomene rosina. NCBI lineage: Eukaryota > Metazoa > Arthropoda > Insecta > Lepidoptera > Nymphalidae > Heliconius > Heliconius melpomene. The sequence goes on along the minus strand of NC_140389.1, from coordinate 10,783,009 downwards.
CTGATTTAATTAATTTTTTTAATAAAATATCATAGACACCACAACATAATTCGCTGCAGAAATATTAAAGCTAAACTTGGCACGTTGTCGCGTTGCTCCCATAAAACAGTGTTATGTAACGCTCATATAAACATTTTGAGTAATCTCCCCATATAATTTATGGCGAAGGACAAAAGCATTGATTTTTTATTTTGGCGTACGTTGGCTAACACGTTGCAAACAAAGATGTATATTGATATCTTAAATACCAATTAATGCTTCATGGAAGTCAATATACACTCATCTATATATATAAAATCGAAAGGTCACTCACTCATCACGAAATCTCAGAAACTACAAGTGCTAGGAATCTCAAATTTTGCATAGGAGTTACTTATAAGACGTAGGTGCTCGCTAAGACGGGAAAGTTTGTATGAAACTTCGTTACTACAAATGCTAGGAGTCTCAAATTTTGCATAGACGTCACTAGGACGTAGTCATGGAGACATAAATTAATAATAACATAGTTCACGCGGGTGAAACCGCGAGCGGGCCGCTAGTATAGTATATTTATTAGTTTTTAACTATTATTTAAGGAAAAACCCTATTTACCCTAAATTTTATTAAACCTTAGGGTTTTAAAACCGAGTTCAATTTGTAAAATTTTACCTACTAGTAAAGTTACAAACTTGAATAGCAGTCGTTTGCCGTAAAACTTTCCAACGATATTCGAGGGCACAGAAGTATAAATATATGAAAACTATTTATTTGTAAGTATATGCGAGTTTAAGAAGATACAGCGAGTTAATGTTTTTTTGCTCTATATGAAGTAGTTTTAATTATTTTTTATTTATTTTCGGGAAACGGATCCTATTTAAGTTTAAGTAAAGTTGCTTTACATTATAAATCTAACTTATTATGAAAAATATAAAAAATAATATCTATGTATTTACAATATTAAACTAAAATTACAATCGAGTATTAAATTAAAATTTGTTGCGGTAAAGCGGCGCGCAATCCGCAATACAAACTTCGAAAACTTTGTAATTTCAAAACGCAAGTCCAACGATATTCTTCCAGCATTCGGAGCAATTAGCAGATTTGTATCATCTTGCTTATTTAACTTAATATTAAATTATATAATTTCCCGGAGATTTACGGTCGTGAATATTTTTTTTATAAACTGATTGAAAGTTATACACATTTTCGGAAGTAGCTAATTCAGTTACTAGTAATAATTGTCAAAATTCATAGTTATTTATGATCAGAGAAAAGAAATTTCTAAATATATACGAAGAATACAAATAAACAGTCATCGCTCCCGTAAAAATCACATGTCACCCTACCCTTTAATAAAATAATATTTAAAAAATGCATATATAGCACACAAAAGTAGGTACGTATCATGTTTTAACTTTGTTAATACAATTTTTTTTAAATGAATTTCTTCACAGATTTTATTTCTCTAAATTATTAAAATTGTATTAAAAAAATTTAAATCCATTTTATTTACTTAATCAATATATAGCATAGCGAACTTCACAAATTAAATTTATAAACTATCACAAGACTTCAGCCTTACTCTATACTCGCATTGATTAAACGATACAGATCCCAATTTGTTCGTCGTTAATGCTAAAGGATATAATTTTTTTGTTCACATTTTATCTATATCTATATTCTATATAATATATAAAAGGACTTGTCCTCACTGACTGAGGTAAGACGCACGCACAGCCGTAACCGCTGATGGCAGAAACGTGAAATTTGGACAGATGTTTACTTTCGTAATCTGGACATCCACTAAGAAGGGATTTTGAAAAATTTTAACGCTAAAGGGGTGAAATATGGGTTGAAAATTTGTATGGAAAAAATTTAAATCGCCACCGATTCTTATAAAATTTGAAATTTAGATTTTTAAAAGTATTTAATTGAATACGTGTTTCATCGTTTTCTATAATTCTCTCCCTGACGGGTTGAAAGTTTGTATAGATTTTTTTTTAAAATCAGCACCGATTTTTATAAAATTTGAAATTTAGACTAAAAATATTTAATTGAACATGTGTTTCATGGTTTTCTAGAATTCACTCCTAAATAAGCAAGCGCAGCTGCGCGCGTCCGCTAGTCATATATAAATCTAAAAACAATATGTAAAATATATATTGCATTCTACGTATAACGAGTACACTGCTCCGACAACTTGTCGTACAATAGTAAGTAAATAGCTTCTTCATTTTCATTTAAATTAGATCGAGTCGTTGCTAGATCTAATTCATGACGCCCTCGCCTAGTCGGAACAAGAAGACCTTTTAAGTTTTAGTTTTCCAACTTCACACAATTCGCATAGAAGCTTCTAGTTTTATTTTTTTTTTACTTTATGCCATATTCCGCATATACCGGGGTAAGTAGAGGGAACCTAGTCTTAAGACATTGCGTTCCTTATTTACCGACGAAATTTATTTTCTTATATATCAATGATATATAAGAAAACAGATATATTAAATTTTGACTAAGAAGCCAGAAGCAATCAACATTGATTAAACCACAGTTGAAATGACGCCTATTAAGGCAACTGTGGGATTAAGATATCGACTTATATGTAGGTATGCACACATATAGTGTTATTAGCCACCTAAAATTGGTGCTGCTTTTTCTCTGTTTTGTTTTCAGAATGGAATTTAAAGTTTGTTTTTGTATTGATATGCGAATATCTTAACTATAACTATTCCGATTTTTCTGTATAAAAACGGAACAAAATAACAATAATAGTTATATTTAATACAATTGTAAACAACTTGTAAAAGATTTTTAATACAAAAGAAATTAGAAACTTGTATGGTGATATTATTCATACCTATATTATAAGTTCGAAAGTAACTCTGTCTGTCTGTCTGACTTTTACGCAATCAGGGCCAAACCGCTAATTTAATTGTGATAAAATACTCATAAAGAGATACTTGAGGGTCTCGGGATGAACATAGGATACTTTTTTTCTCATATTTGTAATATTTTCGATAAATACCAATATATTAAAATACTTAATAATTTGCCATGCAATTGATTCTGCCATGTTAATAACAACCGTCGCTATACGTCCGTTGCTAAGCAACGATTTGCAAAGTTTGTTGTTAGAAAACGTCACCCAAAATGAGCTTGCTTAACGCATCTATCTATTGAAAATTGAAAATAATTTAATAAATATATTTAATAAATATTGGTATAGTTCAAGCGGGCGTAGCCGCGTTCGGGCCTACTAGTTTCGTATAATAATAAAAATATATTTACAAGAAAAAAAAAATCCTCTTTTTAACACAAAAATATTTCAACCACTAATATTAGGAGTAATTTAAACGCAGAAGTTCTTCCACCTTATTACTTACAAAACTTATATCATTTTACATATAATATATATGTAGTTACAGAGGTCCCTTAAACCCTCTGACATCAGCATATTAGCAATAATGATGAATAGAAGTCGCACATCAATAGCGGGCCGCAGTTGGCTCCAACTCACATATACATACATACATATGTGAAGTAATTGATGATCGTCGATTAATTTAATTGGTGAGCGATATCCGATGCAATATTTTAGCAGTTAAATTTTGCAATTTGTGAATCATTTTGCTATTGTCTTTTTGATTTCAATTTGAGCCATATTGTATTTAATATCTCTTGTTATATATAATACTTGGTGAAATTATCATTAATTTTATTACGGGTACAACAAATGAAATTATAATAATATTTGTTGGCTCGAAGCTACTTTGCTTACATAGCCGAGGGGCTACGAATTTGATATTTAAAAGGAACAATTTTGAGTGGCTCAGTGTTCGAGGAAACTTCAAAGACGTTTAAAATAAATTTCCAAATCAGTGTAACAAGAGTTATTATACAAAGCATAGTTTATATTAAATATAACAAAGATGACAACAAACATGCAAAATTCTAGAAACAGAATATTTCTATGCGTTAGTAGCTCGTAGTGCTCACTCAATGATTCTATCCTAAAAATCGGTAAATTAAAATTGGCTCTTAATGAGGGTAAAAAAATATAAAATACAATATTAGACAGACGAATATTTTTTATGTTAAAAGTTGAATGCACTTTCGATTTGACTAAAGGCGATATTAGATAATTTGAGTTATATTATCAACACCACGTATTTTTAAAGGTAAGAAGACGTATGTACATGTCTATAGGTATATATCGCTACGTTAATTTAACAAACTAAATAAATAGAACTAGTTCATGGAACTCAATAATATAAAACATGTTTGGCACTAACACATCTAATGAATGGAATTTCCCCATTCTCAGGATGAAGGCGAACTTACGCCGAGATGAAAATACGGTGGTTTTGTTGGCCGCCACCAAATTACAACTTCCTAACTTTTGTAACAAACGAAAATTCGAGAACGGTCTTTCTATCTAATGCTCTTATAAATTTATATCACTTTTGTTTCTACTAATGACCCTCTTTGGCCTCACAATAATATATTTTACTTATGGAGAAGAACATTTGGAAATTGGTCATCGATGGTCTCAGCGCCTGTTGCGTATAACCTCCATTTTTAGCTACTTCACCGAAGTCTGAAGAACATATTGTTCTCTGATAATAATTATATTGGTATGATTCGTAAAAACGCCTCGGCAATAGCTATTCTGTATTTTTATTTGAATTCCTCTTAGGGTAAATTGTTATAACAAATTTTAAAAAGCCATAAAAATAATTTATAAATCACATAAAATGACACTTTAAGCTGCTAATAAACCATTATTTTTCTTTTTCAAAATATAAAATTATGAAGAAAGAAGAATAAAGAATTTATTAAGAATATTATTATATCCTTTTCTGACATTAGAATCTAATATACAGATTTTATAGCAACTTGTTCGTATATAATAGATTATGCAAAGTAAATAATTATAAAACCGTACCAGCACACTTCTATTATGGATTCATTATGCCGTTATTACCCTGGGGCTACGAAAGAACTGGCATCATGAGCTGCCGGAAGCATCTATCGATCTGCCGTATAATTATTCTAGAAAAATCGTTTTTACATTCTTAATAAGTTGAAATAAGTACCTCTAATCACTTATAAAATAAGTTAAAAAGCTGTTAATCATTTAATTTACTGTATAGATAATTATTTAGTGAAATTAATGAAAATAATTTAGTAAAAAAATCTTGTTATCCACACACGCAGCTTATTCTTTATATTTGAAACGACATTCATTTGGAATAATGAAACTTATTTCTATTTGTTTTGCTTGTTGATTGACTCCCCGTATGTTTACATTCAATTACTCTTTTGTTCGAAAAAAGTAAGTGGACCTAAAGTTGAAACTTTGTAACGAGCACCGACTCTACTAACAGGGTCATGTTTGACAGCAGAAATATACATACATATAAATAAACGATCGTATGCAGTTGCCCGATTTAGCGAGGTGGAAATAAAAATATTTTTTAGCCAAACTTAAACTGTCGCATGTTATCGAAATGATAAAGATTGGTCGCATTCTAAAATACTGTCGTTATTTTCTTTACATTCTACCAAAAATTAAATAAAATACAGTGGGTAAAAAAAGTATTTGCACACCCTAATTTTTTGATGTTACATCTACAAAAAAACAGAATGCTTTTAGTTAATTATTGTATTTAATAGCTTAATCTATATATATTTCGAATTGGATAATAAAATTTCTCAGCAAATAGAAATTAGAGAATGAGACGGTATAAACACATATTTTAAAGTCAAATAAGTATTTGCACACCAACCGGCTTGTACGTATTTTGTAAAAAAAATCAATAATTAATGTAAGAAAAGACACTTAATATTTTGTGTGCATTCCATTAGCTAATTTAACTTTAAATTTGACCCGTTTTGGCGATAACTTCAACCTTCATTACGGAATAAAATAATTTCTTCACGCGTCGATATCGACAGTTCAAATTCTTTCGGCATGTTGGCTTCAAGATTTTTTCTGAACACTAAACAAATGTCTCGTTATTAGAATACGTTTCCCGATGTTCTCATGTATACATACAATGTTCACATTTTACCTAAAGTGACAAAATGTCGCGGGAATAACATTGTATCTAGAGAATGGTTGGTGTGCAAATACTTATTTGACTTTTAAAAAGGTGTTTTTACCATCTAATTTTTTTATTTCTGTTTTCTAAGAATTTTTAATAATCAATTCTAAATATATATAGATTAAGCTATTAAATACAATAATTAACTGAAATCATTCTGTGTTTTTCTAGGTGTAACTTCAAAAAAATTAGGTGTGCAAATACTTTTTTTACCCACTGTATATATTGAATTAATGAAATAATTATATAGTAGGTATAATATGAAGTCTCATCACATGAATACCTACGTCTTGATCTTAACTTCTATTTCTATTTGCCTCGTAATCAGGGCGAGAAAATGAGGATCCAGAAATAGAATCAAGTTTGCTGTAGATATTAATGCCTTTTACTTTTAAGAAGATTATTGATACTTTTATTATTAAAAAACATATTTACATTACACATTAATTCGACTAATTCGAATAAGTTATGAATTCTTAATTATTATGCCTAGAGTAAAAAATATATTGACAAAGTGACTCAATTATTTTATACTAAAATATAACAGATAATTTCTATCTTGATAAAACTACTTTCAGCTGTTAGTATCTCTATTTATAAGTGTTAAGATTTTCCGCTCCTAGAGTAGAATGCGGCATACTAGAGGCATTGTGTGTTGAGTGGCGGAATTCAATGCCGTGATTTGCCTTGACACCAGAGCCAAGAAAGGAAAATATGATATATTTCGGTTCCTTAAGAATCGAACCCACAATCGACCGCGTTTAACATCGCACGTTTGTGCCCCTACGCCACTACCAATATGAAATAATTAAAAAATGAATAAACACTTTTCACCGCTGGTTTTTCAATATGCACATACAATCTAATTGATGGTCGACAATTAAGTTAATTGATGCGCAGTGACTCTGGCAATATACCGAGTTATAAATTTTGTCGTTGTTGTGACTTTAAATATTGTCTATTCGTAACGAACTATTATGAATGCATAATGAGGCTATTTAACATTTTATTATACCGCATATTACTCACATATGTATATTATATTGAATGGAATTATCGAATTCAATAATATATTAAATTTATATAATTATATTTAACATATGCTTACCTACATATACACTTCTCTTGCCACTTTGGACAGGACGGGTTGAGAGGATGTTTCTTACGCGGAATACGCCTTCTGATAGCACAATTCCTTGTGCTGGTTAGCGAGAGGATGATGTTTAGAAGCTGAGTTTGTGATTACTGAAAAAAAAATAGAGTAAAAAGAATAAAGATAATGCTTAGTTGGTTAAAAAGAAAGAAATCTCAGCTCTTCGACATTCTAACATAAAATGTAATTATGTAAGAACTTTGTATGTACCTATAACAGTGTAATATTAGAAAAGAAGGGAATATAATAGTAATTGAAGCCGTGGTAGCACAGCGAAAAAACGTCTAACGTAACACGGTTGTGGTTCCTACTCGGAAGAATGAATATATTTATTTTATTTATGTTTACCAGTTTAGGTAGACAAAATGCGGCGTTAACTTCCGCCACTTAACGCATATTGTCTCGAAAAGTAGGGTATGACGGGAGACTAAGAGACCTCTGCCTATGCGAAAAAAGCGTGAAGCTGTTATAATAAATACCTATGCATAGAGTATGACTTAGAACAAATTACCTATATCCCTTTAGTTCGTGAAAGCAATAAAATTGTCGGGAGCTAGTTTTCCCCAGACCACTAAAATATAAGGTGCAATAATGTAAGTGTCCGTGTAAGGAAAATTGCTTCTCCAGTAGTATATTACGAAAACATTCATTCATAGTAAACAAAATATGAATAGTTTTCCTCATGTGGAAAACATAATGCCTTAAACGGTATTTTTTAAGTTGCTTATTTGTGCTGTAATTTCCTTATATTTCATTTTTTTATATATTTAGAAATAATTTAATAAGAAATTAATTATATAATTACTTTAAATTTCCCAACACTATTTCAGTTTATAAGGCCCCTTGTAAAGATTTAATTTGTTGAAGACCGACTGTTCATCCTAATGAACTATTGAGCAAACTAACAAAATAGCACAGCGGGTACCTGTTATAACTAATAAATATGAAATTTACCAAAAATGGTTGTTAAAAATATTTTGTATCTTCATATATCCCAAATAACCAAATTGAAAGAAAAATCATGAAAAAAATACCTAACAATCGTAATTGAATACCCAATAAACGATATCCCACTTGACATAGTTCGACGATTTTATTTTTTTCATTTTGAAAATTTGACGACTGGTTGTCACTGTGGTGTATTTTTAACACGCTTTTATTAGCATCCCTATATATCCGCTTTTGAAACGTCGGATTAATTAGAAATTTTGCATACTTGCTGATGACAATGAAATAATAAGAAAAAAAAACCGGGGGTTCCGTACCAATTTTCGCATTATTGATCCGGTCAACGGGAATTACCTACAATTATATTATTTAAAAAAAAAAAAACAAAAAAAACGCTTGCGTAATGTCAATAACTTAAAAATGTATAAGACGAATCAATTAACGTATTAAACATCAAAAACGTTCAATACGGCTGTGCAGTTGGGTAGAAATACAAAAAAAATGTAAGTGCGAAAAAAATAATAACTTACTTTTCTTTTATTTACCCAAACAAGCTACTTATTTTTAAAATCCATCCTGGTAATAACTTAAGACTAATGAGTTCTTTAGAACTAATATTTAATATTTTTTACCTATATGCATTCACGAAACATAGCTGTGCTCAAAAACCGCCGTCGTAGCGGCTACGAGGAATATGTCTGACTGCGGACGACAGTTTATGTTTACGTTGGTACTTATGCTCTCACGAATTACTTAGTCAACGGAACTTATTCAGATCATAAAATTTGAAAGATAATGATTTTTTTTAGTTAATTGAAATGACATAAATATGCATATACATACTATATGTACGCATATACCTACATATATTTAAAGATATAAATCGCAATTAAGAATAAAAATTGCTATATTCATCACATGTAAAACTAGCTCCTGCCATCTACCATTATTTTTTTTCAAAATGTGCTATTTAAAGAAATAGAGTGCTTGTTACATAGAATAAAAATATTATTGCTGTTAGTCTATAGAATCAAAAGGACCTACAAATTTGTTTTCCTGTACGAACATAGTTCATTAATTAACAAGTTATTTAGCAAGAGCAGGTTACCAAATTTTGTTAGCATTTAATGATCATAAATGAACTAGAAATAAATTTCTGTTAAAACATTTATGAACAACTATAAATAATACTTTATTCATAAAATATTAAACATAAGGTATATTACATATTAAATTTATTTATAGTTCAACTTTAAAATATCCTCGTAAATGCACAATGTACGTACGCGCAGAATTTCGCGGTAGATTAGAATTTAGAACAGAGTATTAACACCTAGGGAAATGCATTTAAGTTAGTAACAGTGCGGCGGAACCACACAAGCTTACGCGTGGCAAATATATATCCGCTTTTATACTAAATACATACTTTTATATATCTAGCTCTTAAAACTTAGAGGCCGTCCTGGTGGAGTGTGACAGCGCCTGACTAAAACGGTTATGGGTCGATATCCACTCGAGGGATGATTGTCATTTTTCTCCTCCGCCGGACATAGAGAGGCGTTGAGGCTCGTTCCAATACATAATGTCTCGAATTCGGAAGGAAACTAAGAAATGTGAAGCTCACAAAACCTATTGAAGCTTAACTTTATGTGCATGGAATAAAAAAAATCATACTGATGAAGACTTTCATTCCCTACTTTCCATCGAATTCTGGAATCATTGCGTGTTGAGTGGCGTACCTCAATGCCGCGCTCGTTACCAGAGCGATGAAAATATTAAATATTTCTTTTCCTCGAGTGGGATCGAACCTACAACATCTCGCGTTAACAGCACGCTTGGGAACCTGCACCACGACTGACCTCATTATATGTACTAATGAAGCCTTATTTTGTTTCGTTATATATTACATTATTTAATAAAACAGAACCAAATAATTTATACTAACAAAAGATATCGTATAAATTTATACCAACCTACTACTGTACGTGTATAGATTGAATTTAATTAAAATCGTATTGAACAGTGAATATCAGTAACAGCATTAAATTACAAATGCAAAATTATTATATAAATGCTGTTATTTTTCACTACATTTTGCAATTGATATAATATACGAGTATATTATACTAATGATCAGTAATTGTTACTTCTCTTCCTTTGATATGTAAACCTATAACTTTGTCAGGGTGTAAATATTTACTTTTATTTAGTTTATGTTTAATTCTATAAAGATGTATATTAACCTCCTATACATATTCAATTGTATCACTGCACTTCCTAAAACGAAACTCTTAGTGGTAAAGTTCTTTGATTTCCACGATTATTACACATTTTAAATTAAGCTAACATAATATTTTAACCGAATTAATCGCGTATATTTAAGATTATACACTTTCCGGGAAACCCGACGTTTCGAACACTTTCCAGTAGTCCGTGGTCACGGGTAGACTGAGGTGGCATTCGTCTGTCAGTTGATATAATTATTATATCAAACTACCGCCAACGATTTTTTAAATGCCTCGCGTACTGCCCTGGATTCCTGCAGAATGAGCTGAAATTATTTTGCCCTCTGGTATGGTGGGTGGAAGACTTCAATGATTTTATGAGTGGGTCCCAGGTGGTAGAAGGCTTCCAGCCATACCCTCTATTGAAATTAGTATGTTTTTAAATAACTAAACAATTTTTATAACGACATTTTTCTACAAGCAAGATCAAATAAAATCTCAAAAGATTTAGATGACATTTTATTAAGTGCATAATACATAGATAGCTCTACTAAAATGCCAACTGGACATCAGGCTAAGTATCTACACTTAAATATTATTAAATAAATATTGGATAGTCGAAGCGGGCGAAGCCGCACGGGAGCCGCTAGTCGTAAATAAATATCTATCGAAAGCCAACGACGCCGGCACTTTGTAACTTATAACTTCTCGCAGACGAGAGAGAAAATAATTAATTAATTATTTATGTACCGAACTTAATCTCTTTTAATTTTACGCAAGCTTTAATGAAAATGGCTGTAATAATTTAAAGTACACCTCCGTCTAATACAACTGAATGTTTTATGTCATCTATAAAGTAAAACGACCAACAAAGGCAAGAGACTGGAACGCACTAAATCGATGCACTCAGCCATTACTACACGCTGTTGTTTTCACTCGTTTGAAGTTTTGCATTCCGTTCTAAAAAATTTTGTGAATAGACATTTAAAAGTCAAAGCAAAATTTTAAACTATACCTACGAGTACGTCACACTGTTAAATGTAATAAAGCCAGCCGTGGTTCACGTTACTTAAAGGTATTTTTAGTTTTTATCCAAGGTGCAAACGCATTGATATAATTGAATAAAACTATTTATTTTATATAACTAATAAAACTATTTTTGGTGAAGTTAGTTTTCTTTATATATAGTGAACTTTAATCAAAAAAATATATTTTATTTGTTTAGGCCAAAAACACTATACAAATACCTATTTATAAATTAGTTTAAGGCAAGCTCGTCATTACTATAATTTAATAAGACATAATATTTATTTCAAATAAAGAAAATAACAATTTCGTGACATGTAATAAAAAGACGAAAATGACATACATTTAGGTACTCAAAATATAAAGTTAATGTTTTTCATTTCAATTTCTCAGTATCGAAAATTGATTAAAACTGCTCTTAATCTAATTATATGTAACTAGTGGGCGCGCGCAGCTTCGCCCGCTTATTTGGACCCTTAGGCGTGAATTCTAATAAACCATGAAACATGTGTTCAATGAAATATTTTTAAGAGTCTTAATTTCAAATTTTATAAAAATCGGTGGCAATTTAAAGATTTTTCCATATCAACTTTCAACCCCTTATTTGCACCCTTAGGGGGAGAGTTCTAGAAAACGATGAAACACGTGTTCAATTAAATACTTTTAAAAATCTAAATTTCAAATTTTATAAAAATCGGTGCCGATTTAATTTTTTTTCCATACAAACTTTCAACCCCTATTTCACCCCTTTGGGGTTAAAATTTTTCAAAATCCCTTCTTAGTGGATGTCCAGATTATGGAAGGAAACTTTTGTCCAAATTTCACGTTTCTACCATCAGCGGTTACGGCTGTGCGTGCGTCTTACCTCAGTCAGTGAGGACAAGTCCTTTTATATATATAGATAGCAACGTAATTGCGAACTGCTAGTAGGCACGTACGTACATACTGATAGGTACGTTTCTGTCAAAGCCTAATGTTTACGTAGATTACGTTCACTCGCCAACTGGTGCCTAATAGTGTTCTCAGATTCCTAAATTATACAAAGACATGGACTAACCCATCGGGCGTTAGCTACTATATACCATTCTGACGAACGGCTTTCTATACCTATCTATTCTGTACTATATACAAAAATAGGTACAATTTACAAAGGTACTGGTAAGTAATTATTCTGAACTAAATAGCACGAAAAGTTACGAATATGTTTTAAGCAGCAATACAGCCTTTTAAACTACATCATTTTTGGTCACTTTCTGTGGGTATATTATTTATTCTATCAGAAAGTGAGAATTTGTAACTATTTTTTAAAAAATCACCTTCACGCTGTATCCCGCACACAGCAGGGTAGGAAGAGGAAACCTAGTGTTAACTCCGTTCCCCACTTTCTGTCGAATTCTAGAGGCACTGTGTGTTGAGTGGCAGAACTCAACGCCGCGCTTTGCCTCAACACCAGAGCAAAGAAATGGAAATATAAACGTAAATAAATATTTCACCTTCTCGATGACCCCTCCTGGGGATCGAATCCGCAATCGTCGCGTTACAGAAACACTTTGTGCCGCTGCGCCACGACGGTATAACTATTTTGGATTGTTATTATTTATATTTTTGTTTTTTAAGAGTCAGATCGATATCGATCGACGATGGATGGTGTGGTATTATTAAGGTCTAGGACAATATTTAGTGGTACATAAATGAACACGTAAATTGTGGATTCAAATAAAAAATTAAAACCATAACCATCCACAACTGAATGCAAATTTTATATACATATATACCAAAACATATTATATAAAATTGATTCTTAAACCTAATTTGATAGTATTACTCGTATAATTTAATATATGTACGTGACCGTAGCAAGAGCTCACGCTGGAATATCAACTATAACATAATATGTACTTAAGAAGATGAAATGAAAATTGTAACCTAAGTGAAACTCAGTCGGTAATTGAAGGTAAATAGTATCGCACTGCCCTATATGTATCCACGTTAAGCGAACATTTCCCAAAATGTATCAATTAGTTCAACCGTTACATTGCTTTAATAGCTTGCAATTTCAAAGCAATAGTAGATATATTCTCCAATATGAATATTTATTAACATAAATTTCTGTTAAATCTATCCATTATTGAATAAATATAATCAGTTGATATTATGTTTCATTAAATTACGTAGTGTATGTAGAGTGATAAGTTTATAATATATTTTACGTCACTGCAAAGTATAATTAATAGTATTTAGTGAAAATGAATAAATTAAGAGTAATTATTATATGTAGGTATAGTTTATGAGGATTGTAAAACTAACATGACTTTTGCGGGCATATGCACTCATTTTGTATGAAATGAACTACACGTACTAGGTTGTAATGATTATTTTCTATGAACTCCCTATATTTTTTTTTCTTTTCACAACTTTTCTTTTATCTGTAGTAAGAATTTGATATAAATTTCTGCTTGCGTTTTTGAGAAAAAGGGTCTTGACAGACAGACCGACGTACAACAAAGCGATCCTACAAAAGGTTCGTTTTTTTTCGAGGAACCCTAAAAGAAAGCTAGTGATAAAAGATAGACCATCTTCAATCTATGGTATCTATTAAAGTGTGTCGGATTTCATTGACTCCAGGTTTCTATTCAAGAACTATCTATCTACTCTAGGAACATTTATCAAAGGGAAGTATCATGAGTAAAAGCTTATTATGCATTTCACTCAAAATATTTAATGAAATTCTAAATGGAATTAAATTGTATAATTCTAAATGAAATATTATTTAAATAGTTAAAAATGAAATAAAAATTGTGCGTCATTGTAATTATTTATTATAATTTTATTGTTAATAGAATTCTCTAAAAAAAACTCAGATCCCGCTCGGCTTCGGGTTCTAAAAAACTCGGTATTTTGGAAGGCCTGCATGTGGAAACAGGACCAACATATAGAGGCTCCTTAGAAGATAAAAAAAATATAATAAGCCGAGATTCATCTCTGAGTAACCTCAGGTAATTAATTGCCCAGATACGTTCAACGGACAAGGTGTAACTCTGAATGGATGGAATATTGGACTATTGGATGAGATAAACGCACTTTAATTCAACTTTAATTCAACTTATCATAATCTTAACTTAAACCACGAAAACGATTTTGTTCATAATAAATTTCGTTTGAGACTTTCATTAAATTCTACTATAATTCCATTTTTTATATTATTTTATATTATAATTAGTATTAGTACACCAACTGTCAAAATCAATATCAATCAATCAAATCTCTCCGGCCAAATTTACCAAAACGTAGTAACTAGGCATTTCATCGTCTCTTAAAAAGTAAAACCGAAAAAAAAGATCAGTAAAATACAACTTAAAATACTATTTAGTATTTTGTGATGTTTTCATAAAATTTATCGTGAAAGAATCCAAGTTGAACGGCAAGACAGCCTGGCAAGTTAAGTAACGTTTTCCTAGGAAATACTAAATAAATATACCATGTACTCAAAGTACTGACTTCGTGCGGATTTCCTGTTTACTTTTTCCATTCACTCAAAGTTTGTAGCACTAATGTAAATTGAAATTATGTTAGGAATAACTCTCATCTTTTGGTTCTTAGAACTTTTTGTAAACACTTGAAGAATAAAAATTGTGTGCTGTAATTAGGAAACAATATAATAAAACATATGAGATTAATCACGAGTTTACTCGCCCATTACAATGCCATTACCATTCTAATCTGGGCAAATAATAACAATATGACATTACTGTCAGAAAAACAAACGTCCTGTTCATTTACTTTATGCTAGCACCTCCAAGTAGGTATATTATATTAAAAAAACAGGGGGAAAAATAATAAAAGATATATATAACTATAAGCTTAAAATAATATCATAGTTCCATTGAAAAATAAATAAATTATAAAAAGAACTAGAATACTTTTCCACTCAATCACAGTTGTTTTTTTACACAGAAACCTGCGTCGTGTTCGTACGGCACGCTCCATCATGAGCCTAGTTAACACAAATGACGATCATTAGCAAAGTTTCAACGTCACACAAAGACGCCACAGTACAAATTACGTTTAACAAGCTCTAATTGGCAATAGTCACCGCATAGTTCGCTTTACCGCTTAATGCTTACCTAGATTACTCTCTCGATTCCTAGTTCTGTTCTGTTCTTCTCTAACTACCAGCTACATTTTTCTAACATACTCGTAAATAATATGAATGCCTGTCGTGGTGCAGGAGCAGAGGCGTGCAACTATAAGCGCGACAGGTTCAGGTTCTATTTCCACTGGAGGACATGAACTATTTCATATTTTCGTTTCTTCGTTCTGGTAACTGTTCGCCTTTCCAAACTCAGTGAAAATGGGGAATGGAATTGTGTTAATGGAAACGGAGTGTCTTAACACTACGTTCTCGTATGCAGAAGCGTGCAGCTATAAACAACGTAATTTAAAACTGCTTCGCTTTCTACATTTGTTTACTATTTTTGGATCAATCTTGATATTGCAATATGGCTGATGCAGGATGATTCGATGCTATACCGAAAATCAAATATTTGTATGATAAACACAAATATTAATCCCATCACACTACTGAGAGTTGTTAAGTCGAAATTTTATTAAACTTTTATTAAATAGCTGCTCTGAAAAATTTATTCTGTGTAAAAATGTACTACTTTTACTTTGTATGGTTTTCTATTGTGCTCTATAAAGTTTGTTATACAAAATTATAATAACTCTATTGGACATTGTTGTAGTTCATATACCTATACGCTTATAATATATTTTTATTAACAAAAGTACATTTAATTAAATATTGAAGTAATGCCAACCGCAAGTAGTATTAAAATAAAGAAATCTTAATGCAACATGCGTATTTTTGTTTTGGTATCTCATAACATGTGTCTTTTATACTTTAACCTTTAACCAAAAGTTGTCTTGCAGCGCAGTGCTGTCTGAATGAGTGAATGTAAATAATGGGGTGATTATTCACTAAGTGTTTTCTGCCTACTCTACAAAAATTCGAAAATTAATAATAAAAATACCGATTATCATATTATAAGAGAAAACCGAAAATTTTCACATTTGTTGACAGAAAACAATTGTGCTTTACCCTATTCAGCCAAATCAGTATTCGGGACACCTAGTTAAGACACTCCGTTCCCATTATGGCACTTCCATTCCCCACTTTCCATCGAATTTTGGCGCCGTTGCGTGTTGAGTAGCGGAACTCAACACCGCCAATGAAAATGTTCAATATTTCATCTCCTCGAGTGGAAATCGAACCCCACGCTGTATTTACAATATAATATTTTAATATATTTTGCACCACATGCATATATGTTTATATATTTTAAAGTATATCCTATACTAACTTTACATGTTTAATTTAAACTAAGTTACTATAAATCACTATTATGAACAGAAACCCTGACCCTGACCCTTGCTTCGAAGATGATGGTATACAAATGAACACTATATCTTGATTCACCCCAAAATTCGTTGGAGAATGTCACGACCCCCACGCTAGCTACATACGATACAATCAAGCGAGAATTGCAGGTCCTCATAAATAAACAACTATATTCTTGTCATACAGAAGTGATCAAAGACGATGTTTTGTTAAGAAAATGAAAAACAAATTGTACCGAAATGTGTAAAATTAATTCATTGTTTTTATATTTTATTTAAATATCAATAAATAAAAATTTATTTTTCTTTTTATTTTAACTATTAAATGTCTATTGTTGGAGGAGAAGACATTTGTTAATTTTATTTAAATCGCATTAATATGAAAAGTGATGACGCAATACCAAGAAGACGAAAATAATTATTAAAAATACTTAAGGCAAGAATGAGGCTACGTCGCTAGTTTGAAATATCATTCTGCTGAAGCAAAGAAGTATCTTGGTGACAAATAGATGTGGTTTGCGTTATTTTACACCGAGCAAAAGTAATCGGTAGTTTTTATAGTTTTGTTTAAATATTGTGATTAATAATGTCTAGAAATGTAAAAAGAAAAATATATTTTTTATTTATATATATATATATATATATATATATATATATATATATTTATATTATATGACTCGAGCACTAAAGCAGCACTCCACTAACTTCAATTTCTTGGGTCTCTACCTCATATGCTAAGGAGAGATGTGTTGGTAAAAAATATATTTTAATAGCGATTTCTGAAGTCCGTGACAAGATTAAGAATGGGCCCCTTACTACAAGTACCTACTTGAATGAAGTGTTTTAACACTAGGCTCCCTTGGCTTACCCTGATGCGTGCAAGATACAGCATGACGCTTAAAACCAATGTACTAAGATTTATATCAATAAAGTATTTTTATTGTTATTTCTACATCAAACATCAGTATTAAATATGATTGTAATTATAATTAAAACAATTTCCCATTTATATTCTAAAGGAGATTGTAATTGTATCTGTAATTGTTATAATAACGAATAGGAATTGCTCATCAATGGGACCGCAGTTTGCTCCTACGCTTGCATATATGAACAATTGATGTCGTCGATTTAGTTAATTGATGAGTATTTAACCGAGGCAATATATTGACAAAATAAATGCCCGTACTATCGTGATACATGTATATATATATATTTTTATTTTCTCTAATTGGAAATAAGTTTATTTAAGTGAGTAATTTTTCATCGAATGAATAGTAACTAATTGTTGAAAAGTATATATTTTTAAATTATAACTAAAACCTGGAAATATATTAATTTACCTGTAATTTGTAAAAAATAATTATTAAAATATTTAGTTTGTTGCGTGTTTAGCCACGTGCCAATGCTGGTGTGTAGTTTTCAATAACTGCGTTACTAGCTTAAAAAAGTTATCTTAGACATTGAAAACGTAGTCTTTCACAATATTCTTAAACAAATAGAAGCAATAAAATTACTTACATAATTTTTCAAGGAAAAGGATATTTCTGCTTTCATAAATAATTTTATGTAGTCTCATCTTATATATTAAGCTGAGTTAAATTTACAGTTTGGTGAAAACAGCGGTTTAACACCACCACGCCTCGACGCGACCGAATCGCAACTTTCAAACTTTGAACTTTATATCCTGTGCCGTCTATTGCTTTTACTAACACCGTTCTGCAAATATTAAGAGATAGATTCAATAATTTTTAAAGATAATTTATTCCTTATGGTTATTTTAAAGTATAAGCAATAGACAGGTTGCATGGATTTGAGAGTATCCTACTCATTTCAAACAAATATATTAATATCTTTGACTTAAAAGAATATTAAAAGGAAACTTTTTAAGGAAAAAATATTTTTTTTCACATATTTATCAACATCGACAACTTTTTTTACGATTTATAAATATTAATATATATATTAAAATATTGAAGCTGTTGCAATTTTCTCAAAATAATATTTAATATTTAATAAGACCAATTTAATATGTATATTAAATTGTTTTAGTTAAGTGTGACAATGTGGTCCTCATATAGCAGTACTCTCTTAATTAGTCAAAACTTAGGGAACGGCGAGACGTAATAGTAGGTTCTCTTTGTCTCCCTCGTAAAATACCCACAAGCATCCTGTGTGAAAACAACGTTATCTCATTAAAATAATAAAATAGTACATTATAGTAATATCAGTTGTTTTATTCATACTTATCTTTTTCATTTGTTTTCATTCAATTTTTTTTTCTTGCTTTTGTTTAATTCTTATTATAAATTTACTATTAATTTATAGTAGCTTATGCAGTACTCTTCGTACTCTTGCTAATGCAAGAGTAAAATGAAAAACAAATTGACGGTTGTCGATTCGATTCCCACTGGGGAATGAAATCTATACATTTAAGAAAATTGTAATTGAATGCTAAGAAAATCATACATGGAAGATATATAAGAAACTTTATTACTGAGGGCATTTATCAATATAATTGACCCAAGTCAATGATTTGTCTGCTTGTCCAGTTGTCCGTTTGTCTACAAAGTAACTGTTTCATTGAGTTAATAATCTCTAATATGCCTGCCATATCAAATATGCTTTGGCAATTGTTCTTTGACAGGCAGCCTTTCTTTGGCAGCATATTTGTAACTATATTGTATAAAAGGCGGTAGATATTTTTTTGAAGGTAATTTGCTATATTGGGCTTTATTTATAGAGAGCACCGAAGGCGAATGTTAGTTAACTCTTAAGCCTACACCTGTAACTCACAGTAAACTCAACAGTAGTAAAATAAATTATACGAACTGCAGTTTTCTTAACATCATTCAATACAGCAGACATCACTTTCAGCATCATCAGTTCCCTCTGCCTTCCCTATGTGCAGGAAATAGTAAAAACCTTTAAAACACTAGAGCGAAGTCCAAAAATAGTTGGACATTCAAAAAAAGAAGTATTCGAATCATTGGCCTTCAATCAAATGTATTGGACAGAACCAAAAGATATATATTATTAAGAAAACATAAATATAATATTAATTTACAAGACTATAGTTATTCATTATATAGTACATAGTAAGGCAAATTAGCGCTAGTTACAAGGTTTATCTCAAAGCAACATTTACCTTGATTAAGTTACGACAGTTGTTTCATTGTCATACACTAATCTGACATCTCCATTAATTTAATAATGAAAGCTTATTAATTGAACTAAATAGGTGTTGTGATATAATTAATTATAATAATATAGTGTTACTATGTGGAATAATAATTCTTATTGAATAAAATATATAGTGTACTTATAAATTTTAATAAAGTTTCTAACAATTTCAATAATAGGTCGCAGAATACCGTCTTTTTAGCTGACATTTAAATATTTTGAAGATCTTCAATTTGATTACAGCTTTAGCCTGTAAGTAAATATTTCTGCCTTGTAATTATTGTCTCGGTAAGGCTGACACAAAAACAAATATTATTCAAAGAGTTCTTGAGGTACATATATTATTATAACTTTTTTCCAATCTACTTACACAAAAGATTCTTCTAGAAGAAATGTGATTTGTTTAGTAAAAGTTTCTTAAAAATATAATATTGTAAAAAAATATATATAACATATTCTACTCCATCCTCTAGGTATTGTATTTCGTATCATATAGCAATCTGTCATCATTATAACATCTCCATGTATTGCAGCGCTCGGTGCACACCGATAATTAAAAAACAACAACGAGAAATACTAGAAAAGTCGAATCTAAAAATACTAAATCAGTAAATAAGTACAATTTTTTTTCCGATAAAATTTTTGATAGAGGAACCGGGAACCTACCATTAAGATACTCCTCTCCGCTCCCATTAAGAAACTTCCGTTCTCCACTTTTCACCGAATTCTTGAGGCAATGCGTGTTGAGTGACGGGATTCAACGCCGAGCTTTGACTCGTTGCCAGAGAAAGAAAATTAAAATGAAATATTTCATTCCTCAGAGTGGAAATCGCACCCAAAACCGTCGTGTTTATAGTCACACGCTTGTGCCCTTGGTGAACGATGACCTTAACTTTGAAAAACGAAAAAAATAATTATTTTTGATATCTATCTGGCTGTATATTCTGTTTGGTTACGTTAAAATTTAACGTGCTAATAGACTTACCCACGCTCTGAAAAGAGAGTTAAAAGCTACAGCACCTAACATCTGGTCTAACCACGAGGTATGGCTAAGTCCTGTAGAAACATTATATTATACTAATAACAATTGAGTAGCTTAGACACTAGTATAGAATTGAATATTAATGAAATAAAGAAAAATACGATATTATTTTTTTAATTTGTAGAGCAAGAAAGAAAGCTGTTATCATTTAGAATTATGTATCTATTATATTTTGTTCATCAGAGATATTTTTTAAGTAACGGTAAAATCTTGCACATCGATAGCTCAAATATTGGCTTTAAATTACGAATATTCGAGTTTTTGGAGCCTATTCAGTTAAGTAAATAAAAAAATCAGCTTCACGCTATATCCCGCATACAGCAGGGTAGGCAGAGGAACCTAGTGTTAAGACACTTCGTTCCCCAGTTTCCGCCGAATTCTGGGGATATTGCGTGTTGAGTGGCAGAACTCAACGCCGCACTTTTGCCTCGACACCAGAGCGAAGAAATAGAAATATACATTTAAATAAACATTTCATCTCCTCGAGTGGGGATCGAACCCACAACCAGTGGATTTTACAGTGACCCTTTGTGCCTCTGCGCCACTACTGGCCTTGTATATTTTATTCAACAATTTATATTTTATTTATTTCTGCAATATTTCTAATGCATCGACTTCTTTGTTCTAGCCATTGTCATAAGATCGATCACGTAAAAGGAAAATAGTACCACTACGTGCGGAGATCGATGAGATTTGTTTGATAAATTTTTCTAGTTCTGGTTTTTAAAGCTAAAATCGCAATCGCAGGTACAATCGAGTGCATTTTCTATGTGTTAGTATGAAAAGAAATGTTTTTTAACACAGAAATATATAGATGTAGAATGTAGGTACAAAATATACTTGCTTTTGCAAATTATAAATATCATTCTTTAAACATGTTTGCATAAAACCGTCATCTTTAAGTTTTCCCGTAAAACAAATTATTCATCAAAATTTTAACAGTGCTATGAAAATAATAAGAATATTTGTAGACGTAGCTGTTCTCAGGCTTACGAGTCAGATGTAATTTCCGGAATTTTGCTCGACTGAAAATATTTTTACTTGTCCTGAATGTATTTTTTATTTGGTATGTATACCATAACGTAAACGTCTGTACAATATATCGTCAAGCTACAGTATGCTATACAAATATTTACTTTTTGATAAATATGTACTTAGTACTGAATTGTAGAGAAGTTAAATATATAACATATTCGACTACTATAAAAGAAGGTTCTTTTATAGAAATATATGAAAAATCTTTTCCGCTTTACATATTTAAATATAAACGTTAAAAGTGTAGAGAAGTGTGCCAGTACTCACTGAGGCCAATCATAACACTTACTTACATCAGATATTTGCGGCGGATATGTGTGAGACAGTTCGGCAAACTTGCTGCACTCAGAAACCGCGCGAACTTTCCATCTAAATCACGCTAGTTGAAGTTTCCTGCCTACATATTGCGGGTAAACATATTTAATTGAAATAATTTAAACAAGAACATATAATTAACATTTATATACCTAACATGTATTTATTTGCTCCCAGAGACATATTCTTATTATCTAAAACCTGTGATAATTAATAACAAGCGAATAGAACGAAAATTTATCAAAAGGTTGTGACCTCTCGTAGTTTAATTAAATTTTTAATTTATTGTAAACGCGGCGTGCGGCGCAAGCAAGGCGGTATGTTCGCAAACTGCTCTTATCTTTATCTAATTTGAACTTGCACTGCAAAGTGGTTTAAATATTTCAACTTTTACGTTCTGTAACATTACGTTTGAAGTTTCGCATTTGTAATTAAATAGCAGTAAGTGGAAGTTTTACTTTCAAACTACTATTTAGATACACAAAGTACTTACAGTGTTCGCAATTTGTTGCACCTTTAACTGTTTTTAAAACAAAATCAGTTAAAATAGAAAAAGGCATAGGTCTATATATATACGTTTATCTATTTCAATTAAGTTACTATGTAAATTTAACATTTTTAAAGTGTTATTATGACGTTTATTAATTACTTATATCTTAACGTTGTATCTTAAAGACCACTAAGTTCTCATGAGAACGTATGGTTAAGAAAGAACGCTTGGACGGTTTCCAAGCGGGTTCAAATCCCATTACGTTCAATTTTTTATACATTTTCTATATAAGTACTATATCGTAATTTGTTAAATAATATACTATATATAATAATATAATTATTATTAAGGGTGTGGACGTATCAACTAAGTTACTTTAGAAATAACTAATTAATTGGCAACTATCAGTTATACATACTTAACTACATAATTCAAAATAAAACAAAAATAAACGAGCTTTTCGTAAGAAGCTCAATGTTTCTTCATTAAAAGTTACTTTAACAAACTTTATCGAACAACATCTTTTAGGCATCTTAAAAGGAAGTCAAGCAATAAATATCGAAATTAGGTATATTACTTAGATTGCAGTGATTCGGTCCATATTCGCATTCAAATATCAAATTACTAAATAAGTAGATAGCTAAAGCAGCTCCGCTACATCCGTCTCCCTCAAACCATGACAAGATTGATGACAGTTTGATAAAACGGAAGGATAACGTCGACATTGAGTGAATATAGCGAGGATGAAGTTATGTTTTATAGTATTATAATACGCTTGTGGCTGTCGGAAGCGCACTTATGAGTGAGTGTACAGCACACGCAAAGTCAGGGTTCGGTGCCATAATAAAAGGGAAGTTAGATATAGTTAGCGTTAGCCTTTGACTTTCTTGCCATACGTGGCACAGTGGAATAGGAAATGGAAGTGGAATAGTTTTTGATTCGGGTAATATTCCCATTTCCATTCCCATCGGGTAATATATTTTTTTGTAATTTCCCTGTTCTAAAAAGACAAAATGCGACTGTGGGTTTCACTAGTCATAAATGTCTCGAATTTGGGCAAAGAGTTTAATTTTTACTCTCACTGTACAGCTATATAATCGTACTATTTACCTTACTTAGCTACGAGTTTTTACTTTTTTTTAGTACTCACATCCGCTTCATTTATCTTTCTGGATAAAGTTATCAGTTGATCAATAAAAGAGAAGCCATCACTGCAGCTGAAAAGAATAAAAATATTTTTTAGCAAAAATTAATGTACCTCCCTACCTTGGAAACAATTATTCCAAATATTATAATTTCCCAAAAAACTTAACCCAATTTAAGCAAATCAAATGATCTGCAAAACGTCGCCTAATGTGACTCCAGGGAGGTGAAGCGTGAGCTTTTTATCAACTGTTGTAAGAGGAAAGCCAAAACGAAAGTATATGATACATGTACTAAAAGCGAACCCATTACGCAATGGCTCCTTGTTTACCCATCGGCACTCCGTAAAACGCGAACATTTTGTTTACGGAGATTGTTTGTATCCTTCGAAGAGCTTACGGAGCATTAATAAAGGATGATCGTGTGTTGCGAACCGTATTTACGACGCCGTAAGGCTCATAGCACGTCGGTACTCCATCGCTTCAAGAATAATGTCTTTGTTAGGAAATAACCTATTGAAATAATGCGTTACGAAATACTCCATAAAAATGTATTGTCATCTTCATTAAAATAATATTGAGATAGAAATTTCATATTTTTTTATTTGGCTCCTTCTTAGGTATACATTTGAATATATTTAGAAATAAGTTTTCGGTTTTTGTTAAATTACGACACTTGATCCGAAAGCGACGTACCTGAGACTCTTTTGAATATAGTTTAAATTTGTATTTTTTTCTGTACTACTAACATAATATAGAACCTATGACTATCTAAATACTCGCTCGTATTATAATAATATTTCCTCTCGAGCTCTATGTTGTTTCTCTTCATTTCAATTTGTTATTCACAGAAACTTTACTAATTAGTCATTACTCGACTCCGACAACTTTAGCTTATAAAATACTTACTAATTTAGTAGCTTCATTTTTTAATAAGCGTTTAACATCTCTTAAACTAAAATAATATTTTAACACTACATATTACGTACGTATTTCTTCAAATTATTTTATTATTTCAAAGTAAAATCGTTCGTCGCTAAATTAAGATAGGTCTCATTATATTTTAATAATTTCGCTCTCACATTTCAGCTACGTTTTGTCCTCGTTTCTTTGAATAAATAAACATGAAAGGTTTTCTATTTTAAAATTATATTCATTAGAACAATATTTTAATGTTTAGCTTTAATCTGAGTAATTAATGAAATTGGCGGCAAAGTTTTCTTTTATGGGAAGACGAGAAAGGAAGATATTAAATTCTATGAAGCGGCGCACCAATAAAATATCTTTTGCGAGTACGTGACCTGTTACTAGAAAGAAACTTTGATTTAAACGTAAAGTTTCTATCTATTGAACAAACTTGCCGTCGCGTCGTGGGAACTTAACAGATGCAGTGAAAGTGGGGGCAAGCTTGTATTATAGCGTATTAAAAATATAATTGCTTAAGTAAAATGACTTTAAAAATACATTTTTCATGGTGTACCTATCTGTAACCCTCTTTCATATTATTAGCTCTGATTTCAGTTGAAATAGCAGAGCTTAGTACAATTATGAAATATGGCCATAAACACATAAAATAGACATCAATAAAAAACCTAAAAAAGGAAGCCAGTAGTGACACACGCATGGGACTGTAAGCGCAGGCTGTAACAGGTTGTGGGTTCGATTCCCACTCAAGGAAATGAAATATTTAGTATTTTCAATTCTTCGCTCTGGCTTCGAGGCACACCGCGGCGTAGAGTTCCTCCAAAACTCGGCGGAAAATAATAAACAGAGTATCTCAGCACTAGGTTTCCTCTGCATACATGGAAATTAAGGGACCATCTGAGTAAGTAAATCAGTTGAATTTCAACTCGATATCAAAGTCAAAGTCAAAGTCAAAGGCATTTTTATCTGCCCCCCTTTATATGGAATGCTGGCTACGTCCTTGTAAGTAAAAAAATTAAATACAGTTTTTTTTTGTATATTGTTAGTAGTTAGAATAGAAATATTATTTATTGAAACTAACAAAGTTACACATGTTAGTTGAGTTCGATAGGTATCGTCTAATATAGCCAAGTAAATCGAATCCATGTTACATAAGCTCTTATTATATTAATTAGTATCATTTACTTTAACAAAATGACTAGTAAGTAAAAGGAGAAAAAAAAGAGAATAAGAAAACACAAATCGTGCGAATGTCTGTGATATTGAATTATTTTTGGAGATTTTTCGAATTTTTCATATGTAAGGATTTAGACTAAGCGCGATAGCTTTTAGTTCAAATCAATTGTAAATGTATTCTCTTGATTTAATTAACCGAAATCGGTCAATACTAAACTTTAACAGACGTTAAAATCCGCTACCTTATTTTTTTAAGCTAAGATTTGAATGGAAGGAATGTGAATTTTCTAGTTATTGCGTATACTTAAAAAGGTACAATAAAAGCACAACACAAGATTTTGGTTGTTTATTTGTCAGGAAGCAAATGATTCACAGCACTGGTGGGATACAGGTCTTACATTGGGCCGAAACCTTCTATATCCTGTAATGCTGATTCATATCTTTCATTAGTAGGTACAACAATAGAACAGCATGTAGTCATATAAAACTGTGGAAAAGAAGTTACACATATCGCTTTAGCGCGTATTATTATTCATTTAGTAAAGCGATATACTTTTTTATATACTACACACCTTACTAAATCACAATTGCTAAATATGTTAAAAATTATTTATCACATTTATAACATCTGTACAAAGTAAAAAAATATTATACTTCCGCCGGTACTAAATAAAAATTGTTATCATTATTCGTGAACTTTTAATATCGATTGATTTATGTGGTCTCAAAGTATTAACTCACGCGTACTAAATAAACAATGTAGGACAAAAAAATAAGGGACGGGAATATAAATTTTTATTTCTTACGAGTATTAATAATTTTATTTTATTTTTGAAATGTACAACCTCTATTTAGGTTCACATATTCATGAATAACTTCATTAGTTTCTTTTAAAAAAAATAATTCTTTGAGGTCGTAATGTGTTATTTAAATAAAAAAAATACAAAACATTTTATTTTAATAATTTTTAATTCTAGAAAATAACGTGATATTTTTTATTTATTTTTTTATTTTTTGGTCATTATAGATAAAGGCTAATTTATACACGTATATAACTCCGAAATATACACAACTATATAAGAATAAACGATTTGAATAGGCATTCAAGTACGTGTATCTGCCATTTTATGATGTTTTGGCGCCTACAAGTGATATACTGTTAGTACTCTTCATAGTACGCATGAGTTAAATCCTAAATGACAAACAAAAAAAACACGTGTAAAATGCAGAATAAAGTCGCTTTACACTTGTAGCTTTGGAGCTCACTGTTATTTAGTGCACAATATCATAGTATAGAAATCGTGTAGACACAACTTAATTCCGCAAATTACAGCACAACCCGACCGTACATAACCAACATGTTCGTTCCGAGGCAAAAATATAGTAAGTTACATCTAAATGTTTATTCTACAAACTCGTTATAAATATAATAAAATTGTTAAGATATAAATAACACAATATTTACGTTATGTGGACATACAACCTTTATAAGGAGAATTTTCATAACATACCCTCACAATTCAGCTTACAACTGGTATCCGTTTAGGGGCAAAAACATTACGATTGCATTTAGTCAAACACTATTATATTAATAATATTATCAATTTATAAAATTAAAACTACTATGTACATATATTATGTATGAAATTTGGTGATAATATACACGCGTGGGACGCTATAAGAGTCCCGAACATTAGTGGATAGACAGACTGGAATACTAAATGCAATATAGAACACCAAACAATCACTTATGTCTTAGAAGGCAATCGGCCAACGCGCCGCACCCACCATGCGTTACTCATTCGACTCGATTAAAAACATATAATTATGCAAAAAAATAAACAATTATACAATCCATATAATTTGAACGTTAAAAAACAGGAGTTTAAAAATGCAATATTGTGATTTGTGACAGTGATCATAAATAATCGAAAAAATCGAAACAATCGAATAATTTATGGGACACTTGAGTTGTTAGGGTAATTTACAAATATATTTACCAACTAGTCATATATAAACGAGAATATTTACAAAATATGATCACATCGCGTGTCATGTACACACTTGTAGCTATTTACATTCTTCTAACACTATTATAAAGAGCATTGCCTTCACATCCATTGATCTTGTCTACGAATCCGGTATCGCCATCTTTGAAATCTATGTAATAATTTAATATTTTACAAAAATATTAATGCAAAATTTTATAATCTGACCAAAAAAACGTATCAAGATGTTTATTTTTGTATTTGCTACTTTTTAACGATACTAATACCAGAAATATTTGATTCGAATTTGAGCTACCCATTGGTCGATACCGTTACAATAGTTCAAAATGCACACATTAAAGGCGCAGTCACATATTATCATAATATTTTTTTTGTATTTTACATCATTTTCACTTACTCTTACAGCACTGATTTTCAAACTTTGTCCAAAACTGTTCAAACTGTAAAAGTTTTAGAAATCTTGGAAATCATTAGTTTTACAAATCAGTCTTGGGTTAAAGGAAACTATTAACAATAATTTCAGTCATACCATTTTCAACTTTGTACAATATGGCTTGGTGATTTTTATTTACGTTTTGTTATGTTTTTAATATAGCTACACATACAGCCATTTGTGATATACATATCTAACTGAATTAAAAAAATATATAAATAATATAAAAATAATCGAGACTAAATCTCTAAAATAATCTGACTATACTTGAGAATAATTAAAAAATTGTAACAAAGCAGCAACACTGGCATAACTTTAATAAATTTGAAGCTACAATTGGTATTACATTAAAAACATAACAATTGACTGTTCATATTAACATTTTAACCACTTGTAAAGAGTTGAATGGAATTCCATATTATTTAAATGTTAAAAACTCTGATTGAAAGATTGTTATTTTGTATTTATTTGTACTTATAAATTGAACTTTATTTTAACTTAATTTTAATAATGACAAAAAAAACTATAATGAAGGCCATTTTGAAAAATATTATGGCACAATAAAAAGAAAGCAAAATATGATATTAATTTTGAAAAATAAACAAGTTTACTTATAAATCTTCATATAAAAATTATATTGTTTAATATGGAATCCCTATAAACTCTTGTGACTAAACATTTCTGAGTTAACCATTACACTTTCAAATTAACAGATGAAACATTCATATAATAAATGTAATTAATTCTTGTATACTTTATTATTTGTACTTGTATTTATCTACTTTATAACACAAATTATTTTATAGTACAAATAAATATTATTTACAAATACTAATATATATTTAAACTAATTACGAAATTCAACATTTTAAAAACAAATATATTAGTGATCACAAATTTAACAACCACTAAATATATCAATAAAGGAAATTGTACAAAGACAGTGGATCTCAGTAAGCTGCATTACATATAATGACAATCAGTTCAACTGCCAAATTGAAAGTGCAACCAACGAAAATGAATAGACAGGAAAAGCCCAACAAGCTTTACATAAATTCAAACCTACTGAATACTTGGATCTAGTATGGAGTTCCACACTACACTATACACTATTTGTCGGCGGGCTCGGGAGGCGGCGGCGGCGCGCCCCCGAAGTCGAGCTGGTAGCCGCCGGCGCGCGTCATCTCCTCGAGGCTGGGCTCCTTGCACTCGTGGCCAGCGTGGCCCGCAGCTCCGCAGTTCCAGCAGGACAGCTTGGGCGGCGCGTACAGCACTGGCACGAATCCAGCGTAGGGCGGCTGGTAGGGTGGCGGCTCGCCGTTGGCGAAGGGCGGCGGCGCGCGGTAGGCGGGCGGCGGCGTGGGGTAGGGATAGGGCCGCGCGTAGGGCATGTAGGGCACCGGCGGGGGAGGTGCGGGGGGCACGGCGCGGCGCAGGGCGGGCGCGGGGAGCGGCGCGGGCGTGGAGGGTGGCGACGACGCGGCGCTGGACCCACTGTCGGAGGACGACCGCGGCGGGCAGTACGCGGCGCGCCTCCTCACGCCGTTCAGCTTCTCAAGCGATCTGTACTGGTGGTGCATAGTGGATATTTCGCGTAATCTTTCTTCGCCGATGTTATGCCGCATCTGATTTGATAGTAGTTTGATGTTTAAAAGACAATATAAATTTTAAAAAGGGTACAAGAAACATTGGACAGATATATATACTAATATAATTACATAATCTGCTTAGAAAATGATCACATGAGCAATAAATAAGAATAAAACATTTAATATTTTGTAAATGTGGGATTATAAGTAGAACCAAATCGGCACAAATGTATCTAGATACCATTCTTGAGAAGGTAGTTAAGTTCCTTAACAACACCATGTTCATTAACGACGTCATAAAGCTTGATCCAACCAATCTTGGTTAGAAACGAACTGTCCCGACTTCATCAGAGCTGAAGGCCGTCATCTTAATCCACTGAATTATGATTTATGATCAGTCTTAGAGAGTAAGAGTTGCTCTAAACACCTTGATAATTTTAAGTCCCTAAAACAATCCATACCCAACGATTGGCAGTGAAGAATTTTCTCATAAAAAGTGTGTGTGCTGATAACTGGCCTTAACATTTAAAGGACTGTTGCTGATAATGGTAACCACTTCGAATAAGCTTTACATATAATTAATGGTTTTATATTAATATATTAAACTAAAACACTGTAATAGTAATGTTACATACAATAATTTCTTTTTTTCTTTGTAACAATAATTATGGCAAGGCAAACCTATATATACTAGATGAGTAATTATTAAGTAATCGTAGTTTAATATAGCTGAATCAATTAATTAATGTTATATTTAACGTCATAATTAACATTAGGGCGCAAAGGGTGCAGTCTAACTGTAAAATGGACGATTGGGGCAAGTGTATTTTGAGGTATATATATTGGGTTTCCTGTGCCTATCTCAAATTAATGTGTGAAGCATAAAAAAATATTATCACTAACCTCAGCAACACTCAAATTCTCAAAGTTAGCAGCGAGATGGGGCAAAGTCTGTTCAGGCGGGAGTGGCACTAGCGGGGGCGACCTGTCGCGGGAGGGCCGACGTCTGGCACGAGGCGAGGCGGCGCGACTGTCCCCAGGTGATGAGACCAAGGGTGATGCCGGCGCCGGTCCCGTTTGGTAGTTTAGTACCTGGAAAATAAATAGAAGGATGGATAAGTTCTTTTTTCCTTACAAATTACTCACTATTTCTTACTATTTCTTACATGCCCTCCGATGCATTTTAAATGACCTTCCTCCAATATCTTTGATACTGTGTTCTGTTACTAGGAACCTCGGTTGACCTTTGAGGTCAACCAAGGTTCCTGCGTCTCTTACAACTCCATCTTAGTTAAGAATGGATAAATTTTTGTTGATTTATTTATTTGTTTACCATTGTATATAAATGAATGAATATAGAAATGAACCTGATACAAAATTGATGAATCAACCTCAAAACTAGTCTTACTGTACGACCATGGGACAGTATACTTTTACATTATAATGTTAGTAAAATAGTTTTTTGTTTGTTTATAGGTAATTGCTTAAAATATGGCTATATTAGCTAAACAATAATTTATTTTATATATAAATCTATATGTATATTATAAAAATGATAACAGTTACTTTTTTGGTTCATGTTTCAAAGGAAGTATTTTATGTATGGAACAAACTGTGACGATATTTAATCTAGCTAATCATATTATGGGTAGCAAGAAGGTAAAATATTTTTTATTTTCCACAGTTAGTACTGATTTTATAATGATATAGACATAAATCTGCCTAAAATTATTCTTAGATGATGTAGCATTTAAGTAGAATTAAAATAGCCGCAATAATATAAATTAATAAAAACCTATATGCAATTAATTATTTTAAATTTCCACAAAAATCTAAATAAAAATCACATTTATGTCTCCCCAGTCTTACCTCTATAGGCTGATTTAATGGTGGTATAATAATGGCTGGCCATGTATTTTGTCTTATAAATTCTCCAACATTGTACTGTGGGATAGGTAATCCTGGTGGGGGATGAGATACTTCCCCCAACATAGAAACCATATTGCTTGCACCACTTAGTACCGATGCTGAATTGAGTTCCGTAACTGCATCTGAATTTTGTGGCTGTAATAAATATATCAATTATTGTTATGATATACATTTTGAGTGAAGTTAATATCTCTTTTCCCTTTCCTCACCCTCATTTTTTTCCTGTACATTTTACTTATAAATATAGTATAGTTTATAGTTTAGTTGTAAAATACATTACAGGGCACATACTATGGTAGTATATATAAACTGTAAGATATTTATGTGATAAAGCATTAATGAACTGCAGTTTATCAAAATGATGTAACTATGTCATTTTATTTATAAATGTAATTAATCTTAAATTATCTAAAGTAGTTAATTTAAATATATTGCTAGTAGGTCGTTTCAAAAGTAAAAAAGTGGTAAAGTTCTTAGCCCACATTTATTACTCAATAAGTTATAACTAGAATTAAATGTAATGAGTTTGTAAAGCAAGCCTTTAAAAATAAATATATCTTAAACAACTCACAATATATTAAAATATTCTTTATTTTGCCCATGGAATGAAAGTGTAATCTGATATATTTATAATCAGTTTTAATGAATAATTCATGGAAGATAGATTTGCAATTGATATATGAAGCAAAGTGAAATTTACACAAAATTGCCAAAATTGTACATGTTGGATACAAATAAAGTATAATATTTGTTATCAATACTACAAATGCATATTATATTTTTAAAATATCAAAATCACAATCACTATATTATATTTATGCAAATTACTACCAATGAACTTTACTTGAATGTCAAATATCTTATTAACTTTAACAACCAACATAGCTCAAATCCAGGATAAGCCATACTGTATCAAACAATAGGTATTTATTTACTATTAAATATAGATTAAGAATTATTTTAATAGATATTTATCAGTCAATGATAAGACAACTTTCAAACTATTATTTCCATAATATTTCAAATGGTTAACTTATCATATAAGATTCTTATAATATATTCTACAAAACATGGTACAATGCAAATATAAATTTTATATAGTTCAAAATATCATACCATAAATATATTGTAACATATTTTAGATATTTATGATGATTATGAACATTAAGTGAAAAAAAATAAGGTTTATTTATTTATAAATAAACCTTAAAAATGTAAATGTGTTGTAAATGTTTAATTACTTTTGAATTATTCTTATTGTTATTAGATTATTTTCTTCACTGAATTTGTCAACAAACTGTATAATTAGATTTTTTTTATATTATAGCATGCTGCTATCTACTTTAAAAGATGAAGCATTTAGTCTCAAGTTTATTTTGTTTTTTTTTTCTTCTTACTTTCTAATGTTATTATCATGTAGATCAAATATATAAATGATTTATATAAAGCATGTAGTTCTTTATAAGCGCATAAACCAGCAAAATTGTCAGTCAATTGTTAATGAATATGTGACTATGAATAATGATTGATGACACTGACCTGTACCCCAGGTGCCTTTACAAACATGATACCAGGTGGTGGTCCCAAGCTAGGCATATTAGGTGGTGGGATTGACATGTTGGGTGGAATAATAGACGGTGTAAGACCACTCACAGGAGCTATGTTTATATTATGCTCTTGTTGTTCTTGATACTGCAACCTCTGGTCTTCAATTTTTAACTTATCAAGTATCTCTCCAAAATGTGACTTTTGATCAAAAGTAAAAGCAGGATGATGCAAGGCCATTGTGTACAGAAGAAGAATTTCTTCTAAAAGATCACCATAAAGGCCTTTCAGCAATCCACTTTGCTCTAAGCTGACCATAGCATTGTACAATGTGGTCGCACAAGCGAAATTACAAGATCGTAAAAGTGATACATATAAGGCCATTTTTCGTCTCGTCCGAGAATCTGTGTCTGCTCCTCCGATGTCTGCAGCGAGATCTGTAGGATTATTAGCTCTCAGTTCGGCTCCACGCAACTCCTGAAAGTCCCGCTTACCGAGTTCTTCGAGATACGTGCCAATAAAGCGTAATTCAAATGGCAAGCACATATTTAATAATGTACACATTGCATCTATGCGTTTATAGCTTTCCAATTCTTTAAACCATGATACCACGTCCTCTTTGCAAACCATTTCCAGAACACATTGAAATTTTAAGAAAAGAATTAACCGGTCCCCTGCGGCCGTAGCGCCTTCGTGGCTTATAATTTTTGGCACGGACGTTTATTGGGATGTGATGGTTGTAATCCAAGATATTTTGAGTGTAACATTAGTAATCCAAAGTGTTAGAAGCTTTATATCACTATTTCCTTACAAAAGTATATTGGTTAAGCAACTACGAGCATTGCTAGTAGTTTTGTCTTGTCTATAGTCTATGGGATAAAGGAAGATAGACTATGTAATGTAAAAGATTCAATAATAATTTTAAGAAATCTTATAAGAAATTATAATGTGATAAACAATACAAATAAAAACAAAAGTTATACATTTAATTACATAAAAATATTATATTTTAAGATAAATATAAAATTGCGATCCAATGTAAGTAATAAAAAATCCAGTGCGGTATAAAATACGGACACCAATTTACCGACACATAAATTTAAACTCCATACGTTAAATATTACGATATTTGGATATAATACTACGATATTATGATATTTGGATATACATCCAAATATCATTGAATTTGATATTCCAATGTGTACTAAAAAATACTTTATTAGACTGAAATATCAAATTAAAAATCTATGAATTTTACAAAATTTTACTAATTTAGCTTTTATTTTATTATATTTATTACAATTTTATTGTATAAATTTCACATATACTTTTATTTAAATATAGTAATAAATCTTGAGAATGTATCCGAACGAAATTTGTTACTCGGCATATTTTTGACATATCGTGAACAAGTGATTTTGTAGCGTTCTTCTGTGTAGTAAATATCTTTTTTGACCATAAAATTAACAACCTTTCTAAAACAACGAAATAATGGCTCCTGTTGAGCAAGATGTGGAAATGAAAAATGTAGACAGCCCAACCGCTGCAAGTGACGTAGAAACTGGTGAAGTGAAGAAAGATGCCGATGTCTTAGCAGTTCAAGATTTAAGGGAACATGTTAGACAAATTGACAAGGCTGTAACATCCAAGGAACCGAGATTTGCAATGCGAGTTCTTAGATCTATACCAAGTACAAGAAAAAAACTAAATGGTAATGTTTTACGTGCTATTATTAATCAGCTTTATCCGGCAAGCACAGACAAAGAAACTTTGATCGCGTTTGTTGAGAACCCACTGTCAGGTGCAGCTGAAATAGAGGCTCCACGTTCACGTAGTGTTCCGAAAACGCCGGCGCCAGAAGTTGATGCATATATGCACCTGTTAGTACTGCTTCGTTTATTAGATACTAATAAACTTGAAGAAGCAGTAGAATGTTCTCAGCAGCTGATGAATAAGGTAACAGCTCAAAACCGCCGAACTCTGGATCTTATTGCAGCAAAATGCTATTTCTATCATTCACGAGTGTTTGAACTTACCAATAAGTTAGACCTCATTAGAGGATTGCTGCATGCTCGTCTGCGAACTTCAACTTTACGAAATGATTACGAAGGCCAGGCAGTGTTAATAAACTGTCTTTTACGTAACTATCTACATTATGCTCTGTATGATCAGGCAGATAAATTGGTTAGCAAATCAGTGTTTCCTGAAAGTGCCAGTAATAATGAATGGGCACGCTTTTTGTACTATCTTGGCAGAATTAAAGCTGCCAGATTAGAGTACAGTGATGCTCACAAGCATTTAGTTCAAGCTTTACGCAAAGCTCCCCAAACTGCAGCTGTTGGATTTAGACAGACTGTACAAAAGCTAGCTATTGTTGTAGAGTTGTTACTGGGTGATATACCAGAACGGGCAATCTTCCGCCAAGCTCCGCTTAGAAAATCATTGGCTCCTTACTTTCAACTTACACAAGCAGTACGTCTTGGCAATCTTCAGAGATTTGGAGAAGTTTTGGAAAATTTTGGACCACAATTCCGCAGTGACCATACTTTCACATTGATTTTACGTCTAAGACAAAATGTAATAAAGACTGCTATCAGATCTATTGGCTTGTCATATTCTCGGATTTCTCCAAAGGATATTGCTAGAAAACTAGGCTTAGACTCTGCAGAAGATGCTGAATTCATTGTTGCTAAAGCTATCAGAGATGGTGTCATTGAAGCAACACTTGACCCAGAAAAGGGATACATGAGTAATAAGGAAAGCTCTGACATCTACTGCACACGAGAACCTCAGTTGGCTTTTCATCAACGCATATCATTCTGCCTGGAATTGCATAATCAAAGTGTCAAAGCTATGAGATATCCGCCTAAGTCATATGGCAAGGAATTAGAAAGTGCTGAGGAAAGAAGAGAGAGGGAGCAACAAGATTTGGAACTGGCTAAAGAAATGGCAGAAGAAGATGATGATGGCTTCCCTTAAATATGTCTTTGTGTCCAATATGTAGCTTTCTGTAATAAAATTAACTACAAATTAAAAATATTTAGATTATCCCATTTGTATTCAATTCAATTATTCCTACCATTAATAAATATTTAATTGTATTTGCCTTATAATTATAAATCTATATAGTAATTGCATTTTTCTTATTTCATAGGGTTAAATAAATAAAAAAATTACAAAGTGACACAATTGACTTATTCATTCACAATTATTTCAATATTAAACTATTAAAACTACACTAAAATTTAGGCCTGTAAAAATTTCTTATAATTAAATTTAAGTGGAAATTTATTATATATAAATAGTAATAAACTTTTCAATGAGCTCTTATAATCCAGAAAGGGATAATAAAAGAAGAAAATTTAGAAGAATTCATGCTGAATCCTGGACATAGCAGGGTAGGCACACTTCCCGCCGACTTACTTCAACACCAGAGCGAATAAATGAAAATATTAAATACTTCATTTACTTGAGTGGGACGCGAACCCACAACCTATAGCATTTACAGTCGCTTTTACACTGCGCCACGACTATCTTCCGGGGGTACTCGTGTCTTTTACGTAACCTATCTCGTGTATAATTGATAATGTCTTCTCGAAAGTCAGCTGAGGTCTTGCCCTGCCTGTTTTACCACAAACGTGTAGATGAATATATCTACTTTTATATTTTTTCTATTCTCACTTCTAGCATAGCGTACCGATTAAAATATAGTTTTTACTATGATATTTTTGGAAACTTGCCTTAACATTTTTCTTTTACTTCAATCGGTTCTTATTTAAAAAAGTTACTTAAGTCAATACAATGAATTGCATTGCTACAAAGTAAGGGTTTTATTGTATGGATATTATCTTTAAAATAATTATGTTATTAGATTACGAAAGTAATTCAGATGAAACAATAAATAACTGTGTAGTAAGTATATGCGACAAAAGTCGCGAGCTAGGCTTTAATATTCCTCCGAATAAAGAAGTCGCTGTGCCACAATGACGATAAGCAATATGGTAAATAATAAATTTTAATGGTACCAACAAGATTATGCCAATTTTATAATTCAATCATGTTTGTATTTTCCAGCAAATTCTAATCGAATCAAATCTTATTTTAACAGCAAAATTATTTAAACACTAATTTTCTAAAACTTAAAAACTTTTTCGTTTATTATAAGTACCTACTTAGGTAGATATTACGCATACGCAATGACACATTGTCGCTATGGAATTAAATATTGTTTGATCAATCAGCTATTAATATTGTGTTTAAGGAACTTCTTAGATCTGCATAAAATGGATTTTACAGTGTCACACATAGAAAAATTAGCTGAACTTTTAAGGGAACCTGAACCAGAAATATTACAAGGAGATGATCTTACGTCGACAAGTAAGTATATTTGAAGCGACATCACGAATGTTAATTTATTATAAGTACTTAAATCAAATGACTTAAGTGATGAATAACTCAATATAATAATACTCCAATATAATAGACCTGCGTTTAAAAAAATACCAAATATTTTAATGTTAACGTAAACTGCATAGGTATTTGAAGTAAGCCCACTGAAATTACCCTATAAGTAGTGCATTTGAATGCAGTGCGGACTTCCTCTAGGCGCTATGTGGATACTTACACAACAATTTGCTAATTTTTTTTGGTAGGCTATCAAACTTTTTCATAATAATTAAAGGTTTGAGTTAGAAGACCCCAATACTTGCATTACAAGTTTGAAAATTGTTAAGCCATATTAAACGTAAAATGAGTGATTAGATGTTATAAGAAATATTTTACAATATTTTAGAATATGAGATAACAGAAACACGGAATGGCAATATTGCCCTCGCTCCATCGCAGAAACTGCCTGCAAATATTGAGGAATATGAGGAGCAACTGGCTAAGGAGGCAGAGCAGATGGGCAAAGTTGGTTTTGGATCGGGCGATCGTAAAACACCTGCCTACACGATGAATTACCAACAGTCTGTTAGCGCTGAAGATGTTTTCCTACAGGTTTGTTTTTTAATAGTTAAAAAAAATTTTTTTTGGATAAGTATGTACTTATTCTTTGGTTCATGTAATATATTCAAAACACGATTGCTTATTTTTTTTGGAGAAACTACATATTATGATTTACTTTGAATCACCAGAAATCAAATTAAATGTAAAATATATACTTATTTTTTGTCTTGGTAAGCAGATGGGGCCAAAAACACCTTCTTCAGCGAGTTGCGAGAATTTAATCGTGAGAGTATCTATGCCAGGGGATAAAAAAGAAAATATTGAATTGGCTGTGGACACAATATGTGTCACCATCGACTCTTCTCAATATCACTTAAAGCTATCTCTACCACACGAAATAAATCCAGATACTTCAAAAGCCAGCTGGGACTCTAATGAAGAAACATTACTTTTAACTTTAAAATTACAAAGGGAATTTGATTTTGTAAACTTTTAATAATATTTTGGAATATAAAAAAATATATTTCACTATCTATATATTATTGTTTCATTTCTTAACTTAAACGTCCATAAAACGGTCCAAGCACGGACTTCATTAAATGGGTCAATCATTACTAAATAGACGTAATGTAAACAAGTAATTTCAAATAATTCTTTGATCTATATATAATAAGTTCGATGATCTTATTTTATTATTACGGTAAAAAGTGATCTGTGGCCTGTAACACTTTCGGTTCATTATTTCGTCAATTTAAAAAAAAATAACAGTTTCATGTCAATACATAATCTACTATTTCCCCGATAGGTACTTGTTGCTTTGCCCAGTACTTGTTTTTCTTTTCCTTTTTAGTTATTAGGGATTATTATCTCAACAGGAAAAAACGAAACTTAAAGGATCTTTTTATGTCCGTCTTTTCTTAAGATTGCGTAAAGTTATCAAGCTATAATGTATATCAAACATCGACGTCAACAGTCCCTTGCAGCAAGAAAAAAAGGTTCTTAGTAACGCATTCAAAAGGTACGAGCGTTACTTATGTATATAAATAATTAGCACATAACAAACTATTAATTTCTTTTGCAGTAACTTTTAAGCTCCTATTCGTTACTCTCCACTTTTTCTCTACACCTGTAGGTACATTGGTCTTAAAAATTATTAACAAGCCTAAGGCTACAATTCCAAGCCACAGTCTTTAAAGAAATATTACAGAAACTGTATAAAAATAAATTTATAGCACTTTTGTTTAATAACCATGACTAGTTATTAAGAGTAATCACGGCCCAGGCAAGGCGTCAAGGCGTCCCATTCGCTTGGGCTAAACGCCATATCAATGATTATTTTAATTGAGTGACTTATATGCGAATGTTAACGGTTGATTTTGTTTATTATTTGCATAACGTTTTATTATGCTTTTCGTCGAGATGACTGAATTATAATGTGAACTTGAACTTCTATAGTATAATACCTATAATATATATTTAATAGTGCAATTTTTTTGCTTATCCTGTTGTAAGCCTTTCGTGAAATATGAATTTATTAAAAGTCCTCGTTGTGATAATCAGAATAATATAATTATGTTGATATTTTATTTTCTTTATTCTTATATTTGAGGTGTGAATATTTATGAAAATATATGAAATCTGGGCTACAGTTTTAAATTATCCTCAATCCCCTTACATAAGTTCGAGACGAGGCCAGTCGTGGCGCAGCGGCAAAATGTGTTTATTAAACGGTTTTTTTAAATTTATATTTTCATTTCTTCGCTCTGGTGTCCAGGCTAATCGACACGCAATGCCTCCAGAAGGCGGCGGAAAGTGGGGAATGGACTGTTGTAACACTAGGTTACCTCTGCCTGCTGTGTGCGGGATACAGCGTGAAGCTGATGAAAAAAAACAAAAATATTAAAAAAACAAAATATTTAGAGGCTTTTGTTGTAATTATTATAAAATAAGTAATAGTTTGAACGGTGCATATCAATTCATGAACTAATTAGAACTTCTATCATATACTCTACACTGTAAATGCTCGTTAGCTCCAATTGAAATGTAGACTTGAAATATCTATCAAGCGTTTTAATTTCAGCTAAAAACATTCAAGTATACCAGAAATAATTATAATAACAATACGATGCCTTCATTATTATTATATTTAAAATAATAATTTTAATTAACTGTATATACGCTACTGGTATGTTGCTTAATTAAAATATTTTTCTTATATGAGATAACATCTTCTTTACAATACTAATGTTTATTTGTAAATTCAGTGTCTTATAAATAACAATCTATTAATTTATATTGTACCTAAACTTA
This sequence comes from Heliconius melpomene rosina, assembly GCF_056956725.1. Lineage (NCBI taxonomy): Eukaryota > Metazoa > Arthropoda > Insecta > Lepidoptera > Nymphalidae > Heliconius > Heliconius melpomene. The sequence continues at coordinate 10,742,108 of NC_140389.1, read as the reverse complement.
AAAATTGTGATATATATTTTTTTCAGTCTGCCGTTCTTGCGCTTTCAGCATTAATTAGGGGCATTACGGACCTCGATGCTGCGCTTTGTTCACTAATCTAGGGAAATTACTATTCAGTTTGTGTGGGAATCTAACACGTAACCATCGAGCTTAAAATACAATACTCTCAATAAATAATATATTTTGTGGTTCTCGTAAACCTCGTTCATGATATAAATAGCCTCCATTCTCTTTCATTTTAGACAATTAGATACAACAAAAGAAAGACGTGCGTAGGTATATGTTACCAGCTGTATTTTTATACTACAATGAAGCAAAATACAAGTACTTAGCAAGACCACCATGATATGATTTTTTGCTTATGCTAGGCCATTTAAGATAAATTTTATATTGAGGATCATTTTGCAGCTATTCATTATAGTAGTATACAGTATACGGTCACTCGGTCGCTTATTTATTTGAATTCTTACGCTCGCAACGCGCGGTAGCGGCCGTATCTGATTGTTTTTATCAAATAGTAATTCTAAGTAGCAATACTCAAATTACATACAGGTTTTGTTTATATAACTGTTATTTAATTTTATCGATTTACTGCAGCAAATTCAGTGAAAATTATAGAATTTCTGTTGTTGAATTATATAAATAAACATTGTGAATTTATAAAGAAACAGGTAAGATGTTTTAATTATGAAAAGCTTTATATTTATTTATAATTTATAAAATTTTAACAATTTATACGTTGAAATAAATTTAATTATTTTAAAACAAGTTTCATGATTTCCCAGAACAGTGAAAGAATTAAATGCATACATATCTTTAATACTAAATAATAAATATTACTTATAAATATTTTGATGAACGAAGCAAGCGTCATCGTATAAAATCAGATGATACTAAAAGCAATTGAATTAAATGTAGAGTCAGCAAAAATTTAGTGTAATGGAAACTTATTATTTATTTTTATAAGAAATGATAGTAAAAGATCTCTCCGAACAAATTTAATTGTAAGAATTGAGTATAATTAAATGTGAATGAATAAGACACATGAATGAATATGTTATAACGTTGGGTTTCGTAACTCAATTCGTAATGTCTAGTATTTGAGTAGATAACAGAGAACTGAGTGTCCTCAAACTAGGTGTTCTCCGCCTGTCCAGCTATGTGGATTTTTTTATTAAGTATCTATTACCATACTCTCCTTTAAGAATAATAAGTGACGTAGCTTCGTAAAATGTTCCTGTAAATTTTAAATATAAAAAAATATAACTATATCAAAGTTTATTATATTTTTTGATAGGTATTTAAGATTATATAAATGCTGAAAAATGTTATCTGAAAATATCCAAGTTAAAATTCCTTAATAACTAAATTTTATATAGCTTTTATAATGATAGTATAATGAAATACAATTAAATTCATTTAGTTAGTTAGTTTAGTTTTGTTTTTTTTTTGTTAAGATATTTCGTTTCCCACTTAGAACGAGAACTTTTGAATTTTTATACATTTTTGTATTAATCATCGTATACAATCATCAATTTACGCTTTTCTTACTCAAAAGTTATTGACAATTAAGGTCATTATACAGTGGGAAGTAAGATCGTGATGTATTCCGATTTCCTTTTACGAGAGCTTTACAGCGAATAGTAAATAGTATAAAATATTTCATTTATTTTAAATGTCTAAAGGGCACATTTTAAATATATTTAAAATAAAATAATTATAATAAATAAAATAATATATTTATTATAATTATTATAACTCTTTTTGCTTTAATATTCCCATTATAGTAATATTTACGATTTTTAGGTGCTAACGTACTTATAATTGTCTTTAGGTCACACAATAAGTTAAAATGTTTCGCAGCACAATTTTCTTAATATCATTATTTTATTTATTCAATGTTATACAACAACAAACTACCAAGCCTTGGGGGCACAGACGTAAGTTTTCGCAGTTTATAATTATTGCTTAGATTTTCTTTTTCTTTAAAACATTAAATGTGATGAAATATAATCATTTAAAATTTTCAGAACTTTTTCCTTCGAGTAAAATTCCTGAAAATGGTTTAAGTCCTAGCAGATCAGTCGTGAGGCGTAAAATTGTGTTGTATCACAATTTTTTCCGCACAAAAGTGCGTCCGACTGCTTCTAATATGCTTCTAATGGTATGTAATATTATTTAAAAAGTAATTATAATTATTAATAATTTTTATTTTTATTATATATTTTTTTTTTATTAATTGTAATTTTTTATCTATTTATTTTTATTAATAGCTAGGAGTAATAAAACGTTTACCTAATATATCACTCGAATGTTTGTAACATATTATCTACATAGGTATATAGTGAATAAGACTTAATTCTATGTTTTGTATTTAGGCAATTGATACAGTTTTTTACTAGAACTTGATGTTTCCACTATGTGTAAAAAAATATTTGAGAATTTTAGCACCTATAATTCTACATAATATTCTCATTTATTTGCTTGTATTTAATAGTAATATACAGATTTTTTGTATTACAGTCATGGCATCCGCTTGCTGCTCAGCAAGCTCAAAGATATGCAGATAAGTGTATATTTTTAACTCATAATGATCCCAGTGAAAATACTGTACCGTATCTAGGAAGCTGCGGACAAAATCTTTTTGCATCCTCACTAAAAACGCCTTGGTGAGTAGAAATCAGACGTAATCTTTTCGATTTCTTTTGTACCTACTTAACAAAATTGGAAAAGAATCTTGTATTCGCTATTGTTTTTCTTTACGAGGACTCAATGATCCTCGTCGTGATGTTTCCTTTTCTGTTCTCCATAGTTTTATTCCATTTTATTTCGTCTCCGTGAAAAATTTCTAGAAATCCTTTTTTATTATCCCTGTACTTTTGGCTGAGCTTTATGTATCAGTGAAAAATTTTTAAAATGTTTTATATTATAATTTTTCAATTATATTTAGTATTATTATAATAATTTCTACACAAAAAAATACTGTTTTTTTACATTAAGCGTTTGCTATTTTAACGTTTGGTACAGACGTTTTTTACGTGTATTTCTTTGTTTGTCCGTCGTATTTTTCTTGCGCACGATCTTTTAACCGTAGTACAAAGATAATAGGGAATTCGTGAACATCTAATTAAAGATTTCACAGACTGACATGGCAATAATCACATGCCCTTTGTTTATATGTATATGTACTTTAATATTTATTATTATGTTGCTTGAGATAATTATGTTAAGAATAACTATGTACATTTCATAGATTCTTCCTTTTTTGATAGCTTAAGTTAAGTTAAGCTTAACCTAAGTTTCAAATGCTTATGAATTTTGTAGCTTGTTTAAGTCCAAAAAAATTAAAATATATAGTAACCATAGTGGTAACTATGGTAAACCATATGGTAATAATATCAAAACCAATAATAATATCAAACTTTTTTTAATTTTTTTATTGTTTAGATTAATAAATTATTTTTTAATGTTTTTGTCAAAGGTCGTACAACAGATAGTATGATGCACTATTCAATTTCACTAAGTTTATTAATGGGTATATCCATTATTAAATAATTAACTCTCGTTTTTTTTGTATCAGTTTTAAACGTTCGACTTTGTTTATTTTCATCTTTCTATTGGACTATGATACTGACTTTACTTACATTATATTTATATAATGTAAGTAAATTAAGTTAGCGAGATTTACTTACAAACGTCTAATTAATTATTGAATGTCTTATATGACAAATGTAAAATATATATATTTTTACTTGCATACCTCCATTATTTTACCGAGAAGTATATTTAAATACATTATATTTTCGGCAAATTTATTGTTCCAAATAACAATACTCATTCATTTGCTTATACGGTGTTTGTATCAGACGATCTATCTTTTTGAATGTACCTACCTAGGCCGGCGACAGTATAGGTAATTAATGATTTATTCATGCTATTCACATTGTGACTTTTAACAAAGGAATTTCTTAGAAACCTCAAAACATTAAACTTTCTTGTTATGTATATTTCATTGCAAAATAAAACGTCGTCGTTTGGTATAATTGTAACTAATATATTTATAAAGATAGAATAACAGTCAAATAATGACATTTCAGGTTTTTCGCCATTAAAAGTTGGTTTCTTGAATACAAAAACTTTACATATGGAGCACCAGTAAGGAATTTGAAAGCAGTCGGTCACTACACTCAGATGGTTTGGGCCACCAGCCACAAGGTCGGCTGCGGAGTGGCCCGGTGTGCAGGTGGCCCTTGGGGACAATTCTACAACTATGTCTGCCATTACTGCCCCACGTAAGTTAAATTATAGCATTTTTTATAATAAGTTGATAAATATTGAATATAAAACACTGTATACAGTAATACAGAATGAGGCCCGCCGTGGCGCAGGGGCCCAAAGTGTGAACTAATGGGACTGGTTGTGGGTTCGATCCCCATTCGAGGAAATGAAATATTTTTTTAAATTTATATTTCATTTCTTCGCTCTGGTGTCAAAGCGAAGCGCGGCGTTGACTTCCGCCACTCAACACGCAATGCCTCCAGAATTCGGCGGAAAGTGATCAGAGTGTCTTAACACTGCCTACCCTGCTGTGTGCGGCATATAGAGTGAGGCTGATATAAATAAACTTAATTAATATTGAATTTTCGTTTTTCATATCCAGATAAAGTTCTTGAAACATCTAAATATACTTACATATCAGTATTATCATTACATTCGTTTGCTAAGTGAGATATAAACAAGTTAAAATATTCATATCCGCGACGAAGCGCCGCTTAGCTCTCGTGTTCAATATTTAAATTAAATATATATTTATATTTATTTTTCGATTTAGGAATAGTAATTGTACATTTAAATACTAATGTACCCACCTGTAGACGTAAAGGACTTTGCAGTATACTATTTGCGGTTAACATTTGTTTTGCATTCTCTATTAGTTTTTATTGCTTTTATCTATACAAAGTTGTTTAAAAGCTTCGTCGTGACTAATTTTAAAATTATAAGACACGTAATGCCGCATATACGATTAAAATATAGTTAGTGTATACAAATGTCGTAGAAAAAACATTAATGATGACTAATTATAGAAGTTACGGCGCAGGGGCACAAGCGTGACTATAAACGTGATAGGTTGTAGGTTTGATTCCCAGTAGACGAAATGAAATATTTAATAATATAACTTCTTCCCGAAAACCTCGAAAACTCGGGGTAAACTGAGGAAAGGGTTTTAACATTAGGTTCCCTCTGCCTACCTTGCTTGTTGCGGGATACAGCGTGAAGCTGAGAAAAAATTACAAAAGCTTTATAATTAAGTTTTAATTCTTTCTATGCTCATCAAGTTCAATTTACAAATAATTGGCATTCTTTTCTTGTAATGAGCTTACAACCAACATCACGTCTAGGTCATTACATTGTTCTGTAACCTTAAATAATACGTGATATGATCTATCTGCGATAAATTACTTGTTTAGTGCAAAAATAACTTTATAAGTATTCCTTGTATGAATGAAATTATGAAAATAGTGCATTTTTCATACAAAATTATTTGTTAATTTGGATTTATTGAAGATTATTTTAATTATTTCAATAAAATATTTTAATAATAAAGTAGGTTTTATATGCCTAATCCAGCGCTTGCGGAGATTCCGGCAAATCAGATTGACAATTTAATAACATAGTTAATTGTAGGGACCGAGTACAATACAATTCTTGCAATTAAGTTATTAAATGTAAATTAATTATGTAAATTTAATAAAAGAAAAACAGGTATCGTAACCTCTAGTAGGTAAAGAATTGAGGAGGTTCTGGCGTAGACACGGTGTCTGACTGTAAGAGCGGTGGTTGTGGATTCGATTCCCACTTGAGGCATTGAATTATTTACAATTCACACACAGTTTTTTTAAGGAAATGAATCATAAATGGGTATATATGTGGGATACTTGCGTAGAAAAAAAAAATTTGTACCGTAAGTTTTTGCTTCACACAAAATTTTTATAATTAAGTATAATTCAAAGGGACGTTGCTGGTTTTAGATATTAATTTCAGCTTTTCTTTTTCTTAAGCAACAAATTGATCCTGGGATTACGGAACCCTGTAAAGAACAAAAAAATAATAACAACCACAGTAAATAAATCCTTTGTATTATTAAAGTCCTTTATGTTATTCTTGTTTTTACACAATAATTTGATTAATGATAAAGCTTAAAGAATCATGAACTTCGAGCGATTAAAATAAATTACTAACGCCTGAGTGAAAAAAATAGTTAATAGAATAAATGTATAATTGCTAAGTTTTTCAAACATTTTGTGTTGATGGAAAAATCTAAAACTTAAGTTTACTATTTAATAAATAGCATTGAAAACTAATTATAACTTAAGAAGTCTTAAGAAGAAAATTAAGGAAATTAGTAAATGCATTCTATATGTTTACTATATCGACGTAACACAGTTGGTTGGGTACGCAGTTATTTTTTAATTTACCTACACATTTGTTTTTAATTTTTAGTTTTTAGTTTAGTTCAAATTTCGTCTAAGCTTCTAAGTATTTCTGCAACTAATAATGAATACCTTTTGTTACTCTAAAATCTCAATATTATATTATATTATTTCGCTTGAACAAATGTTTCCCATTTCCAATACAAAATTAAATCGATATTGACAACATTTTTTTGTTATATAATTTTACTTTTATAAACTGTATTTTCAGGGGTAACTACGAAACTATAATTCAGTTTCCCTACAAAGTCGGACCCCAGTGCGGAGACTGTCCAGACAGTTGTATATCGGACTCATTGTGTTCCAACTCTTGTCCTGTCAAAGATTTCTACTCAAACTGTGAATCTCTCTCTAGACAAGTAAACGTTTGTACGCAGGGCATGTGCAACGCTACATGCTCGTGTACGGGAAGAATACATAAGAACTATCCATGGTAGATTGTACTGTATGAAATAAGTATTTAGTAAATTGTAATAATTATTCATATTGCTAATATAATTTATGTATTTACATATAAACTTTGTAAATAAATGTAATCGTTAATTAAATGTCTTTTATTTATTTTAGATATATAGTTCATATACAAATTTGATATGTAGTGCTTAAGTTAAAATATGTAATATTTTTATGCATTTCAACGAAGAACGAATTTTGCGTAACAAAATGATTGTGAGTTCCAAAATTTATAAAAGATATTTTTTTATTATTTATACCATATATGTTGTTGAATAGTTAGATAAAGTTCCATATTATATTCCGCCAGACAATGTTTCTAAGTGGATGAAAAATTAATAACAAAGTAGATTTAGTTATACTCCAAGTCTCATTGTAGTACATTTTGAAATTTATTTATAATATTAAATACGTTCTGTACGAGTAGTTGTACCTACCGTTTAACTTTTGTTCTTTATACGTAGGGTCCGAGATCCTCGATCCAGCAGGTGAGTCAGCAGGTGGGGTGATTGTTAGTGCGGAACCAAGTTTTACGAGCAAACGCTCCCTTACTAAATGTGTTAACGAAGTTTTACTTATTAAAATTGTTTTTAACAAGTATAATCCATATGGAAAAATATTTAAATATTTACGAAAATATCTCGCATTACAAAAAATGTCCCTACTTAATTTGCATATAGGTATCGAAATTAGCATTTCCATGTCGTATTCCCGACTGACCGAGCGACATGTTTCCCACCCCCACCATCGACCCATTTGTAATGCAAGAGCATGCTCCGTGCGCACGGGCATTGCGGTGTCGGCCTCCGCGCCTCGCGTCCATCTGCCGCGGCCATGGTGTGTGACGACAGCTTACATGCACCATCGCACCCCCGCAAGTCACTACGCCGACTCGCTTCAACTAGAGGATTTAGACCACGGTCGGAATTCTCCTGGATAAGAGTATTTGACGGACTCGAGCCTTTCGCTGTGGATGCACCCAGCAAACTCATCAAAGTATCACAGTATACCACGGTCGAGGATGTCAACAAAAAACTGGGTTTCAACGAAGACTTGACTCTGTGGATCCAGATAGGTGGAGAAAATTCTCGACGTTTAGAGCTTAATGAGTTTCCTTTGAAGATTCAAGATGATTTTTTAGCGAAGAATGGTTGGACATCCGTAGCGCGGCAGCTAAGACTTGCCGTGGATCCAGAGCTGCGTCATTCACTGCGATGGTGCGCAGGTCCTGCTAGCAGGTCTGGGGGAGTGTTGCGTTCGGGCACAGTGTTTGTATTGAAAGGTCACGTTTTTCCACAATGGAAGCCACGACTTGCTCATATAATTGGATCTCAACTGCATACATGTGGTAAGTTCTTCATGTCACTAGAAAGTAAAAGTTTTAGAACTATAACCGAAACAAATTAAAACTTATATTTTTTTTTGTAAAATAAAACATATCGGTATTTATCTTTATAGTAGAGAGGGCAAAGAGAACTTAATGCTAAGACACTCCGTTCTCCGCTTTCCGTTCGAATCGAATCGAATTCAATTAAACGAATAAATTAAGAAATAAAAATAAAAAGGTACTGAATATTTTTGTTTAGATTTTAATTGATATTTTAGTATATTGAAATTGAAATAAATTGTTTATTATTTTGTTACAGGAGTTTCGTGGGATTTACTAGAGTTGAGTGGCGGCATCATAGAGCTCTGCCAGCCAAAAGCACAAAAGCTAGTACTGTGCGTAAAACCACGTTGTCCAGGCAACAATTTGGATGCTGGAATCAATCATCTGTTTCTTGGCTTCAACACCGTTTGGGAACGAAATATGTGGTACAGCTGGCTAAAAGAGGTATCCCAATCCCACTGTATTTTACCAACATATTATGTAAAAAATTGTAATAGGATTTTAATCGTATGACGACGTTATTAGTCGACATATGAATACGTGCATTATATAAACGTTTATGTATTTTCAAACAAATAGCTTGTTTCATTACAATAGTGAACGGTCGATGGTTAAATTATATCTACTCATAGGTATTTTATAATCGAGTTTAAGATTGGGAATCGATTCCGGTACACTTCGCAAACTAACGATCCGTTTACAAAAGCGGCAAATTACTAGAAATCTGCTCAGTTAGACAATCTTTTGACATTTAGATGTGTATTTTTTTTATGTTAAGGGTTGTGACTCCATATATTTTTATGTAAATTGTAAGAAAGTAAAGATTAGATTAGATAAAGAGTTTTTTTTATTTATATTTACATATACAATTTATGAAATAAAATAATTAATTAAGAAATTAGAGAAAAAATTATGAAACATTAAACAATTCATAATCAGCTCTTTATGCAACTTGATATATTGCAACTAATTTAAAATTGTAATAAACTTTTTAAAAATTATAACATTAGTAAAAAGTAAAATTGAATGATTATTTAAATTTTATACCATCACTAAAAAGATAAATAAATAAATAAGCTGTATTAATTAGAAAATGTATGCTCCGCCCTACAACAGTTGTTACGCTCTACGTATCCCAAATGCTCAGCGGGCGGGCGTCTGAGTCAGTCAAAACTGTACTGAGCCTTAACTTTGACGCGTTTTCTTGTGACATAACATTGGTGACATACGGAGAGTAAAAATAAAAAAATAATAAAAAAAAGTGCAATAAGGTTAAGATCTTAAGATCCAAGTTTAAGTTCAAGTGAGGTACATATTGCCATAGGAGGTGAGAAAGGACACTTAAATGTCGCTTATCAAGTGAGCACTGTCGTGACCAGAATAACAATTTAACTTCAAATTGTTTCAAAGTCTAGAAGCATAGCGTTGCACGGGTTCGACGGCCGCGCCTGTGATATATGAGCTTTAATACAAGTGTTTGAGTGTAATTCGATTCTAGAATAACAAATATTTAATGTGAAAAAATTGGAATGTGCATATAAAAATAGTGAAGAACATCTGAGATGAATAGTATTCATTATATTTAGAAAATTTTGGAATGGTTGAAAATAATATAATGAAATGCGAAGAGGAGGAGATCGATAGCTTAGATGTGTTTTCACAACATAGCAATGACGACGTGTTTTTGGACAGTTTAGAACCCTCTGTATATAAAGAAAGATATGAAAGCGCGGTACGTCCACGCACTGTTTAATTTGATTACAAATATTTATTTATTCGGTGGAAATTGGAGAGCGAAGTGTTTTAACACTAGGTTCTCGCTGCCTACCCTGCAACATGCGGGATCTCTGGTGTCGAGGCTAAAGCGCGGCGTTGAGTTCCGATATTCAACAGGAGTCAACTCGGACTTATTGCACTCTTCAAGCTGATTTTTATTTTTTTATTGTTTTATTGTAAAATGGATTACATTGTTTTTCTATTTCCTTTATGTAACTACTATTGTAAAGATAAGAAACTTACGAATAATTTATCTGATATAATACTTAAAATTTATTATTTTTTATAATACGAGTAGTGAAATTTAGTGTGAAATTATTTTATTTTGTTATTGTACTTAAATATATCATTGTTAGTGTGGAAACATAATAACGTAACTTGTGAACTGATCTTTCTTCACTTTTCACAAAAATTCAAAACATTGTTGAGTATACTTGTTGCTTGTGTTGAGTCGTGCCAAATTAAAAAGAAAACAGTTGATTCTCCCCGATAAAAATATATAATATAAAAATATATATATAAATAAAAAATGACAGATAATATAAAGAAAATGTACAATGGTTCAAGATATATATATTTTTTTATTTGTCCAGGGTACACAAAGCACACAGCCTCCCAACGTGCTGGACCTCAGCAGTGGCAGCCGATCACATTTATCAACGGCGTTAAACCAACATGCATCTGATGGGTTTGCGGTGCGCGTACTGCGCTTACGCGGCAACGCTCTGCCCTCAGTGCCTCCACAGGCCTGTGCTTTAACCACCCTCACACACCTCGACATCAGCGATAACAAGATAACTGAACTGCCCGAGGAATTATGTCGGTTGACACAGTAAGTATGTAATTTAATTATTGTAAACTATTTATTTGGTACTGTGAATGTGAAAAGTGTTAAGTTGAGTTTTACTTTCAATATTATTTATTGTCAAGTTTAAACTTTTCACCTTTGTTTGCTTTACATGTGTGTTTTTCTGCTTAAATTAGGTGGGAAAGGAAGTTCGATGAATATCCTATATTCCTTTCTTTGGGAGTCAATCATTGTCATGAAACACCACCCTGTTTCATTAAAAACATACTTTGCCTTCATTATTATATCTAACATGTTTACAAAGTGAGAATTTCGTTCTTGTAGACTGATTTACATGTCAGTTAATAGAAAGTATTTTATAAAAAAATATAACCTAGTAATTAAAAACATAATACATGTTAAATTTCTAACGTATAAGTATTTCATAGCCATTTACAACAACAACAAATATTTTATAAAATTCTTTGTACTAGCATTAATTAGAATTCTTATAATTTACAACTAATATAATTACATTTTTGAATGCTGCTTCACCCACTTAAACTTTTTGGTAATTAGTTAAATAAAATAGTAGCCTATATAGTTTGTTAGTATTAAGTAAATCAAAATTTTAAAATACACATATAGGTAATTGATTACACATATAGGTGTATTTTGATTATATAGATTGAAGATTGATAAAATTTCATTTTTTATTAAAGTACTCATACTACTTGCTGCTAGTACACGTGCTAGCAGCAAGAGCTTTTATTTACCTTTAATTATTTTCTATCACATTTATATAAAAACAGATGATATTAAATAACACACCCAATATAAAGCAAATAGCTCGAAGAACATCTGGCTCACAATTCGAGAACATTAGATCAGTGTATGTTGCTATTACGGGTCTGTTCTTAACGCTCCGTTGGTGAAGCGTGGCGTTCTGCATCTCAGTATCAACCTTCTTCGCTTTTACGTATAGCATGGTGCGTTATGTATGTTGTATATGTTTTAATGATAGCTACTCTTGACACAGACTCTAGGAAGTTGGAACTTACGCTATTGTCATACGTTTCAAGCTCAATACACCACTCGGAACATAGGAGCAATGACAAATTTTATTCACAACTAGCGACTAATGCGCAACTTTGCCTACTTGAATTTTTTGTCATATTATAACCAAATTCAACAAAATCTTTAAAAAAATGTAGCCTATGTGCTATTCTGATGTGTTAGCTCTATTACTGTAAAGTGTCATCTAAATCCGTTCAGAAGTTTCTGCCTGAAATTTGAATAGACATCCATCCTCACAAAATTTCACGCTTGTAATATTAGAAAAAAATACTTAATTGTTGAATTAAAGAGTGTCTATCAAAAAATGTAAAATAAAGGTACCATAAGATAATTTTTAAATTTTCGAAAGAATATTCGAACAACGCTATTATCGTCATTAAAAATAAAGTTATCCAAACTCAATCAGTATACTTCACGTTTTCTATATTCAGTTTTCATAGCATACCTTTCTAGATATTAACGCCATTTGGAATTTTGAATTATAATTTACTATTTACTTTTACAGCTGAATCCTTATATGAGATGGTGCTCCTTATCTCTACCCCCTATATAAAAGAATCATTGTCAATCAAAAAATATAAAAAATATATTTAGAAGTTAAAATTAAATTACATTGATTAGATCGTCTTTCTCTATTTTATTGGAAACTTAACATTTTGCTTGTCCCTAATATTTTTCATATTTAATTTAATAATATTTTTTAAGTAAATAATTATGTAGCGTACTTAAACTCAACTCATTATGCCTGAAGTTCAAAGGTTCAAATATAACAATTCATAATTATATCGGTATGTGTGTCAGTAAGAAAATTCTTGTGTCATCATTATAACTATTAAGATAACAGTTGTAAGCTGTTAATTGGGTACGTTTCCGTTGTGTGCCAATTTTTAAGCGAACGCGCGTTATACAAACGTCTACACTGACAACAAATTGCGTAAAAAATCCATCAATTATAAGTTTTAGGGTTTAAGAGAGCTTCAAATCTTGATATAATACCTGCTCTATTTTAAGAGAATAGGAAAATAAATATTATCAAAGCCGAAAATGAAATAGAAAATGAATTATATATGTTTATGTGAAAATAAATTTACTAGACACAAATTTTTGAACTCAGGATTGATTGAATAAGTGTATTTATAGTAATATTAATCAATAATTGTGAGCTAACCGAACACTAATACGATATAAATATAGAAATACTTTTTAGAAAACGTATAAATGTGAACGTAGCTAGATTTAAACCCGCGCCTTTTGGAATGGTATGGTCTAAATGTTTATACGTCTTTCAAAAAATATATTTAGTTTCTAAGTCTAAACTTGGTATATAACTTTGAAAATGTTAATTAAAATATACATTTTTTTGTATATTACTTATATACTCTATGTATTATGCCATCTTTATATTCTCAGTTCTTTGTAAGTCTATCTACATCAGGGCGTCGAAGCGTGCCGGTTACGTTCACTTTGCGCGCAACCCCTATTAACGGCGGCCTTGTTTGTGTTAATAAATCCATATATAAATGAATACTGTATATAAATGTTGCGTGATTGACTTTAGTTATTTGATCGATTACATATAAGTGGGTTTGATAATTCTTACTATTTTGAGAATAAAATTTAGCAGCCTTCAAATATATTTCAAATTTATTACACAGTACATAAGATCGTTGTGTGATAGTTTGACGTGTGAGCGATGGTCTAATACTGAATTATATTTTAATACTAGCGGCCCGCTCGCGGTTTCACCCGCGTGAACTATGTTATTATTAATTTCTGTCTCCATGACTACGTCCTAGTGACGTCTATGTAAAATTTGAGACTCCTAGCATTTGTAGTAACGAAGTTTCATACAAACTTTCGACCCCAAACACATCCCCTTAGAAATTGAATATTGCAAATTCCCGTCTTAGCGAGCACCTACGTCCTATAAGTAACTCCTATGCAAAATTTGAGATTCCTAGCACTTGTAGTTTCTGAGATTTCGTGATGAGTGAGTGACCTTTCGATTTTATATATATAAGATCACTGATGTAGGTTTTTATAGTAACAATTAAAATGATGATTGAAGTCAAGTTAGTCAATAGGATAGCATCTTCTAGCTACAATAATTTGTAAGCAATGTTTGTTGTCATTTTATAATATCTCTTAATACAGGCTTAGTGTCTATTTTACAATACGTAGTAAACAAATGCCTAATTAACAATTAAGTATTTGATACCATCTTATAGTAGTCAGTTGGATGGTTTTTGAAGGAATTATCTACCATATCCGCTCATTCTATAGTTCCGTGAATACTTAACTACTTGCCGATCAGATAAAATGCATTTGTAGAATGCCTTTTCGTGTTTCTTTACAAAGGTCATAGATTAATATTTTATACGTATTTTGAATTGAACTAAAATTAATGGAATAGTGAAACAAAAATTATAATTAATAGAAAGAAATAAATGATGGGTGATGGATGTTTATGGGTTTGATGCACTCGGGATTGATTATTATTATTACATATTGAAATAAACAATAAATTACGAATCACTTCGTTCTCGTAAAATGAAACGTGACGTGAAATAAAGTCATCTAAGGCATAATGTCTCTAAACAAGGCGGAAATTGTGAGCGTGGTGTCTCATTCTCTATATCTACGAGACGGGTGTTAGTCACAAATAATATTCAATCCCAATCACTACCGCCCAAATTGAACTACTAATATATGTTACAATAGTCAATAAATAATCGATTTCATATGATAATGAAATAGTTGTACCTAATTCGATTTAACAACAAAAAGACCTTAAGGAAGCAGAAGTGTTGAAAGGGGAAATCGAGACCAGCTATTGCATATAGATTTATTAGATAAGAAATACAATAATGTGTGTGTATTGTAACATCGCCGGTGAATCCGTTGCGTCTAGGCGGTATTGCCAAACGTTGATAGGAAATGTGGACTGAAGACAATACAGTCGGTGAAACAGGCTTATTTTTATTATAATCTATTCAGTTTTCCTTTGTTTTATTATATTTATTACACACTATTTGATTATTTTCATAAAATAATTTGTTCCAGAAGTACGATTTTTAATTTTTGATTATATTTAACCTGGTTTTAATATGCGTCTCAGTGTTATAGTTTAGGCCCTTTTACGGTTAAATGTTTTTGGTCAAATGATTTACATAAAAATAAGAATTTTAATTACTATTATAACTTTACATAAGAACGAAAAGGCGTATTAAATGTTTTATTTTGATATTGTTTAACTTGCCCTGAAATTTGTGGCTAATTTTGCAACAAAAAATACTTGGTAGGTACATGAGAGAAAAAAATTGTATATGCTTAATATTATCAAGGAACTCAATCAACATTTAAAAAAGAGAAGTAATTCGAGGTTTTTTTCTATAATTAATTAGCTTCGCACAACATAGCAAAAATATTTTAAAATTATAACTTTTTGTCCGCGACTGTATACGAGACATGCAGTGGGGCGCGAATATGCTGCGGTCAGTTAGTGCCTACACATTCTTAGTGATAGTCATACGTATTTTGATTTTCTTTAACTTTTCGTAAATTGTTTTTGTTATTGTTAAAAGCTAATATTTTTAGTTGTGAATGATCGTTATGTTACAAAAATATCCAGGATGTACTTGGGACTTACTAGAAATATTGGTAAGTATTCATATATAGATTTGTTTACTTCTCGTAAATAATTTATATATATGTAGGAATAAATGAGTTTAATTATTTATTAAATTTTAATGCTTTAAATTTAATAAATAATTAAGCGCATTGTGTCCTAGCAGATTAGTCTTTGTATCTATGTATATTAAATTAATTGCAATTACGTAATTACTTCATCCGATATAATTTTGTAACTTTTACTTTTATGCCAAATACAATTATTTGTGTGGAAAGTGTTAAAGATGTTAAAACAGTATATTAAACATATAAGAATGAAATAAAAAAATACATATTTCGTATTTATAAAAAGTATATTGCGCCAAAATAATTTATATTATAAACGATATTACACGTACACATACACCTTAAAATATCTTTTAATAACGAAATTAAAATATCGTTGTTTGGAAATTTATATTTACAGTACGGTCAACAAGTCATGAAAGGCACGATAAAAGACTAATTTAAAGTGATTTATAGATAATTGCAATAAAAATAAATCAATCAATTAAATTAGTGTGTACTTTTTACGTGCTAATTAATAACGTAATAAGTTTTAACAATAATTTATGCTCGTTGTCTACATTTTATTCTTTACCAAATAAAAATACTTTAAAGCCATTTCGTGAAGTTAAATATGTTTCATCAGTCGCGGTTTATTCATTTGTAGGTCAGAAATTTACATACGAAATCTTAACTTGGAAGAAATTATAAACATTGAGAAGTTTCTTTATAGTTTATAATAGATATCGTTGGAATTCGATAATATGTATGACCTACCTATATTTCGGAATATATTGCGATTACCTTAATATTTAATGTATGTTTTTCATCGAAAATTTAATATTGTTAAATGATAACTTCCTACAGGAAGTTTGGTTAAGGCGTGGCCATTAAGGAATACGTGTAATATCCGTGTTTTTATAAGAATTTTACATGTAGAACTAGTATGAAATTTTTATAGTCAAATAAAACACAAGCAAGTCAATAAAAATAACTAGGAACCCTGAAAAGAATGTAGTATACTTAGATGGTACAATATATTGTGATCGTTTTAAATCGTGCCAATATTTAATTATTGGCTTCCTTATTCTCAGCGCAGGTTCAATGCGCCTGTTTCCCATATCTGTCTTATATGTAGTACATATACATTTTTTTCATTTTAAGATTTAAATATCAAATTTATAAATATAACGCAAAAAAATCAACGTTAAATCTTATTACTAAATTCAAGAATTCGTTAAAACATAAATTTATTATAATTCGAGATAGCCTTCCTGTCAGACTTCGATAGACATATCTAAATATTATGGAAAGTTGTTTCCGTCATTGTGTAATGTGTAAAATTATATCACAAAGAGTCTTATACAAGAATAAAAGGAAATCAACCATCCTTATGGTAAAATCAATTTTCAATCAATTTTCTTACAAGGGTAAGGAAATTGATAGAGCTACTAGATTTTCTAAACTTTTACGGATGGTTTAGCCTTAAAGAAAACTTAAAATCTGCTTTTTTATATTTGTATTAAAATATTATTTATAAAGTGTGTAATTGTAAGAAAACTATTTTATTAAGCTAATGTCGGTTTTACACATGTTTAGATGAATGACCTTTTCAATAATAGGTGAAACTCTACAAAGGAAAATTTATTTATTTTTGTACAAATTATTCATAATTGCTGGTACTGATTTGTTTTACATCTTAATTGATAGTGCGTGCACCTATCATTTAAACGATGTTTCATTTCATTGTATGATTGTTATTGTGTTAATTTTATACATTGTGGTACGGTAGTATTAAAAATATGAAGTATTTTATTACATACATACATAGCTTCACGCTTTATTCCTGGCGGGGTAGTCAGAGAGAACGGGGCGCCAAACTCTACAGTCTCTACTAACCTCTTTCGCTTCGTACACTGTCATCAACCTCTTCATACATGCACTCCGGGAGGTCCTCATGTATGTCCTTCCTCCAGTATTTTTGATACTGTGTTTTCGAAGGTCAACCAAGGTCAATGTAAATGTAAAGGGATCTTAATAAAAAAAATATTTTATATTTTTTCAGGCTAGAGGAGATAAATGTTAGCGACAACGTGATTCAGTCATTAGACTGCATCCTGCGACTGCCACGATTACGCGCAGTTATAGCAGCTCGAAATCTTATTACAAATTTCGGGGTAAGATTTATTGATAATAACATAGTTTATCAGTACTTAACAGTAAAGTTTCCATAACATATGAAAAAAAAGACTGAAATATGTGTATCATTGTAGTCTATCATCGATTTGTTTGAATGAAAGTCTAATAGAGCTAGAAAAAAAGGATTCTAAAAATAAAGCTTATTATTAGAGTTTAATAAAAAAAAAATCTAACAAAAAGCTCTACAAAACATAATCTACCTGCTAAAATTACCCACATGCTCAAATAATTTTGTTCACTTTAGAAGTTTTATTTAATTTATGGTTTCAGACTAGTAGGACAGCTCAAATGGGTCCTGGAGAGGAAAACAGAGGCGAGTACCGCGCGCCGCTCACAAACGTCGACCTTCGATACAATAGACTGAAAGGAAGCATTATACTTGGTAATTATGAAGTAAGTCATAATTATTTATATGACATTAAACAGAATTATTATCTACTAATAGGAAGAGAACTAAATTGTAATAAGCCTTCGCTGTAGTCTATGATGAATAATGCTACTTCTAAAAAATTTTCGTATTAAGGACATAGACTTGTGTATTTCAATCAATTGCATTCCTGTAAGCAATAATTATTATAATTTTTGTAAATTTAGCTGTAAAACTTCAATTATCACCACATTTCTTATTTTATAAAGTTATTTTTCACGGATATAAAACCCTTGAAACCAATCCCTGGACCGTATTACGGTATTATTAATATAGAAACTTGTCTAACAATGCTTTCGTAATATCCACAGCATCTCGTCTCGCTAGATGTGTCTCACAATGCAGTGGAGGTGCTCGTGGTGTCGGCACTGCGAGGTCTCCGCGAACTCTACGCGGCCCACAATAATATACAGCATCTGGCATTACACGGCGCTTCTCTCAGAATATTGCATGTGCCTTATAACCGTGAGTATTTTGAATGTATGTTTGTATTACAAATACATACTAGATAATAATTATTTTATATTAGATCTTGAATAATAAATATTTTACAAACTTATTATGAAGTAGGTACAGAAAAGATTTATTAAGTAGAATTCTATTATTTTTTGATTTTTCAAAATGATGAAAAAGTCCAACTAAGTTTTTTAAGTGCACTCATTATCTCGCATATAACAGGGTAGGCAGAGGGAACCTAGCGTTAACTTATTATATATCGAGTTAACTTATTATATACTTTGATTATTATATTTACTTCATTTGGAACATCTATTTATTTTCTTTTTTCCAGAAATGGATAGCTTAACGACGATGGTGCCACCAATAAATTTAGCAGAAATAAATGTTTCACATAACAAACTAACAGCACTACCTCAGTGGCTCAGTGGGTGTTCAGATCTGACCAAGCTATACGCTAGCAATAACCAATTAACTTCACTTCCAGAACATCTTTTCTGTAGCGAACTATCAAGCTTAAGTCATCTTCATTTAGCTCATAATAAAATAACGAATTTCCCGTCCATGCCTAGACTAAGGTCGCCGTTGAAAGAACTATTATTACACGATAATTGTATACAAGCACTTCCAGAAAACTTTTTCTCCATATGTGATAGATTATGCGTGTTAAATCTTTCAAATAATAGATTAAGTCGACTACCACGTGTGAGGGGAGCGTCGCCGCATTGCTTAGAACGTCTTTACTTAACCGCCAACTGCTTATCTGATGAAGTGATAGATGTCATTATAACGTTTCGTGGTCTTAAAATACTTCATATTGCCTATAATTGCATTACAAGTTTACCTGAAAGCTGTTTCACTTTTTGGCCAGAGGTAGAAGAGCTGGTAATATCTGGAAACTCACTGACGAAGTTGCCAGACAATTTGCCACAACTGAATAATATTAGAATTGTACGAGCTCATTCCAATAGGCTACGATCAGTACCAATGTTTGCATGTAGTGCTTCAGTAAAAATATTAGATTTTGCACATAATGAACTGGATAGCATCGACTTAAGACTTCTTGCCCCAAAACAGTTGAAATTTCTTGACATATCTTGTAATAAAAAACTGCAAATGGATCCATCACAGTTTAATGCATATAAATGTCAACGGCCACTTAGTCTCGTGGATGTAACAGGCCAGAATACAGTATCGTGGTCCCAAAAAAATAATTTTCATGAAGAATTAAACGGCGTGACTCCATGGGTTACAGGTTTTTCAGAATGTCCTAACAAAAAATTACAATTATCATGTGCTCAAATTCGTCTGCCGTCATTTTGCAATAAGGAAGGTCTTTTTGCTATAATTGATGGGGAGTCTGATGTAGAAGTACCTAGAATTTTGCAATCCAGTTTACCTGGACTTTTATTGGAAGAAAGATCGATAAAAGAAACTGTTAATGAATATATGAAATATGTTGTACTCTCAGCCCACAGAGAGTTGAAGGAAAAAGGCCAAAAAAGAGGAGCTTGTCTAATAATGTGCCACTTGTCACCAATAAACATGCCAGAAAATGGTTTTGGCCAGATAGCCAAAAAGTATAATTTAAGATTAGCAAATGTTGGTGATACAAAAGCAGTGTTAAGTCGACGTAGTGGTCCACTGTGCCTCGGTGTGGAAAACAATAAACGCATCGGCTACTCATCTAGATATCCAAATACTGTTCCCGATCCGGACGTTATTCATACAGTGATCAAAGAAGACGACGAGTTTCTTATATTAGGAAACAGTAAATTTTGGCGATCTGTCACAATTGACACTGCTATAGCGGAGGTGAGAGCTGAAAGAAATCCAGTGCTAGCAGCAAAGAGACTACAAGATTTAGCACAAAGCTATGGGACCGATGATTGTATATCTGTAGTTATAGTAAGATTTGACACACGTTCAGATGTAGATATGCTAATGCGAGAATTGCGAAATACCATTAATACTAATAAGACAGAGTGCAAAGCAGACTGTTGTTGCTCTAGACTAGAACCATGCTGTCATTCCATAACCCCACCAAAATCAACTAGTGATAGATCGTCGCCCAGTGGGCAAAGTGATCGGCCTTTAACTGAATCTGTAAACCAGCACTACGCAAGTGTCAGGTCGCACATAAGAGCGTCTGAAAGACGACCACGTGGGGGCGTTGCTAGAGCTATTAGAGTACGCGTTGAAGAAGACAAAGAGGGGGAAAGAAAGAATGATGCTGTGCCCTCTTCTGATGAACAATTTAAGTGTTGGGAGTATATGCTAGAACAAAATACGCAAATGATATTCGATAAGGAATTAGATAACCTTTCAAAGGGGATCAAGTCCAACACAAGCAGTTTAAGAAATGTAAAAGGTTTGTCTGGCAGCAGCCCCCAGTTACATTTAACAGGAAAACAGGCTAAAGTACCATTCCTTTCCAAACATTTTGGAAGTGCAAGGAATTTCGGCAACACTCTCAAGCCAGAATTTCGTTTTGGATCAGGTCGAGTACCTAACGGTGGTCCAAATGCTGCGTATTTTGGCTCCTTACAACGACTCATGCCTTATCATTTAGAATATGACTTTGCCGTTATTCAAGAAAAAACTGCACAATCACAAGACTCATTAGATTTAGAAGGCCGCATGCAGCAGTACTGGGGAGTCGCTACAACAGAATTATGAAATTTATTACAATAACTATTTAATACGCAATTTGTAAATAAAACTACAGTCGAATTACCGTATTATGTGTTATTAATAAATATGGCATTTTTTCGACTAGATTTTTTGCACAAAGTTTGATATCACTATGAAATTACACTTAAAATTTTAAAGAAATAATTACATTAATCATATGTACATTAGTAATGATTACAGAAAACATATATCTTATCAATTCATAGATAAATAATAATTTCTATTAGTTAAACACTAATTTGAGACGAGAGCAACAATTTCAATTTGTCAATAAAATATGTGTCTTAAGTATTAGTGAACTTATCACATCAAATACGTTCTTAAAAGTTTATATACACTGATATTACACGTTTCAATCTTCAAATACAAGTCTCTCGATATCTTATTTACAAACAAAGCCTCTTATACATAACTCAATTTTAAAATTCGATAATTAATTATGTACAGTACGTTCACATCACTCAGAAGTGTTTTTACAATTTAATCACTGTCATTAGGACATCACAGTTCACGCTTGACGACAAGCTCAAGAGGTTGTAAGCCGAGAGCTTGCGGCGTGCACGGCATGGGATGCAGGGCGGGCGCGGCGGGCGCGGGGAGCGTGGGGTGCGCGTGCGCCGGTGGTGGCCGCCGCTAGGGATAACCTCGCGGCGAATAGTGGTGCGGTTCTCCCAGCCAAGAGTCCGGGGAAGGTGGGAAATCTGGATATCCCCCAGCTGCTGGTGATGATGAACTGCTCATATCCGACGCACCACCTGCTCCGGCCCCTAAACCAGCACCGCTCATAGCCTGACCTGTAACAATAAAAAAATATTAAATTATGTTAGTAAGAGAATGCTCTGGAAAATAAGTAGAATCGGAATTATTTTAGAAAGAGAAAAAAACACATTTAAATATCTATAATAGACTAAAAATAATAAGAAATATATTTCCAATTTAACTTAATATTTTACCTATATTAGTATAAACAAGATGATCGGGGGGATAATGGTAGTGTGCGTGAGGTGGCGAGTGCGCGCGCAGATATGGCGGCGTAGCCCCAAACCTAGCGCTAGCCGCACCGCCCGCAGGCGACCCTTCTTCGCCTCCCAACGCTGCTGTGCTATAGCTGTCGTTACTTAGCTCTGCAATTGAAAAAAAAATTGCATCTAAGTACGGCACTAAATAAGAAAAAGCTCTAAGTAATGTTTATCATTTATATTCCAAAAGCTCAGTAAAATTAGAAAAATTGTATAGTAATATTAGATTATCGACCGATGCATTTAACAAGCACGTAAAAGCCACGTATATCCACCAACATTACTCGTATATACTATGCCAATATTTAATATTCGTCTTATAACTTTTGATCAAAGTAACTCATTAAACCCAAAATTCGATAACATTATATCATCAATAAAAAAATAATGCAAATATGTATATAATCGTATATTAGAAAAGTTGTTACTTCAAATAAAATAATACGAAAAATATACCGTGATGACTAAAGGAATCCAGATCAATTTTCAATTCGTCCTTGTCGAGTAGTCTATCGTGTCTCGGGGAGCCACTGCCGCTGCCCTTCATGGATCTGAAATATTGAGACCACCGGGTCCGCCCTGCGTCTTTTTTCAATCTCTTTTCCTTTGCTCTTCTGTAACAACGTTACGTATATCATTATTTATTATTCTCAAGTGTTTATTTCTATTAATATTCATTATTTATATGTAATACTTTTATTTTAATGTTGTTGCTTAATAAGTATAATAAACACACAATCGCCCTACGATACTATATTTACATATTAACAATTGAACATCAAAAGTCCTGAAAAGCTTTAAAGCTCCCTATTGTGTATATTTAGCGTGTGTTATTAGTAAAGCGGCGGGGAGCCGACGCGACGTCGTGTACGCGCTTAATTAATGCGCCTCCGCCCAGTCCACGGGGACTCGGCCTGCGATATTACCAATGGATTATTGGAACAACGAAATTGCCTAACTGTGTAAGTATTGCGTAATATTATTGACTTTATGAAATGGACAAAAAATCTTTGTTTAGACTTTTATATATATATTACATAAGGATTCATTTTCTAATAGCTATTAATAGATTTTTTTTATATATTCTGTAAATTAACTTGATAAAGTAACCTATTTTCTGTAAGAAAATCTAATTAACTTCTCGCCGTATCTCGCACACAATAGGGGACAGAGAAAACCTAGTGTTAAGACACTTGACGTTTTTTCGAAGGCATTACGTGTTGAGTATATCAACGCGGGTCCTTGGTGCCAGAGCGAACGAATGAAAATATTATTAAATGATAATTCGTTCCCGCGAGTGGGTATCGTACCTACAACCGTCGCGTTACAGTCACACCCTTGTGTCCCTGAGCCAGGACGGTCTCATTTTCCATAAGTGGTATATATATACCACTGTTCTATAAATGAATAAGCTATTATGTGTAACATGTTCACATGGATAATAGATATGGTTGATCAAAGTATAAGTCTGGCATTGTGATAACGGGTGCAGTTTTACGAGGCGAGGCCAAAGCGCAGGGCGTGACGGCCGCCGTGACGTGAGCCGGTCACGTGAAACCAAACGTATCGCGATAGTTTGAATTGGACAAACTAGTTACAAAAGTAAACGTAGATCATAATATTAAATGTTTTTTTTAAGTAATCCATACATACAAATTTTATATTACAGTCGTATTAAAATAACACCTATCATTAGGCCAATATGAATGTATTTATAAAAGAAATCGAAATACATTGTAAAGCTTTAGTTGGTCCGTTCCGTTCCCATTGAGACACTTCCGTTCCATACCTAGCGCCGAATTCTGGAGGCATTGATTGGTAGAACTCAAATAATAATAATAATGCTTTATATAGTAAAGGCTTATAAGGCCTAGGAAATGAAATTAATGAATTGAATTGCCACAACTGGCTTCTTTAACTTTAGATGTGATAGAATTTTTACATATTATGAAATGAATTGTCTATTATGGAAAAAGAAATTTACAAAAATATTATTCGCGACTGTAATGAAATTTTTTACAATAAAATGTACTTAATAGTCATTTAATGGATTTCGTTGGAAAATGTTCTAACTAAAATTTTTAATTAGGAACAAAGCAATGCCTACACAATTCCTTTTCCATTTCTATATCCAGTAACATGCAAGAGTACTATAGATATTTTATTTGTATAAAAAAATCATGAATTATACATTTTTAGTCGAGGTCATTTCTTTTTTATTCAAGGTGAGAGACATAAGGTTTGTTAGTTAGTGGTATTTAATTTGTTTATTTGTACGTCCGTTTCATTTTGAATACAAAATTAATTACCAAAAATATCATTTTATTAAAATTTATGAGTACATACTTGAAAATGCAATAACTGCTAAGAATATATCAATTAGAACAAACACAGGTGAATCGCTTGTACTCAAAATCCGTAAGTAAAAGGTTATTTACGTCTTTAAATATCAACCATTTCAAAATCGTTAGTGATAACTCGCTTTGTGGTTTAACCCGTAAACGGTAATATCCGTCTGTAGGACGGATTAGCTTAACAGTTTTGCCGCTAGACGGCGTAAACGTCAAGTTGAAACCTCCACCTTCCAGCTATGCTTCAGTTGATCCATCACCTTGATTGTGTTTGTTTACCTTTGATGAAAGTTTTGTGCTTCACTATAAATTTGCAATTTGAAAATAAGTAACACCGCCTTTAGGACGGATATTACTCCAAAGGTAAGTAATTGCTTCGCCTCTTAGACTAATGTTACTGGAAGTGTCTATAATAATATCCGCCCATCAGACGGATTTTACTTCAAATGTTTGTATTTTTGTCCGCCTGACAGTCGGATGTTACTATAAACGTCAACAAACACCATTATGTTCGCACTTCTGATCAAATAATACAATTCCGTTTTTTTTTTTTTTACAGATAAAAATGTCTAAAAAATGCCAAAATATACCTCCAAATGTGTCTGAAAGGACCAAACGAATTATGCAGCTTTGCATGGATGATATACCAGAAAGTGACGCTGAAGTTGGCTCTGATGAATCATATCTAGGCAGTGACCACTGTTTTTCTTCAGATCATGACAGCGATCCTGAAATTGACATCGAGGACTTCTCCAGTGCTAGCAGTGATACTAGCGGCGATGATGACACGCCACAGCAACCTCCAGCTCCCAATCGACCATCGATTTATCACGGTAAAAAAAATTGTTTTTCTTGGAATTCAGAAGCTCCTAATAAGAGTTCGAAAACGCCAGAAAGGAATATTCTTAAAATCAAATTGACTGCTATTAAAGGTCCTGCCTTAAAATTGAGTAATCCGACTGCTGAGGATGTCTTCAGATTATTTTTTACAAAAGACATTCTTCAAGAAATCGTGGTCAACACCAACAAAAAATTAGAAGAACTAAGAGCAAATTTGAAAACCCCCGATTCTTCATCTTATAGAAATACAAACTTGGTCGAAATTGAAGCTTTGCTAGGCCTTTTGATTTTATGCTCAATTTTCAAATCTGGTCGTGAAAGGCTGTCATCACTTTTTGCAACAGATACTACTGGTCGTCCTATTTTTCGGGGAATCATAGACATGATTCCCTAAAACAATGTGAAACATTGTTACTAGCTTTGCGGTTTGATGACTCATCAACTAGGAGTGAGAGGCAAAAAACACACCCTGCAGCAGCCATTTCTAACATTTTCAATATATTTATTTCAAACTGCCAGGCGGTCTATTCAATAGGAGCCCATGCATGTGTTGACGAAACACTCATACCATTTCGGGGAAGATGCCCGTTCCGCATGTATATGCCGAATAAGCCGGCAAAATACGGTATAAAATTGATATGTTTGACGGACGCCCACAATTCGTATCTATTAAATGCCTATATCTATGTAGGCAAAGACAGCGATGGGAAAAACCTAACAAAAGAGGAACAAAAACTATTGAAACCGACTCAGGCTGTGATTCAAGTTGCTCAGCCAATCATCAATACAAATCGAAACATAACAGCTGACAACTGGTTTTCGTCCATAGAACTAATTCAGGAGTTAGAGAAGCGAAAGCTCACATACGTCGGCACGCTTAAAAAAAACAAGAAAGAAATACCTCCTGAGTTTTTTCCTAACAGACAAAAAGAGGCTGGATCATGTACGTATGGATATACAAAGAATATGACTCTCCTTTCTTTTATACCCAAAAAGTATAAGGCAGTTATATTAATTTCCTCTATGCATAACTCAGAGTTCAGGGATAGAGGGAACGACAAACCCGAAATAGTTTCATTTTACAATGCCACTAAATCCGGTGTTGACACTTTAGACTACAAGTGTAGTATTTACTCAACAAATCGGCGTACCAGAAGGTGGCCATTGGCGATTTTTTACCACCTCATTTCTTTGGGCTGTACCAATAGCCATGTTCTATTTTCCAATATTCACAGCACAACAAAAACTGATAGATTTAATTTCCTGAAAAAAATCGGATTCAGCCTTATCAGAAGACACACGGAGACTCGACTCAACATACCAAATTTGCCCGAGGAATTAAAAAAAATAATAAAACAAACCATTCATCCTGAAGATAATAAAGGAGAACCTTGTCAAAGCAAGAAATTAGATAAAACTGACAGATTAGAAAAAAGAAAAAACTGTAGTTATTGTCCTTATGCAAAAAATAGGATGACTAATTACAAATGTGTAAAGTGCGATACACCTAATTGCTTAGAATGCTCCAAAAAAATTTGTAATACGTGTGTACAAAATTTGTAAGTTTGTTTTTCTTTTAATTGATTTCGAATAAAGTATAAAAATCTTCAAATTTTATTTTGTTTCATTTTTAAATATTAAAAATTTTTAATTGTATTCTTATTCTCATTGTTGTTTGTATTATATTATATTGTCATACATTAGTTTTGTTTGTGTTGTTCGATTCGTTTGTGATCTTTATTGATATTGTCATATTTAATTTAATAAAGTTTTAGTAAAAATTAAACACGAATTTTTTACTGAACTTCTACACCCTAAATGCAGAAGACAAAAAAATAACTTAGTCTCATAGACTGATGTTACTGGGAGTGTGAGTTGGAGGGATGTTACCATTTACAGGTTAAACATTTATGCAAAATTGATTATTTATATCCAAAATCGATTTCAAATTAATATGCTTGTGAAAATCGTTATCGCATAAATAGTACTTGTTGAACGCGATTATTTGCCTTGTATGGTAGAGAAATACTCACATTTACAACTCCACTTTTAAGATTATAGGATTATAATGAATACTTTAGTAGGATGTAGCTTCATGATCATCACAGATAATAAATATCATTTTCATAGACATGGATATTATAAATTGCAATTATAACTGGATAATTTCAATAAGTATGTAGTATTTCAATTACTCAATCAATTAAACAAAGAAAACCTAAACATAGAGGCTACAACACTTCGATTTTAATCTCATCAGATTGGTACATTGGTAAAAATATACATTTTCTTGCCTGGCAATCTACTTTAGATAAGATAGATAGAAAGATGGTTAAGTTTCTCTACCTAACGCACAAAAACATGGAAAGCCGTGTGATCAGTGATATATATATTTATAAAATATCTGCTCATGGTAAGTGATGCAGAAGATGTTAAAAGTTCAAAAAGAAAAACAACCTACCTATTTTGGAACCAGACTTGTACCACACGCATGTCTAAGCCCGTATCTTGAGCTAGCTGTTCTCTTACATGTCTGGCTGGTTTTGGACTACTGCTATAGGCACTCTTCAGGGTCTCTAACTGCTTGGCAGTTATAGTTGTACGCGGTCGCTTACTGGCTGCGTCGCCGTCTAGGGAACCTTCACCTGTTAGCGGACTTTTATTAATGTTGTTATCAATGTTTTCTATAAAAAAAACACTAGGCAAATGAAATTATTAATTTAAATGTTCCTAATTTCTAGATGAGTAAATTTCGTTTTCAATAAAATAATTAAAACTACCATATGAATATGATATCTACATATTATTTTATGACTCACCTTTTGCCCTCGCCGCTTCATAGTCGGGCTTACACACGAGCTTTCCGTCTTCCATTAGATAGAATTCGTCACCAGTGTTCAGAGTGCGCGCACAAGCAGCACACGCGAAACACCTCAGATGATAGACATGCGCCTGCGCACGGCGCACCACCTGCGTCGGCGGGATGCCCTCCCCACAGCCTGCACACTTCGTACCGAACCGCCTGGGACAACAGCCGCAACCCACAACATTATCAAAGTGATATTTGTTATTAATTCTTTAATTTCTTTCTATAATAAAATCTAGGTATCATGTTTGTAGCACACTATAGATTTATGATAGCAGCAGAAATCCCATTGTCGAATATAGTATGTATGAATTATTTTATTATAAGAAGATTGAATCAAGTTTAGAATAAAGCATATGCATAATTTTCGATATTTCTCTATCAGAAGGCCAGTTGTTGCCCAGATACATAAGGGTGTGACTGTAAGCGCTACAGGTGTGGGTTCGATTCCCACCCGAGGAAACGAAATATTTTATATTTTCATTTCTTCGCTCTGGTGTCGAGGCAAAGCGCGGCGTTGAGTTCCATAACTAGACAACTACAAAATTCGGCGGAAAGTGGAGAGCGAAGTGTGTTGGCACTAGACCTAACCCTGTTAGCGTGAAGCTAAAAATAAAATCTATCAAGAGGCTTACTTGAAAAAATCTTCAGTGCAGTATAATTGGTTATTTCTTGCAAAACACTTCCCCGATAGCATAGCACGGCATTCGACACAACGCAAGCAGCCCGCGTGCCACGTGCGGTCCGACACTTTTAGCACATATCGATCCACTATCATTTCATGGCACCCTCCACACTTAGGTATACTAGCTGTAACAAATAAATACTATAAATTCTACAGCAATAATATTTTATTAAAAAGCCAACGATCTCTCTTAAAATAGGGTAATAATATTGTTTTTTTTATTTTTTACCTACATTTATTATTATTACATACAATAGCATGAATTCTACAAAGAAATTCATAAGTACCTAATTTCATGAACCTAATATACATAAACACAGTTAGCTTTTGTTTAGTTAAACGCAGTAATCTCAGGAAAAACCGCTCTAAATTGAAAAAAAAAATAATTGAGAAAATACTTTTTAGGGTTTCGTACCCAAAATGTTAAACCTGGTTATATCTACTGAACCATGATAGTCGGACAGTTGAAATTTTCACAGATAATATATTTCTGTAGCCGCTATAACCACAAATACTTAAAAAATAATTAAATAAATATCTAAAGGGTTTTTCATAGAACAAGCACTTGACCGGTTTTATTTTTCTAGCCTTAAATTAAAAAAAGATACTACTTAGCAGTCCATGTATTCATGGTGCGGTGCCCACAGCGTTTCAGCATGAGGAGCTCGGAGCAATGATTGGGACATGCGCAGTGTAGGTTTAAGGTCCCTTAAAGGGCGCATTAAAGCTCACATCTAATACCGAGCTCCTCTCTCTATCTAAATTCGAAATGAGTCTACTAATGCCACATTTGAAGTACATTCTAGAAATTAATTCATCATAGTTCCAGACAGACCGATTTTTTCAATAAACTATATAGATAGATTTCCCTGCCATACCGCTTCTATTTCTACTGAAAGAATAACCGCTTCACCTATGATTTCAAATACTTTGTCATAGTGACGTTAGTGCTGATCTCTATTTAGGAGTACCTACAGTACACCCTACCAACAAGTTTTCAGACATTCCTAGTGTATCTTTACAGATGAAGCAAAACTTTTTGATGGTTTTACCCCATATTACTAAATTAATTTAATCTGGAAGTCAGTTGGCGCGCAATTAAAATTATAACAGAGCTGGAGGCCAATCAAAAATGGAATTATGAATGGGATGGATTTTATTATGTCTGTGTCTTGAAATGTCTTATTAAATCCTAATTCTATTCGATTGTTTTCCTATTATATTATTTTATGAAATTGAATCCTAATCTCGAAAAAAATTCTGTACTTTGAGAGTGATGTAATGTACTGTGATTGATATTGTTACATCATTATGTAGACCAAAAATACTCGTATGTTTTTTTAGCAACATTAAGATGTTTATTGAGCTCGAATGGTTCAACCTAAAACTGCTCTTGGTTTTCAAAAAGGTTGAGGTGTCCACCGAATTCCCTTACTTTAAATAAATCTTCAATGTTTTTATGACGAATATGCATATATCTTCGTTACGAGGGTTTTATTAATAACGTATACGAGGAAAACAATATAAATATGATATTAGAAAATTTTGGTAAATTCTTCTTAAAGTTGCTTGTAGGTCGATAGTTTGCTTTTTTCAGAACATTTAACAATATTTCAGCTTGTATGTCTGAAGAAGGCGAAGGATGGATTGCGAAGGCTAAAGAAATAATCCGCCCAATGATCCGGCCGTATGAGACCGTATTTTAAAAGCTTTTATTTTATATTTCGTCTTCCTAGACATAAACAAGGAGTTTACTAGGTTTTATCGTCATGTTTGTTTGTCTGCTTTTGTGTTTATTTTTTGTATGAGCACATCTTCCGACATACTTACGGATGGATTTGAATGAAACTTTTTTGTTGTATAGCTATTAATTCTGCCTAGAATCTAGGCTATAGTTGATTTTGAAGACTGGCACACCTGATTTATAACCAACTGAACTATAAGAAATAATGAATTGCCGCCCAATAGCAAAAGTTGTTCAGCGTGATATAAAACACAAACACAGAGGAAGAATAAGAAATAAACGGAAAGAACCAAAGAAATTAAATTTTAGTTACAACAGAAAAATCGTCATCGAGTATGTATATTTCAAATATATTTTTCCTGCTAACATTATGACTATTTTATGAAATCAAATGTCTTTCTTCATTGCATTGTTGTTATTAAAATAAATCGAATCAAAAACCGGTATTAATAACGATAAAAAATATCTAAATGATCAGTTTAACAACAAAAATAAATAGTATCGGTTATATTTTTATTGGTTTTGAATATCCCTTTTATTATATAGCGATATTGTAATATCGATAATTGATATCGATCTTTGACCCATTTACCACGATATAGTATATAGTATTACTATATCTATAATGCTCCCTCGTACTTATAAACTCGTAAACAAACAATCACAGAAAAACTTGACACATTCCAGCACAACACATTCTCGTTTACGTACATAGAAACACTTCAGGCAGATGCTCGAGCTGTATCGGCGGTACGCGCATGTCGGCGAGCTCATCCTCCGCGCCGGGGTACATCATGGCACCCAACATGATCCACGGCCGCCCTGAGCCGCTGCGTCCGACGCACTGATGCCACCCCTCGGAACAACCCCAAACCCTCTTATCACTGCCTCCATGCCATTGGACGACGTCTCTCTAATGATAACAACCACCACGCCCCTCGACCAATCCCGCCGATTGGTCCACCCAGCGATCGATTGCGGGAAAATTCGCGTTTCAGTGAGAATGATATTGAACGTTTTACACTACAAGTGTTAGTAGACAAATGGACTCTATTGTTATGATTATTATTTTTCTATGTTAGTATGGATAGTATATTTCTTTTTTTATGCCAAATAATGTCGAAAAATAACAAGGAATTGTTTACTCACACATAATCTTGCCTGCTTAAGTGAATTTTGAATACTTATTTTTTAATATATGAAAGATACGTATTAATTAATTGTATTTATACATTTAATTGAAAATTAATTATTTGTATTTATAACTTACTAGCGGCCCGCTCGTGGTTTCACCCGCGTGAATTATGTTATTATTAATTTCTGTCTCCATGACTACGTCCTAGTGACGTCTATGCAAAATTTGGGAATCCTAACATTTGAAGTAACGAAGTTTCATACAAACTTTCGACCCCAAAAACAACCCCTTAAAAGTCGAATATTGCAAATTCCCGTCTTAGCGAGCACCTACGTCCTATAAGTAACTTCTATGCAAAATTTGAGATTCCTAACACTTGTAGTTTCTGAGATTTCGTGATGAGTGAGTGACCTTTCGATTTTATATATATACTAGCGGCCCGCCAGCGGCTTCGCCTGCGTGAACTACGTTATTATTAATTTCTCCATGAGTACCTACGTCCTATAAGCGACGTCCATGCAAAATTTGAGACTCCCAGCATTTGTAGTAACGAAGTTTCATACAAACTTTCAACCCCAAAAACAACCCCTTAGAAGTCAAATATTGCAAATTCCCATCTTAGCGAGCACTTACGTCCTATAAGTAACTCCTATGCAAAATTTCAGATTCCTAGCACATGTAGTTTCTGAGATTTCGTGATGAGTGAGTGACCTTTCGATTTTATATATATAGATATATATATATAGATAGATAGATAGATTATAAAGAGCAAACTAAATAATTAAATTAATATATTGAAAATATAGTCCGTAGCACCATAGTCATAAACGTAGCGCTACGTATAATAAATAAATATAACTAATATATCAAAGTAATCCTAAATAAAAGTTTGCGACAATAATAAATTATTACTTGTTTACTTTGTTTAGAAATTGGTACGAATAAATACTTCCCCGTTTCTAACTTATATGGTATATCAAAAGTTTCTCGATAATCTGAACAATAAATCTGTAATACAATCCGGTCTAGGCCGTGGTCAAGCGTGACCTGGCACAATGAATTATACAAGTGAGCGCGAGGGCAGCGGCGTGTGCAACTTTACGACCACATAAATCAATGTAGACCGTCACTCCCTGCACTAGTCCTCAGGATCGGGAGGAACTCAATATCAGCCCTTGAAAACTTAAAGAATAGTAAGTTTGCTGTTATATGCAAAATTTTATACAGATTAACTAAAGCTAAACTGTAGCTCAGTTAAATTTATTATTGATATTTTAAATAAAATTTGCTTAATATAATATGTAAGTTTATATGCTTATAAATATAATAAAAAAATATTCTCCCCTATTATTTAAAATAATTGGAAGCAACTAGATATGCCTCATAATTTTAGAGGTGATTTTTGAAATAAAACCTATTGAGCTAAAGTTTTGTATGATTATTTTATGAAAAGGTCGTACCAGTTACCAAAATGAATGATTAATTAAGTTAGAGTCACTTAAATTAGTCGTATTTCTGTCATGTGTATCTTACGCTCAGAGGTTAACAAAATTTGTATGAAAATATCATTTATTGTTACAATGTCGGTCAAAAATATCCTTATAATTCTGTTATTGGGATTATTTAAAAGAAAAAAATTAAGATTGATACAAGAAGATGCAAAATATAGTTGAGATCTTTAACTCACTCGAACAGTAGGTTTATTTGAAAAATTTAACTAGTTAAATGCGAGGATTCCACGCGAATATGTCAATGAGACACAATTGAAGAATCTGGAGTACAATTTCAAAAAATTGACAATCTTAAGCTTTTTTTGTAAAATATCTATAAATTTTTTTCTTCACTCATATCATATTTTATTTCTTTGTAGTGCAAGTTATCACTTCTTGCCAAATTTCATAAGTGTCTATCCACGGGAACCTATAAAATCTGATTCCACGGCGAATTTCATACAAAATGCAGCAAAATCAATGCATAAACGCTCGTATCTTTTGACTGCGTTGACTTAGAAGCTTGATGTTTTCAGTGCTTTAAGGGACCATAGGCTCCTTTTTTATTAAAATTTAACATTAATTTTATATCGATACGTGCACTCAATCTCGAGATAAATGCTCATGACAGACGGACAAGGGTGAGGATATAAGGGTTCCGTTTTACCCTTTTGAGGTAGGTACAGAACTCAAAAAAGTAGTAAAACGTGTCAAAGGACCTCCAAAGGACCCACCATGAGCAAACGCACCCATTTACCTTTCTAGTGGTTGCTTTTGCTCACGAACATCTCTAACATCGGATGGGTGGTGAAAGAATTGCCAGCCAATAGAGTAAAGTTATCCGTACCCATGACCTATATTATTGGCGATGATGAGGTAGGTGTTCATTAAAGAAAAAGATATTTTCTATGGATGCATGGTCACGATTTTGAAGAAATTTTGTCTTGAACTTTGAACCTAGTTCTACACTGCTCTCTGCTCCAAAAAGGATTAACCAGTTACAGCAAAAGGCAAGATACATTAACTAAAGCTAATCGATAATTTGATATTTTATAGGAACAATATTAACATCCGAGCAATAGGGCCGCAAAAATTTGCGAATACTTGCCTTTTGTAACTTGTGAAATATATTTTTTTTTTAACCGCTTTGTCGATTTTCGAAATAGTCGTTAATACACTGTTTCTGAACTGTTAGTTGAACAATGGAAAGGGTTTCAATTATTCAGGTTACATTTTTTTTATTTTCTTTATAAATGTAGAGATTTTATAGATAGGCCTTACTATTCTCTTTATTTTATTTCATTACACCTGTAAACAATACAATTTAAAGTCAACAATTCCACTAAATATAAAAGGGAATGGTACTTTTTTCATTTTATAATAATAAAGGGTGGTCGCGTGCGTCCCCAGAGCCAGGCCGCGTGCGCGTGCGCTCGGTAATTGAGGGTTGCCTCCGTGTCCGCATTGCAAGAGCTTCTTGCCTGTCCGCTAATCTGCTCATCGGATGCGACAGGCGCGTACTCGAGCGGAATCAATAAGCCTAAGTGTAGCTTAAGTAAACCATTGCATGTACAGATTTATATAAAGTTATTTGAATAATAATTAGCATAACTATTTCTAAAGTATGTATTTTTAAATATACTACCTTTATGTTAACTGCTGTTTTGTACTAAACTGTTAAATAACGATAGTATTAACCGCACCATCCAAGGCCCTCGTGGCGCAGGAGCACAAGTGTGCGAATGTAAACGCGACAGTTGTGAGTTCGATTCCCACTCGGGGGATTGAAATATTTAATATTTTAAATTCCTTGCTCTTTTAACCGAGTGTCCTAACACTTGGATACCAGGTTCCCTATGCCTAACCTGCTTTAACCGGGATACAGGTTGAAGCTTAAAATAAATCACCGGCATGTACGTACCTCCTCATCCCTCTCTAGAAATATTGATAGTAGAATGTTTACACGTGGATTTTACCAATTCTCATTTAAGTACACCATACCTATCTATTAATGTCGTTTTCCCACGTTCATTTGTAAGGTTTTTTGTCTCGTAATTTTTGGTTTCCCCAAAGACATCCTTACTCAGAAGCGTGCCCGGGCCCTCTATTTTGGTGTTATGTTACTATGGGAAAATAGTTATCGTATGGGACGATCACAAAAATACCCTTCAAACTCCAATTGATATTATGATTCTTGTTATTCAAAAAATATATTTGTGTAGTTTGAATTTATAGGCAGATTGTAAATTAGAAATTGAATACCATCTATGTTCTGCTATTTTTAGGGTTCCGTGCCTTTAAAGGAAAAAAGGAACCCTAATTAGGTCACTGTGTTGTCTGTCTGTCTGTCTGTCTGTCTGTCAATAGCCTTTATCTCCAAGCTGTGTTGGCGGAATTGAAACTAAATATACTAATATATAGAATAACTTGAAAACATTGATTAAACAGTCTGTTGTCAATCAATAATAAATTGTAAAATAGCACTAATGACTCCATGTGCAAAATCATAAATAATAACAACAATATTACAAACAATTAAGAACGTATGACACGGCCGGGCACGCACCCACTGCAAACGGCACTTTAATTCGATAATGTCTTCGTTATCAGATTATGACGGGACCGAAAAATTATATCGTCATATAATTAGATTAAAATGCAATTTAGAGACGCTCTGTAGGTGGCACGCGGCGCGCCTGCCATTTTATCGTTGTTGTCAATGGGGGGTTATCTTAGTACTTGTGCCAATATGATATAATGTCAACTAAAAGCAGTCAAATGTGCTCTTGTATTATAGAAAGTATACTATAAAATTTATTAATAACATCTCGAATTATTCAGTAAAATTCCTTTACTTAAACTATTGTATTTATTTATTTCTAAATTCATTATACAACCGGAGTCCATCTCATCAATTATTTTCTATTGAACTTACAACTCTACATTTGCTATGTGATTCGACTTTGTCATACAAACGAATGAAACAATCTATAGTAATATTTATTTTTTTAAAATGTGTATGCTCTTTATTATATATCTTATACATATTGCACTCTCAGTAACAAAACGTAACCCAATTAATTTGGTATATGTGGAAAATTGTTAGTTTTTAGTAAATTATTTTCTTAGCTAGCTCAATTTAAGTCCAAAAGAGTGGTTTAGTAATTTTTAAAAATCAATTTTCAAAATTTAAAAACAGTTTCAGCGTCTGAATTTCCTTTTGTCATTAATCCCATTGAAATTCTTAGATCTGTAATTATTTAAATTTTTGAGGATAATGTCTAATAGTCGTGATTGCTACAAATATTCATTGGGCGCTACTTAAAAACGTATCAAATATATTCCAATGAAGATTTTTTTTCAAGCCCTTTTTTTAATAAAATGATATATCTGATGTTTACCAGTTGATATTTTTTTACCCGTACAAACATTACAGATAGCATCAAGTCATCTTTATTATAATTTTGATTATGCTTTATTTTCAATTTTGAATTAACCACCACCAGTCAGTAGTTAGTTGATAAATATTTAATTAATTATTTATCAAATAATTACTAGCAAATTATTTGTAAACAAGATATAAAAAATGCTGTAACTTTCTAACTTATAGTATTGTCCATTCCGTTCATTTCCGTGACTAGAATCACGTACACGTGCTACAAAAACTGTTTACAACCTTTATCCTCAAAAGCAATTATTTCTACTAATATAAACATTGAAAAAAAAATATAAAAAATTTAAACATTTTGTTGTTTCCTTATTTACTTACCTATACTACGGCCT
Organism: Heliconius melpomene rosina; assembly: GCF_056956725.1. Classification (NCBI taxonomy): domain Eukaryota; kingdom Metazoa; phylum Arthropoda; class Insecta; order Lepidoptera; family Nymphalidae; genus Heliconius; species Heliconius melpomene. The sequence goes on along the minus strand of NC_140389.1, from coordinate 10,704,770 downwards.
AAGGTGTTACTTTCGTCTACTAGTACAATATTGATTGAAAATATGAAATCCAATTTTCTACTAAAATGATCTGGAAGTTTCTATATATATTTTTATTTATTCTTTTCTCTTAACGCTTTATCCTGCATATAGCAGGGTAGGTAGAAGGAACCTGGGAATGTAGTGTTAAGACCATTCCCCACTTTCCACCGAATCCTGGAGGTATTGCGTGTTGATTGGCAGAACTCAACGCCGCGCTTTGCCTCATTCCCAGAGCGACATAGCAAGGAAATTAAAATATTAAATATTTCATTTCGTCGAGTGGGAATCAAAACCCACAGGCCACAACCTGTCGCGTTTACCGTCGCACGGTTGCGCCCCTGCACCAAGACTGTCAGGGTATTTAATTTAAGTTTTCAATATAAATAAAAACAAGAGCAGATTTTATAGCAGATAAGTGAATAAAGCGCCAGAAACCATAAAATCAAAACTAATAAAACAAACACAGCTCTATTGTCGCCCCCTCCAAAACGAGTCACCCCACTTATTAAAATTAATAAGTGGGCTCTTGCTTGTATTAATGATCGCACTATGTCAATAGCCAAGTAATATATTTAGCAAACACCGTTAACCGCGTAATGTAGAGTCTGCTTAATACAAATGCCTAAACTTTGTGCTCTTCGTGTTTTTTTTATATCTTATGTATCCACTCAAAGTATATTTCATAGTGAATTATAATATACTAGTGGACTCGAACACGGCTCCGCCCGCTTAAACTATACGAATATTATTTTTCAGTTTTCAATAGAGAGATGCATTAAGCAAATTCATTTTGGGTGACGTTTTCTAACAACAAACTTTGCAAATCGTTGCTTAGCAACTGATTAGTTGTTATTAACATGGCGGAATAAATTGCATGTCAAATTAATAAATATTTTAATATATTGGTATATATCGAAAATATTACAAATATGAGAAAAAAAAGTATCCTATGTTCATCCCGAGACCCTCAAATATCTCTATATGAGTATTTTATCACAATTAAATTAGCGGTTTCGCCCTGATTGCGTAAAAGACAGACAGACAGACAGACAGAGTTACTTTCGAATTTATAATATAGGTATGGATGGATTTTTTAAATTCCTATAAATAATAATCAGGAAATAATAATGAGTAAATTAATTAACTTTTTTCTAACTTCACGTTGTATCACAGCATGGTAGACAAAGGGAATTCTGGAGGCATTGCGTGTTGAGTGGCGGAACTCGACGCTTTGCCATGACACCAGAGCAATGAAATGAAAATATTAAATATTTTATTTCCTTGGCTGGCAATCGAACCTACAACTTGTCACGTTTACAATCATACTCTATATCTCTGCGCCACAACTGGTTTATTGTAAATTAATTCTTATACAAAATTACAATGTAATACTACACAACGTACTAACTAATCTTGTAATGGACAAACCGATGTATAATAGAAAAGGAAGATTGTTATCAACCACTATAGAATAAAATATATTTATATCAAAACGAAAAAAAATATATATTTTCGTGTAAACAACAATACCATAAAGTCCAAATATACATACGTACATATATTGTACAAATTTCACAACTGCAGCGCTTTGATCTATTTGTTTGCCCACCACTCCAGACCGTGTCTGGGGGTACCCGGCGGAAGAGGGACCCTTGTTTACCCAGCAAATATTTTTAATAAGCGTACCCGCATATTTGTGTTATAATTAATGATTACGAGCACTCAGACCGAGAAATCTAGCTGAGAAGCTTTCTCATTAGCGCGAAGAGATTTTTGTTGTTTATTTATTGCGATTTGACTGCAGTGGGAATCGGGTTACCATTTGAACATTGTTTTAGTGTGAACGAGTTTCGTGGGTTAATGAGGTATATTAAGAAAGCGGCGGGCGTGACGCAACCGTGGCCAGGCTGTGAGGTGTTCGGTGGCTGAAATTGAATCCAGGCGCATGCCGGCGGGTCAGCTACGCGTTTAGTTATGCTTATTCGCAAGCAAAATAAACTAAGAGTCTTTCAAAACAACTGTTAACAGATCATGTAATGAAATCATTTTAAACTAAAATATTGGATTTTTCTTTGAAGTTCACGCAAAAACAATTATGGGTTGTTTTTATTATCTGCGTTCAAAAACTTTTTTATATTAATTTAATAATGAATTATGCTTTTCTTAAAAATATTCTTAATCTAGAACTATTTCTAGTAGAACTAACTGACCATTGCAAAAAAATTATGCTGTTCTTTATAGTTGTACGTAACGAGAAATATTTATATATACATTATAATAGAGAACCAATCTATAATGTTATGCAATATTATCATAACACAATTGCAAACAATCGTGTAAGGAAATTGCAAATTGAAAAAAAGGAAAATAATAATAATAATTACTGTTAGCAATCAAAATCAAAATGCGGATAAATTATAATATTATACCTAGATACAAACAGTGTCGCCCTTGTAATATTTTCGTGGTTGCTTAAATTTTCAAGGTTTTTCCTAATAATCTTTACAACAATATTTAATGTTATAAATAAAAAATTGAGAATTTAAAAAGCAAACAAAATTTAAATTTTAAGGTTCTACTAGAATACCAAATATCTATGCTAAAAACATCTATTAGTCTGGAACAATTTTACCATTGTTGCTGTAATGTATTGATTAACACAGAATAGCCATAAGCGTAAGATTAGGGAAGAGGGGGACCGGGCCTGTGAGTCTGGTCCATGGCCATTCCACAGGCCCCCCTCTAGAAAATATCTCTAAAAACAAAAACCTTTAAAAAAATAAAAGATAAAGAGGTTCTAAAAATCTAAGTTACACTTTTTTAATAAAATTAATTTTCATTTTCTCTTTTTGCTTAACAAAGAGCTAACTTTCTTTTCTAAACATTTTCTCACATCTGTAAAGATGTAAATCACATATAACACACAGAAAACCTTTGTTATATTCAAATTTCTACATCATAAACATTCTTTTGAATTTGTTGGAGAAAACCACAGCGCCTAATCGTGTTATGGTAATACCTATTTTTATTTACTATGTTATTATTAAGATGTAAGGAGAGACCTCGATTGCCCACCTCGGTTGACCTTCGAAAATACAATATCAACGATACTGGAGGAAGGTCACGTAAAAAGCATGAGGATCCCCAGAGGGACATGTATGAAGAGGTTGATGACAGTGGAAGAGGCGAAAGAGGTATGTAGAGACCGTAGCCTTTGGCGTTCCGTTCTCTCTGACTACCCCAGCTATGATGGCTAGATTAATGGCCTTTTGGTGTATAATTATGGACATATCGTATTATATTTTACATCTTTTAAAATATAATAATCAGAAGCCATTTAAGTATTCGTGGTAGGAAATCATAAAACACACGAGTTGTAAATCAGGATGGATCAGCTGTCGTGGGGAGATGTGGCGCGTGCCAGCTCCGGTAGCCTGCGGGGCTTCGCGTGACGTCAGCGGCATCTGCCCGACAGATGGCGCCGCGCCCGCCACAGATAATATCGCACACCCACCCACTTTTAAATAGAGTATAATATACATTATGCCCAACGTTGTTGTCCACGTAATCGTGATCAAATGGCCATTCGTAATATATTGCCTCTAATCACACTGATCTAAGTGATAAAAAAACCTTTTACGTCATCCTTAGTTATTAACTATGTATAGTTTTATGTATTTTAAGATTCAAAATTAGTGCTCATCTAGGTACATGTCATATGTTCCTACATATCCCCCTATATTCCTATATATAAGAAATATATTTTTTAAGCGTGACGTTTTATCCTGCGTGGATAGGCAAAGATAAAGTTAAGTCAAGACACTCCACCCAAATTCGTGAAATTGCGTCTTAGGTGGAGGAACTCAAACTTCATTCCTTCAAATGGAAATTGAAACCACGACCATCGCTTTTACAGTCAGACGCTTTTCTTAGACATAGAATGAAGTAAAAATACACAATAGTAGATACAAATTATACAAATTGTAAAAAATACCCTATTGCGCTAATATAAGCATGTAATAATTATTTCAGAGAAAAAGGCAAATTAAAAATATTAAACATGTAGATAGGTAAACAAGCTCGATGCTATCAATTTAATAAGTGAATAACTATGTCTATAGAGGCGTCAATCCTTGTTCTGGAAAACAGCTCATCTGTCTCACGTCTATCTACACGCAAATGTGCATGCTTCGTGAGAAATAATTCTATGCAGTAGGTAAATTCTATTCATCCAACCTTCACCCTTTCAACAGTAGGAAAAATAATAGCATTCTTGAATTAATATCGAATTATTTATCTACTTTTAGGTGCTTCTTTAAATGATCATGGAATATAAATGGCTTCTTTAAATGATGATGGTAGCCTTAAGAGATATGACTATAAAGCTATTAGAAAAATTGTTTAGCGTTTATGGGCTCTTTTTGAATATATTAGAAATTGAAAGTATAGTCAACATAAAGGTACAGTAACAAAAAGGGAAGTATATTAAGAACATGTAAGCAAGCTATGATTATATCGCCTGAGGATCTCTACTAACGTACCTACAACCGTTAGTAAATGAATGCAGTTTTGTTTAGTTTTTTAATTACGACAATTTGAACGTGACAATTAGTACCTAACTTACAAAATTGACTTGTCACATTTTTTTAAAATAAAAATTATATGCAGTTTTGTTTTATGGAAAACAAGAAATAAAGCTTTGTATACTATTTGAACATTAAACTTTAAATTATAAGTTAGACTATTAATATTATCTACACCTATTCTACTTCAATATCCATATTTCCTATACATATTATACCTATTCTAACTTATCCAAACTATAAAAGTACTCTATATCACAGATGTTTAATGTGTCTGTCTAAAACCTTTAGTCACACTCACAGCGACATGCGATGTCATCGTGGTACAATTGAATGAATTGAATGGCGATTGAAATATTTTATTCAATTAAATATAAATGTCTTATAAAATATTTTAAAGAATTAAATCATAAAACTAATTTCGATAAATAACAAAGCATTTTATTAAAAAAGCAAAAGGTAGATAAATAAGTTAAAATTGAGTATTTTTTTGTATTAATTAAGTAATCTGTTGTTCATATGTTTTTTGTATGAAGTATATATATATAAACACAGTGTAAAGTGATTATTTACATTAATATTAACAATTTATTAAAACATTATTACACCATCTTGGCGCAATTGTAACATATTTCTAACTCCATGATAGTAAGTTATATCATATTTATGATACTTTCTTATTAATCACCCTTTGAGATATGTCTGGTTGTACCTATTACAATATTAGCGTGGAAACGATTTTCCGATGATTTTCCTAAGTCCTTACGAACCTAACAAGCTAATCTCTACGAATATGTGAAATGAAGAGTGAAAGTGAAGAAAAATATATAAAAATATATATTATGTATGGTTTGTATAGAGATTTTAATCATTTTCGTTGTCGTGATTAAAATCGGTCAGGTCAAGAGGATATATTACATTATATTTGTTGTATAGTAATTGCACTTGCATGCTTAGCGTTCACGATCCACCCTATTGTTTTACTATCAAGCTATGGTAATTACTGGAACATCATCAAAATAAGTAATTTTTATTACCACCGTATGGTAACAGCACATTTGTTTTTATTATTTAGGAATATCGAAGGTTTCTGGTCCTGCACATAGGGAACCTAGTGTTAAGGCACTGCTGGCGGAAGGCGCTTTGCCTTGTTACCAGAGCGAAGAAATTAAATTATTAATAAGAAATATTTCATTCCCCCGAGTGTAGATTGAACCTACAACCGTCCTGTTTACAGTCAATATGATATATATTTAGTATCTATATAAAATATATAATTTCTGCTTAGGTAAATGTTACAACATAAGTTAACAGAAATTTCTGTTAATTAATAATACAGATATGTTATTAATTAACAGAAATATATCTCGACTTCATAAATAAGACTTGAAATAACCAAGTTAAAAATGAACACATCAAGTAAAAAGGCGACCACGAGTATTATGAAACGAGGAAAAGAAATATGTTGTTCACAAACAATGAACTTTCACACGCCAGAGGTTGATAGAGCTGTTTATCGTAAAATCAAAACAAAGGTTCTGTCTGTGGTATAGTAATTGAATTTACTAAACAATCCGTTTCCCGCAGAGTTCCTCGTGCCGCGTTCTGCCTTCTGCTCACAACCTGCGTCGTGGTGCTCCACAAATCTAAATTAGACGCCATCATACGATCTTTTTCACTTTCGTACTACATATTGTAGTGAGGGTATATTTTTATCTCGTTCTAAATAATTTATCTGAGCACTCCATTGAAGAAGTTTATCTTTACTTTATGCAGTTATCAGAGGTTTTTATTAATATAATTTTATTTATTTATTTAATTTATAGTACCTAATTGGAACCGTGTCATTAAAGCGTCACAGTGGTTCCACCGCAGTTAGTGCTTATGCTATAGGGTTTTTAACGGTAATGGTAGGAGGAGAAATCGGTTGACCTTCGAAAACACAATATCAAAAATACTGGAGGAAGGTCACGTAAAAAGCATGAGGACCCCACTGAGGGCATGTATGAAGACAATGATGACAGGACTAGGTGAAAGAGCTAGAGCTAGATTATATTTTAGAAGTCCTCAACTATCACTACTTCCTTTTTGGTCAACCTGCGCAAATATTTTTCTTAGTTACTAACAGTTACTTAGATAAACTTTTAGGTATATATTTTCTATGAAATAGGTTGCATGTTTTTTTCTGAATGTAATAATCTTATTTTAAATATTTGATTGAGTTTTTTTTCATTCCAATCTAATTAGTTAATTTTTTGTTACAATGGACGACAGGAATTGTGTAAGTATCTCACGATTTTTACTCCTAAAGTATATGATTCCCGATAGGGATTATATTTGGTTTATACATAAATTTACCCTTATCAAAACGTTGACGCGTGCTTACTTTTTAGCCGCGAGAAAAAACAATGGAGCAATATCTCACAAGTATCGTTTTCACCCGTCGGCAGATCAGTGTGAGCGCCATAATTGAATCGCGAGGGTCCGACCGGCCCCGGGCCCCTTATTAGTGATACATTTGATTCGTATGCGGCTTCCGCAACCGGTAAGGGGATGTCTCTTTACTAAGTGGAACTAGTCCACGTCATTAGATAATCATTGTTAAACGATATTTCTTTCTAGGTCATGATTGAAGGCAATATATATGAGAAATTATAAAAATATATCTTATCAAATTTCTCCGAATTTACAGTGTGTTCCCTGCTTTTTGTCTTTACCTTAACAAATTTACCTTACCAGAATGGGAAAACGAAAATAATAATTTTTCCTCATTTCAAATCGAGCCCTGTACCATAGGTTCAGATCAGTTCATACATTTATTGATTAACAAATCATACATAAGGGAATAAATGAATAAAAATAAAATATAAAACAACATTTCGCTCAACACAGCTTGTGTTTAGATGTTTTCTATGGGGGGTCATTACTTAACTCCATTACAGTTTTTGCGCCAAGTGTTTCGGTGGTATAACAAGGGTGAAAACGACCCTACAAAACGTATGATATCCTCTCAACAACCTCCTCTTTTTTGTTTATTTTCTACATTAGCCGTTAGTAAAGGTATTTTTTAGTTTTCAATTGATATTATTATCAACAACTATATTACAATATACAATTCATATAATCGAACTTTTTTATTAATAAACATTGTATAACCATGCTTATAGAATATATTTTCAGAAAATTTCAATTGTAACCTGTATTACTTTTTACATATTAAAAGAATTCTATATCTGTCAACAGAACTTCAGTTTGGAAGTACTGATATCAACGATATCAAGATGAGAAGTGTGATCTCTTAAGATATTAAGAATATGCGGGAGAATTAGCTGTTCGGATCGAGCCAGCAAGGTTTTTCTTAGAATATATTTACTTAAAGAGATACGTTTAATCGTAAATATAAAATGTGATAGTAAGAAAGAGAAAAAAGTATTTAAGTATTTTGGGATAATTAAGAAAATCGATCTTGTAAAGTGTCATGCAAAAATAAATAGAAAGCGACGAAGGGTGAGTGACGACACCTTGATTTTGATTGAGGCCAAAATTGAGAACAAGTGTAAAATATCTTCAGAGAGCACATATTAAAAAACTAAAATTAGCAAATTAATTAAATAATAATTTTAGATTCCAGAAAAAAAGTCTTCACAATATTTATTACATGTTTTTATACATAAATAAATTTAGAAAGATTATGTTTTAAATAAATTACTATAATTAACAAATTTAAAAAGATGTTTCAAAAAATGTAAGGTTATTAAGTGTGTTTGGGCAATTAGCATTGTGCATATAATTATAAAAAATTTCAAGGCTAAAGAATTAAAAATGTTACATAATATCTTCATCTTAAAACCCTTATGTATAGACTTGAGTCACGTAGAACCCTTAAACCCACGAAGACATGTTGATTCTCTATTGGTAGTCTAACTCCTTTACTATGGGAAAGTCCAAAGGCCACTTGAGGAGTAAATACAATATATAAAATAGAAGCATGTCTGCCTGCCTACGTATATATTATCTAATATTTTTATATCAATTCGTATTAATCTCAAATCGTAATTAAGTCGTTTAGTATAATAATACTAAACAAACATCTGAATTTAAAATTATTTAAAAACTCTTTCCACGTTTTACAATAATTATCAACTTGATCATAAAATCTCTAGTACAAATTGAAATTCAAAAAATTTTCATGTTAGCCAAAAATAAGAAATTTATTTATTCTATTTTCAATACACGGACAGTCCAAAACGATCTTTATGAAATATTTCATATCTGATTTAAAAAGCGACATAAATTAAGTAATGAAATTTCAAAATCCATTAGATTAAGTAATCACGTAACATTTACATGCCCTAATACGCACGAATGCGCGGAGTCATCAATCTTGGAGGGTAGTGCGCACAGAACGGTAATGCGTACGACATATGGCATCGTATGCGCTCTCCACCTTCTGTGTAGTGTTCCGCTTCAACGCTATTCAATGCGCCCGCGTAGTGACCCGCACCGACCTTTAGATCCACGGCCGTTTTCAAAATGAGATGATATCACATCTACTATTTTCAAGTGCATATATACTTCAGAATAGTAACAAGTGGATCAGATTAGAAAGTTTCTAAATTACCCGCATTTTTGTTATTATTTAAACGAGTTTATATTTTAAATACCTAAAGCATTTGCAACAGTCATATATATTAATATTTAGATACTATATATTATGAGGAATAGACTGACAAGATATTACGGGATTGCGTCAGCATCGTTCTGTCCTCTGTAGTACGGGGATGCCTACGGAGGGTCGCAGATCGCTAAGTGCCGGGAGGCCACATGTCGCTCTCGTCGCGCTAATCTCCAGGATTTGCCATCCCGTGTCCCTTGCAATCACCCATCTCAGTTGCCATTACGTGCAACAATACTTCCCTCTCACTCGCCTCATTGAATATTATTGCTCTATGGGGATTTTGAAAATATGGACCCGTTTAGCAAAAGCGTATATTGTATCCATTCTGTGAAATTATTCATACGCGGCCTGCTACATTTATCACTTAATAGTATTAACTATTAAGCCGTTTAATCGCTCGATTTGCGTCTATGGCTCAACTAAAGCTGTATACCAGTTTTAATATATATTGTTGTTTGAATCTTGGAAATTATGATATAAAACATAATTAAATATATATGTAAACCTGCTAACACCATATAAAACAAATTACCAGGAGAGACAAAAGACGTCATCAAAAAAAACTATGAGTCTTTGTGATGATGTATAGTCAGAAGATTTTTTTACAATTTTGAAAATTGATTTAAGAACATATGAAATAAAATAAATATCAATTCTATGTATTTTTTTACTTTTTTGATTTATACAAAATATGTATAACGAAAAAACGAAAAACGGATTTGGCAGGTTTACACTCTAAACCAACGATATGTTACCAGGTTTATATTATTTTGTTAAAATACTATAACTGTATAAATGTCCATTAAAGAGATTGCTGTCAGAACTGCATGTACAATAATGATCGCACTGTCAACGCGACATGCGGTATATAACACATGGTGACTCTGTTTGTATACCATTTTACACGAACGTGTAATACGCTTATCGTGAGCTCTTAATACAGGGGCCTAACATCTATTTTTGCATAACATTTGGTTAAATATACGTAGTAATGATGTTGGCATAAACTCATTGTAGGTACTACGGTATGTCATTCCCTCGCAACCCTAAAATCGTTCCATTCCATCTAGCCGGACGGGCAGACAGGTTAACTTTTGTTGTTTTATAAAAGCCGAGCATTACAGGCCGATTGTTGGCACAAATGTTGAGTATTACGAAGCATTCTGTATTGACTTACCAACAATAATTATTCGAGTTTTAATTCATTACTGCTTTCCGGTAGTTATATATATAAATTTCAAATGGATTTATATAATTATAAACGAATATTTGCGTAGCATAAGGTAATGGAAGTTGCAAACAAAGAGCAAAAATCTCTACGAAAATATCGGCGGGATTATTTCTCCTTAGATCAACCTGTCTTTTTAAGTATTGACATTTCAAATAAACAAAGAAAACGTAAGAATATTTCTTTGGCAAACGAGAAGTCAATAGAGGTTTTGAGGCATTGCCCTCGAGGTGGTTTCGTGCGGGTTTCAGGCGGAGGGAGGGCGGCAATGGGAGGAGGGATGGGGGCGTGCGGCGCCTAGGGACGCGCACGGCTCTACTCTTCTTGATTACAGTTCCCCACACCAACTTTCCTCCTCGCTGCTACTGCCGCGCTGCATGAGCCTAGATTATCAATTGCCTACACGTTACAATAATGTAGTTGTTTAAAGTATTTCTGCTGTCTTAATTTTGATATATGATATAAATAAATATTTTTTTATATGAAATATTTAATATTTTCATTTCGTCGCTTTGGTGTCGAGCCACGCAATTCCTCTAGAATTCAACAGAATGGGGGGATCGTTGAGCTTAACATTAGGCTACCTCTGCCTACCCTCTTACATGTGGAATACAGCGTGACGCTGGAAAAAATATATCTTAATTTTAATTTACATAAAATTAAATTACAATTTTAAATAATTTTCACCTAAAAGACTAAATAGAAAAATGTGGTTGTAAAAGAAAATGTTTATAAATTTAATTAACTATAAATATAAAGAAAAAAAAAGACTATATTAAAATTCACTTCTAAATCTATGTTCTACGACTTCTTACTAGGGAATAGGGACCGTAGATATTCAGAAAATGCCGCCGCATCCCAGGTAGAGATCCGAGATTGTATTCATCAAACATGCACGAAGTTGGGCCCCGCGCTCGTAAAAATACATATTCTATTAGAAGGGCCCTGCTTTTAATACTGCTCTATAATGAGTAGCCGAGGTCGGTCGTCTCCTTAATTTTGCGTCTAACGTCCTATTTAAGTTAAACGTTTGTCTTAACAAGGTTAAAGAGTAAACGTTACGTAGTTATTTGTAATCATTTAATTTTGTAATTTTAAAATAAATTAGCTTCACGCTCTATCCCGCACACAGCTGGGTAGGCAGGGAAACATAGTGTTAAGATACTCCGTTCCCCAATAAATTAATTTAGTAATTTGAAATCCGCAAAAATCATTCGTATAACAATTAGTGTTTATTTAATAAATGAATATACTCGTAATAAAGCCTGTACACATATTATGTATGGTTCTTTAAATCTGGCGTTCCGAGCGTGCCAGTTGAGCACATATCACTTCGCCAATGTCACGTTGTATGGAGAAGAGACGAAGGAGGTTGTACGGTAAAAAATAGACAATGTTACACGATAGAAAACGCATATTATGTATGTATTGTATAAGTCAGTGACAGTCCTAAAATGAAATAAAGAAACAGAAAATAAATATACCTAAATGGACATTTTCAGAGACAAGAATTTACATGTCAAAGTGTAACTCAAATATATAGGCTGATATTACACAGTCAAACTCAAATAGGTACAGTTAAAATAGATATATTTGCTACATATAATAATAGCAATAGTCGATACCTATTAGTTTAGAATAAAAATAAAATATTTTAAAAAAAAGTTACGAAAATAGTTAATATCGGGGCGAAATCTAGTATGAGTTATTAACTATAGTATATAGTATAGTATATTAACTATAAAAAGAAACTAATAAAAAGAACATCTACTTAATGATAGGTTAATCGACATGAAGCACTAATTCATTTTTTATCTCGTTTTTGAATCCTTATTTGTATTATATAGGTAATATATGAGACAAGTCGTCGCACAAATGTAGAATCCCAATGTGAGTTTCGAGACATTGTCTTAGTGGAGGCGGAAATTTAAATTTCCATGTCCAATATTTTCATATGTACGTATTGTACATAAAAATTGACTACATTTAGAGGCTGTAAAAAACTATCTCACCGAATATTAGACAATACGTAAAGCCGCAAAGGACAAAATATAACTCTATTGAAAGATATAATAAATGTATCTACTTATAATATTAAGCTCAGTAAATAACCTCTGCATAAGAAAATTATTTATTGGAATTTGAAATCCTGTTTATAATCAAAAATGATTAAATCATATTTACGGCACTAAAAACAACAACTCTGTTTGTTTTTATAGAATAAGTGTAATTACAATAGTCATTTGTCACAGCAAAAATAGCATCAGCAAAATAATATATTATTATAAATAATACAAATTTAAATCGCCTTCAAAAAGAAATGAGTTTGCCACACATCAATATTATACGATTTTGATTTGTTTGTTCCTAGAACTATTATGTGACTTCATCCAGAACTCATTGGAATGTCAACATTTAAATAAAATGTGCAAGTTTGGTCTAAAAACATAGTCATAACGCCTGTTTAGAAACTCTCCGATAAATTTTATTAAAAGTTGAATGATCTCTAATCAAATTATAGACATACAAACAGATGATAATTTTGCTCTTATGCACTGAAAACATTATTAAATAAAATTATATTTAATAGGTATTATTTATTTATTATTCGTAATTATTTTTTTTTTGCTGATACCTATTTGTATCTATGTGTTAGTAAGTTCAATTTTATATTAGATCATCTATAAATTATTAATAAAAATAAACACTTAGAAACACGAATGACGATTAGATTAGAATTCTCCTATAGAATTTGACGAAGAAGAAGAACATTCAATTATTTATATTAATTTTATAAATAGATCAAGTTTTAGTCAGAATTACTTAAAAGTACCGAGTCTTTTGTATTGTAGCTACGATATTTTATTACACAAAATAAAATTATTTTTCTTTAATTAAGCTATTACAAGCACTTTTGAATAATCAATTCACATAAAAATATAAGTAAATGTATGTATGTTTTTTTTTATAATAATTTATATTTAAAAATGTAAAATTGATTCAGTAATTTAATAAAAGTATATTCTCTAAGTAATAAATATAACAACCACTGTTTATCATTAATATCAACTTTACGCTGTATCCCGCATACAGCAGGGTAGGCAGAGGGAACGTAGTGTTAAAACATTCCGTTCCCCACTTTCTGCCGAGATCTGGCAATTTATATCTATCAATCTATCTATCAATCTCAGGCATTGCGTTTTGAGTGGCAGAACTCAACGTCGCGCTTTGCCTCGACACCAGACGAAGAAATGGAAATATAAATGTAAATAAATATTTCACTTCCTCGAGTGGGGATCGAACCCACAACCGTCGTGCTACATTCACACCCTTGTGCCGCTGCGCCACGACGGCCTTAAATATCAATAAATTATTATTTTAACCCAAAATATAATGTCCTCTCAGCGCCTTACTTTATCAAAAAAATAAACAAGTGCGGTCGATCATTCGGGCATTCAGTAAATCTCTCTGATTGATTAAAACCCTAACAAAAGGATAAAACTGATCACGGACTTTGAACAGAAGCCCTTTATGTACGAGTAATCAAAGAATTCGCCCCACACAGCCACTCCTCTAAATATGACTTCTAAGCTTCACTGTTGTTTGATTTGAATGTAATATAAGAAAAATATTTATTTTTCTTTTCTATTTAAAAAAAAGCTTACATTATAACGTTGGAAGTTATTACAAATGGAACGTATAGATATTTGAAAACGTATAGAAATTTTGAATTTCGTGTCTCTTGGAAACCTTGAAAACGTTCTGACGTTCGAAAAAAAAAGTTCGAACGTTAAAGCCTAACGTTCGAACTTTTTTAGTGGTCAGGGCTTAAAAAAGTATTTTTTGACATGACATTTTCAAAATAAATAAATGTATCTAGAACTTTTGAATTTAAACAAATTTATTTAATATAGATATTAATTTAGGTATAATTGACCGTCTAGCTTACTTATTACTTATTTATACAGAAAATATGAACAGGTAAGCAAGGTAAGGGCTCGAGGGTTGGTGAACAGATGTTGTCCCCCGCTGAGCGAATGATGATCTCGCCCTAGTTTAAGCTGTACCCATAAAGTTACTGCTACCCTATTTAATTGTCTTACTATATTAGATGGCTTTATGCCCTATTCACTTGTGACTCATTTAGTTCATAAATCGATTTTTTTTTAAATAAATGTAAATATATTCATGCCATTTGGAGTCAAAAAGAATTTTCCTTTACGTACAATTATTGTAAGTTCAGTTTATATTTATTTCAGTAGAGTTAGGAGAATATTTATATAAAATATATTCTAGTAGGATTTATAAGAAGAAATCTCTTCACCCTCCGCGTAATATCTTAAAATTGAGTAGAAAGTAAATAAATAAGTATATATTTTAATCTTACTACCTTCTGCCTAAAAAATAGGTATTTTTTCACATTTTTTTTCTTTTTATACACGTAACGACGCGATGTGTGAATTTAATGATAAGATAGATAGATATAAAATATTTTTAAGCATAGCATAAGATTTTAGCCATACAACAAATATAGCGTAGTTCGAAATATGTAATCTGCATTATATTTTACTCTAAATGTCATAAATTATAATATATATACCTGTAAAGATAAGTGTACAAATATCAAATCAAATTGCATTTACTTTACTGATAGGTAAAAAAACCCGGAAGTGACAATTCGATGCGCACGCGTCGCCACGTGCCGCACTTCCGCCGCTAATGTGATAATATAATAGGCGACATCTCCAACTTCGTGTATTCACTTAAATACTTCCGTAATCGTAGTAAAATTTTCTCACACCTATTTTTAGTGAAAAAATATAGAGAAATAGAAGTGTACTACAGTTATGAAATTTTATATAAATTTAGTATACTTCTATTTTATAAAATATGACTACTTTGTAATATTTTTTTACGTAAAGCTGGTTTTAGTAATCATTTTAGCTATAGTTTCAAATTTATTATTGTAAAACTTTGAATGATAAAATTATATGTCTCTACTTAAATATAATATGAATCAGGTATATGAAGACGAAGAGATAAAGTAGAGTTTATACCATTTAATTATTCTACGAACATTCCCACGGTATATTGCAAAAATTGTTTTGTTTTCATGATAATATAATATTTTGATTTAATACTCCGAAAAGTATAACACATGCACAAAAATAATAAGCAACTAGCCGCAAGCGAAAAACCACCCCATACAACATAATCATAGCTTTCGAATATAATATTAGGGCTTAAATCCCATAATAATTGGTATTGAATATGGTTGGTTTAATGTTCGACAATGTGAATATATAATAATATACTAATGACTATAATTTATAAAAAATTAAAAGCTTTTCATAAGTAATTGTATGGCATAAGTTATGGCGAAGTGAAGTTTTGGTAATTGATCACAGTCAATTGTGGCATAAAAATGGGTTGTTTTAGCTGGAATTTTCATTAAATACTTTACAAATAATAGAACAATTTTAATTCTAAATTCTATCATAAACTATTGATAATTATCAATAAGCCCAAAGTTATATTAAACATAAAATTGTAATTACATTATTATTAAGGAAATACAAAATACTATAAATTTTTATGATTACACGATATAAATTTTACGACTTTTTAGCATGAACAAGGCAAGGCCTGCAGGCGTAGATTGTGTTATAAATGCATTTAAAAAATGCAGATCCTATTATAAGTAGCACTTTCTTCAGTTACAACTACATAGGATTGCCAGATCCAGGTTTATTATTTTCGGGATATTTCTGGGGCCACGAACAGAATGACAGTTTAAGTGTCCCATTCGAGATTAGATAGACTATCTAGAGCTGTTGTTTGATTTGTTTTGTGAGAATCTTCTTAATTACGTTAACTGTCCTAAATAAATGAAACTTCAATATTATAAGGACCTGTTTAAGATGTAAATATTAAACAATAGCTGACTAAAACTAGTAGTTATGAACGGGACAGCAATGTAAAATTAATCGACAAGGGACAGCACACAAAATTCCGGGCCCTCTGGTATGACTACTTACAAATAGGTACTTATGTTGATTATTTATTTATGTATCCTACTAATCCTACTACAATTATAGATATTATTACAGTAATATAGCTTTATAGATCAGAATAACACGTCTAGGCTACAATTTATTTAAGCGTTTTGTAATATAACTATAAATTTAAGCGGGCGAAGCCGCGTTTGAGACGCTAGTATTTTTTTTACTCTAGATATAAATTTCTTGCTTGCAATTCCTATATAAAATTGGCTTACTTTTCACCTCTATGTAATGTCACATATAATAATCGACAAGCAAGTAAAACCTATTAGATTAATTTTGTTAAGTGCTACGTTATCGAAATAATAATAGATGCCGTTAAAATCAAAAAGACTTGCTCATCGACGCTCGTGGGTAAGAGCACTTAACTTGATTACGCATGTTAAAGCCCTACTGGTAAAAACTACAAACAAATCGAAGGGCTTTACGCGTTGAGTAAGAGACATTTTATTATGAAATTTGATAATACATTCCAAATATATTTTAAACATAGCAAAGTCCACAAATATTTGGACAATAAATTAATAAAAAATGGATAAATTAATAGTATCTTAGTTAATACTGCCGTCGCTGTTTATAGGTACCTATTAAGTTATTACTTATTATTTTTTAAATAAACTTTAAATAAATTATCAATGTATTCTACTGTTTCTTTTACCATACATTCCTATTATGTATGTAACATAATAGGTATGTTTGTATATAACACCACGATCAATATTAAGATCTTCTATTAGGTACCATGCATAAAAAAGTAATGAAGTATTGTGAGTGTTTACATGTTTAATGAAATCATCGATTAATAATTAATAATTAAATTATTATTATCATTATTGAACACAAATTATTTTTCATCATTTGAAATGCGTTTTTTATTTTAAAGTGCAAATAAGTACCAATGAAATTAAATTGGGTCTAACTCGATTCATATTTTAATTTTAACAGATTTTTATAAGCATTTATTTGATAAACGTCGTAATTCAAGGATGGAAGCCCCGCTAGCAAAAAGTATAAACAAACTAACTAGAAAACTCAGGGACCAGGGTAGAAGCCGCAACGCGTGCCGCCACACGCATCGCCACGCGACTCCCTATACAGTAATTGTAGCGTTCATTATGAAAACGTCATCGTTCTTCTACAATTACTGCTAAAATCATACGCCTCTAAGTCTCTTGTGAATTTGTTCTTGTCAGCGTAAATAGATTTAAAATTACTCGATGTGAAAAATGCGAAAATTGTGCAACAACTCTCAACTCAACTTTTTAATTTTTATTATTATTGTTAGCTTTGTTATCGAAGTTAATATTATTATAATATTTTTCTGAATATAAATAGAATAGAATGAAATGGCGACAGACATTGATATTTAAAATTTCATATACCCGCAACAAATATGGACCAACATTTGTAATTTATGTCGATCTCTGCTTAGCGATAGAAGAGATTGAAACGAAATATCTTGTAGGTACCTGATGTAAACAATTTTTCCTTAAAAATAAGAATATATGAACGTGGTCCTTTAGAACAACAGAAGTTTGCTTATATGCCACCCTACTCATATGTTTAATTTAAAAAATATCTTAATTTAAAATATACAGTATAAATTGGCATCAATTATCGTATCAAAAGAGCTACATAAAAATGTGATATGTCCATACCTTCAAACGTTTTATTTCTAGCCAACAAAGCCAGCAGAACGTCAGGCGGTGGCGGATCTAGAGGATGCATAGCCTCAAGCGAAGGGTCCATGGAGTCTATCCGCTCCGGCCCCACAGCCACCTCACATGTATCTGTTTTCACGAACCCAGTCTGTCCGATAGTCACAATGCAAACATCTTTCAAGTAGACACAACATACCGTAGCGTACCGTTAAAAGTGTGACACGCGTACATTTTCATATTAGAAGCATGAAAGCAATGCAGCGGGCGTCGCGACGGTGGCGGGCCTTGCCCACGTGGCAGCGCCGCCCACGCCCGCCCCTACTTCGCTCTCGCCGCACCCTCCCATTGAGAAGTCATTTTTTACCCCCTGAATCTGATAAACCCCGGAGCGGAGCGGCGAGGGGCTCCCCCGCCCCGAACTAATTTTCCGGAGTCATACGACACACCCCCCGTGCTTACATCCATCTACAATATTACACCAGCGCGTTATGCCGTTCACGGGGCACTTCGTTCCTACTTATCTAGTACAAATGTGAAGAAAAGAAATTTTGAAATTGTTATAAACGTCCTTATAATATAACGAGCTTATAATATATACATATATTTCTATTTCTTAATTTGCTGATGAAAAATAATTTAAGGAATTTAAAATTTTTGCATAGGAAAGGCGGCAATAGGTACACTGTCTTTTAAATTTAATTATACTGAAGTCGGACCCTACATTTTAATACGATTTAAATAATGTAAATAGTTAAATACTTTAAATAGAAATTTACGTTTCAATCCCGAAGTAGGGAATATTATAAAAAAAAATACCATAACGTAAACTAATAATAATTTATGAACCAATTACCACAGCAAACTATCATATTATTTGGTAAAAGAAATTGGTACCTATTAAGCTTTAAGTAATAAATATTAAATAAAGAAAAAATACTCTTACAATGTTTTAAGCATAGACAACATTCCACAGAATATATAAAAAAAATATTATTCGAAATATTGATATTTAAAGCTGTCATTTTGATTATGCTATTTCCTTATGTTTTTGTAGTTTTTTATATGGTGGTTTGTGTACAATTTAAGTGATGTTTTGTAATTTGTTCAATCCCGATAATATATTTCGAAGATTTAAAGTTGTGGAATTTCCGATAACTTTTGTGGGACTGTCCACTATTTTAGAATTAGATGTAGATGCAGATCTGAATGTATCGGCTTATCTAAAAACCAATTGCAAGGGCAATTTAGTGGTAGGTGTTTTTACGTCTTGATATAAAAAATCTAATAAATGAACTCATTTTCTCATAATACATACGTTTTTAGAAATTTGATGATGCTCGCAAGATATCCGCTTCACATAGAGCGTTTCATATCACTGTAAAAAATAATCATGTCATTCAAATTACATTTTCACCAAATAATGAATGCATATCTAGAGCAAAACATGACAAGGATTTTGATAATATGTTTGTATTTGACCTGCGTTTAATAAAAATAGATGGATCACATTGCTGTTACAATGAGCATCACTCTGAAATCGGTAGATATTACATAAGTGGCCAATTTGAACATTGTAAAATTTGTCATTCCCCTGACACGCTCGACTTTGGAGACATTATAATTAACACAAAAGTTAAGAAATGTTTAAGATTACGAAACGAAAGTAACATGATATCTGCGCAAATGAAATACGTAAAGATTGCTGGTGTCGAAGTGACACCTGAAATATTTACTATATCTCCAAGAAGCTCGAGGAAAGTAACCATCACAATAAGACCTACGTCTCATTTGTCAAAAAATGTGCTCCAGTTTAAACTAATCCACGCCCACGATGTGTTCGATGAGAATAATCGTAATTTTCTTGAATATTTTGTAAACCTCAAACTTAGTATCATATACAAAAAAATATCTAAAGAGGCGCAATATGAATCACTTCATAAATTATACGAGATTAATCCAGATTATACTTACGTGGGTACAGAACTTTTAATACGTAACCAAAGACGAAATGATGCTCTTAATTCTTTTAAAAGCTTAAGAAAAATATGCACAAAGGTACCTGTTTCTGAGAAATATTTACCAACAATACAAAAACTCTTTCCAAGTGTACTACACGATACTAGAAAAGTAAACTTTTGTGAAAATATTAAAGAAACAGCTTCAATTTATGATCTCTTAAAAATAGAAATAAATCCTAACACAATCAACTTTGGAAGGGTTGGGACTCATAGTTTTGGTGAAAATACTATAACTATACATAACGGTACAAAATTTGAGGTAGATATTGAATTTATAAAAGATAAATTTATTCTTTATTCCAAAAATAAAAAAGCCACTTTAGATATGAAAGTTAAGCCTTTTGCATATATTTCTATAACTATATTCAGTGCACCACGCGTGGATGGGAACTTTTCTGGATCATTTCAATATTGTATAGATAAAACCTTCTATAGAAGTAATATTTACACCTTACAAGTGGGCACTCCAACACTGATGACAAATGAAAAAAGCTTAAAGTTTGGCATGGTAACAATAGAAACTTTTGTTACATCTGTCCCTATTAAAATATATAATAACTTTAATTTAAGTGTTGATTTTAAATTGAATGAACTACATGCAGATATACCTTTCGAAATAATACCCAGCTCTGGAACAATACCTAGACATTCCAGCAGGATATGTGATGTGCAATATATATCCAAAATATCAAAAACTAAAACGTATGAAATAGATTTGTTGTCCATTAGTGATATAACGAGATCTATACCGTTTGAGCTAAGCATTATAACTCGTAAACTATCTATAAAGTTTTTACAAGGTTCGGTAACATTTAAAGATATCTCTTTGAATTTAGAAACCATTGAAAAAGTGAAGCTTGAAAACTCATCTCGAGAACTAGCTGTTTTTCATGTAATGGAACCACCAATACCAGGCATTAAGATAGAGCCAATGTGCGGTTCCATACGGCCAAAAATGATTATGTCCTTTGACATTATTGTTAAAATTTCGTGCGTTTTAGAATTTGCCTTTGATGTTTGCCTTAAAATAAATAATAAAGATAATGTCATGATTTGTGTGAGTGGAAACGTTGTAGAACCGAAAATATCATTGCATCCTAAAAATATATTTATGGATCGTATACCTTGTTATATGATCTCCTATGTACCAGTTACATTTCACAACTCAAGTAATGTGAAAAGTGTCGTAGAAGTATTAAAAACAGATGATGAGAACATATTCGATGTATATGTCTTGCAAGTTAATGAACGAAAAAGAATATTTGAATTTACCCTGGAGGGTGGACAAACAAAAATAGTATTTATTAAAGTATATGATTCTTTCCGTAGGGAATACGATATGTTTATACCCTTTAGAATAAATGGTTTGCTAGGACCACCGAATAATAATTCGTGTTCAACTGAACTGCGGTATTATACTGGAAATTATGAAAAGTTAGTCATATTAAAATCATCTACACTACTTACTACTACTACTTACTATATAGTAATAAGTATACAATTCTTATATAAATCTTGTTCATTTTAGGTGTTATGAAAATAATTCTAAAGTTAAAATAAAACCTATACACAAAGATATTTCGTTTTGCCGTATATGTGGAGTAATAACTGTACCCTGGATTTCCTTTTCAATTGAAAATTTTGAAATAGAGTATGTGCAAAACTCGGATAATGCTATAAATTTTAGTATGGCAAACATCTCAAAATATAACTTTTATGTAACAATTCAAACATCGAAATTATCTCCAAACTTTACGTTAAAATTTAATATAGAAGAAATTGTACCTGAAGTAAACGAAAATTGTATAAAATTCGAATTAAATTGTGGAAAAAATGTTAATCTCACTTTGAAATTCCATCCTAGATTACATGGCAAATTTTTTTCAACTGCCTTGCTGTATCTAGATAAAGCCATGTCTATTCCGTATTATAATCTCACATTTACTGGTAAAAAAATGCCTCCAGTCATGCACCCAAATATATACAGAATTATTTTCCCACCCTGTTACATTGGTGAAAAAGTATCAAGATTATTGACGCTTAAAATGGAAGGTCAATCTCATAAAGATTTATTTTCATACTATTCAGAAGAAAAAATACACTTGATTGTAGAATTTATTGATTCTGAAATTGAGCTGTTAAAAGGCACATATTATACAAATACTCATGTTAAAATAACAGCTTTGAGTGAAATAAATATTGCAAAAAGTGAAATGATGTATTTTAAACATGAGAACAAGTCGCAATGTGAAGTAGAAGTTTGTTTTTGTTTTACTCGTTGTCCTTTGACTTTACACAGTCAGCTCGTGGTAAAAGAAGACTTTAACCCATACCCATACTACCCTTTAAGTGATGATGATAAGTTATTCAATTACATGGAAACGTGTTGCAGTTTTCTTGAAAAATGGATGTTTCAGCAAGGTTTCAGAAGAGATTTATTTCCTATAATTCCAGATACATTTCACGCTATATCATCTGCAATTTCATCACAAGCAGGCTATTCTAAATCAAAAGGGATCAATATTACATATTTAAATTTTATTAGAAGAATTGCAGGACCACTTATGAAGCATGTTCGTAAGATAGCGTAAGTTACTATAAAATTACATTTACTAAACATGCAACATGTTTATAAGTTTATGTATTAATCATCCTAACTTTGTTGTGCAAATATTAAGTATATTTAAAAGAAATATAATTTCGATTAAATGTAACATCAAATAATATTTTTAATTCAAACAAAATTATTTAAAATAATGATATTATGATTCTTACTATGTTTCAGCGTCGATGGTATAAGTGAATCATTTAGATATGTTAAAGAAATTCATAGTACGTACCAAGAAATATTAAGTTTACTAAAATCACGTGGGGCAAACCTTTGGATATTAAAAGCTAAATTTCTATTGAGCTTTGAACAATTTGTTATTTATAATGAAAATATAACCCCAAATTGTAATGCTGACATTCTAATAACAAAGGAACTGATAGCAGATGTAAATCTTTTCAATAGATTAAATAAGCAAAGTTGGATTGATTTTATTTTGCAAAGTTACAAAGTTTTCGTAATGGACAGTTGTTTCTTCGAATGTGTTTGCGTGAGCACACAGTCAAGAGACATAATAAAAATCATAATAGATTGGTACAATGAAAATATATCTAAACAGCATAACAACCTGCGCGGCAAAAATAAACGTCTAAAAATAATAACTAATATTACCACTGATTTAGCTGATGGCATTGCACTTATATCAGTTATTTTAAATTACTGTCCGTTCATAAGTGATCATTTTCAACTGTTTTGTGATACTGATGAAAATACAGATACTGATCAAATTATAAACAACGCATGCCTTATAATAGAGGCAATAAATGTTTTAAGAATAAATTTTCCTCTTAGCAGTAAAGACTTACTGAAACCAAATTTTTTACAAATGTTGTTTCTATCTATTCATTTATATATAGTTTTGCCAACATTTGCTCCAAAAGATATTATTAAATTAAATCCACCGCTTCTTAAGAGCTCCTCGAGGCAATTAACAATAAGCCCGGCTATCCAAGAAACGCTCATATTTAATTATGTAATTCTAAACAATCTAAAGTCCAATTTTTCAATTGAAAAAGTTCCAGCAAATGATAATGGTAAAAAATTATATCTCAGTGTGAAATATACAGCAAATTTTGTTGCAAAAGAAATAGCTGTACTACTTGTATATGGTTATAATAAAAGTAGATTATTTGATACATATATGGTCTTTATACTGCAAGGAAATGTCGGAGCTCTTAATCCATTCAGAAAGTGCAAAGTAACTGGACCTTTATATCGAACTATAAAAGTGGACGTATTAATTGCATCACCATTTACAGTATCTGCAACGTACAAACTTTATTTAACGGACACAGAGCCAGAAGTACCTGTGTATTTTGAAGAAAAGGCATATCCTAAATTTTATGTAAAACGACTTCACCTTATCGATAAAGAAATAAATTTAAACGGAATACCTAGGGACAGCGTACAAGAAATACAAGAGCAAAAGTTGTTTTTACAAATTACATGCTTCAATTCTCAAATAGGTAACACGTGGCTCTGGTTCAGAAGCGATATCGGTGAATTTTTCATTCGCATCACAACACAACCTCGATGGGATCTAGCAATAGATACGTTGGAAGGCAGGGTGCACATGTGGCCTCTGGCCCCTTGTAGCTGCGGCGATATTTGTGAATGTTATCGTACAACTGTCATAATGATTCCCCATTTCAACGAGTTGATGATCAAGTCTTTACGATATGCATTAATTGAAGAAGCTTCGGAAGTTATGATGGATATATTTGACAATCTTATTGGTACGTTTCGTTTTTTTGTTATATTTTATTCGTCCTTAATACGTCAAAAATTTGGTCTGATATTTTTTTTATACATTTCTAATATATAAAAATAAATACGTGATTATTTTATTTCAGAATCTGCTACTGGTAGATTAATACTTGTAAGACTTTTAAAAGAAGGTGGTACGAATCTATCAGAAGTGCAACATATTTTACGTAGTAGCACCACTTTCCGCATTACCTCTCGTGCGCTTTTGTCAAGACTCGAGAAAGTAACGTTATCTCAACATACTGTTGATTTCTTACCTCTACCTGTAACTCTATTACCTCAAGAAAGAACGGATAAATATTCCATTACATTAACCTCTGAATGTGGAATGGATATACGCACTTACAGGATAATTTTTATGGAATCTTTAAGCGATTAATATCTAAAAGTAGGTAAGTATACGAGGTACGTATATAAATGAAAACGTGTAGAATACCATTTTTAATTATTATTCAATTATCTTCAATACTCACAACAATAGAAATCTGACCTTGAAAAATGCAGTTATCACTCAATTTCGCGGTATTCAACGTGTTTTGTTACAATGAAAAATACTTCCCGGTTGAATAGTTCCACATTGGTACAATCACAATATAGTAATTTGTTCCTCATTTTTTAAGAGTACGTATAATGAAGCTTGTAGTTAAACTTGATAATTCAAATGTAATTGCAACAATATTACATAATAACTAATGAAGCTGAATGACTAACGTGCAAAAGTAATCAGTATAAAAGATATCCTAGTAATGTTGTAGTATATAATTATGGTCCCGTATTGTACCTACCAATCGTGTTACCTAACTACCTAACTTCAAATCCTTAAAAAACTATCTCATACATAGCTTCACGCTTTATCCCAAGCGGGATAGTCAGGGAGAACGGAGCGCCAAACGCTACGGTCTCTACCTCTTTCGCCTCGTCCACTGTCATCAACCTCTTCACACATGCCCTCCGGGGGAAACTATCCATCTTAAATTATATTATAGGTAGGATTTATCTATTACTCCATTTTCGGTAAATCCCCTTTTGCTAGTGGAATAAAGTATTTGTAACGTGTTATAATTATTTTCAAAAATATAGAAATATTTTTTTTATCTTTATATTGAGTTAATTTTCACGTAAGTAGGATACCTAATCTACCTCACTTGATTACTTTACTCGTACGTTTTTTTATAAGCTTTCGCGAATACTCCGAAATATATTTTTATCTGTGTATATTTAACAAATTGTTTAATTAAAGTAAGTAAACGTGACGTTTGTCGTGCGTCGACGTGCTTAATTGGGCGGATGAATTATTATTTATTAATATTTTTATTTCTTCACTCTAGTAACAAGGCAAGGCACGGTGTTAGGTTCCGCCACTTGAAACGAAATATCTCGAAAAATCGGCGGAAAGTGGAGTAGGACACTCCCATACTAGGTTCCCTCTGCCTACCCTGCTATATACGAGATACAGTTTGAAGCTGAAAAAAAAATATAAATGACTATTTATTTGCCTTTCATATAAACACAACCCCTTGGTCATCAAAAATAAAATACGGAAACGGATAGAGTCCACGGTCAGTTCGGGTTGTGAGGAGGCGTTGGTGTCGGTACGGCTGCGCGTCGCCTGTCGTCGCCTTGACCGAGCCACTTAGCCACGCTCGACGAGCAGCAATTGCCTGCAACTTCAAACCAACTATTATTGACCTTCCTGATTTATTTCTTGTTATATAATGCCTACAATTTTGAAAATTTGTACAATAGTGTTAAAAAAATAAAAAAGATATTCATATACTGTCTGTCGCCCTTATTGTATTTGTAATATTGATATTGTAAACTTTCCCCAACCTCGACTCCTCCATCAACACACTATGTCTCGAATTTAAAATCAAAATTTAAATCAACTTCACATTATATCCCGCACACAGCACACAGTAGGGTAGGCAGAGGGAATCTAGTGTTACGACACTCTTTACCTTATACCTTCCATTTGAAACGCTCTACCATGTGAGAAAAATATGTTAAAAAAATCTTCTTAATTTTAATGTTCTGTGTGTACCTAATGCTCTTTTCTCTGTTTCTAGATTTACTCAAGATTGGTTTATAATGCTTTTTAATAAACACATAACGTAGATTCATTTCCAAGATTACCTAGTTTTAAAGTTTTACAAAGATTTCATAAATTCTAGATATATTTTATTAAATAATTTATACATACATGCATATACGGTGATACATGTTGTAAACGAAGGGATAACTTAAGTCCACTTTTTAAAATCTCTTGCCGGCTGCACCGTAGTGAAAGTTATTCATAATAAATTAAACGATGTACATGTAAAGCATAGTAGGGAACTATATATTTTTTACATTATTAAATATTATATTTTGGAAAGATTATATTTGATGTTTATTTCTATAATTCAATTATACACATTTTTGTAGTATTTAAGTACAGTAGAAACTCGATTAACCGGACTAATTGTTGTCGTTAGTCATCCGGATAATCGCGAATCCGTATAACCGAGGGCCGGATTACCGAGTTTCTACTGTAGTTAATAATTTAATAAATATATAAAATAAAATTCTAAAATTTATTTTTTTACAATAAATTAACAAAATAAATGATAGGTACTTGTCTCCTTATATTGACACAATATTATTCATATTTAAATGTTGTAAATTTATTTTTTTGAACGTAATTAAACACATAATGAGGATGCTGCGCCCACTAACAAACGACAGTCGAAAGCTGAGCAGTGCATAAAAGCGCGTTTCACACAACCTGTTCCACCATTAATTCTCTGAACGTATCTCGAGTTTCATGTCTTTACTGAACAACTATAATTAATTATTTTATGTTAACAGCTATAAAACGTGAAAGTTCGTGAATAACATTAGTTCATTTAGTGCATTATGGATTCTTCGGAGTTTCGCGAATGTGCAAAGGCCACTGTCGACTTGCTTATCAATTATATAGATAATATAAGAGACAGGTAAAATTATATCATTTTTTATATAATATTTACTTATATGCTGACTTGATACATTCACTTAATAATATTTCATATACCAACGTTATATATTAACTTTTAAGAACAAAATATAAAAACATCAGTAATATAATTAATAAATTATTAACGTGGTATTATAAAAAAATGTAGTAGGCAAAGCGCAGTGTTGAGTTACGCCACTCAGTATCTCGAAGCGGAGTACTAGGCCTTAAGTCTAGGTTCCCTCTACTTACTATGCTAAATGCGGAATACAGTGTAAAGCTTTAAAAATGGAAAATATAATTTGAATATTAAAATATGCCAAAATATTAAGCGAAATATCCAATATCAAAATTAATTTATAAAACACTAGCGGCCCGCCTGCGGCTTCGCACGCCTTAACTATACATTTATTTATTTAAATAATATTATTGGCAAATCGCAAAAAAAGAAGATATTATCCCACGGAAATACTAATCTCGCTGGAAATTTAGAATAATAAGTAGCTATATGTTGTTCCACGACATTCTTTATTTTCCATTGAAAGTCCCATGAAAATCGGTTCAGCAGATTAGCCCACGACTGACATACAGACAAAACATTTAAGCCCATTTGTTTGTGTTTTTTGTATTTAAAAAAACATTATATATTTAGACATATGACAATTTTCGTCATAAAAAACAGTTACAATTCTTGGATGGATTGTATGCAATCCATAATATTTTTTACATGCGAAATAATAGTAGGTACCTATATTTCCATTTAATGTATATAATTTAAAATCTAACATACATTATAATTATAATTAACTCCAGCGATTGCAAAAAGATGGTTTATCATAACTAATGAAATAGCTACTCATCAATAAGAAACAAAGCAATAGTTAGTTTTTTCAGTATTTTTTTCTGTACTCTGTTAATGACTATAGCCATTACGGCATAAGCATTTATCTAATTTTTAAACATGTTTATAAGATAATATTATGAACATAACATAATTTATAAAGAAATAATTACTAGTAATTAAGTCACATTTCAAAATTATTATTTAATTTTTTTTTCTCAGACATTGTATAATAGCAGTACAATGAACAATAGGAAAAATAACTGCTATAGCCATTACTAACAAATCTACCTGTTACACAACATTACTCTTCTTCGATGTTGATAAACGAAGAAAAGTAATTTATTTTACAGTAAATTTTGATTTTATACGCTTTAATTTATATTAATGCTGTATAAGTACTTATTTCCGCTCTCTGCTAGGAATGTTTTACCGTCAGTGGAACCTGGATATTTAATGAAAATGCTACCAGAAAACGCTCCAGAAGAACCTGAGGATTGGAAAACTCTGCTCAAAGATTTTAATGAAGTAGTTATGCCTGGAGTAAGTAACTTTTCATATAACTTTTATAAAAGTGTGATATAAGCGTGAAAAACGTTTCTTACCATAGTTTGATCTCATTTTGTAAATATATTCAAAATTATGTAATATACATGAAATTTATGTAAAACTATACGAATATCCGCAAAAATCCACCATTACAAGCCTTTATATTGCTCCAGAGTCGTCCCCCATAATAATAATCAATTCGGCTGATCTACTTAGATGTTAGCCCGGACATATACTTACCTATATAACTTTAAACCAGCGATCTTAAGTATTGATTCGTCCAAATAAATCTTAATAGGTAATTAATTGGAATTTATAACTTCCTCAATCATCCATTTTCCATCTAATAATCATAATAACGATGCTAATAAATTCGTATACAAAAAATCCTGATTGCATGCATACAAAATAAAAAAATAATTCCACCAGTATATTAAGGATTGATGATCGGAACTAAGTAGGCGTTCATTTCTTCATCCTAACACATATTATATAAATATTATTATGCATAAAACCATTTATTTAGTTAGTTCCTTTAGTTTATTATGTTTTTTTTTTACAAAATAATGGCAAATAAATGTCGTTCTTACTTAATAAGTGGGTATTCTAAAAACAATCTCTAAAGTATATGTAGATAATTATTATTAATTATAAAAATATCTAGTCTAAATCGCAGCGCCATTCAACACGCAGCACCTACAGTATTTGCCAGAAAATGGGTAACAGAGTTTCTTGCCACTAGGTTCCCTCCGCGTTCCCGGCTGTGTGCATATAAATTTATTTTTTTATTGACATACGATGTATTTCAATTTTCAGATGACGAACTGGCAGTCACCATACTTCCATGCTTACTTCCCTACTGGGTCGTCGTATGCCAGTATCATTGGAAATCTCCTTAGTGACGGATTAGGAATCGTAGGATTTACATGGGTTTGTGTTTTTTGTTCAGGTTAACATTATTTTTGTTTTATATTAGCAATTCAGCGAGTCATATTGTTTTTTATAACATTGCAACCGATCCAAATGAACGAAATTATTTACCTATACCTATTTCAATTTATTTGGGATCAAGATATTTAACTGTTTACTCTAACTATTATTTTTTACATTTTGTAACACGATATTCATTACAGATGGCCAGTCCAGCATGTACGGAGCTAGAGGTAGTGACTATGAACTGGTTAGGAAAATTACTAGGTTTGCCCGAGGAGTTTCTAAATTGTTCAGCAGGTCCTGGCGGCGGTGTTATTCAGGTAAAAAAAAGCTTTTCCTATTAATCGTTGTAATCGTTGAAATTTATATTAAATAAAATATATTTATAAATTTGTTATATTTATATTTACTTATAAAATAATACTACTTAAGTATTTGTTTCATATTATCAGGGCTCAGCAAGTGAAGCAACACTAGTGGCATTATTAGCAGCGAAGGATAAAAAAATTCGAAAGCTGAAAGAACTAGATCCAGAGTTAGATGAGTGCATAACAAAAACAAAATTTGTGGCATACACATCTGAACAATGTAATTCTTCTGTGGAGAAAGCAGGAGTGCTTGGATCGATGAAAATGAGGCTTCTAAAAAGCGATCAAAATGGTAGGTTACGAGGAGAAACATTAAAGCAAGCGTTCGAGGAGGATGAAGCTCAGGGTCTCATACCATGCTACGTTGTAGCTAACTTAGGTACCACCGGAATATGTTCTTTTGACCCCTTGTCCGAGTTAGGACCAATATGTCAAAATAAAAACGTCTGGTTACATGTCGATGCTGCATATGCTGGGGCCGCATTTATTTGTCCAGAGTACAGATATTTGATGAAGGGCATTGAATATGTCGATTCCTTTGATGTAAACGCGCATAAATGGCTACTCGTAAACTTTGATTGCTCGGCCATGTGGGTAAAAGATGGCTATGACCTAATCAATGCTTTCGACGTACAGCGTATTTACTTAGATGACGTAAACGCTACAGTAAAAATACCCGATTATAGACATTGGCAAATGCCACTAGGACGCCGATTTAGATCCCTTAAACTGTGGTCAGTCTTAAAAATGTACGGAGCTAGTGGACTTAGAAACTTTATTAGAGAACAAATAAGTCTAGCACAATATTTTGCAAAGTTAGCTCAATCGGATAATAGATTCATAGTAGAACCAGAACCGAGCATGGGACTAGTTTGTTTTAGACTTGAAAAAGGTGATAAAATAACTAAACAATTGTTAAAAAACTTAACTGATAAGAAACAGGTGTTTATGGTGGCATGCACATATAGAGGGCGATATGTTATACGCTTCGTTGTATGCTCGCAGTATACTACGAAAGACGATGTAGAAATTAGCTGGAATGTAATAAAAAATGAAGCCAACCAGCTTTACCAGAAGGAAATAAACGCCAAACCTCAGTCGATTTCTACGCTTGAGCATTTGGAAACTTTAACAATTTGTGAGAAATCTAAATAAACATAAGAAATATTAAACTAAGTACTGTTAGGTGTTATTATAAAATATATGGATATGGCTGGGATACGCATAGGTAGTGTTTTAATAAATATATTATTATCATAAGGTAGATGCACTTAAATGAAGAAGATTAAATAGACGTACCTACCTACCAATTACAATGTAAATATTAAATAAATATAGCTCTTGAATAATATGGAAACGTAATGTTAATAGTAAATAAATTATTACATAAAATAAAAAAAAGTTATTTTATTAAATTTCCCAATAAAAAGAATCGGAAGAAAGTACTTTCTTTTGCATGTATTTCTGTAATTAATGCACACAGTACAAGTTCATTTAATTTTTAATATTAGGTACTGTCGGGTTCATTATATCAGTGAAACAATTTCTCTCATGTATCTTCCATGTACACCGTGTTCCGTGTACCCTTCGATAACAATTTTATTACAAGTAACCTCCTCCTTTTACAGAAGTCGGTGAAAAATCTTTGTCATATCGTCCTGGACACGACATCTTTTACGCTAAGAAAATTTTGCATTGTTATCACGTTAGCAAAGTTTCAAGCAAATCTGACTGCAAAAAATGACTCAAAATAGCATTTTAAAATTAACAATGATTAATAAAAGCGTGTAAAAAATCATGTTTACGTACAGTTCTTGTTAGTATAATTTATCTTTATATAATTTACGTATGATGAATTACTTAAATTGTGAAAAAAAAACAATAATTCACCTTTTTATAAAAACATTATTTAATTTAAATATTTAAATACAACTACAAGTGCCACTGACACAAATCCCGTAAGAGTATCCCTTAGGAAGACAGTGTTCTTGACAACTGGCATCTTCTGTAGCTTCTTCGTGAGCACATTCTAAGCGGCCCAGAAGGACGGGGGCAGCTGAAACGAAGCATTTTATAATATCAGAAAACCATTTTTTTACTTTAAAATTCGTTTATATTATTTTTTACTATAACAAAAATAATACTGCAGTGGCGAATTAAGCTTGTATCTAAATTACCTACTTATAATTTTAAAATCGGAATGAACTAGCAATTAATAAGGAATACACACATTTCTTATGTTTTTACTTAATTTATAATTAAAAATGACGATTCTTGTTCACTAAAGTTACTTACTTACTTTAACAAAAACAGATACTTGAAGGTCATCAAAATTCATCTAAGCTTAGATATATTTATTATTGTTTAATACCTATGCTACACATCATTACTTACTCCAGTATATTAACTATTAAGTTTAAGAAAGAAAAATAATAATATGTACCTGGTACGATGGATTGAAGTCGCTTTGTTTCTTGGAAATTTGTAGATTGCAGCTCCGGTACAATTGCAGCAATTTTATCTCTAGGTAATGCATTAATATTATGCAACAGAGTGATCGAGACTACAAAAAACAATAAGGAAAACCCTTTACGTTCCATTTTAAACGTGATTTAGTCTCTTTCAGAATATGACTTAGCAATACTCAAAACACTATTTGAATCTACAATGAGCTAGCATTTACTTATATACAAATGTTCAGTAACCTCTTTATACATGTACTTACTTATTAATATGTAATAGTATGTATATGAGTCACTGTTGACCGTAGACGTTGAGTAATATCATAATAACAAACAACTGCAATGACTAACAAACAAACGGACAGAAATTTGGATGTATTTAACTTTGATGTTTATAACGGGAAAATAATACATATAAGTAATATGTGTGTAGTCTGTACGCACCTAAGTAAGCCTTGCATATAGAAAAAACGTGTGTGGGAAAGGGTTATTATCAGATACACTTATTACGTACCTTTTATATAAATATAAATTGCCTAATAATTGTTTTTTTTTTATTTGAGAAATACTTAAGATAGTTACTTAGGGAAAACTACAATAATGATTTTGCCACGTGTTACGGTGCTAGGTGACGTAATATAATTTGTTTAAGTATTTGTAATAATAATGACAAATTTGTTTTAAATTTATTTTATCTTGTATTCGTTTTATTGTTAAGTTGGTATAAAGAAAATAAAAAAATGTGCAAAATAATCTGTCAGTGTCACGTATAGTAGAAAAAACATGAATAATATTCTCCATTCGACGTGACATTGGCGAAGTGAATAGTGCTGAACTGGCACGCACGGAGCGCTATAAATAAAGGCCAACACGAATAATATAAAGCAGTAAAATAAATGCTTTATTGGAATACACAAGAAATTTACACAAGAAACAATTTGTACGATAATAATCGCATTAGTGATACACTGTGTTGAAAATTTGTAGAATATGATGATGTAAATTATGTAAAAAAGTAAAATTTGCAGAATATGAACTGATATAAGTAGATATGGTAGTTGATGGGCTGGTTCTAACACTAAAACAAACAAACATTGTTATTGTTTATGGTATGGTATGTTTTTTGATTATGGCGTTCCGAGCGTGCCAGTTCGCCAATGTCACGTT
Organism: Heliconius melpomene rosina; assembly: GCF_056956725.1. Classification (NCBI taxonomy): domain Eukaryota; kingdom Metazoa; phylum Arthropoda; class Insecta; order Lepidoptera; family Nymphalidae; genus Heliconius; species Heliconius melpomene. The sequence goes on along the minus strand of NC_140389.1, from coordinate 10,670,850 downwards.
CTTTCGTGAATAGTGGAGAAGACACGAAGGTTGTTTTTTCAACTTCACGCTGTATCCCGCACACAGCAGGGCAGGCAGAGAACCTCGTTCCCCACTTTCCGCCGATTTCTGGAGGTATTGCGTGTTGAGTGGTGGAACTCAACGTCGCGCTTTGCCTCGACACCAGAGCGAAGAAATGAAAATAAAAACTTAAATAAATATTTCCTTTCCTCGAGTGGGGATCGAATCCACAACCAGTCGATTACAATATAAAGTCGATTATAATAATAAAAAAAATAGAAATACCAAATAAAAGCTAAATAAAATTTATTTAAAAAAAAAAAAACCATATACAAGATTCTTATATTCCAACTGTAAAATAAGTCTGTGCAAGATTAAACTAAATTAAAGGAAGATTTTTAGAATATAATTCCTTTTACAATACATCTGTTGAGGTTATTTATATTGTAATTGGAATCTTAGTCAATAAGTATACAATAAATAAGATTTAATCAAATATATCATCATAAGTTAATAGTGTACGCTTAGAATCTTTTTGCGGTGGAGGATTTCTTGGTGTAGTAGCTGGCGTCCAAGATCCTGCAGGTTGAGGGGGTTTCTTAGTAAATGTAATTCTCCACCCTTCTTCACAGCCATCAAGGGTATTTAGGGCATGTGTGGCCATTTCAACAGTTTCAAATGAAAGATATACCCTGTAGTACAAATAATGCTACAATTATATTAAATAAAACTCTAAAATTATTTTTTTTTTAATTTAAATAGTTTTATATTTTCTCTTAGTCACTGATAGAAAAAAATTGTTTTGAAAACATAATTGATTTGAGAAATTTGTAATATTAAAACTGACTTAAGACTTTCATCACAGTGAAAAAAACTTGATGTCTTTCATGTCAGTGAAAAAAAGACAACCTATTATTGTAGATATTCAACAGTAGGTAAATTTTGAAACTTATTAAAAACAATGTACATGGATAGCATTTTACAAACTTACTTATCATCATCTGGTTCTTGTGTATATGTAAATGGTTCGCATGAAGCTAAACGGCGCCTGACAACTTCCTCAGTAATCTTTGTCCCAACTATTTGTAAGTATGTTGTTTTTCCATTATTATTTGTTGTTTCTACCGGATTGTTTCTAGCACTTTTCTCTTCTCTTAAAAATATGATTAATATTATTATGAACAAGTATTTAATGAACACAATTTAAACAACACAATTTAGGCAACATGACAGCTAGTTTCACTTATATGAATATTTTTGTCTAGCATTTGGCTTATCAACCATGAAGCTTGCCTCTTATTTTTTTTAGTGTAAAACCAAATATACTATTAGTTGCAAGCTTGAGTATATATATCTATACTTCTAATAAAATCATAATGGTGTCTGTACATAGAAGATGTATAAGAAAAAATATTATTGGTTGACATTTTTCTTAAAAACATTTGTCATATGAGCATTTCTACTTTAACATAAGTGAGCATGTGCCTTTAGTTGGAGCTACCTCCAAAAGGCCCGTTTTTAAGTTAGTAAGTAAGCATACTATCTTAACTACATATAAGACTATTAACCCTCAAAATATCAGCTTTGCTAATAAGACGGTCCTGGGATATTTAGAACTGGGGACCAGTTCTAAATATATTTAGAATCAAAAATTACTTACTTCTCTCTAGCTGTTACAAATGATTCATATAAATATTTAACACGAGGTGCAGATTTTTCTTCAGGAGGTGGTGGTTCTTGTGATGCACTGAAAGGCTGGTACGAAGCGACACCACCAGTTGATCCAGTTGATCCACTAAGTTTACGTTCTCTACCTTTAAAATATTTATAAAATATTATTTTCTATTTTCAATAAACCTACGTTATATTATATAAATTAAACAAATACCAGCTCTTGGTCTTTTAAATGTAGCATTTTGTGGTTGAGGTGGAGGGCTTTTAATTGCTTGTATCGCTCCACTTTTGATTAGCTTCCGTGCTATTTCACGAGCATCTCGTGCTTCTGTGGGACGTTTAGGTAAAATCGGTTTTTCAGGTTCTTGCTTTGGTGCTTTTAAGGCTTGGAGAGCTTTTTTCTTTTTTTTTAGTTTTTGATACTTTGCTTGAAGCATCAATTCTTCTTCTGTTAAATTAGAAGGAAAATGTAAATATACCATTTCGTAGGCACTGTGTCGATTATAAGTAAAAAGTATTTTATTATTTTTATTTTGCGGTAATAAAACTGCACGAAAACTAGAATTCAGTAAGACTGTCAACTGTCAGTGTCAAGTTTTGTCAATACATGCATAGCACAGAGCACATATACCAATGGATGTGATTTGTCAATCAATGTGAAGGAGGTGATTTGTCAATCGCAGTGGTCATCATCTGACGACATTGACCAGTAAATAAGTAGATTTATTCTACTAAAATTCGAATACTATATCGAGTAGGTAGAATTTACTCAAATAATTGTATAAAAAATATCATCTGTATTAGGGATGCCCGATGTTAGAAAATCATCGATGTCAACTTCCTCCTGGCATTAATCCCGGCTATTGCCAGGGTCTGCTCTCCTACTCAACCTACTCCACTTTCCACGGTCTTTTGTGTAACTACATCGAAGTCAACGTCGAAGCTAAAGCATCGATGTTCGATAAAAATTGAAAGAAAAACATCGATGTTAGGGCATCAATGTCAGCCAACAACGATATTTTTTTGCACATATCGTCATTAATAACAAAAAATACGAGACGCACGAGTCGACAGCTCCCCGCCCTCTAATATCGATTGTGTGGATTATGTGTCCCTGCTGACATCGATGTTACGATGTTTTATCGTAATCGTCAATACGACGATCGATGTTAATCGAAAATCGATGATCATCGGGCATCCCTAATCTGTATTTCAGAATAGTGGAGCTGTCATTATGAAGAAAACAATTTTCCATTAAATTGCAAAGTTGAAAATACCGAACACGAACATGTTTCGCGTTTTAAAAAATGTCACACCTTTTCTTTCCAAAAATGTTCTTCAACGGTCACAACAAGAAAATAATGTTTTCATGTTAATTCAAGCAAAATGCTTATCGGACTCTGGTAAATATTTAAAATTTCGTAATGTTATAACATGCGATTAACGTTAGATATTTAGTCTTTTTATACAATAAATTTTTAATTTGCTCACTTATAATATGAATGTCCTATTTTTTATAGCCAATGAAAAATTTTCTTTAAAACATGAAGAAGTTGGCCGACCGCTGTATTTCGATGCACAAGCAACAACTCCTGTTGTGAGTAGTACAAGTTATGATAAAAACTAGAAATATATTTGAAAATTTGAGTTCAATAATTAAAAAAACCTTTTTTTAGGATCCTAGAGTACTTGATGCAATGCTACCATATCTGGTAAACTATCATGGAAATCCACATTCTCGAACTCATGCATATGGTTGGGAAAGTGAGGCAGGTGTAGAAAAAGCCAGAGAGCAAGTGGCTAACCTCATAGGTGCAGACCCAAAAGAAATAGTATTTACTTCTGGAGCTACAGAGTCAAATAATATTTCTGTAAAAGGAGTTGCCCATTTTTATGCATCACGAAAAAAACATATTGTTACAACACAAATAGTAAGTAAATCAATATATATAATATTTCTCCCTTCCGTAGTATTTACTATATATAACCTTTAATAACCAGGAACATAAATGTGTACTGGATTCCTGCCGTGCACTTGAAGGAGAAGGTTTCAAAATTACATATTTACCTGTTGGACAAAACGGAATTATAAATTTAAAAGAACTGGAAGAAGCACTCACACCTGAAACAAGCTTGGTTTCAATAATGACAGTAAATAATGAAATAGGTATAAGAATATTTTATGTCTATATATATTGCTTGTTTAATAAAAATATAAATATTATTTTTCATTCAAATTTATTATTGTAGGAGTCAAACAACCAATTGCTGAAATTGGAGCAATATGTAAAAAAAAGAATATATTTTTTCATACTGATGCAGCCCAAGCTATTGGCAAAGTACCTTTAGATGTCAATAGTATGAATATAGATCTTATGTCTATTTCTGGTCACAAAATATATGGTCCAAAAGGTGTAGGTGCTCTTTATATTAGACGCAGGCCTAGAGTACGAGTTGAACCTATCCAAAGTGGGGGTGGACAAGAAAGAGGAATGAGAAGTGGAACTGTGCCTACACCTTTGGTTGTGGGATTAGGTACAAAAATATTATACATAATTTGTTATCATTATTGAAGCCTTCTCAGTACAGTGGAACAAGGTTTGACAGTAAATGCAATAGTTGTGGGTTCAGCTATCACTTAGGGTAATGATTATACTTAAATTAGTGTCTCAAAATTTGGATAGAAAGTGGCGAACCAAGTGTCTTAGCATTATCTTCCTTCTGATGTCTTTTTTAAGCTAGAATTGTCTTTATTTATTCAAAAATAATAATTTAATAATTAACTAATATTTAAAAGATATTTATACAAGTAAAGAATTATTGTATAATTTTTTTCTATTTTAGCATACAGATAATGGAGGTTTAATCCTTTTAAAATGTGTTTTGTATATATAATTTATAATAAATAATCAAACACTTAATGATGAAAAAAATAAGCAATATTTTTAATTTGTATTAAAAATTTATATCACTACTTAAATACTTTTTTTAATATTAAAAAAAGGTGCAGCTTGTGAACTAGCACAACATGAAATGACTTATGATCATGCTTGGATGGAGAAACTAGCGCAAAGATTCTTAGACAAAATATATTCTAGATTGAAACATGTCATAAGAAATGGTGACCCTAACCAGTCATATCCTGGATGCATAAATTTGTCATTTGCATATGTAGAAGGTGAGAATATTTTTAACTTTTACTTAAATGAAACAATAATATTCAAAAATAAAAGAGATGTTTTATCAACCTAGATGAAGTGATGCTAAATATAAAAAAAATTGTGCCACTTGTACACACATAGTATTTCATTTTGAGATCCACTGTTCCATTTTATTTTTCATTATCTCAAAATTTAGTATGTTGGTTGATTTTCATCATGAAAACAAGAAAATATATAGTGTAAAATTAAGGATTGGAGTGTCTGTCCAATATGTGGGATACATTGTGAAGCTATTTGTACTGATATTGCATTATTTCCAAGGTGAATCATTATTGATGGCATTGAAGGATGTAGCTCTATCAAGTGGCTCAGCTTGCACCTCCGCATCTCTTGAGCCATCCTATGTTCTAAGAGCTATTGGAACTGATGAAGATCTTGCCCATAGTTCAATCAGGTAATTATTTCTTTATTCATATTATTCCAACTCTTTTGTTCCAACTAATTATAAATGTTATATGACTCTGATATAATCTATTGTCATTTTCTTATAATTTTTATGGTTATAATTTTGATGACATTTGATTTTTTACAAAATTTCATATAAACATTATATTTTTGTGTTCTCCATACAATGTGACATTTGCAAAGTGATTTTGTGCTTAACTGGCACGCTTGAAATGCCATAATTAAAGAACAGAACAGACATTATATTTTTTCTTTTTATAAAATATGCAGATTTGGGTTAGGAAGATTTACGACAATTGAAGAAGTAGACTATACAGCTGAAAAAACAATCAGACATGTTGAGCGTTTAAGAGAGATGAGTCCCCTATGGGAAATGGTCCAAGAAGGAGTTGATATAAAAACCATACAATGGTCACAGCATTAAACATAAAATTCCAAGTATAAAAATTTAAATTTTTAGACATTAAATTAGTAAAAATGATCTGGCAATTGTGAAATCAATATAATTTCGATTTTGGAGGATGACACAAACTTGTGATAACAGTTATGTAATGTGATAATATAATGAGAAATGTAATGACAATGTCAATATTTTCTTTCTTAACTTTTTTCATATCATTTACTTATAAAGACATCGCTGTTACTAGTCTATCAAATATGTTAATAGTACTATTTGTTTTATGTTACAATTGTATAAACTTGTAATATGTATTGTTGGACACGAAAATATGTCTTATACTGCTTTTTACAATTTAGAATCACACTATAGCATTGATAACATGTTTGACATATGTTGTATTCTGTAAAAAAAAAAATATTTACTGTAAAATAATAAAAGCAGATTAAAAAATAATTTTGCATCTTTAATTTAAATAAAACCCTACTTATTTATTTTGAAATCATTTTTATGTTATATTTTATACAACTTTGTTTGGTCTTAATATTAATGATTTAAGATTACTATTATGCTCCAGCCCCCAAAGTTGGTTGGCAGAGAGAACCTAGAGTCAAGACACTACACGCACTGCACTGTGACGGTCTCAAAAATTAATATTAAAAAAAACAAATCTACTTCACACTGTATTCCCGCACACACTAGGGTAAGCAGAAGGAATCTAGTGTTAAGACTCCATTCCCCACTTTCCGCGGAATTTTAGAGGCGTTGAGTGGCGAAATTCAACGCTGGTCTTTGCCTCGATGATATTAAGATGGTGTAAAAAAATCTTTACTTTTCCTAATGGCCACAAATCTATAGGAAGCATTCAAGTTAATAAAAAATATTACAAATATCATTGTTATTTTAAAAAGATAGATGCATTATGTATTATCTTCCAAATGACTCATTACAAATTACTTAATGGGTGCCATAGCAAGTATAAAACAATATTATTAACTTTATTTAACTTTTAATATTCAATTTCATGTCAATGGTTAATAATGTACAAGAAAGTATTTTAATCTAATTTGGGATTGTGGATGCTTAAGACATTAAGACACTTATATATAATAATAGCTAGCTACTGACTTCACTACATGAAGCTTATAGTAATTTAAGGTAGAGTATTAATAAAACATAATTAAAGCAATGAATTACTGATTTTTAATTAAAAAATACTTGTTTAATATGTTAAGAGATTACAGTTAACATTTATATATTTATTATCAAATTGATACCGTAGAATAAATACAAGGTTTGCCATAACACAACCACTGTTAAATAAAATGCATTTGCAAAACGAATTAAACAAAATTAAAGCTTCCAGCTTCCAGCTCTTAAAATTATGATTTACAAATAACATAACAAAATTAATTAAGAATTTTCTACAATACTAGAGAAAAATATGGTGAGTATATTTATCTAAAAGCTGCACCTGTTGTATATTGACCTTATTATAAAGTAGAGCAGAACTAGCATACAGTTTAAAGCTCAATGTGTTATTTGAATCTTTAGCTTCATGCTATATCCCGCATATTCTGCTGGCACAGGGAGCCTAGTGTTAAGACATGTTGTTCCCTACATTGATACATAGCCTTCTGATTGGTGAGGCTCAATGCTGCGTTTTATCTTGTTAACAGAGCAAGAAAATCAAAATAATCCATTTCTCTATGAGGAAATCAAATTAACAATATAAAGTCAGAAGATGTTGCTGTGCCACATTGGCCTCTTAATGTAATAATAAGTTTACATTTTATACATAAAATTATCATAGACATGGAAAATTAATGTATTTTTTTTCTATTAAAAAATTAAGTTATACACATTATACAATGCGGGATATTTATTTAGTAAAAATATAAAAATCTACAATATTGTTATATTCATTTGAACCTTATGGAATTTATCTTTAACCTATTGATATTTAAAATGATATTAGTATTATATGTTACTGAGGGTAGTCACATGGTAAAATTCTAATTTGTGATTCCATATTTATTAATCATACTGCATATACTATTATTAGAAGAGTAAATAAATAAAATAATGACTTAGAGAAAACCTTAAAAATAATTAAGAAGCAATACAATATTACACAGTGAATTGCAATTATTAAAATAACACATATGTATGATATGGTTTTAAGTCTATTTGAAAACTAAGAAAAGTTTCAGGTACTTAAATAGATAAGAAGATCTATGTATAATGCCTAAAAGAAATGTAAACAAAACATACAACAGTATAAAGTAATACTTCATTAATACAATCAAATTCAACTGCAGAAAATACTTCAGAAACATAAGTAATAATAATTATTTGTGCTATTGCTTAAAATTTATTAACCACAGAGATTACAACTTTGAGACTATATTATATCTAAAATAATAATGTCTAACACAATAAATACTACAGTATATATGTTGAAATTAAATCAAGTCATTGTCAAGTCAAATTCGTCATATATAAGTTAAACGATTCAATTATGTTATAATGATTAACTGTTTTTTTTCAAATCTAAGACTTTTCACTTCATGCTTGGTATGAGTACAGTATAAATATAACTTTTTTTTTTGATTAAGCCTAAACTTAACTTAAAAGTTTTTTTATTTTCAAAACAATCATGGTACCTATTCAGTTAGTATATTCTAACATTCAAAATAGCACTGTTTAAATATATTTAGCATTGTATAATAAGTTCAAAAACTGATCACAAGTTCAGTAAACATCACCATTATAAATGGATAAAGCCAAGCCTTGTAAAAACCGGTAATTAATAAAACTGTAGATTAAAAACACAAGATAGCTAAAAATGATAAGTTGTTAGGTTGTTTATATTGTTAACATTTTTCTAACACAAATAATTTTGTATTCATGTCACTATTGTTGCATGCATATTTCTTTAATTTATTACATAAAATTGTCGTAAAAGGAAAATATCATGTATATTAGTCTGAGCAACTCATCATCTTTAGTATATAAAAATTAACAACTACAGGACGGCTCCTCCGGGGGTTCTGGATTTGTTATTTTGAAGCTATTGTGATCTAACCGCTGAAGCTCAATTCTGGATCTAGTAGACTCAACTAACTGTTGAGCTATATCTGTAAACATTTCATCCAAGCCTTGTCCACTTTTACAAGATGTTTTATAAGTACTGCTGATGAGGTTATGACACTGTTCGCTAAAAATTCAATCATATCAGGTTACGGACAATTATTGTATTAGCAACATGTAATAATGAAAATGATATAATAATATATTTACCAAAAGTTTTCTATATCAGTGTCTGTAACTTGGGGGCATATTCCTTCTAGATCAGATTTATTGCCACACAAGTATATTTTCGCATTTTCAGCATACGTCACGATATCCAGGAGATGTTGGCTTAATACATGAAATGAAGAAGCATTGTCCAAAGAAAATACAAGAATAGCTGCCTCAGCATATTTGTAATAGCTCGATGTAACAGACGCTATTCTTTCCATTCCGCCAGTATCCCATAGCTGTAACTATAATTTACTTTTAACTATAAAACTGCTAATTATAATATATTCATAAACATATAATCAAATAAGCAAATAACCTTGACATCTTTGTCTCCCACCCGGTACATCTTTTCGAAGTGATCCAAACCTAAGGTTGACCTTCTGTCAGAATTGGGCATAAAAGTATTATTAATAAATCGCCGAAATATAGAGCTTTTCCCCACACCATATTCACCACATAGAATAACTTTTAATATTGGAACTTTTACAATAGCCATTGTCGATTTCGTTGTTTTGACTTTAATAAATATTATTGTCTACTTTGGTAAATTTTCATTTTACAAAATAATCATTGGTTTAAGTCATAATTCAATATAAATCACAGCTGTATGTCTCTTGCTGAATTAATACGTTATGATTACACCACATTTAGTAAGAGACAAGAGTTGAAAATTGAAAATTTCGGCACTTCTAATCAAAAACACAGACAAAAACCGATATAAATATATATTATATGATTGTATGTATATGTAAGCGTAAGGTATGATAACCACAGACGATAACTAAAAATAAAATGTAGCTATAGCCTTCTGTATAAGATAAAATTTATGTGCGTTCAAAAGACCAATTTTTACTATTTGGTTGTCATTGTTCAGATTATTTAATATTTCTATTATTAAGGTGGATAAATGAAATATTTCTATATTATTTGATTTTAATTTTTATTCTGTGTTTATTTGTTAAAGCCTGGAGGAGCACATCGGCCGGCTCTCGTCCAAGGACATCGCCCCGTGGCACTCAAGACCGCCAGATGCGCGCCGTCTCCCTAGGGATCTCCCCCCCCCCCCCCTCCCCCCAATATCCGACTCCTGAGCTGTGGCCTCGGTCGCTGGTCGCCTAAGCTGGGCCTCTCTCGGGTAGCCGAGGGTCTCACCCGGCTGGGCTGATCGCCCAGGCGACTCTAGCTCATCCTCCCCCTCCTAGCCCCCATCTTCCCCAAAACTACTTCCCCCTCGGAGAAGTAGCGCCTTCACAGCCACAACCCGAAGACGCGCCTATTTTAATAGGTGCAGAATAAAACCCGGTAATAGGGACTCTCCCTGATGCCGCTCCCCACGCTCCCTCATGATGAGCAAGAAGGAAGAAAACACGCTCATTTTTCATTTCATATCAGTAGTTCCTGAGATAAGCGCGTTCAATCAAATGGTGTCTTTATATTTATTTTAAAAGCCGAAAATATAATACACCATATAATATTAATAAAATAAACATAATAATTTACAAAGATAGCTATAAGCTTTATTAGAGGCCGTCGTGGAGCAGGGGCACACGGATATGACTGTAACACGACCATTGTGGGTTTGATCGTTCGAAAGCTAAAACCCGGTGTTGAGTTCCGACACTCAACACACAATGCCTCGAAAAATTCGCCGGAAAGAAGGGAACTGAGTGTCTTAATACTAGGTTCCCACTGCCTACTCTAGTATATATGGGATACAGCGTGAAGCTGATTTTTTTGTTTGCTTATAATTTTATTTTGTTATAATTATAACATAAGGTAAGTGACGGTAACTTCGTGATAGTACGTGGTTTCGTGAGTTTTGCTTCTGGCAAAAATAATAAGCAATTTAAGTATTATTTACGGAAACTATATATTGGTATATAATCTTTATACTTTCAACTGTCTAAAAACTAAGTAACAATATTTTAATGATAAAATTGAGCGTATAGCGACATTTTAAACGCAGAGTTGGCTACAAACTGCATTGTAACGTGTCTGCGATGCTTGCGACCGTAAGACTAGGGTAAGAATTTCTTAAGGTTGTAGAAAGACAAAGGTAAGTTATTCGAATAAAACATTGAATATATGCTTTTTTGTATTCTATAATTAAATATTTTATTGAAAAAAAAAATAGATGGAAGCATAAAATTCTTTTAAAATTGTAATAAATCGATTCACGAAATAGCAGACATTTTATTTATCAAGTGTCCGCTATTTCGTGTTACTACCGAATTAGGGAAATCTTAGATACTTTTTAATAAATTTATATTTATGTTATAACTAAGATAATTTAAATTTAAAGCTTAAAATCAGTTACTGTATTTATTAAAGTTTCTCGTGATCGAAATTCGGTATATGTTTTGTCCACTTAAATTTCTATATTACTATTTTAAAGGTAACCTGAATTGCTAATTTTAAGCTAAATTCGTATAGGTACTGCCAATGTAATTTTATTTTTTAATCAACCTTTATAATTTATTTTTGTGTATTTTATCGAATATACGTGGTTGTTAATGATTACTTTACATAATGTAAAAAATACTGAATAAACAGAACTGCGGAAGTTACTAAAATCAGTAACACGAAATAAGATCCCCTACATTTCATTATTTTCTCTAACTTCGTGACAAATAAATCTACGTAAAATCAGCACATTGACTTCTTTGTCTTTGTTAATAGTGTTTATCTTAGTCTTGTTATAAGTCTAAATAAAGATCTTTTTATTTTTTCAAGAATTTTTCAGGAATATAATATATACCTACTAAACACAAAACGCCGTACAAACTGGTTGCGAAAATATATAGTTCTATAAACTGGCATACCTAGCTTCAAAAAATTTAACTTCAATTTTGAGTTTTTTTATATATTTTTTATAAAAAAAATATATAAAAGTTAAAAAATGTAGTTTTTTTTAAAACTGAGCTTATATAATTTGTAAATTATAAAAGTTGGGGCTACTCGTGGCGCAGGAGTACAAAGTGTGACTGTAAAACCGACTGGTTGTGGGTTCGATCCCCACTCCAGGAGATGAAAATAGGAATAGTATAGAAAATAGAAAATATGTATTTAAATTTATATTTCAGGCAAAGCGCGGCGTTGAGTTGTGCCACTTAACATGCTGTGACTCCGGAATTCCGCAGAAAGTGGGGAACGGAGTGTTTTAAAAACACTAGGTTCCTACCTATCTACCTACCTACCTACCTAGGCCTATCCTGCTGTGTGCGGGATATAGCGTGAAGATGATTTAATTTGATTTGATTTTTTTTATGAAAGTTTTAATGTCGTTAAGCTGATCTACCTATTTTTTTTTATTTACAAATTCTTTACAATCAAAACCAATAAAGGTGTTATTTTTTTTTATTATAAAACCTCACTCGCGAGGTAAAAACTTGTGACCCGAAATAGGGGACACAAACTCACGAAGTTAGAAACAGAGCTAAATTTTATCACGAAGTAGGGTTCAAATTAGAGGTCCACAAATAAATTAATATAAAAATTAAGGTTAAGTTAAACCGCATAATTCACACATTAAATTACTGCCAAAAGACCCACTTTGATCACACTAAAATTTGCAAATTCATATAACCTTTAATAATGTATTTACAATAGTTTAAAGTTATGAGAGCCTTAAACTGCCGAACTCCCGTACATTTACCTTATTTATTTATTTTGCGAAACGATGGCTTTTGAATGATATCGTGATTCAGAGGCGTAGTGGGGGGCGGGGGGGGGGCAAGAGGGGGCATCTTACCCCGGGCGCTACTCCCAAAAGGCGCCCAATGGTCTGCAAAACTATATATCTGCAATATATGTATTTAATACATATGAAATTAAATGGGTTCGTCTGAGGGGCACTGAAGATGAAGAAGTATATTGCCCCGGGCGCGAGTTAAGCTCGCTACTCCACTGCCGTGATCAAAAATCTTTAATCATAATTGGATTCTCAAACATGTTTTATTTTACTTTTTCATAAGTTTACCTCAATATCGATGCAATACCTACTTCTAGTATAAAATAGTTTTGTTCTTTAATTGAAACGAATAAAATAGTAGTACTTTTACTAATGAACATCATTGGATATTATGATATAAAAAAACTTAACTGCATCACCACGTGATTTCTATTCATCCTAGTTAGATAGTATCTACTGGAAGTGTTTTTTTCCAATCTACTGTGCATAATTTTGATTGATTCAGCTTCGTTACCAATTTGTATTTTGTAATCTGTGGCTTAGGTTTTGTGTTTGTGAGGGGATGCGGGGATGCGCTTGTTGTTAAGAGTTTGTTTATTAAAATTAGTAAATAGAACAATATCTTGAAAAATATGGACTTACAAACATCGCAATTGGCCGCAGCATTAATGTCTGGAAACAACAACTTTTCTTCTTCACCATCAGAATCGGCTATACCTGATAATACTGCTGAGGAACCTAAGAAAGAAAAAAATGAGACTATAAAAGAATTCGAGGATAAAGAAGAAATTGCAAGCGGAGAGGAATTTTCTGATGAGGTATAACAGTCAAATTGATTTAGAAATCAATTTATTTCAATAATATTCCAAGAAATTTTTAAAGGTACACCATACTCTTTTTAACTGAAACATATTTTGTTATTATTCAGGAATCTGAAACTCAGCCAGGGAGCAAATCTATGCCTGGCAGAGGAGTAACTTTACAAATGCTCTTAGAAGATAAAATGTTGGAACCAGGAACAGCTGCAATGACTATAGAATATTTGGTAATTTACTCTGTTATTACAAACTTACGAATTCGATTGCCGAATACTAAGTAAACTGAATTAAGTGGCAAATTTTAGAAAATATAATTTTATATAGTTTTATTATATACTAGGGTCAAAAATTTGTTGGGGATCTGCAAGCTGATGGTAAAATCAAATCACATGAAACTGAAACAATTTTCTGCTCTCCCTCGGCTTGGGCAATTCATTGCAAAAGAATTATTAACCCTGACAAAAGATCTGGCTGTGGATGGGCTTCAGTAAAGTACAGGGGCAAAAAGCTTGATACAATTAAAGCAACATATCTTCGCAAGAAACAATTACAAAGAGAAAACATGCATAGTGATGGTAATTTTATTGTCATCCTTTTTTTGGTCCATAATGTATTGTTGCTAGCTAAATCTATAGTATAGTTTTAAAAATATAAAGTCATTGTGCTAGTGTGACTATAGATGTGATAGTGGTGTATTGATTTTTACTGATTTTTACTTTAGTAAATAAAATGTATTCTGCCACTCATTACACAGTTCTTAAATTCAGATTCATTGTGGGTGCTAGAACCCAATACTCTGTGCAAGACTTTCTAAAACTAAATTCTTTTCCCTTTTGCAATGAGTAGAATGCACTTATCAAAGTATAGAAAACAATCTCATTTGCTTATAGAAGAGACAGAGATGGAAGTGGAAAGCCCTCCAGAGCCACCGCCACAGAGGGTTGTTATGAAGCATAACACTGTTCCAAACAGGATGATGCAACAGTAAGTCATCTAATTTTAGAGTTAAGACATACATTGCAGTAATTCTTTAATGAATTCTATATTTCTTTTCTTTCCATTCCATTCCAATGAGCCAGGCTCATAATTTATTTTCTCTTAGAGGTTAAAAAATAACATTGAACTTATCACACAATTGTTTAGAATTTTGTAGAAAGTGACATATAGAGTGTCTTAACACTAGGTTCCCCACCTTTTTACACACGTTTTTTATTTTATTATAAATAAATAGATTATAAGTATACTATTATTTTAAGTAAATAATTTCATTAATGAAATAATACTATTGTTAAAAGTAAACAATTTTATTTCAGTGATTCAAACATGCTTATTGAAGCAGTATCATTTTCATCAGCTGGGAAAGTTCAACCTTTTCTGGTATCTGTAAGCTCTAATGCTTTACTTGTACTTGATATTCACTGTCACTTGAAGAAAGAGGAGGTATATGGTTATGTTGCAGGAACTTGGGATTTAAATAACCATAGTAAGTACAACATTGTGATTATAATTTCTTTATTCAGTAACTATTTTATAGAAAAACACATTCATTTATTCACACAAACATTTCTTCTAATTAATGTTATTTTTCTATTAGAGCTCTTTAATGTTATTCATTATTTTTTTATTAGAGCTATTTGATAGTTATTCCATTACACTGAAATTAAATTGAATTTAATATGATATTATGATTTTGAATATCACAGTGATCATCATATTTTTATAGTGAACAAGTATTGCTATATTATTATATAAAGATTTTATATATTATATAAACAACAAACACAAAATATATGAACATATTATATAAATAGTCTCAAATACACCAATAAAATATTATTTCAGATGTGATGATAACTCATACATTTCCATGTCTAATAAGTAAGAAGGACTCAAGGCCACGAGTTTTAGTGGAATTAGAAATACAAATGGAGATAGAAAAATTAGGTCTTACATTGCTAGGCTGGTATCATTCACATCCAACCAACCCGGCAATGCCCAGTTTGAGGGACTGTGATAGTCAGTTGGAATATCAAATAAAGTTAAGAGGCCCTTCAGAGATATCATATATACCCTGTATTGGCGTTATATGCTGTAAGTACAGCTTCGTGTATATAAATTTAAATATTTCGGATACTTTTAATTGTGGATTTTTTTTTTTCACAATTCTTAATAAATTGGAATACATTAATTTGAATTTTGAATTTGAATTTGAATTTCAATTTCAATTAGTGATAAATCCATGCAGCACTAGGCTGAAAGAATATATCTATTTGTAACTATTTAACTATAAATGTAATATATGTGGAGCATTAAATTCTATATAATATGCTACCATATAATATATGATCTGTGAACATGACTATAGCAGTTGAACAACATTCAATTGAGACATTGATTGGAATCTTTCTATTTTTCATGTATTATCAATGCTTACCATTTTATAATAATAGAAGTGAGTAAAAGCGCATTTTTTTTATTTCAGCACCTTATAACCCTGAGAGTCCAGTTTTGGAATCTTCTTTAACATTCTTTTGGGTGATGCCGCCACCGGAACAAAGGCCTACAGAATATCCACGACCACTCTTGCTACAATACAATATGGTACATGACAGCCATCTGTCCACTCATGCAATGGAGCAAATAAAAAAAAGCATTAAATATTATATCACATATATGGATGAAGCATTTATTAACTTTAAAGAAAGCTTTAAACCAGATATAATGTTTTTGGATAAATTAAAGTGTACTTTAACACCTAAATTTCCTCGCGAACAAAGCGATGGATTGTTATGGCATTTTATTAGAGACGAATTAGGTTGTTCATCAGAGAATGATGATAAAATGGATTTGGACGCGCTACTTGCTGTTCCACAACCAATACCAGCATCTAAACCTAGCTCGTCTTCCGCGCCTAATTTCCCTTCAGTCAGTACATTACAGCAAATGGTCAGTAGGCCAGTTGGGATCCCACCAATAAATGTATCATCTGCTATAGGATCAGTGTCGCCACATAAATTTGAAACGCCGCCATTAAATATTCCAGTGCTGCCGAACTCTTCGAAGTCATCGAAATCGACAACACCATCTCTTCCTGCCTATCCAACTGGATTGGATATGTTAACAAGCATGGCCTTAGGATTAGGATCTTCTAATATGCCGCTTTCACTTGGAGCGACGGGCTTAGAAAGCTTAGCGGCTGCGAATAGTATGCTTGCAGGTTTCACCCCAGGCTTAGGTGCATCCAACCTAGCCAGTCTGCCCTCTTCGAAAATTCCCGATTTACCTTCATATGCAGCTTCGCTACAAAACCTTTCCAACAATATGGTGTATGAGAAAACATCAACTAGTACATCAACAAGTTGCACTACATCTGCTGCTCCCATACCCGCGAGTATTGCGTCCAATCTTATGATGAGTTCGGCAGATATAGCGAACGCGTTGTTCTCAGCAAGTAAGTACTCCAGTGCAGGTATATTGGGCATACCGGATCCGATGTCCAAGTCCACTCTCGCTGCCAATAATATGTTCCTGTCGCCGTCTTTGCTGAAAATGCAAGAATCACTTCTTAAACCACTTTCAAGTAGTAGCCCAATCTCTTCTAAAGCCGGTCTAGATCAGAGTATGATGATGAAAAGTCCACACGACTTGTTGAAAAGTAGCAGCAAAGATTATCTGCCACCAGATTTTGGGAGTATTGGTAAAGGCAAGGATTCCTCTATTGAATCTGTTAAGCACTCCGACATTATCACATCAAAAAGTGAGTCGTCAAAATCTACATCTGAATCACAAATGGACTACCCTCAGATTAGTTCTTCACCTCGAATCGGAGGAGATCCATTCCTGAACCAAATGCTGGAACTAACAAAGAAAACAACTTTGCCGGATTATGTGGCAGATTATAGTCAAAGTCGTAAGATAAGTGACGAGGAACTGCCTAAGATGTCTACGCCGCTTTCTTACTCAAGTGCAGCCAGCATAGCAGACACAATTGCTCAAGTAGCGATGGGTAATTTCTCCAAAATGGATGATGTAGTAGATTATAGTAAAACCCAGGATTATAGTAACCCAAAAAGTATGGCCAACGAAAATGACAATTAATAACCTTTGTTAATTATATTAGTGATAATTTGCAGCATTTTTAAGATAACATTTTTGATGGTTATGTAATGGTGATAACTGGAACTTTTAAGTTATTTCAATATTATATTTAATTACATTTATGATTTTAATTACTTTAAAATGATTATTTTGTCTTTTTAAGATAACAAAATTTTGGCCAATTTCTGTCAGTAATTTGTGTCTGTCAGTAAATATAACTACTGATTATATATTTGCATTTTTTACAACATCATTTCATAAAGGCAATATATATTTCTGCTATATACATATATATATATATATATACTCATGTGTATATAAATATAAAATATCGATAAGATTAATGAAAACCGTTTATCTTATTATTTGTTAAAAGTAATTTCATTATTCTGTATGAAATGAAAATGAATATTTCTAAAGACGTGAAGTGACTATTCTATTCGTTATCAGCTTACGACGGGGACTCCCTTTGACCATAAATATTTAACGCACTCCATGGTTTTTTGTAGCTTAAATTGAAACAAACAACCAAACAATATTTTGGTATTATAATTAAATTTGTGGGAATTTATTATTATAATCATGATAAGATCTCGCCAATGTCGCTTCCTTAGAACATATAAAATCACGGTCATCAATGATCCGTTATCATTGATATATTTATAATCTGATGATAATTTATAATGACGTTCTGATAACATGATGCTTTGAAATTATTCGTTTGGCATTGTTGAGTGACGAACAAGTTCAGTCAGTGATCGTTGTTCTTCGATAATACTATTTTTATTAAACTATATAAATTGTGCATGGATATTGAAAAGTGATTTATTTCACAGTGATGTCTCTTTAATTTATTCCATATTTTTAAAAGGTATGTTTATTTTGTTCATTAGTTTGCTAAGTAATATGCATTTTTAGTCAGTTGCTAAAAGTTAATATTTTGTAAACAAATTTTATACATAGCCGCGTAGGTCTAAAAGAAAACAAATGATAAAACATTAACATTAATTATTGCCTCGATTGTATAGAATTTTTTTTTTTGTTTATATTATAATTATTTAATTAAAATCAATTCTACAAATGATTAAAACTAATGTCGTTAGCATTAAGTAAAATTTGAAATTTACTTCAGTGTTCACTTTTTCATATAATCTGTATGTACATATGTATATGTGTAGGAACAATTAGTACTTCAAACCTATGAGTAAAAGTGCTTCAAAAGTATTGCGTCGTAGTATTCTCAAAACTTTCTTACGTAGGTATTTCATAATGTTAATATATTACACCTAATTAATTGTATTCATATACAATAATTTTCTCGAATGTTCACGATCAATTTTATTGCAAAGTGCGTCTTTTAATTAAATCATATACTTAATGCCAACGTGGAGCAGTTGAATTGCGTCTGATTGTAAACGCGTTGATTGAGGACTCGATCCTCATTTAGTGAAATGTTTAAGTCATTTTCACTTCTTCGCTCCGGTAAGAAAGAGGAGCGTTAAAATTCTCCACTCACCACGGGCAGAAAGCTGAGAAAAAATTGGATGGTTGGTTTTCTGCCTACTATGATACGTGAAAATAGCAAAGAGGAAAAAAATGACCTAAACATTTGATTTTTTTAAATTCAGGTTATAAATATTTAGTAGAAAGCCATCGAAAGGCTAGATGTATTGTAACGAATCTCATAGAAATACAAAAGCAAGCATTTTATTGTTAATTTTTTTCTTTACATATTTATTTTTATAAAGACTGGATCTTTTTAAGATATATATTTAATAATGTAATTAATTAATATTTGCCAAATAAAGGTACCTATTAGTAATTATTCTGTTTTTATATAACAAAACCTGGTTGTTCATTACTATAAGTTTATTATTAATAGTTTATGATCGAATAGACATAACTAAGAGTTGTGTATACAGCATAACAGTTATAATTTTCCCGGTTTTTCAACATTTTTATATTTTATTCTCTTTCCATGGGTCTTAGCCTAATGTATTATAAGGTATACGTTAGAAGGATACATTCTCCGTTCATAAATGGATGATATAGATGTTGCAAACTTAAATGATTATATTTGAAAAATATCCATTTTGCTGTAGATAATATTGTTAACTGTCAGGTTGCTTTGTGCTTCAGGACTATTTATCAATTAATTTTAGAAAATTATAAGAATGTTAAATTATACAGTTCATGGCTATTCATCACAACGATGTTTATTACTTTCTCCTCTTTTTACACAACTGTTATGCTGCAGTCACTCTTGTGGCCCCGCGTCACGACGGCCGAATTTAATATGAAACAAAGAAAAATACTATTTTGCAGTTATTGCAGAATAGTATTTTTAATATAAGAAAAATATGTATTGTATAATTAAATTCTTTTCAGACGTTCCATGGCTAAATCACCAGGTGCAGGATTGAAAGGAGTTGCAGACGAAGAAACAGATCTATCCGATGCAGAATTTCAGCCACTTTACGATGACAATGATGATTTTGAGTATGATTTTATTTCATTCTCGTTTATTTTTGTTCATGTTAAGTTCATAGACTATTAGTAATTAAATAGGAACTATATAAAACTTTGAATATGAAAAATTGTATCTTTAATATGTAAAATTATATGGACAAAAAAAAAATTATAGGTACTGTCCATACTACTACTATATGGACTTTTGTATGTACTACATGTTGAGAACATAAAGGCCTATAAAAAACTTTAAGAACACAATTTACTAGCAAAGTATCATTAAAGGCCGAGCACGAGCCTGTCGCAGGCTCTGGTGACTCGTACGTTCGTTTGAATTGTCTTTTCCATAAAAAAATATAATTAATAAAAATGGTTCAATCCGGGATACTTCCATAGGGTTCATTTACCTAATATCTTTCGGTAGATCTATTAATATTTTCATTTTTTTTTAAACTTATATTTTCATTTTCTCGGTCTGGCCATGAGGCAAAGCGCGGCGTTAAGTTCCCCAATTCAGCACGCAATGTCTCCAGAATACGACGAAAAGTTGTGAACGGAAGTGTATTAATCGGAATGGAGTGTCTTAACACTATTTTCGCATGTTCCATCTGCCAACCGTGCTATGTGTGGGATACAGTATGAAGCTTAAAAAAACCAAAAGCACATATTGTAATGTATGAATCAGTAAATTGATATCAAAAGGATCTAAGGATAGTGATTTATTCAAAAGCATTGTTTAGGTCTCTATCAATTAATAGATTACTGATTAGATATATGTACTTACATACAAGTGCTCGTAACGGTAATGATACCTGATGCGTGATATTTAGTACGGTAATTTCAGTGGAATTTTAATAGTAGGTACTTAATTAAAAACAATCCAAAAACATTATGAAATTAGACAAAAATAAAATTAAATGCCAGTTTTTTAAGAATTAATAATAGACCAAGACTTTAGTGTTTTATTTATATTTTAGGGTATAGGAAAGTACCTAAAAAACAACACTTGACATGTACTTTCATATAAATTTCCTAGCGCTAGTAACGCAATTAGTGATGATAAATTTGTTTAAAATCTTATTGCAGATAGTTCTATCACAAACTGAATTGATTATCATAACGCGAATATAGAAAATAAAAATATTTGTATATTTATCACATACTACTACGCTCTACTCCAGGTTTAGCAGTTCGCCCGAGTGGATTACATCATAAATAACTTACTTTCTGATAATATTGCTCATGAAAGGTGTATTTTGTTTCTATTTATTGCAGCCAAAGGACAGCCCAAGAAACGAAAGGATGGAATCTATTTCGAGAATTACCAGTCAAAAAAGAAAGCGGTTCCATGGCTTCAACAGTTTGGATAGATTTCAGCGTAAAAGTTCTTAAATTTTTGGCGTATATTGTTGTATTCGCCGTTGTATTAGGTGGTGCGGTGGTTGCAAAAGGGACTTTGCTATTCACAACTTCACAGATTAAAAAGGGACGTCAATTTAGCCATTGTAACAAAGCTTTGGGTACGTTTCTAAATTTCGTAACCTACTTCTTTTTCCTTATATGATCACTTTTCCTTATATGAACCCTTATATGATCACTTTGTTGTCCGTGTCTCCATCATCAACATTGTTCCATTGACCATTTATCTTGAGATCGCGTAGAAGTATCATGCTGAAAGTCTATCCACCAATTTAATCAAGTTGTATTTTGTTGTTATTCAGCATTAGATCAACAGTTCATGACAGTACACTCGTTAGAAGAACGTATAACATGGCTTTGGGCATTGCTTTTGATGTTCAGTGTTCCAGAATTAGGAATGTTTTTAAGGAGTCTCAGAATGTGCTTTTTCAAAACCACACGTAAACCTTCCAAGGGTTATTTTATAACGGTGAGATTAAAACTTATATTTTAATGTAAATATAGTTTACTTTTGAAACTTGAAGGAATTCTTCAAGTGTCTCTCAGTACGTCAAACAGTAACTATTTAAAGAATTTCTTAAAAGTACTATTGTATAGTTAGAATTAGAACCTTAAGTCAATCTATTGATAAAAAACTATTATCATGTTTATTTCAGGCATTTGTAATAGAAACGTTGCAGACGTTAGGTACTGCTCTGCTGCTATTGTTCATTTTACCAGAGCTGGATGCAGTGAAGGGTGCGATGTTAATGAATGCAGTTTTTATAGTACCAGGAATACTTAATGCGTTTGTACGAGATCGGAATGAGTCCCGTTATGTATTAAATCTAATTTTGGACGTCTTAGCGATTTCTGCACAGGCGACAGCGTTTGTTGTGTGGCCATTATTGGATGGAACGCCGACGTTATGGTGCATACCGTTTGCATGCCTCCTTATATCACTTGGCTGGTGGGAAAATTTTGTAGGATATATAGGAAGACATACATCAGGTTGTATTTAACTTCTTCTAGTTTTATTAGCTTTAAACAACTTCCAACCACTGTACCCTTGTAAATGTTGATATGTTGAGAAGCAGATTTCAACAGACTTAGACTGTTTTCCATCTTAATTTTATATTTTATTTTTCAGTGTCTCTAATATTTCTTTGTGAATTAAGGGATGAAATTAAAAATTCTCGATATTACGCGCACCTGTTCCTATCTTTGTGGAAAATTGTCGTGTTCATGGTTTGTATTGTGGTATCGTTGGAAGTCACGGACAGTGCACCATTTACATTTTTTACTAACGCAACTGACGCGTTTGGAGAGCGCCTGTACAAAGTGCATGAGGTACGAATCTCTCATTATGTTATATAATAATCCTAACTTACATTTTATATCTCATCAATCATTTAAAGAACCTTATATTTAAACTATTTACAGGTACAAGTCGTATTGAGTAATCTCTACCAAGGTACAGTAGAGTATGCTGAAGCAGGGGGTACTTTTGACATAGCTGCAAGTTGGCCTTCTGCATTATGGGTTGCATTGATACAAGTAGGATGTTCATATATTTGTTATGGAGCAGCGAAGTTTGCTTGCAAAATTTTAATACAAAAATTCAGTTTTACATTCGCCCTAGTGCTAGTCGGGCCTGTTTGCGTGAACCTATTGATTTTGTTCTGTGGCATGAAAAATGCTGACCCATGTGCTTTCCGTAACGTTATACCGGATTATTTGTTCTTTGAAATACCGCCTGGTAAGTAAATAAAAATTTACCACGTACTTTAGCTAAAAATCTCATCTTAAAAGTCTATGTATCAGTGTTAATAATAAGGTAGTACATTATTAAATTATGTTGAGTCAAAGATATTTTTACCATTCAACGTAAAAGTATAAATTATTCAAATATTATATTGCGCCGAATAACTAAAAGTTTACATTCGGGTGCTACTTTTCAGTATACTTCTTAAAGGATTATATAGGACGAGAAATGGCTTGGATATGGATATTATGGCTGGTGTCCCAGTTTTGGATTACTTTACACGCATGGTTTCCGAGATGCGAGAGATTGGCTGCGACAGACAAACTTTTCGCAAAGCCTTGGTATAACGGCGCATTTGTTGACCAATTTTTATTGGTGAATAGAACTAAAGATGAAGAAATTGAAATACAATTTGATGTAAGGTTTTTAATATTATATTGTTCTATAATAATTTTGAATACGTCATGTAATGTATTTTTTTTTCTAGGAACTAAAAGATCATAAAAACTCTGATCAAATATCAAACGCTAGCTCTGAACATATTATAAAAGATGTAAGACCTTCAGATTCAATTACTCGGTAAGGTATTTCCTTTAAAGTACTTCTGTAGTTTCAATTGTATAAAATAAGAAATGTTATCTAAAATAAAATAAAATAGTCCTGAGTGTTTCATTTACCAGGTTTTATTTTGTTAATGTTTTTTCTTTGTATTTTTGGTGTGAGTTATATTATACTAACATTTTACTTACAGAATCTATGTATGTGCAACGATGTGGCATGAGACAAGAGAGGAAATGATAGAATTCTTGAAGTCTATCTTTAGAATGGATGAAGACCAAAGCGCTAGAAGAGTTGCTCAGAAATATCTGGGCATTATAGATCCTGACTATTATGAACTTGAAGGTAGAGACCGTGTAATCTTAAATTGAACTTCAGTTCAGTTCTTAGTTAACTAAGACGCTATTAATAGTGTTTTGAACTTACAAACACATACAAATAAATGTAATGACAATTATCATTAATTGTCACTCAGTAAACGTCACATCAAAAAATTGTATGTTTTATTTGTAACTTTTTTGCTGATGCTATTTTTATATAATTTTGATTACCTATTTGTAAGAATTTTTTAGTTCAGTTTTACAGTAGATTATCAATATAATCAATTTGCTAGATCAATATTGAATTGAAGTTAATTTATTTTAATACATAATGATATTGTCCTTCATCATTTATTTTATGGCTTTATTATTAGACTTATTGGAACATATAATATCTTAAAATATGCAATCATGAGAATCAGAAAAAGTATTACAGTTGAATTTTATATAAATTTTCAGCGCATATATTTATGGACGATGCTTTCGAGATATCAGACCACAGTTCAGAAGATTCTCAAGTCAATCGGTTCGTTAAGTGCCTTGTCGACACTATTGATGAAGCTGCTTCAGAAGTTCATCTTACTAACGTAAGGCTAAGGCCTCCCAAGAAATACCCAACACCGTATGGAGGAAAATTAGTATGGATTATGCCTGGCAAGAACAAAATGATATGCCATTTGAAGGATAAATCTAAAATTAGACATAGGAAGAGATGGTCACAAGTAAGTCGCGATTATTTAAGATTATGATAAGTAAGGTTCTTTTTAGGATTCCGTACTTTAAAAGGTGAAAACGGAACCCTTATAAGATCACTTTGTTGTCCATCTGTCAAGACCATTTATCTCGAGATTGCGTAGAGGTATCAAGCTGAAACTAATAAGGTTCGTTAAGCACCGAAAAAGCTAAGCTTTTAAATCGACTCGATTGCATCATTTTGTATGAAATTCGCCGTGTAATCAAACCCTATAGAATACTTCCCGTGAATCTACGGTTATGAGAAAAATATGAAAATAAAGTTATGAAAAGTTAGTACAAACTTAAATTTTTCAACTATTACAAAGTAATATTGGTACGGAGCCTTAATATTCCTGGTATCTTAATTTTACCTTTTCACTCTAATGTTTAAAAATATGTGTCTTAGTGCTGATAATAGTGTGCTATGACAATCGATTATACTTGACAATACTGTTAATACATACATTATTCATTATTCTTACTCCCACTTATACCTAATAGTGTTTTTTTTATTCATTGCTGGATTTAGTATATATGTATATTCATTAAGGAAGTTCTAGCATTAGAAGCTGTCAATAGTCACGCGACTTAATATTTAATTCATTGCTTCATTTGTACATAACTTTGCTAATGAGGAAACGGAAACGAAAGTTTTAACATAAAAAATATACATAATAAACTGCTCAAATGCGAGTCAGACTCGCCCAGTGACGGTTTCGTACCTACTTCAGGGTAGTAGGTCAACGGGAAGTACAACTTATAAAAATTGACATATGAAGTTTGCGGGCGTATGGTGTCGTTTTGTATGAAATTAACTACAATTATAAGTTTGTAATATATTTTTTTTATGAAATACTATAATTTTTCACTATTCGGATGTTTTTCTTTATTTATATTTTAAGCTATTACTTCTTGCCGAAATAACCATAACTGTAGACACATGTACCTATGTAGATTTTGATTACGCGGAATTTTATGTAAAATACAACAAAAACGATGCATATAATATGCTCGTATCTATAAATTGCGTTAACATAGAAGATTGATTTTTCGGAATATTTGATAATAACTTCAGCTTGATACCTCCACGTAATCTCGAGATAAATAGTCTTGACAGCTAGACAATAAAGTGATCTTATAAGAGTTCCGTTTTTGCTTTTGAGGTAGGGAACTCTAAAATTGCCATAAATACGAAAGAGTAAATGTTAATCGGAATCAATCAATGTTGCATACTTTGAACTGTCAGATTTTTTTTATTGACCGGTAAACATGTGATTGCTTGTAAATCTAACAATACAAGTATTAAATGATAAGTAATCGGTTGTAACTAATATGACCTTCACCTTAATATGATAACCGATTTTACTCAATATTTGTTTTGGCGTGACGCTGTATCCGCACATGGCGTGGTAGGCAGCGAGAACCTAGTGTTAAAACACTCAGTGACTGTAAATGCGACAGGTTGTAGGTTCGATTTCCACTCGAGAAAATTAAATATTTAGAATTTCCATTTTCGCTCTTCGTTCTGGTGTCGAGGCAAAAGGCAACATTGAATCTTGCCACTCAAGACGCAATACTTACTTGTAGAATTCAGCGGAAAGTAGGAAACAGAAGTATCTTAACAATAGGTTCCCAGGTACCGCCCGACCTACCTACCTTGCTATGTGCAGAATACAGCATTAAGCTGAACGAAAAAAAAACTTTAAATTGTAAAACATATACGTAAACAAAATTTCAATATTTTACGTTTTCTTCCTTTCTTCCATTACTTACAATGTATTTCTTCTTGTTAGGTAATGTACATGTACTACTTTTTGGGACATCGCTTAATGGATTTGCCTATATCCGTCGACCGTAAAGAAGTGATGGCAGAAAATACATATCTAATGGCTTTAGATGGAGATATAGATTTTAAACCGATCGCAGTTACATTGCTTATTGATCTCATGAAGAAAGACAAGAATTTGGGAGCAGCTTGTGGTAGAATTCATCCCGTTGGCTCAGGTTGGTCTTATAATTAGCATTTACATTCTTATAAACAAATAATTAAACTAAAATATCTCGTCATTCTTTTTTTCTCCTTCCATTGGTAGGTTCGGTGGAAGATATATGAGAAAAACTATTATTGCGAGCATTTATCAATGTAATAGAACCCAAATGTTTTAAAAAAAGAAACTTCTGTTTGTCGGCTTGTCTGTCTTTGTTATTGAAAATTCACTTTTAAGACTAAGACTATATACTCTTTAAAAATATATTGTTATTAGATCACGAAAGTCAACACAAGGTCAAGCGGGCAAAATCGCGAGAGCCGCTGCCGCCGCCTAGATTTTCGTGCTCTTTTAAATTTTTTTTACCACCGCTATATTATGTACCTAAAAATGTTCAATATACTCGTATCCTTATTAATTATTTTTTAAAGGGTGATCAAACTCTTTATCAATTTCTAGAATCCATCCAAATTCACAATTATGTGAGATAAGATACAGTATTTGTGCGAAGTTAACGATAAGACTCCCAAACATATTAATAAATAAAATAATTGAATTAATATCTATTATTACATTATCATATAAATAGATTTAAAAAAATATTTATTTTAACAAAAATGATAGTGCAACATAAAACCGAGTTATGTAGATATTTGTTACACATTTGCTGTTTCAGTCATAGCTAAAAATACTCGATTGAAAGGCAAATATCCAAGTGCTGTATTCACACATTTTATTTAAAATGAGTCGATCATTTGAAAACTATATTTTCACGAGCTCCATAGAAGTCGTTAGGGGGGAACATGAACATGATTGAACTAATAAACGAGAAAATAAACATTTTTTTCAGGAGATCATGGGGCTGTCGATATATGGGCTAGGCATAAGGTTTGAATTTCAACTTGATATCTCCAAGCATTCCAGAGATAAAGTCTCTTGACAGACGGACGGACAATAAAGTTATCTTATAAGGCTTCTTTTTTCCTAAAATTCTAGGCTTTTTTGTCTTCCCCCCCTCTATATAAAAAGCTGGCTACGCCCTTGGAACAGTGTAGAATATTCGAGAACATAAAAAAATATTTGTTTCGTATTGTGTTTTAATTAATTAATTATGTTTTGGTAACAGGTTTTATGGCATGGTATCAAATATTCGAGTATGCGATTGGTCACTGGCTGCAAAAAGCGACTGAACATATGGCCGGCTGCGTACTCTGTAGTCCCGGATGCTTCTCCCTTTTTAGAGGAAAAGCTTTGATGGATGATAACGTTATGAGGAAATATACTATGACAGCTTCTGAAGCGAGACACTTTGTACAATATGATCAAGGTAATAGGACGATATAGCTGCTCATAACGTATGTAGGTTTGTTACTTCTCGTCTAGTGCGATGCTTAGATATTTATTCTGGGGTTTACAGAGGTTCGGCTTGACCTAGGTCGACTGAGCTATTTTTATATCGAAACTTTTTAATTCTATTTCTACTCTCATTTTTTTTATTCCTCTCATTGTTTTGTAATGTTGTCAAGCTTTATTTTAAATAATAGTTATTCTCATTTACAATAATCAATACATAAAAATAGTCTGTTAATAGATTTACGCTAATACATAGTTTTCTATTTTTTTTAAATAGGTGAAGATAGATGGCTTTGCACATTACTCCTACAACGAGGTTATCGTGTAGAGTACTCAGCCGCGTCGGACGCCTACACTCACTGCCCAGAAAGCTTTAATGAATTCTTTAACCAGCGACGTCGATGGGTGCCCTCTACAATGGCCAATATTTTTGATTTATTAGCAGATTCCAAAAGAACCGTTGAAGTCAATGATAATATATCCACATTGTACATTATATATCAGGTAAATAGTTATTAAAAGCTTACTTAATAAATAATTAATTTTCGAAACATTGGATTAAATGTTGGTAAAAAGAATAAAATTCTAATTAAATTGTATAAGCTCAATTGTCATGAAACAAATGTAATTATTGTAAGCATATTATTCTCATTTAACATATTTAATGTAATTTTTTTAATAATTACTTTGTGTTTATTAATCGGTCATAGTTATTTCTTATGTAGATGACTAATACCATATTGATATAATTTAACATTTATCTACAGAAACTTAGAAATATAGATATGTTCCAAAATTCTATTGCATTTCAGATGATGTTAATGTTGGGTACAGTATTGGGTCCCGGAACGATCTTCCTCATGATGATAGGCGCTATCAATGCCCTCACTGGCATAAGTAATTTAAACGCACTTTTTCTCAATTTTGCCCCACTTTTAATATTCTTTGTAGTTTGTATGACTTGTAAATCTGAATTCCAGGTAATTAATATTTTCTTCTTACTAATAAGATTTGATAACTTTTAGTTTCACGCTTTATCCTGCATATAGCTTGGTAGACGGAGAAAACCTACTGTCCAGACACTCCGCTTTTCGTTTTTCATCTGAATTCGAGACGGTATATATTGAGTGGTGAAATTTAACAATGTAATTTGTCTTGAGAGATCAAAAACCATCGAGCTTACAGTCAGACGCTGTCCCGTAACCCTACGATGGCCTTAAACATCTTTATATTTATCGTTAATATATTATAAAGTATTAATATTAATAATTTTATTTTTATGGAGTGAAGTAAATACTTAATATTTTCATGTCCTCGTTTTGGTGACAAGGCCAAATCCAGCATTGAGTCCCAGTCAACACACAATATCTTGAAAATTCGGCGGAAAATGATTAACAGAGTGTCTTATAACTCCTAGTCTCTACCCTAGTATATGCGGGATACAGCGTGAAGCTAATAAATATTAAAAAGAACTAATATTTTCAGCTACAACTGGCGAACATAATATCTTGTTTATACGCAATGGTGATGTTGATGGTGATAGTGGGCGTTGTACTACAAATCATTGAAGACGGTTGGATGGCCCCTTCTAGTATATTCTTTGTCGCCACTTTCGGTATATTCTTCGTTTCAGCGGCTTTACATCCACAAGAATTTTTATGTTTAATATATTTACTTATATACTATATAACTATACCTAGCATGTACATGTTACTCATCATATATTCGCTGTGTAATTTGAATAATATCACATGGGGTACTCGAGAAGTGGCGCAAAAGAAAACGTTGAAGGTAATATTACATGTGCATGTATATTATTTTATATTATTACTTTTTTAACTAATGTACAGTCAAATTGGGTTAGGTTTACAAACCTATTATACAGCTACAGCTTCATGCTGTTTCCCATATATAGCCGTGTAGGTAGAGGGAATCTAGTGTTAAGACACTCTGTCTGCCATTGACCGCCGAAATTTCGAGGCATTGCGTATTGGGTGGCGGAATTCAAGGTTTTTTTGCCATTCGCATTGCCGCTGCCTCACGACGACGGCCGCAGTAAGTTATATATTTGATAATTTTCAGGAAATTGAAATGGAGAAAAAAGCCGCCGAAGAAGCTAAAAAACAAATGGATAATAAGACGATTTTGAATTGGTTTGGCAAATCTGCTGATGAGACTTCTGGCTCATTAGAGTTTAGTGTGTCCGGTTTGTTTAAATGCCTCTGCTGTACCAACCCGAAGGACCATAAGGAAGATTTACACTTACTGCAGATATCTAACTCGTTGGACAAAATTGATAAACGCTTGGACAGTTTGTATGTATTTTTTTTAGATTCAGACATATACAGCTTTATGCCCGTGGCGGGTTTAGCAGCAGGCTTAGCAGGCTATACATTTTTGGGCATATTTGAGGATAGTTATTTTTGCTACCTCATTCAAGTTAATATATCTTCTGTGTGATTGTTTGCATATTTACAAGTAGTAGAATACATAAGACATTTGTAAAAATATATAAAACTAAATATGAGTGATTAATCCTGTTAAATAGTTTCATTTAAAATGTGTAATAATCGTGAAAATCAAAATATCCATCTTTTTCTCGAAAGGGGTGCATCGCAGGAGACAGAAAAATTAATACCTAGGCGACGATCCTCAATAGGAATGAGAACTGATACGTTGTCAATGTTACCAGAATATGAGGACAGCGAAGTGTCTTCTAGTGACTTACCAAGAGTAATAAAATTTTATATTTACAAATATTTAGTTTCGTGTATAGAAATAGGAATATTTATTTCTATGGATATATATGAAAGGTTATCTGTAAGAGATTGGTTGAAGCATTAACAGTCTTATTGCTTGCATTGCATGTTTATTTTTTAAGGCATTTTTATGTTTTATTTGTTTGAAATAATTAAATAAAGTATATTTTATTCT
Source organism: Heliconius melpomene rosina (assembly GCF_056956725.1). Taxonomy (NCBI): domain Eukaryota; kingdom Metazoa; phylum Arthropoda; class Insecta; order Lepidoptera; family Nymphalidae; genus Heliconius; species Heliconius melpomene. The sequence continues at coordinate 10,639,720 of NC_140389.1, read as the reverse complement.
ATGAATATTTAAACTATATAGGGTAAACTTTTACCAATAAAATGTAGTTATTACTATTGAATTTTCGTAAACTTCATTTCATTTAAATCGGCCATCCCATCAAAAAAACATCGTATATCATACATAAAAAAACATACGTAATACAGATTAGTGGTACCTAGTAGTTAATAAATAATTATTGTATAGTCCTCGAGCAGGTCATTAATAACTCTATATATGTTTTTAGGAAGAAAGAGATGATTTGATCAATCCTTACTGGATTGAAGATCCTAACCTGCAAAAAGGGGAAGTTGATTTCTTGACTACAGCTGAAACGGAATTCTGGAAAGACCTCATTGACACATACTTGAGACCAATTGATGAAAACAAAGAAGAAAAAGTATATTCATAGTTTTATATGTATATTTAGTTACCTATACCTTACGTTATTGTTACACTATATTACACTTTAATACAACTGTGACGTACTATAAATTGCACTTTTTAAAAATTAAATATGCCAATGTATGCGGAAAACTATTAACTTTGTCTAATTGCGTCTCCTGCAACATATTAGTAATTTGTATTTTATGAAAACATTTGTTTTAGGATCGTATTACAAATGACTTGAAGAATTTGCGCGACACTATGGTATTCGCTTTTTTCATGTTAAACACGCTTTTCGTTCTCGCCATTTTCTTACTCCAGCTAAGACAGGCGGAATTGCACTTCAAGTGGCCATTTGGACAGAAAATCGATTTGACGTTCGATAGAGAATCGAATATTGTAAGTATCTTTCTAGTCGTGTTTTGTTTGAGTTGTGTTTTTGACCTGACTGTGTTTTTACTTTTTATTAACGTTAAATAAAAATGTATGTGATATTTTTTATTATTTTATATCTTTAGAACCGCTGAACGGATTTACATAATTGAGGTATCATTAAGTTTGTCTTAGCAGCCCAAGTGTTCTTAAAAAAATGACGTTAAAAAAATCAAACATAGCGGCGGTGCGATGCTTTTTACTTAGTGAAAGTAATTATTTTCTTCGAATAATGGGTTTCAAATTAAAGATTTGAAAAAGACTAAAAAGAGCTAAAAAGAACTAAAAAGAGGATTAACAGTCGGGGGCCAAATGGGTATAATACTATTAATACTAATGAATTATTGAGCTTGTTTTTTCTTTTTCGTTTTATGCAGTCGGGTCTTTTATTTTTAATAGTAACTATTATTACTTCAACAAAGTTATAAAATAAAAATAAAAAAATGTTTGATATATGAAAGATTATTTATATTTTTCCTTAGATAACTATCCAGCAGGAATTCTTAACACTAGAACCTATCGGGTCCATTTTGATCATATTCTTTGGTTCAGTCCTCGCGATACAATTCTTTGGAATGTTGTTACATAGAATGGGAACACTAACGCACTTACTTTCGACCGTTGAACTTAATTGGTATTGTGCTAATAAGGTAAGAAAATAGTTATAGGTATACTTTTGTATCAGTTTTAGTATTGTATGAAAAAAATATTGTATTGATTGAGGAGAAACACAGTCTGCTGGATTATATACGCTAATTCATTATATTTTAGGATACATGTACACACTTAAATTTATAGTTTTTATAACAATTACAGCCGAATGAAATCACAGAAGATGCTCAATTCGAAAGGCGGGCGGTAGAAATAGCGAAAGATCTTCAGAAGCTAAACGTGGATGACTTAGAAAAGCGCGGCGTCGATGAGTCACACGTGTCAAGGCGTAAGACGTTACACAATTTGGAAAAAACAAGAGACGCGAAACAGAACTTTGTCAATTTGGATGCTAATTTCAAACGAAGACTCACTATCCTGCAAAATGGTGACCCATGTAAGTGTTCATTATATTCTCATTGTTTCACACTGTATCCTCACTTTTCGTCCAGAATTCAAATAATTCATTTCCTCGATTAAGAATCGAATCCACAACTGTCGGGTCACAACAGTCTTTACACGGCGACGTTCTCTTTATACGGAAATCTAACGTATTGTCATTCCATACATAGCAATAACGTCTCGTATGACATCTCTCGGTGACAACAACGAGTCCCGCCGGGCGACGCTGCGCGCGCTCATGACGCGCAGGGACTCCGTGCTCGCCGAGAAGAGACGTTCGCAACTGCAGGCCGGGACGGACATATACGACGACCCCGCTACGGTAAGATATATATTGTTGATCTTGTTGTTTATATGTATCACATTATTAAGTAGATTTTTTTTAATGTAGAAGTAATGTAATCTAAAAGTATGTTATAAACAAAAGTACTTATTAGAACACTGATGATCTAAATCGTTACTATATTAATGTAACACTAGCAGTACATATTTAAATGATTAAGATATTGTAAATATCACTATGTCATTGAGCTACTAAAAGCAATAAATAAACATAGTTTTTTATTTACCAAAAATATTTCGACGTACATTTTTAATGACTTGTGACCTCTGCAATTATAATTTAAATACAAATAACTGAACAACTTAACATTTAAAGTTCGTTTACACATACACTCGTCGCGTCCATCTTCTGGTATCTACGACGACCATAATTGATATATACGAAAAAGGAAATTTACAAAGATTACATCAGGTTTATTAAAGATTGCATTGTTTTACAGTTAAATATGGCGAGAACATCGAATTTGGCATACGTGAACCGCGGATATGAACCCGCGTACGACAGCGACGACGACAACATGTCGCCGCACCCGCGTCGCAGCACCGTCCGGTTCAGAGATACTTACAAAATTTACGGCTAACTGATAAACTCTATAATGATTCTTGACTACGATTGACAATTGACTGATTGACCATAATTATGTTATTACATGCATATATCGTTACTACCTATTTATTTATATTATAGAAATTGTGTGAAATATTGTTTGTAGTTATTTAATTATTTAACAGTAATTATAAGTTAACGATGATTTTATTATATTGATTATAATTATTTAATTATTGGTACTGTCTATTAAATTATATATGACTTTGTAGTATTTGTATTCATGTAACGATAGATTTTATTATTACTATTAACTCATAGTTATTAATAACTTATTTCTAAATTATTACAGGCAATACTAAGTAGTCAAAATATATGTATTAAAATGATTAGAAGAAAAATAGCTTTAGTTTTATTTATCACAATGTAATTGTAAAAAATATATGTACCTGTTACTACGTTTTTGTAATAATTAAAATTTATCGACTTTTAGTGATATCTTGCAAATACATATTGTATATGTAAGTCAAGTTTTACATTATTTTTTGCCTACTATGTGCGGGATACTGTGGGTAGTTGAGAAAAGTAAAAAAAATAATGGTCGTATTTGTAGCGTCAAATATGTGTCGTTAATGTATAGTATCCAAATATAGAGTTTCTGACATACAATCTAAATGATTCTAGGTTTTGGTATATATTATTATCCAATATATATGATATAAAGTAACGTACACTACAGTAAGAGCTATAACTACCATATTATATATATTTGTACTACCATATGTTGTCTATAATTATTATATCATACATTACTTTCTATTTTTGTGATATTATACTTTAAAAAAATATTAATGATATAATAAAATTTGTTAAATGTGTCTCATTATATGAAATTTAAAGCATATTCTACATTAAAGGCATTTTTTTCTTTGATAGGTAGATCAAAGATTGTTAATTTAATTTAATTACCGATAAAGACAAGACCATTTAATCAATAATAAATCTTTATCCACTATTATTGAATTAGACGATCAGTTAATGTTATACCTACTATACTACTTAATATAGAAAAAATAATGACTAAAGTTGGAAAAACTCATTAAGAAAGCCTCAACAGTGAGTCAGTGGCTTTAGAAGTGAGTGGCTCGCGTCGAGCAGCGCAGTGGGCACAGTGATCGCGCGGCGACCTCACCGCATTCACGCACCATGCGACCCGCGAGTGTGTTATAGTGAAGTGATTTAATATCTGGATTTAAATATAGATACAATTGTAAGTATTTTTGACTATATTTTTTATTTTTATTGTAAGTTTCCATAAAAAAGTTCAATTTAAATCTGTGAAGGCTACGCGATCAGCTGCGTTAAACTTATTCCATAACACAGGTATATACATGTACATACATATATGTATATTTGCTTAAGATTTCTATTCAGAATATAGAGAGTGCTTGATATATATTTAAATTTCACTATAAAAGTCTTATGTCATGCTAAAAGTGATCTACTGTAAGTTTATAGAATTTTGCTTTCGAAAGTGTGAATTTGTCATTTCTAAAGTCGCACTCTCTCTCCGTAAAGTAGGTTAAATATAAATCTTTAGTAATTATATATATGTTTTAATTGATTAGTGAAATTACTATTGAATTACTAGTACTGATATTGTTATTCGCAATGCCAAACAAAAGTGAATGTATGTAGGTGGTTTGGTGCGCTCTAGGTACGCGTAAGTAAGAGTGGGAAACTGGACACAGCCCATATAATAATAATGTAATATAGTCATTTATAGAGTAGATGTAACATTTATTATTTTATTTTAGATCATTCTAAAGAAATTAGAAATGATACAGCCAATTGATATAATGACAAAAGATATAAACGGAAATTAGAGAAATTGATGATAGTTGTTATCAGGCAAATGTACTGTTAATTAGAGAGATTTTAGTTTATAATTAAATTCACCTATAGTTATAGAAAATTGGATTGGATTAGATTCGTAAACAAAGAAACATATGATTGTATGTAAATGTAACAGTATAATACATAACGCTGCTCTATCATATTATAGAGATAGACCGTAGTATAATTTTTTTTATTAAATAACTGTTTATTAACTGAAATAATCATATGAAAGAATTAGCTGCGTGGCCTCTAGGCCTCACGTATATCCGGCACCGACAGAGGGTCGTTCTCACTTAAACAAAAACATTTAGTTATTTCCGTACAATAATTATTATATAATTAGTAAAATAATACATTACGCAGTCTGCCCAACGCTCGGTTACAAAACCTAATTGCATTCAAAGTGCACGCTAATACTAATTGCTCTTATAGCATTCATTTGTAACGTTCAGTTTCGTAATTGTAACTTATCAAGTTTACTATCCTCAGAATTATGTTTTTTTTTTGTTATACAAAATATATTAAATATTTAATAAAAAGATAAAGAGAAATATCAACAATGGTAAATATACAGATATTTCTTAGTATTTATCGCCTGGAATAACTAGCGGAATTCCAAGTATTTTAAAATAGAGTATTCTACCAGTATATTTAACAAAAAAGAAATAAATCTCTTTATATATACATATAAAAGTATAACGGATGCGCCTTCGTTTTTTATCTTGGCTAAAGGTCAATTCTTTTTGATAGATAGATGATACAAATCTTATGACCTTTACGATTTTTACGGAAACTGCTTAATTAAAATGGCGTATTATTTATTAAATAAGAATATTTAAATTTTATTTGTATTAAAATATTCTTCTTCATTGTAACGCGAACCTGTTTTGAGCTTGTTCTGCATGTTATAATGGAGGTAACAATTTTGATTATGCCAACTCAAAAGATGAATGGAATTTACCCAATAAAGATTTGAAAAATATATTATATTATAATAAGATCGCGATAATTACTAATTTTAAATGGAACTCCCGTATTATACAGTTTTGAAAAGCCGACATTTCGAATACTTTACAGTAGTCCGATTTCATTTTCGTCTATACTAAATATAAACCATTAATCCTGCTAAATAGTTTAATTTAAGATTATATTATTTTTCTATTGCCATACTATCTTGATCTATTACTTAGCAAACAGTTTTCTTATATATGAGCACAATATTTCAGCATTTTTTACTATGTTTGTGACCTCGCTTTTAAAATATAATATAAAGCAATATGTTCCATTGTATGACACGACAGCATGAACCGTCACGAGGTAGTCGAAAGTGTATATGACAAGATAATTGTTGCCGTTGCAAATGCTCAGTTGCTTGTTAATATGTTATATTGAATTATTACTTAACTTTACACAATCAACGTGTTCCTAAATTATTTATTGTTGGATATAAATAAGATTTTTTTAAGACAAGCTTGGTCTAATTAATTTGATAGTAACTGGTTTCGCGTAATTCTAAAATTTCCATAGGTTACTTTAGTTTTGTAACCGATGGTTCTGTCTGCACTTTGTGCAGTCCGCGAATCATTTCAATATAAAAATAATTACAATGTAGCGTGTGCGATAAAGCTCCATAAAAAAGAGTTCAACGCGAGCATGTTAATATTGCGTGGAGTTTTTAATACGTTATTTGTATTTTGAAATTAAATTATACTTTCAGTTTCATTTATCAGTTTTGATTGTAACAGCGTTTAATTGTAAACGCGATGGTTGAAGATTCGATCCCCATTCGAGGAAGCGATTATATATGAAATATTTTCATTTACTATAACGTGTAATTTTTTCATGTACTGATACAGTACTGCGTTTCTAGGATTCAGAAAAATTCAAATTCTGCCTGCCTATCCTGCTATGTGGTAAATAAAAAAAAACTGTAGTAGTTACTAAGCAGTAGGCCAACTTTTATAGGATTTGTCATCTCACGAATTTTCAATGGTAGGTTTAGATTATAACTTTCTCTTTTGAATTAGTACTGAATATAGTAGTAACTCCATCATGATGTATCAACGGCCTTGATTGTACTATACTATGTAACGTTATAACGCAACCACTCAAAGGCAATCTGAAATATTATCTTGCAATGCGTAATCAGACAGCTTGCCAACTCACATATTTGCATGGATTCAATATTATTTTAAATCATGTAAAAAAAATATTTCTTGTAAATTGATGAACAAAGCTAAATATATTTAAATTGATTTTAAACATTTAACGTTAATTACTTTTAAACACTCAACAATTATAATTTAAGTTTAGAAAATTTTATACATTAATCAATTTGGTTTAGGAAATTTATAAGTAAAGTAGTTAATAGATATGTTATTATTAACATTTTTAAGAGTAAGATAGTGTTGCGCAGTGTTAAAATGGTAAAGGCGTTGGTACGAGGGGAAGGGGATCAACAGCTGACGGCCGCCAATAGTGAAAGTGAGTTTGAGTTGAACTCTGCTTTACTCAGCAGTAATGTTAGGCCTTAAAGTCGCTATATTATAATACATTTTTTAATACTTTTACTGGTATTTTATGAAAGTACAAAGTCACTATTGTAAAATATATATGTTGTCATATAAAACACTTTTGTATATGCACGTAGTTAAAAAATGCTTTCGCATTCAAAATACGTACTCAAAAGAAATATAATATAAAAATAAAATTTTAAAAAAATGCTGTTAGCGTAGTTATTTTCTGTATTTCTTTATAAGATAAAGCCAGAAATATTTGCCGAGCTATAGGTCTATTGTCCAGAAGGCACGGAAGTCGCTGACCTTGCCGCGTCTACGCCCTCCGCCTTCAACTCCCAACTATGCATATACATTATACATGGATAGAAAAATACTAAAAATGTTGATGTAATCTGATAATGAAATTTTAAGTGATGTAGTTTTACAAATTAAAAATAATATATAAATTGATATTTATGTATTTTATTGTAATCCAAAATTTCAATATTTAACGTAAGTTACGTTGAAAAAATTTAAACTGATTAAATGTTTATGCAAAGTAAGGTTATAACATATGTAAACAATGTAATTTTAAAAAACTGAGAATTTATAATCCAAAGGTTGCGTTTGGTTCTACTATACGTATCGATTAACATTTTGACCTTAACATACGCTTTTAAAATTAAATAATGTCATGAATCGTAATTTACGTAACAGAGAAACTACTCAAGACTACAATTATTTTTCATTTAATAAAAATGTACATGTATTAAATTTAAATTCTGTAAATTTGGAGTACAATATTTATCAAATACTATGAAGTAAGCACTTTAAATCTAATTTCTAGATGTTAGTGGCTTCACTAATAAATATTATTATTAATATTAAAAAGTTAACGCTGCATTATCACCAGCCACATCTTAGCTTGATATTTTTGTCTAGATATGTCGTTTTATAGCAGAATAACTGAAGTAGTTCTCACTTATAAGGAAAAATGTCGTGACTAATTATTAAATATTCAAAATCAATATGAATCTATATGTCGAACTTTCTAAGAAACCAGTGTTAACTCTTACACATATCGCTATATTTAATTTTTATATATAAAATATCTTAACTGTTCAAAAGTATAATATAATAAATTGAACAAGGATGAACGACCGAAGCAGAACAGGGTTCGCCCTCAGCGGAATGCGCATTTGCAGGATCATGATTCACCCAAAATAATGCATACATATATGAAAACTTTCTTATATAATCAACGTTTTTAAAGATTATGATATTTATTGAGTTTAGTTTATATTTGTTATTTATAAAATCCTTCAGGGCTGAGATTAACCAAAATTTTGAGGTTTAAAAATTAATTAAAATCTACATGAAATAGTTAATTAAAGTATATGTAATGAATAATTATATAATTAGAATATCAATATTTAGATATAAACAATCATATGTTACGTTTGTTTTTTATTTTTTTTGTTTGTATATAGGAAAAGAATGACGGGTTATCCTCCACCTCTCAAAAAAATGCAAATATTCTAAATGTACCCTACATGTGTAGGGTAGCATGCATGTGTGCGTGGGTATATATATATACAATTATATTCGCAAGTCAGCTTTTAAAGTTCTTAACCGATAATGCAACTTATAACGTAACTGGCTAATTTAAGATTAATATTTTTATCTATTATTGACAGTTTATACGAACACTTCAATATATCATTACTTTGTGGGTAGAAAGCACAAGTTTGTTAAAATTGCTTTATGTAACTTCTATACTCAAAAAAAAAAAAACAGCTTTATATTGTATCCCGCATACAGCAGAGTAGGCAGTGGGAATCTAATGTAAGACATTCCATTCCCCATTTTTCCGCGGGATTTTTCAAGGCATTGCATGGTGGAACTCAACTCTGGGCTCGTGCCTTGGTGCCAGAGCGAAGAAATTAATAAATATTCATTTATTTCCTCGAGTGAGGATCAAACCCACAACCATCGCGTTACAGACACGCCTTTTTGCCCATGCGCCACGACGCGACGTCCTCTACTTAAATTATAAAAAATTAAATAAACGTGGAATTCTTTTTGTTTTTGTATTAAAGATGTTTGCCAACTAGAACTCGCTTCACAGCTGACGCTATAAAAGACTTCAACGCATGTCTCGTTATAAACATGTTTTTTGTACATCAATATTCTGTGTTATTTCAAATCTTGCTTTAATTTTTTTTTTAAATAATAACTTATATTTATATATTATATTTGTATTTCAGAACAAAAACTTATAATGGCGACTTCAGGGGGGAAGTCGCGGCGTGAGGAAGCCAGTGACAACTCCGACGACGAGCTCCTGCCACTTGCAAATGATACTTACGGTGGAAGGTTGGTACTTAAACTATGTGACAAAAATTTAAAAATAATAAAGTCGTTAGGACTTATAAGTACGCTAAATAACAAAAAAATAACCGCAAAATTACTAAGCGATATGTTGAAATATAAATATGATGTAACTGTAAATTCTTTACTTTATTATAGAAAAATTTGGTCGTGAGTCATATTTAATTAATGGTCGATTTAGACATTTAAATATTGAAGTTTACTTCAAGACGTACTCGATGAATACTTACGATTCGAACTGTGAAATCGAATTTGTTGTTTTCACTTACATATGTAAATGTTTATTTTGGATTTAAAGTACTTTTGAAATATTTTATATTCGCCGTGATGTCACGCTTCGTAACTGTTATTTTTTTTGCATGATCTCATCAGTTTTGTTCTCAGCAGATTGGTTCCTTTATTTTGTTAAAATTAGATAATTAAAAACTAAATCAAACTGTTATACTCGTTTGCTTATAAGATGTCTGGCGGTAAAATAAAGTAGGTAGCGTAGAGGTTAAAACAAAATCGTTGTTGGTTTGCGCCAAACACAAAACAAAAGAATAATAAGATAAATATAACTTATATCCAGTTCACCTGAAAATTATAAAAGGAAATTAATTAAGAACTTTTATAATGTAAACACGTTATATATGCATAAAATAATTTAACCTTGCTATTTAAAAAAAAACATATAAAATATGAATCACATTTAATAATCTTCATCCGTCTGCCGGTGGTCAAGGAATCCAATAATTAATCATATGAAATGAGAATGTATAATGTTTGAATCACCTATTCAATAGATGTCTCATATAATATAACGTTATAGATATATATATATTTTTATAAATATCTAAGAATACAATACTTAAATATCTGTCTTTGTGTATAAATTTCAACATAATGATAAAAATTAAATGAATAACGATTTACATAAAAAGAAGATAGTTAAAAAATAATATTCATATTTGTCCAAAAGCAACAATAACGATATTTGAAAACAATAAATAAGTTCGCTATAAAGCTAGAGGTCGCTCCACGAGCGGAGTGGTGCCGGAACCCGCTCAAATGCCAAGGTTGTCAACTCTGACGACACAACTTTCGATCGAGTGCGCCACATTTTTGCGCCCCACTTCTTCCTATATACTCGTAGATAGACTAAGCTAAGTTATGTATAATTACTATTTACTAGTTTATACACAAAGGAATATAAAATGCTCAGTTTCATGGAATATATATTTATGAAAGATTTAAAGATTTTATAAATAGTTCATATATAAACTTTAAAATTATTATAAAGATTCCTTAAAATATAATAATGCAATATATGGACAAGGTAAAATAAAAAATATAGGTATTTCTGAGTATATCTTATGTATACTATATGATACTGCTCAAAAACACTAACTAATTGCAGAAGAAATGAATATTATATAGTATGCAAATAAGGTATATATTTGTTTGGATGCGTTTCTAATCTCGACTTTTACTGGTAGGTTGTACACTCCGGGCACGGGGTCGTACGTGAGAGGAATATTACTATACAACGGGTACAAGTTGACTCTACGCTACTTTAGCTTACGTTAAAATATTTTTGATACAGTTATTCAGTATTTCCTTTGTATTTAAATACAATTAAATAAAAAGTAATAATAAATATAAATAAAGAGAAATCAAATGTAGAGTCTTGATTATTGTTACCGGATATTACCTTATGGTACTCGTCAGTGACGTGGTCAATGACCGTCAAGTATAAGTATTTTGAAAACGTCTTGCACAAGCACTTTCATAAAATTCGTTATATTTATTTCCAAAGTTGCTTACATAAATTAATTAATAATTACTTTTAATTAAATTAAATAAGGGAAAAACATCTTGGATTTCTTTACTATTATATAAATATGATTTTTAGCTTTAAATTAAAATAGATTTTTGCTACATACCTGTTAGCCTAACTTTTTGTAAGACTTTCGTAAGTTTTCGTGATCGACGCTGACATTGAATATATTTTTTTGTTTATATAAAATAACAAATTTTACAAATATATACCTTATACATTCTAATATAAAGTCAAAATTGTTCGAAACTATTGCACGTTTGGCAGCAAACTGCATTTACTAAGTCGTCTATCAGGTTCGTGATTTTTGGAAGGTTAGCATTTTTTATTACAGTTTTGCAAATTTCAAAATCTATTATTTTTATATACATACCTACATACAGTTCGATCCCAAATAGGAGGAATGTTTTTTTTTATTTCTCCGGTCTGGTGTTAACTTGTGTTGAGTTATATTGATTAGTGGTGTCTCACAGTCTCTGGAATTGGGTGGAAAATTCAGCACGTAAACCTTAATAGTAAGTTCAGTCTATATGAAAGATTAAGAATATTAAAATAATTACAAATGTTAGTCTAGCCAATTTGTTAATTAAAATTCCAGTGTTTTCACATGTCTTTAGTGCCTACGCGCGACTATTAAATGTATTAAGCGAAACGATATAAATTCATGTGCCCAGTACCGCAGAACGAGGAACTTGTTGCACATAACTTCGCAGACACGACGCAATTTTTTTAAATATTTACTATTCAAATTGATTTGCAAAGATTACTACCTCTTTGAATTAAACATACATTAAAAAATATTACATGAATAACATACATGAAAATAATAAAAAAAATCAGCTACTACCTGTACTTCATGAATATATAGCACACATTACAAAAATACACAATATTTTTTCAAATTCAAATTCAAATGACGTATTATATTATTGCAAACTAAAAAAATTAATATTCCTCTTTTGTCCACTTCTATATGATACCAAATGCTTTGGTTGACGCGTGCCGCCACCAGTACTAGATATTGCGATGGCACCGTTGGCCGTCCTCGATTGATTGAAACAATGAGTTATTAAATAATATTTGAACGAATAGGACTTACTCCCAGCTCTCTGTTCATTAAAATTCCTTTCTCTTGTGATATAATCAGTGATGTGCGTTAGCGGTGTTCCCTCTAGGGATTAGTGACGTTGCAATGAGTGATCAAGATCGCAAGAGCTATTACGAGAGGCAGGATTTCACTGATATAGAGCCTGTTTACGTAGCCAACAATAATAACTCGATTTACAGTAATTATTGTAGTATTTACAGGTTTGTAGTATTGTAGATTTTTCATGTTCTTACATGTATATGTAAGTATATTACAGGAGAAATAAGTATTTTTTTAGATGCATTATACAATCATCTATGTAAAACAAAATATCGATTAATGATATTTAGAAAGTTCAATATATCGATGATGTGAGTCATAACTAAAATTATTAAGAAAAAAATATATACGACTATAAGAATTAAACAATAAAATTATAAATATAAATTTAAGACAAAATGTAAAGCCTAATTTATTTTGAAATTTTTCATATATTCTCATAAAGTTACTTAGATAAATGGAACAATGTAATTGGTCGCAATGTTAAAATTATATACCCGCTCATACCTTACGTAAACCCCTTGACACAACAGTGGCTAAGCAAGAAGCAGTGTCGAAACCACTGCATTGTAACGGACTTTCGTTGAGTATATTTTGGCTTTTGAAACATATAAGAAGCTAGAGAATGTTCTTAAGATTGTATATATCTACTTAAAACGGCGCTGGATTAGAAAAAAAAATGTCATTTATTTTAATTCAAACTATTTTATACATTATAAATTCATGATATAAAGGAAATAGGAAGGAAATAGATAATATGTAGATATAAATATGCCATAAAAATATACAAAGATTATTTTCTAGCGTTGGTCGCGCGGCGCGTGTGAAAGTTGTTTGTCTTGATTAATATGTCCGCTAACTAGATACTTCACGTACAGTGAGCATTACATGGACACAATAGAAAACAATATTACTACTGATAATTTGATTTTTTTCTAGCATTATCGCAATTAGCTCCAATACCATATTGACATATAAATCACATTGTTTCCTATACAATGAAACTGCGTTTGATAGCCATAGTATAAAAACTTTTATCATAATTGTGTATAATTCTTTATTTTAGTTTCACTATATATCCCGCATAAAGCACAATAGACAGAGAGAGGGTGTTAAGACACTCCGTTCTCCACCTTTTGCCACATTTTCGTGGTGTATTGAGTGATAGGGTTCAGTGGTGCTTGTAGAGCGAAATGAAAATATTTAATAATTTATTCACCAACCGACAATACATTCTGTACTACTCCGGTACTCCGGCACGACAGTTTTAATAATGCATAATATTGTATGTTAAAATATTTTTTTATATTTATTTCAGTCAAAGAACAGTACAAGAAACAAAAGGATGGGACGTCTTCAGAGAGTTTCCACCGAAGCAGGACAGTGGGTCCATGGAGAGTCAAAAATGCTTAGAATTTACAGTAAGAGTGCTCAAAGTCTTAGCTTACACTCTTACCTTCATAGTGGTCCTTGGATCTGGTGTAATAGCTAAAGGCACAGTACTTTTTATGACCTCCCAATTGAAAAAAGACAAGCGTCTTGCATATTGTAATAGGAATTTAGGTATGTATGATATATACGTCATTTTAATGCGAAAAATATTATATATATTGAAATTATTATATTCCTTCTTTTTAATTTTCAGGAAGAGATAAGCAATTTATAGTCACGTTACCAGATGAGGAGCGCGTTGCGTGGATGTGGGCCATATTGGCAGCATTCGCCATTCCAGAAATAGGTGCATTCATACGCGCAGTGAGAATATGTTTCTTTAAATCTTCGAAGAGACCAAACGCTGTGCAATTTATGGTGGTAAGTATTTTAAGTATACCTATACTAAATAAGTTAAGTACATAAATAAACTTGTTAAATGTTAAACTTTAGAAATGTATTTTTTTTAGAAAGTGAATTATAAATATTACGTTTTTTAGGTGTTCATAGCAGAATCTTTACACACAATTGGTTTGGGTTTGTTATTTTTCAAAATATTGCCCGAGCTAGATGTGGTTAAAGGAGCTATGATAACTAACTGTCTCTGCATCGTGCCTGCGATACTAGGATTGCTCTCTAGAAACTCACGCGACTCGAAGAGGTTTATGAAAGTTATTGTAGATATGGCTGCTATAGTCGCACAAGTCACTGGTTTCATTGTTTGGCCTTTATTGGAGCAAAAACCTGTTCTTTGGCTCATCCCGATTTCATCTTTGTGCATATCTTTAGGCTGGTGGGAAAATTACGTAACACGACAAAGTCCGATTGGTAAGTCTATTATTAATAACTAATAACAATTATTAATAACTAATAATTACTACATAACTATTAAATTCCTTATAAAATTTACCTAGCATTTGTAACCTTCCACGAGTAGCGTTACATACTGTAAAACACAACACATTACCAATACCCCAAGAATTGACTATCATATCCACTAGATTTTTTATACCAACCCTAGTAAATGTATGAAGTTATTAAATAATTTGCTTCTTATGTAACCATTTTAGAATATCTATTTTATCATTTTTTAATCTTACAATGAATATCCTTTTGAAAAATGAGTTACTAAAGTATTTATTTATTTACTAAAGTATTTATTTCTCCTTTCCAGGCATAATCAAGAGTTTAGGTAGACTAAAAGAAGAATTAAATCATACACGATATTATACATATCGTATTATGTCTCTTTGGAAGGTGATCTTGTTTCTCGTGATAATTTTATCCACTATATGGATGGATGGAGATGATCCTGCTATGTTTTTCCAATTGTTTAATCCTGGTTTCGGACCACACAACATCGTTGTGGAAGAGGCAAGTACATATATCAATATTGTCATGAGAAATTTTGCACTCTTACTTTATTAAATTGTTTTGTAAATAATGAACAGAAATAGTTATTTTATTGATAGTAACGGAAATTTATTAATATTGTAATTTGTAGGTTCAAATACAACTCGGTGGCACAGTTATACCGGATCTGGCAAACGCTACTCTAACAGGAGATTCGGTCGAAGTCGCAGCGATATATAAATCAGCGTTTTACGTGTTACTAATACAAATTTTTGCCGCATATTTCTGTTATATATTTGGAAAGTTCGCTTGCAAAATTCTTATTCAAGGTTTCAGTTACGCTTTTCCGATAAATCTTGTAATTCCTTTAGTAGTAAATTTCCTAATAGCTGCATGTGGCCTTAGAAATGGCGATACTTGCATATTCCATGGTACGGTGCCCGATTATCTTTTCTTCGAGAGCCCAGCAGGTAACAACTTATTATATTACCTTATTATATTACTTATACATCAACGAAATCTCTTGTGGTGCTACTCTATGATGCTACTATTGTTTCAGTGTTCTCGCTTAGTGATTTTATTTCTCGCCAAATGGCTTGGATTTGGCTGTTATGGTTGCTATCTCAAACGTGGATTACATTACATATCTGGACTCCTAAAGCTGAACGTTTGGCTGCGACTGAAAAGTTGTTCGTATTGCCAATGTATAATGGACTTTTGATAGATCAAAGTATGGCATTGAATAGAAAAAGAGATGACCAAAGGGATGTAAAGACTGAGGTAAAAAACATCTATTTTTGAGACATTCGCTCTATATGAGCAAAATAAAATTCTTATTTATATTTTTATTAAAAACGACTTGTTTTGTACAGGATCTCGCAGAAATAGAAAAGGAGAAAGGTGACGAATATTATGAAACTATATCCGTGCATACTGATAATACTGGTTCTTCGCCTAAAACAATCAAGTCATCCGATCAAATTACAAGAATATATGCATGCGCTACTATGTGGCATGAAACTAAAGATGAAATGATAGAGTTTTTAAAGTCTATTTTAAGATTAGACGAAGACCAATGTGCTCGGCGTGTCGCACAAAAGTACTTACGTGTTGTCGATCCTGATTATTATGAATTCGAAAGTAAGTATTGTTTTATTACTCATACTAACTGAAATAGACGTTATAGTTTAGTAATCTGAAATATAAAATTTTAGCTCATATATATTTGGACGATGCGTTTGAAATATCTGATCACAGTGACGAGGATTCTCAAGTGAATCGTTTCGTTAAACTTCTTGTTGATACTATCGACGAAGCGGCATCCGAAGTTCATCAGACTATAATTCGTGTTCGGCCACCGAAGAAATATCCAGCTCCATATGGAGGGCGATTAACATGGGTGCTCCCTGGTAAAACTAAAATGATATGTCATTTAAAAGACAAGGCTAAAATTCGTCACAGGAAACGTTGGTCACAGGTAAAATGCGTATTTTATTCTTCTTAATATATTACTACCCAAATATTGTGATTAAAATAAATGATTATGAAACAAGAGTGTAAAGTAAATACTTGTAGGCAATACACCTAATTATAACGTAATCCTTAAGTCATAATATTTACAAGCTTTTTACTACGACTAGGTACTTATATTTTTATTGACTAGAAGTGACTAGACCTTTATCGAAATCAGTCATAATTATGATTCTCATTATCTACAATTTGGATACTTCCAGGTCATGTACATGTACTACCTTCTCGGACATCGTCTTATGGAATTGCCAATATCAGTTGATCGTAAAGAAGTTATGGCTGAGAATACTTTTTTACTGACACTCGACGGGGACATTGATTTTCAACCACATGCTGTGAGATTACTCATCGATTTAATGAAGAAAAACAAAAATCTAGGCGCGGCTTGTGGTCGTATTCATCCCGTTGGCTCTGGTAATTTTTTAAATTAAATAATAAATAAAGCTTTTATCCGCTGACCATAGGATAGGGTTTAAGTTTTATATTACAGTCTACTTTTTAAAAAGACTAACCGAAAGTAAAATAAAAATTAAAACAAAGATAAATAATAAATAGATTTTTTATAAGGTGGTCCCATGACTTAGACAGGCATTATTTTCCACTGCTCCATTTGGTATAACGACTTCCCACCTGATTATTTAGCTATTGAGTTTTTAAAATACAAATAATTTTTAAATAATTATTATTTTATATAAATATACATTATATTTTTTCAAAAGGTATGATGGTATGGTATCAAATGTTCGAGTACGCTATTGGCCATTGGCTGCAAAAGGCAACTGAGCACATGATTGGGTGCGTCCTCTGTAGTCCTGGATGCTTCTCACTTTTCCGTGGCAAGGCTTTGATGGATGACAATGTCATGAAAAAATATACTTTGAGATCTGATGAAGCTCGGCATTATGTACAATATGATCAAGGTTAGTACTATGCTTAATAAATAATATTGCTTTATTCTTTTCAAATTATACTATTGATATATTCTTTTCAAATTAAATAAATATTATTGTACAGGGGAAGATCGTTGGTTATGCACGTTATTATTACAAAGAGGATATCGAGTAGAATATTCGGCTGCTTCGGATGCTTACACTCATTGTCCCGAGGGTTTCAGTGAGTTTTATAATCAACGTCGTCGCTGGGTGCCTTCTACTATTGCTAACATTATGGACTTACTTGTGGACTATAAACATACGATTAAGATTAATGACAACATTTCGACTCCCTACATTGCTTACCAGGTACCATATTCCGAATTATTTTTGATTTAATTGATTGATTTAATTTAATTTAGAAATGAGATGAAAGATATGAAATGGATTTGGATAAAAGATATGAGATGGAATGGTGTCTGTATTGATAAGATGGCGAAATGTCAGCGTAGTTGTATATTTGGTCGTTGTTATATGGCAGCGAAACGTGAATATATAAAAGAAAAAAAAGATAGATGAATGCTGAATAAAGCTTGCAGCTAATAAAAAAGTGACATAATATTATTATTTTTGCAGATGATGTTGATGGGTGGTACGATTTTGGGTCCGGGTACTATATTTCTTATGTTGGTGGGTGCTTTCGTGGCCGCTTTCAGAATTGACAATTGGACTTCTTTTGAATATAACTTATATCCTATTGCAATCTTTATGTTCGTTTGCTTCACTATGAAATCAGAATACCAGGTAACAAAATAGAATAGTTAAGATTATTTGTTATTTGCAAAATATTTTCTTTTTGTAATATATTTATAATTTTTTTATTATAATTTTATATTAATATTCTCATCATATTATGTTTCAGTTACTAGTGGCACAGATTTTATCAACAGCGTATGCTATGATCATGATGGCTGTGATTGTCGGTACGGCGCTTCAGTTAGGAGAGGACGGTATCGGATCACCATCGGCCATATTTTTAATATCACTTTCGAGTTCGTTTTTCATAGCGGCCTGTTTGCATCCGCAAGAGTTTTGGTGTATAGTGCCCGGTATCATTTATTTACTTTCAATTCCATCGATGTACTTGTTGTTAATTTTGTATTCCATTATCAATCTAAACAATGTAACATGGGGAACGAGAGAAGTACAAGTTAAAAAAACTAAAAAGGTAAGATTTTGTTTTAAATATTATTCAAATAATAAATTTATTTCTTAAATTGTAGCATGCTCTTACCTGCTACTTGTCACTCATCCATTGCTACAAATTTGCTGGCTCTTTGATCTGTTATAGAGATATGTCCACTTTTGTGAACTAAATATTAAAATATTTTTTATTTTAGGAAATTGAAGAAGAAAAGAAAGTAGCAGAAGAGGCTAAGAAAACTGCAAAGCAAAAGTCTTTACTAGGATTCCTTCAAGGAGTAAACAGTAACGAAGAAGAAGGTTCAATTGAGTTTTCTTTTGCTGGTTTGTTTAAATGTTTGCTATGTACTCATCCTAAAGGAAATGAAGAAAAAGTACAACTTCTTCACATCGCGACGACCTTAGATAAGCTAGAGAAAAAGTTAGAAAATGTGGAAAGGTTAGTGCAATTTATATTATACTACGTTTAAACAAGTGGAGATTCATATTGTGGGCACGGTGGGCATACCTTTCTAATTGAGGTATGACATCACACTTTTTGGTCTTCATATACCTATTTCCTTGGCGTATTAACGATGGTGAACTGACGATATAATATAAAGTTAATGATAATAATTCATTTGGTCTGAGGTGGCTGCGCCCACAATCTTTTTATAAGTGGTGTATCCGTCCGTCTCTGCGTAAAAGTTAATAATTTTATTTTCCACTGCTTCACCATTTGAAACAGGGGACAAAAATATGAGGAAATTATCTCAGTGATTTTATTTAAATTTTTACTTTATATTTTTACATGTTAAGGTATTAATCTGATGTGAAATATTATTTATAGTTATGTTATTATTGATTTCTTTGAATTTCATTAGATTAATTAGAAATAACCATTACATTTTTGTTTCTAGAGTTATTGACCCCCATGGACAATCAAGGGGGCGTAAATTGTCATTAGGATTAAGAGGTAGTACTAATGGAGATGCCTTGGGACCCGTGGCGGAAGGTGAAGAGGAAGATAATGATTCCGATTCAGAAACAGACACAATGTCTTCAACACCGAGGGTACGTATAAATTATTTAAAAGTAAAATGTCAATAATGTCTTGAATCTTCGAAAGTAAAATGTCTTCCTATTGAATTAAATTTTTAATATGATTTGGTATATTTTAGGAAAAAAGAGACGACCTTATTAATCCATATTGGCTAGAAGACCCCGAATTGAAAAAAGGAGAAGTAGATTTCCTAAGTCAATCTGAACTCTCATTCTGGAAAGACCTTATTGATAAATATCTATATCCTATAGATGAAAACAAGGAAGAGAAGGTAAACTTAAGTACAAATATAAACTTTTTCATCTTATATTTTTATGCACAATTGCATGTTATTATTTAAAAAATAATAATTAATGAAGATACCTACACAGTAAAAAAAACCAACAGTTGTCAAACATTTTAACCATGATAATAGAATAATTTAATAACTTAATTTTTTTACTCCTACTTAAATTTAAATTTATATGATATGTTTAATTATCACTATTTATTTTCAGGATTTTTGTTTTTATTAACATATAATTACATTATAAGAATAACACTTTTACCCTAAATTTTAGGCACGTATATCCAGAGATCTTAAAGAATTGAGAGATTCGTCAGTATTTTCTTTTATAATTATTAATGCTCTTTTTGTGCTCATTGTTTTCTTGCTGCAACTCAACAAGGACAATCTTCATATAAAATGGCCACTGGGAGTTAAAACTAATATTACTTATGATGAGGTTTCGCAAGAGGTAACGTGAGAATAAATTGTGTTCAACGATCGGCCTTCAATGATGACTCTGAACGACATGCGAAACCTCAAATACAACATTGTTATAAAAGTCTTTCTGAAAAGTCACATTCTAAGTCACCATTGAAAGCCGATATTTTAATGCTTTTTTCTATCAATTTTACAGGCTCGAATTGCACGTGATTTACTTGAGCTTCGCAATAAATCAGTTTTTGCGTTTGTCATGTTCAATGCTTTATTTATATTGATAGTATTTTTATTACAACTCAACAAAGATCAACTCCACGTGATTTGGCCTTTGGGTGTAAAGACAAACATTACGTACATCGAGGATACAGGCGAGGTATAGCCAAATATTGCAAATTCTGTGTGTCACTTCACAAGTCTAACGGTCTCCTTCTAACAGATCTGTCTTGGGATGGCACAACAGCATGAAGATTCTAAATCTTCCACACCGAACTAAAATCTTAGTGTCGTTTCACATTTCCTACAATTACTCCAAGTTTACCAAAAGACTCCATGAACCTTTTCTTTACAAAACCCCCAATTAATGTGGGCTCCACTTATTATATCAAATTTAGAAATATTTTTTCATTGTGAAAAATATGTCATGCATTACAATTAAAAATCTGTGTTTAAGTATTTTTTTTCAAATACTTTTTTTCAAACACTCTTCCCGAACACTTAGATAAAAAAATACAATCCTAGTAAGTCGAACGCATGTGCGACTGAAGAGCATGACCCTATTTATAGGTCAAAATGTTTTCCAAATACCTCAATTAATTGCACAACCCAAATCCCTAAGGACTAGGTATCTATCTGTCTTAAGGTGATGGTACTTCTATTAAATTTCTATTACGTCCGTTAACAATCACGGGTAGTCCTTGTATATACTTTCAATCACTGATAATGGGTGATTTGTTTAACATTTGTCTAAGGATTTCTAATTTTTCAATTAATGTATCATTCTCAATTGATTTGCTACTTTTTAAATTCAAATTAGCACTGGTCATACATTACGCACAATATATTTACCTTTGTGTTTAACTTTGTTATCATCATGTATCATTAATCATGATTATTATATAAACATCTTTATTTATGTAAAATTTATTACAAGTATATTATGTTTGAAGTAATTGAATTGACATTAATTACAAAAAAGCAAATCTACGCCATTTTTGTACATATTACACATACTGCTTCGCCTCGCTCAAACTATTAAATAAGAGAACAGCAAAGACTATCATATTTTTAATTTTTTAGGTGCTAATATCCAAAGAATACTTGCAACTGGAACCCATCGGTCTAGTCTTTGTGTTTTTCTTCGCTTTGATTTTGGTCATTCAATTCAGTGCTATGTTGTTCCATAGATTTGGAACACTGTCTCACATTTTAGCGTCAACTGAACTCAATTGGTTTGGTTGCACTAAAAAGGTAAGTCCCATGCAGATTTCTTTACCTAATTTACATTTCTGAATTGAATATAGAAAAATTAATGAATGAAAAGGAATTTCATTTAAAAGTGTTAATTTTAATCTGCAGTCAGAAGACTTATCACAAGATGCATTACTAGATAAAAATGCAATAGCAATAGTGAAAGATCTACAGAAATTAAACGGTCTAGATGATGACTATGATAATGATTCCGGCTCGGGACCACAGAATGTCGGCCGACGAAAGACAATCCACAATTTAGAGAAGGCCAGGCAAAAGAAGAGGAATATAGGAACACTTGATGTGGCTTTCAAGAAGCGGTTCTTCAATATGAACGCCAATGATGGTCCAGGTAATTCTTTTAATGTAGTACTGGTTAATAATTGCGCTATCGCTTTCGCTTGTTTGGAAAAATCTGTTAAGATAACAGAGTTAAATTACCAAGTTGTTTTTGTATTCAAAATCCAATAGATACTAACTATTTTGGCGCTTTTGTTACGGAAAATTTTGCTGGTAAGATATTCGAAAGTTTTTAAATTACTTAAATAACTTTAGTCTGGAGGCAACAGCTATCATTTTTTAATTATAAGCAATTGATATTTCATTCCAACAAGGTACACCAGTATTAAACCGCAAGATGACGTTACGTAGAGAAACTCTGAAAGCTTTAGAAACGAGAAGAAATTCAGTCATGGCGGAACGTCGTAAGTCACAAATGCAAACGCTTGGCGCAAACAATGAATATGGAGTTACTGGAATGGTAAATTTACTTATCCTCAATTTTATGTACAACATTTATACCCCTTTTTTCAATGTATTTTATATTTATCTGTAATATATATAATTATTACTGGAGGCCCGCTCGCGGGTTCGCCCGCTTGATCTAAATAATTATTAATTTACTAATCTGCATTACTTTCGTTTTCTAATAATAATATCATTTTAAAAATAATGTATATACTTATTGAATAGTATTGAATAGAAAAATTTCAGCCAATTTAATAAAACAGTTATTAATAGCAATTTTATCAAACAACATTCTGTAAAACGGTATAACTTTTTTATTTATAAATCGATTGAAATAAAAGAGACACTTACTGTTAACGGTAGCTTGGTAAAATACAATAATGAAAACTGCAACTAAATCGATTAGGCCGATTCTGAGAATAGCGTGAACAAACGCACAAACTTTTTTCTTATATATCTTCCAACCGACACGGTTTTATTAGGTGTATTAAAATTTCAGTTGAACAATAACCATGGAGTTCAGCCACGGCATCGCACTTCGACTGCAAATATTTCAGTAAAAGACGTTTTCGCTGAACCTAACGGAGGAATGATTAATAGGGGATATGAAACTGGCTTAGGAGATGAAGACGATAGTAACTCAATGAGACTTCAACCGAGACAAAATCAAGTATCTTTTCAAGGAAGATTCTAGTAAAATAAATATTTACATTCCTAACTTTTCGTTCGCATTAAACGAATTGTGAATTATGCAAACAGCATAATTAAAGATTTTGACTCAAAACTCATTTAAACTTGTATGATATTTTAATGTTGATTGACATTATGCTGAAACAAGATCAAAAATTATTGATATGATTGAAATATTTATTAAAAGAAAACGCAACGCGATGCGAAACATGCTACGCCATATTGTAAAGCAGAACTGCCAACAATACGAATTAAAATGTTTAGTTTTAAGCAATGTAGATACTCATTTAGTAGCATAGTAATTATTTTTATATTAATACATTTCAAATCCTTTTTTTGTAACTATCGAATATTTTGTGATATTTTTTATTTTGTATTAAATTAAGTGACTGATGTGGAATCATTGTGTTCTTTTATATAAATAATGTACGGTATCTTAAACATACACTGCCACTTTTTATACTTCTACTTGTAACAAGTCATATCCATATATTATATTTGAATATGATCTAATTTTGTTTCATTTAATTTTCTATAATAATATAGTTTTTATTATAAAAGTTTTATTGATAAAAACAATTAAAAATGTATTCCATTGTTATACATACCTGAATGCCTTTGTTCAATTAAGAATAAAACAAAAAAGTCCTACTAGTTATGAGTGCCCGAATATTACTACTACTGCTCGAGTTCTATCAAATGCTGTTCTTAATTTATATACGATTTGCTAGCCATAAATATAATAAGCTTCAATGGGTTCAAAGAAAAAAAGAAATGTTGTTTAATGCCAATTTATTATTATATAGGTTGTTTTATCAGATTAATAAAGATAAATTACAGGACTAGTTTTCTAAGAAGGATACAAATTCTGTGAGTTTAAAGAGTTGGTCTTCACTTGATGTGTGTAGAGGAGCTGGCTGTGTGGGCGGGCATGGGTTTATTGTTATTCCGTCAGTGTGAATTTCCCATTTGCGTTCTCTACATATTTGGAGCACGGCTTCACGACTCAAACCAGACATTAGTACTATAGTATCTAAAGAAATTGAACTATATGATCTTCCAATAAGGTTGAAAGCTCTTTCACGAACTTTTTCTGTAAAAAAGAACAGATATTTTTATATAAATGAAATATAATAAAATATATATAAACAAAAAATAACTGTAAAGCATCAAAGTATTAGGAGACATTGGTAACGTAAGTAAAGAGTGTCTGATAGTAAATGCGATAGTTGTGGATCCAGTCCTAACTGAAAACAATGCTTATTTTTCATTCCATGCTCTAGTCGGACAAAGTTCTTTCCTCAACATGCAATGTCCTACCCAGCTATACCAGTTGTGATGCAAGAGCACAGAGTGACTGTAAACACCAATGGTTGTGGGTTTGAACCCACTCTAGGAAGTGAAATACTTATTTAAATTTATATTTTAATTTCTTCACTATTGTGGAAAGGCAAAACGCAGCATTGTGTTCCGCCCCTCAAGGCCTGCAATGCCTTCCGAATTTGGTGAATAGTGAGAAATGGAATTGGCTTAACAGAAAAAGAGTGTCTTAATACTAGGTACAGAGGTTCCCTCTGCCTACCCTATGCTTTGGAAGTACAAAAGTGATATTTTTAAGTTGTTGATGAATGTATAATCATATCTGCAGTGATGCATTGATAAAATTGGCATCCACAATGAGAAATTTTGATATATTAAGAAGTTTCTTCTCAATTCTTACAACTGGATCTGTTTTCAACATACATTTCTTGAAAATATGCTAAAAAGAAATTCAATTAAAATATTGCATTTGCAAGACAAAATATAAACATTTGTTTACATAAAATATACCTTCTAAAGCTCTAATTATATTAGAAACTGGTTCAGTCCATGTGTAGGCAGCTAAAGCTTGATAAGTGCCGGCTAAATCTTTTTTCCATAGTTTTTGTCCAACTGCCCAAATAGCAACTATTTCTGGATTACTGCTTGTAATATTTTGAGGTATTCTTTTCCATAAAAATTTTGCATTACATCTGAAATATTGTGAATAAAATTTTAAATTTTTTAGGTAATATTAAAAGAAAAAGTGATTAGATCATAAAGAAGCAAAATAGTATAAAATTAGTAGTAAAAACAATAATAAAATATGAATACTGAAGAAGAATGAAGTTTGAAGAGCATAGTAATTATAGCAATTGATTCTAAAGACTTACATCTAATCTAACTATCATGGTTTGACCCATGATAGTTCAACTATTTTATAAGAAATAATGAAATAGTTCCTTAACAAAAGTTAATTCTTAAAATTGACTTAAAAAATAGAAATCTAGAACACCTAAGGATGAACTCAAATGGATAAATTTTAAGATATAAAGTGATGCTGTTAAAAAAAATATTGATGTTGTGGGACACCAATAATGATAATTAGTATGGCTGGGGGTTCAATGTCTACTCAGAGTTATGGATCAGAGTTCTCTTTTCCCCTGGGAGTATTTCTTATCACATGATAATAAAGGTATGATTTTGTTTTAACAATTACCACTGATAAAAAATGCTTATATTTATGTGTTGTGATGATTGTGTACTCATAAATCACAATGATAAAAATCAATACTTGATACCATTCAATAGAAACACAAAGCTCTTAAATCTTTACATTGTTTTAATAATATAGTAATAGAAGTATGTACTTACAAATCATTTTGGTAAAGATATATTGCTAATAATTGTGCATAGGTTGATGCTGAAGCGACACCATTTGTGGCCTACAACATAAAAAATATAAATAAGACTTTTTTGGCATTTAAATTGTATTTTTATTTCACTTTTTCGCAGGTAGAAATTAGATAGAATAAAATAAACAATATTAACGAGAATTCCGGTTTGGATCACTAATACTAAAATTATTACCTCGAGTTCTTGTTTTTCCAATTCACTGCATAGTTGATCAAAGTTTGTAATCATAGTGACGTGTTTTAATCTTGATAAATAGTATATTATAAAAATTTCTTTTTACAACAACAAATTGGTTAATGGCTCAGAGGTTGACAATGACTTTGACAATAAAACGTTAAGAATTTAGATTTATGAACTGACAAACGTCAAATGATAGTGTTGCCAGTTCAATCCAGTTCTGGGCGTTTTAAGCTTGTCAGTTGAGCATAAAATCATTTCGCCAATGTCATGTTGTGTGGAGAACACACGAAGGAGAGTAATCGGCAGAACATAGTGCCACCAATAACAAAATTAATCTCTTCCACTAATCTTAATGTATATAGTACTATTTACAAGTAAAAAGCATAAATTTATTTTTTTATCAGTCGAGATCAAAAATATTATACGGTAGTCATAAAAGTATGGTAATATTTTATCTGAAAAAGAAGCTCAATCACAACTCGCTACTATAAACAATCTACTTTTGTAAGCATAGATTTTTAGCAGTAGTAGCTTTACCAGCAGATTTGTTCAAAAGCTTATAGCCTAAGTGGCAAAGAAAATCAATTTCTGTTCTTTTCGTAGAAAATAAAAAGAATTTTGTTAGATCGTTTTCGTATAAAACTATAAACTATTGCCTTGGCCATTGAGATAATTCGCTGCCTCAGAATACAATGTAAACATGTTTCGATTGTGTCTTTTCTATTGACAATTAATTTTTTTAATCGACTTTGTATTTAAATTGAAATAGCTTCTCCTCCGTTGTTCTTACTTTTTGTTTATTTATTTCAAATAAATTTCAGGACACTTAGACTTACCTACTTGAGAAAATTGTAACACTTGGCGGCATCCGCCTTTTCGATTCTATTGAGACATTATAATTTTTTTAAAAGTAACTTTTGATGATATGTGTATAATAAATTATAACCAAAACTAGCACACTGTTATATTATAATTAGTCATTGATATTAATATTCAAATCTAAGTAGGTATGTACAGAGAATAAAGCTATATCAACCTACTATTATTTTAACTAGTTAAGTTATTTACGCCTATGACTACACAAAATAAGTTTTAGTATAACACGAGCTGTGGCCTGATTTTTATAATTGAATTTCACGGCTATTGATCGAGGACTTGGGCGGGCACGGGCTGCAGCAAACTTGTCTTGTGTGGCTTGCGTCACAATGTAACCGGAGTGGACTGACTGATGCGCTGAGTCACTTTTCAATATTGTCGCTCATAATGCTAATGTTCTCGTTATGCGTGTACCGATTTGCATCTTAATGCTCTTTGCGGTACTATTATCATATTTGTTTATAATGGAGGGTTTCAATTTAGAGCGAAATATTATGTTAATTTGTCTATTGATAAAAAGGACGGTAGTGGTAGATTTTTTTTAGTTATTAATTTAAACAAATAAACATAATTTATGAGTTTAAGTTTTTAGTAGAAATTTGCTATTAAGCATTTTAGTAAAGTACCTACTTACGATTTCATGACATTTTTCTATATATAATTACGGGATCCTATTCTGAACTAAAAACTACGTGCAGTAAATAAGTATCTACCAGTACTGGTGTTTGAATGATTGATCTACATTGATATTACCACCTTTATAATAATATTTAAAACGATATCAAAATTGGTGGGTTTCATTGGTAACTTCATATTCAGTATTTAATAAGAATCTAAATAGACGAAAAGAGAAAACAGAGTAATTTGTTGTTAGGGTCTCCTCACTCACTCCATGTCATATGCGAAAGATGTATATAGATAAAGAAATAATAGGATTTTCTAACAGATACTACCAAGAGCTTTTCACAATGGCATTAATGGCAGTCTTCATTTTTGAAAAATCCATCATACAAAGAATATGGTATTTATGTTATTAAATTGTGCTTGAAATAAACGAGAACAACAAAAACAATAGAATAGGCGCTCATTGAGAAATATTTTGAAGTTTTGCAATTGACCTATCTAATGATAGGTAATTATTTTGCGCAAGGTGCTACGGCGAAGTCGTCACTTACTCACTTTCACTAGTTGTTTGACTGTCCAATGAGTGTTGTCACGCTCTGGCAGTAACCAATGGGCATGCCCACCGCCCCGCCTTAGGGATAGGCGTATACCGCGGCCTCGGCCTAGGTAACCACAACAATTAATGTCTCAGAAGAAGCAACAGGGGACTCCGAAAGCTCTTCTTAAATTTTGTTTTGTTTATTTATTTCTAAATTGATATTTACCCTAATTACTAAAACAGTTGGCTAACTCTAATATAAAATCTATCCTTAATCATAATACGAACACCACCAACAATATTCACATATTTAATTTATGCATAATAAAAAACCTTGAGCGAGTAAAACATTAATACTGTTTGACATAATACAATTAAATATGTCATGAATTTCAACACATGTATTGAACGTCTCGAGTGACCCTCGGTGAGGGGTCGCGGCGGCTGCGCCCGCGCCGGCTCGCCGCTGCTACGCCGACAGCGCTGTGCAAAATCGCTAATTGCATTCAATAGCTTCGCTCTGTATTGCCACATCCACGCACGAGCCCGATCGCACCACAAATCACTCAAGACTGCTCTGTCAGCTACATTATGTTTCCGTGTATTTCTATTAAGATACACGACTAAAGGGAGTATTAAATGGAATATTTAAACTTTGACTAGTAGTATCTTGTATTGGATATTTTATGAGATAGTAAGTTTATTATTTAATATATAGTAGAAGTGGCTTACATAGCACCATTTGTCATGTTACGTTCAATTTTAGCATTATATATGAGTAGAAAGTTCATTAATTTATTGTATTTTCCTTGTTAGTGTTAGATATTACAGTTAGAATCAATATTTTTTCATATACAAACTACAACAGTTCTAAGGGTATATCTAGAACATTATAAGAATTCTGTTATTGAATACTTTTAACATATTATATAGTAAAACGTACCTAACGTCATATGGAATTCACTATATTTAATAATACCATAGCCGTTCTTCCATGTTTCTGAATGTATTGAAGTGGCTAACAGTTGTTTAACATTTCTGAAATACTGCAAGTCTATATAACAGTAAAGTTTCAACGCATCCAAATTTAATGGGCATTAATTAATACAATTAGCCCTCGGCAAATTGCACATACGACTTAAATAATGAGCGTAAATTGAGGCAACTTTACACTTCTGATTTATTGTCCTGCACTTGCACAATTTCGACGAAAGAGAAAACGGACCAGTTCAGACGGATATTACGAGCGGTATATAAAATTGATAATGAATATTTATAAAAACTTAATCACAGTTCACCGTATTCCCCCTCAGGTCAGCGGGAGACCATTAATCAGAGTATTTTCACTTTATCATATTTTTGAAATAATTATATTTTTTAATGTAAAAAGAAAAATCAAAATATATTGGCTGTCTGTAATGAAATTCCCACATAACTGTTGTATAGGTAAATCTGTTTTAACTAATCTTATTAAAATAAATCTTAGAGCTCTTATACTAGGTCATCAGTCATGAGCTTTCCTAGTATAATATTGAATAATTACAAGCCTACTACTAAATAATAGAATGTTTCCGACATGTAACCTCATCGTATGTTTAGGATGTGTTGGGCTTCAAGGAGGACAACAGTACACATCATTGTCGTTCATCTTATGTTCATAACTCTACCGGAACATTTTAAACATTCGTTCGTTCGTTTCTTATAGGCAACAAATAGATTATGGTGCCTAAGGACATCGTGGCTCAACGGCACAGCATCTGACGGTAATCACAACGTATGTGGGTTCGATTCACTCGGGGAAATCAATTGTTTTCATTGTCTCGCTCTGATAACAAGACCACCATCTTGTCCATTCTTGTTGAGTTCCACCATCCAACACACAGCGTGTTGAAAATTAAGCGGAAAATGGAGAACAGAGTGTCTTAACACTAAATTCCCTCTGCCTAATGTGCCAATGTGGGATACAGCGTGAAGGTAATAAATATAATTATGTACGCGTACACATATGCTACCTACCTGGTTTCTAACCTACATACTGTAAGCTATGGAAATATTATTGACATATTATAATTATTTATATTTATTATTAAATCAGGATAAACGAAACGGATACGGCCCATCCGCGGCTTCGCCTGCTTGAATTAGACGATTATTTAACTGTATTTTGCGTAATGTCAAAATGACTGTTGTCACCTTATAACGTCTAACAGTATACTGTGTTGAAAAACGGGCTATAGCCTACCAATTTTAAAATAAACCTAATATGTTGTTTTGTCCGTATATATAATTTTGTCCGTATTTCCCTCAATACTTTAACGTTGTGAATGGTGAATGAATAAGGTATACCTATCTTATTCATTAATCACCTAGCTCGCTTTAAGTTACTTCTGGTGTTACGCGCCGGTATCCAAGATTGTTTGAAAACTACTATTATGGTTCCAGACTTAGATCCGCCCGCACAAATCCATCTAGCTGCATATTTGTATTACAACATATTATGTTTACCTATATTTATACTGTTATAAACCTAAACTTAAATTAAGACTTTTTTATTAGCATTTAATAATGTAATAGGTGTCATCTTATTCCTTCTCCTTCCTCCTGGCATTAATCCCGGCGTATGTTGCCAGTTTCTGCCTTCCTGCTTAACCTACTCCACTTTGCAGGATCTGTAACGTCCCGTGTGGTGAGACCATTGGCCCTCATGTCCTGCATCATGGAATCTAACCACCGCTTCCTTGAGTATCCGGGAGGTTTAACTCCAGGCACAGACAAGGCACTTGCATCCGACATAGTTCCTAGGCCGGCGCGCAAAGTGGCCATACAATTTTAGGCGACGCTTTTGGAGCTTATCCGCTACGTCACAGACTCCTAGGTGTCATATATACTACTATGTATATCAGTCGTAGGCCTTTGCCTAAGCTGCTATATGCGGGAACCTAGTGTTAACACTCCGTTCCCCAACGTTCCCTACCGTCTCCGGCAAATTTCGAGGCATTGCGTTGAGTGGCTGAACTCAACGCCGTGCTTCGGCGTGTTACCAGAACAAAGAAATGAAAACATGAATAAATTAATAATAATAAATATAATTCATTCCCCGAGGAAGAATTGAACCCACAACCGTCGCGTTTACAGTCACACGCTTATGCCACAGCGTAACGAAGGCTTCATTCTTTTCATTTATTTAAATTGAAAATAATTCCTTCAATATAAATTTATTTAAATAAATTATTTTTTATTATTATAATCATAGTCATTAATTATTGCATATATGCATATGAAATTTAATAGATCTAGCATCGTATCGTCTATATTAAGATAATTGTAATATAAAATTCAAATATGTGCATCAACGGATAGAGGACGCCGGTGATAATGTGTTTTGTAAATGCTCGCCGTTTCAAGGCCTGCAACATCTCATTTGTACCGAAAGTAGAAACTTACATAGTAAAATACTCGTTTGCATATTTAGATTTTGTAACGGAAGCAAATATTTATATCGGAATATTACTTTATTTCATAAGTACATACAGGAATATGTCTTTATTATAGATAGCATTTATTATATCGAAACAGTTCTTAATTAAATAGAATATATTTTGTAAAATATTAGAACTAAAACAGAGAACAAGTATAGCAGTAACGAAGGACGATCTACAAGAAATGCAAAATTTGAATTTATATGGTGTACTTATTTTTTGCATATACTACTCGTATATCCAAAAAAAATTTTTTTTATGATAGTAAGTTAATATACAGCAGAAATAAAAAATCGATAATCTTATAATTTACCAAATTAATTTTTGAATGATTTTGCGATAAAAGATAGACTTAGATCTTAATCTTAGATCTTAGACCGCTTAGATCTAAACCACAATGAAGTTGAGTGATGAAAGAATGGCAAAAAAGATTTATGAAAGAGAAGTGAGCGGTAAGAGAGGTAGAGAGAGACCTCGGTTGATCTTTGAAAACACAGTATGAAAGATGGAGGCCGAGGGTCCCCATGGATTTCACGTGACCTACACATGCCTTACAAGAGGGCATGTTTGAAGAGGTTGATGACAGTAGACGAGGTAAAAGAGGTCTGAGAGAGGTATGGCTACCCTGCTATACAGCCAGAAGCTAAGTTAAATTTAAGTATATGAAAGCTCCACAAGATCAACAAATGTAACTTTAAATATCGAAACAAATACAGTCTTAGATTAACATAAGTAATGAGATGTCGCAAGAGTGTTTGGCACAAAACGTTTAATTCAGATTAATATGCATCCATTTAATAGAAATGATGGAGTATTGGGACAGCCAAGAGCAGTAACTACTTACCTTGCCATTATATTTGACACTTATGAGTGATCGTTCTCGTGGAGACGCCATGACGGCTTCCTACATGATCGCCAACACTAAACAATGGGCATCCAGCTATCTTTTATCGGCACAAAATGGCGTCTAATTGGATCCGCGAAACGTTGTAAGCATTTTAAAGTGACTCGTCAGCTTCGAGATAAAGTAATCATTCAATTCAAGGCTGCGATAAGTGGGATTGTGAAAGTTTTAATTGCTATGCATATTTTTCGATCACAACTCGCCGATATTACGTTTATTACTTGTAGTCCATCAAAAATAATTGAAATCGGCAATAATGACTCGCAGTGAAGCCGAAAAATATATTTTGCTAATGATTTTTATTTTAAAACATTGATCCATTAAAACCATTATATCGTATTTTATTATAATGTTTTCAATAATTTTATTTTAACAATTTTTTTTAAGTGTGGAACCACTCTAATTATTTGTTGAAATATTGGAGGCTAACTTTAAAACTACCAAATCTTATTTACTTCTAGATAATAAAAATAAAACTGTAGTGCTTATTTGAGGTGCACTTAAATCTAAAGGATATATTTGAATATTTATGTTTATTAATTTCTTGTTATCACTAATTTCTCTGCTCCGCCATTGAAACATAAAGAGATAGTCAGTTAGCTGAAAAAAAAGTAGGTATTCTAAGCTTTTTTCTACTTTCTCAACAGGATTCGATCCTTTGATAAGGCCGTAGCGAAACTGTGGGAAAGCAACTGACAGTAAACGCAATGACTGTGGTTTCGATCCCTTCTCGGAACTATAGCATTTTCAATACCCGGATCTAGCAGATAAAGCACTCAGGCGGCACTCTGGCAGATAAAATCGCTAGAGTTGAGGGGAAATAGAGTGTCTGAACACTACGTATCTCCTGCCTTCTCAATATTGACCTATTTATTTACGAGCAATAAATACTGCGAACAATATTTGCATGTGCAAAGCAAAGATATATAAGATATCACCTAAACATTAATAACAGTAAATCAGTTGCATAATATAATGCCAATTGAGCTTCATATATCATTTTATTTCTGAATCAAATTATATTCTGTAAACATATTGCTGGCAATCCTTTATATTAATATATATTTACATTTTATTCAAATTAACTGGTAAATCCAGAAACTATAACTCAAAGTTAAATATGCTTTTAAACTTAAGTTTTCGGAATTGCAAAGAAAGTCCCAAGCCGCTAGACACCCAATATATTCCAATTCTTTTTGTTTTTCCTACGTCTCTACATATAAAAAGTACTGGTTGAACATTTCGTGTTAGCCTCATTAAACAGCATTTGTTGAAAGAAATCTATCTATATATTTAACAAAAAGTACATTATATATTTGAGATAAAGACAAGAATATCCTCACCTTAAAAGTGATTTTTTATTGCCATCCTATTTAGTATGTTTGATTTTTTCTCTTAGCCATTATAATAATAAATAAATAAAAAAAATAAGTACATGCACAAATAGAGTTACGGGGAACGGAATTTCAAAGTCTATATAAAAGCATAAATAAATTAATTTAAATAAAAAAAATATAGTCATAATCATCGTATTTTCCTAGAACCCGTGATTTTTATATGTAAAATATGTTAACACAATAAATTCAACACCAACCGTAGACTATACTCGTATAATTGATATGAATTGTGTTTCGTTGATAAACCAAAAGCGATAGCCTTGTTTATTTATGTCCGCAGTGAATCGTGTACAAAATCATAATGGCAATTAATCTGACACTAACAATATTTTGTTAGTGAACTAAAACTGTTGCGAGATCCGAACGTGGCGTGAAATGGCCAGTTAGTGAGTAATATCATGTTATTTGGAGGCGACGAGGGCGAGGGCGAGGGCGGTCGTGACGCCGGGAGACCGGAGCCGGCGCTCGGTCACGAGTCGCTCTGCTGACCCCTTCCCTCTTCGCTCTTCGCATCTCACAATAAATACTTATTTATGACAAACATCTATGACATTAACTGTACACGTTGTATCTTGTTACAGATTACTTCGTACCGAGATATCGATACTTTATGGTATTATGGATTAGAAAATCTAAAGGAGATATAAGCAAAAACTGACAATATGAATACATGAAGCATACATATATTCAAATTTTAAATATTATTTATTCAAATATAACTTTGAAAGCACTATTTTACTTTAAAAATACGCGTAGATACAAATCTGAGGTGATCAAAACTGGAAACAAAGTCAAAATGAGCTTATTTTTATACTGAATGTTATTTTAGGAGTATTAGCAAATGGCATCAATTGATACAGTTTAAAAATATATAACGTTTAATTTATAGTTTATGCTTTATATAGTAGGTATCATATATTTGTACATAGGTATGTTATTAATTTTATAATGTGATCTAATCTATATAGAAATAGTATATTTCCAAGTATATTCAAATTATTTTTACAATTTTTGCAACTTCGCATGGCAGCATTGGCTTTTGATTAAATCTTAGTTGTGTCAATACCTCCTTACTGTACGTACCCATATGTATTGGATGTCTTAATATTAATATTAAATATAAATGTGTGTGATAAATTAAATGAAACACGAATTTACCTAATAGACGAAAATCTTCACAGCCAGCTCAACTGGGCGCATTAAACTAATGTCTGTTGCACACTCGTACAGCTGCAATTTTATTAACATTTTAGTGAAGGTAGTCATGCCGCTGGGAAACTACACAATCGGCAATCAACAAACACGTAAATTATGTTCCTACTAATGCATTAAATTACATACTTCACAGACACTTCGCCGTGTTAAGAAATAAATTAAAATATTACAAGTCAGTTAGTGGATTAATCCTGTGAATTTGCTCCCTTTATTAATTTGATATATTGTAAGCAAAGACTGATATTTGTCATAATATTGGTAAATTTAGGTAATTTAAAATAAATAATTCATTTTTCAAATGACGTGACATTTTTCAAACCTTCGTGACGCAGCGGCACAAGGGTGTGACTGTAACGCGACGGTTGTGGTTCGATCCCCACTGGAGGAAATGAAATATTTATTTACGTTTATATTTCCATTTCTTCGCTCTGATGTCGAGGCAAAGCGCGGCGTTGAGTTCTTCCACTCAACACGCACTTCTGCAGATAGTGGGGAACGGAGTGTCTTAACACTAGGTTCCCTTTGCCTAACCTGCGGTGTGCGGGATACAGCGTGAAGCTGATTTAATTAAGAGTTTTTTTAAATGTATATATAAATAATGAGTGAATCGTGGACTAAAGGTAGTTGTTACTTGTTAGTACTAAATACTTAGGTAGGTAATTTAGACATACTCTTAGAATGCAGTGCTAATTAACTACAAAGCTTGAGAGAAATTTCCATTTGAATTGGTACATACCTGTTGAAGTACTAACTAAATAGTAGGATTAATACTTAGCATTTTGTAAGATTAAATAATTAAATCTTATTATCGGTGTTAAATGCATATATGAAAGAAATCTTGACGAAACATTTTGAATAATTTATTAGTAAATCAATGTTTATTATAAAAATCAAATTCATATGCTCCTTAGTTTTATTTTTAAGTAATATATTTTTAACCGTTATATAAGCAGAGGGATGTTTGTGCTTTGGTGTCGAGGCAAAGGGCGGCGTTGTGTTCCGCCACTCAATTCACATTTAAACGGAATGTCTTAAGGCCCTGCCCTTACCCTGTCGTGTGTTGGATTCAGTGTGAAGCCAAAAAAAATTGGAACTACGAGACATATGTAGACGATTGAATGTACCTACAAGAAAATCGTACTCAGATAGCAAAAAATATATTTCTATCAAATGTGTTTTCGTTTTCTTTCGTCGATGTGGTAGAAATGAAAGTGATCTTTAATTTTGTGTCTCTAATTTTTATATTTAACGGAGTATCTTAAAACTAGTTTCGCCTATTCTGCTATATCTATATGCGTGAAGCTGTTATTGATAGCCCAGTGTCCACTGAGCATAAACTTATTTAAATATATTACAATATTTTACATCAATAAGAATTTTCATAAAATAGTAAATCAAGATTATTGTTAATTCTCCTCCTGTTTTAAGTTAATATAAAATAATAAATATCTAATAATTAACAATTTAATATAAATTTCAGAACAGTCGTGATATCCATAAATCTAGTTACAGGACACCTTTACTATTAATAATTTTACTATTAAATGTATATATTTCTCCCAAAATACCTGAATGTAAGCTTAATGAGGCCTGACAAAACAAGTTATTACATCGTCGCATATTCTGCAAATTAAACATACATTCTACACTAATAAAATAACCGTGAGAGACGACGGCGCTGCGCCCTGGCCGCCATGTTTTGCATACATTTAGTTATATTATCAAAGACCTAGTACCGACACGTGAAATTATATTTAACACATTATTAGTTTTATATTAAGAAATAGAATACTTAAAAACTGGTTTGGCGATTTAATATGCCTTTATTAGAATCCATTTAAACTGTGAATGTGGATTTTATATTATCATATAAAATAACTTTATGTGCATATTATATAATTTGTAATTCAAAAAATCAAAGGATAGACCACTGCCTATCCTTCTTAAACTCAATGTTAAGACACTACGTTTTCAACTTTCTGCCGAATTGTAGAGGCGTTGCGTGTTGAGTGGCAGTGTTCTACGCCGCAATTTGTACTACTTTATCTAATATAAGTTTTTGTTTTTAGTTTTTGTTTTTAAACAAGATAGAAGAGACTTTTGAGAGGTTTTTATTATTATTAGCAAGTTCATGTACATTACCGTTAAGGAAGGCAGATGAACACGATATTGCAGTGGTTTAAACAGAGCATTATTTAGCGCGGACCGGTTGTGCGCACGCCTACAGTTTATACTATGATTTTATCAATAAATTATCACTAAGATCCTATTTTAGTCTTGTAGTTTTCAACTTGCCCTTAGTGCCATGGGAACTAAATAATATTTAGTTATTTAAGACACGAATCTGTGTTAATTACAATATAATCTGTGACAAATAATAATTATTTATTTATGATAATATTATTACATAAAACGTAATTCATTTACAAAATATATATAAGAATTTTTAGACAAAATAATAAACACTAAATTAATTTAAAATTTTCTATGCTTTTAGATATATGACGTCACTTCTCTGCTAAAACTCGTAGGTAGTCGTATATTAAAGACAAAAAAAAACGCCCAATAAATAAGACATCGCCGTATAATTTCCAAAATAAAATTGCATGTCATTTCAGGGCGTGGTAGAGCTGTAATAATTTCATGATTTATGTTATGGCATAATAAAATACAGTTTTTGCTTTTTCCGCGACGAAAATCGGTTCACATTGAACAACCACGAATTTAATCAGAATCGTGCGGTTGGTAGGTAGGTACGAGTACGGTGAGTGATACGGCACTCGAACCTCTTCAAATTATTTCAAGGGGCGTGCGTGTCTTTTGGGAGCTCGCTAATGCATTTTTGCAAGCGACGCGGCGCGCAGGCGTTACGCAAGGATGCCCGGAGAACTGGTCTAACCGGCTTCAGATCTGGGCCAGAGCCATCTCTCCACTGAGATATTACCGATAATAGATATTGAACATCCAGCCGCTAGTCGTATTGCTCCTGCGCTCTCATTTGACCCCACTATTTAATTTAATAATATAAATATGTCTGCTGTTATAATAATATTGGTAAAATATGCCTAGTATATAATTACGTAGTACATTTATTTGAATTATGTATATAAAAACTATTTTATATAATATTTTAAAACTTGTCTGCGTAGTTTATTTTAAATATGGTCGGTCAAGACATTGATTTATATAAATTTTAATTTACGGACTTATATGCATAATTTAGAATTTAACCTTCACTTCATAATTAATTGATCGTAAAAGACAATAAGTTACTTAATTGCTTAAATAATCATAATATAAAATATATTCTATATTATGCTAGTATCTAATGTAACGTAAACATAATAAATAAAAAAACATGTGTAAATGTCTAAACACTAACAGTATTACCAAATAATATATAATTTCACATTGTACAATGAAATTTCAGTAAGTGCTGACATTTCATTAAAATTATATTGAAATCGTGAAATGGAGCTTGCATCCGATTGATTGAAGCCGTCGGTGATCGACTGCGCGTGCGCCGGTTACTGCCTGGTGCCGGCACAGACCTTATTGATTTATATTGAATTGCGAAAGTTATTAGTCTTTGTTATTGAAGCTTAACTATATTACAGTTGGGATAATATTGAATCAATTATCTTTAAAAAAATATATTTTAAATATATAAACTTGTTTCTTATATATTAAAAAAAAACCTTAATAATTTTACTCTCTTTAAAGTAAGACGTAACATTCCCTCATGTGTTTTTCTTTTACACAAGTATATGTATACCTTTATTCCCGATAAATGTAATTTATTGGGAACTCGTGCAATCATGCGCGTGTTCCCGGTAAACACAGAGTTTATCTCAGTAAATAACTAGACAGGGGAAGATTCATTAGGCGTCGATCCGTGTCGAGCCGCGCTGTAATCGAAGCAATTGTTCTCTAAGGAAATTCAATTATAAGTCCCGAGAAAACTTAGCCGAGCTTATACGTAGATGATGAAGCAAGACCCGTTTATAACTTAAAATAATTGTTCATTATTTACCTGTATACAATAAACTATAATTAAATGCTTGGTAATTGGCGGAACCTACTTTGTTTGAACGATAAATTGTTGACATCGTCCTTCATACTGACGGAGGTACGATATAGCAGTCGTGCATCGTACTTGTGGTTTTCGATAGCAATGAGTAAAATAAAGCTTAATTAAGCTTCTTATAAGCTTCCAATATATTATCTAATATTGAAATAACACAAAATAGTAAAAGTCTATGAGTTAGCTAGCTATTAAATCTCATTGTAAGTCAAACGAATGGCGATAGCAAAGCGGAGAAAATGTATACAATAGCATTAAATTGAATTATTCGAGAGCAGCCTCTTAAGGGCCCATAATAGCTTACAATTATGCTATTCCGACCAACCTCTAAACTCTTCAATAAAATTCCTCACGTGGAATATATAAGTGCCCGACAAGAGCCAGGCACATTGTAGACCGCTGCGCTGGGAATATGGAAAACATGATCCTAACTGTAAATTTATTTGTAATGTATTGAGCTAAATGGTGTGGCTTGTAAATTTTGCAATTGTCTGTTGTCATTAAATATTCCATGAAATAAATCAAAGCGTTATCAGGACTTGCTGCGATGTTACATAGCGGAGGCTCAGTGAAATAATTTAGAGATATCGATAGTCCGGATTACCAGCAACGACAAAACACAAACGGCGTCTTCGCTTAGGAAATATTTATCTTCCCGTGGATAGTATAAAGAGGTTTAAATCTTTATCTAAAGAAGACCAGATGTCTCTGGACGATGTTAACAAGGTAGATTTGCATTACAAACGTGGAACATAGGTGAAATATATCGTGTACTATTCATATCATATTTTATTTTTACTCACGTTGTATTTATATGAAAATATAGGAAATGAGAAGAGTAAATAATTTAAAATATTACTTAAAGAATTTTATAAAGTATTTAAAAATATTGTATAAATAAATATTAAATGTATTTAAATAATGTGAATTAAGTCATAATAAAGATCAATTTAGTAGTGCTATCATCAATAACATTATTATCTAGGCCTTTGTGATAAAATGATTTGCCGTAAGAACTACTTGCAGGTCGATGATGAATCTTAATCAAGTATCAAGATTATATGAAACTATTCATTAAATTAATTTATATACTATGCAATACGTAGTCCCGTTTATAATTTTAAGCTCAACGCATAAATTATGAATGTAATTAAGAGATTGATTAACTCAGATACCTCTATCTAATGTAGGATAGTTATTAAGCGGATAGTTATTAAGTGAGACCAAAAATATAGGGCTGTAAGTAATAATTTAATTAGGCAAAACGACTCTATTTCAAGAATTAAATTAGTCTATTTATAGTAGAATATGTTGTTTTAAAAGAAAACAAATTTACCATAAATCTAAGAAGAATTGGAATATATTTTTATTAAAAAACTTATGAAACTATAGTAAAAGAATCCTTATTATATTTATACAGTAA
Source organism: Heliconius melpomene rosina (assembly GCF_056956725.1). NCBI lineage: Eukaryota > Metazoa > Arthropoda > Insecta > Lepidoptera > Nymphalidae > Heliconius > Heliconius melpomene. Next base: position 10,598,750 of record NC_140389.1, on the reverse strand, counting down.
GTGTGACTATCTATGACACACATTGACTATAAACATCTCTAAATTTGTTTAATAAAAGATACGAAAATAATTTAATTTAAATTTGATTGCCTATACAGACCATTTATTATTGTATAAAATATGATAGTAGAGCATTATAGAAGCAGCGACCTTCGGCTAAGATCTAGAATTAAGTAGTTTACCTCATATTATATCAAATTAATTAATTTTAAATAAATAATCTCTTGCAATTTAAATAAAAATAAATTAGGAAACCATTAATATTTATTTTAGTAGATATATTAAAATTAAATACTTAGCTAATGAGATCGTATTGTGTAATAATGTGAGAAAATAAAAAAAAAAAACAATTTACTTCTAAGAGCTTTGTAGTTTGCTCCTCCTACATTAGGAGTTGGGACACTATTAGCATATACCTAAACCGTGAGATTCCGTTCAAGATTTGGGTGCCATTTTACTTGATAATAATTACGATGTGCGAATATTGCGGTTCTTTAGATTATGCTTTGACAAATCACGACTTTGCAATTCCAATGCAGCAGATTTAATGTATGGGCGGCAGTTTGCATTCTAACCGCGACCCGGGCCACCTCTTTCCTAATGCACGCTTATTTGAGCTTTTTAACCTTTCATCTGTTGCTTAGTTTGGAGCATTAAACAATAAACATAAAATCGATAATAATAAAGTTATCGTCTTGATCGCGTCTAATTATAAGTGTTTGCCTGTCATTGCAATTACTGTTAATATTGGTAGGAGTGAAGATAGATGGGAAATATAATAATAGTGTTTCTTAAATAATTATTATGAAATTATGTATGTACTAGTTACTCGATCCGGCTTCTCACGGATGTAATATGGAGAAGCTACGTTATCAGAGAGTAATGTGAGCTTCACGTTGTATCTCAAATATAGCGAGGTAGGCCTCTGCCTCTCTTCCCTCTGGAATCTAGAGTTAAGACACTATGTTCCCCAGTTTTCGCTTAATTTTCTAGACATTGCGTGTTTATTCGCATTATTCAATGTCCCGATTTTGCCTTGGTAACTGAAGAAAGAAAAGAAAATATTAATAAATGATAATTCAATATCCCGAGTGGGAATTGAACCCACAAACGTCACGTTACAGTCACACGCTTGAGTCCCCTTCGCAACGAAAGCCTATACCACACACACACGTATTACTTGATTTCTTTATTTATCTACGATATCTACGTTTTTATAATCTTTTAAACGTTTGAATATACTCAAGTTAATTTATGCCTACGTAAATTGTATTGAGCTGCAAAAAATGCCTTACATGTATATTTTGCATTACAAATAATTGGAACCAAAGTCAACTTTAACGAATAATGGTTATAGCACGAGAAATTCATAAAAGATCTTTTACCAATTAAAAGATCTTTTATGACAGATTCAGTATAGAAATTATAATTTATAGTATTCCTTTCGCAAACAATTGCGCATATCGAGGGTAGTAGAGTACGTACACCGTTATTTTGTAAGACTTGCTCGAAGGCCTCGGAGCCTCAGGCGTGATCCTATTCTGGGGAACGACGGGGGTTACGTAAGTTAGAACTGAAGGTGGCTAAGGGTGGGAGAAGGCGGGGCAGTGAAAGGGCTGGGCGGAACGGCGTGCTCGGCACCGCCTACCACATTTCACCACCACCGCGACGCTCCTCGTGCGCCCTACTTCCACTTTAGGTTAGCTTTGGCTCTTCATTGTGTGCCAACAACTCGAACAATAGTCTTGTGAAATTAATAGACAAGATTTACCTGTACCGTTTACTATAACAATTATATCTTTGGAATAGAACTATTGGAACTGTTTTATATAACGTTTTGAATGTAATATATTCATTATTTACTATTGAGTCGTTAAATTAATATTATAATTAACATAAATATTTCAAAACTATTTTGGGGAACCGTACTATTATCTATTAAAGAGCTTTACACCAAATGTTCAAAATTATGCTGAAAGGTGCTTATTTGAGCGGAGTTTGCGTCTAAATAAGACGTCGCTTCATAGCGTCGTAAAGACAGCATTATTCTTGTAGAAGCCGAGGGCTAATATTATAGTTCCGCCGGCGGCGGCTTGTGCCGTCCGCTGCACCCGGCCAAAAGCACATGAATTTTCGTACAAACGCTTTGCACTAAATCGATCCGTGATATACACTTCAAACTGTAATGGAACTAGTTAGTTATTGTGAGTTATTTATTGCTATTTGGGACTACTATATACAAGTTACTGCCAATCGTAAACGGTGCATTTATTCCTCTCCTTACTCCTTTTCAAAACATATAAACTCATTTCTCTTTTAATTGTGTTCAAATATATTGTAAGTAGTATCTAGTATATATACCTAAAACAATTTTTAGAAAAATAAATCGATTTCAAAACTATACTTTAATGCACAAATATAAACTAAAACTAAATTGAAAAAAAAAAACATTTTAATATCGTCAAAATAAAGAAAATTGAAAAATAACAAGTAAAATTATAGGTTATCTAATATTTATCCCGGCGTATGTTGCCAGGGTCTGCCTTCCTGCATTACCTACTACACGTTACACAGTCTTCTACGTCCTCGGTGGTTAGTCCATTGGCTCTCATGTCCTGCATCACGACATCAAACCAGCGCTTCCTTGGGCATCCGAGGGGCATCTACTACAGTATTTATTATAATAACCATATAATATACAAGTAAGTTGACTGAGTATTTTTTAGTTGTAATTGCTGACAGTGAGTCATAAACAACGTCATTTCAATTACCAAACAACAAATAACTGTCCTATGCTAGAATCTAATTTGGAATTCAACAACAATATCTAATTGAACAGGGCGTTACATAGCACGAGCTGTGCGCCATTCATCGCGTCATCGTGTATTGTTACAACATTTAGAGTCTAAGAATCCGTTACACAAAAGTATAAAAAATACCGTAGTAAGTTACCGTACAATCATAAAGGATTTTTTACTTATTAAAAATCTAACAGTTTTAATATATTTATATGCTCTATAACATTCTAACGATTTTGATATAACTAAATTTACTTTATATATAATTTAAATTTTTAAGCGCTTATCTGACAAATCATGGAAAAAATTGAAAAAATATGGAAAAAACTAAAAAATATAGGTATGACGAAGCCTTGAATTATTTGTCCTGGTAAAATTTGGTTTAGTAGAGAGAGGGCTCCGATTTGGTTTAGTAGAGAAAAGGGGACTGGGGGTAAGCGTTAATGCTTTGTAAAGGGCCTTAAGCCTGCTCTTGAGTGGCCAGTGCTCTGAGCTCGTCAACCTGCAAGGTAGCTCTTGCATGGGGCCGGGATGGTAGAATGTGGGCACATGTAGGTGGATTAGTTGTTCTCTAATACCTATACATAAAATAAGGCTGTTAAGTAACAAATAATAAAAAGTAAAAATCTCAAAAACATAGAAATTTAGTAAGTGGGTCGAGTTAAAGCCATCTCAAGCCCACAGACCTAAGGAATGCTGTGCCCATATTTTCGCGGCGTTGTCACAGATCCCGAAAGGTCGGTGAACTGGAACCCTATTGTTCGTGTTGCGTCAACGTATCGTCTGCCTCGAGCTACAGTGAATTGAATTTGTATCTTACTATTGTTACAGTGATTGCGTGACTAATTTATTTTATTTATTACTATTTTAATATTGCTGAACTTATATTACAGGTGAGGTATGGTGGTGTTATTTTCAAATAAATGTTGAACTGTTTTTAAAATTTAACCATATGAATAAAAAATGGGCAAATAACACATAGTGTCAAGACACTCCGCTCTTTACTTTCCGTCTAATTGCGTGTAGTAATGAGAACTACAACAGATTCCTTAATATTATTAATTAACCTGTAATTTATTAAAATTTTATATTAATTTTTGTTTATAATTTCTTTGTGTAGTTGTTTATTTCTATTATAATCTTAAATTACCTACTAAGTTTTTCTTTCTTAAAGTTATAATATGCTACATGCTTAACAATTACGACAAGTAACATAATGAAATATTTAGTACGAACTAAAGTAAACATATTAAGGAATCCTGTACTTTAAATAGCTAAGAGAGTGTCGCACAAGTGGGTACGAATTGACAATAAGATCAAAGTTCACCGCGATTCAGGACTTGCTAAGAATGTCGGGCGCAGCCGTAGGGGAAACATTTTGCTAGGTGCTGATACAAAATCCTACTAAAATCACGATTATTATTTTATGTCGACGTCGCCGAGGCCCCATAACCGTATCATAAAATGAAGCAGTCGTGTTTCTGATCCTTGTCGATATTGTTGTACTTAAGTGTTGTTATTATTAAAATAGTAAGCATTATTTTAAGAGAAAATATAGCTATTGATAGTGACTTCCAAATATTATTTTATTGATTCATCCACTACGGTAAAGCATGATTTGACCCACTTTCAGGCTATTGTTATGATGATAGCGACTGATTGATGGTTATAATTTCTAATTTACAATAGCCAAATAGCCTCGAGCCAGTACCTGTACCGGCGAAAGTGGTAGAATGCAAGAAACTCTGTTCTCACGTGACCCGCGGGTCAACCGTACACATTCTGACACATGTCAATTAAGGCACTCACCGCCGCCGGGCGCGGATGGAGAGCTTGGACATGTTTGTGGAAACTCCACGTCGGCTAGATTGATTCATTACCTATCTAAATCGAAAGACGAATTGCTGATCCTTTAATATTTATACAAGTTGATCTCTATCTGCTTCAGAATATATTGCTTGAATTAATTTCCTAAATACCATGCGCAAGTCTGCTTGTACCGTCAACACGACCATAAATCTATCGGTGAAGCGCAGATGCAAAACTACAAATGTTATTGCAGTTTACATGAGCATTCAGTGACAATTAGAGTGTTCGTTGAACAAATACACGTTCGAATGATGTACAACTGCGTCGTTATTTCCCAAATACCAATATCTTGGCAATTTACTGCTTCGGAGATTGATCAAGTAGTATTATTGGAAGAGGTCGGACGTGTACAAACATGGCGCCCCGTCCCCCCGGACTGGGTGAGAGTCAATGCTGCAGAGGAGGTGCGGGCACGGCTCACCTCACGTATCGTGGAGATAACGACGTATAACAATCATAATGATACACTTAACCGATAAACAGCCAGCTTTTGGATGCAATTTACTATGTTTTCATTCACATCTAATGTACTAGGTACGAGTTTTATTGCAGTTGCTCTATGATTTTCTAGCGCTATTTTGCTGTTAAATTATGTAATTTTGTTTAATATCAGTTAAACGTGTATATATTTTTGGTGGATAATTTTGAAATTGTTCTTGCAAGTCTCTTGCAAGTTATTTTAATAATGATAAATGAATAACGTGCATAATTTAGTGATTAAAAAAATAATAATAGTATGCGATAGGAGACACCGAAAATTAAAACTGATTATGTACATCGTGCTAAAATTTATTAGCGTCTATCTTCAACTTAAGGCTGGCATCGCACGTGTAGCTCCTCTGGTGTCCTAGGGTCGTGGGCGGCGGTGACCACTTGCCATCAGGTGCCCTGCCGTACTCTAAGGTGGAGATAGATCCGCTTTTTAAGGTAACCAAATCGTATCGGTCTGGAAACACTGCCGCAGGAAGGCCATCCCACAGTTCCGTGGCGCGTGGACGAAAGTTCTTACAAAACCACATAGTAGTTGAGTGTCACGTATCCTGATGATGAGGGGTTGTATTTGAGTTTGTGATGCACTGTGCGGTTAGAAAATTCGGCAGCAGGTAACAGGTCAAACAGTTTCCCAGAACATATGACAAATGCAGTAGATAACGGACAGTTAGACATGTATATTTATTTATATATAAGTCAAACGAAACCTTTCCAGGCTACTGAGTGGTGTGACTTAAGCTTTAATTCTTGATCTCATTCAAAACACAAGGTCAGGAATACATTACGTCAGCCAATTGACGAAATATATCACTTTATGATCGATATTAAGGAATAAATTTGAATTTTAATTTCTAATGTCTGTCATAGAATCCGTCTTATAAATCTGAATTTATAAATCTAAATTATGAATTTGTATGTCTTGCTATTTCAATAATAAATTAGATATGATAATTATACATCAATTAATAGAATAGGTGGTTATCGGCTCTCAGTTTACCGAGGAATTGACCTACTGTTTCCGTTACAAATAGCTGTAATATATATATTATTAGCTATTTGTAATTTGTTTAGATATGTATGTATATAAATATAATAAAGTTACTATAATTCATAAAACAAACTTACATTAACTAAAAAAAGTGGACTGATTAACAACCTATTTTTATTAATACCTTATACTTTAGTAATTAATCGCTGTACACTATTGTTGACTGCTAAATCAAATAGCTTATACGCCTTAACTATAGGCAAGATAATTGTTGACTAATCTATTTCAGATTATACAGTCCGTTAGTAATATAGCTTACACGCAGTGGGTTGTGTTTAAATTAGGTCTTGTCGAAGTTGACGTAGAAAATCAATCTATTTTAAATTCATCAATATGGAGGCAGGTCATTTAAATGTATTCCACGTGTAAATTATATTGACAGTAGATGATGTCTAATTCTTAAAGCAGGAAAATAAATTCTTATATGAGTATGTTCTATTTTTATTAATGAGTGTAGACGCCATTGTGGTATAATGACTTTACAATGTTGTCTACACTTATTTAGAGTAGAAGAATAGAATAGAAGAAGAATAGAATATGTGGGTTCGATCTGTATATGTGTGTATTTGTTTTTATTTTCATCAGTCTAGCAAGATACAACCTGACGTTCAGTTTCAATACTCTATTCACTATGAAATTAGCAAATAATCAGATTGTAAGGCTATGTGATGCGTTTATTCAGGCACATTACGTTTTCTCTTTCTGTCTTTTTACCGCAAAATGAGGGAGAAATGTGAAGAACTTATACTGTACAGGCCAGCTCTACTACTTTATTTTTTTTATTATGGAAAAGACAAGGCAAACGAGTATGACACGTATACTCGGTGAAAAATTACCAGCGCCGCCCACGATCCCGTGTAACACCAGAGGATCTACAGATGCCCGTCTTTGAGGTGATGATAGACGGAATTCCAAATTTCTAATGCTAACTATTTCACCTTTTGAAATCTGCTAACAAAGGAGACCTAGGAAGTTGGAAACGCGCCTCCTGTTAAACTTAAACCTAGGCTGGAACATCTTTGTCGTGGAGGGTTTGGCTCGCTGGAACTAAGCTGAGTTAAAGGAAAAGAGTATACGGAAACCCTAATGATAGTAAACTTGTGAGAATAACTTTCACCTTAACTATATTAAGCATTGCGTGGAATACAAATATATAATACAAAGATATCTGTTGAGTCATAATTTTTGAATAGTAATTCTTTCATTTTATAAATTCTTTTTCGTGACGTCCGCCGTATTTGGAACCATTTACTATAAAGGATATAGAACTATAAATTTAAGCGACTGATTATACACAAAAGAGTTTTAAAAAAACTCTAAAGTTATAATGCTTATAATCGGGACAAAAAAAGTAAATTTAAAGTTGTTATTTATTTTACAAAATTAAGGTGTTATGTAAATTGTAAAAAAAGCTTCATGTCTTACGAGTGCTTAATAAAATTCAATGTAATAAAATTATAGTGTTAAACATTTTTATTAATTAAAACTCTAGTTTACCGGAATAGTCATTAAAACCGATTTTAAGTATTATTACGGAAAACTAGATCATTTGTCAAAGCTTTATCGAATGTGCTATATATTTTGATCTTCCGGCATTTATAATTATTGATAGAGGACATTCGGACGAAGTTGTATAAAATTAGTCCTATCGTGAATAATGCAAAGCGGATTTCTGTCGTGTATATTTAAATTTTTATTGTCAATCTAATTTTATAATTTTTAATCAAAGTTTAATAATGAAGTAATTTATTATAGGTTATTACGAAACACAACAGTACTAATAAGTACCGGTGCTAAGATCCTTAGGAGCTTCCGCCATGTCGTGCCGTGCCGGCGCGCGGCGCTTGTACCAGTAAATCGGCCGGCACCGCCCTAGACGTTCCTATACCGCGTGATTGCGTCCAATTATTTTCTGTTTACCTCTAATTACGCATGCGCAGACGTCGGCTTATCATTTATCTGCCCTTCGGCCCAAGATTCAATCGCTTTCGCTAATCACCTCAATCCGTTTGTATAGACCATCTCCATTCGCAATATATTAGTATCGGAATTTATTGCTAATTTTGTCAATGTGTTTTGCCTTATAATGTAAATGGTTTGTAATGTTATAAATATTCAAATATCGTTAATTTATTTCTAAGAATTTATTCATATGTACATATGTAAAGATGGGGCACTGCGTTTTACTAGCTTCACTCGCTATAAAAAAATATGTAAAATTCTCAAAAAGACCTGTTTTTCTTTTTAGAGTTCCATATATCAACAGAGCCCGGCAAATCCGGCAAAATTAGTGCCCCCGTAAACTTAAATTTGTCGAAATTAGTGTTTTTTTTAAACTTTTAGTGACCTACCCGCGGCGTCACTCGCTTGTGTTTATTGTTACATTATAGCCAAATTAATCAAAATATATTTACATAAATTATATACTATATTACTGTAATAAACTGTAAGGTATTATATAAATCCTTTCAGTAGTTAAAATCAAATTATGACTTGTCATGAACCTGTATGAGGTTACGTATGTGGGTCATAATCAGAAAAAGTGTACTTTTTGTGTCTTTTTTTGTCCCGCTACTTTGAATGCGTTTTAAAAATACAATTTTAAAGATAATTAAAATATTTTGCCATTTACGATAAATTTATTTATTAACTTAAAGATTTTTGTAATATTTGAAATATATTATGGCAAATAATAGTATTTTTTGTTAGTTGCAAAAATCTTTTCAAAATGCTTCCATACAATTTTTCGTGTCCCATTCACCACTTTACTTTTTAAGAATTGATTTGTTACGAATGTTTATGGTTTTATTTGATTTCAGATATGTTTATACTAGCGGACGCGCGCAGCTTCGCTTGCGTAATTAGGGGTGAATTCTAATAAACCACGAAACATGTGTTCAATTAAATATTTTTAAGAGTCTAAATTTCAAATTTTATAAAAATCGGTGGCGATTTAAAAAAATTCTATACAAACTTTCAACCCCTATTTCGCCCCTTTAGGGTTAAAATTTTTCAAAATCCCTTCTTAGTGGATGTCCAGATTACAAAAGTAAACATCTGTCCAAATTTCACGTTTCTACCATCAGCGGTTACGGCTGTGCGCGCGTCTTACCTCAGTCAGTGAGGACAAGTCCTTTTATATAGATAGACTAGTGGGCCCGGACGCGGCTACGCCCGCGAAAATATAAGCCTAAATCATTAAAATAAGTTAAAAAATAATAATAAGTGGAGATTTATTATTAGAAAAAATATCTGAGTAACCGAAATGAACAAACCAAAGAAGTAAAAGTAACTAAAGGAAATTCTTAATATTAGAAAAAAAAACCTAAAGTTTGCTGTGCGCGCGTACTAAACATTTTTCTATATTAAATAATTATTAATTTTTGCGAACAATATTAAATAAAATCTCAAATGATTAAAATTACGATAGTTTAAGTGTATAAAATCGGTATAGATAACCGAACTGAGATAAATTAATTATAAGCAGCAAATAATTAGATAAAAAATAACAGTAATTCGAAAATCTATAAAAATTTACAAAATCATCAAAGTCATCCGCCCGTTCGCGTCGGTCATACTCATATTATGCCGCCCGAAGGCTAGGTCATTTGGAATCAGTCACATCTTAATTATTTATTAGAATGTTATACAGTAAACTATAATTTCCATCTAGATGAAATGCTAAAAGTGACTATTATATTTATTTTCATAAGGATGAATATCAAATTATAGAAATCATCTAATTTTTGTTAATGATTTGTATAAAGAGATTTGTATAAATCTATATCGGCGCGCACCATGTATGCATTAAGCAAACTCACTGTGAGTGACGTTTTCTTAAAACAGCAGACTTTGCAAGCCGTTGCTTAGCAACGCGTAGCGACGATTGTTATTAACATGGCGGAATAAATTCCTTGTCAAATTAATTATTTTAATATATTGGTATATAACGAAAATATTACAAATATGAGAAAAAAAAAGTATCCTATGTTCATCCCGGGACCCTCAAGTATCTCTATATGAGTATTTTATCACAATTAAATTAGCGGTTTGGCCCTGATTGCGGAAAAGACAGACAGACAGACAGACAGACAGACAGACAGACAGACAGACAGATAGAGTTACTTTCGAATTTATAATATAGGTATGGATTACTTTACTTTATGCATAATATTAAATAAGAACTACTTTTATTGATACATAATTTAATAAATAATATATATTAGTTAAGTAAATTTGTCCCAAAATATTGTCTTTTTGTTACTCAGGGTTAATAACGTACAATTAAATTATGAACGCAATTATTTTCGATGGTGTTTAATATTATTTTTTGTTGTGGCACCATAATTCTAAAAGTCAATGCTGTCGTAGCTACAACCAGTAGTGTTCTCGCAGCAGTTGAGGAGTTCAAATGTTTTAGAGGGAATGCGTGAAATTACATCTCAGGGTTATAAACGGCTTTTATTTTGGTAAGTATTCTATAATTTCGTTTTCTTGTTTATGTTATTTGCTTCTTTTTACAAAATCTCAAAAAAGAACTTTAGTGCTTGCACATGCCACACGTGGCTTATGAGCAAATATTTAAAAAGGTTAGAATTTCTCAGACTTCATTCTCAATTTCGTTATATTTCGTTACGTAACGAAACTGAGAAAATATGAAGCCTAGTTCACAATTACGTTACCAATGTTTTCTTATATATGTTTATAATAAAATTGTAACGAACCGTTTCTTGTGTATGGAAGATATGTATATAAGAAAAAAAAATGCTGGCATATGAAAAATACTATTAGTGACTTTTCATAACGTAAAGTAACAAAAAATAGTGATTTTTAAGTTTTTTGCTTGTTTGTCTATGTGTTTGTGCACGCTAATTTCAGAAACAGCTTAACCGCTTTAGTTAAAAACATTTTTTTATTCTTCCTGAAATTAGTTGTAATTTTGTGATTACTATTTTTTGATAAATATTTTTTTATTTTCAGTAAGCGTCATGGCTCCTATGTCAAATGCTGAAAGACATAAAAGATATAGAGAACGTCTTAAAAAGACCAATCCTATTAAATATGGAGATATGCGGAATAAACACTTACAAAGAATTAAACTTAATTCCAGTGATAACGACTCAAATTTTGATATATTTTAAAGTGGATTTAATTTTATCATTAACTTTGTGATCTCTAACTAGAAATATAAGTTTATTACGTTACAAACTAGTATCATTATATTGTTAATATTGTCACTTTGTTATGTTTTCTTACATTTATAATCTGTTAATTCAACGATTGAATCTTTAAAATTTTTATGTGTCTCAAATTTTATTCATATAATATCGTTATTTTGTTGTGTATAATGCCTTATGACATCAGTTTCGTAACAAACATTATCAGTATTGTTACTTATCAGTTACGTTACAAATTCGAAAATGTCCACTTTTCTGATTATGACCCATGTGCAGTGTGCACCCTGTAAAATGCTACTAGAAATTGAGTTAAAACTAAAGCATTTAATACGAGGTATCTGTATTGGAATGTTTATTTTATAACAAGCTTAGGTAATTTATTTATTATCAATAAATTAAAACTGCATATCATCATAAGCGTCACACTCGTATGTTACAGGAGATGGGCACGCAGGCGAGTCGTGCCTCACTCGCAGGAGCACTCGCACAGTATTAATTTATCGGCAAGTCGTGCAAACAGTGACGTGTCGGTTTTCGGAATGCATTACGGCGACCGCGGTGAAATTAGGGTGCATTAAGGTAACAAGGTCAGCGCGCCGGTCAGGGTGCGGTCTGATACGCTTTTTACAAAGAACGGCTTGCGGTCGCCCGTTTCCGTATGAATAAATTATCAATTATTTTTTGATAGCATGTTATTATATAGAACACGCTAATAAGTAGATTCAAAAACTGCCGCGAGGTCGTCGATGATTGATGTTTCCATAATTTAAGCATTACGACGAAGTAGCCAGTTTCACAATATCAAGAAGAGTCCAACTAGATAATTATGCAATTTTGTCTTATTTTAAAATGCGAACGGCACGCACGACTACTTTTCATTTGTTTATTTGTATATACCATACAATATAACTATTATATTGTGAATTAAAGCTTTATGATTAGGAAATTTTAAAAATATAAAAATGTTTATTATTATATAAGAATATTTTATATTTTACAATAAAACAACAATAATAAATAGGTCCACACCAGGATTTATGTCTTACTTTAGATGCTCACGTTACAGCGGCATAATATATTACAATAGGAATTTCAATTAAATCCGTTCAGTAGCGTTGCAGATGCAGGTCGACCTCTCAGCAGTGCGCGCTCCCATATATGGAAGATGCATTGATTAAGTTAACTTATAGTTTAAATATTATTATAACAAATGCTTACGTCTAAATTTCAAGAAACTGCCTGTATGAAATTTTTATTATGAATGTTACAGCAATAAATATATTTCGCGAAGGCTTGCGTAATCTTTTAATATACGTTTGATACAAAAATGAATTTAGTCGATAATCTCTTTCAACCTTTAAATTTGTTTATAGAAAGGCAAAAATAGCACTTAGTCATCAACCGCAGACTTATCTAGACGCATTTATCGCTTTGCATGAGAAATCCTAACCCGACTGATGTCTGGCTGCTAACATAATCCTTGAATGTTAAATTGGCAACATTATGACGTGTACGAAAGTCCATTTAATAAGTGAAATATATTATTGGAATTGAGAGATTAGCTTAGATTAGTGCTTATATTTTATTTTATATTTGACATTATTATAATTTATATTTTGCTTGAGACAGCTCTGGCGGAAGTTTTTATGCATTTATAAAAATCACTCAACCTACACGTATTTCTTAGGTACAATTTATATAATCTTCTATTTATAAAGCCAGGGTCGTCGCGCAGGGGCAGTGCGACAAACAAGTCTGGTTGTGGGTTCGACCCCTACTCGAGGACATAAAATATTTATTAAAATTTATATTTTCATTTATTTAAATTATTTTTTCGAGGCAAAGCGCGGTGTTGAGTCCCGCCACTCAACACGCAATATCTCCAGAATTCGACGGAAAGAGTGGAACGGAGTAAAACTAAAATAGCGAGAAATACTCTTAGGTATAAATTTTTATATTTTACATAACAATAGTTTCACTTATACAAAGTTACGCAACATATCGGTTCATATTTTTTGTAGAATTTAAATGTTGGATGCATGCTCTATTTTAAATAACAATAAAACCATTTTTGTCAATCCATTAAGTAATAAAATCTTTATATAGAATCACAATGTTTGCCAAAAATATATAAAGTATAAAATAAATAAAATTTTTAAGTCTTTCCGAAACTCTGACTTCATAGTTACGAAGGTAGGCTTTAAATATTAAGATATAGCCTTTCTTAGTAAGTTTCAATAGAATACTAAGTAAGAAACAACTGATAGATTAGATTAGACAGATAAATTACTCGGTTCTCACGAGGCTATTGCCGCTTATTGATTGCTACTGGGTGCGATATATATGGTTATGCTAAATTGCAGCTAAAAAAACGTTATATAAAAAAATAGACCAGCAAATATCTAAACGGGAAATAAAATTGATTCATCTTCTTCTTCGTGTCAATGCTTGGAGAATTCAGATCATATTTTGCCAGTATTTAGCCACGTCGACTGCGGCATCTGTTGCCTCCATCAGATCGTCATGTGAGCAGGTGTATGGACATTTCGGGCAGGAGAGTAAGTGTGCCATCGTTTGTGGATTGGCGCCACAGTCACAGGATGATTTATCCAGGGGTGAGCCTCCACGTGGCGCACCCTGGAAGCAGCTATGTCCGGTAGCGCAGGGCCTAGGCTGACTGATCCTGTCCCCACAATGAATTGGAATGTTCGAAATAAAATTGATTGAAAAGTATATAACACATATAAGAGGAAACCGGAAGCTTATGCATTCGTCATCCTCTCTAAGATTTTATTAAAATAAGTTTGCTAATATTATAGCCGTAGAATGACTTATACGTAACTCAAGTGACCGCGGCGTATTGATTTAAATGGTTCTACTCGTCACGAGTATCGGCTCCCACGATATACAGATAAGATTATAGTTGACTGATGCATAGGACAATGTAGAAATAGATAAGTACGCCTAAAGTGAAACGGCTCGCTCTGAATAATAGCTCATTTGTAGAGATAAGTGTCCATTGACTACTGTGCCTTCTGGAGAAATGAATCGTCATAAGAAAAAGTATGGCAACATCGATTTGTTATTTCAAAATAGGTTACATATTACAACTTTTACAATTAACTTTATCCTAACTTTAAATTATTTATCATTCAGATTTAATAATATAGCTTACTTAATATATTTTAGTATTTTGTTTAGTACTAAAAACATGAACGGGCTTAAAATATAATTATTGTAAATTAATTATTATTGAAATTTGACGTATAAACGTCAAAATATCCTATCCTATCCTATATCTTATAAAACAAAGTCGCTTTTCGTGTCTGTCTGTTGTTTCTAACTCTTCTTCTTCTAAACTACCCAACGGATTTTATTGCGGTTTTCACCATTAGGTCGAGTATTTTTCGTAGAAGGTTTATATATAGTTTATTATTTGTACATTCTTATGTAAATTAACATAAATACGAAAAATATGAATAAAGTCCTACCCGCTGAGACACTTTAGCGCATGCGCTGCTTTAATGGTAAGTACTACATGAAAAAAATGTACTGGAGTATTGTTCCTCTCAATGAGATCTACAAAAAAGTCCGCGAGAGCATATTTTTATCTTTTAAGGATAACGTGTAGTGATCATATTTCTGTCTAAAAATAATAATTTCAATATATTTTTTATTGTGAGGGATATTTTTCCATAATGGTATTAATCCTTATCCTTTAAAATACTTTATTAATTTTCTACGTTAAACGAAGATAAAATTTGCTTTTTACACAATTTCGAAATTGCGAATAGTTTAAGAGAAAAACGCATTTAATTGTTGACACATCACGTCGTTGACACTTCAGCAGTATCGACTCAAGTTTTACTTATCCCTTACTCTCAGCATATAAATAAGTACATTAGTTACGTTGGCCATTTAATGTAGATCAAAACTGTCTTTACTGTTTTTCATTTTAATAAGTACTTTAGAAGTTGTTAAAAATCCTTGCTGCGAAACGGCTCGCCACTCGCCATGCGTCCGCCGTGCCCGCCTGCCTTACACGCATCGGTGGTTCAGTGGTAGAATGCTCGCCTGCCACGCGGGCGGCCCGTGTTTGATTCCCGGCCGATGCATTCTATTTAATTTTCCTCACAGGCAGCCACGTAGTGCTTGCTTTTCATCAGGGACAGAATACCCTCTTCAGCATTAACCACAAGCAAAAAAAAAACCCGCCTGCCTTTATAGCAACGAAGATTTAGATGCGTTTGCACGTATTGGATAATTAGAGTTGAATGTATTATTTCATCGCGATATATTTTTTGTAGTAGTTATTAGTAGGTAGGCTTTTGTTTATAATTTCTTCCGTTTAAAAATAGTCATTTAACTATCTAAAAATAGTCATTTAAATATATTTTAATAAGTACTTGAAAAGATTAGTAGCACAGATTTAAAATTACGGTACCTACTAAAAAATCCTTGCTGTGTAAAACAATTGGAAAATCCTTATTGAAACTACGAAAATGCGGGTTGCATTAGGGTTTAATTAATTTTCACATTATATTAAGTGCTTTGCAAACATACATTATATGAATAATCCAGTAGCAAAAGCGGGCGAAGCCGCAAGGGGGTCGCTAGTATTAAATAAATTGTAATTTGATATATACATATTGAGGCCGATTGTGGCGTAAGGGAAATAAAATATTTATTTACATTTATATTTTCAATTCTTCGCTCTGGTGCCGGGACAAATCGTGGCGTTGAGTTACGCCACTCAATACGCTATGTCAAGAATTCCGCGGACAGTGGAGAACTGAGTCTCAGCCTACCCTGCTATATTTTTTTTACGTTATACAATATTAAATTCTGGTTCATTAAGGGCTGTTTAATTTTTTCATTTATTCAATTCGTTCTTACGTCTTAAAAAAATAATTTAAAGTTTTAGTAATAATAGTTAAATGTACCTCCTACAATCTTATTATATGTATATTTTATTACAGTAAAACAATATCCAATTAAAGTTAAATCGAATTATGGACTATGATATATATCGACATTTGAATGAGAGTTCGTGGAATATTTCATTTTATACAATGACGTATTACATTCATTTTGTGTTGAGTGTAACTGGATATAGGATTTAATATAGATATGTAAATACAGTTAAAATAAGATACTTATTGATATCATTGTTAAAATTGTGCTTTGCTATTTAGTGCCATTGAAATACTGAAAACAGTAGGTTTAATCTTTTTTTTTTCAAAGTTTTAAAAGATCCTTGTTTATGCGTATGTATTTTAAACATATATATGTAATCGAAAACTACGCTTATTAATATTTCAAAATAACAATAAAAAAATTTGCAATTTTCACTTTTTACTATACTTATACTTTATCTCAGGCCCGTCGTATTCTTGCATCCACCTTTGACCACTCTGTACCTCGCGTAGAACGGGTGCAACGAACATTTAACCTGCTTGCAGTGATGATGCAAATTTGGCCGAGAAATCGTCGTAGCACACTTTCATAACAATCTTGTGATTGATTATATAAATTTGAATACTGACGCCGTTAAAGCTAAATTAAATTCATCCGCGGCGTCGGGTAAAGGACGCAACGTCTGATAAATTGCCGGAATAATGACTAAATGAGTGTTGCGTACACATATCTGAAAGTAATGTGCCGTTGTAGCACGTCACTATTATATATTATTTAATTAAAATAAGATTATACGGTAATGAGGTGAGAGTGTAAGATTAATTTGGCAATATTTATCTAATTTATTTACAGTTTTTGCAATAAAAGTAATGGAAGTCAGTCTTTATAAATTAGTAGTTTTTCGCATGTATAAAATACTAGCGGCCCGCTCGCGGCTTCGCCTGCGTGAACTACTTTATTATGAATTTCTGTCTCCATGAGTACCTACGTCCTATAAGTTATGTCCATGCAAAATTTGAGTCTCCTAGCATTTGTAGTAACGAAGTTTCATACAAATTTTCAACCCCAAAAACAACCCTTTAGAAGTCGAATATTACAAATTCCCGTCTTAGCGAGCACCTGCGTCCTAAGTAACTCTTATGCAAAATTTGAGATTTCTAGCACTTGTAGTTTCTGAGATTTCGTGATGAGTGAGTGACCTTTCGATTTTATATATATAGATATATAGATTTCAAATTGCACAATTTTATTTTCTCTTGAAGACTCTTCAATAATAATAAATAAAATATATGATTTATCCTACTTGTATAAAACATATAGCTATTGATCACTTAAAGATAATAAATATATTGCTATAAAAATATGCATACAAGTAATATTCTCACACTCTGCTGAACTGGAGTGCCAATTTTAGCCACAAATTTAAAATCTAATACTTAAAAACTAATGACAGTTTATTTTAATTAAGCTACATTTCATGTAAGATCCAATAGTCTGTGAAGGGCAGTGATCGCTTACCATCGGATGACTTGTCTTTTTTATAAAAAAAGAGAAATATCTCAAACGATGCAAAATTAACACTAACTACAATAGGCAATCCTACTCTGTTTTACCCTATTTCAACTGTTACAATAAATATTTGAATATTTTTTTGGATATTCCTTAACTTTTAGGGGAAATTTACAGGACATCACAAATTAGTAGGGCGCAGTGAAGCGCATCGAGTAGCCGCAACAACCCTTATTACTGTAATTAACTTCATATAAAACCGGGTAGCTATTATTTTAATGGTTATTAAACACGTGCGCCGGAGCGTAGAGCTTCAGTTCGCCATTGGAACACAATTATCACCATTGATTCTGTGGTTATAATGCCCAGGAAACAAAGCAGGTGTACAGCTGATACCATATTAGGTTCCCATGAATTAATTTTACAGAAAATTAATATAACAACTTAAAATCTCTCATTATATTTCCCTTCACAGTTCTCTTTTCAAGGCTACAATGACGAAGTGTAGAACAGGAGTTAGTATTAAGTTGCAGAACTAAAATAGCTGAAGAAATATTAGATTAGTGGATGCTCAATAGAGCGCTGTTTTCTTATAACCTTTATTAAAGTTACAAATTATTGTAATTTTTTTCAATGAATTTTTTTTATAACTTTTTACTAACTGTATTTATTATTTATTGTCAATATTATTAGTATGTACAAATGCACGTAATAGTCACGTTTTGTAATAAAAAAAATTCCGTAATCATATATAATACTAGCGGACGCGCGCAGCTTCGCTTGCCTATTTAAGGGTGAATTCTAATAACCCATGAAACATGTGTTCAATGAAATATTTTTAAGTCTAAATTTCAAATTTTATAAAAATCGGTGACAATTTAAAAAAAACCTATACAAACTTTCAACCCCTTATTTGCACCCTTAGGGGGTGAATTCTAGAAAACCATGAAACATGTGTTTAATTATATACGTTTAAGAGTCTGAATTTCAAATTGTGGATGTCCAGATTACGAAAGTAAACTTTTGTTCAAATTTAACGTTTCTACCATCAGCGGTTAAGGCTGTGCGTGCGTCTTACCTCAGTCAGTGAGGACAAGTCCTTTTATATATATAGATAGATAAAATTATCTACATTATTATAGATTGAAAAAATATTACAACAACATAAAATAGATAAATTAAACGAGAAGTTTTATCGCACAAATGTAATGAGATATGCTATATGCACCTGCATATTTTCCATAGCTTAAAATATTCGAACATTTCCAAGACAGATAAGAACCTTACATAAAAGTCTTTCTGCTTTATAATGATCATTGTTCGATAATGAATACCTCGTAAAATTTTTCTCGCTTATTACGTTCGTTGCATTGCCTTGGTCGAGTTATCTCAAAAAATCCGGGTCGTGTATTTGAAAGAAGTTCTTTTTATTTTGTACGTGCATTAATATATCTTGTACATAAATAAGAAATGAGTGATGGAAAATGTTTCATCAGTTAAAGATTTGATGTTAATTTTTATTTATTTTTACACATAGTAAGGTAGACAGAGAGAACCTGGGAACTTAGCGTACCCGTTCCCATTATGACATTTGATTGCCATTGTGTTTGCCGCGTTACTAGAGCGAGGAAATGATAATATTAAATATTTCATTTCTTCGAGTGGGGAATTGAACCTACAACCGGTCACGATTGCAGTCGCTCGCTTGTGCCTCCTCGCCACGACTGGAGTCACTGGCATCTTGTTTTTTGACTACATAATAAGGTAAGAATTAAGTATAAAAAAATTAACTAAGTTAATAATGTAATAAAATATTTAAAAAAAAAGTTCTCAAAAAACCTAAAAATAAAACATAAAAATGAAATTAAACCTTTTTTTATTTAACTACATATTTAAGCAGTACTTGTATTTTAATACGCTATATCGCAATAAATAAAATAATCCTGTTGAATAATTATTTCCTTAAGTTCGATCTCACTCTCTACTTATTCGTACTTTATAAATAAAAGATTAAAAGATAAGTATTATTTACAAAACTTTTACGGTTTTATTTTTTTATACTGTCTGTACCTACTTTTGTATTGAAATCAAATTGATTTTCTAGTACGACAGATTTGAAATAAAATATTAGGTATCATTTGTACACATAATGTTGATTTATCACGTCAAACATTTAAAATTTAAATGTTCAATAATTCTAATACGGTTTTACGTAAGATATCAAACAAATGATTAAGATAGATTATATTCTAGTGGGGTTTGTATATATCGATCATAAAGTAATAATGTTATAGCAGAGTATATGCCATCTTAGAGTTTTATGAGATTTAAGATTGGCGTGTTCATTAGCATTGACACAAATAGCACTATCGGCACAAATAAGATACACGATTGTGCTTCTAATGATGAGCTTTGTTCACTGCGGCTGTGTTAATTAAACGGATGCCTTTTGACCTCGTACTTGCCTTTGTTTAGGGCTTTCTGTTTTGTTTTCATATAAAATGTGTTTTCTAAGCAATACGATTTTTTGTTTGTTATTTAAAATGTATATATAGTTAAATTATGTGAAAGTAAATATATTAATTTGTACGTATATATGAATTTTGGTATAGATTTGATTGCATTTATTAATTCTTATTAAAAATATATTATGTTATAGAGTAAAAAAAGTGAAAAATTGTTAACTGGAATAATATTTTAAAAAATAATAATCAAATATTAAGGTTTTAAATCCAAATACTCAACAATTTTTGGAATAGGGTAATTCAAAAATGATGGCAAGTAGTTACTCGCGAGCAGACACGTCCGTCGAAAACAAGTTCTGCCAATTCGTTCTTGTAATATCGGTGTAATTTATTTAATGTTAGAAATAGACCTCGCTCAACGCCACAAAGAATATTGGCTTTCACAAAGTAACCCCGCAAATTTATGTGCAGCGAGATTTTGCCAATACTAAGAACAAAGCGGCTCTGGTGTTATTTTATGAGTTTGAGGGATACAGTTAGTTAAAAGATTTATTGCATTATTCACCTTATGCTGTAGAGTATAAGAGTCATGGGGTCACGTCCTCACGAGAGCGTCATGCGTGCCTGCTAACAAAACTATGCCTCTTTCGTCCAAGACTTCCTTCTCATTAGCAGTTATTTGAATTGCAAGTTCTGAATTAATTAATAATTAGATCGCTTTTACTAAAAAATAAGCAGTTAAAATTTTATTATATAAAAGAACCTTGATAATATAGCGTAGGTGATAGTAATTAACGTTAATAACATACACAGAAAACTATTCAGGAGAGTGTCTAAGCTATAATTAAGAATGTACATTAAAAATTCCAATTAAAACTGTCATTATAGCGCTATCTGTTGATTGCACATTGCACGGTCGCAAAAAATAGGTTAGTATAGAGCAGTGTGGCGTTTTTCCATCATCGCCAACTAGATACGGTTACACAATAAACAATTGCCGTTAAAATGGTCAGGTGAAGTAGCTTAGAATTATACACAGATCGATTATAGGGAACCAGTAATTTTGCAGCCTACAAGCACGCTTCCCTAGTACTGCCTTGAGCCAGGTCCGTTACTAGGAATTATGAGTGCGCTGTCGCACTTTGCACCTGCTCTTGAAACCGTTGTCGTAATTACGCTAATTGTTCCATAATACAGATACATTTACTAGACGTAGATATTTTGAAAATGTACGTTAATCTATATTAATTATTAATTAAATGAAATTATAATATTATCCACATTGAGGCCAGTCGTGGTACAGGAGTATAAGCGTGTGACAGGGTGTGGGTTCGATTTCCAATCGAGAAAATGAAATCTCTGTCGTCGCAGCAAACTCGACACCCAATGCTTCCAGAATTCGTCGGAAAATGTGTGAGTGACATAACACTAGGTTCCCTCTGCCTACCTGAAATATTATTAGTACTGGTATAGTTCTATTTATACCGAAATAGTAGATATGAACAGGTCAATCGAAAATAAAAGTCATTTACTAATAACTTCACCACATTCGCCTTTTAACAAATTTTATTTTCAAAAATTTTATGTTTTTAAATACTTTAGTATTATAAACTAGCTAATGATTAATTAATTGTCGTTGGACTTTTGAATTTAGACAAATTCTATTAAACAAGTCCATTATTTTATAAAATGCATTAAAACATAAAATGTTTAATTTTAAAATGTTATTTATTGCCCATCGCTTTTGTATGACAATTTTTTAACCTTTTAGATATTTTTTAGTATTTAGCATGTGGTAACTTGTCTAACTGGTTTTGGGCATTAGAGCTTGCATTCGCCTTGTGATAGGTTAGTAATTAACAAAAGATAAGTGAAATAAATATTTTGATGAATTCAATAGTGTTAGCTTTATTTTTTTAATGTTAAAATATCCGTTAAGTTTCATAGTAATAATCCCTGGTCTGCCCAGGAAATAATTATTGATTTATTTATTTATTCCTTAGGAAAATGGATAAGTAACATCGTCAAGCATAAGTATTCAAGTAAGCAGAGCATCGAGGTAAAGTCATAGTAACAGTATATGCATATATATATATATATATATATATAAGTAGCGATACAGGTAGTGAGGTCCGTTGTACGCTAGCACGCGTTTGCGTCTAGTATCGCAGCCGCTCGCGTGCACCGCCCGACGGCAGCAGCTGAACCTAGTCATTGTCTTAATTAAGTATAATAATTTAACTTGCCTCTAAAAAGTGAGATAACGTTTGTAATGAAAGTAACAAGGCTATTATAAGTTAAAAATTCCAATTATAAATACAGAAATTATGAGTTTAAAACTCATAATTTAAACATATTATTATAATTTTATAAAGTTATAGCTACTTCTTAATTAAAGGGGGCGTAGCTCAGAAGGTAGAGCGCTCGCTTAGCATGCGAGTAGTATTGGGATCGATACCCGGCGCCTCCAATTCGTTTTTCCCAGTCCGCTCGTCGGCCGCAAGCCGAGGTTCGAGTCCCGTAGGAGGCGCGCTTACAGCCGTCGACTTCCTCACAGGCAGCCACTTAGTGCTTCCATTTCTTCAGGGACAAAGTACCCTCTTCCCTACCTAACTGGTGTCGCTGTAAAAGCCAATAGGGCTAACAACATTAACCTCATGTTCGACAAAAAAAAATCTTAATTTCTTTATTTTTTTTTTTATAAATTCGACTGCTTAGTTTGTAAAACAAGATGTAATAATTTAAACAGGATTTCAAATACAAGGTGTTCAAAATGTTAATTTTGCGCATCTAATAATGATTTAGAGATAAATGTCTAAAGAAAATCTTGCTTTGGATTGCACTAATGATGTGCATGTGCTTAAAATAGTGAACGGCTGGAGCTGAATATTTGTGAGGAAGATGCGGACGCGGGTGCAGCACCTTTGTCTAATTAAACGCGGTCCCAACTAATTTGACGTGAAAACAGTTGACTTAATGAATGATATCGCACACGTTCATCGCGCCACAACGTACTATTTCGATTTTCCGCTAACATCGACCAGTACTCTCGCAAGATAAAAGAAACGATTCGCTCTAACAGCACTACCTACTCAACACATGAACACAATTATATGTACAAGGAAGTGTTGAGTAAGTAGTACGCGCTTGAATTGGCTCTGGGCTCGACTCCAGAAAAGCCAACCTAATGGTTATTCAGAATGTTCCATCAGTCGATAATGTTGATTATAGTCATCGTTATGAACAACATAAATGCAGCTCCATCATTGATGCAAGCGTCTACGCACAATATTAGCTTTGAAAATGAACACAGATTTCATTTATCATTTGGTGTTCTTTAGAAACGACGTATTATAATTAAGTTAACAATTTTAATAATTATTATTAATACACTAACCAAATTTTGCTTATGTTTTTTGTGCTATATTATTTTACTTAATATATTGTACGATTTATTGTTTTATTTACATATTATGGCTGATGTAATTATATTTATTCAATTATTTTCCTCCTTCAAAAATATAGCAAAATTGAAGTTGACAAGATAATATTTACTTATTTTAATACTTTAAATTATAGTTACGTTATTTCGTGTTATTTTAAGTAATAAGATACTCGTTATCTTTTTATTAACTTTATTTGTTTCGTTATTTTGCAGTCTTGTTTGTCTATAAATGATTAAAATAGATAGGCTCTATTTATATACATATTCAATATCGACTTTGTTACAATACTAAGCCAGCATGGAACGATTCCAGGTTATTTGTTCCTTTCAAATTATCACCAACGTAACGTGTTTTACATTAATATAATATAATTTTAGCAACTACGTTACAAATGGTTTTTATCACCAATTTGCATCTAGACGGTTAAATATATTTACAAAAAACCTGTTCGAAATGCCGCCTTATATAAATTAACTAATGTAATATTATGCAAATCTTTAAACGTTATTGATATAATAATTTAGAAATTTATTTATATTAATTAATACTAATATTACTTATAAAAGGATATGTTTAAAATATACGTATTTATGACTGCATTTATTAATCACGGAGTAGTTATTTCCTGATGGAAATTTAGTTTATATTAATTAATTAAGACTTATAAATATTTTACTGTAATCAAGAATCAGCGTGTTTATTTTTAAATAAAAACAGATTTTTCGATAGTCTTATATATTTTTATAATTATTTACATATATAATTGCCCGTGCTCTTAGTTTTCAATCATTGCATTACTAAACTCAAATAGTTATGAATTAAATTATATTCTGTAATAATGATTAACATATACGTATTTATCTTATTATAATGGATTTTGTATGTTCGCTTGTGACAGTTTAAATAAATTCGAATATTTAGTATATGATACATTTATCATGCAATTTGTCACTACATCCAAAAGCTTTTCTGGCAATTACGACTAAAGAGCAAACTGTTTATAAAATAAATTCCGAGGACGTAAATTTAATTTTCAAGTGTTCTTGATATACTTATGTAAGATAAGAACGTCACATGTGACATGATTGTAAAATATTATATTGCAATCATATAAAATACTTCATGTCAGCTTTTAAAAATTCTAAAGCTTGCTACACTTTATGTAGAGTTAAATATTTATTTAATTTTTGGTGGTGTCGACGCAAGTCGGCTGCGATGAGTTTTCTCACTCAATAAACAATTCCTCCAGAATTCGGCGGAATGTGGTGGACTCTGTCTAGCCAGCTTCATGCAGGATATAGGAATATACCATAATAAGGCACTCCAACTTCAGATCAATCTTATTAGTAGAAACTAAAATTGAAGTTTCTAAGCAGTTTATAATAAATTTGAAATTTGTTTTTTTGTAAATTTATATTGGCCCGTTATCGGCGTTGCGTGCTTATAATGGTATGCTTTTCCCCAGGACCAAATATTCAATTAACACTAGGTTCCCTCTGTGTGGGATACAACGTGAAGCTGATTTATTCTAAATATTTTGATTTAATCAGCCAAAAGGATTTTAAATATATATTATTAAAAAGAAAGCTTGATGCGACGGATTTATATAAGTGTTACATTTGTGTTGCCTCACTAGCGGTTCCAATTGCCCAAATGAACCCATACTACCCTACCCACCTTGAGATACAGGCAGTGCGCTAACTTACCCACTGCGTTTAGTTACCCCGAATGACCATTGCATGACCATTGCATATTTTATATAATGATATTAGAATAGATAAAATATTAATTGGTAAAATAAAGTAGGCTAAAGAATATGTGGCAAATCTTAAGACAGTTTTAAATATTATTTGAAAATATCATTCGAGCCTGACTGTATCCTTTATTTCTATTCAAATGTAGCACAGGAAAATAATTTATATATTTATAATTTTATCCTATAAAATAATCTTAATGCCTATTGTCTTATAGCCTCAATATCGTTTAAATATTGAAAAATATTGTAAAATGCATATAAATATAATATATATGTATTAAATTAAATTCATTTATCCTAACTCTAGTAGTGCCCGCGGATGTCGTGTCGGTCATTGGGTGAGATCAGTTGCGGTTAATTACTCCGACGACTCACGATTCAACCACTTAAAAGGCTTTAAGCTGTATCATTTGTTCCAATCCATAATGGACTGATATCGATATTGTTTTTTTTTTATTCTTATTTGTGGCCGAAAGCGAGATGGATTTGAGATGGTTAAGAAAATAACGTTAATATTAGCGATATTATGAATTAAAAATACAGATGGGGGAACAAGTGAATTAATATTTTTAACTTAACTGTCACTCTAGAGAAAAAAAACCTGTTTTAATCACTCCGTTCTCTACTTTTCTGCTTATTTCGAGATATATATAGTATGTAAAAGATTATCTCATTGAGGTCACAGTGCTTAAGTATGTGCTCCACAACACACACACAATTATGTGTACGACATGGCTAAATTATTATACATACAGATGAAGAAGAGAGAAATGAAGTCTTAAAATAAATAGAGATTAACATCTTGTGAAATGCAGGTAATTATGGTTTTTGAATATACTCGTATAATACTTTAGTCGTAAATTTCGGTGACAGAAATTTGTATTAAAATCTACACTAAGAATCTTCAAAATATTTTAAATATACATAAGTGAAGCAGCTATTTAGCGGTTTAAAAAATATATTTAACGAAAGGACGTAATGTTTGGACATGCATTTAAAATGCTAAGAAAATTATAATAATTTCACTTAATTACACCATTTATTGCTGTGTTGAGGCCGCGGGGTCGCCCCGTTCTGTGTTTACACCTTATCGCGTATTTCACTCTAGTACCTACCATTTACAACCATCGTACAATAAAACTGTATGTTTCAAATTAGGCTAAGTGTTTCTTTTTTATTACTCGATGATTTTTACATATGATTTTATTTGGAATAACTGAGACAAATAAAAATGTTATAGCTTTCATTTTTCAGATGTAATCATACTTATAATTGCATATCCATATAAACAAAATATATAAAATACTATATAAGACATAAAAAACTTCAATTACAGTTAAAGATTATTTTTTTATATTGATAATATGCTACCGCACTTTTAGAAGCCCTAGAATTGTACGAAATTTACTACTTACGTCGACAAATGTTTACAATGTCGTTATTACAAAAAATAATAAACTTAATACAAATTAAGTAAAATAAGTACAAATTTAAAAGGCTGAAACAGCAAATTATACGATTGTTTTATTAGACAAGCACTCGTAAAATAAAGAGGTTTAGTGCTACTCTCGCTCCTTCCCTCCAGCTATAATCGTCATGTGAAGTGATTTTTGTATGTTCACTTGTCGATTCATAAAATATCGATTTTATCGCAGTTTATCTTTTCGAGGGGAAAGCTGACACTGTAAAGTACGCATTAAAGATGAAAAATGAAAACAATATGCTGTAAAAGTTTTAAGTGAAGTTTTACATTTACGTAAGTTTTCTAAAAACATAATTTACGAGTAGCTTGTAGCTGAAAAAAGTATATATATATTTTTTTATTTCATACCTAAAAATACGCTAAATACAATATAAGAAATACAAATAATCAGTCTATTATTAATAAATAAAAAAAATTAAACCATAATCATAAAAAATATTTTTTTGGTTGTAAGCTCCAAGAGTCCCAGTCCCATCCCCTGAGATGGTATGGCCACATTGCGCGCCGGCCTAGGAACTATATTGAAAGGAAGTGTCTAACTATGTACATCCCTGAAGTTAGATCCCTTTGACGTCCAAGGAACAAATGGCTGGATGTCTTGATGTAGGACATGACAGTCGATGAACCATGCAATAGCAAAGAAGACTGAGTCAGAAGGCAGAGCCTTGTAATAAAAGCCGAGACTAATGCCATTTAGAAAAAGTAAATGTTTTTTTTTTTTGTTATTTAATGATGTTTATATTTTTTTACTTGACAGATATATTGCATAAAAGTATTGCCCTACTTCCCCTTAAAATTTCGATCACTTGTCTCTGGTTATAATTTACAATAAGTAGTGCGACCTTTTAACAAATACCTTATTTAGTATCAAGTATAATAAGCGCTTGTACACCGCACGTACATAATATATCTATAATTCATTACAATTTGTCATAAAAAAGACTTCAACGCGCTCATGGTTTACGCGCTTCATTCAATACATATGTATGTACCTACATATATTTGCAATATTTATCAATAATAAGTTATTGAATTTGGTAATCAATTAATGAAATAAAAATTGAATGATTTTTTAAATTAGAAATTATGTCGCCCAATATAAAAATGCTCCCATTCGAAGAATTAGAATATTTAATATTTTCGTTTCTACGCTCTGGTGTCGAGGCAAAGCGGGGCGTTAAGTTCCGCCACTCAACATGCAATGTCTTTAGAATTCGGCGGAAAATGGGGGACGGAGTCTTAATATTAGGTCTCATCTGCCTACCTTTCTGTGTGCGGGATACAGCGTGGAACGGAAAAAAAATGTATATAACATGTGTATATTAGACTTTTGGAATGGAAAATAAATATCACCATTCAAAAGGATTATAAAACCGTTAATTATAGGAGTTTCAACAATATTGGAAAAGTATATGTAAAAAATTTCGTAAAAACAATAATTTATAGTTTTAGAATACTTATCTTCTAGCATCACTTACGAATAGAGCGAGCATCTACAGGTAGAAAAAGTGATCGATGTGGGAATGTATCCCTAAGCAAAAGATATAACGCAACCCTTAAATGTAGCATATGGTGGTCATTTCATATATATTTTCTTTTATTTTCCAGCTATAGTGAGAAATCGCGATGTTAAATTCTCAACACAAAATATGTCGAATTCGGGCGGCAAGGACACTTCATGAAGTTTTTTAAAAACATTTTTTTGCCCTCAGTATAGCACTTTAAAACATTTAACATAAAATTGAAGCTGTATTGTTTTTATCATTTTTAAAATATATATACTATAAACTTTAGAATATTTTCTTTTTTTTTAATATGCATATATATTAAATAAGCCATTTGACATGAAAATTTATTTATTTGTATCTTAAAATTGAAACATAAAAGGCTTAGCCTTTATAACAACTTAAAATATTAAAAAAATTGTAATTTAATTTTAAAAAACGTAAATTAACTAGATTTTTTGTAATGAAATAAATATAGCAACCATACCGTTTAAAAACCTTCTATGAACTACAGAAGTAATATGTTCAACTTTAATGCCCACAGAGTGTAGTAATGTCAGAAATGAATATTTCTTCACATGAACTCATAATCGCAAAGCTATTTTCACCGAATTCGAGGTAAAATGTGAATCACGATGATTGTCAACAAGTCGTATAAATGGTCACTTTATTCGACATTCTTCCGCAATAATATATTCTGAAGGAACGTGGAGGCGATATCTACGAGTATATGCAGTGTTGTTTAACCAAGGAAGTAATTATTTTTGACCGCTTTAACATTGGATCTAAAAAAGAAGTTTTTTAAATAAGATAAGTTAGACTTTGATTAAGTATATAGATAGATACATTGTCAATAACATCAACAGATCTAGTAAAAAATCAATTTACATTTACTGCCACGCAAATGAATGCTACCTATTAAATTATTACATATAATGAATATATAGGTCTTTAGCGTATTGCGGTCGATTCGACAATAATAGGATACGGCTACAATTACAAGGTTAGATTGTTCGCCATCACACAAGCGAGCTTGGATCCGCAATCACCTCTGAATCCTTGACCCATCCAGAAGAGGCTACTCCGATAGAATGCATCGTCCTGTCGCCATACTTAGATAAATAGGCATTTAAAATGCCGCTCTCCGTGGGAACAGTGACGGGCGCCTGAACCGCTAACCCTGCGCCAGCGCCGCTCGCGCCTTCCACTCATAGAAATCACGTTGCGAATCAAACAATGAACTTTGTAATCGAAAACGATTTGGTTGCTTAATTTTGTAACTACCTCTATCTGTCTTTTTATCTGTGCTTTTATTTTTATAATATATTTCTAAGTTAATAAAATAAAACTCTATGCTGTAAGGTGTAGGATTGATATTCGTTGAGAATGTTATTGATATGGAAAAATAATCTTTATTTTGGTAGTAAGAAGGTCGAATGAAGGTTGTTGGTTAGAGCGGCACACGAGTATAGAACTAAGATTGCACGCTGAGAGATGTCATCTCGATCTCCCGCTGTGACCCGCGAACAATATTGTCTCTGACTTTCTGATATAATGCATTTTGAATTTTAAATCAAATCATACTGACTATAAGTACGAACTGCTACGTTGCAGAACTAAATATTTTTATATTTTAAGGTTAGTCAAATTATAAATCATTGTATTATAATCATTAACTCTTAAAATACAGAAGGGTTACTGTTGGCACCAGTATTCAACAACTTAAGGTAATAGGAGATTTTCATTACAGATATAAAAAAGTTTATAGCAATAATTACAAGCAAAAATAATTAAAACTTAAAATGAGTTTGAGAGAATATTTAGGCGCCGAATACAAATTATCTTGTATTTTTACTTTTAATCAGTATTTTAAAAATTAAAATTAAATCAGCTCCACGCTGCCGCACACAGCAGGGTAGGCAGAGGGAACATGGTGCTAACACACTGCAGTCCCCACTTTCCACCGAATTCTGGAGGCATCGCGTGTTGAGTGGCGGAACTCAACGCCGCGCTTTTGCCTCGATACCTGAGCGAAGAAACGGTAAAATAAATTTAAGTAAATATCTCGTTTCCTCTAGTAGGGAACGAACCCACAACCGTTTACAGTCCCACCCTGTGCGCCACGTCTGGCTTCATCATCATTATCATCTTCTATTATAATAAATGCACATACACTACAAATAAATATTAAATAACATCATTAATATGTGTGTATTTTTTGTTGGCAATTTATAGCTTATACCTAATAATTAATATGAAGTAAAAAATAATATGTATATGAGTGACCCATAACGTTTCAATAAAAGTTTAGTACAGTTTATGGAAGCAAAAGCTGAGGCTAGGAGTCGCACTTTAAAATTTATTGTTATCATTTTATTATACAAGCGGATCCATTAACTTAATTTCATAGGCTTCAATATTTTAATTATTTTTTACAAGTCAACATAAACGGAAGGGGTGAAGTGATCATATTAAGATATGGCACTACCATAGAAAGCTTAATATCATAAACGTTTCAACACGTTCTGCGATTCCTATCTCAATAATCGACGTTTTTTATTACTTTGTGAATGGGTTTTTGAAAGTAACATCTGTAACAGTTTTAGCACACTCTTATTCATTTCTGACAATAGAAATTAAAATGACTACTATATTAATTTAAATCCGATTGTGAATTATTGCTAAAATTAAATAAGTGGACGAAAGGAGGTTGTTATTATGAACGATATACTCGTAGTTAATTTAAAATAACATATCAAAATAGCCATTCACCTGCGCAATCCCACGATTTGTTGTCTTTATTTATAGATAGGTATCTCAGAATCGAGAGGCGCTTCGTATTTTGCATAACGCTTGTAACTTGTGTAGCATAATGCCCCATGGCCCGTAATAAAACAACACTGGTTCAGATAAACTAAATAAATCGAGGATGATTCCATCTACAATGATTCAATCTATTGAAGATTGCACATACGCTACTTTTAAACTAAAAAGGTAACATAAACCTTATTTTAACTTCTTAATTGTATTTCTGGTATTATTTTTTTCTTAAAGCGTAAGAAACAGACATAAATCTTTTGTTGTCGAATTGGATCAACTTCCTGCATGGGCAAGTTGCCGCGCCGGCGCGAACTGCGTCGTCGGGCACTTCCAAATCGTTCTGATATTCTTTTTCTTAAAGGATAAAAACAGATCAAAAACAAGACACCATTTTTTATACCCGACGACCTTGCTGCTGAGTGGATTCAGATTGTGATACACTGTAAAAACCGGAGAATGTGATGAATCGGAGCCATTAAAACGGACCGACGATTAACGATTGTGCAAATTATCATTAACTTTATAGATCAAAATATTCCACATAATCTACTTATTTATTATTATTTATCTTAATTATGTATATTACACATATCGTATAATCTTTGTTTTTGATATTTTTTAAAATTAAAGTGTCTAATGGAGAGTTTATGCGTGGTCTACGATTAAAAAGTATTAGTAGTATTTTATATTTTACATATATATTTATATTTTTTATAATATTTATTAAATTAGTTTTTCAAAGAGATCAGTTTTTTATTCATCATTAGCAAAATAAGCTGAGTGGGCGAGACTCCAGCATGTCATATAGAATCAATAAAGAAATAAAAAAATAGTTCTTCGATACATAAATGAATTATAATCATTTAGTTTTTTCCGAATTTATCGGCGACGAAATACTTTTTTAATAAAATAGTAAATCTTATACCTACATAAAAATACTATCATAGTTTTTATATTACAACACTATTACTTTTATATGTGATAAAGTCTGACTAAAATTGTACATGTATATTATGTAGATATAAAATGTATTAAACTTATTTTAAGGTGAATAAACTTAACGATTATATTATAAAAACAAAATAAATATGATAAGAAGTAAAATAATATAAAGCTATATCAAAGGTACTTAAAGCAG
The DNA here is from genome assembly GCF_056956725.1 of Heliconius melpomene rosina. Lineage (NCBI taxonomy): Eukaryota > Metazoa > Arthropoda > Insecta > Lepidoptera > Nymphalidae > Heliconius > Heliconius melpomene. The sequence continues at coordinate 10,566,327 of NC_140389.1, read as the reverse complement.
AAATAAGGTTAAAGATAAGGGTCATGATGGAAGTTACATTCGTGTCTCAACTATTAAGTTTCATAAATTCACTTTTACTTTTATTCAATATAAAGCATACATATTTATGAGAACAGCATCAGTCACCGGATATCAACTGAACGTCCAATTTTTTATAGCTTATTCACCCATAGCCTTCTAGACTCAAAATGGTTGGCACACAGATAACATCAAAATTATTTATTTATATTTCAGTGGGCATATTAGTGGGATATTTTAGTAGCTGATTTTAAATTTAAATAATATTCTTTTCATTTTATAACGCCGGCCTCGCATATATAATTTTGAACGAATTGCCTCTCTATTTTTGTTGTTATGCAATGTGAAAATATCATTTACCTACTATTTCTTTGTTGGTTGTGAGTTGTAATAAAATAGGAAGTATTTAAATTTTAAGATATTATGCTATAAACATAAATATAATATTTCCCTTAATCCCCTATCTTATTTTTTTTTCAACCTGTTTAGACAAAGCCCGGTGTTATATTCAGTTCTGTTGCACGTTATGTTTCTAAAAATGCTTAGATAGTTGGGAACTTTACTATACGAAGACGCGTTAAGCTGTAAAAACAATATTGTAAATTTTTGTAAACCATATTTATAAAATACATATTTTTATATACCTACATAAAAATATATATTTATCTATATCCACAAATTGTATGAAACTAATTCGTTCTGTAAATAAAATATTTAACTTTTATTAAATCCTAGAAATCTACTACTATAGTCTTCAATTCGACTTGACATGACATCATGGCAAAAGAAAGTTGCTTATCAACACTATATTGTCTACGCTCCGCCTGCGATCGCATTCTGCTGTCCATCTTATTGTTCACTAATGAATAAAGTTTATTTTAGAAGTTAATAAAATAAATCTCCGGAAAAAAACAATGCAAAATTAAAATTGAATATAAAATGTATTAATTAAGAACACGTCTTACTTAATTATTTAAACATAAACGAGTACAATATTTATTTTTTTCTTCCAAAACCTTGTTTCTCAATCATATATTAATTATATCCAAAAATATTCTTCCCGATAACTTAATTTTATAAAACAATCAAAAGAAATAAGTTACTGGGAGCCATATTTATAGGTTGGTCTGTTTGTGAAAATAACTCTCTTATAGAATATCTTATTGTTTTGTAGAAGAAACTAATTTTTCTACGGTTTTTTTTTATTTTCTATAGTTTTATCTTTTGCTTTTACAGACTGGGGCAGACTTTCAGAGAATGAGAGGAAAAAAAATAGCAGTAAAAATAGATTCTTTTACGACCTGAAGGTCAACAGTAATAATGTAATATGGTTTTATAGGGTAAATTTAATTACATTCCTTTCAAATTGTTTGTAATTCAACAAAATAATAACAACTGCCAACTTTCCAAAATTTCGTCTTTGCTGACTAGTAGTTTCCTTTGTCTTAACGAAATAACAAAACATTTTTTGCCACAATATTTATACATATTAAAGCGTAAGTTTCTCATTTTATATTTGGTGCATTTTCCGTGAATTTACCTTTATTTTTATACAATTGTTTAAGGTCATAAAATTCTTAATATCTTTTTAAGCAATGTTATTCCATAAAAAATATTATAGATACATTAAAAAGTAATTAAAAAGTTAATCTTTTTAGTCTATGGCCACCATAATTTATAGATATTTAAAAATATAATTATTTATAAAATGTAATCTACACAAAAGTTCATTGCTATGTTGTTTATTTAAATTTTATCTAATAAATTTTGTACGAGAACGAAACGAGTAGGTAAAGGTTGTCCTTTACCTACTCGTTTCCGTTAACAACATATAAAAATGGTAAAACGAGTTCTAACAATTCATTGCAAAATGTCTATAACATTAAATTGCATATATGTACGTAGACAGGTGTAGGCAAGTAGATTCTTAGATATAGACAAGAAAAAAAAAACTTTTCCTTTTTTATTTATAATTTATATTAATATGTGTATAACGGACAAAGCTGGCAGTAAAAGTTGACTTGTGTTTAGAAGGTCACCATTCATTTTTGTTTACCATTGAAACATCTTATTAGAATTATTTTGTGAACAATGCAAGACATCCTATCCGCGTATTTTCGATGCTTCAAGGTTTAAATTTACTTTTGTTTGAAATAGAAACAAGGCTATCTGCTGTAAGTTACAAAAGTTACCATTGCAATTCCGATTTACGATTTGCATTTGTTAGTAACGATGATTTTTAGTCTTACATAATAAAAAGGAAATAAGTAAAGTAAAACACTTATAAAATATAGGAAAAAACGAATCAAACATCTAAAGGAAGATTTTAACGTTTTTGCTTCTTCCTCTTTTCACTTTGGTGTCTAGACTTTAAAAATAAATTAGTTTTTATTAATCTTACAATAAAAACTAATATTATTATTTTGCTTATTTAAGAAAGATTGTTAAATTTACAACACAGAATAAAAGTAATTTATTACTATACTAATATACATATTTATATTATGTAGTTGGCGTCATACGGAGTGAATGTAAATTAATGAGCATATTAAAATTGGTTATGCCGCACACCCAAGTGGACGTAGGAACCTGTCCGTACATGACCGTTCTTTGTCCGAATCGTCCTAGACAGCCGCCATCGCCGCCGTCGCATTCATGCATAGTAAGTAATTATAGTGACCAGCGGCAGGTGGACGCGCACGCGCACAACGATGCGCGCATAGAAATAGAAAGGCACATTGCAATAATTATTTAATACAGTTATCCCTAATGGGTCGTTTTGCAAAAGCTGTTGAGTAAATAAGCGTCAACTTAGTCCCGTAGTTCCTGCCGGGTGCGCACGCGACCCCACCCTTGCACGCGGCACCCGCCCTACACACGTAGCATACATTTATTATTTTACTGCACTTTCATATAGAGTTATTTTGAAAACATACCTATATTATAAATTCGAAAGTAACTCTGTCTGTCTGTCTGTCTGTCTTTTACGCAATCAGTACCAAACCGCTAATTTGTTTGTGATAAAATACTCATATAGAGATACTTGAGGGTCTCGGGATGAACATAGGATACTTTTTTTTCTCATATTTGTAATATTTTTGATATTTACCAATATATTAAAATACTTATTAATTTGACATGCAATTTATTCCGCTATGTTAATAACAACCGCCGCTGTGCGATCGTTGCTAAGCAACGATTTGCAAAGTTTATTGTTAGAAAAGGTCACCCAAAATGAGCTTGCTTAATGCATCTCTCTATTGAAAATTGAAAATAATATATTTAATAAATATTCGTATAGTTCAAGCGGGCGTAGCCGCGTTCGGGTAGTATGTTTATATAATAAGCTTATCAACGATTTTACAATCAAAGCGTCGCAAAGCTGTAAATTAATTATCAATCACTATTTATTACATATACGACCTTCAAATCCACGACATTACTAAATGATCGGGGACAGGTTATAATAAAATAGTCCAATTAAGATATATTAGCATACCTATTAATCCTTCAACATCAATAGTATTATTACATTATATTGGTGTATAGTTACCGCTAGGTTGCTTTTTGGGTTGTTCTTTCTATAAGGAAGGATATATATTAGGATATAATTTCTTCTCGAGACAAAAGCTGCGACGACAGCGTAGCGCAGCGAACGTGCGGCTGGCGGCGGCGGGTCAGGGGTTAAGCGATACTTTATTTTGAATAATTTATATGTCTTAGCGCGATAGACGGCGTGCCCTCCGCCTTATACTGTTTATGGTAATGCGGGATATCGCGCATTGCAAATTCGCTGAATGTGTTGGCTGGGACTGCGCCCGCGCCGCCGGTGCTACGGCTCTCTTACGATAAGCACTCCACGGAATGTAATTCTAACAAATAATTCTAGCACAAGTTGGTACTTATTTTTACATATTCAGCATTCGTTGGTAGATATATCTTGTATTATTCAATTAATTTAAAATAAATATTTTACTTGGAACCTCCCGTGTTACAATAGGATTGTGGATAGAAATAGGGTAATTTTTTCAAATGTTATTTCGCTAGTCTGCTTTGACAAAATTCCCCATATACGATGTCACTTAAATAGACAAAAATTTGAGGTAATTATTCTGAGTAAGTTCTCTTTGTTTATCTGACAAACCGCGAAAGATATATAAAAATAAAACAAAAAATAAAGTAAAAGCACTCAAAAGAAAGTTCACCTTAAAATCTTATAGAATGTTTACATGAAATGAGAACAAATACTTGAAAAACAATTTAATTAAAATGTTCAATACCATCCAGGGGAAAGATATGTCAACGAATATGGTGTGCTCGATTGTTAAAGTTAAAACATTTTTGAGAAATTGTCATTAATCAAAATTAATGGAGTTATTATCGCATTCAAACTTTAAAAAAATATTTATTACGCACATAAATCAGTCTTAAGGGCCGTAACGATGCAGTTCAGTGAGGTTTCTAGGACGTGGCTGCGCTCACAATTATAAATATATACATATAATTCAGTTTCATTCAATTTCTGTTTGTGCACTTAACTATAAAACACTTATAATAAGTAAATCAATTAAATTTAGTAATAAAAATAATGTAGTTTATTTATAATTTTATCTATAGATTTTAGATTAATACATTAATAATTTCTAAATTAATATATAAAACTATAATACATTTAAAAAAAAGGCGTAGGTCCTAACAGACGAAGCACGAGTATGACCCAAACTCTATAACAATACCAGTGTAATCAAAACATTTATTATGCCGTTTCAACTTTGCATATTTAGTATAAGAGAGAGGGAGAGTTGTTTCATAATTGTTGTAGAAGTGATTTATTGGTGTTTAAAGATGAAGCACCGATAGCGAGTTGTAGTCGTCAAAAAGTTGCTTTATACAGAAAGCGAACAATATGACGTGATATTTTTAATAGATAATGATGTTGATGGACGACAGCGCCCCGCTAGGCCGCGCGCAGCGTGGGAATTGTACTCCGATTTGAAATGTTTCGCAATTTCTACTTCAGGTGTAAAACGTAACTATTAAATTTAACATTAATATTGTTAGAATTAATCCTAATGATATAAAAAATGGTTTCATAATTCTTTTTGTTCTTATTTAGAATTGGCTTGTGGGATGCATAATTATAATTATGTTAATCTTTTATTATTATACTTATAAAAGGGGCAGGGAAATCTGGGACTACACTCTGTTCCCATTAGGGACACTCCCGTCCCCCATTTTCTCTGAGAGAACTCAACGCCGCGGTTTGCCACTTTACCAGAATAAACAAAGAAATGAAAATATTAAGCATTTTATTTCCTCGAATGAGGATCGAACCCACACCCTGTCGCATTATAGACTTTTTATTACTTTAATTAATAATTAAGACATAATTTTTATTTAAGAATAATTTTACTTTTATTTAAAAAACTTAATAAGGAATAAAGTTGTTACCGTTGCATCTAAAGTTACGTTAAGTGCAAAATAATCCATGGACGCCGTTCCGTTGCACTCGAAAACAAAAGTGGGCAAAGAAATACAATCCATTTATGGATTAAGAAGTTGACGGCTGACAGTGGCAAGAACGGTTTGATTATAATTGGCAGTATATTAACAAACAAAGTGGTACCACGGGCGCGCTGTCGACATATTTATGTGCTGGGGCTGGTTGACCTGCGCGCTGCGTCGGTTAACGAAAGCTCGGAGGTCGAGACACTTTCTATGAGTTGCGACTTGCGAACCAACAGTTTTACCATCAATTGCTTTCATAATTCATCTGACATTTGTGTTTCATTTATCTGTTTCAGGGCAGTTTTTTGTCAACTTTTTTTTTTGGCAGGTAATCAAAATTAGGTAATTATAAATATATATGCTTATTTTACACTTATTTGATATACTTTGATTATTATAATATAATTTAATTAAAAAGACTTATTTTTATATTTTATATCGTGTAAGTTTTTTTTATCTTATTAGAAAGATAACATCTTATAATATTAAAAAGCGACTCATTTAAACTAATGGCGCAAGTATATCAGTCCATGGTCCATTTTAAGCGTGCCCAACTGAAGCAATAGGTTGCCAAGCATGCATAAAGTTTTTTTTATATGATCCCGCCCGTGGCAAGGTAGACAGACCGAACCTAGTATTAAAACAGTCTGGTATTTACTTTCCGCTCAATTTTTTAAACATTGCGTGTTAAGTAGCGGAATTCAACGCTGCCTATTGTCTTCTTACCAAAGTGAAAAAATAATTCCCTTCCCTCGAGGGAAAATCGAACCCACATATACATAAATATACATAAAAATATATTTTTCTAGAACTTTTACAGAAATCTTATAGGTACACATTTTTTCTTACCAGCTAATAATTGCTTATAGTTAAAAAGTTATAATTTCGTTGTAGATGAATACAAGTAATAACTTTAAAAACAAACATCAAGTAAACCTATTAAAAAAACCCAAACACGATAAGGTATTTATTTATCACATTTTACGAAAGTAATCGATAAAACATAAGCACCTACTACATTATTCGATAAACGGCCGTTGACAATTTTACAAGTAGTAATTATTCATTATAACAATTACGAACATCTAAAATTACATTTTGTACGTTGTTAAAATAGGGGGGAATAAATCATCGTCAGCAAAGGAACACGTCGAAGATAAGCGCACAGATGAAATACGGCCTGTGTCTGTGTCGTTTAGCGAACAAGCGACAACGCGTGGCATATCGCGAACCGCCCCAATGAACATTGCAGCACCTGCAGTATTCTACTATGAACTAGACATCGGTATATACAGGTTTCCAGGCCTTCTACTTATACAGCTCTAGCTTTAAATTATTATTCCGGAAATTAATGCCCTAAAATATATAAAATATATGTTTTTTTTAGTTATATCATTTTTAGTATACGGATTTTGTTTCTTTTTTTATTTTATGAAGAATTTGAAAAAAAACAATAATTGTAAAATATATTTCGAGAGTGTCAATTTCTCCAAAATAAAGTAGGTCAATCAGATATAAAAAGGCCTATTCAAAAACGAAACCAATAGCAGTTATCCAACGTGCAAAGGCTTCGATTCTTGCGGCAACATGTTTCAAAGTTCACAACGGCCGTATCATTCTCGCTTTTGAAAAGAAATGATCAATAAATTTGAGCCGTCAATGAAGATATCGATCAAAATTATATGGCTCTGTTGATTTAACAACAATAAGATCACCCAAGTGGTTTCTTATGGGGGCCACTGGCCATGCGGCTCTTCCTTAAATTGCCCAAGTATGTATACAAAGTATAATGATATATAACTTCAATGAGAATTACATTTTTATAGAAAAAATCGAACATACTATTGCATCTGGTTCATGCCTAAGCTAAACAAAACTATTTAAAAAGAATGTATGCGAAAAATATGATAAATTTATCGTTGGCGTTGCAGGACCATCTAGTAGGGAAAAATACACTTTTTTCCACCATTACAATATATGAAATTGAGTGTGCACTTAATGCAGTGACGCCTATGCTATATCTATCTACATTTTAACAAACATTGAAAGTCTGTCTGTGATTTCAACATAACTGTATTTTTTAAAGTTCATATAGTAATGTATAATTTACACCATACCTACTAAAATACAAAATAAAAACGTTTTAAAAAATGTTATCTTACTATCTTTCTGTTTAACTGGGCTATTCTCCGGAGCTGCTGAACCGATTTTTATGGAATTTTTACTAGAAGATAGAGAAATTTGTGTAGCAACCCAAAATTGCAACGTGGTTTTTACCGAGATTCACACGGTAAAAACTTAGCCTACCGCTTGGATAGATACGAAATAACCAAACAATTTTATTAATTTTACGAGTAAAAGCAAATAAATTTAAAAAGGTTTAAATTAACTTTTATTTAATGTATAATAATAAACATAACCATATTAAAATAACCGACCGATTTTCTGTAAATAACTCTTAAATTATATTACGTAAATAAATAAGCGAGTTCAGGCGTGAGAAGCCGCGGGCGGGCCGCTAGTACCTACTAAATAACAATGTAAAATGCGACATGTACCTATAAGACGGCATGTAAATGAAAAAATATATTTTATTGACTATTATTTCGCATCTTATGTTCTATATACTATGATATAGTTAAAAGATATAGGCTTAATTTCTTAAATCAGAGATTTTCATAGTAAAAAGTAGTAAAAAATTATAAAATACAATATAAGATATCGTTCGGCCTCTTCTCTTCTCTTTACAGAAAACCTTCAACTAACCTTATTTTTGATTCTCATATCTTTTCTAACAAGACAGCGAAATCATAAATACAACTTATGTTATATTAAAAAGCAATATAAGATACTGCATTGACTCCGGAAGTATCCGAATAAAGTTGACAAAAGTCTTATGGTTTGCGTAAGCTCGAAAGCGGCCCTTGGGCCACAACCAACGCAAATTACTTTGGCACCGTTTGACGGCTCTGCGGGAAATTTCATTACTACAGGCACATATCATTATTATCTCGTTGGCAATCTACATATTTTACTTGGTAATAAATGCCCGGGTAGTTTCACTTTCGGACACTGGTTTTCGAAAATGACCTGACTTTAAAAATTCGCAAAGGGCGTGTTACAGTTTTAAGTGAATTTCTTTTTGACCTCTCGCGCCAAGGTACCGTACGTAATTATATGAGACCTGTGTGACATGCAATTTCGCGTAAATAACATCGATTGACATTTACGCAGTTTATGTGACCTGCAAAATATCTGCACCAACCACCTGACGTGATTTGTTAATATTGTATCTTTTAAAATTGAACTTTGATACGAGTAGGATGTACTTTTTTTACTTTTCAATTGATTCAGACTTGAGATATTTTTAATTGGCACACAGGCAACTGAAAGTATATTAACCTGAATGTTTTAAATTATATAGGAAATAATAAATATGGCTCATACTAACATTAAGCATGTGCCAGTTACTTAGCAATATATATTTTTAATCTTATAAGAGAACAATATTAGTCATTGTTCTAGCTAGCTCTGTCTGAATATAAATTCCTCCTGCTTATATAATGATACAAAATAAATCGTAATATTAATTTTACTTTTGCTCCCATATATCAACAATGATGTCCATAATTAATTAATATAACGGTATTTTAATTGGTGCAAGCGTATGTGGGGCGTTTTAGCCACCAAAGCCCCGACAAGGTAATGACAGGGGGACGCCTCCGTAATCAGCCGTGAATTCACTCCAAAATCACACCTCAAAATCAGTTTACAATTTCTTTTGGACATTATCAAAGTCCTCACACGTCCAAGCGCGCCGAGTTAATGTATTATTATTTTGCCTGCACTCTATAATTATCTGTTCCAGTTGAAAAACTGTTTTCACAAGTCTGCTGTTAAAGATTTAACGCTTTTTGACATTGATATTAAAATCTTATTTTTATTTATTCCAATATGTTTTAATATTTTAAAGTATAATAAAAAATATTTAATGCAAAACCATTACAATAAATGCGGTTTATTTGTATCTAATACGTTCCAATTCAATTAATATAACTTAAAAACACAGCAAGCACGTTAAAATATTTATATATAAAGATTACTTTTAAAGGTTTTTTACATTTCTAAAAGTATCAAGCTTTATTAAAAGTATTTTATTACAAAATAATCCTTAAGAGTTGTGCGACTGTGGTCTTAAAAGCAGTAACGGAAAAGCTTTAATGCTTATATTTTGTAATTTATTTTTCCTTCTTTACTTGTCAATTTATTTTTAAATTGCTTCCTAATAATTTTGGTTAAAATAATTTAACATTGTTTCGGTCTTCTTTCGAAAAGATCAGATACGGAGTTCACTGCTGTCACCTCCACCTTATCACGTGAGCGCGCCGAGTAAGTAATTATATTGCCAAAAATTTAACGTTTAAGCAGATAAGAAAATATTGAAAATCAGTATGGAGAACCATACGAAATGAGGACGTAGTGGCGCAGTGGCACCAGCGTGTGACTGTTAAGACTAAGGTTAAGACTAAGGTGAGTTCGATCCCACTCGGAGGAATGACATATTTAATATTTTCAATTCTTTCTTCTTTCTCGTTGAGTTCCTCCACTCAACATTCAATACCTCACGAATTCGGCGGAATGTAAGAAATAGAAGTATCTTAAGAGAGAACGAAAAGTCTTAACACTAAGCTCTCTCTGTATAAGCCGCTATGTGTCGGATACAGATGACACAAAAATAATGTCAAAATAATTTTTATTTTCGAAAAGTCATGTGATTGTATACATCAGTCGTAGCGTATTCAAAAATAAAATGATTCCTGAATTTCGATCGCTAAAGGCGACAGTAAAGTGCGTAACCTGCGCAATAAATCGATTAAGCTTTACGTATTTCTGTTGTCACTTTGCGTGACAAGCTTTAATTAGTACGAGGTGTCGATTAAAAAAAACGATGTGGTATTGCCGAAACCTAGTTATTAAATTATTATTAAATGATTATCATTTACCTTTTCTTAAACTTTTTTCTTTCCAAAAATACTTTTTCTCATTGTACAAACGAAAATGGAAAGGTCATGTTCCTTTAAATTATTATTTTTTATCAGCTTAACGCTGTATCCCGTACCTAGCAGGGTCAGCATAGGGAACCTAGTGTTCAAACACCGCGTTCCCCATTTTCCGCCAAATTCTGTAGGCAATACGTGTTGAGAGGCGTAACTCAACGCCGCGCTTTGCCTCGACACCAGAGCGAAGAAATGAAAATACTAAATATTTAATTTCCTCGATTGAGAATCGAATCCCAATCTATCACGTGCCCCTTTGCCACGACCAGCCTAACATATTTATATACATATTTCTATATCTACAAAATATTAACAAAAATGTAAGTTTTGCTTGGAAAGGAGCGGCTCGTCGCGGGGCGGCGCGTCGACCGCGGACGGTATCGGCCGTTCTATCTCACGCCCTGTTGCCACGTTTCTCACCTCCAGACGCCACCTCCGAGCTCGCCGCTGCGATGCTTTATCTATTACAATCAAAGCACTCATCTATTACTAAAACCTCACCCACAAAACCCAATGGCGATGACCTATTCAACTCTATTTAGTAATTAATACAGTTAAACAAATACCTGAGGCCAGTCGTGGCAAAGGGGCACAAGCGCGTGGCTTTAAGCGCGACGAGTTGTGGATTCAATTACCGCTCGAGGAAGTTAAATATTGAATATTTTCATTTCTTCATCTCGGTGTTGAGGCAAAGCATGACGTTGAGTTTCGCCACTCAATACCTGTAAAATTCGGCGGAAAGTGGGGAGTACAGTGTGCTAATATTAAGCTCCTTCTGCTAAGTGCCTACGCTGCTACACTGAAAGCTTTTTTAGCTGGTGAAAAAACTCCTGGAAGTACTACATTATCAATATAATTTTACCCCAATTACCTTATTACGAGTAATATAATTCCAAAATGACACTTGCAAACGGTATTCGTGATGTCTGTAAATAAAAACACGATAGAAATACCGTAGTGTCAAATTTTAATTACCGGATGCATTAATACTATAACAACTTATAAACTGAAATGGCACTTACGTAGCAGCTTGTAATAGGATTAAATAAGGTTAAATAATAAGTTATTCGTGCACGTTTCAGCTATACGAGTATGTGTCTATGAACTTAGTGTACTGGGAATCTGGCATTTAATTTGCCGCAATATCTTGCTGATCAGTCAAGCGGTAACATCTAGATTGCTAAGCTGTTTTATTCTAATCCTAATCTGTTTTTATGCGTCTAGGTCTAGACTAGACCGATTTATAAGCTAAAAATCAAAGCCGAAATACTTTCACTCACTAATTGTTTATAATGGTAGAGTTATACAGCGAGATAAGTAAATGTCAACGTGTCTGCCCACATTTCAACCAAGATCGTTATTCATTTGTTATACTTTTATTATGCACAAGGTGAGTGCTGTTGCATTTAGCTGTCACGCTGGCTATCTAGAACTTAAAACTGTGGTTAGTAATACAAATTGTATATCGAATCGAAAGAATCTTAAACGCGGCTGTGCCTTCCTATTTATATAATACTCCGTAATAAATCAAGCCATTGGCCTTTAAGGTTTTCTTGCACAGATCCTGGCGATACTTCCGTAAGTTAGGATCTATTTACATCACTGGGCTCGGCCCAAACGTATGCAAATGTAACGTGTATAGCGGAAGCTACCTGAAATTATTAAAATGTCGTAACTAAATAAATAACACGTACGAGATAAGATATGTCGTTATATAAAAACAACTTATTACATTTAAAAGCAAAACAAGTGCAAATAGATTATTAAAAGAATAAAATAATTCAATTTAAGACTTAAAACTTAAATTTTATGTGTTTTATATTTAATTAATTACTTTCGTAAGTACTAATGAAATTAATTAATATATTTTTTGGCTTCAACCAGTATCTTATCTAATCCTAGTGTTAACATATTCTGTTCTCATTAATACATTTCCATTCCCAATTTCCGCCGAATTCAGAGCTCCGCTTAGCCTAACCAGAGCGAGAAAATGAAAATATAATAAATAATTCACCCCCCTGAGTGGAAGTTGTTACAGTCGCATATAAATACAACCTTTTTACCTTCATATTTATCAATTAAATCAAGAATTTTGGTTTTTCTCTTTCATATTCTAGTTTTATAAATAATATATCAGTAGTATTTGCTTTGAAAATCTATATATTTTTAAATCATAGTTTAAATTCAAATAATATGCAGTTGTTACAAATGTAGTAGTGTTTGTACTTGGTCACGCATTAAGAACCGTACAAGGAACTTTATTTTAAAATCTATTACTACTTATACATAGACAGATGTCATCATTTATTACTTATTAGTAAGCTGTCGCAAACACGGACATACGATGCTCAGTGGAGATTGAATTCAATAAATTATAGATGGACATGATGATACAGTACCAGGAGGTTCTTTATGTGTAAATAATAACATAAATATCCTTTTTTTTTGCCTTATCAACATTAACAGCATAGTGTTTTCATACGTTGTTTTTTATATAAGCCTTTTTTTATAAAATTCTATAAGGTAAGTTCATAATCTGTTAAAACATATTCAGTTCAATTCAGTTCTTAGTTTATAGCGTTACGAGCTTGCCCGTTGGAAAAACATATTTTGTATTGTACATGGTAAATTTGACAGCCCTTCGTTAATTAGTACTATTTTTTTTTCTCTCATCAGATGCCTCAAAAAAGGCCGTATCAATATTAATAAAAAGCCTTTTATGAGGAATCAGAATCCCGTTTTGATAAAAACGGAATATAAATTAAGCATGCTACCTATGCTTAAAATATTGAACAAATAATGTCAGAAAATTATACTAAAATGTCTGAAAGATTTTATTAAAATTAAAAAAATACATTTTAAAATTTTATTTATTTAGTAAAGCAAATTCATGCATATAAATTCAATTACAAATTTGTTTTACTAATTGATTAACTGTTGCTAATTTACACTAAACCTTACAAGACCACCATACCTTGGTTGTTAAAATAAAAAAAGGAAATGTCAGTAACCTTATTATACTTAAGACTATCAGCGAATGCAATATATATTTATCTTTCATTACTACATATCATAAAAAAGTTTGTACCTACCTACACACCTATATATAAATTAATTAACTTGAACGATAACTTCCATTCGCAAAAAAAATAATTAAAAACATAAGTTATTATTTCGGTTACTTTAAAAAGTTGCAGGACCTTAATAAACACGGCAGAACTTCAATATGGTCTATTTTTTCCTTTAATAAATTTGAAGGTTAATTTTACATGTTTGTGTCTCCGTTCTGTTTGAGATAGAAGTAAATTTACATTAAATCACTAAAATTAGACTTTTTTGCACGTTAAGTTGACAAGTTCATATAATATATCCTTTAATCCTTCATATAATATATACGTATTTAAAATAGAATATTAATCTAGTTTCTAAATACAAGTAAGTCATCTTTAAAGCGGATTTAAGTAGCCGACACGAATTCATACGGTCTAGATACATCGGCCATCACAATGCATCAGCGCAACAGCAAAGTGAAGGGCACATGGAATTCTCGTATTATTTTAACTTGTCTTTTTCAATGTCAGCGTTTAAAATAATTGCATCACAATTTTAAAATGCCAAGCTTTTGCTTTAAGACGATTTAAGGAACGTAACAAGATTATTTCCTGGAAGTTGTAAAATATGGTTCAATCGTAATGGACCAATAATAGTAAAATGAAAGAAATTGCATATATATTGTTCGTTTATATGTATAAAAAACATATTATATCTCAGATATCCTTCCTTCCTTGTGACATATTGTAAGTTTCTTGCCGCGTTAAGATGACATTTAATGTAACCTTTTTATCATTTTAAGCATTTATATTTATCTAACAATTAATAACAATATGAAGCTGTCGTGGCACTTCTGTGGCATAAGCGTGAAGATTGTAGGTTCGATCCCCATTCGGAGAAATGAATAATTCATAATTAATATTTTAATTTTTTTGCCCTAGTAACAAGTGCTAAGCGCGGGGTTGAGTCCCGCCACACAAGCTAACACTAGGTTTCCTATGTCTACCCCGAATCATTAAAAAAATTTAATTAATCATTGCACAAATTAACTTACTTTTAGGCTTATCATATTTAATTTATATACATACACATACCTAGGTATAGATAGATATATATGATTATTTATGTTATACTGGAAAACAATTGGATAGAATAGAACAAAAGCTCATTCGATCTTCTTTTAAGGCAATCTTACTATCCTGCATTAGTTATTTGTACTTGAAACATCTCATTGTTTGTTTCTTCTAACAAGACACGATGCCAAAGCGCCCTATGAATCTTACTTGCACGTATATGTACTCGTATGTAGGTATGTATTTACATCGAATTGAATAGGGCTTTCATCTTTTCTTCTGAAAAAAGGAAATGTCAGTAACCTTATTATACTTAAGAAATATTATATTTAATATCAGACTTAGAGAGCGTTAATAAATTAGGGAAAAAGGTAAGGTAGTTTTAAATTATTTTTTTAAAAAATGATAATTATGACAAAAACAAAAATATTATAATATGTTTGTATTTTCATTTAGTTTTTGGTTTATTTAAGACTTAGAATATATAAGAGTATGCTCAACTGGCACGCTTAGAACACCGTAATTAAAGAACTGATTGAATTGACCTGTATAAGGGATGTTGATAAGCACGTATGATTTTTTTATATACACAATATACAATAATACAATAATTAGCACGAATAATATTAAGTAATTTTATTATAAAACAAAATGAATTATAAAATAAAAGCTATACAAAAATATACCTTATTTATTTTTTTTGACATTTTCTACACTCAAGTTACGTATGCGTTAACATCCTGTTATTTAGAGAATGCTAGTTAACCGACAGCTGATTAACCGACAAAAATAAAAAAAATAGTTTAATTCTCTTTCATTTTGTAAATTATTTAAAGAAAAATATTTTAATTTGCGTCTTTGTGGTACAATGCCTTGACATAGCGACCTAAGTGTACGTTTAAAGGTCCTATTTGCCAAAACAAAATTCGAAATAATATAGAGTCGATAGAAAAATTTTAAATTAGTACCTTCATTTTTTTTTAATCTTCCATAATAAATATGAAGAGAATGAACTCCATAGCACACCGTAAATTGACCGTGCAGAGAGATGAGCGCTTTGCATCAATCCCCGAGTGGGGATCGAACCGTCGCGTTTACAATCACTTTGTGCCCCTGCACCACGATTGGCCTATTAATATAGAATATAGTTAATTATACAATAGAAATAAAATATATAAAACTATAGATTCTCCTCTATCTGTTATCATCGATGATGAAAAATATCTGTACTAAAAGACCATTAGATGCGCGCGTGACCAACTTGCGTCCGCGTTTGAATCTTATCCGTATTTATTAACTATATTGATCCATACAGTACACTGAACTGTTTTATACTAAGTATATGGGCATATTGTTTCAAAAAAATACAAGTTTATAATGTTATAGCAAGTCTATATAATTTGTGCCATTTATACATGAAGAAATACTTCTTACATTTCAAATTTTATTATATCCTTGTTAAGAGCTATTCGCTAGAATTTCCTAGCGGATATATTTAATACCTAACATTTTTTTTTCAATTAATCTTAATGCGTGGGCAATATTCCATTGTGATTCGATGAGAGCATCAGTACTTATGTTCCAGCTACATTGAATATTTCTTCGAATTAGATTCGCTTTAGATAGGCCGGATGTTGCAGGAACAAAGTTGAAATTATAATAATTTAAGATGCAAATCAAACGTTACGAAATTTTCTATTGCCAGTCATTTGTATAATAGACCAATCTATGCCGTTATCTAAATCCATAGTGGAATGAATGCCTCTTTTGGGTGCAGTGCACGACGAAAGAATTATTACGAGTAATGGATACAATGCACGCTTAAATTTTGTTTAAAGTAAAGATATCTATTTCTATAATACTTATATTATTTAAAGGATACATTTAAGTAAAATAAGTTTTTAATATTTTTCAATAGTCAATTCACTTATCGGTAAAGTCAAAGTAAGTTACGACACACTTCTGAAACATAATCGCTATAAATCAACATGAATATGCATACGTTTTAATATTAAATTGATAAAATTCATAGTTTCGGTAAGACGTTTAATTTGAAACGTCAGTTTACGTTGAGTGCCTATGAAGCGTAGATTTCGGCTGAGAACCGCCCGAGGCTTGCGTGCTTCGCTCTTATAAAAATAACAATAGAAAATCACTTCGCGCGTTACGGACCACCGCACTAGAGTAGTTTATCTTTAATAGATATGAATTGGGCTTAAAATTGTAATTTAAATATTAAAACAATTTCATAAAGTTTTTGATATATATATGATTTTTTTCATGAATAAGGAGAAATTATAATAAGAATTATAATTAAAAGTATTTTTTGACTTAATGCATTTTTTGGGGGTATTTTTAAAATTATTATTATAATCTTTATATCAGAACTTTTATACATACCTATCATATGTCTACTGATATGACTTATATACATTTTCGTGACCTATATTACTCCTGCCATTGAATCATTAAACTAAAAAGCAGTAAAGGGAAGCCTCTCGGACTTATCTCTGCGTGGTAAGTCCAACTTGCCATAGATCAGGTGCAAATGCTGGTAACCGAGTAATATAGCGTGGGTAGGATAGTTCTTGACTTCTCGGGTACAAAGACGAACCTATGTTCCTATGAACCTATGTATGTATGATGTACAACTATATAATTTCGTAAGATTTTATAATTTCAATAAGGAAAATTAATAAAATAAGCATACAATATTAAACAAATAATTGTGCCTATCTCTTAACTTGACCTCATACCATACCATACCATACATTAATAATAAGGAAAGGTCATACACTTGATGACACAATACCCGAAGAAACCACAAAACATGTATCTATTAGAAATTATCGTGTACACAAAATGATAATATCTTTTATATAACGATGTAAATAAAAGCTATGATGTAAATTAAAATTAAATTTTCCTTACACGATATTTTTGACAGGCAAGATGTTTAACTAGCCTCGTGTTCCTTTTACCATACATGGGGGAAATAGGCTTATCTTAATAATAATAAACCTAACAAAGACCTGTATTGGAGAGTGTAGATATTTTAGTGCCCTACAGGTCTTAAGTGGGGTCATGCTTATGTAGTGTGATTATATAAATTAATAATGATATTAAAATTGTTCACTTTTATGTTGACAGACTCGTTAAATTGATAAAAATGATTTTGGAGTTCCAATACAGTTGTTCCAATACATATTTCAATCAGTCAAACTCTAATAAAAATATTTTAAATATAAGAATTTCTTTCTTACAAGAAATATTTAAGTCGCATTTTGCTCTGCCTTTGATAGCTTCCATTATTAACATTTGTAACACATACAAGGATTCCAGAAGATTTTCAAACCGTGGACCGAAATATATGAATGCTATGAAATTTAGAATGGAATGTACTAGAATCCAAAATAAGCCTCACAGCATTCAACTAAAACAGCGTAGAAGTCAATTATATTGTTATCTTATCGAAGTAATGGTCGAAATAAGATAATTCATATTTAATTGTTATCCAATTTAATGGTGTAGTACCTATGGGTAGCCATGGTACTTATTCACAAGACGCTACTTCTGAACAATTAAAATGTAGATAAGTGCCTCTCGAATCAGGTATGTAAAGGTGGTTAAACGTCTTTACTATAAGTATTTAATTGTTAACTGGCGGAACTTAACGCCGAACTTTGCCTCGATACCAGAGCAAATAAATGAAAATATTAAATATTTAATTTCCTCGGATGGGCATTGAACCTATAACCTGTCACGTTTACGTTTATTTATTGTAATTATTTCACTTTAATGAGAAAAGTTCATTAGAGAGAGCATAAATAATATAATAATTTAAATCGTAGAGAGTCCTTTATTTTTTCATTATTTTCCTAAAACTATACTTTATTATATATACTATACATACATAATTATTTATCGTCGTCGTCGAGAAAAAATATTCAACAGTAATTATTTTGTAGCCTTTTTTTCTGGCAACTTAATAGGTACAATTTTAACTCACTCGTCTTAGTGCTATTATTTTTGACGTTAATTTAATTTAAATCGTTTTTTTTACCAAGTAAGATATTGAAATTATATAAGACATAACCGGAGAAAAATAATTTAAGTAATGTTCATTAATTTATGTCACAGTGTTAAAAAGTTATTTTTTTTTCAGCTTTAAGTTAAGCCTCAATTCACTTTACGTTTAGTATAAAAGAAATCTATATCAATATTATATTTTCAAGTAATAACACAAGTCGTGGCGCAACGTTAGATTCTGCCACTCAACACGCAAAGCCTCCAGAATTCGACAGAAACTGGGGAACGGAGTGTGTTAACACTAGGTTCCCTCTGCCTACCCTGCTGTGTGCGGGATACAGCGTGAAGCTGATTTTCACACAAGAAAAGTGATTAAGAGCAACCAATTACCAGGTAAGTTTAAAATGATATTGTGTAGATCGCAATAAACTTTTTTGTGTAGGTCATCATCTATCTTCATTTCCGCACGTAACTGGCGCCTTGTGATTTATTTAACACGAACTGTTAGTGAAAGTTGTAACATTACCTATCATCAAATACTCTTACATACAATAGTCCACTTCGTATGCACATTTTTGCGTATACATATATAATATAGTAATTTAGATATTATTAAATATTTTCTAAAAGCCATTAAAATAACAAATTACAAGTAAATAAACTGTGTAACTTTCATAATACAGGTACTGATACTGATTTATATTAAAACTGGATTCGCATTTGCCAACGCTGTGTCGTCGGCCCGTGCCTGTACGTGGGCGCCTTTCACCACAGGTCGTAGGTCAGGGCGCGCTCAGGTGCTCCGCCCTCAGTCCTCTGAGCCCGCCACCCCCCACTCCGCACTGCCCCGCGACGGCCCAGCCTGGCTCTATTCAGCTGTCGGGCGACGTCGCAGCCGCTGGGAACAGCTCTTATGAATTATTCCTGTGCTCTACTACGCACCGTTTTGAAACAATTACAAAACAATATGAATACTTATCATAAATTTCAAAGCTCTTTGTAAGCTTTCAATGTAGTGCCACTCTAGCTACTCTATGGTACAACGATTATATTCATTTAGTCGTTTGAACGTAAGTAGAAGTCTAAGTTTATAGTTTCTTTATTTTACTATTAATTTTACAAGGATTCTTATTTATTTTTCACATTTTATCTACTTGTTATTTAATAAGTTAATATAAAAGATATAATGTAATCGAAATTAAGCAATTATTTACGCAGTTTCCCTTTCATCGTGAAATTATTATAATCGGAACTAAAAACAGTGAGATTTTGGGAAGTGACGGACATGATTTCCTGTTGCTAAAGATAATGATCGTCTCAATTGTTGGCTACGGTAAGCGTGTGAGATGTATCGTTAGTCGAATCGGGCGTAGTGGCGGAAGCTGGGTACAGCTTTCGGCGGTTCCCACGGCCCCCCCTCTTCTGGTTGCACAATGAGAGGTGAACGCGGATCTAAGCAATCGCTTAACCTCGCCCACTGCGCCTCCATGCTCTGCAATACACCTTCGATATCTCACCGTCTATTCGCTAATTATGTTTTGATCAATAAAGTCAATTTTATTATGTATTAACTGCATATTATATGTGTTTGATAAATTATTATGATTTTATGAGTGTTATTAATAATATTAATGATATTTTATGGGATTGTTGAAATAATATGTTATTATAATCTTTATGGGTGTTTTATTTTTGTATGTATTTTAGGGTGTTTTAATCATTTTTTATTGTTTTTCTTTTTGTTTTGCTTAAATGCTAAAGAAAAGATAGCGTAATATTAATTCAAGTAAACATGATACATGAGCAATAGGGAAATATACAATAATTGTATAACCAATAAAACTTGTATACAAAAGTGTCTACGTAAGCTCATGTACATACATATATACCTACAATTAGAAATATTAAGTGTCACATAACACAAAGATTGGATTACGAAGATCGCCACAGGCTATTCGGCATGATGATGAGCACTTTCGATATATCCGGCAGAGGCAGGTCGGCGGAGGTCACGAGCGTTCTTTTTGTGCAGTACTAACAGAGCCTGCACGCGACGTGATTATGTTCGATGCGCATAATTATGCTGTCACATCGTCACTTGATGGGCAATAGTGAAAGCGAAGCATAATGATAGAGGAAAATATGCTCACTATAACAAAAGTGTGCCTATATGGTGTGTCCATTGGCATTGGTCTGGATATGTTTTAGTAAAATTGTTTTTATTTTGTCGATATTTGAAATTGTTTTGTTCTGTATCTTCAAACAACCATAGTGTTTTACTGGGTAACCTAGAGAGGCACGGGTAAGGTAAAAAATTGCGAATCAAGTGGAGCAGACGGAAAAAACACCTAAAATTACTACATTAGCTTACTAACGCCCACTCTAAAATACGCAAAAAGTAGAGACTACTTTCAATTTTCCGTAGTGACTATAGATATCTATAGTATAGGTACGTATGTAATATTTACGTTGTAAAATTTTTGCGCAATGTCTAGTGGAAACGCATTTTAAGTAATGAAGCGAAAATATTTTAAATATACACATTTCCTAGAGTGCGTTTCACAAGCTTTGTGTATACGAGCAAATCCTCCTCGCGCGCCTCCATTGTAATTGAAAGTCAATTTAGATTGGATTGTGCATTTTGTGTAACCTATTCTGATGGTCGAGAGAAATAGGGGATGCCGGGTGGTCCATGCCCATCACAGAATAGTCTTGTGCCCCCTCCAAAAATTTTACTCACAAAAAACTTAAAACAACGTTTACACGAACATTTCTGTTCAAAGCTAACGTCCAGGTCCCTCCAGAAAATATCTCTAGATAGGTTCACTCATATTCTTACAAATCTTTTTGCTCTTTATCTTTTAATTTCCAATAATAATAATAATAATATGTGGTACTAAAATATTGGGTATTTATTATACTTCCTATATTATTACTAAAACTGAACAAGTGACAAACGTCGCATCGACGCACATTACGTTGTTATATGCACATTAATCTAAATAATATTTCAAGTAACACCTATTTTTTTTTATTTCTGACTTCGGATTATAGTTTCTGGTTATACGTCTTTTTATTTTATTGATTGAAGTGAACACATTGCATAATTTGCAACTTTCGCTGTTGAACACAGGTAACCTTTTATTTTGTAACATCAGAACTTCGTATAATTCATTTATAGTATTTAAAATAAACCTCAATTTTTACTGTTATCGTTTATAAACATTTATATTTAAGAAATGCGAAGACTTGTCAGTCACAAAAGCTAACTAATATATTAATAGGTATGAAATAACTAATATATATTTCTCTAATAATATAAATAAATTGTTTTTATCGAACATGTAATCAAAGAAATTATTCAATTAGATTTAAATATGTAATATTTTGTCGGAGCAGTCGTTAATTCAACTGGTTATATCAACGTGGGACTGTTGTAGTTAAAGTGGCCTAAGCCAAAGTAGTGTTTTCCGTATCATTTATTAAAAAATATAAAATTATAACTAAATAAAATATATTTTCTATACGTACAATCTATATTAGTATAATATATTCTGTGAATTGTGTAATATTATGGAAAAGTATTTTATTAGAAGAAATATCACATTCTCATAAATTTAAAACATGGGCTAGGCCACTTTCGCGCAGTCGATCTGATATTTATATAAGAAAGTAATAAAAGTTTAATAAAGTGAACCAATTTAGTAATGTGAAGATATAACTGTAAAATAAATAAAAATTTCACATAGTAATTATAGATGGCAATCAATTACGTCTTTAATTTAGAAGAGATAATTCAATTAAGCATAATGTCAAAATACTATTTAAATATTTAATAAACATATTGCAACTATTTAATAGTTGATTTGCATAAGACATTATAAAGTATTTATATGTAATTTTTATGATGTATTTATATGCTTAACGATGTATTTAGAGCTAAGAATTTAGTCAAGCTGAAAAGGAGGTCTTCTGTTGGGAAAAAAAATAAACTTACTCAATAGAAATAACATTCACATTATTTAGTAAGAATCAATTTGCCTATAATTTCTTCAAACTAAATTTAATATAACAAGGCAGCTTAAAATTGGATTAGGTACTTATTTATTTAATTTCTTAGTTTATCTATCTATCTATCTATACTAATATAATAAAGCGAAAGAGTTTGTTTGTTTGTTTGTTTGTTTGTTTGTTTGAACGCTAAGATCTCTGGATCTACTGGTCCGATTTTCATTGTTTTTGTTTTGTATGAAAGCTGCATTCTTCCGAAGTGCTATAGGCTATATAACATTACATTACACATATAAACTAATATATTTTAAAATACTTTCTAATTTGACATGCAATTTATTCTGCCATGTTAATAACAACCGTCGCGTCGCTACGCAACCGTTACCGCGACATTTTGATATTCATCCTTATGAACATAAATATAATAGTCACTCTTAACATTTTATCTAGATTGAAATTATAGTTTGCTGTATAACATTCTAATAAATAATTAAAGAGATGTCACTGATTCGAAATGACCTAGCCTACGGGCGGCACAGTGTGAGTATGACCGACGCGAACGGGCAGATGACGTTGACGGTTTTATAAATTTTCATACATTTTCGAACTTTGCTGTTTATAATTAATTTAAACTACACTTTGGTTCTCTTCTTATTTTATTTGATATTGCCCGCTAAAATTATCCTACTTAATAGAGAGAAATGTTTAGTTATTTCGTAGAGTCGATATCTATGTACGCACGCACGGAAAACTTTAGGTACTTTTTCTAATATTGAGAATACCTATCCTTTAGTTACTTTTAATCCTTTTGTTGGTTCATTTCAATAACTCAGATAATTTTTTCTAATAATGTGTATCTACTTATTATTCTTTTGATTATTTAAGCTTATATTTTCTTACTAATTCTATTGAAAATTGAAAATAATTTCATGAATATATTTAATAAATATTCTTATAGTTGAAGCAGGCGTAGCCGCGTCCGGGTCCACTAGTACTAATATAATATAATAATATAATAATAATAAAGCGGAAGAGTTTGTTTGTTTGAACGCTAAGATCTCTGGACCTACTGGATCGATTTACTTTGTTTTTGTTTTGTATGAAAGCTGCATTCTTCAGAAGTGCTATAGGCTATATAATATTACATTACACATATATACTAATAAATTAAAATGCTTTCTAATTTGACATGCAATTTATTCTGCCATGTTAATAACAACCGTCGTCGCTACGCGACCGCGTTCGTTACCGCGACATTTTGATATTCATCCTTATGAAAATAAATATAATAGTCACTTTTAGCATTTCATCTAGATTGAAATAATATTTCTATAGAAATTATATTCTTATATTTCAAGCAGGCGTAGCCGCGTCCGGGTCCGCTAGTATTATAATACAATTTAAAGTTGAATATTTTATTTCTTGCCCCACAAAGATGTTTTTCTCTTATTTTGACATATCTCTAATATTTTGTAAGGTAGCCTAAACCTAAGTTCTAATAGTATCATAATGGAGAAAGCAGTGTTTTGACTGGGTTAGGAATAAGTAGATCGAATTTTCGAAACATTGCATGTTGAATGGCGGAACAGAACGCCCCATCATGGCTTGTTGAGAGCGAGCGATGAAAATATTAAAGAATTAATTTCTCTGAGTGGGAATCTAACCTACAACCGTCGCGCTTACAGTCTCATGCTCTGCCACTGCGCCACACCTATGAAATATAAAAAGGTGATACTTACGAGAAACGCAATAACACGGTAACGTTTTTTCTCTTTTTATGTCAATACTTAATTATTCATATTATTGAATGAAAAGTATAATTTTTATGCCTATGGCAAAAAACAACTTTGTCAAATAGAATTTATTATTTCTTTTACGATTATTGTTTTTAATTTTGAAATTATTATTTTACTTCAACTAGCCTTATTATAAAAATAAAAATAAATAAATTTATGAGGTATATATTTTAAAATAACTATAGAATTTATTGTTAAAAATTGTTTGTAATAAAAGACAGAAAATATTTTTTATTTTAAACAACCCAACGACAGGAGAAATTACCAAGCAACTGGTGGATTCTGTTGCACCCGTGGCTAATTTCTCCTATCTTCTTTTTATTTTAGAGTTATTAAACTTAATAATAAATTGAACGTCACTGATACTTAATTTTATATATTCCTAATTAGTAATTTCTTTTAAATTAATACTTTTCCCTTTAATAAAATTAACTGCTTGTTAACTTCGCAGCATCACAGTTTTACGAAAGTAATTATTTAAATCAACTAATTTAAATTTAAAACGTTATCTAAACCTTCAAAAGTTGAAAAATAAAAAGTTGACCAATTTAAAAAAGGAAATTGATTTAAATAACATCATATATATGTTAACAACGCATACTGTGAATAAAAAGGCATATCAGGTGATATAAATTTTAATATTGATATAAACATCGAAACTGCAGAGAATATAGTTAATTATGTATTTTGCGAGTTCTCGATTATGTCGGTGAGCGATATCCATGTGGTTCCGGCTCAGGAATGGCCCAGTCCGCCTTGAGCGCGAATCTGACGGGCGCGACGCGATCTTTTATTATGTATACGAGTAGGTATATATATGCATATAAATATATTTTTTTGTTTTATATTTACCGAATTTAAGTTAAAGAAATGGTTTTAAGGAAAAAAATATACTTATATATAATGTTGCTGTACCTGTACCTGTACCTGTACCTGTACCCTTCCTGTTTTCTCCATACAACGTGATGTTGGCGAAGTGGTATGTGCTCAACTGGCATGCTCGGAACGCCATAATAAAAGAACCATACCATATCATACTATATAGATATAATGTAAAATATTAGAAATTTGATTTTTAGTTTTTATAATAATTAGTATATTGTAAATAAATACAATATTTATTAATTTTATTTTAATTCGCTTCAGGTGTACGACCGTGACATAAGAGATTGACCTGCGTGACCTCAATTAAATGACTTGGCGGAGTTAAACAGAAATGAGTGGAAATGTCAAAATTATTTTTAATATTCAATTGATAAATTAATTAAATTCAAGTGATCTAACAATATATCTACAGCAGCCCTTGTCTGTTGTATTTGAATACCAAAATATTTAATTATATTTCGATAAGCGACAACTATAGCCTTAGGCCAATTACATATTTAATGTACCTACACCTTTTTAATTGACATTATTTAAGTTGTATTCACAATTTGTTTTCTAATAGATTTTATAAATATGAATTCCAATAATATTTTAGTAGAAAAACTATCTATAGCAAACGCTAAAAAATAAAAGCTGTAACCACCATATAAGATTTCACCTTAGTAATACCGTATGTGATTTTAGAGAGAGTGTGAGGATTATTAAATTATTGTTTTACAATAATATAATTATATTATTATAATTTAAGATATTGAGAACACAAAGAAAGATTTATCCGATGCTCATATTATTAAAAAGTATAAACTATAATATTAATAATAACAAATATAACAATGACTACAAAATATAACAACTTTTTATACTGATAATAACATTTGCTAAATGTCATTATCCAAAATGGTCGTAAAATTACAAGTATAAGGAAACAACATGATGTAAGAAAGCAGATACATTACCTTATTTTTTTTGCAAACTTATTACTAGGTTTAAAATATGAAAAATCAGCTTCACGCTGTATCCCGCACGCAGTAGGTTAGGCAGAGGAAACCTAGTGTTAAGACACTACGATCCCCACTTTCTGTCGAATTCAGGAGGCATTACGTGTTGAGTGGCAGAACTTAACGCCGCGCTTTGCCTCGACACCATAGCGAAGAAATGGAAACATAAACGTAAATAAATATTTCACTTCCTCGAGTGGGGATCGAACCCACGACCGTCGCGTTACAGTCACACCCTGGTCTGGCCTGGTCTGGCCTCACGGCTCTTATAATTATCATTTATGGATAAAAAACGAAGTGTGTAAGAGATTTGTCATCAATAATCTCACTGACTAAGGAACATGTTTAATCAGTTCATGACTTCACGGAAGTATAAGTAATACTTTTTATAAAGTAATTTCAATATTTTTTCAAATCATGTTTGCTAATAGGTATGAGAGGAAGTTACCGTAAAAGGCTGTTACGAATATACCTAAATATAATTTACACACTTTATATTGAAGTAATCAAAATTAGCTTCACGTACTTACTTACTTACGTTACTTCTTCTTCTACAGTAACCCACTTTCTGCTTAATTCTAGAGGCACTGCGTGTTGAGTGGTAGAACTCAACGCCGCGCTTTGCCTCGACACCAGAGCGAAGAAATGGAAATATAAAAGTAAATAAATATTTCACTCCCAGAATCCGAATGGGGATCGAACCCACGACAACCGACACCGTCGCGTTACAGTCAGACCCTAGTGCCGCTGCGCAGCGACGTCCTCTTTTCTTTAGAGGTTATGCTTATAATAAAGAAGTTACTAAAATTGAACTACAAGTAATACAAGAGTCCGTCGTGACAGGTTATGGACTCCATTACAACTCAGGGGAATGATTTATTTAATATTTTCATTTTTTCGGTCTGAAGAAAGACTAAATAGAAAACGTAGTATCTAACACTCGTACGTTCTCTCTGCTTACCCTGAGATACAGAGTAAAGCTATAAAAAAAATATATAAGTTTTTTAATTTGCTATTATTTATTACGCTTCAGTGCGCAGCACTTATATATGTAGTCAGTCATACATGACATTCCAGCATATTAAAATGCTTCTTTCATAAAAGCTAGAACAGTTTCTTTATTCCTTTATTTGAATTCCAGCTTAAATAAAAGCAATTTCTGAATAAAGATTAAAGTCAAACTTTTAATAAGATTTTACTATAAACCAGTCCCCACATTATGCCTGTCTAGTGTCAAACAAATCAATTGATACTTTTCAAAACAAACAATATTAATGAATCGTTATGCACGTCTTTGACTTTATTGGCCTAGATTATGTCAACGGTTGCTGCCGGTAGCTGGGAAATGACTTATGGTGACGATAATGGGTTTCCATTGTGCGTGATCACATTTGCATATTTTATCGCTGATCTCCCTTTCCGTATTGGTAATACGTCTTTAATTTATTTTTTGTAGTTAGATTTAATTGAACCTTGAAAATAAATTAAATAAAAATCAGCATTTCATTTCAAATTCCCTATATTTAACTAACTCTAAACTAACTAGCGACCCTCTTGCGGCTTCGCCCGCTTTAACTACTGGATTATTCATATAATGTATGTTTGCAAAGCACTTAAGATAATGTGAAAATTAATTAAACCCTAATGCAACCCGCATTTTCGTAGTTTCAATAAGGATTTTCCAATTGTTTTACACAGCAAGGATTTTTTAGTAGGTACCGTAATTTTAAATCTGTGCTACTAATCTTTTCAAGTACTTATTAAAATATATTTAAGTGACTATTTTTAAACGGAAGAAATTATAAACAAAAACCTACCTACTAATAACTACTACAAAAAATATGATACCAAATATATCGCGCTGAAATAATACATTCAACTTCAATTATCCAATACGTGCAGACGCATCTAAATCTTCGTTGCTATAGAGGCAGGCGGGTTTTTTTTCGAGATTGTGGTTAATGCTGAAGAGGGTATTCTGTCCCTAATGAAAAGCAAGCACTACGTGGCTGCCTGTGAGGAAAATTAAATAAAATGCATTGGCCGGGAATCGAACCCGGGCCGCCCGCGTGGCAGGCGAGCATTCTATCACTGAATCACCGATGCGTGTAAGTCAGGCGGACGCGGCGGACGCGCTTGTATAAGCAGAACGTCGCCGGGCGCGTTTCGCAGTAAGGATTTTTTGATATTGTAACAACTTTTAAACTACTTATTAAAATGAAAAACAGTAAAAGACAGTTTTTATCTACATTAAATGGCCAACGTAACTAATATACTTATTTATATGCTGAGGGTAAGGTATAAGTAAAACAGGACTCGATACAGCTGATGTGTGAACGGCATGATGTGTTAACAATTAAATGCGTTTTTCTCTACAACTATTCGCAATTTCGAAATAGCGTAAAAAGCAAATTTTATCTTCGTTTAACTTAGAAATTTAATAAAGTATTTTAAAGGATAAGGATTAATATCATTATGGAAAAATATCCCTCACAATAAAAAATATATTGAAATTACTATTTTTAGACAGAAATATGATCACTACACGTTATTCTTAAAAGATACGAATATGCTGTCACGGACTTTTTTATAGATCCTATTGAGAGGAACAATAATCCAGTACATTATTTTCATGTAGTACTTACTATTAAAGCAGCGCATGCACGAAAGTGTCTCAAGGGGTAGGACTTTATACACATTTATCGTATTTATGGTAATTTTCATAAGAATGTACAAATAATAAACTATATACAAAACCTTCCCTAAGAAATACTCGATCTAATGGTGAAAACTGCATCTAAATCCGTTGGGTTGTTTAGAAGAAGAAGAGTTAGAAAGTTCAGACAGACACGAAAAGCGACTTTGTTTTATAAGATATAGAATAGGATAGGATAGGATGTTACACTTTAATAATTAAAATCAATCAGTTCAGGTAATCCAATTTGCTTATTAATATCTATACAAGTAAATTCTCAAGATTTTTTGACTTCAAGTGTACTCCAAGAAAGGAGTTTAGAAAAATCTACCCCCAACTCCCAAGGGAGTAATATAGAGAATAAAATTTTATATGAAATAAGAACGTTTTACGACGACGGAAAAAAATTAAGTTTTAATCGTACTTTTTTACTGCCACCACTGGCATACCATGAATAATTATTGTACCTACCTAAGGAAGTATAAAAACTTAGCCTGCATCTTTAGAAGTCCACCATATTGCATTCAATGTAACGTTAAACAGCTAACGTATATACAATTTTTCTGCTAAATGGGCTGAAGATATCAGCTTCAAAATTAAGTTTCAATATTAGACCATAACTAACATACAAGGCAATAAAAACTTGAAAACAGGATTCGTCTTAATCCAACCTGCGCTATAGCAATATCCAGTATTTTTCCACTAATTTATATTAAACAATTTATCACTATAATTAATAATAATAAAAAAATATTTACATCCTAGCTTAATATAAGCAAAGTAGCAGAATATTTAATTTTGCATCAATGTCAAATTAAAGTGTAATAAATTGCAATCTAAGTTTTATGCATAAACAAAGCGCTGCAACAACGCTGTAACCAACGTTCATATCATTAGACTGTAATATTTATACAGCGCTGTCAGATTATTAAGATCTATTAGATTAGCGCCAGAGGAGTGCCAAACGTCGGTCAACTACTCAGACATGTCACACCTAGCGAATATGCACACGCATCAGTAAATAAATATACTCGTATGTACGACAATGGAGGAATATGAACTTTAACACGGAGCTTAAAAAGTTCAGTTTAATATAAAATATATACCTACTATTGGAATACAACATTCCTATCAGTTGCTATTCAAATGAAGATTACGCACTGATAATTATGTTATTATAATTGAAGTCAGGATTCCTATAAGAGGAATGAAAAATATTCAATCACTGATTCTTTTCAGCTTCACGCTATATCTCGCAAATAGTAAGGAAATTAGAGAAAACCGAGTATTTAAACACTCCCCACTTTCCGCCCAATTATGTGGCGTTTTAAATGGCGGAACTCAACGCCGCGCGTTACCGGAGCGAGGTAATAAAAATATTAAACATTTAATTTTTCTATAGTTTGAAACGAACCCACAAAGCTTTTGGTGGTTGCTTGTTTTTTTAGATTTTTTTTTTGTATAATTATAGTAGTTTATACTGCACAAATTAACCTATTAAAATTATTTGTGTCTTTTACAATGTAAATTTATACAAAAAATATGAATTTAGCCCGTTATTGAGCGCGCACTATAGCATAGCTATCTCTATAGAATGTCTAATCTACATAGTGGACTCATTAGAACATAATGGTTGCTGCAGTGGAAAATATATCAGCTATGATCGAAGCTGATACTGGCTTAATAAATAGTGTCTCTCATTGCTAATAATGACATATGAATAGACTATTTATGATATTGTGCAACCTCTGAATGAAGTGACTAGTCACTACGCATAACGGCGTTCGATCATCTGTTAGTGATCTAGTGACAAACGTGTTAGCTATCGATATGTGCGCTGCCTATTAAATAAAAATAGGATTCATTAATCAAATTATCAAATTAAGCTCAACACGTGGCTGCGTGGGTAGACTGTAATGATATTTAATATTATTTAAATTGTATATTATATGTATAATATGTACATAGTGTTATAATATTATATCTAATAGATATGTTAATTTTATTTGTTTGGAACTAAAATGGAGAACTATTCTAGTCATACTATCATTTTTGATTTACATTTTTACAAAACTTTTTTATACAAAAAATACTTATTTCAAATATTTAATACTTATCGTGCCCTAACTGTATCAACAATATTAATAAAAAAATATTCACATACTAGGCCAGTAATGGCGCATGGGCACAGACATGTGACTGCCAACGCGGCAGGTTATGGGTTCTATTCCCATTCGAGGAAATGAATATTTTATATTTTCGTTTCTTTGATCTGGTGTCCAGGCAAAGCGCGATACAGCGTGAAGCCGATAGTCACATACTACATTATTCTCAGCAACATCTCATATTTAAAACTATAATAAACCTTATAACATTGTAAAAGCATGATGCATACTAGGCTTATTATATTAAACAATTTAATATCCATTATGGCGCTTCCATGAAAGTATTCATAAGGATTTTTTAAATATGATAATATTCATATAATATTGTATTGATAGTACATTGTACACGACAATAGATACAAATCTAAATAAGCTTTAGGTAATTGTTAATTATACTATATATAATGAACCAAAGCTGTTTAATATTCCTTAGTTGACTGCCAACCTTCACTAGTTGGAGAGGCACATTAAGAAGAAGAAGAAGACGAATATTCCTTAGGTTCCATGTCATATTATTCAATAAGGAGCATTCTATAGCAGCAATATAACGATGTCAAATTTCAAGGCTGCAAATTTATGTTCTACACTTTTAAAAAAATCATCCTGAAATGCTATAAGCATAGACATTTTTAAATATATACTCTTTATATTCTGAAACCGATACTATAAAATTATATCTGAATTGTAAAGCGAAACATTTATTCATATTTGGTAACGCGCTTACAATTATTAAATCATTTTTCTTTTTTTATATACATACTAGTGGACCCGAACGCGGCTACGCCCGCTTGTACTATAAGAATATTTATGAAAATATTTACAATTTTTAATAGAGAGATGCGTTAAGCAAGCTCATTTTGGGTGACGTTTTCTAACACAAACTTTGCAAATCATGGCTTAGCAACGACGGTTGTTATAAACATGCCGGAACAAAATTGCATGTCAAATTAATAAATATTTTAATATATTGATATATATCGAAAATATTACAAATATGAGAAAAAAAAGTATCCTATGTTTATCCCGAGACCCTCAAGTATCTCTATATGAGTATTTTATCACAATTAAATTAGCGGTTTGGCTCTGATTGCGTAAAAGACAGACAGACAGACAGAGTTACTTTCGAATTTATAATATAGGTATGGATTAGATGAGAATTCAATATCCGGTTCATAATAACAGTAATAAACTGTCATAATAGAATTACTTCTGTAGTGGATGTTTATACGTCAGCTAATAAGTTACTCATATCACCTACCATATATTGCAACTATGTAACTTTGTTGTGTATGGATATATATGTGACCGACTCTGTTTCCTTTTCAATGCACTCATAAAATGAGCGAGTATAATGCATTTAAAAAAGCTCCAGACGCACAGCTTCCTTACAAACATAAAAACATTGGTGAATGCAGTTTTGTAAGCAAGAAATAAATTAAAAACTGATTCAAATTTTAAAAGTCATGATTAAAATAATCAAAATCAGTATTGCTTTGATTGGCCGCTGACCTACAACAACGCAAATATTTCTTTTTATATTTAGTCATGAAAAAATCCTTTAATGACTTGACAGTAAATAATAATTTATATAAATCACATAGGTACTACATTTATCAACGTTATCTTATTCAATTTAAGACTATTGACCTCTTCTCGGTCAATATATTAAGATTTTTTCTGTATTTCTGTTTTATTCTCATCGAATTGTAAGAATAACTAAATAGAAAAGACGTTATGACCTATGCTCTTATGTTTAATATCCATCTATAGACGAAAAGTTGAGAAGGAAATTATATCACGGTAGGTTCCATTGGTTATTCCTCAATAAGCCCTAGATATGTGAATCTTCTCGTAAGAGTAATTTATAAGCCTTTTTGGAATAAAAAAAGATAGAATGAGTTAAATAATATACATTTTCCTAATCAATTAATATACAACCCACAGAGCTAAATAAACCATTATGCGTCACAGTCACACCAATAGAAAAGTGAACACTATCTGTTTCATGCAGTCGTTATAAGTCATATGGGAAAAATGTATATTTCTTTAGAAAATTAATCATTTACTATAATAATTAATAATTACTTTATTCGTTTTATATTGCAAGTATTTTCCGCGCTAGTGATATAGGTATTCGAATATTGCATATCTTTTTTCACAGTTGTGCGTTGAATCACGAGTAAAGATGTACACCTACAGGTGTATTAATCAATAACCAACAAAAAAATATTTTAAATTTTTAATATTATAATCCTTCAAGACGTTTAAAACTAAAGATGATGCAGTACTGATCAAAGAAACTAGATTCCACTGACACAGGGGTCAATTCCTAAACGGTTATAATTTGTTATCTAGTTCTTGGAATAAGCTATAAAGATAATATACTCGTTTGTAACCACATATATATAAATAAACTACTTAAGCGGCTAACAAACACTAAACATGTACATTTAGTTAAGTGTTTTAAATTTCGAAAAAAAAATTCTTCGTACCAACAACTTTGATCACATGATCAAATGCATAATTTATTATTCTATAAAGAACATACGTCTGTATGTTCTTTATAGAATAATAACATTCATTTTTATATATAAATTTGTATAATATTTAATTATTAGGTTTAATATTCGTGACATATTTGTCACGAATATTTTTTTATATACTCGTTATATTATTAAATGTACATATTTTTATAAAAAAATATGTACATTTATTTAAGAAACAAGCAGAACGCAAATGAGTAACAAAACAAACCTCCCACTTTAAATCGCAGGCGTTGAGCACTGTAGTGTAGAGTAGGTATTATATCATCAAAGGTTTCTCTCGTTGTTAAACAAAATTACATTACGTAAATAGATTCACTACATGCACGTTTAGTTTGTACTTCCTCAATACTATATAAAATTACTAAAATCAAGTATTTTAATTTTTTTTAACATGGCTTAGAAGTAGAAATGCAATGTAAATAGTATTATTATTTTAAAAACTCTATTATTGGTATTTTATAAAATATTTGTGGTTCCACACATATCTCGCATACAGGAAACACAGACTCTCCGTTCTCCACTTTACACGCTAATTCGATGGATTGAACTCAAGGTCGAGCTTTACTTTCCAGGACGAGAAATAAGAATAATACATTTCCTCGAGTTTAGATTAAACCTATTACCATCATGTTTACATTCGAATGCTGCCCCATTACACCACAATTCGAAATTTCGCGCGCGTTGGATTACAGAACCCACCCTTACACTCTATTGAAGCAGACACCATCAATACAGTGTCTATGTTTTCTATAAATATTTCCGATAGTAACTATCAGCAAATATCAGAAGTGCAATAAGAAACTCCCAAATATACCACAATAGAGCCACGAGTAGAGAGTAGAGAGAGAGTATTTTATACAAATACTGTTAATATTTATTTGAAATTATAAACTTTATCGTTTCTTAAAAAATGTATTAAGACCACGCAGTGTGTGCTGTTAATTTTTTTACATTCATTACAGAAAAAAAAAGATATCTTAATCTAATCGCAAAAGTAATTTTCATATACATCCTACATACATATTGAAATGTTGCAAATTTAATATTGTTTAATAACAAGCAAAGCATATTTCAATTTACCCCAACCAAAGTTTGATAGAACCGCAATATGCAATTACAAGTGTTATCTCATCTAACGAATTAACGCGTCGGTCACTGTCTATCTCTTAGGCGATAGAACCTGCATATAACGACTGTGTCAAGGGGTCATCGACTGACTCCCAATCTCTATGACATCAGCTTACTTGCTCTTACAAAATACACTGGATCACGTAACACTGTGAGATTTTAGTGTAACAACACATATACATCTGAAGACCGTAGTAAAATATATTAGTAAATCATTTTTTTTACTTTCAAACATATATATAAATTTAAAAAAAACAGTTACTAACTTGCTTATTAAAGTATGGCAATGATGTATAAATTATTTCGCCAAATTGAATTAGATATAACAAAAAATGTAACACGTAGAAAGATAAGAATTACTAATACTTCTAGTTAAAAAGTAGTAAAAATATGCTGATAAATTTTCTCGACTTGTAATTTTTAAAATTAATATTCATAATCATTATCTTATATACACAACATATTTAGCATACGTATTATGCATTCCGCCACTCAACACGGAATGCGCGTCCCGAATCCGTCGGAAAATGCGGAACAGAGTGTCTTAACATAAGTTTCCCTCTGCCTATCCTGCTGTGTGCGGGATACAGCGTGAAGCTGAAAAAAAACAATGCCTTATCATGTATTTAGTTAAAATTTTTGGATATTATTATCGTTAATGTAATATATATAATAACTGTGGATTTTGACCAATTTATAAATAGATACGAGCTTTTCATAAATTATATAATTATTAATACACAACATTATATAATTATTAATATACAATTATTCGTAGTTAATGATATATTTTTTTATACTTTAATATAAAAAATTAATTGACCGAAAAGCTTTTACAGTTTTTCTACCATTTAATCATTTAAACAACTGTTATTCATGAATTATTTATGAGTGTATATAAATTTTTAAAATATATATTTTTTTGTTATCTATGGAACAGCCATTGCAAATACTATTTAACTAGCGCCTGCTTGTCTCTATAGAAAATGCACCTGCCTTTACATTGCACGTAAGACCAGTTCTTACTTGCCTAGCTGTTTTTGTAATAATAATTTGTATTGAAAGCTTATTAAATGAACAAGTCGAAACTTTACCAAGTGATTATAATTTCCAATAATTTTAATGAAAAAAAAAATATATATTTTATTTACCAACAAGTAATAACTTGTAATATTATACTATTTTGTTATAAGGTGCAATTGGTAATAACAATCACAATTTTATGCTTATAATAGCTGGTATAAGCTTAAACTTGTCAACTATTAATATCGCACCTAAGATATTTTATGTGTAATAAATATGATGTCAAAAAATAAACAACAATCATTAATAAAAATGAGAGAATACCAGAGTCCAAGCCTTAAGGCAAATAATATAATCATAGAACTTAAAAAGTAATCAATCCATTCTCTTTGGCAACGTTGTGTCTTCAATGACTTGTAAAATCTTGAAGCTCTCACCCAACACTTATTATGAAACATTTTTAACGATGTTTGTAACCATAATGTCCATTTGCTTTCAAACTACTAATTTGACAGAACACCCTAATGAAGGTTCTTAATTAAGATATAATTGTTATTTAAGAAAAGTTTTGATCCAGATAATAGCCTTTTATGTATTATCTATGATTTGAAGGACAGAAGCGAAGAGAAATCAGTTGGTTACCTGTTAGATCCTTGTCCGCTTTTAGGGACAACAATCAAATTGTCTAATTATGAGTATATCAAAGTGTTAATCCCTTAAGATTAACCTATCGCATTATAGCAATGTCTTTTCTTAATGTTTCGAAACAGGTATTAATTTGATTATATTTTTTCTTTCAGATTTTCCTGTTTGTTATTTTCATTGTAAGTTTAATCGTATTATATATTAACTGACCGCATCGTCGATGTCTAATTCTGCACGAGAGTTTATAAAGCAGCTTAATTCCGTTCCCCATCTTCCACCCAATTTTGGAGACCATGCATGAACGTGGCCAAGTTTTGTCTACGCGAACGAGCGAGTGATAAAATTTAAATAATTTAAATATAATCATTCTCTCGAGAATCAAAAAATAATAAATAAAAATATCAAATATAGATAATTTTATAAATACAGTATGCCTACACATATTTTGCTACAAAGTAAAAATGTTATTATTTTTATCTGTACTGCAAAATGTTTTGAAACCCCTCAAAGAAAAAAAATGCAATAAAAAAAGAAAATAAAATATATTTATTATTTATTTAAATTAAAATATATTTTAAGGTCAGTCGTGGCGCAGGGACACAAGCGTGTGACTGTAAACGCGACAGTTTGTAGGTTCGATTCCCACTCGAGGAAATAAAATATTTAATATTTTCATTTCTTCGCTCTCGTGTCGAGGCAAAGCGCGGCGTTTAGTTCCGACGATCAACTTTCAATGCCTCCAGAATTATAACACGACAATATGTTGGTATTCATCGGAATCCCAGAAACTGTAACTAAGAATAAGATAGCTGTTTTTCATCTTATACTAAGCCACTCACTTTCGCTCGACCTTGAATTTTATGGGACGACTTATTTTTTATTTTGGTTACATTTGCTTAAATTTTATATTCAACTAATTCACTCGTATCATAAATCGCATTAAAAGATATAAAACATTATTATTTTTTCTATGGTTTATGAAGCGATTGTAATATTTCCGACTATAATTATAATTAATATTGAAACTTATTGCAATATCGATTCTACTATTTTTTGGGTCTTTTTCAATAGACTCCAATGACTTAATTTCAAGCATTTAGTTGTAAAAGTGGTAAATACAGGAGTTGGACATGATTCTAAGATCTTTTTCAAGTGATGGACAGGCAGTTTTTTTCGTTCGTTGGCAGTTTTTTATTTATCTATAAATATTTTATAAAATCTTTAAATTTCATATTATAATATCTTCAAGAAATTCTCACAACTTTCAATCAAACCAGTTTGTTTAGGTTACATCTTATGATTTCTGGATATGTAACAGAGTTTTATACCAGCGTAGTTCAGGCAGAGTGGCAGCGGAAGTAGAAAATAAATAAGTACACAGTAATTGCTTTAAAAATGCAAAACTTTATCTATATTTTTTTATCGAAAATAATTACTAGAAATCTTCAAGCGAATTAATTTTATTAATAATATTAAGCCCATAGTTATTTAAGAGTATTTTATTTAAATTTGCAGAAGTCAAAAATAGTGTTTATATAATTCGCTATCTAAATTCCACGTAATTTGCATAAAAGTTAGATAATCTAGGTTGTGGAAATTTTTCTTGCATCTAACTGTCGCTTAGCATCGACAGATTGGGCTGTTGCTGTGCCTGTCCGTGTGTAGGCAGATCTGTCTCACAATCGCACAACAAGCTTCCATATTTATTTTACCAGTGTCAAGTGACTTACCGGTTTCACACGAGTGGGCCGCTACTGGCTCGTATTCGTATGTTAATTTGAATAGAATGTATTGACATCACACTACTAAAGAGTTCTAATTTTTGCAAGCGTCTTTAAAAGATACGCTTATAATATAAAAAATTAATTTAAATATTATTATTAACAATTACTTTTTAAACCCCAGCCGGGGTTATCTAGTATTTAAAAAAACCAGCTTCACGCTAATAGTATCCCTGCTGTGTGCGGCAGAGGGAACCCTTCTGTTAAGACACTCCGTTCTCCTTACGGACACAGAATTCATATCTAATATTTTGTTTTATTAATAATTTAAAGTCAGCTTGAATACATATATTATCGGCTGGGCGGTGGCAGTTACAGACAAGAATAAATAGTGCCTTAAAGTAAGATACGGTGCAACCTTGAGACGAAGTGGTTTGTTCCGGGTTTGGTCCTGTAGTCGCGACCGGTCGCAACACCTCCGAGTCTGTGCATTCAGCTGCACTCATAAAATTGTGTGTATTTTAATTATGGCTACTTTGTTTATTTATTTATTCAATCAAATCAAATTAAGTAATTCATTTTTTATTGACATCAATCAGTATATTAAAATCAATATTTTTTATGTATAAATATAAAATTAAATCAGCTTCACGCTGTATCCCGCATACAGCAGGGTAGGCAGAGGGAACCTAGTGTTAACACACTTCGTTCCCCACTTTCTGCCGAATTCTGGAGGCATGACAATAAATATTTCACTTCCTCGAGTGGGGATCGAACCGACAACTATAACTTATATATTCTCTACATTTACAATACATAAAACACTATTCTTGATATAATAACCCTTAGTGAATTGCAAAGAAAGATGGGAGAAAATAAAGCTTCGCAAATATATATAATTTGAATATTTAATATAATTATACTTTTATAACGTGAAACTAATAAAAAATAAATATTCTTTGTATAACAAGTCATCAGATATGTCCTTGCAAATATTTTAACTGGTTTGTATAGCACCTCGTTGTCCGCTGCGAGCTACGAGAGAACGAATCTTACATTATTGTTGCAACGGTCGACGAATTCATAAAAAATAATACAAGTTTTATATTTATATTTATAGTTTTACCAACATGACTTATCATGGTCATATTGGTAATTTGATTTAATAATTTATAATATGTAAACCTTATCATACATCGCAGAAATTAATAAATAAACTATATCATAGGTGTTTAATAACAGATTAAATAAATATATCTATCTATACGCGTTAATCTCAGGAAATTGAAAGATTATTTTAGAGTTGGATTTTCCATCTATTGAGAAAAATAACAAGCTGTATTATAACCATTTACACTCATCCTTCATTTTATGTAATCTACCTACTGTAAATCTACGTAGAATTACAGAAAATAACACAGAATATAAAACAATATATATTCTGTGTTATTTTCTGTATTCCCAACTTTTTTTGCTTAAACTTATGCTTAAACTTGAAGAATAGAGGCAGTCCTTAATACTGAACTATACAATCCGGAGCATAATATGTATTTATATATTGTATAAAAAAGTTGCAAGCTATTACTTTTTTAACTTCACGCTACATTCTGCACACATAACATAGTGGCAGAGGTAACCTAGGAACCTAGTCTTAAGATACTCCGTTCCCATTAAAACATTTGTTTCCCACTTTCTGCCGAATTCTGAAGGCATGGGGTGTTGAATGGCGGAACTCAACACCACGCTTTGCCTCCAGAATTCGGCGGAAAGTGGAGAACGCAAATAAGTGGCTTGGCATTAGATTCCCCGGGTTCTCTTTGCCTACCCTGCTTTATGCGGGGTACATGTGCTGCAATAATATTTAATTTGTATTTAACTATTTTTTTTCTTTGCATATTTATTAAACTGTTTGAGTATATTTAGTTACACTTTATTGATACATGTCTGAATATATTGAAATATAAAGTGTAGTTAAATAA
Source organism: Heliconius melpomene rosina (assembly GCF_056956725.1). Lineage (NCBI taxonomy): Eukaryota > Metazoa > Arthropoda > Insecta > Lepidoptera > Nymphalidae > Heliconius > Heliconius melpomene. The sequence continues at coordinate 10,525,999 of NC_140389.1, read as the reverse complement.
AAATACAAATACTTTCTAAAATATTTTATTAAGTTTTTGCGACATTTTATAATGGGTTAAACAATAAATAAGGCAATCACGTGGTGTTGACGCTACTGTTAACAATTATCTTATACGAGTAATATCATTTAAGCAGAAAGCATGAGATATACAGACTAAAATTTATTTAATAATCTTTGGAAATACATAAACTTATGCATCACTTGTTATATCTATATTTGACTGAGATTATGGAACATCACTTGACTCATCAATTTCTCTAATATCTTCATCTGGTATTGGACTAGTTTCTTCTACTTCAGTCTCGTTTTCATTCATCTGTGCATTATCATTAGCAGTATCGCTAGACTCACAAATGACGTTACTTGTATCAGGTACATTTTGCGCATTTATATTAGGTACATTTATAGTTATTACTTCGTTTTCATTTTCTTTTAATGATTCGGGCACCTTATTCACTTCCAATGGTCTAAATATTTCTTGAAGTGATGATACTTTTTTTTCTGTAGGAATTATCCTATTAAGATAAACCAAAATATCCGATAATGAAACGATTCCTACGAGTTTATCTTCCCTATTTACTAATAATAGTCGATGACTTTCAGTTCTCACTATAATTTCTAAGGCCTCGTATAAGGTAATACTTGATGAACATTTTTGCAGCTTTTCCTCCCAGTCTTTCTTTTTATCTCGCACGTCACCTACTGTTAGTGACAGATTTAAATATAATTTCTCACTAACTAAATTCAGTACTTCGTATTTTGCATAAACGTTAATCAGGACGCCATTTTCATCTAGTACGGGTAAAGCTGAAATATCTTTATCTAATAAAAGCCGAAAAGCTTCTTTGATAGTTGTACTGTCTGTAATAGATATAATGTCTTCAAATGTACCGATTTTCAAATCTAAAAGCTTTTTATGGAAAAACGTCAATTCTGGAAACTCGTTTAGATATACAAACAAAAACCGTAAAATTCTTTTGTGAGATAGTATATATAACACGTCTCCATTTATAGGGTCTATCATTAAAAGGCGATGAACTCTGTTCTTATTCAATAAATTAATAGCATCATGCAATGATTGATCAGGTCCGATGCTACATAAAGGCTTCCGTGTAGGCTTTAAAAGTTTGTTCCAATTATGCAGAGTATGTTTTTCTAAATCATCCATTGGCAAATTTTCATTATCAAGATGTAGAAGTATTCTTATAAAATCGGTAACCGTAATCATCCCGACTAATGATTTTTTGTGAGCATCCCACAAGGGCGCCGACCGAATGCCATGTGAAACCAAAGTCGGAAACGTTTTTCTTACTGTAAATTGTGTATCGAATATTATAACTTTTGCAGACTTAGGTAAAATCTCGTAACATTTATGATACTTAAAAAAATTTAAAAGTAGCCGCGTTTTATCTCTTCCACCTAACGAAATTTGCACAATAGACAAGTATGGGTCATATTTAGGAAGTCCCCGAACTTCTCTAAATAATTGCTTAGCCTGCACTGGATCTAAAGAAGCATAAGAATTTTTATGGTATGTTGGTGAAGTAGTTCCAATTGATGATCGTCGCACTGGTTTACTGCTCTTTTTCTTTGTTGTGTTAGAAGTATTTTGATCTGTATGTGTTTGTGGCTTGCTCTTAAACATATGCATTACTTTATCCAGCGTGCTAGACTTTTTAGACCCTGGGACTCCTGTCACTGTATAGTAATAATTCTTATGAGAATCTTTAGATTCTGGGACGAGTTGTTCCTCTTTAGACATTTCTGGAGCTTCAACAGACTTTGCTGCACCACCAAGAGCACCTCTAACATTTTCCAGGAGTGATTGATGTTTCTTTGAGTCACTTTTCCGTCTTATGCGAAATATATCAAAAATAGAGCTTCGAGGGCTAGATGACGTTCCGTGAAATGTCTCATATTCTTTTTTATTGGTTCCTCTCGGTTCCCTCTCAGCACTTGACGGCCTAGATATTTCTGCAGATCTATCTTTAAAAATCGATCTGACATGAGGTCTTTGTGATTCAATACCGCGGGTCCCGAAATGAATTGTATGTACATTACTTTGCGGTAATTGTTCAGCTGGAACATTTCGGTTATCCGAAGATGTCAATGTTGTAACTACGAATTTTTTCCTTTGACCTACAACTGTCTGACTCTCACTTGGTCCTTCCGACTGGTTTTTCTTTTTCTTATTTCTATGCTTAGATTTACCATGTTTGCTTGATGAGTCGGACGATGCAGCTTCATTTTCTAATATTGGATCCATAGTAAATAAAAATATTTATTTTTTTACATTTACCATAATTCTACAGAAGTATCGTTGCTACCTGTAAAATAGAAAATTCTTATTAGTAAAAGCTTTATTTTAATTCATCTACTTGAATATGGATTTCTAGTAAAGTCTAATGAATTGATCACTAAACTTAAATTAGAATAAGTTTTCAAGGTTATATGGTTGCTAAGCAACATTGTGAAGTTTACTGCGTCAATTTTAATGCACCATTCTTGATTTAATATATTATCTTATTAGCATTGAAAATCACGTAATCCACAATCATTTGCAATATCCACAATTAAAATAACAAAAGAAAACTATGAAAGACAGAAAATTTTAAAGGCAATTGAATCACATGTGATAACCGGTTCACTAATCAATACTTAGGAAGCGAAATGGTGAGGCAAACAGTACTATTACGTAAACACTTATCATACCTGTTTTCAACTGATACAATATATCCAAAGTTGCGATAACCATGGTCTAGGCCTTTGCTATTTAAATAGAAACTAACAAAAATAATTATTATTTTAGTATCATCGCGAGTAATTCACGGTGACTGTGAATGAACCGCCATGTTGTTATTTAGCGGAATAGTAGTAACGCCATCTGATGACGGGTTGCGAGAATTAGGGAAAGCATCAGTATTGGCGGGGAAAACCTTTGGCACAGTATCGTGTTCCCTAAAATAGCACAGAGATGTCATGACCAATTTACAAAATTTCTAAGTAAATATTATAGCTATTTTCTTTTAAAATTATACTTTATGTAAAAAATATAAATATTTATATATACAGTACTCTAATGTAACATGCAGTGGATCATTAAGGCGTAATAAAATTAAAGGACGTTTTAATTACTTGCGATTGTGTTGCCTTATAAAAAAAATCAAATGTTGATTTAATATAATACCCAAACGAATTGTTCAGTTAAATAAATGTCTAAATATATAATTTTAAAATTTTATTTAATATTCAAATACGCATGCGCAAAAACAATGACGTACTATTTCGTCATACATCCGTGACGTATCAATGCGGGGGCGAGAGATAAACGATGACGTCACGTAATGGGGATGGGGGGATGCAAAATCAATAGTCTCCCGGTTGAACAATATTCGGTCCAGTGACGCTCGATTAATGGCGCTATGCCATGGGAGAGACGGCCTTTCAATCAGCTACGGGTCGGTAGATCACGTGTTCGATCCACTTACTTGCACTATGCATGTTGAATACACAGGTCAGCCGCTCGTCAAAGAGTTAATAAGTTGTGACATTCTTATGTCAAATCATTGACCCGTGACGGATCAATGAATTTTAATTTTTTTCTCCCACGCTATTGTTTATTATCAAGTTACCTATTTAAGACATAATGTGCAATGCTTATATTTATTAAATACGTAACTCAATATTGGCTGTGTTGTGACTAACACACTTTATATGTACTTTTATTTTATACATCCGCCAGCTGCATGCAACAAATAAATTCTTTCATAAATACAATATGTATTACATTTTTAATTTTTATGTATATTTGTCTATATGTTGTATTAATTAGCATTCTAAAATTCAGATCTACAGTATAATATGGTATGGTAAATATTGAAGTAATTTTCACTTTGATATATTTTATATTCTTTCTATCTAATATCTAATGTACATATATCGTCCAATACTTCACTAAAACTGATGTTGTGTGCATTAGTTTTTGTCATTGTCACCTCAAAATCGCAGCTTTAATAAGTACTTAATCCTGACATGTTGTCGCCAAACAACGCTTAAGTGACACCACTTATCTATGAAGCAGGTGACGATAAGATAAAATTCATTTTCGTCTCGTTGAAATATACTTAAGCAGATATATTTTAAGTGGGTAGATCAACTAGGTATCAGCTTTGCTAGATGTCCCGATAATTAAATGTTCCGATCGGGACAGGCCTTGTCCCGCTTTTGGCGGATTATTCCACGTACCATGAAAAATCTTTTTTAATTACTTTAAGATTTTAATTAGTTATTAATAATTTCATAGAAATATAAATAAGTATATACTTAACTGCCTTACATATGGTAAACCAAAACAAAATAGTTTAAGCATAGTGACGTTTGTCTATTCAAAAAAAACATTTTATATTGATATCTATCACAATTGGAAGCTTTATTTAAAAATTTAATAAATGGATATATAATAAATCAATAATTATTAAACATTTTTGTCTCGCTTTTTTACGTAAAATGTTCAAATTCCCGCTTTTCACCTACAAAAAATCTGGCAACGCTGGTACGTACATAATTGGGTATTTTTTTATTGCTTTTTTTTTAATTTTAAACAAACCGAACATGAGAAAAGTGTCATAAATTATTATTTAATATTATTCTATAAAATCGATGTGTATTTTACCTCTTTAATTTTATCACTAAATGGACGGCCACGGCCACGGTTCACGGCCATTTTAGATAATCATATAATAAAATAAATAGGTTAAAGATTTGTATGTACTTAGTACTTACCTACATGATAATGACTTCTAATTACTTAAGTAATAAAATAAGCAATAATGAAAAGTAATGCATGACATTTCATTATTGCTTATTTTATTACCTAATGCCGATTTTGATGATGCGGTAAGAATATTAAAAAATTGTATTATTTTTGTAAAACTGAACTATTCGCATAAAAACAATATTTACTTGATTTAATATTAAACTACCTTCATTATGCCTATCTTATTAGTTGAGTATATTTAGTACATACTACACATGCATGTACCAATATGCCTATTAGCATTACAAAGTTATTCCTAAGGAGTTCGTTAATGTTTCATTACAATTAATGTACATACGTATGTAGAATGAAATATATTTAGAAACATATCATTGGCTGTTACAAAAATATCTTATCTTTGATTTTTATTGTTATGCATTTAAGATATTGATTGTTACGGCAATCACTGCCTGCCCTCAATCTTCATATTCGGTATTATTATTAGTTGATTCACAAGGTCAGCGATGTACTCGTACTTTAACATATAAAATGCTGATTAGCTAGCATTTACTTATAACACAAAGAACCTAAAAGTAACTAAAATAGTAGTGTTAAACGAGTTAATTAATATTATTAATTAACTTATATATAATGTTCGTAGTATATTAGGTTTAACAAAATTAAGCAATTTGTTTGTTTATTATAAGAAACATCTAGATCGTATTGCATGACCATTTCGGCATAATAAAACATCACAAAATTACCATCAAACATAATGAGCAATCCAAATGCTGGGCATATTATATTTAAACATAACCTCAAAATATTCCAAATGAGCGTGGCCATGTCTACTTACAATAAGAGAACAATCCGAACCCCTTTCGCACCGACTATTTGTGAACACCACGCACACATGCACTCGACATATGCATAATGCATCCGTCCTAGCGATAGACTCGCGTACGATAGTATTAACTGTCACCAGTCAGCAGTCAGCAATCACAGGTTATTTCACAGAGGGAACGCGCGGTCGTTGTATAACGAAACCGGGATAGTTATACATGAAAACACTGTTTTGCGTGTACTGACCGCCATTACCAATTAGTACAATTTACAAACACACCTAATGTCCAGACATATGCAATGACAGCATCGAAACAAGTCGCGTTCACGTAATAATTCTCTCGCGGGCCGCTGATGCCGCTGCGTTCGCGCTCAAATATGAGTCGCACGCACACAGCCGCACGTCGTGTACGTATTACACATCCATACGCACACTGGTGTTACAGATGGGTATCAAATATAGATGACGCGGTAGCTTTGACTGTACAATATACGTAAGCGCGATAAATCGCTTATCTAAGTTATCTTACACTGTTTGCTTTAACCATGAGTCTATATTAAATTAAAATAATATTTATTTTGTAAATTAAGTAGCTGTTATATTTTTCATACTACATAGGTACTATAAAAAGATGAAACAATATCTTAACGATCAAAAAAGTCAACTAATGGCATTTAACTTGATTTGTGTCCGTTCATAATATGCCATTGCGCCGGCCTGCGCCCACTTATGACTTTAGAGAAATGCAATATTTACAAAAAAAAAAGTAATATTTATTTATATTCTGCTCTTATATAAATAAAAATAAATTAAGCTACTCATGAAGTCATGATAAACTTCATGTGTTTTACTCATCTAGCATACAACAATTAAAGTTTAAGTGTAAATCAGACTCGCCCACCGTGTGTTCCGTACCAATTTCAGGACTGTGACATACAGTCCTGAAATTGGACAAGAACAAAACAGTTTGCGCCCATTTGTATAAAAATAACTACAGTTACATTTTTTTCTATAAAATACCAATTCATTTTCACTTTTCGGCTCAACTTCTCGCCTTCACCTTAAATACTTCCGGCTCTCCTATATCTATGGTTATACCCTGGTGAACTCTGGCTCGTCGTTATAATATAAAAATATATTCTTTTATTTACTAGCGACGTCAAATCAGAAAAAAGAACATACAAAATAGACATCGGAAAAAACGCGAATATATTGCTGCGCTTGAATTGTTATGCAAACTAAATATAGTTGGATATTATTATTATTTATATAGTAGTCTGTAATAATAATATCCAACTATTTATATATGTTAATCAGTTCAGTAAACTAGTTATTTGTATTAATATCTTTTTGGTGTCGCGGCGTTAAGTTCCGCCAGTCAGTATATAATTTCTAGAATATGGGTGGACAGTCGAGAGCGAAATTAAGTTCCGCCACTCAATACGCACTGCCTCCAGAATTCGGCGGAAAGTGAGGAAGAGTGTCTTAACAATAAGTTCACTCTACCTACCCTGCTATGTGCGGGCGAGCGCATCATACAGTGTGAAGATGATAAAAAAATTATACATATATAATCTTAATAAATTCAAAACACTATAATTATTAAAAAAAAACTATTTCTCTGATATTCTTTTTATAAAATAGACAAGGCAAACGTACGAGTCATGTGATGGTAAGTATCACCGCCGCCCACGACTCCGTGTAACACCAGAGGAGCTGCAGGTGCGTTGCCTTGAGATATACGCGCTTTTTAGAGGTGGTTACGTGCTATTAATCCGGAAATACTGCAGCAGGAAGGTCATTACATGGTTTTGTGGTGCGTAAATGGAGCTACCAGGTCTAACACTATCCCAAAATACTCCCAATGATCTCCGATACTCACAATCGGAACGAACAGCGAGGAAGCGAAAGTGTCTAGTCTAGCATTTCATAGATTGGTTGGTCCATAATGATGCTAACTGCTCTACGTTGAATATGATCAAATTATAAATGTGCAATTACAATAACAAGAACAAACACAAGTTACAACTGACTATATAGCTAAAGCTTAAAAGCTCGCATCTAAACTTAACTATTACAGTTATTATAATAAGTATATTTAAAACTGAAATGGCTTACACTAAATCATATTACAAAAAAGAAATCGAAGCCTAATAAGCCATAATCAATTATATATTATTACTATTATTTATTTTTGTCCTGGATTGCTTAGAAATTTTGACCCCATGCACACTGTCAGACATATATAACCTATTCGATCCCAACTTTGACAGCTGAGCAAATCTCATACCGGTGAGCCGGAGTCGCGACGACATCGATTATAAGTAAAATTAGAATAACTGGACGTTTGCCCGCCGAGCGAGCAGCAAATAGTACTAGGGCATGCGACCACTCGCAACACCCGTAAATATGTGCAACATGCTGAATGCGGACACGCCGCGCCATCGCGGTAGAAACATCCTATTGATATTATTAATCGTTATGCCAATATTCACAAATTTAAAAAATATATATTATATATATTTATTGAATTATTACAGGCATTCATTATATTGCTTAAATACATTGTACATTTTTTTTTCATCTTCACGATGTATCCCGAATGCAGCAGGGTAGGCAGAGGGAGCCTATAGCCTAAGACATTCCGCTCCCCACTCGACGCATTCCGGAGGAATTGCGTGATGCCATGCCGTGGACATTAGAGTGATGGAACACAACACCGCACTTTGCCTCGACACCAGAGCGAAGGAAAATATTAGATATTTCATTTCCTTGAGTGTGAATCGAACCCACGCTTGTGCCTCTGCACCACGACTGGGCTCAATATGCTTATATACTTTGCAATAATTATTAAGGTACCGTTAAGGTAATAAACTAAGTATGTAAAGAAAGCTCACGTGTAATCGACTATGAAAATTAATGACGAGTTCCCCACCGCGTAGGCGTTGCTTCAACACATCGATTAGACCGTTGCGTATGCCTACGTAACGAACGAATCATATACCACTAGCTTATATAAGCTTTGGAATAAATGGAACGTGAAATTTACTGAATGCTGTGATCATCCTCATAAAAGACCAGTGTTTGTATTTACTTTAAGTTCATTAATAATAAAAAAAATAGTCTATGCTTTTATTTTTATATTGCGTGATATTAAGTTTATTTTGCAAAATATCTACGGAACTAATACGTACATGTATGTTACATTATAATTGAACTTCTAAACTGCAATTTTGTAGAGAAGACTAAAATATATACCTGAATATATAAAGCTTATAAAGTAGGTTGTTGTGGTAGTTATAGGGGCATTAAGCTTATGAGTCATACCATGAAGCTCTTCGAGCGCATGATCGACTTCAGGCTCCGCCGAGAGTGTACTATCTCTGAGTCTCAATATGGATTTCAGCCAGGATCGGGCACCATGGACGCCATTTTCGCCCTCAGAACTTTGATGGAGGCATACAGGGAAAAAAGGAGAGCTCTGCATGTGGCCTTTTTAGATCTGCAGAAGGCCTTTGACTGTGTGCCTCGTCAGTGTATCTGGTGGGCATTGCGATCCAAAGGGATCCCTGAGGCCTATATTGAGATTATCAGAGACATGTACCACGATTCCGCTTCTATGGTAAGGACTGCTGTTGGCGACACTAGACCCTTCCCGATTACAGTGGGGGTTCACCAGGGCTCGGCTCTTAGTCCGTTCTTATTCAATGTAGTGCTCGATATTGTCTCGGCTCACATCCAGGACCAGCCTCCATGGCTGATGATGTATGCCGACGACATAGCACTCATTGCCGAGAACCGACTGACGCTGGAGCGTAAAGTTAACCTCTGGAAGGGTACGCTTGAGAACGGCGGTCTTAAACTAAATGTGTCGAAGACAGAGTACATGGCCTGCGGGAGCCGGGACTCGAGCACGATCCTTATAGGTCCTGAGCCAGCCGTTAAGTCGGAGAAGTTCAGGTACCTTGGATCCGTTATGCACGAGTCTGGAGGCATCGATCACGATGTCCAAGGGCGGATAAGCGCTGCCTGGGCCAAATGGCGGGAGGTCACTGGTGTGGTCTGCGACCGCAGAATACCGCCCAAGCTCAAGGGGCTGATATACAAGAGCATCATTCGACCGGTTCTTTTATACGGCAGCGAATGTTGGCCGGCACTATCTCGGCACACTCAGGAGCTTCACGTCACGGAAATGAAGATGCTGAGGTGGATGTGCGGCGTAACGCGGTCTGACCGCATACGCAACACATTCATTCGAGGTAGTCTTGGGGTCCGTGACGTAGCGGATAAGCTCCAAGAGCGTCGTCTGAGATGGTTTGGCCACGTTACGCGCCGGCCTAAGAACTATGTCGGATGCAAGTGCCTTGCTATATCAGTTCCTGGAGTGAGACCTCCTGGACGCCCAAGGAAGCGCTGGCTGGATGTCGTGATGCAGGACATGAGAGCCAATGGTCTAACCACCGAGGACGCAAAAGACCGTGCAAAGTGGACTAGTTTGAGTAGGAGGGCAGACCCTGGCAATAGCCGGGATTAATGCCAGGAGGAAGAAGAAGATAAAGCTTATAAAAGCTTTCCTGATATAAAATAAATTAAAAATAACTACACCAGAACGATTTTATGAAGGTTTAAATTGCAACAGTATTAGCAAACAGGAAATTATATTCCTATCTTCAATATATTCGTACATATATTGAACTGATGCTAACCTAACGTAATAGGTTATATTAATTGGACTTTATTTTTATTAGGTCGTTAATTCGTGTAGCTATAATCTTATATCATTTTTCAATGTCTAATTAAACATTATTTTCTTTGTATCTAATAGTTTATAAGTGATGGGGAGCTTAAATATAGTTTTGATATTTTTTTTATTGTTATTCCACGAAAACGTATATATTTTTTAATGTAGCGTGATTGAACCCGCACCTCTTGGAAATCATTCGTTTCTAAGTTTGGAATAACATTTTAAAAATGTCAAAAATATTTAATAATAAATAGCATTCTCTCTTGCCAAAGATAATTTTAAGCAACTATCTTTGCTAACAACAAATAAGTTGTAATAAGCGTATAAGGATTTCGGCGTAGCTTGGCGACGGAGCTTGGGTGATAAGAGGAGCGAGTTCAAATTCCACTTTTACACGTTTTCTAAAAAAGTGAAAAATATGTAGTTACTTTTCAAAAAATCATTTCAAATATATGGTCAAATATAAGCCTCAGTAACCAACGGTAGGTTAGTTTAAAAAACATGGTTTAATAAATTGGAGACAATTTTTTTTATGCTGTTAATATGTAGTTATATGTTTTTTTTTGGTATCGCCAAATCTTACCTGATCTTTTCATGTTAAAGTAAATATTTATACTTTTGATTATTTCAAGAAAATACCTTGTCAATAGTTTTTTTGGAAAATAATAAAAAAATATTATTGTACTTATAAAGTTACCACAGACAACGTAGTAGCTACATTCGACAACTTAGTTAATATAATTTTCTCACAACAACAAATTAATTTATCTGTTAATTGCATATAGATATTATATTTAGCTCTAATTTATTCAAAAACAACGATGATTTAGTATCCTTCCGCCTTGTAATATTTCAAATACCTCAATGCCATTCATAAGTCTCACATATTACCTTAGAAGGTATTTACCAAATGAGTCACTGAATCAATTAAAATAACTAATATTTATCATTAGTGTTGAGTAAGTATTATAAACACCAGTAGACAAATATTTTTTAAATGTCGAAAATATTAAATGAAATTCCTAAGTTCATCAGCACTGAACTATATGCCTATGTATCTGTTTCGAACTATTATCTAACGTAATATCACTTTCTTCTTTAATATTATTTTTTGAGAATTTAAAGTTATATATAAAGCGAATAATTTCATGAATATATCCATATTTTGTAAGCTAATTGTTTAGAACTTAAATTCGAAGTATTCCTCAGTATTTCCTTTACCATGAGAATGTGTGTGAGTTTTTTGCTGGTTAGCTCTACATTTTAAAGACAAAACTATGCGATAAAATAAATGGGTCAATTTATGACAAAATCCCAGCTTATAACAATATAAGGAGCTCTAATATAACAGTATTATATTTATTTTAAATCATCAATTCTTGAGGCATTGCGTGTTGGTTGGCGGACCTCAACGGCGCGCTTTACCTCGACACCAGAGCGAAAACATACATTTTAAATAAATATTTCATTTCCTCGAGTGGGATCGAACCCATAGCCAGTCGCATTTACAGTTACACAGTTTAATGTAAAATTATGAACCACGAACATTATTAATAGATAATACTATGAATATAACAACAATCGTATATTATAATGTATTATTATTTGTAAATTAAATAAATAAATTCATAAAAATCCAATACAGGCATTAATATATCAAGTCTACCCAATATAGTCGGAACCCGTTCGATAGGTCATGGTCTCTACAAAAAGACAAACAATCTCTAGAAATAGGATATTGCTTAGGTTTGGTATCCCTTGAGGCCTTTTAATCCTTATAATAATTTAAATAATTCCAATACTTGTACCTGTATTTCAATAAGTTATTTTAGTTTTCTATTTATAAATCACATTAAAATAAGCATGAATAACTCTGCTTTATTATATACCTACTAATAAGTCTAAAGCTTAGATCTGATAGTACGTTAAAGGATCTTACTTACTAGTTAAATATTGACAGCTAGTATAGGTCACGGCAGCCGCAATTTGTTTGCATGTCATATTAGATATATTTGTATAATACAGATTTTTATCTTGACACATCTCTTGGCTTTAGCCAAGTTGATATTTCTCTCTGTGTTCTTACATGGCCAAACACTCAGTCATCAAAAAAATGAGAAAAACAGTCCTTGGTCCAGCATAAGTTCTAACACAGTTAAGCGTTATGGGATACTCAAATTTTTGTAGTACCCACATTACATTATTATAAGTTCCAATCCTAATTGACGCAATGTAGCCCAAATATCTAATATTTTTTTATGGAAAAGACAAGGCAAACGAGGATACGGGTCACCTGATGATAAGAGATCACCGTCGCCCACGAGCCCGTTTAACACTATAGTAGCTACAGGGGCGTTGCCGGCCTTTAAAGTAGAGATAGACACGCTTTTTAAAGGTACCCACCCAGGTCGTATTGACCTGGAAACACTGCTGCATGTAGGTCATTCCACAGTTGCGTTGGGCGTAGAAGAAAGTTCCTGCAAAACCATACACAGTAGTGGAGTGCCACAGATGATGACGATGATATTAGAGCTTGCGACGTACTATGCGGTTAGAAAAGCGTTACGGAAGGTACCAGGTCAAACAGTTCCCCAGAACAGTCCCAATAATCAATGCGGTAGAGAACGCAGCAGCGAGGAAACACCCCTACGCAAAGCCAATGTCCTACGAAAGCATTTTACAGAATATAGCACCCCAACAACTCTACAAATGGTTCAAGCTGATAGAACACCAGGATGCACCAGCTCCGATACGGGAACAACACCATCGTGGCTTACTGTCTATTTATACGTTAGTTGTGCATTCGATCCAGTTCGTTATTTATAATACTAAAGTTAATCTCATTTAACCACTCTGAGAAACCAATGAGTTACGTTCCACTACTCAATAATTAAGGGAGAAATAAGTTTCTACGGCGGAAATAGAAAACTAGAAACTACAAAAATTTAGAGGATTTTATCTTTACACAAGTTCCAATACGAAAGACTTTTTCCATAACAGTGTAAATTTTCCAACCAAAAAATTCTACTTATATTGTTTTCATTTCTAGAAAAGAAACTTCTAGATTTAATAGAAGACACAGTGAAACTAGGGCGGACTAGTAACTAACTAAACTGAAATAGCACTAGTGCATTCGATCTGTCGCCTATAGATATCCTGCGTGACGACGACGCAATCAATGCGGAAGCGGAGTGGGATGCGTCGTCACCGCTGCATTTGTCTCCCGCTACTAAAACTAGTACACGTATGTATGTACGAGACTAAAGCTTCAGGTGTACTATAACATGAGATATTATATTAAAATACAATTTTTATTTATTGTATAGGTAGATGTTAGTTGCGAAATAATGATTTAAATTGAACTTACCGCAACCTAAACTTTTTTTATACCTTCACTCTGTATTCTGCATTAGCAGGGCAGGCAAGGGGAGCCTAGTTTTCCCACTTCCCACCGAATTCTGAAGAGTTTGCGTGTTGAGTGGCAGAACTCTACGCCCCGCTTTTGCCTTGACATCCGATTGAAGAGATGAAAATATTAAACATTTCGAGTGGGAATCGAACCCACAACCTATCGCTTTTGAAGTCACTCGCTTATGTCACTGCGCCACGACTGGCCTCTACATTATTTATAAATATTCAGTAACTTATTCTGCACCAACTATTATTCCCATAAAATGAAGAACAGACTATTATTACAATCTGCTCTCTGACTGTTGTCACAAACCTACCTCGCAAATGAGAAACGGCAAATACGTGAAAACAAACATCACAAAACCATCACCCGTGCATCATACTATCAATTGCAATAGTACAAAGTAGATAAAGTGACACTCACGTGTCACTTACCAACTTAAATATGACAATGTCATGTCATGTCACGTTAACTTGTAAATTATTTTTATTATTCGTCATTACAATAAATATCTGCGCTGTCTCTTGTTTGAGATAGAAAAAATAACACATTGTTTTTACATACTATGCCTGATATTAAAACACACAGGATAGTTGCAAACAACAACCAATGTACGTATTTTTGACAATCAGGATAAAGCTTTAAGCGCAAGACAAAATATGGAACTGCAGAAAGTAATTATATTGCGTAAAAATATACCCCATACAGTGAGGGCGCATGTTTGACCGTGAAAACGTGATAAACGAAAGCCTTGAAACGTAGCGGGTCGTCGGGAGCTGTGGCAGTAGTGCTCCGCTCCGTACTAGCGATGCCGTTAGCGCAGGTTCGGGCGGGCGGCACGAGGAGGCGGGCGGGCCGTGGGAGGTACCGTTAGTGACGTCGCGGCCGTGACGTCACGACCGTGACGTCAGGCGGCGCGATATAGCCACCAGCCTCGGCGGCGGCGGCCTCAGTATCGCACCGCCCGTCCGCCAGCGCGCAGCCCGTGCCGCGAGCCGCTACTACGACCGACCGCCCGTGAGTGAGTGCGCGTGCAGTGAGTGCAATGTGCTCGGCCGCATGAGGATCCTGCTGAGCGAGCTAGGACTGTCTGGCGCGTGCCTCGGTCTGACCCTGGAGTCGCGCGCCGCTCCTCTGGATCCCGACAAGCCAGCGCCAGGTCAGCGCCCGCACGACGTCCTTCCAATTCTGTGTTTATTTTCGCTTTCGTTGTGTAGAACCTCTGGGTGCGTAGACTTTGTGTGGAACTGTCGTGACGATGGCCATCGGCTAGAATGCGAGGTGCGTTGCTGACGCCCTCCAGCCAACACTGTGGCCTTAGACAATTCCTAAACACACGTACGTACCCTTTTGTTTATTTTTGTTTTGTTATATTATTTTATTTTGTTTAATTTCATTTTATTTTAATCCTATTTCAAATCCTATTACTGTTTTTTTTTAAATCGTTTGCAACTTTACTAAAGCGGTAGAAAAATATTTATAACTTAAATGTTTATTATTATTAAAATTACGCGCAATTTAATAAATCGATAGTGTATACACATTAAATATAATCAAAGCCAGTTTTACAGCTGAGCTCACAGTTACCCAGTGACCCATGCGTATAGTGTGTGTAACCTATTTGTAACCTATACCTAGTCCTTATTAAGAGGTCTGATTAACCTAATAACATTTATAAACCCATCAAAAGTTCATAAATCATTTATAGATAACACTTTGACTTTTATAATAATAACTAATCTTGAGGATACTTTTATAAAGTATAATAATATAAATTTTGTATATTTTACCATACGTGACAATTTAAAACTAAAATATTTTATTAATATTAAAAAAAAATAAATGTTTTATAAATAATTTAATTTTATAAGTTATATCAAAAGTTATTTTGTTTTTAAACATAAAAATATCAATTATCTTCTTTATAAAAGATATTTCAATTAAGATCCGAGGATTTAAGGTTTTTTTGACATAGAGTCCTATATAAAATTAATCTAATCTTGACGCCTTCTATTATTTACATAACGACGACGATGAGAAAATAATATCATTTGTTTTTTCAAGTAGAAACTAATAACGTGTTCATACACACTCATAAACACTTAAAAATTTCTACATTTATATTTGAGTAGTGCTTCCGCTTTGTAAATTAACACCACAGCGTACATATTAATATTTAAAAAATAGGAATAGAAATATTGTTTGTTTATGCAAAAAAATATTAGCAAAGAGTCAAAATAAACAGACGTTATAAAATACAACCAAATAGGATTCTTTTCTAATGGTACTTAATGATGTCCTCCTCATATATTTTTCTTTATAAAAATCATGATAATTTAGTGAAACTCAATTTCTTTAATATATAATTAACTGGTCGTCGGAGAACCTACAGCATATCGTTAAGACTTTTTCAAATCAATTGAACACTAAAAAGCTTAAAGTAATAAGTAAGTGTTGAAACAAACACACTGCAACATTAGCAAGAAACAATTTAATGAATCTCTGACTGACCAGTCCGGTAAAATTAATATTGTTTTTGTTATGTCCGCGGCAAGTTAGGTAATTCTAGTAAGTATTGGATGCTTGTGTCGCGATCGCCTCCGGTGTAGAGCCGTTGGCCTCAGCCGAGTTGCCTTCCTTGCCCAATAGGCTGTCGCAACCGGCAGACGAGACGTTGCACCTGCCAATGAGATGTGCCGCAAATTGAGAATGATCACATATAAACATAACAAATCGATCCCAGAAAAATGACCACCCATAGAAATGACTAAGAAGCGAGAGCTATCTGACTTTTACCATTCACTATTTCGTGTCCACCTATGTGATAAACAATTATGAACACTAAACAAACACCGGTTTCCGGGAGATTCTGCGCGGCACATCATCACTTTCACTTTTGTTATCACCTGATAACTGGTAGACATAAAAGGCGATTGCACATATATATGGTTAAATAACAAGAGAATTAAGTGCTTTTATAAACATAAAAAAAGTTATAGATCAAATAAACTATTCATTTATAGAGACAGCTTAAATGACTAAGCCAAGCTTTCGTCATTGCTGATTTCTTATACTTGGAGCTTTTTATGTAATGATAAAATAAAACTTGAATACGAAATATATGAATGATTGTGCGTACATTTTATCGTTGAACATTAGAGAGTATGGATACGTTGATAAGGCACGCTATCACCCACCAGCTGGAGTGACGTCAGGGCGAAACAATATCGCTCTCCCACTTACGTCACGCTCACACCACCCTAGGGAAAACTATTTATAGCTTTTTGTATTTAATCTGGAGAAGCTATTATGTATCTACATAATATATATTTAAAAATACTATCGATATTTTATTGGTATTATAATAGGAATATTTCTTATATAACTTATATATCTCAGTCTTAAACCCATGTTTCATATTATTTTGTGCAATATCAATATCTTAAACGGTTATACTTGTCATATCAAAGTGCTTTGAAGTATATCTAATAACACTAAAGTGTACTCTAGACAAGATCATTAGTCATCATTTACTTTTTTGACTGATATTAATTAATTGTCAATACAGTTTGACAAAATATACGAGAATAAATATGTACCTCTATATATATAGTACAATGAGTAAAACATTTAAATGAACAAATATTTAGACATGTAAAAGTTTTAAGTACTAGTAAATAGAGAAATAAAATATATTTTCAACTTTCCTTACCCCTTCTTCAAATATATACATGAACCATATTACAAGATATAATTAGAAAACGTCAGGCTGTGACATAATCTAAAAAAGCCAAGCTAACTTACAGCCTACTGCATATTTTTAGCCTCACAATTGGTGCTGCTCTAACGCTTTCTGTAGCGGAATTACGTCACGAAGTCTAAAAATACTCAGGTGGTGTGGTAAAGCGGCAGAACGGGGGTGGAGGCGCGGGCCCGCGGCCTCGGCCTCCGCCGCCGCCCGTGACGTCACGCCCGCCTTACGTCACGCATCGACCCGCGCCCCGCTTCAAGGACGCCCTTGCTTGCCGGCTACCGGCTTCCTTAAACTTGCTACTTTTATAAAACCTACTTTGCAAGCAAAGTTACGAATAGCGGACAAACGAACGAGGACAAAATCTTTGCAAAATATGAAACTTAAAATATTATTCCACTTAGTAGCGTCTACTATTGAATTGGCGACGCAACGAGTTTATCTCACGTCACTTTTGGCTAGACAACTTTTTATAATATTAGCTTATTATAAAAAAAATATGTTAATATTATAATATTATAAATTTGTATTAATTTCAAGTATTTAATATAAACAACGTAACGTAAAATAAGCTTAATTTTATATCTTTTTATTATTTTATCTATCTATCTGTCAATTTATATCTTTTAAATACAGTACTTTTAATGTCTGTCCTGTCTCAATATTTTTTTCTACTTTTAAGGATTTGCCATCATATAAAACGTTCCATAAGATTAAATAGTCTAGCTATCGCTAGAGTGATATAGTTAAGAGACTATCGTTTCAGGTTTGTTTCACGTTCTATCATTTACTTTTTACTCAAAAATATATTAGTTGGATTAAATTATTTAATTTACTTTGCAATACATTGCAATTAAAAATTAAATAATATTTTATCTGAGACTTGCGCATATAAAAAAATATTAAAACATCAACTATCGAATGTATTCACATCGAGATATGAAATACGCCTACACATGCATATGTAGTGAAATTTACTATTTAATTACATATTGAAAGACCACAGTCACATAAAGTAAATAAGTTTCCTTTCAAATATAATCTTTAAGCTTTATAAAACGAGTTTTTCCTTATTCTGATATAAATAAAAGTATATATATATAGACACATATATATGTAAGTATGTATATTCAAATTCTTCTCCATCGTCAAATGTTCCTTATGCCTCATTTATAGCGTATATGATTTCAAGGTCGTTACTGATATTATTTTAAAAATAAAATTAACTCTATCGTAATATTAGGTATAGGCATCTACTAAAGACATATTAATTTTGCTATGACACAAAAAAATAAGATTTTATTTATTCTATATTTAAAAGAGGCCAGTCAAGGCGCAGGGGCACAAGCGTGCGACTGTAAAGTCGACAGGTTCTGGGTTCAGTTCCCACTCGAGGCAATTAAATATTTAATATTTTAATTTCCCCACTCGAGACAAAAGCGCGGCGTTGAGTTCCGACTCAACACGCATCACACATTAGGTGCTAAATGGGGAACCGAAGTGTCTTAATGGAAACGAAGTGTCTTAACACTAGGTTACCAGGTCCTACATTTATACTAACATTGTTATAAGTTATAAGAGAATAATTGCCTTTATTAAACCTAAAAAGATATCCTAATAGTAAATAAGTTACTATATTCATTTATTACTAGGGGATAATATTCCCGCCATCACAATTTTATCCCGCTTTAGTAACTTCACTAGATTATAGGACATTGTCGACAGGAATAATTTCGGTTTTTAAGTGCTCTACGACTTCTATGTTTAGCATAATAAAAAACTTTAATTCTAATTAATATAGACATTTAACAAAATAAATATTTTATAGTAAAAATCAAAATATTTTAAACTTTTACTCAGGGACATAATACGTCAAGTGGTGTTTAAGTTAATATATTTATATGTTACACGGCGCCTAGTTCTTACATAACCGGTTTCATACAAAGTTTTAAGATATGTAAATAATATTATATTAAGAGTATAGAGGTGGAATAAAATAGCTAGCTGCTATTAAGCTTAATCGTGTTTGCGGCAACTAGTGCCCGCTTCACTTACGTAGTTGAAATAACTGAGGTTTTTTTTGTAAGGATTGGAATATGTAAGGATAGAATATAAGGCATATAAAAATTAAACACTACAAACTACAATTTTTTATTTATTTTTAAATTATATCTATGTATACCTAAATAATAAATAAAAAGGATATGAGGCCGTCGTGCCGCAAGGGCACAAGAACGTGACGGTAACGCGGCGGTTGTCGGTTCGATTCCCACTCGAGGGAATGAATTCGCTCTGGCACCAAGCCATAAAAAACCCGGTGGATGGAGTGTCTTAACGCTAGGTAGGTAGGTAAGGTTTTTAGTCTCTTGTACGTTTTATTGAATTAAATTCATATATTATGTATAACTTTTCCAACTAAATTAAAATATACAAATAATTTATCAAAAAGCACACGAAATTTTGTTTTTATTAACTAAATTTTTATACTGAAGCTTTACAAAGTTAAGCCTAATATCTTTGATATTAATAGTAATTTCAGGAAAGTTTAGCCGCGCCTCGTTTGTAACGTTTAATATCCTCAGTGACGTATGAAAAGCTTTATCAACACTGTATTGCCGGGAACGGAGAGGTTAGCGTCATAGTGACGTCACGCACGCGCCCCCGATCGCCTGTCAGCCTTACAGCTGTAATCGACCGCCCGAAAGATTAGTTTTATATTCTATCAAGTATTTTACGTCCATCTATTTTTAATTAACAGAAAATATATTCTTTATAATCTATAATTAAAAAATACAGATTTGAATTCCAATTGACGTTTTATAGTAATAACATAATTAATAACACAAGTTTTTTACCATTTTTGCGAACGTCCTTGTGTATTCAGCCACGTGCCTTGTCACAGGCGAATCAATGAATGAACATACCGTAGAGGACTATTGACATTTGACTGCCAGTACATAGAATACAGTAGTAATAGTAATAGTCGTAGTAAATCTTAATAAATAGTATAGTGGATAGTTAGTATAGAATAATGTTATGATGGTTTTATCACAATGATAATTATCATCATCATCATATTTTTTTTTATCAATTAACAAATATAATATCAAGATTCAACTACAAATCTTTTGAGAGCGTTATTCAATTAAGCCCAAAATTATAAAAAATCTTAAAAATATGTGCTTCTTGAAGTAAAGCTAAATATGCAAAGCGTGACAAACCAGTAATACTTTTTAAAAAATATATTCTCATGAAGTCAAATTATCAAAAAAACTTTAATTTCCGCCAATAAAACTCTTTACAATATAAATGATTGGTCTTCTTATTTTAAGCCGAGGTATATACAAAGTATAAATAATATTGTTATTGCACGAGGCACTCAGGACAGATTTCTCTGAATTGGAACATTTTGTATTATAAGCCAATATTTATGTTAAGCCGTTTACCTTGAAAACGTTCGCCACTAATATTTTTTAACGAATCGTTAATTCATTGTCAAAGTACGAGATAATTGCCAGTTTTATAAATAAAATATTATTAAAGAAGATTATAATATTCAATACTATTTTTGAAATATAATTTAATATTACTACATTTCAAATTACTGAACGTACTGCTTCTAGAAGATATGAAGAATCTCTACATTTTAGTTTATTGATAAATATGTAAATATGTTTACAGATGTCAAGTACAATTTTAACAATATTTTTTTTATGTATTTATATAATTTATAATTATTCTACTAGTATATATAAAAGTAAGCATAAATTTTAAAAACTCTAATTAATATTATACGATAAGTGAACGACGTACATTATATGTAGATGCGACAGAGCCACCTATCGCTAGCTTGAGTCATCACTTTTCTAACCTGCCAGTCTACGGCCTTCACTAAAAAGCTCTTGTAATTGTAAAAGATGAAAGCTAGTTTTGTGTGATAGATGTCGTTGTGTGAAATTATGCAATGCTACTTTTTTTTACTTATTTTACTTAGGTATATATATTGTCTATTAATAAAATTTGTTTAATACAGTTAATAAAAATATTATATTTAATAAAATAGCTTAATGTAATAAACTAATGTAATTCTCGAAGGCAAAGTTCAAAAAATAAAGGTTAACAATGTAACTTGCTAGTATAAAAATATATTGCCAAAATTAAAAGATGTAATAGAAGTAATAATAACTTATAATCAATCAATTTGTGACTATTTGTTATGTATTTAATTGTCATGTCACTATTATTAATAATTATTTCAATATATATTTTAAAAATGTATTATTATTTCGTAAATAATAAATGTACCCTTATGTTAAGATATAATAGTTTTTTGCTTTTCCGTGCTGTTATTTACTCGGATATGTCTTTGAACTTTGATTACCGTATTAATACTTTGTAGAAACGTTGTTATTAAAATAGTTATTTAATTATTGGTTTCAAAGAGTTATATTTATACTTTAATTTAAACTTATTTTAACCGCACTTGCGTAGATTTTTATATAAGTATTCCTGAACAACTTTGGAAAAACAAAACTAAAGCTTAAATACGTATTTATGTCGATATATTTGTTGCGTAATTTAAGTTTTGATATTTTAGATCAATTACCTACTATTGTATACAATTCAGTAATTTCTTTCAATATTTAACAAAAAAAGACGCGAGTACAAGTAATATTATTAATATAAGTAGTAGTAAGATATCTAGTATCTAGTATATTTCAATAGCTATTTAAAAAGATAGATGCACCTAATACTGTTTTAACAATAAAACCTTGTAAGTTAGCCTCGATAGTGACGCTCGCAATTTAAAATATTTCAAATTGCCAAACGTTCGTATATAATTTATAAAATGAGGAAACAACCTCTGTATAAAAATCCGCACTAAATTACTGTAAACAAGTTGTAATACCATATTGGAACATAGGAAACACTAAAGTTATTTTGCATAAAATATAAAATTGTGTTGACGTGACAGCTTCATATATTTATTTTATTTATATTTGCCTGGGAGGCATAGGTCCACCAACCAACAGTCTAATTTAAACATGGAAAATTTTATTTTAAAGTTTTAAAATTGTTTCAATTTTGTTAGCAAACTTTTCTCAATTATCTATTGAAATTATTTTTAATTGGACTCATTATTTGAAATACAGATAGTACATCAAATAATAAATACAGATAAAACAATTTACCTATTAAAGCATTTTATATATTTAAAAAACACACCATATTACTTGCAAATACAGTATAATAAAAAAAATTGAACAAGTTATAAAAATGTACGCACAAAATAATTTTACGTGAACAAATATTATTATCGTTTTGTTTCATTTGCATATTATGTGAATACATAAAATGAAACTTTAGTAGGTATGTCTTACTAGTCGAAAATAACCTTTTTTATGGAGAAGTACATTTATTTTCAATATGTATAGGTACCTACTATACACTCACTGTACATAGGGATTCTACATATTTCTTTTAGCGTTAGGCTGTATCTCGCTGCTCGCATATAACAAGAAATGCAACTTAGAGAAACTTAGTGTCAAAATCCTCCCTTACCTACTTTTTGCCGTTTCTTCTTCTTCTTCTTCTTTATTTTAAGTCATTATGTATTGAACTGCAGAACTCAACACCACCCTTTGTCTTCTGACAATAGCGAGGAAATGAATAAAATTCATTCCTTCTAGAGGTACTCGAATCCACAACCGTCGCCTGATTTCTTATATATTATTTCTTATTATTTCTTATATATTAAAATAATATACATATACTTATGTTTACTTTAATAAATTGTTAATTATAATTTTACTAGCGACCCCATTGCGGCTTCGCCCGCTTTTACTACTGGATTATTCATATAATGTATGTTTGCAAAGCACTTAAGATAATGTGAAAATTAATTAAACTCTAATGCAACCCGCATTTTCGTAGTTTCAATAAGGATTTTCCAACTGTTTTACACAAACAGAACACACAACAAAAACCTACCTACTAATAACAAATACAAAAATTATGAAACCAATATCGCGCTGAAATAATACATTTAACTGAAATTATCCAATATGTGAAACGCATCTAAATCTTCTTTGCTATAGAGGCAGGCGGGTTTTTTTTCGAGCTTGTGGTTAATGCTGTTAAAACAGCGACACCGGTTGGGTAGGCACTACGTGGCTGCCTGTGAGCAAAATTAAATAGAATGCATCGGCCGGGAATCGAACCCGGGCCGCCCGCGTGGCAGCGAGCATTCTACCACTGAACCACCGATGACTGCTCATGACGCGCTTGTATAAATAAGCAAAACGTCGCGGGGCGCGTTTCGCAGCAAGGATGTTTTAGTATTATAATAACTTCTAAAGTACTTATTAAAATGAAAAAACAGTAAAAGACAGTTCATCTACATTAAATGGCCAAAGTAACTAATATACTTATTTATATGCTGAGAGTAAAGGATAAGTGAAACTTGACTCGATACAGTTGATGTGTGAACGGCGTGATGTGTCCATAATTAAATGCGTTTTTCTCTAAAACTATTCGCAATTTCGAAATAGTGTAAATAGCAAATTTTATCTTCGTTTAACGTAGAAAATTAATAAAGTATTTTAAAGGATAAGGATTAATACCATTATGGAAAAATATCCCTCACAATAAAAAATATATTGAAATTACTATTTTTAGACAAAAATATGATCACTACACGTTATCCTTAAAAGATAAAAATATGCTCTCGCGGACTTTTTTGTAGATCTTATTAAGAGGAACAATACTCCAGTACATTTTTTTCATGTAGTACTTACTATTAAAGCAGCGCATGCGCGAAAGTGTCTCAACGGGTAGGACTTTAGACACATTTATCGTATTTATGTTAATTTACATAAGAATTTGCAAATAATAAACTATATATAAACCTTCCCTGAAAAATACTCGACCTAATGGTGAAAACCGCATAAAAATCCGTTGGGTGGTTTAGAAGAAGAAGAGTTAGAAAGTTCAGACAGACACGAAAAGCGACTTTGTTTTATAAGATATAGGATAGGATAACACTGTATTTTGTATTGTAATTTACTATAGCCATAAAATATCGTGGAAAGCTTTTTAAACATAATACATATTAACTTTTTAAGTATCAAGTTTCAATTCCCCGATAATAGGTGCGTATATTATATAAATTACATACAACATACACATAGGAAAAATATTTTCAAAATATGTAATTGCAAGTAGATATAAACTAAAACAATACAATTCAATTTTCAATATTATTAAAAATTGCAATGAAAATTAACTTTTATATTTAAAAAAAAAATCATCTTCACGCTGTATCCCGCACACTGTTTGTGGGTTCGATCCCCACTCCGGGAAATTAAATATTTATTAAATTTTTTATTTTTATTTCTTCATTCTGGTGTCGAGGCAAAGACCGGCGTTGAGTTCCACCACTCCACATGCAATGCATCCAGAATTCGGTGGAAAGTGGGGAACGGGAACTTAACACAAGGTTCTTTCTGCCTACCCTGCTATATGCGGGATATAGCGCTTTATATTGAAATGATTGAAATGATTTTGCGAAATTATATTAAAACTATTATAATTTGAATTTTTTATCAAACGCTATCAAAAATATTCTTTATTGCATATCGAGAATAAAAATACTCCAAAGGTACCTTACTAGTACTACTTACTAGTATCTCTAATGTTATTTACTTATATGTACACAACAATAGCGAGTAAATAGGTTCTCATGCGAGGTTGACTGAACGCTGTGGCTTAAGTTTAAGTTACTCCGTTGTGATATACCCACCTTTTTCAGTTTCATTTCCTCGCATTAATAAAATAGACCTATCTGCATTCGCGTAACCCAATGCCGTGCAATCCACCGATGAAGGTTGAATCTACAACTACAATCCTTCTGTGCCATAAGAGTCTCACAATTAAATGAATTTTGTTTGAGAAAAATAAATATTTATACAGCAGGTAATTATCGAGAATATTTAAACAAAGTAAGACATTGTAGTATCGCTCTACATGTAAACTAATAAACTATAGAAAGAAGTAAAAATGATAACGCTTGATATGTATAGGAAAATAAAAATACAGAGAGTATACTTTTATGGCAGCTAATGAACGGAGAACGGATCTAAGACTGTCATTTATGCTAACAGTCTAAGACATAAGAATCCCATAGGCTTATTATCATGTTTGTTCGTTCATGTCTTTATAAATTTTGTAATAAAAAAATCTTTAATTGCAATATTCTGATTTTTGTATATTATTTTAAAGGATCACACTATAGCTAGCAATTTATTAAAAAAAATTGTAAATCCGTATAAAATTAAATTATTTCATTATCGACCATTATGGTGCAATCGCGAAGTATCCGACTCTGTAAACAGGATAGTTATAGGTTCGTTTTCCATTTGTGAAAATATTTATATTAAAAAAAACAATTATTTGTTTGTAGTTCTAATTCATGTGAAATTGCTCCGCATTATCCAGGACACCAATGTCTTTAAAATGGGCGGAAAATTATGAAATCTTAATCGTCGTCGTTGGTTCTTTTTGTCTATCTCACTAAATGGCATTTACATAAAGATAAATAAGATATTAGAAAACTATACGGCTTTCGGATGATCATATGTTTTTTTTTAATTTTTATTTAGGTAGCTACTGCAAATAAATGTTTTAAATTACAAATAAAAGTTTTAAAACTTGCTATAATCGTTTACTTATGTATGTAGTTATGTTTACATTAGTTGAAGTATATCATAAATATTTAATTCGTTGCAATATAATACGTTTAATTAATTTAATTTGATTTATAAAAAAATTTAAAAAATCCTGGCCTTGATTTTGATTGATTGACTGAACTGAACTGATATGACGAGTTATTCGTTTTTTAAGAAAATATAGAAATCGGGTATATTATTTATTATACAATTTTATATCTTATGAAAGAAGGAACAAAAATCATCTCATACGCAAAAGATACATAATTTGGGTCGGACATGTTCATGTGTGTGCACATTATAAAAACAACTCAAATTGTAACTTAATGGTTAAAGAATAATAATGTCTAGACTTAACTAGGAAATAACGTGACATGAATAAAAATACGAGTGTCAACATGAAACCACTTAAAAGGAGCTGTCATGGAATATAAAATAATACATAAAGCGGTAATTTTGGGCAAAAGTTTATATCAAATATATTTATATATATGTAAATAATTTTGTGCAGTAATTATTATAATTTCTCAGACGAAATGGTGTTTTGTTTAATCTTGACTTATCGTCCATATTGCGCATTAGACAGGCAAAGATGTCATGTGATTTATGACCATTTTGTTATTTAACTTTTTAAAATTTCAAATTTTGTTTAAGTTATGATGTCTTATATAAGGATTCAATGAAAACTAAAATTGTCATAACTCAAATATATAACAAATAACTCATCGAATAAAATTTACAAAGAATTTTTTTTTTGTAAATAAAAAAAATAAACACATCATAACAAAGGATTCGGCGTTTTGTCTATAACTTAACAAGTCCGAAATTAATGGTTCTTAACATAATAGAAACTGCAAATGCCACTGATTTCATAACCTCCCAAGGGATCTATCGCGTTTTCGCCCCAAAAATTTTGATGGAGCGTTGGTTATTACATTTTCGATCTTAGATGTGATACTCATGGTTGAAAATAACGTAAAAGTAAGGGTAGTATTGTGGAGTTTGTGATGGCGTTTGTTGAGGTGTATACATAGGATTCAATTTTCGGGGCGTGGCGAATCAAGCACCGTGACACAATGTATTCAAGTCGGCAATATTTGCCTGATAAAACTACCGTATAAATTAGCAGACCTTTATTCTTCGCCGCCATTTTTCTAAATAGGAGAGTAGTGTTCAGACATACATTCCATCCCGCGAAGTTATTGATTTAAAAAATACGTGCTTGTGTTTAAGTAGGAATCAAAGTATGTTCGTCGAGGGTAAATATAAATGATGCATGGCTTGTATAGCGTGATAGTTCAAAGTCCGGTGCCGTCAACGCGCTGACCACTTGTCTTCCGGCGCATTTACAATCAACCCTCTCTAGTTGTTGGTCTACTCATACAATCCTATACCGATTATCAAATAACAGCGAATATGATACGGTCCTGATAGAACATACATTTATGTAATTTGGTTCCACTATGAAATTAGCTATATAGTAATTGTACCACGTGCTTAATTTATTTATTTTTTTGTTACAGGGCCGAGCGCCATTGAGCCGCGCTCGCCAAGCGCTTTTACGGCAAACTCGTCCAGCATGCTACTGCTGCAAACACACGTATGTATTTTAATTTATGTATTACGAATTCCATTTACAAATTAATATTACTTAAAAAGTTTTAAAAAAGTTTTATTAACAACAGTGTAAAATGTAAACTTATCAGCACACCTGCACAATAACAGGCGGTGTCACCATAAAATAATTATTATGAAACGATTGATATACTTGACACGCCATTGGTGCGGCGTGACCGCCCATGCTTAGGGCCGCCTACCGTAATTGTAACGCCTTACGTATTGATTTTTTTCTTTTGCAGAGCAACTACGGTACGTCGTTCACTGATCTTTTGTCACCACAATATCAAGAAGACTCTTCTGAAATCTTGGAAGAAAATTTAGATCCGTTCCCAGACGTTGAATTTCATGCGCCAATTCCTCTAGAAGTGAAATCTCAACGTGCGACTCCTGTGAGCGAAACACCTTCGCCTATTCTAGGCCCAGCTTTACCTAGCTTTGAAGAAACCTACTCAGTGCGCTATCCAAAACAAGAAATGGCAGAATTCGGATTAAAAATGGATGAGGACTGCTATAATGTCAGTGCCTACTCTCATCCAGGACATGCATCAACGCAATTGTTATATCAATATCATCAACCTTCGCTGCCATATGTTCCGTCGCCCTACTATGCTCCAGCTCAACCATGTTCACCAACGTTTGATACTGGTGGAGTAACTAATACTCAAGATTCATATTCTTTACCACCGTTTCCGAGTTCCGTTGATTTACATATAACTACTGATCAAGGAAACAGGCAAAGAAGGTCATCATTGCCAGTTCAAAGGTCAGAATCCAGTAGTTCTAATGATAGTCCTAAAATACATGGTAGTAGAGTTCACTGTATGCAGGCATCAGCGCCTAGTTCTGCGTCTAGTTCTCCTGGTGGAGTACCACAAGATAATACAGTATCACGAGCAGCACCACCGTCGCCAAGCCAACTTTGCGCTGTTTGCGGTGATACTGCCGCTTGTCAACATTATGGTGTCCGCACATGTGAAGGATGTAAAGGTTTCTTTAAAAGAACCGTTCAAAAGGGTTCAAAATATGTATGTCTAGCAGAAAAATCTTGCCCTGTTGATAAGAGAAGAAGAAATAGATGCCAATTTTGTCGTTTTCAAAAGTGTCTCGCAGTCGGCATGGTAAAAGAAGTAGTACGTACTGACTCATTGAAAGGAAGGCGAGGTAGATTACCTTCCAAGCCAAAATGTCCACAAGAATCTCCTCCAAGTCCACCTATTTCTTTAATCACAGCATTAGTCAGAGCCCATGTGGATACGTCGCCTGATTTTGCTAACCTAGATTATTCACAATATAGGGAGCCTAATCCTATGGAACCACCTATATCCGACGTGGAAGTTATTCAGCAGTTTTATTCATTATTAACAACATCCATAGATATGATAAAGATTTTTGCTGAAAAAGTACCAGGATATGGTGAGTTATGTCCAGAGGATCGAGAACAGTTGTTCGCTTCAGCGCGCCTTGAATTATTTGTGCTACGACTTGCCTACCGTACTCGTCCCGAAGACACCAAGCTTACCTTTTGCAACGGATTGGTACTCGACAAGCGACAATGTCAGCGATCTTTTGGTGATTGGTTACATGCTGTACTTGATTTTAGTAACACTCTGCACTCTATGGATATTGATATTTCTACTTTCGCTTGCCTGTGTGCTCTCACTCTTATCACAGGTACGAGTCATTACATTTTAAAAATTTCCAATTTAGCTAATATAACATTTTATATTAAAACAGTTTAATACTTTTGCTAAATATGTTAGTATATTACGTAATCTTAGTGAGAAAATTATTGAAAATAAATATTTTAATTATATTTGAATTATATAATTTTAATTTTAATTTATAAAAAAAAAGAGGGGTAGATGTTGTGCAGAATTTTAAGAAATCAGTTTTTTGTAAATTCAAAACCTTAATATATTTTTTATTTCTTTTTAGAGCGACATGGTTTAAAAGAGCCACATAGAGTAGAGCAACTTCAAATGAAAATCATTGGATGTTTGCGCGCTCACATACCGGGAGGTGGAAGTACGAACGCAGTGGGTGCTCCGCATTTCAGTCGTGTCCTTGGAGCTTTACCAGAACTACGGTCGCTTTCCGTGCAAGGTCTTCAGCGTATATTCTACTTGAAATTGGAAGACTTGGTTCCAGCACCACCACTCATTGAAAATATGTTTCGCGCCAGCCTGCCATTCTAGGGATCTGCACGCTTTCCCATAGTGACATCCCGAGGACCACCTCCGCCTTCAAGACGCATTCTTCTAAAGCTGACTCCGTTATTTTTATAAGTGTTTACCTAGATTAAAACTATTTTTCTAGAGACTAATAGAACTCTACATAACTCGATCTCTGCGGTATCGGTTTGTGCTTGTTGTACGAATAATTAATTAATTAATTGAATAATTTTACGTAAGAAGAACAACCTTACTATGTAAGTCCTAATATATTGGGCACTTATAGTTAAGCTTAATTTATTATTAATGTATATTTGGGTGTGATTCCGTTTTATCTTATAAAGGTATCTTTTAGTAGTCTGCATTTAAGTTACCGCTCGTAATCAATGGCATCTCGTCGTACAAATATTCCTACGTTATTTACTTGTGTATTATTTAATAAGAAAAATCTAGTCACAAGACTTACAAATGTTAAAAATTTGGCTCGTAATCACCGAATTTTATTAAAATTTTATAAATAATTAAGATATATGTTAATATCTAATTGAGTGTGATGTAATTGAAACAGCTAAATTTCGTGTCCGTTATCGAAAATAAAAGCGAAGATAATACCTTAAAAAAGAAGCTTTAATAAGATATAAAATGTAAGTAACTAAAATATTATAGGTACAAGCTCTTGAAAGCGCTTTTCATTAAGGTAGAGTATACACGCTTATATATTCCATAAAGGATATGAAATATGGACAACGCCGGGGTCTCGCAGACCGTGTGCGAATCACGCGAAGGGCTTCAGAATAAATATAGGCCCAGAACGTAGATGGAAGTTACCTTTTTAGGTTTAAATTATTTTATAACTATTTCATAAAATGTTAATGTGAATTGTTAAAATAAAAATATATGTATGTACATTTAAGGTGAGAGAAAAAGTTCAGCATCTATTATAGTCTCCCAACTCCAACGTGTCTTAAAGAGTACCTTCTTAGATAGGTAGCCTAGAGTTTTTCTTATATAATCTTTTTAAATTAAAAAAAAAACGAGTAGTACTAGTAGACAACTAAGACATATCAGTACTTTTTTAGATTGCTGATAAAATGTATGGTTAGGATTTTCACCTAGTTTGACGTAAACTTTCCTTGATATACTTGTAATTGTCTTTCCTTAAATCAGAATGGATCGTGTACTTGGACCAATTGGGTAAGTGAGGAAGGTGAAGGCAGCTTCGTTTGTAATGCATAAAACAAGAGTATCAATATAATTGAAATTAAAGGCGGAGCGTTTTTAATTTATAATGCAATAAAATTGCAAACTAGCTATTTTTATTAATAGAAAAATTATCAGTATAAAATAACTAAAATATACGCAGGTATGAGATATAAATTGTAGATGTAACGTTATAGGATATAAAGAAATGCGTGATAATTTTATACAATGTATATTATTTTGTAATTACATATTTTGTAAACAATACTAATGCTGAACTTTTTACTCAAAGTACCAGGGCTCCTTTATATGTATTAGTTAATTTTGTAGATTTATAAGAATAATTGAAAAATATGTCTTTTCATAATTCACTGTGGCGCGATTCTTAAGTTGGTAACTCGTGAAACTGTGCGTATCAGATGCCTACCTACTGCACAAAATATTACAAAGTATTTTACTTCAACAACATGAATTCTTGTTCTGCTAATAGAAAATTAATTATTAAAGAGAACCCTTCCTAAGCTTTTGCGAAAAACTTGGTTGTGCTTTCATATCACTACAAAACATAATTTAGCAATAAGTCAATATATCATAAATTAATATAATAAGGTATACTTAAATCACTGTAACTGTTGCAATACATTCCAAAAATCATTTCATTATTGTTTGAATTTTCGACACCAAGTTTTTTTATGTATAAAATTTTAAATTGATATTCACACCCTTGTCACAAAAGTAGGTAAGCTCTGAATATAACAAACATTAATTTTATCTTAGATGTAGATATTTTAGACTTATATTTCAAGAAAACTGTACATTTCGTTATGAAATTTTCCGAATTCAATTGCATTTTTTGTCTCAACAATGATTGATGTGCTTTTGTTATACTTTATACTTTTTCTTTGTAAATATTTCGTCACAATTATACTAGCGCATACGCGTTATATGAAACTTGTGTTTTTTTCCCTTATCACCACTCACATACCATTTAAATATATAAATATAAATATTTTTATATTTCCTACATAATTACATATATACCTCATTTTTTTATATAAACTTCTTCGTATTCTTCTTCCATAAAAATATATTATAAGTAAAATTGTAAAAACTTCTAATAATTAGGTTTATAGATAGATACTGGAACGTGACGAACGTAAACTTCTCTTATTCACGATGTCTGTTAATTTCTGCCTAAATTCTGAGGTAACAAACAAAAAAATACAGTCGAATTGATAATCTCCGCCTTTTACTGAAGTCGATTAATAGAAATAAGTTTAAGCGAGTCTATAGTCAAATATAAAAAAATTAAACCCCACAACGATTATCTTAATAACTAAAAAATATGTTGGTATTATTAAAATAATATTTATAGATGGTGCAACATTATATAATTTGAGAAATATACACTATGGTCTACATATAAAATCAACAAAAACTCAAGTCAACAGTGACAACCAACTGACAAGCTGACAACTTGACAAGTGACAAGTAGAAATCTATGATTAGTGATAAGGGTTGAAGTTCTTGTTTAAAATTAAAGAGTTATTTTAATTCAATTCAGTAATAGATGTAGTTATTAGAAATTGAGAGTAAAAAATTGTGAATAGATTTCTTTAATAAAACAATATTAATAACTTCAAAATGTCTGAAGGCACTGATGTGACAGAAATCTTAGACAAAAACTTAGAAGACTTAGAAATTCAAGAAGTTTTAAGAAATGGGACAGATTTACGAGAATACGCTTTACAAATTGATAAAAATATAAAAGAAGCAGAAAAAGGTTCTGTGGCAGACTATTTAAAAGAAAGTGAAAATATTGCAACGCTTCACAATCAAATAGAAGATTGTGACTCAATATTAGCAAGAATGGAAAGTATGTTGTTAGTTTTTCAGGTAAGACCTAATTAAAAATTGATCTTTTATTATTATAATAACTATAAAACACACTTATTTGCTGATGGCTTTCAGAATGACTTGGGAAGTATTAGTAATGAGATTATTAGCTTACAAAAAAGGTCTGTCAATATGTCAGTCCAACTGACTAATAGACAAGCTCTAAAAGGACCACTGTCGTCATTTATTGAAGACATGGCTGTGTCAGAAACACTTATTTTGTAAGTAAATAAATTTTAATAAACGTGGATAACCTTATCTTTAATATAACTCATAGTCGGGGTTTCGATTTCCGCTCGAGGAAATTAAATATATTCATTTCTTCACTCTGGTGTCA
Organism: Heliconius melpomene rosina; assembly: GCF_056956725.1. Taxonomy (NCBI): domain Eukaryota; kingdom Metazoa; phylum Arthropoda; class Insecta; order Lepidoptera; family Nymphalidae; genus Heliconius; species Heliconius melpomene. The sequence continues at coordinate 10,492,540 of NC_140389.1, read as the reverse complement.
AGGCAAAGTTTGGAGTTGGGTTCGTTGGGTTCTGCAGTGTGATACAGTGTGAAGCTAAAAAAGAAAGAAAATTTTTCATCATGCTTGTAGCAGTCTCGGCAAGGAGAACCTAATGTCAAAATACTATCTCCACTTTCCATTTAAAGACTTCAAGAAATTGTTTGTTAAATCATAGACCTCACCTACCCTCATTATCTTTCCAGAACAGAGAAATAAGAGTTATTTATTTCTTTCAAAGGCTCAAACCCAAAAATATTGCATTTACAGTCATATACTATAATATATTATATGACTGTAAATGCAATGCACCACCTAGTAAAATATATACAGCAATATTATTACTCTATTATTCTTAACTCATATTTCAGTGGTATTAATAATGTTCCAGTAATAGATAAAGAATTCATGGTTCAACTAGCAATCTTAAATCAGAAATTAAACTTTGTTAAGGAACAGGATTTTAAAGAAACAAAAGCTTGTCAAGATGTAAAAGATGTTCTAGAAAAACTAAAAATAAAATCAGTATCAAAAATTAGAGCTTATGTACTTGAACAAATATATAAATTTCGTAAACCTATGGCTAATTACCAAATACCGCAAAATGCTATGTTAAAATATAAATTTTTCTTTGAATTCATTTTGGCTAATGAGAGGAATGTTGCTCAAGAAATTTGCAATGAATATATTGATACTTTAAGCAAGGTTTATTATTCATATTTCAAATCTTATGCGTCAAGATTGGACAAATTAAAATATGAAGAAGTACCAACAAAAGATGATTTAATGGGAATCGAAGATGGCTCTAAAGGAGGTTTTTTTCAAAAATCCAATTTAAAAAATAAAAGCACTATTTTTACGATTGGAAATCGTGGAGATGTTTTGGCCCAACAACTAGAGGCACCAATCATTGTTCCACATGTACAGCAGAAATCTAAGGTGTACTTATATTTTATATTGTAACAAAAAAAACATTGCTAATTTTATTATACCTATATTGAAACAAAATATAATCTATATTGACATCTATATTTTGATATTAATAACCTAAGTTTATAATTTATTGTTCTATATATCTTATTGGTATTCACTAAGGAGGAGCATGGAATCACTAAGGAGGCTATAGTTAGACTATCCATAAAATTTTAATATTATTGTAGAACTAATTTATTACACAAGAAGTATTATACATTTCATTGCACATGCTATATTGTTCAATAATATTAAGTTAACAATTACTGTGATGTTAAGTACTAAATGCAGCATAATATTAGTAACAAGCATAACTACCAAAATGGACCAATTTAAATTCTTTAGCAAATTTCTCCTTAAATGGACTGTAAATATGTAGCATTGACAATTTATCACCTATTTTATAGTAAACTTATATTTGAAAATATTTTACAGTATTCATATGAAGCTTTGTTTCGAAGTTTACAATATGCTCTTGTGGACAACAGTTGCAGGGAATATCTTTTCACTACGGAATTTTTCCATGTGAAAGGAAGCCATGCACAAGAGTTATTTGATAGAATACTTGGTAAAACGTTGTCTTTACTTGTGGTAAGTATTTTTTGGAATCTTATTTATTTTAAACATGAGTTATTTTAATATTTCATACAAAGTTTTACAATAAACATTACTCATGTAGTATGAGATGCAATACTTATAAGACATTAGTTAAGCACTTGTCTTTAACTAAATATAATTCTCAAATATCTGCTGAACAACTGAAAATCGGCTACATGGGGGTGAAACGGATAGCTTCTGAGGTCCTCTACCCATAGACGACCGTTGATCCGTCGATCGTGTTACACCCTGTATATAAATATCTGTATTTTTTCAGAAAAATGTAGAAAACTATGTCCTGGAATGTTACGACTGCCTTGCACTGTTCCTGTGCATTCAGCTCATAAATCGGTACAAGTGGATGTGCCATAAGAGGGCAGTTGCAGCTTTGGATAGGTAAATTAATTAGAGTTAACTTAAATAATTTTAATGTCTGAAAGATAATAGATTACAAGGGTGTAGATTACAAGGATAGTAGTTTGTTATGCGTACAATGGTTGTCAAAAATTTACAAATACATTTTTTTTGTAGCTTTACGCTGTTACCCGAAAATGGCAAGATAGGTAGAGGAAACTTACGGGAACGTAATATTAAGACACTCAATGTGCCCATTAAGACACTTCCATTCCCCACTTTCCCCCGAATCTCTCGAATCAACGCCGCGCTTTGGTTTTTACCAGAGCGATGAAATGCCTATACTTTCAGCCTACTCATAAAATAAGTTAAAATAAACCTCATTCTCCTTTTTTTACAGTTATTGGGATTCATTATTGGCTACTATCTTGCCCAGATTGGACTATGTATTGAAATTAAATATTCAAAGTGTAAGAGATTGTGACCCAGCCAAGTTGTCTAATAAAGAAATGGGGCCCCATTATGTAAGTACTTAAAAAATTTTTTTAACTCCACTCTTACCACCCAGTGTTACCAGATTTTCTCTCGGCGAAGAGCAGGATTTTTGAACATTTTTACTAAAAAATGTATTTTTGTTTTCCCAACCTATTTCAAATAATAAATTGATATAAAAGCAAAATAATATATAATAATATATAAAAAGCAAAATAATTTTAGATAACAAGACGATACGCGGAGTTTTCAGCCGCCATGCTAAGTCTCAGTGAACAGTTTCCGTCAGAAGAACTTAGCAACCTATTGCTAATACTACAAGATGAAGTACATTGCTTTCTACTAAAAATGGCTGCCGAATTCCCACAAAGAATAAATCAACTAATATTCCTAATAAACAACTATGATATGGTTCTAAGTATTTTGATGGAACGGACTCGAGATAACACCAAAGAAGCCGAGAGCTTCAGAGAACAATTGCAAGCCAGAAGCTCTGAGTATGTCGAAGAAATATTAAGTCCACACTTTGGTGGGCTCATGCAGTTCGTTAAAGAAGGTGAACAACTGTTGGAAAACAATAGGAAAAATGATCTAGCAAATCTCGAAAAGAAATCCATATCACTTGTCACATCCTTCACTAATAGTTGGAAACAAAGTTTGGAGGAAATACACAGAGAAGTGTTGGTCTCATTCCCGAATCTTGTAACCGGATCTGGCTTACTGCAAATGGCGCTCACTAATTTCGTTCAGTATTATCACAAGTTTGTTAAATTATTGACACCCAATGCACGTACGCAACTTGTTAATATCCATGTCATTATGGTAGAGATTAAAAAGTATAAGACTAATTATTAATAACTAAATATTTAATAAAAAAAAATTGTTTCTATATATACGAAATAAAATTAAAATTAAGAGAAGATGAATCTTGTAAGTCTCATGGATGAACGAAAAAATATTCATTGATAAATAAAGATTGGGGAATTGGGGAAGGCCTATGTCCAACAGTGGACAAAAGATGGCTGTTGATGATGATGATGATGAAATAAAGATTAAATAGGAAAAGTTTCAATGTTATTTCATTTAAGTCCTTTTTGATCTTCACGCAAATTTTATAATGTACTATTGTGGAGTATGGCTTTACTCAAAGTCGCACTAAAGGTAAATAATAACACATAGCCACAATCATCATGTCTGTACATATAAATAAAATTGAAGTATCTGATTTAAAAATAAATGTTTTATATAACTATTTTAATGTTTTTTGTCCGGAGTTTTACTGGCAGATGAGAGGAGAGAGAGTGAGGAGGTTGAATAGCAACACACAGTCTACTTTTTACCCAGAAATTCTCCGGGATCGACATTTACGCGGGAAATACCACATTCACCCCGTTATTTACGCTGTATTTACGGAAACAGCATATAGGGTAAAATATTTTAAACCCATACTAAAAGAAATTAATCAAGATTCCTTGATAGTTTAGACAAGATTTTTTTTCATTTCACGATGTTTATCTACACCTGTATTTCGTGTGACGCTTTTATACCAATAAAATATAAAAATATATCTACTATAAAAATTCTACTAAAGCTTAAACAATTTTGAACTTTGCCGCCAATATCTACGGCTCGATTTCGGAATGAGGAGTGTGCGGTGTTTTCCTTTAAAAGGTTTATGTCGTTCTTGACAAAAGGCGTTTTATTTTACAACTATAACTATTATTTATTTTGTTTGAAATAAACACTTTCATTTGGGTAAAAAAAAATATATAGGCTTTTATAGAACTGTGGTGTCATTTAAAGTAGTACTGACAAAATGCTAGTTAAAAATAAAATTGAAAGATATTAGATTTTAATCATTTATTACAAATACTTCTAAAATGAAGTAAATTTACAAAATCACAGAGCGTTTGGAAACATGTACACACCTTACCAACCTTTACACTTAAAATCTGAAACATGTATTTATACAAATATACCTAACTTAAGAACAACTAATAATTAAAATTACTTTAAATTAAAGTCAGTAACTAAAATTTATAATACACAAAATGTCAATTTAAAGATTTAAAGCGGATTTATTCTGGATAATAGCATTTTCCATACTTTCAATGGTTTTTCTTGAACATAATCTTTCAATAAAAGTTCAAATTCAGGCGTGACTTGTTTCGGTCTCCACGAGAGTAGTACTTGTAACACGCGATTTTGATTGTGTTTGCTCATATATATTAGACTTGTAAAAATAGCTTCCTTGAGTGAGTCTTGTGCTGAAAAACATATTTAAATGTTATTATGTTTTATATATTTACAAATTTAGAAATAAAATAAATTGTAAGTCTGGATAATGAGCATTAACTTGCAGCCATTCTTTCCTCGCAAATAATACTCGCAACACAGATGTAGCATTTGGAGCCAATCATAAATTATATTACATAAATTTTATGTCACCTTTTGTTAAATATTTGTCACCCCTACCTAAGTGAACTAATATGACAATATATATTTTGTAAATTTTGCACTTAGAAATTATTAATTATATTTAATTATTAATACAGCAGTTCTAAGATTGCTTGTACATGATATTTTAAAATAAGATGTCATTCATTTAGTGTCACTCATTTACTCATAACGTGTGACGTAATTTATGGATAGCCCCTAATAAAAAATAACATGTTCCAGCACACAGCAGGGTAAGCAGAAGGAACCTAGTGTTAAGACACTCCGTTCCCGAGTTTCCGACGTGTGACTTTGTCACGCCGCGCTTTGCCTCGACACCAAAGCAAAGAAATGGAAATATAAATTTAAATAAATATTTCATCTCCTCGAGTGGGGAGCGAACCCACAAGCAGTCGATTTTACAGTCACACTTTGTGACCCTATGCCACGACTGGCCTCAAACACATCTACAATACTTACGATTTAGATCCAACATATCTAACAGATTATTGACGACTATTTCACAATGCAATTTCATATCTGCCGGGTAAGGTTTCAATAAAGGTCCAAGCATTTCTATACCAAATTGTTTAACTCTAAGCGGTATATCTTCTTTTTCAATGAGGGGCATTAGCATTTTTTTTATAATGTTCTTTTGACACCATGCCGGTCCTTGCCTCTTTGCGAGAATTATTAGAGCCATTCGCAACATCTTTTTCTCTATTGAATTATCTATAATAGAAGACAAAATGTTATTTCGTTATATTCACAAAAAATGTATTTTTTCATGCGGTTATCCGAATATAGCAAGATAAGCAGAAAAAACAAGTAAGACTTAGTAGTGTTAGGACACTGCTTCCCGCTTCTCCATGTTTCAAGATATTTGTTGAGTGGTAGAACTCAACGCCAATCTTTTTACCAGAGCGAGGATGTGAAGTCATTCAGTTGATATCAAACCCACAACCACCGCGTTTACATCCAAACATTTCGCCGCTGCGACTTGACGGCCTAATGAATTAAAATTAAATCTCGAACTATTTATTTAAACATCTAAATAAAACAACTTAATACCTCTTATTTCTAAAATAGACGTTCTGAACAATTCCAACATTTTAGGTTCATTCCATTCTGTTATTTGATAAAAAAATTTTCTATTTAATATTCCTCTAATTTCTTCTACCCGTTTGAAGCGGTCCTCACACTTGTAAAAGTGTAAAAGGTACACTAAGCATGTCACTAGTGGAGTCTTGGCTAGAATCACAAAAATATAAGTTTTGAGAGGCCTTGACGGACCAAAAGATTTATTTATATACTTAAGTTTAAGTAATAATTTACAAAAAAACTATAATTTTTAAAAGTTAAATAAAGAATATTTCCTTTTCGCACATAGCAGGATAGGTAAAGCAGACCGAACCTGTTATACACACCCCGTTCCAAGCTTTCCACCGAATTCTCGAGGAAATGCTTGAGTAAGAGAGCAAGGATATTAAAATTTCATTCCTCCTAGAGGGAATCGTACCTGCAACTGTAGTATTTACACTCACACGTTTGTATATCTGCGCCACGACGGCCGCCAATTATTATTTTTAAGTTATAAATGAACTACGAACTTACCTATGCCCATATGAGCTAAGGGCAGTATATGCATCCAGACATCTAAACACTGCTTTATTAACGGAACCACCTTGAATGAAAGACAATACATGGCGTCCAGAATAAAAAGACGAAGTCGCATTTTCAATCCAAAGTAACGACATATTAAAGCATATACGTGAGATAGACTTTCAATGACCTCAAATTCAGGAGTCTTGTTCAATTGAAACAAAGAAAATTCAATTTGTGTTAAGATAATGTTGACTATGTCTGGTACAGAGGCGCACAGCTGTTTCACTATGTATAGGATGACTTGTTCGGATTTACTCATGGGGGGCGCAGGCGGTGAAGCAACTTTACTAAAAAGCTCCACTTTTCGTGCTGGATCCTTCAAATATTTTAGAAAACCACACAGGAAATTCTTTAACTTAAAATTGTGTATATCTTCTACAAGTTTTGACATGGCCGGTTTTGCCTCCTCAGGTGGTAATTGTATTATATGTGCTATATTATCTTCTAACTTTTTACAAATAGCGTTAGAAATACTATCTGTAAAAAACATTATAAAATAATTATTAATATGCTAATAAGAGATTAAATAATTTCTATTCATATCTATCAAAATATAATAAAATTTACAATACAATTTTTTTACACAATTTAAAACATTTCATATATTATCAGTAGATACTGGTTGCTATGAACATAATGAGAGACAAAAAGAACTTACCAGGAACTTTCTTGGCAGTAGATCTAATAGTAATTTTTCCATATTTATCTATCATCTTACAAAGTATACTCTGTTTAGGGTGATTTTCTGGCTCTTTTGTTGTTATCGTATCATCAATACATGCATCATTTAGTTCTTTACTGATATCAAACTGTGAGAGAGGTTCGTTAGATTTCGCAAATATTTTGCTAATGTCTATTTGAGGGTAGGATTTTGGAGTATTCTCACTTTCTGTGGACTTTCGCTTTTGGAGTGTTGTATGTATAAACTCTGAACTTTCGTTTTGGGCACTGTGGTCATTTACTATTTCTCGTACGTTAGAGCTTCGCAATACTCTCTTGCAACTTATTTCAGAAGAAGTTACAGGATCGGATTGTTTTCTCTTTCTCGATGGACTTCCTTCATTTGCGCCAAAAATTTCTGTGCACTTTCTCATGAATTCTATACTCGAAATTCTACTTGATATAATAGATTCTTGATCACTCATTTTACTTCGACTTCTTGTTGTTACATAGTTTTTAAAGGTGTCATGTTGCGGTGAGTGGGCAGTTTTGAAAATATTTTGATTAGTTTCAGAGTTATATTCATGTCGGCTGTTTTTATTCATAGCCGCATCCAATTTTGTCCGATACAAACAAACAATAGGTTGTTTGATATTATTAAGTGCATCTTCTTTTGTTGGTGAGCATTGCACAGTTTTAACTGAATCTTCCTTACTAGGCGAACATTGTGCAATTTTAACTAAATCATTTGTATTTGGTAAAGATTGGGGAATTTCAACTGAAACTTCTTTACTTGGCGCACACGGTGAAATTTTGAATGAGTCATTATTATTTGGTAAATATTTTCCATTCTTGCTTATATCTTTATTAGGTGAGTATTGTATAATATTAGTTAAATCGTTTTTATTTGCTGAAGGTTGTTCAGTTTTAACTGAAAGTTCTTTACTTATTAAATCACTGCTATTTGGTAAAGGTTGCGTGAATTTATCTAATTCTCCTTTACTTAGCGAACAATGTGCATTTTTATCTGAAATTTCTTTACTTAGTGTTTTTTTATTTGGTGAGCATTGTCCATTTTTGACTAACTCTTCTTTATCAGATGAGCATTGTGTTTCAACTAAATTGTTTTTATTTATTAAGGGTTGCGTAATTTGTAGTGAATCTTCTTTACTTGGCGAATGTTGTGCAATTTTAACTGAAACATTTGGTTTGTGTTCCGCAAATTCAAACGGAACTTCTTTATTCGGCGAACATTCTGAAGATTTACCTAAGTCTTTGTTTAAGGCTACAGCTTCATTGTATTCTTTCTTCTTTGATTCAGTTTCACTTTGTTTCTTTGATTTTGAAATATCATTTTCTTTGCGAATTTCTTTTAGTTTTAACTCCTTCATTATATTAACTGCCTTTTCGTACGCTGTTTTATTATTTAAGTTATTATTATTTACTAATTTTTGTATCGATTTAGGCTTAGTTTGTAACTTTCTTATAGGTGCCTTAATTCGGGCAATTTTCCCTTTTGGTAATAACTTTTTCCTAAACTTTTCAAGCCTACTTAGTTTAATGGCATTCACTTTCTTTTTCCTCAAACCCTCATCCGCCATTTCCGCATCACTAAACTCTTTACTGTGATCTTGAGACATAACTTCTTTATCATTATCAATAATATATTCTTCATTATTATTTGCTCTAGAATTATTTTTAGGTGTATGACTATCAATTTTTTTTCTAGATTCATTTGTATCCGCAACTAACATGTCATAAGGTCTGTCATGTTCTCTGGGAGACACTCTAACATTTGTTTTTACATTTTGTAGTATTTTTGTTTCTTTTTCTTTCCATATATATTCACTAAGGGGTAGATCTTCATTTAGGTCTACAGTTCTTTTTACATCATTGTTAACATTTATAACTAAAGTTTCTTGACTAGAATCTTCTGTTAAATCGGACATTATTGTCTTATCATCATCATGTTTTAGCTTTTTTGGCGACTCCGGCATTAACATTTGATTTTTTAATATACGTTTTATTTTCATAATTTCCTTACTAAGATCTGATATACTTGATTTAAGATATTTATTTTCTTCTTTTAGCTTTAAAGCTTCTACACAACCTGTATGGACATTCAGTGGCTCAGATTTTTCTGGTACTGGTGACATTAACTGCTTAGATTTCTTTCTACTCAATTTCACTGGTGTCTTTGGAATCGGAGTAATCAGCCTTTCCGTTAAACGCATTGTATTTAAAATCATTTCAATTTCACTATCATTGATTCCTTCATTGCTTATACACTTACTGTTATTTCTCTCTAAGCACATTTTTTCTTTTGTAGAAGACGAATTACCACTAAATTCTATTTCACATTGACTTGTTAAGTCCTGAATATTAATTTGTGTTGGCTGTGAAATATTAACAGAGTCTTTTCTAAGTGTTTCGGTCACGCAATTATTTGCTGAATCTTGTTCAATATCATTAATGCTGACGTTATCTTGAGAAACTGCAGTCATATTAACATCACAACTATTGCTATCCATACTTTCCTCACATAATAATCGACTTTTTGCTGATTGAAATATTTCTGTTACAGGTTGTAGTGTATTTATACTGTCATGAGTAATTCCACCATCTTTACTTATTGGAGAACTTGTAGATACATCAACATCTGCAATCGGACTTGTTCCTCTATCATTCAACGTGTCTTTCTCTTTAACAATAAGATCTGATATTATATGTACTTTTTTGCTATCACTATTAACTTGAATACCTTTATCAATCAGAACTTTTTCAGCATCTCTACTTAACACAGAACAGCTTGCCGATGTATCAATATCGGGAATCGGACTTGTTGCTCTATTAATTAACTTGTTATTCTCTTTAGTAGTAATATTGGATATTATTTCTAATTCATTTGCATTACTTTCAACTTGCACACCCACATCATTTTTAAGAATAGTTTCTTCTTCAAACACTATAGGACTAGTACCAACATGCTTAAATTCTTTATGTATTGGATTTGTTCCAATGTCTGCAAATGTTTTTTTATTCTTAACTTTAGTAGCATCTGTGGCAAATAGGCTATCGTTTTGGAAATAATCTGGGCTATTGAAGCATTTTTCGCCATCTGAAAATGCTAAAGATGAACCCCTTCCGGTGTCTTCACTAACTACTTCATTACTACAATCAGACTCATGGTCTTCAATAACTGAAACAATGTTAAATATAATATTTTACATTCAAAAAAATTATAGTGGACTCAAATCTAAATATTAATTATATTTAATTTATTAAATGGAAATCTGGTTTATATTTCTGCACATGTCTTATGTTTATTCAATATATTGTGATGTACAAATAAAATAATAATTATTATTAATATAACATGTACTTTCAATAACATTATAGTTGTCACACTTACCTTTTTTAACTAAATTAGAATTTCTGTTTACATTGAAGGCAACCTGAAATATAAAATCAATATTAGTAATTTTTATAGAAGCAAATAGGACAGTGATACAATATTCGTAAAAAATATTCATATTCATGAATAAATAAACTAAATTACAAGTCCATGGATATTGGGAATGGCTACAGAAAGTCACTTTTACACTTATAAAGTTCAAACTTTGTGGAATAAGTTCCACACTAAAAAAAATGTTTATACAAAACCAAGCAATCTGACCACTAAACCCTACCTTCTTTCAAGCAATGTTGAAATCCTTATACATCTCTTTAGGCAGACTTAATAATATTTTACTGTAAGTAAGTAAATAAAAGCTGGAGGCTACATTACCTCTTTTTTGTTTTCCATATCGTTGACCGACATGGGCGACGGTGGTAAACTATCAAAGAATAAATTTTCTTCACTGCTTTCCTCTGAGGACTCCTCTCCATCACTATCATATTTGAATTTATCATATTTTTTTAACAGTAATTTATGATGCTTTTTTAGTTTCTCTGTAAAAAAAAATTAATATATATCAATAATGTGTCTTGTCATTAATAATTCTTTTTTCACATAAATTTAAAAAGGAGAGAGAGAGAGATTTGAGATGAGATGAGCTTTGGCATATACAGGATGTCATGTAAATAATGGTCCACTATAATTATAAATACAATATAAATACAATTTATCTATCAAACAACAGTCTACCTGTGGTAATCCAAATATTCAAAACTAAAGGAAGATTTCAGTGTATTTGTTATATATAGGTGGGCTTAGGAAAGATAATCTTTATTTTTAATAAAGTAAACACATGGGAATTTTATTTTTTTAAAAGAACATCACTGAGATGTGTACCATACAAACACACACACTGCTCGAATCTAAATTTCAATTATACCACATTTTTCAATAATTCCTGAGAGAACCGTCATATAGAATGTAGCATTGTAGCAAAATCAAACAAAGCCAACCATAGTATAGCTATAGTATCTACATAAGTAGATGTTATTTAGAGGTAATATAGATGTTATTTAGAGTTAACACTGTAATCATAAATGGAATAAAATTAACATTTACTTACTTTTACCAAATACTATGTCTCTAATAAGGCATAAATGTTTGAGAAGAGTTTCATTATCATTTTGAAGTTCTGTTAGCTTGGTTACACTATCCTTAGTATTGTTTTTGTTCAATTGTTTCTCTGCTTTTAATACTTCAATTGTGCTTTCATGCTCATTAACTAGTACCTGTAAAAAATATTTATAAATATCAGAAGTTTTTTAACAAATTATAAATTTTCTTTTACCCTCATGCTGTATCCCACATAAAGCAGAGCATAGGCAGTTGTAACCAAGTGTTAAAACAATCTGTTCCCTCATTTTCTGCTCAATTATGCCACTGTTTATAAGATGGTTGTATGTTCAATTTCCTTAAGGGAAATATTTATTTTTTTTACAGAACATGATTGTGGTAATGATTTAATTCTCTCTTCAAAATGCAGTATAAAGTAAATTAAAATATTATAGTAATTTAAAAAAAATACCTGCAGTTGATTAGCATGAGATTTTATTGCTTCACACTGGTTTTGCAATAAAATATTACTGTCTTCTAACTCCTTATTTCTTGTTTTAAGTATAACAGCATCCTAGAATATGAGTAATGATATAAAATTTACACATAACTTAGAATCAGTAATATTATTTACTATTAATCACTAAAGGTTAGCAAAACTGATAGTGAGTAAATAACTTTTTGTTTAATTGAGAACAATCTGTACATATCTTTCTATGTATGTATGTTTACAACAAAAAAATATATACATATTTACAAATGGTTTGATTCCAGGATTGAAACAGTATTTTATATTAATTATAAACAATATTTACCTTTTCAAACTGAGTACATTTTTCTAAAGTTTCTTTATAGTCCATGCAAACTTGTCTACATTCTTCTTTAGCAGCCAAACGTAGAACCTCAGTCTGTTCAAATTGTTCATTTTTTGCATAATATTTTCTTATTAATGAACTACAAAAATAAAATAAATTAAAATACACACCCTAAAACAGAAATCCATAACATAAAGCATGTCTTAAAATTTTACTTACTGAGTGGCAATAATCTTCTTTTTTGCAACATGTATTGATTTCCGTTGTTTATCATACTTGCAATCGTTCTGAAAATTAAAAATGAAGATACTAATACTTATTAACAGTATATTTATTAAAAAAATTAACTTATGATATCATAAATCTATTATTTCATACTTTTCAAGAGGAAAACAAGTTATTACACAGTATCAATCCATGCTTAATATAACTATTAAATACAATATTCGAAATGTATGTAATAATATTTATTCCATATTTTCAGAATTAAAAATTAAATAAATTTAATGTATATAAATATTTCAATGTCTACATTTAAGAGCTCAATTTATGAAAATTTATTATAACCTCTATCTTACCACAACAGTCGGCGGTTGTTGTAGAAAGTTTAAATCAAAATCCAGTACTGTATCTTCAAATGTCGAGGCCATTATAAACACATATATATACGATAATAGAAATATCGCTTTTCATTTTCAATTCATTATTAATAAAATTTTACCACTCTAATGCCATTACACCGGCGCGCCACTACAAGTAAACTTAACTTAAACAGATATACAAATAAATTACAATACAAAAAGTAGATAGTAGATTATAAATATTGACAGATCACAAAAATTCATATAGATAAATTACAATAAAAAAATGTCGCATGGTGAAATATATCGTACCGTATATTTCGATATTTATTTCTAAACGAATTTATTGTGATTAAAAATAATGTTTTTCACACAAACTAAAAATAGACTCTAAGGTATTTATTTTTTATATTGTACATTTGTAGCTATTTCGATTTTTCATTTTTGTATATGTATAGCTAAGTATTTTTATTTTAAGTAAAAACTCAATAATTAATTCTTATGTCATTTTCTCTTTTTTACCCTTCAATCTCCTTCATGTGTTCTCCACATGACATTGGCGAAGTGATTTGTGCTCAACTGGCACGTTCGCAACGCCATAATCAGTTAAATTCTTGATTATTTGTACAGAAATGGTTATATATATGAAATATCCGTATCTGAGAACCAATGAAAAGTTTATTTTAAAATATTATCTTTATTAATTAGTGATTTTTAATACGGTATATTATTAGTTTTACGTTATATCCCGCATCAGTTCAAAGGCGGGACGCAATGACGGGAAACGAAAAACGTGAAGTTAAAAAAACTTTATATTAATGTTTATTTAAGAAATAAAATATTAATAATTTTAGTATGCACTTGAAGAACTTGAACACAGTTATTTTGAAATCACAGACAGATCTTTCAACTTTATGTTTATATAGGTATAAATAATTACAAGCAAATTATTTAAAAAAAAAATCTTAATATGACTGGTTCTAAATTTTGAAATCTTTTTTCTATCATCAATCATCAGATAAATAAAAACTTTACAAACAATTTAATACAACAGTTATATAAAATAACCCTTTTAGCAAGTTGCATATTTTTAACAACATGCTTTAAATTGATATAACTTATTTATTTAATATCCATTGTATTAAAACAAAATATAACTAAATGTTATGGTGAATTGTGGTGAAGCTTGTCAGAATCAAATAATATCAATAATGAAAGAAAAACATTTGAATCGGCTAAGCTATTTCTGAGATTAACGTGCCCAAACGCACAGAGAAACAGATAATAAAATTAAAATTTACTATTTCACTGTTTTGGGTTCTACTACATGAGTAATAGTTTTTCTTGATTTATAAGAAAAACTATTATTTCATGTAAAACTAACTATAAATCGATCATCTGACCGATTAGAATTAGCGCTAGCAGCGCCACTCTTTTGATTATTTGGAATTTGGATTAATTTTTCACCTTTAGTTATCAACCAATGACAAAGGAAAATTTACTAGCAAAAACAAAAATATGTATAAAATATAAATGGTTTCCTTATACTGTATTGAATTATCTATTATATAAAATTGTATAAATATTAAAATCGCAACAAATTTTAAATAATTTTCTAACATGGTAATAGAAACATGAAAATATCAAAGTACAATTTAAATAAATGAAATTTAGTTTTTCAATACAATATACATATTTTATTGTATACCGACGTATCACATTAGTCTCGGTTTTATAATTTAGAAGAGAGTGCTAAAAGAATATTTCTCCATATCACCTAATTCCGTCAAATAATTCATCGTCTGTTGATCAATAATGGATTTATAGGAAGAATAATTTGTTACTCGCTCACAAGTCTCATCTTTGTTTGCAAATATCGGCGGGTGTTAATTGAGTGAGTACGTAATACGTATTACAATTTACGGCTACTCATCCACCATAAACTTAATACAATAATTTAAGGTATTGTTGCAATTTTTTTATATCGATTAGAAATTATTTAAATTATATTGTGTATATCCCAGTTCATATTCCAAGTTCAAGGTTACTTGGAAAACAGGTTGTTAGCATATACCGTTATATAAACATGTTTAATTATTTATTACAAAGAACTAGTGTGTGCCTATGCAATTTTAAATTATTTATATGGATTTTTAAGGTTTTATTACTCGAAATAATAAAAAATGTTTAACGTTTTTTTTAGATGGGGTTCCACATGTCTGGATATAGAGATAATAATACTTTATATGATCGTGTCAACAAATTATTAAAATCTTACGAATGGAGCGATTGCAACTTTTTAGTATGTGGTAAAAAATTTAAAGCACATAAATTAATACTAGGAATTACAAGTCCAGTTTTTGAAGCAATGTTTTATGGGCCTTTGTCTAATAATGATGATGTTACAATAACTGATGTTGAACCAAATATATTCGAAATTTTACTCACTTATATATACACTGATAAAGTGGATATAAAATCTGTTGATGAAGCTTATGAATTAATGTATGCTTCCAGAAAGTATATGTTGGAATATTTAACAGAAACTTGTGCAGCTTACCTAGTTACAAATATTAACATTGATAATGTTATCAGCATTTTAAACTATCCAGAATACATGCAAGACAAAGAAGTGGTGTCATGTGCTTTACAGTTGTTTTGTCAACATATTCAATATTTTTTTAGAGAACACAAAGCTGATATTACCTATTCTTGTATGCAAAAAGTAATTAAAAACATTGAAATGAATATTACAGAAAAAGATCTTATCAAACATGTATATGAATGGACAAGTTATTATTGTGAACAAAATGGTATAGAAAATACAATTGAAAATCGTAGAGAAGTCTTAGATAAAAATGACATATTTAAATACCTGAGATTTTATAGCCTTTCTCAAGAGGATCTCAATGAAATTATAAATCTTAAAGAAAATTTATTGAGTAGCAAAGAAATATCAGACATAAAAAAATATGATAAAGGCAAAATGATTAAAAATGACAAAAATATAGCCATATGTAATAATAATTTTAATGTTCGGAAGACAATCAAGCTACATTGGGGCTTATGCCGGCGTACTCCAATCAGATCAGAATGCCCTCTGGTCATAAATCAAAACAATGCTATAGTAGAGACAAGGATAAAAAGTACCAAATCTATATTCCTAAGCTCTTTAAATGTACCCTCAAGAAGTTCACCAATTATTAATTACTATAACACGGTTGCAAAAACTTATTGTGAGCAATTTAATATTACAATATTTTGTGAAGATGAAAACACTCTTGTGAGAGAGATAGTTTGCAAAATGATTGTGGATCATGATTCTCTAATTGATATAAGAATTGATAACCCTATATTGCTTAATATGAACCAAATTTACAGAATATCTTTTACTTGGCCTCAGCATGTAAATTATTATCCGTATTACTATGCAGTTCAAAAGAGAGATAAGTTTTTTGTCAATGATAGTGTAAAAATTCATTTTGAAGATGTTTCATGTGGCTCTCTTGATGGAGGAAGCTTTCTCGTAGGGATAAAATATAGTATATAAGATTTACTCCTAACAGGGTTGGCATAAGGAACTTAGTATTAAGACATTTCATTCCACACTTTCCGATTTTTGAGATATTGCATTTTGACTGATGGATCTCACATAGTGCTTTTGCTTTGATGTAAGATCTAATCATAATTTATATTATTTATGCATATCATTTTTAATGTAACATATTTATTTTGATTTTACATCTCAATTTTTAGATTTTAATATCAATGGGTATTAACTTATTTATCTTATATAAGCATAGAATTAAATATTTAAGTAAATAATATTAGGACGTGTGAAGTATTACAAACTTAATAAAAATAATAAAAAAAGCTTTCCTTAATAACAAAGTCTTTTTAAAATAATTTTTAATCTTGGATATATGTGCCAACAAATAGTACTAAATTTTTTTATATAAGACCAGATTTTTTAAGGAAAAGGCCAACAATATTTGAATGTGTCTCGAAACAACTTAAAGATATAAGAAAATTGTTTGTTGTGAAGAAAATTGTTTTTAATGAAATTAAAGAATTATTTTTTATGTCAAAAAGTGTATAGTTTGGAGAATAATTTAAACTACCCTAAAAAGATAAATTAACCATTTCGTAACCTTACACTTCATGAAACAATATTTATGTACCAACATGGCCTTGAATTGTTTTAATTAGTAATATTAGTATTATAATAAGGTTATTTAATGTGTTTTAATAAAATTATAAATGTTCATTACATTCTATTAGGAAATATATATGCATTCACTTAATATTAAAAAAACCATGTTATGTTAGATTAAGTGAAAAATCTCATCATGAATCTTATTCCAGTGCTATTCAAAAGTGATAAAAAATAAAGTTCTTTATGTGTATAATTGTTTTTTTTACAAAAATATGTTTTTTAAGAAGGAACAATTAATTTTTAATGTGTTTAAATTATGATTAATTTCCCGGTTAACTTCTGAGAATCTCCAAATATAAAGCAGAGATAGGATGCAAATTTAAATAAACAAAAAACGATCAATATTTTTATCAAGCACTTCTCAAAAGACAATGAATAAACAAAACAATATAAATCAGATACGCGTAGGTATCTAACGAGGGGGCCCGTCGAATTTTTTGGTTAATTGTATTATTCGTTCCGCTTCGCGAACTCCACTTAATCTAGCGCCGTGCGCAGTGGCAAAATGACCTGGCACCGTTGCTTCACCAGCAAATAAAAGTACAGGTGGCTGTGGGTCGCAGGGACCCGGGACAGGGGTACCTAATTCACACTGATGACTTACAGTTGAGGTGCAGCTCATGTACGAGTAAGCTCCACAGAAATGGGGATCCAGAGCCCACCTAGATCGTAACAACATTTCAGGGTATGGTAGACATGGATTTCCTGTAAATCTGCGTAAAAGGCAAGTCAGCCCTTCCGCAACATCATTATCTGGCGTTGCTTCCATCATAGCAGCTTCTTGCCCAGAAATCCAGGCGCACAACACATGTTTACTGCCAGGAAGCTCATCGATAGAGCTAACGCCACGAGTCCAATCACATCTACACTGTAATTCCTCAGCTGACCATGCTAATTTTAAATTACCTTCATGACATACCCAAAATGGCTCCGCGTATTCCAAAAATACTTTATCACTAAGACCATATCCTAGACAACATATGGCATTTAACTTACAAGTTGGAAGCGGAGGAGCAAATAGCTTATCTGCTTGGCATTTGAGACACCCTAAAGAAATTGTAACAATAACATAATCAGCGAATAGCTCTTCACCGTCGCAACATTTTACTAAAGCGCGACCGCTTCCCGTTTGGCCCCTTCCCCAACGAATTACATTGACAGGCTTATTGTACCGAATACAGTTATCGGGTAAGCCTCTAAGTAGCGGTGCAATAACCCCGACGTATCCCAACGGTACCCGTACGTTCCCACCAGGTAATTCAATATAACTGCCATACTGATCGGCACTCACAAGTGATAAGTCGTCACCGCATCTACTTCTCAACACGTTTGTTAAACCAAACATAACTCTGGCCGCGTCATATCTCTGGTCTTCAGGAAAATTGTATAGTTCCTGTTGTATGCGCAAACCTACAAAATTAAGTAAGGAACCGTGTTGTTGCTCACAGCCTAAGCGAAATAAATTTGCAGCTTGTTGTTCTATTTGCCGGAATGTATGGTAAGCTGTTATTGTGACTGGTAAGTCGATCGCGCGTCCTTCGCTGGTGCAAAATAAACCTTTTGTAGAATCTAGCCGGCACAAAGGTGCTTGTAGTAGCCGGTCTTGTGATGCTAATGTGTAGATAGAATTAGGTAGGCAAGCACCAAAAATCCATTCCGCTCCCATTTCAATAATAACATCTCCCAGCCAACAAGAGTGTATTCTTCCGCCTGGTCTGGAAAAAGACATATTGCAATAAGATTTGCATGTTTTGCATTGCTGTAAACAATAACGAAATATAAGAAATTAGTTTTAATTTTAAATGGACAGCAAAATATAACAATAACAGGGAGTATTAGAAATTATTAATAATAGTTAAAATCTTAGTGGAGAACCTTTCTTTAGCTTCTAAAACTAGAAAATTCCGTATGCCGCATTGAGTAAGTCGGCTTGCAGCCGACAGACCCGCCATCCCGGCGCCCACTATAATAACACGTGGCTCTTTGCATAATGGATTGATGCTACACGAGTCTAAAATGCACTCCTGTTTCGAAGCGCTGACAGATTTACTTAAATGCCTATAAGATATATCTATTATTCCCAATATTTGCTCTTCAATTCCAACTCTCCTAGACTTACACCACGTAAATGTTCTACGTAACAATTTCATTTTCATCCATTGAAAAAGTAATAATAGCGTACAAAAAGTTAAAAATTATTGTGCCATAACTGCTTAATTTTGACTGTCCAAAAGACAGCTTACGTCTATCTAGAAGATTATTATATTCTCCTCTGTTTAAATAACTTATGGCCATTTACAATGTAATGAACAGATATATATTTAAAAAAAACTGATTTAATAAACAATATACCTAGAATAATAATACGCCATTACTCTTTTTTGATGTGAAAACTTTAGCCGCGTTTAACACTTCGATATGGGAAAATCTTATGGGGTTGCGTTCCCGACATGCTAAGACTGGCCCCACGTTTTTTCATTTTTTTTTCAGCTTCACGCTGTATCCTGCATGTAGCAGGGTAGGTAGAGGGAGCTTAGTGTTAATACACTCCGCTCCCCACGTTTCGCCGAATTCTAGTCATTGCGTGTTGAGTAGCGGAACTCGATGACTCACTTTGCCTCAAAACTCAAAGTAAATAAATGAAAATATTAAATATTTCATTTCCTCGAGTGGGAATGAAACCCACAACCTGTTGTGTTTACAGTCACACGCCTGTGCTCCTGCGCTACAACCGACCTTAATTCATTCATTATCATCTAAATTAAGTAAGGGAAAAACAATAAAACAAATGTATTTTAATTTTCATATAATTTACTTAAAATTTATAAATTTAATACGGCAATACTTACAATTATTAATAAATAAACACAACATCACAGATAAACAACATACAATATATAAAGTGCTTATTTTATGTGGGATACTTACTAAATAGATTCCAATCGTAGGTATAGATAAGCAACAAATAAAATACCCATAAAAGTTGTTTTATCAATATGTTTATAATTATGTTGCGTGCGTATTTTACCAATGATATATAAAAAAACTATAAATTTGTATATAAGTAATTATCTTTTATATAAATTGATAATAAATTAATTGTAACGAATAAGTATTTAAATAAATTATTTGTTGTCGTGTAGTAGCTCTCTAATAGTAGGTTACGTTACACGTATACTTAATTTTATTATTGCCATGCGTTTAAATATAAATAGGCTCATAAATACGTAATAATTATTGTTAAAGAAAATACTCATATGCAGCTTAATTCTAACGTACTTTTTTAATAATAATTCTAATAATATTTTATTTAATAAAAATTTCTAATAATATTTTTTTTTTCATAACAAATACTCACATTAATACCTATATTTAAGTGGCAAGAATGAACGACTATATAGAGCTTCAACAGTAGCAGATAGGTACACAGTAGATATCTAAGTTAAGCTCAGAGAACTCAGTTAGCGTTAATATGAAATCAAATCGTTACATACAAGCATATATTTTTCTTTTTTACTCATAAATTTTAACATCAATTAACGCTTACTGACTTTTCACAGAACAATATTAATATATCCCTAAAGTAACTATTTTGGCAATTATTTATATTATGTAGATATATTATATGGACCACTTTCGTATGATGATGTTTTGTTTGACTTAATTAAATTATTATAAAATTAGTCGCCTTATACTTTGGCAACGATATATAAGGAATAGTATACACATGTTTTTATCTACATTTAAACATGAATGAAACATACACGCGAAGCCTTTTTGAACTAGAGCAAATTGTCTACGATTTTTAATTTTCAGCTAAGACTTCCTCAGCAGATTCCTTAATTTCCTTCCAGGAACTGTGAATGTCGCTTTCTTCCGTGTAACGGGAACAAATTGCGAGTCTAAGGAAGTAAACATCATCTACTTTAGAAGGTACAAGGTGAATTTTTCCACGACCGTTGATACGTCTTAAGAGTGCCTCGTTGATATCATTGCTACCCTTTAATCTGAAGCAAACTAGCCCCATAGTAACTTCTTCAAATATTTCGAACTTCTCATCATCGAGGCACAGTTTCTCAAATGATTGGGCCAAGGCTATCTGCTTTCTAATATGGTTTTGGATGTTTTCAACACCGTACAATCTGAGAACAAACCATATTTTTAGTGAACGGAAACGACGTCCGAGAGGGATTTGCCAGTGGCGGTAGTCTGGGGCAGATCCTTGTTGGTCGTGCTTAAGGTACAGAGGGTCGACGTTGAAGGCGTCAACGATCCAACGCGGCTGTTTCAGCCACATGGCGGAGCAGTCGAAGTTGACCAGCATCCACTTGTGAGGGTTGAAATTGAAGGAGTCGGCCTTCTCAACGCCCTTCATGAGATAGCGATACTCGGGGCAGATGAAGGCGGAGCCGGCGTACGCAGCGTCCACGTGCAGCCACACGTCGCTCGCCTGGCACACGTCCCCGAGCTCGTCGAGGGCGTCGAAAGCGCAAGACGATGTAGTGCCTAATGTGGCTACCACCTGAAATTTATATTTTGAATATTTAGATAAGATTAATTTAATTTATGCATACATATAAGTAACCTACTAACCTACTATTTAGGTTTTGTTTATAACGTAATGCCAATGTTTTCAATAAGATTGATGTTCAATAATATCTACTAATAAAAACTGAACAGTAATAGGTACGGATATGTTTTATATTATTTCTATTACATAAATATAGTATCTAGTGCAGGGTAAAATGGATAGATAGCCCATTGGGGTAGACTTTCTAAAAATTGTATTTACAAAAATAAAATTTCTGTTTCACAGTGAATTTATTTTGTCGCTTTTATGAGCAATTTGCAGCGGACGCTTAAAATGTTTTAAAGTATGAAATATCAATATTCATTTCGTAGCTTTATACGTAGTAATGACTTACATTTTATTTTAATTAAGTTGATAGATTGGAGCATTAAGAACACATTTAGGGGACAGTCATAGATTTTTTTGTATTAATTTCTCTGGTTATTTAAAAGAACATATATCCTAGCTAATAAAATATTCGCCTCGAATTTTCAATTGATAGATGGTCCTGGAGCCTTTTACAGTTCCATACAGTAAGAGCGTCGTCTAATATTTTTGTATTAATGTGGTGTCTATTTTATTTTACAAACGGACCTTATAACATATTTATGGAAATATAAGTGATGCCTTCACCGGCTGTAACTCTCCACTCTGTAGTGGGGCGGTAAAGCTGGGAAGAGGACTCTTTATATGTGTTGGATCTATGTCTTCTAAAGGAGCTAATCCAGCAGGAATTTTCAAAATAAATCAACTCTAAACTATTGAATGCAGAACTAACTCCACAAAATTACGTCATATTCGAAAACACGTCTCTATCTTTCTTAGTATTTTTACAGTGGGTCAATAAAATCCATTAATAATTCAACATAAAGGATAAAACAGCCTAAAATCAAAAACAATCGATCCATATAAAATTTATATTTTTGAAACTATGGCGCTTTTTAAAAAAGTGGCATTTATCCTGGTTTTATCCTCTCTTTATGATCCGTAATTTTATGATTTAAGGAATAATTATTTAATATATAAAAGGACTTGTCCTCACTGACTGGGGTAAGACGCACGCACAGCCGTAACCGCTGTGTGTAGAAACATGAAATTTGGACAGCTGTTTACTTTCGTAATCTGGACATCCACTAAGAAGGGATTTTGAAAAATTTCAACCCTAAAGGGGCGAAATAGTGGTTGAAAATTTGTATGGAAAAAAATTAAATCGGCACCGATTTCTATAAAATTTGAAATTTAGATTTTTAAAAGTATTTAATTGAATACGTGTTTCATTGTTTTCTAGAATTCTCCCCCTAAGGATGCAAATAAGGGGTTGAAAGTTTGTATGGAAAAATTCTTAAATCGCCACCGATTTTTATAAAATTTGAAATTTAGACTCTTAAAAATATTTCATTGAACACATGTTTCATGGGTTATTAGAATTCCCCCTAAATACGCAAGCGAAGCTGCGCGCGTCCGCTAGTTATTTATAAATTGTAACTAAAGTTTTTGTAACTATCACAAAATGTTGATGAAGTCATTTTATTTTTTATATTATAAATTTAAGACTAATTACTATTATGCCATAGAGTTCGAATACCCAAAGTAAATTACACCAATGCTTACATAGAATGGAATAAGTCCATTGCGGATGTCTTCATCAATAGCTTCCTGTAAAGTTTCACCTCGAAGACTTCTCTTGTTGTCGTGTTTTAAGCTGCGCAGTTTGACGCCGCCTAAGAGACCAGCGCGCTCGACAGATGAATGAGCTTGTTCTAATTGATATAAAATACATACATTTTAGTTTATGTTTTTTACGTAACACTTTAACATAACATTATTTAAATAGCATCTCGTTCTTGATACCTTTAAAGTACGATCGTTCTCATAACATATTCTATTATAAAACATCATGAAATGGATTACTTTGCAAATGTATGTAATGTTAATATTTTAATTTATTATAAAGATAAGGTAAGCTCTCTATTAATATGTTACTTTGCCTTGCTCAAGTGTTTTGATTATTATAAGAGAAACTTAAAAAAAGTTTGTATAAATCTATATTTTTACAATATATATATCTGTACGAATATAAAATACTTACTATTACAATATCCAACAAGTTTAGATAGTATCTGAACTTCAGTCCACTCAGGGTGCTGCTCCTTGACCCTCTGCATAGTGCGGGCCTTAGCACCCAAGAGAGCGACGAGGGTGGCTTCACTAGCTGTACCCTGGATTACGCCGCCACCCTCTCCGCCTGAACAAGCCAAGAACTCCTTAGGCAAGTCAAGCATTTGACCAAGCCAGTCCATCATCACGACCTCTAACTCAGTACACGCTGGACTTGCGATCTATAACAATTTACAAGATATCTTTATTATATATCTTTAATTATGGTATAGTTTTGGTTTATTACTATGGTTAATGTGTGTCGAAATTTGAGAGTTACCATACAATGTGCGTAAGTAGTTCCGAGGGATACAACGTTGATGGTTGACAAAAAAAGCTTCATTGAAATCACTAAAAAATCACATCAAATAATTTTTGGGTACAATAAACAGACAGACAAAAAATCCAACGACAACGAGAACTTATATACAGCAACTAATATGTTAACAGATTGTATATCATGGGTATGTATGTATATATATGTACTAAGCCATGACCTTCGCATACTATATGATATTAAGGTATCATATAAAATTTAACAACAAATAACAATATTTTTTATTCCAAGAATTCATATTCCGTTTCGTATTTTAATATTATAAAACCACATGAGTAGGTAGTTAATTCATACAAGCCTACTCGTTTTCCTTGTCCGCGTTAATAGCGGAACCATTGACATTGTCATTGACATTGATCTCCACAGCATAAATTTTTGTATAGGTAGAAATATTTTTTAACAATCTACTAGGTTCGATAATTAACAATTTATCATTAATTGAAAGCTATACTTTAAGCACAAACAAAGTGTCTTGTTCTTATTTCCATTAGCGTAGGAAGGGGGATGGGCCGTGCCCACCCCAGAATAATCCAGAAATTTTACTTACAACTAAATTTGTCCCGAAAAAATTAAAGAAACAACAATAATACGAATATATCTGTTCGAAGCTAAAGTCCAGTCCATATCTCTAGATATGCTAATGCTTATTTCTTACCCAAGTGAATCCAATGCATGCTATTGCACCGCTCAGCATATCAGCTACAATAGAAGGATACGAGTT
The DNA here is from genome assembly GCF_056956725.1 of Heliconius melpomene rosina. Taxonomy (NCBI): domain Eukaryota; kingdom Metazoa; phylum Arthropoda; class Insecta; order Lepidoptera; family Nymphalidae; genus Heliconius; species Heliconius melpomene. The sequence continues at coordinate 10,467,460 of NC_140389.1, read as the reverse complement.
AGCTGTAGGAAAGTAGGCATGGAAACGCGGCGAGTGCCAGTGTGTAACGCCTGACATGACTACGCGTTCGATGTCATCCATCACAGCGGTCCAGGGTTCAGGCTTGTTTGGAGCTTGGTCGGGAATCAATGGCCGTAGGTAACCTGGCTTAACAGATGGTACCACTTGTCTGAAATTAAAAATGAATTAATATAAATCAATAAATTAATTTAATGGGAAGTAAGGACACATAAAAATAAATAATTAAAAAAAATATTTCATTGACTTTATGTATTTGGAGTAAGTATTTATATTTAATTTACCTGTCGCGTATATTTTCTAAATACTCCGCGATGTAATCAGCCATCGCCTTGGCGAAATCCTTGAACTCCTTTGCTTCCATTGGATCTGTAAGAAAAACAATAAACGTTTTTATTTCCACGAAATATTATCACTAAGTATAATATCTACTACTTTTATAGTTTTATAATAAGAGGCAAAATAAAACAGCCAATAAATATTATGATTAATATTAGTAAAAGATAATCAATATTCAAATAAGCTCAAAACAAAAACAATTTACAAGATAAATACTATTTTATGTAACAAACCAATTTTGAATTTCAAAGGATCCGACATGCTAGACCTTAAAGACAAACAAATTTAAAGTTTTATATAAGAGCGCTTAGACAATATTTTATAAATACTATAAAATATTTAAGTCTTCTTAATCTAATTAACTAAATTAATATATTGTTCTTATGACATAAAATATTATATTAAATAATTGAAATATTACTACATTTAATTCGTTCAATGCCGAGAGAGTGGCGCAAGTTGCATAAGCCGTCAAGTGGTGCGAGGTTACCCACGGACCTCGCGGGCTCACCACGCTGCTAACCAACACTGTTAGAATCCGTTTTAAATCGTAATCAGCCAACTTCAAAATACAAGGTCTACAAATTACCTTAAAAAACCCGTCGTTGAATATAATATATCGAAATTGACATAAATTGGTGAATCTAATATTGTATGACTATCCAAAGATTGTTTTGCAAAATCTAATAAAAGCACAAGCTGTCTAAAGTCAATCACAAGATGTCTATAATTTTCGATTGTATATTATTTAATTATATAAATAACAAAAAAAAATCTTATTCACATATCTATTCTCGCGTTTCGCTATTATATAGCTTTAACCAAACTCCATGATATTAACATGTGCGTGTCAAAAGACTCAATATCTATATGTATATACAATACCACTAGTTAATTATAAATTGAAGAAGAAGTAGAACATTATAATGTTCTTGCATCAAATAATATTTAATTTAAATTGTCTTAAAAAGTAAATACAAATTGTAACGTTGCGTAAACTTTCAAAGCCAAGAAAGAAAGCTTTGTTAAAGTTGTCTTTTATTCTGAAATTTTAATCAATATGCAAAACGTTGATACTTTTTTTAATTAAAATTAATTTATCTCAAAACTTAAACAAGTAAGTTTGATTGCTTTATAGAAAAAATATTATAATGAATTTGTTTTGCTACAGTAGGTGGCACAGGACCACTGCCATTAAACAAAAATACATGTAAGTTGTAAGTATTCACAGTGCCCAATTTCATAACTGTAGGTCCACAGGAAGTACGAATTTTAAACAGAATACAAACGTAATTTTTCGTATTTTTTTTGTTTATTAACTATTAATTCGAAGTATTTCATTTTCAGTCCGTCACAAATATTGTCTAACGAAATAGAAAATTAAAATATTTTTAAAATAAATCTCATACATATTACTAAGTACTAATAATACTATAAAAGAAACAATGTGCTAAAATAAATCTAGCAATAATTATATTATCATTGATACTATTTGATACGGTCAAGGCGAAGATGATCACGCTAGATAGCGTTTTTAAACTGAAAAGTACGGCTCAATTACACCAAGTAGATCCATTAATCTTAGGGACTAATTAATATACTAGAAATAAATTAATATTTTGAATATTTTCGAGAATTACTTAGAGGGCAGATCTGATTGTAGGTATCTATTGTAAATATACCATTAACTGTGCAAGAATTTCGTTGCCTCGAGAATTCGGCGGAAAGTGGGGAACGGGAGTGTATTTAATGGGAACAGAGTGTCATCACACTAGGTTATCATGTTCCCTCTGCCTACTCTGCTATGCGTGGGATACAGCATGAAGCTAAAAAAAAAATACAGTCGAATTGATAACCTCCTTTTCTTACAGAAGTCGGTTAAAAAAGCACTTAGTCACTTGCTCAACATTCTAAAAAGGAAAAACATAATCAATTAATTTAGGTAACAGGCACATTATAATTTTATATGTCAGAATTATTTAAAATAAAACATCAATAAATTAAAAAATTACAGAAAAAAATTAATATTTTTTTTTTCTTATGTATTTTAATGATATAGTGTTGATCATTGCATTAATTACAAATATCTATTAGTAATTTTAATCGAGATTACATTGCTAAGACTTTAATAATAAACCTATTTATAAGAGCAATATACAAAATTGTATTTATAAATAACTTAATATTCAATAACTTATAAAAATGTTGTATTTATAAATAATAATAAAATATATAAATATTCAAAGGTGGAATTTTGAATTCTTGTAATAACTGCCATTAGGTATTTCCCCTGTTACTACGGTGAATTTAAACGCACATATTGTGACGTAAAACGAGGTAGGTTTTCCTTATGCGTTAAAAGTCGATGTCCTAATTGTTAAAATTTATATACTGAAAGACTGACGCAGTATCAAAAAAAATCCAAATGTTCTAAATTTATATTTTCTTTTTGTATTTGATTTTTTTATATAGCAGCCAAGCGACAATTTACGCATTGAAATAAATAAACGGTTACGAAATTTATTGTACTTTCTAAATTATAGTTAAATATATAGGTATTTTAAAATAGCAAGTAAGTACCTATTTGTTGAAATAAAATATTATTTTAAGCTATGGCACTACCCCTACTGGCAATAATTTAATATTTTACATTTATTATATTCGGAGGATTTATTATATTTATTTATATTCGGAGCTAAAAAGTAAGTTACTAGTTATAAGTTTTAATATTTCCATATTTTATCCCGTTACAGCAGTGATAGTTTATTATATTAAAATTTTAATTCATCAGCCTATATCTATATCAATAAGAAATCAAGTGGACTAAGCAAAATTGAAAATATATATTTACTAAGTATATTAATTTAATATTAAATTAATGGAGGATAAGGATATCTAAAGAACTGTGTTGGTATTGTAGATATTATTATATTATTGATATATAGAGATATTGATATATGAGTAGAGAATAAAAATATTGCTTTCAATAGAGTAAGCTAGTGTGGTTACTCTATCAACATTATCAATGAATCTAGACAAGGAAGGTCAAGGTTTCTGATTACGATTGAAAGTAAATATCTATGTGAAAAGAATTCGTGCTTACTAGAATTAAAAGGACAATATTATGTCGATGCAATAATGTACACAATTTCAAGGTTGTTTGTGTATTAAGAAGTTTAAAGTCGTTTCTGAGCATTTTGCTATTGCCCAAGAGTTTATTGCTTAAATTAAATTAACTAAATATAAAATAACGTATGTATTTTTTAAAATAACTTTTACACAACGACGTATAGCAGACTTACTTGGTCTGAGTAATTTATTATGTTAAAAACAAATATTTTCATTATTTAATTTATATAAAAATAATATCTTTTTATTGTTTACAGAAATAAAAATAGGAATAAAAAGAAATGGAAAATAATAGTAGTAATAATAATTATCACTTACCAAATTGTGTTAAATACTATGTGAAAGGAAACTATCACAGAATAAATCAGGAGGAGAATGTCCGTTTATAGACAGCGGTAAATCACGGCACGTTCTGACCGATACCTCCCGCACACTACCCGCGCCGCCGCGCCCGCCACTTTATATATGCTATACGAAGGATCAGGCTATAAGCTATACAGTATACACTCAATTTACTAGATTACTTTAGCGCATGAGCCGTACCCCCAAATTATACAAGTAATGGATAATCCAATAAGTGCTGTAACCTAATACTATCAGATATTTACATTTATCATTATCTGAAATTTGTAAGTTAGGACTCTACACTTCAAAAATAGCTCTACCCAAATATCATAAATTCATGTTTATTGCTGTTGTTTTCTAAAAGTCGCAATAGTTGTAAATTATTCTACATTCTTACCATTATTTATAATGTAATAAAACAAATATTATAAATAGGAATACTTAATAAATACCTACTAAATAATTAAATTGGAATTCTAATTTAATATCTAAAGGGATAAATCTGATCAGACTAAAAGAAATGTAAAAATAAAAACTCCAGTTTACTTCAATGCTGGTTCAATCGTTAGGTATATCGGTATTTCCCGCGTTTAAATTTTCTACGAAACCTTTGTCTCAATTTTCCTGCACATAGTGTGTCACATTTCGTCTCTAATTGAAGGTAGTTCCATTACTGACGTGACGTATTTAGATCATAACAACGTATATTAATTAAAACTATTAGGTTAAAATAGTAAATATCATGTGGGACTACTATTCAAACGGTACCACGGTAACCTAATTTAATAAAACTTGCAAAAGTTGTGTATAATTAAGCTTAAGCCATTATATATTTTTTAAATCGCTTTTAATGTGATCTTACCCATGTCTGATGTTGAGTTGAGAGATCTTGTTCCGATTTATCACTGATTGTTGTGGTTTTAAGCAGCAGCGCCCTATAAAAATATAAATATGCAATATACTATTATTTCAGTCCTTGAAAGAAATATCTGTGAATTAATTAAAACTAATATGAATTTTAAATCTTTTTGAGACCATAAGCGTTTGATTGTAAACGCAAGAGGATGGATTCGATTCCCATTCGAGGAAATGAAATTATTGAATATTTTCATTTCTTTGCTATGGTATCAAGACAGAGTGCGCCGTTGAGATCCATCCATCATCCATCCAAATCCAGAATTTTCAAAAAAAATTGTTAACTTTTTAATACCTCCAATTTTTAGTTACATAAACGATGCAACAACACAACGCTAACGCGGAGCACATTCTAAAATAATATGAATCTAATAACTTTTATCTATATTTATTTAGGTTGTTATAATTATCGTAATGGAATCTTAACATAATATAAATAACAATAATTCATTCAATTATAGCATTAGTGCTCGTTAAGCCAGGCATAAAATTTTTCGTATTACGTTTTTTCGCAATGCTCATAAAACATTTTAAATATTATTCTTACTAGCGACCCCCTCGTGGCTTTGCCTGCTTAAATTATTTATTTAATACACTGACTTATGTTCCTGTTTTATATATAATTTATATTTGCATCGCACTTAGTATGTCTAATTTGAAAATTATTAAAACCTTAAAGATATTTAATTACTTCAAAAAAATAACTTACTACCTACGTAAATACTTATAATAAAATCATAACTCATCGGTGTCCGTACCTATGTGGAATAAATATATTCTACAGAAGAATCACACGTTCTTTTTATTCTTTCACTATAAGTAATACATAATTATATCCTTTAGAGGTGAAGTACTTTGTATCTACTAAGATGGTGGCTCTCTTCCCGCACTTAGATCTTTGATATCCTAATAATATATGGCATAAAAATCGAGCCATATTTGATAATATACCAATATAAATAATAGAAATATAAAACATTGAAAAGAAAAGGAGAATAATTATATAATTATATTGCATTTTTTTGAACGTATTAATAAAATTATATTTGGTACTTCCTTAACATGATTTTTTCATATATTTTTTTATTTATACTCTTGAGAAAGTTAATCTATTTACTATAGATGAATATATGTAACGTACTTACCAATTATTAAAATGTCTTTACATCACACGTCAACTACACAATATGAACTTTTATAAAACTTCACACTTTTACAATGCGAATTTACAAATGTAAATATACCCTCTACTTATACATATATTTTATTAATGTCACCAATGTTGTCGTTGAAAATTATATTTATGTTAGACTAAAAAACTATAACTAACTGAACGAAACTGAGCTAAAAAACTATTATATAATTGTACTTTTTTCTTTTAAATTATGGTTAAATAAAATAGGAAGATAATAATTTATTCGACTTTATTTTAACAATTTTAATTAAAATTATATAATTTAGCTTCACTTGCGAGTAATCGACTTAAATTAGAGAGAGGTAAAAAGGAACCCTTATAAGATCACTTTGTTGTCCGTCTGTCTTTCTGTCTGTCTGTTTGCCTGTCTGTCTGTCTGTCAAGACCTTTTATCTCAGGAACGCTTGGAGATATTGGATATTGGCCCTCGTTGGGCGAGACCGATGGTCGACCGTGGTTTTTTTATATACATATATAGGCCAGTAGCAAATAATACGCAAGTAAAATTATTTTTAATTGAACTGACCCATATATGAAGTTCAGTTGAGAGATCTTGTTCAGATTTATCATTGATTGTTGTGGTTTTGAACAGCAACAGCATCACGTTTAGAACGCTATAAAAAGTATATAAGTATATAGTGTTTTTCACAATGCTCATTAAAACACATCGTAAATATTATTGTTATTAACATATTTTATTAACATACATATACGATTAGAGGAAAGGTGTATGAGATGATCTAGCCCCCCCTTTCAGTAAAGTAGGCACAGGGTACAGTAGGTACAGGGTACAGTATTAATTTAATGTATTAGTATTAAGTATTAATGAAGATTGTACAAAAAAATAAAAGTAAAAATAAATTCTTTTTCGGAGTATCACCGTTAAAACGCGCATGTGGAGGCAAGCGATAATAATGACCAGGCGAACCACCCTCTCCCAGGACAAGCGAATTGAATCAATTCCCCTTTGCACGATGGTTGGCGAAAATACTACGTGATTTTTATTCAGCAGATGAATCAAAAATATTTTATATAGATATTTTTACACTATTTTTTAATATTAAGTTATTTTTAATATTATTGAATATTTTAACAAAATATTCTAACGCAGCAACGCATGCATGCATGCATCTCCATCTCCATTTATTTTATACGTGTAAATGTACTGGCACGTCAAAGTGCTAAACACTTTTTCTTGTCGAAACCAAATTTGAATATAAAATTTATAGCCATATCTTGTAGTACTCACTGTATCCGACTTGTAAACATGTGGGCGAACATGATTAATATATGTGTATTGAGAATGTATGTTATGAAGTATTGTAAATCGCCGCCACAGCCGTTGTTTCATTGGTATTAATAATACATAGATTGAAGAAATAAAATTGGTTTGAAAAGTCTTAGGTAAAAAATGTAAATTAATCAAATATCTTGATATAACAGATAAAAAAAATCATAATTCTACGGAAAACTTTGCCTTAAGCGAAATATTTTGGACATAGATGCCTTCTGCCTACCTAACCTGTTATATGCGGAACCTTAATATTTTTCAAATGTTACTCAAAATTGACATTCAGAGTAAAAAACCTTTACAAGTAACCTTAGATAGCGTTTTCACTTGTTGCAGCACCTACTACTTTGTAGCCATGATGACGCGACGGGCTGACAAACCACCTCCTGCCTCCCTGTTCTCAACAAGTCGGAAGTAGATAGACTGCGATATTGTATTATATTATATTAAATAGAAAGTGAAAATAAAAGAATTAACTGTTGGAAATCAAGATACTTTTTCTTAAGAACGTATGGCTTTGTGGTCAGAGCGCTGGGCGTTTCAAAGAGGCGCGGGTTTAAATTCCGCTTTACTATAAAAAAATACTATAAAAATAATCCAGAAATTAAACAATCTAGACTCTACAAGGTATATACGGAATCGTATGTACCTGAAAAATAAGATTTAAAAAGTTGTAGTTACAAGTGCCACTTGTTGAAGTTTCTTGAGATGCGTAGGTCTTTGATGCGAGAAACGCTAACTGCCACCCACCGACTACCACCCCTCACCCTGCTCTTAGGGAGTAAAGAGCGGATATTATACCAGTCAGGGGTTTCACATCTTTAGTATATTATTTTTATGTTCACTTTAAATTTAAATTAGCTATGTGTATTCATTACTTATCAAGGTTAAAGATATAAAAATAAACTTTATCGTGGCTCATTAAGTATGGTCTATTTTATAGTAATTTATGTATTTCTAGTAATTGAGCAATGAGAATTTTCTGCACATTTTAATATTATTTAATTATTTATTTATTTTCATTTATGTTAACATGTGACTCGTTTTGTTATTAACAATAAAAGCTTCATATCTATGTTAGTATTTAAGTTGCTTCTCCATCCCACTCGAAATGGCGCAGCTATAGTTAATATTACCTATATTACACACACCACACAGTCTAATCTATTAGAAATCATATTTAGGATGCTTATAAGAATGTTAAATCCATAATAGTGATATTATTTGTGCAACGTCATACAATTAACCAATTTTGTCATCCTTGCAAAATCTACCACCACGGGTAGTTAAAGCCAAAGCTTATCATAGACGTCGTAGAAATATGTACATACATAAATGTGTATGTAATGTGCCTAACACTTATACCAATTCACCTACATAATATACTAGCCGATCTGGGCGACTTCGCCCGCTTGAACCATACGAATATTTTTTTAGTTTAGGGCATAAATTCTAAAAAACACGAAATACATGTTCAATGAAATATTTTTAAAAGTATTTAATTTTTTTTAAAACGGTGCCGATTTAAAAAAAAATCCATAAAAATTTTCAACTCCTATTTCAGAATCCCTTCTTAGTGGATGTTTAGATTACGAAAATAAACATCTGTCCAAAATTCATGTTTCTAACATCAGCGGTTACAGCTTTGCGTGCGTCTTACCTTAGTCAGTAGTGGTCAGTGGATTATTTATTTGGAAATCTATTATTTTTTGTTGAAAAAAATATTATATTGACCACGTGATTCATTAACTGTAATATTGTATTTAACATAAAATTTTATATATTGTCGACAATAAAAAAAATCAAAGAAAAATCTTAATGATTATTGACATTATTATTATCGAGGAATTTTTATTTCTTTTCTTTTATAAGATTCTTGTTTTATAATGTAAAAATTATTTTATATGTTTGTTACGCATTTAATAGAAGAGGTTACCAGTTCGATATGAATTTTACTTGCCTACCCTGCTCAGCTGCATCAGCTTCACGCTGTATCCTGTACATAGGACACAGCGTGAAGCTGATATATTTTATTTGTTTTTTAAATTTTTTCGATTGGGAATCGAACCCACAACCTGTCTTAACTACAGTTACATGCTTGTGCCCCTGCGCTACTGCTGGTTTTAATTTTTCATAATTGCATATTTAAAAAATAATACAAGAATTGGTGACAAAGAAATGGAATTGGACACAAAAATTATTCTTTGCAGGCCTGTGTTATTAATTGTGTAAAATATGTATGACAATCAATTTTGTTTCAATCTAAAAAGAAAACCAGAATATATATTTTTTATCTAGAAACAAATTTATGATACAGTACCGAGCTGAAAATATTTCAACTATTATTTTAGGTCTATATACGTTACAGATTATATACAATTAATAATTCATTTCTATGTCACTTGTCATCCTGTCAATTTACCTCGCCCCTCCCCTCCTTGCTTGTGCCTCTTTATCACCTCCATCTGACGAGAAAGTTTAGGTTCAAAGTCTGAGTTCAAAAATTCTTAGTTGTTATTGTGCATATTAATATTAAGTTGTAATTTAAATAAGTAGTAATTAAATATGTCTAACAGTAAAATGTTTAACGCACTCAAGATTCTCAGAAACCACAATAAAATAAAGTTTTTAAATTGTAAGTACCAATTCATTATGATAGTATTAGAAGACTAAAAAACTTTTAAATTTAAAATATGACACAGAAAAATAAGTAGTTTTGTCTTAAAATATCCCATTTAATGTTATTTTTTTATTATATAGGTATGCATAGCAGAACTTTTGCGGCTGCAGCAGCTTCTCAAGCCCATACGAAATGCAAGTTGGTAAATGGAGTATATGTTGTTACACTAGACTCACCAAATGTAAAGGTATGTATTACTATTAGTAATGATGTAATATTTTTTCATTTTGAGATAAAATAATGATTACACATTTATACCTAGTACACAAATATAGATTACTCTTATTAAATTATATTTTAGGTAAATTCTTTAAATGAAGCAGTAATGAGTGAAGTTCGTAATATAATAAATGAAATTGAATCCAACCCAGCTATAGAAGCTGCTGTTTTAATATCTGGAAAACCTGGTTGCTTTATTGCCGGAGCTGATATAGGAATGATAGAGAGCTGCAAAACTAAAGAACAAGTTGTCACTCTTTCAAAAGCTGGTATGTTGATATGTATTCATCCTATTAACATTTATGTAATATTTTGACAATTGTTCAAATTATAACATTAATTTAAAAACTGAAAGAAATAAAAAGCAAAATAATTTCACATTTTATATTAGTACTAGCGGCCCGCTCGCGGCTTCGCCTGCGTGAGCAACGTTATTATTAATTTCTGTCTCCATGAGTACCTACTTCCTATAAGTGATGTCCATGCAAAATTTGAGACTCTTAGTATTTGTAGTAACGAAGTTTCATACAAACTTTCAACCCCAAAAATAACCCCTTAGAAGTCGAATATTGCAAATTCCCGCCTTAGCGAGCACCTCCGTCATATAAGTAACTCCCATGCAAAATTTGAGATTCCTATCACATGTAGTTTCTGAGATTTTGTGATGAGTGAGTGACCTTTGGATTTTATATATATAGATAACTATATTATAATAGATATGTAGTAAAAAAATTGTTATTTTGTATGTCCTAATATAGCAATAGTATCTTCTCATTTAAACAGGTCATGAATTATTTAATAAAATTGAAACTTCTCGGAAACCATATGTAGCAGCTATACAAGGCAGTTGCTTGGGTGGAGGTCTGGAAACAGCTCTTGCTTGTAAATATAGAATAGCGGTTAAAGATTCTAAAACTTCCTTTGGATTGCCTGAAGTTATGCTTGGTCTACTACCTGGAGGTGGAGGCACACAGAGGTTAATTTATATAATTTTTGTTAACTCAACCACATATTCTTACACATAAAAATAATACTTTCAATGTCTGGACTAGGTTCCCTCTGCCTACTCAGCTATATTCAGGATAAAGTGAATCTAAAAAAATTAAATTCTACATGTATTCATATATTTGTAAACTGTTAATTCAAAATATTTATTAACTGTTTTTTGTTATCAACAGCAAACAAAAAAATCATTAATTAGCATCAATAAATAAAAAAAAAGCTTTTAAAACATGGGAAATAGATATGCATTTTAAAATATTTGAAATTAAAAATTAATGCTAATGAAGATATTATCTTAATATATACATACTGAAATTTCGTAAACAGGTACATTATTAACATATATAGTCATTTGCCATAAAAAAATCAACTAGTATTAAACTTACATACAATTATTACATCCATGAGAATTTTATATTATCACATTTGAATTTTTTTTTATACATTTTAACTGAAATAATAAACATATTATTTGTAAAACATATAACTGTAAACATGATTGATGTGGGTTATTTTCATTTAAGTTATTTGTATTTCCCCATCATGTTAGACAACATGCTAGACATTAGACAAATGAATTCTTAAAAATTGGTCAAAAAGTAAGGAACACCAGATTTCCTCTGAATGTTATGTGGAGATAATGCATGAAGCTGTTTATTTGTGGAACATTAGTTTTTGTATTGATATTTACTAAATGCTTTCTTCACATGTTAAATCATTAAAAAAGTAAAAAATGATTGTGTGAATGTATGATTTTTAACTTCTATTTCTAGGATGCCAAAATTGACATCAATTCCAACCACATTGGATCTGGCTCTTACAGGAAAAAATGTTAAAGCAGATAAAGCAAAAAAACTTGGTATAGTTGATCTGTTAGTATCACCACTTGGCCCTGGTAAGTGTATTGCATAAACATATACATGTATCATATGTGATTCATAATATTGTAGTTATCCAATAACATATTTAATGTTATAGTAATAATAGTGACAACATACACTAGGAACATGAAATAAAAATAAACTTTTGATGCCTATTTCTCATCCTCAAGTCCCAAACCAACTTAATAATTCTTTCTGATATATTATGTCTACTATTAAATTTCGCAATCTGTCTTAATTTTCAATTAAGTCACTACAGAAATTTAAAGTAATTATAAAAACAATGATAACATAAAACTAAAGCAGCATCTCTCGGAGTGTGACTGTGAAGAAGATGGTCATAGGTTCGATTACTATTTTAGGAAATTAGTTATTTTCATTGCCACACTCTAGTAACAAGAAGCATGGCATTGAATTCCACTATAACAGCTGAATGTATAAATACCGGGTTAACACTGCCTGCTCTGCAATATGCAGGACACGGAGTGAAGTTAAAAGTTACCAACCATTGTTTCAATATTATTTTGTCTATATTGTTTCTGTTAATTGTTACTATATATATTATGAAAAAGAAAATTATATAAATAATTAAATAATTGAAGACATTACACAGTGCAACAATGTCTGTCTGTAAAAATATTTGTAATAGATTTAATTGCCACTTAATTATTATTTTTTTCTAAAACTGAAAAAAATTACAAAGTAAATAAGCTTTTTGCTAACAATTTTGTGTAAAACTTTTAGGCTTGGGCCAGCCAGCGGACAATACAATGCAATATTTAGAAAAGGTAGCAATTCAAATAGCCAAAGATATAGCAGCTGGTAAAATAACAGTAGATAGATCTAAAAAAAGTGTTATAGAGAAAATAACGGCGTCAGCCATGCAATGGGAGTGGGTGAAGAACATGATCTTCAAAAAAGCTAAGGAACAAGTTATGAAGGCTTCCCGTGGCTTGTACCCGGCACCTCTTAAGGTACTTTTATATTAATACTAGTGGACTTTGGCGGCATCGCCCGCTAAAACTATACGAACATTTATTAAATATATTTATGAAAATATTGTCAGTTTAGAGGGTGAATCCTAATAAACCATGAAACACGTATTCAATGAAATATTTTTAAAAGTCTAAATTTCAAAACTTCTAAAAATCGGTGGCGATTTAAATTTTTTCCCATACAAACTTTCAACCCCTATTTCATCTCCTTAGGAAAAGAATATTGCAAATTCTCATCTTAGTAAGCACTTCCGTCGTATAAGAAATGCCCATGCAAAATTTTACACTCCTAGCACTTGTAGTAACGAAGTTGCATACAAACTCTCAACCCCAAATACAACCCCTTAAGAGTCGAGTATTGCAAATTCCCGTCTTAGCGAGCACCTACGTCCTATAAGTAACTCCTATGCAAAATTTGAGATTCCTATCAGGTGTAGTTTCTGAGATGTCGTGATGAGTGAGTGACCTTTCGATTTTATATATATAGATAAACTAAACTAACTTTACTTCAGATTATATCGTAACTGTAGGTGGAAGCTAGTATTATTATAAATAGTTCTTTTTTTTTGGCAGAGGGAACCTAGTGTTGGCAGAGGGAACATTCTGTTCCCCTGAGCCACAACGGCCTCTTATGTTAATATTAAAATTAGCTTTGGTTTCGGCCACATGGCTAAATCGAAGTAACTTAGATTTGTGGATGACATAAAGTCTGTCGTGCCGCTGAAGGCGCAGCGTTCAGCCTGCATTTGCCTTGAAATTTGGACGGAAAATGAAACTGCTATATGCTGCTGCAGGATATAATGGGGATAAAATCTTAAAATATATTTCAATTCATATTTTTTTATTATTTTTAGATACTAGAAGTAGTAAGGGCAGGTGTTGATAAGGGGCTAGTGACGGGATACGAAGCTGAAGCCCAAGGCTTCGGTGAACTAGCAATGACTCCACAAAGTAAAGGACTCATTGGCTTGTTCAGAGGACAAACTGAATGCAAAAAGAACAGATTTGGCAAATCTCAAGTTGATGTTAAAACGGTATGTTAATAATTATGTTAGAATTATAGTATATGGGTTTGATATTTAATTATAAATTCTTTTCATTTTGGTGTTCTGGTAACACAAAGCGAGTAGTTGAGATTTGTCACTGAACTGTGTATTTCAAATTGCTAAAAGTGAATTAATATTACATACAATATACTTGCCTCGCTCATGACTGAGACCTTGATAATTTTCATCTAACGTTAACTGTAAACGCGACAGTTGTAGGTTTGGTTCCAGCTTGGGGAAATATTTCCATTTTCTCGCTTTGGGAAGAAGAAAAAGAGTCCCCTAGAATAAGGGGCCGGAAAATGCGTGAATCAAACATGAAATATGAACACTTTCAGATCGGAGTATTAGGAGCAGGTTTGATGGGCGCTGGCATCGTGCAAGTGTCCATAGACAAAGGTTACCAAGTAGTTTTGAAGGATGCGACCAACGCTGGCCTTTACCGAGGCGTGGGACAAATACAAAATGGCTTGGTCAATGCTGTGAAACGGAAGAGAGTGTCGTCGTAAGTATTTTATTTACAGGGGCGGAATTGGGCTGTGTATTTTTTTTTATTTAACATTATGAAAGAATTTGATCTCCTTAAGTTGGCAACCCTGATAATTATATTTGTTTTATGGACAATCCCTTAGTTGTGTTGTGCTAAAAATTTTATTTTCTTCTCTTAAGGTGGCAATTTTTTCTTAACTTTTAATGAAAAATTTTAACTTAGATGTTACATATTGCTAATTTTGTTTTGTTTTATTTTAACATTTTTAAAAAGGTAACAGTGTTGTACATAAATCTAACATGTTCAGTACACACAGGCGATTGAGGTAAAAAATATTAGAAAAATTGCTTTACATTATACTTGGATGCCTGTTGGTTGTTATATAGATTGTAATATTAAGACTCAATATTCTATTAGAGTTAATTAAGTGTGTTTTAGATTTAAATAATATTTACCGGTATAATTATCCTAAATGAAATAAACTTGCTAATCAAAAAAAAAAAGCAAAAGCAATGAATAAGACATTAATTTGATATTAGCATTGTTTCCTAATATTATTTTCAGGTTGCAAAAAGACAAATTTATGTCAAACTTGTACCCAACACTTGACTATGGCAAGTTTAAAAATGTCGACTGTGTGATTGAAGCTGTATTCGAAGATATCAATATAAAGCACAAAGTGATAAAGGAACTGGAGGCTGTGGTCCCCAAACATTGTGTTATAGCGACTAACACTAGCGCTATTCCTATTACTAAGATCGCTGCCGGCAGTAGTCGCCCTGAGAAAGTTATTGGTAATGTATTTGTGTATATTTTTTATTTTAAGAGGCCGTCATTGTGCAATGGTACAAACGTGTGATTGTTGTGGGTTACGCGATAGTTGTGGCTTTGATTTACACCTGGGGGAATAAATTATTTAATATATTTGTCCTCGCTCTGGTAACACAGAGCAAAACGCGGCCTTGAGTTCCGCCACTCAACAGGCGATGCGTCGAAAATTGGTCGGAAAATAGGGAAAGGATTGTCTTAACTTTAGGTTTCCTCTGCGTAACATACTATAAATAGGGTACAGTGTGTATGTTTTTAAATTGAAGGGTAACCTCTTAAGTGTTAATGTGATTATTGAGATATGATTGGTTTGATCATTACTTATGTCATTACACCACAAATAAGTTGTCACAAGTGTATAAGAATTTTGACGTATCTTGATAAGAGCTTATGGCTTAGTGGTTAATATTAAAAATGTTATGAGCTTAATAAAATATAAATGTATTTGTTATTATAGGTATGCACTACTTCTCTCCTGTCGATAAGATGCAATTGCTAGAGATCATCCGTCACCCCGGTACCAGTGACGACACGGCGGCGGCGGCCGTGGCGGTCGGACTGAAGCAGGGGAAAGTGGTCATCACGGTGGGGGACGGCCCCGGCTTCTACACCACCAGGATATTGTCCACAATGCTTAGTGAGGCTGTCAGGTATGTATTGTATTTTTACAGTAGAAACTTAATTATCCGGCTATCAGTTATATGGATTCATGGGTTTCTGGGCTATTAGCTGCGACCAACTAGTAAATACCTGTAAGGTGAATTTATTTTTGTAATCTAGGAAAATAGGAATGTACATAAATAAGTCTACTCATTGTATGTTGGAAAATGTATCACTTAATAATTTCTTAATAAACATTAATTTTCGTTTATGTGTATTTGTTGCTATTAATAAACACAACATTATGTAAACAAGATGGTTGTGGACTCTATTTCCAGTTGGGTGAATGCAATATTCACGCCATTTAAGAATAAGGCATTGATTGCGTCAAGAATTCCGCGAAGAGTAGGGGGGAATGGAGTATCTTAACACCAGGTTCCCTCTGCCTACCCGTCTATACACGGAATACAGCGTGTCCTTAAAATAAATCACTTATATTTTGACAGGTTGCTCCAGGAAGGCGTAGATCCTAAAGATCTAGACAGTATGACTAAACAGTTCGGATTCCCGGTGGGCGCAGCCACACTAGCGGACGAGGTCGGCATTGATGTCGGCTCTCATATTGCTGTGGATTTGGCTAAGGTCTGTAGTATACATAGCTTGATAAGAACAAAGACTCATAAGCACATTAACCGTCCACCATTTTGCAGATAACCCAAATTTAGATATTAAGAGCTACGTTAAAAACATAACTTTAAGATAATGAAAAACTAAAGTCTGGAAAAAATCTATTTAATAAAACATATGTATAAGTCATAGTTAACGAAATCAAAAAGAGCTACGTTATTATAAAGGTGGGCGGTTAATTCTGGTTGTAGTGTGTTTATACTAATATTATGAAGCTAAAGAGTTTGTTCAACTCGCGATATATCTCAGGAACTACTTGTCCGCATTGAAGAGGGTTAAAAATCTTTTAAAAAATACATTATTTATATAAGAACATCTAAAGAAATCTTAGCAATATGGAATATGTCTTTTAATACACAACAAGCTTTTGGGTTATGGATTTTCATACATAACTTGAATTGGATATAAAAATTGAAACTATTTTGAGCTCTTTTTAACGCAACAAGTGAGAACTTGATGTGTTTATTCTACTAACAAAATAAATATTTAAATTATTACATAATAATTATAGTACCATTCCTGGGGCCTTTTTGTTACAATCATTTTATTTATTTAAATTAAATACAGGCTTTTGGAGACCGTATTAGTGGTGGAGATTTGAACATAATGCAAGATTTAGTTAAAGCTGGATTCATGGGAAGGAAATCCGGCAAGGGATTCTATGTATATGAAAAGGGTACAAAGAATAGAGATGTAAACCAAGAAGCCATACAGATATTGAAAGAGAAGTACTCTCTTGAACCCCGCGGAGCCAACACTGTTGAAGATCAGCAGTTGAGAATGGTATCAAGGTTTGTATTTACTATTATTCTTTTTTTTTTTAATTTCCAAAATATATTCTGTATTTTGCATATAGCAGCGTAGGTAAATAGAACCTAGTGGTAAGTTAGATTACCGTTGCTCTCTTTCTCCTCAATTTACAAAACATTTCGTGTTGAGTGGTGGAACTCAACACTGCGCTTTGTCCTGTTACCACAGCTAGAAAATTAACATAATTGTTTTCCCGCAATAGGAAGCGAACCCACAATCGTTGCATTTTTACAGTTATGTATTTAACAGTAGAACCCTTATAATATTCAATTGTACGACATAAAGAATATTCACAGATATTACATAATACTTACTTTATTATGTAATATCTGTGAAAATCCTAATTTTTTTTATCACAACTTAATTGAAATTAATTGTTTTTATCATGTGCAACTTTTCATTTGTAGATTTGTCAATGAAGCAGTATTATCTCTAGAAGAAAAAATCTTACACAGCCCCCTTGAAGGAGATGTTGGTGCAGTATTTGGTCTAGGATTCCCACCTTTCACTGGTGGACCATTCAGGTATTTTTTATTTTGTTATTGTATTTACATTTACACCTACTACCTAATATGTATGTAACATATAATAAAATTGTTTCCGATCGGTGTTTGTACATGCTAATCTCTAAACAACAGCTTTACCAATTTAAAGACAATTTTTACTATTGTATTTTGGCAAACTTCCCTTAACACTTAGTGTTTAGTTTATTTAAATCAGTTGATAAGTAAAAAAGTTATATCAATATAAAATATTTTGTTTGATAAAATTGCTACAAAATAATTGTTTTATTTAATTGGCTGACACTTTAGTTTTATTTACAATGTGTGACTATTGTCTTTAAAATGATGTCTTCATAATTATGTTATTAGAACATGAAAGTAATTCAGATTAGTAAACTAAACAAATATTTAGTTTAGTTTCTGAGGTATTAAAAAATGTATAGTTTACTTGAAATTATTTAATGCAATGTAAATATGTATATATCGCGGCTGACTATTTCAATTTATGCTCAGGTGGGTCGATCAATTTGGTGCTGATAAGCTTGTTAACAAAATGGAAGAGTTCCAGGGACTGTACGGAGCTCCATTCAAACCTGCCCAAACTCTTGTTGATATGGCGAAAGATAACAGCAAGAAGTTTCACAAAAATTAAAAAAATGTAGAAAATCAAGTACATGTCCGGTTTTTATATTTAAAATACTGCCTTTTTGATTTCAAACTTTGTTAGTATGTTCTATTGTTTTTTTCCAAGCTAAGTATTTCTGATAATGTAAAAAAAAATTATCTATTTCATATAATGTATAATGAATGTTTGTATTTACACTTAGAGTGATTGTCAATGTTTTAGATATATTTATTTAGATATAAGAAGAAATATATTTTGCTATGTATACAATCTATTGGTGCGAAAATGAAAATACATATTATATACTATAACTTAGTTCAACTGTCTCATTTAATTTGTTCAGTGCCTACTTTATCTGAATAAAGCTGAATATTTATATTATTTATAATTGTAATGTGTTTTATTTTTCGTGTAATTACTAAATATTTTAAACCTTTTTGTTCCCTAAAAATTAACTGAATATTTTATATATAAAATTTTTGAACTGAACTGAATATTTTATTGCATTGTCCGATAGTATTGTACCCTTTTGAACTATCGATAGTTTCGATACTATCGATCATTGTGTCGATCGCATGGGCTTTTTTAGATTTAAACTATCGATTGGGAAACTTTCGATAGCTTGGCAACACTAGAACATAGGCTTGTGTCAACCCTATCAACAATTTTTCTATATACCCTCTCCGCGGTTCATTACGGGTTTTCTATCAACCTATATTACGTGTCTATTTACCCCAAATATAAAATTGTACACGTACAAATATTTTTATCAATATCCATCAATTAAAAACCACTATTTTACTTACCGACACGGGCGTAGGAAAGGGGAGCTGGGTCCGTGCCCATCCCAGAAATTTTACTTACAACAAAATTTGGCCCGAAACATAAAAAAAACGATATTTACACGAACCTATCTGTTTAAAGCTGAAGTCCATGTTACTTACCGATACACTAGACTTGTTCATGATTAATCACAGTATAATAAAATCAATTATGACTGAACACAACGTTAGTAATATTAAATAAACAATTTTTTTGGAGCACAAAGTAGCGCAAGTTCAACTAAGGACATTCAACCTTTTCCTAAGGTAGTAATATAATTTTATTGACTTTATTCATTTGACCGCCGTAAATTTGATTCATTTGGCTAGGGACAGGACTAAGTATGCGAAGTTGACTGCCAACCTTCACTAGTTGGAGAGGTACATTAAGAAGAAGAAGAAGTAATATAATTTAATATCAGGGTTTTGTATTTTAATACGTGGTCAGTAGGTCCATCATAAGAAGTTACAGGATTATCCGCTTCAAGATGTATGTATGACATTCTAATTTCATGCACTAATTAAAAAAAGAAACCAGCACGTGATTCCCTTGGTACGTCAAATTGTCTATAGACTAAACTACTAAATTACTAAAGTCAACGTCAGTTGTCAAGACTAATATGGAATTTTGTTTATTAAAATATTTTTATTATATCCTATAAATTTACCTGTCTGTAAGTGTAATATAGATCAAATGTCTAATATAAATCAAATGAACTGTCGTATATATACGTAATATAATAATTATATTCTATCTTATATTATAATTGAAGTATACTTATTTTCAGTAAAGTATGAATAATTTCTAAGGAAGATCGTCGATGTTATTTTTAAATATACTACCCATTTTCTTTAAAACTCATAATAAATAATATGTTATTCACATTACAAAAAATAAAAAATAAAAAATGGAAGAGGATTTTGGAACACAGTGTATATCTCATGATTGTTTTCGTTTTAGTACCAGGTTTTGTATATTTTGAACTCTGCATAGTGCTACCAACTGTGGTGGAAATTTGGACTATACCTTATATAGTTCACTATGTATGTGCTACATTTCTTTTACTTAATATTCTTGGTAATATGATATATGGCATGTTTACAAATACAAGCATCAAGGGTAAAATTATGGAAAGTGAATATAAGCAAGACTGGAGTTTGTGCAGCGTTTGTGAGTGCCTTCGGCCACCTCGAGCGTGGCATTGTGATACATGTGACGTCTGTATTTTAAAAAGAGACCATCATTGCACATTTTTTGCTTGTTGTGTTGGTTATTATAATCACAGATATTTTATGTTCTTTACATTATATATATTTATAGCTATGGTGTATTCATTTTATTATAATATTGTATTTTTAAGTAATTTTATTAAATGGAATCATGGCCTTATAATTGGTAAATTTGTATTTCCTTTAGCTAGCTTTGTAATTGATTTTGGAGAGGAAAGTTTATATGTATTTTTAGTAGAAATAAATTTCATTGTAGGTGCATTTACTGGTTTTCTATTTATATATCACTTGAGTAACCTTTTAAGAGGTAAAATAACACCTGAAACTAAACCTGCTAATAAAAGCATATCTTTTGATAAGGGTTTAAAATCTAATTTAGTGGAAGTTTTTGGTCACAGATGGTATTTAGCTTGGATTTCTCCATTTATTCAAAGTGATTTACCTGGCAATGGTCTAGAATGGGTTGTTGAAGATAAACACAAATAATCTTACAATCCTGTATTTTGTTGACAAATATATTAAAATGTACTATTTTTTTACATAAATATCATCATAGATATTATATATTAACTAATGGTATGTTTGCACAGGAAATATATATATATATAATGCAAGCAATATGTACAGTAATATAATAAATATTTATATATCAGGATTAAAAAACTTTTTGTAAGTATGCCTGTTGGTGAAAATTGCACAACAATTTTAATTAAAATTCTAATAAAAATAATAAAAATTTTCAAGACAAATAATTCATATTTATATGTTTTGCAAACCATAATTCACTGCCACTATTAAGAGTAGCCTTAAATTACACCATCCAGTGTATTTGGAATGATTATATTGTTATCTATAAGTTATATAATTAATTAAAAGATATTCAAGATGTAATGGTACAATCATTAATAAATTGTTTATAATTATGATACTATTTATTTTATTCTGATTTAGCATATCCTTATTTAATCATTCTATCGGAGTCTACAAAAAGTTGAGATTGATGACTATAGATTTATAAATGTACTAAGATGTAACAAAATAAAAATGATACTTACATTTAAGATGTAGAAGACAAAAAAATTAAAATAATAAAGGGGACTCCTAAGGGCATTGACAAAATCTCAAAGTTTGTTTTGTAAACAAGCCTTACAAATATTTTTTACATTGCTTATTAATATTAAAGTAATATTATATTCGCTATAAGACAACCAATTCATTTATAAAATCGTGTATGTATTGTAATTTTTGCAAATAATGTAACTCGTATAAATTTGTTTTCATTCTCATGTAAAAATATGTGTAGATACGGTACCGTATTTTTATTTTTTTTCCTTAAATAATATAATGTATAAATAATTACATATCAACAGTACCTTGAAAGAAATTCTACGTAAATTTTCTAATAATTTCTTCATAATTACTAAATTATGATGTCATAGGTACTTTGCTAATGAGTACCTTATAATTTAATAATTAAACATTAAAATTAAATCAGCTTCACGCTGTATCCCGTACACAACAGGGTGGGCAGAGGTAACATACTCTTAAGATACTCTGTTCCCCAATTTCCGCCAAATCCTGGAGGCATTGCATGTTGAGTGACTAAAACCAACGCCGCGCTTTTGCCTCGATACTAGAGCGAAGAAACAGAAATATAAATTTAAGTAAATATTTTGTTTCCACGAGTGGGAATCGAACCCAAAACCGTCGCGTTAAAATCACACAGTGCCCCTGCGCCACGACGGCCACACTATTTTCATAATGTTATGATCAATTGTTAAATTATCTCATATAGTACGATTATCAAGCAAGATTTAAAATTATAGCAGTCCTAAAAAGTAAATAAAGCTTTTTGTCTAATTGAGATAATTATTCCAAACAATAGCGCGGCTATAATACAATAGTAACGCTGAACGCATGGCGTTGGTGTGAGAGTGCGCTGTGAGCAGTGCGCAGGGCGGGCGGGCGGAGGGCGGGCGGCCGCGTCGCCGCCAGTGCTGCTCGCGCAGGACCGGAGGGGTGTTCACTCGGCCGCGCGCCACGGCGCGACATGCCCAGCTGATGTTTATTTATACCGCGAGCTCGGCGGAGGGCGCGCGCGGGAGGCCCTCCCCTCCGCGGCACCACGGTTTCGCGTGATGCAGCCGAGCGAGCTAGCCGACACCGCGCACGCCGCTAGCGGAAGCCCCCCGCAGCGTGGCCCCAACGGTGGCCGATTCGACTTTGACGATGGTGGTACTTATTGCGGAGGGTGGGAGGACGGCAAGGCCCACGGCCACGGAGTGTGCACCGGCCCCAAGGGACAAGGGGCGTACGCCGGCTCCTGGCACTTCGGTTTCGAAGTATCCGGCGTCTACACCTGGCCCAGGTGAGATAGTGTCTCCGCCCGGGCCTCGCACATGCCCGAGATCCGCGTCCGAAGCCGCTCCAAAAATAGTCTGCTATTAATAATTGAGTTCGGTGTTTCGCTAGAAAACGCGTGTAACGGCGGTGAAAGTGCCGAATGGTCGAACCACGAAGAAAAGTCATATCGATCTGTAGCTACTGATAACGATAAGTGATAACAGTAGGTATCGCGATGCTGCGGCCTCGATGTCAATTGACCCGTTGTCATGTCTATAGACGCATCTATTAACGATCTCACAACGCATGGTGAAGCAAAGCGCACTTTATGAATAGTAATTGAGGGTAATGTGATGCAGCTGCTTGGTGCCCCCCCCCAGTCACGGGAACAGACATGTGATTACAAATTGATATCTTCATCTCATTTCTAAAACTTATTTACTTATATTATCACCCGTTTTACTTTTCCGTATAGGAATATTAAAGAATATTGTATAAAGTAAACGCATAGTGATTCATACATCATACTTACAAAGGTAATATTTTGTACGCTTTATAATTGAAATTAGTGGTGAATTTAATTTTCTTATGGCCTAATTATGAACTTTCATCACATTAAATCGTTTAATGTGATCTTATTTTGCGTGATCGGGCACCTTAATGACACTAAACTACATCAATAGCTCCCGTAATGACTAAATGAAATTATTTTTATCTTTTTAATGGCTATCGATATTTACCTACGCTAGAGTTATACAGACATCACAGTGTGAGTACGTGGCTCTGGCAGAATGCGTTACTGTGCCAGACCTTCCTATAAATCTCGACGGACGCCTGCTCCCATCTAACCCACTTTCAGCGGGTCGTTGCTCCATCAAAATAGGGAGCTCCCGACATTGTGATTTTACATAAACCGGTGTACCTACTGTTTTAGTGTAAATATTAAAACAGTAGGTAGGCTAGGTTCTAGATTATGATTACGGATGTCATACTCGGAGAAAAACATTTCGAATTGTTTATAAATATTCATTTTATTTAGGTTTATTTTATTTAATGTTCTTACGAAATTTAGTATTTATATAGAAAAATTATTACAATTGAAAACTCTACATAGCTTTTAGTCAATATAAAAAAGAATACTTCCTTTAACATCGCCTTTTTTAAGAAATGAGACAAGTAATGGATGTTGAAATTTAATAGACTGAAAATATAAATTAAAAACCGGTCAAGGGCGAGCCGGACACGCCATCTGAGGGTTCCATACCAATCTCAGGATTGTAAGTCAACGTTAAGTACTTCATGTAATAGTAGGGGCGGCGAAGAGGGGACTTTGTGGAGTCATTCGAGCGCATCAGATTAAGATACTGGGGATTCCTTGTACTCGGTTACGTACTTCCACCAAATATGAGCTTCCTATGTATGGCCGCGCGTCTAGGATAAAGGATCAGATTAGTAAAAAAAAATTGATCATCGGACATTCTCGAGCGCGTCAGATTAAGATAGGGTAAGTTAGTTACATGCTAAATCGTGTATATTCCACTAATCTGACAATTTGAGAGTGACGCAAAGGAGGGAGAGGGCTCCAAAGTTGTAAAAAAAAAACGTTACCTGGACATTCTCGAGCGCGGCTAATTTTTTTTTTATTTTGAAGGGAATCATTCAAGGATTACGAAAAACATATAATCTGACAAATTCCACAAACCGAAGTAATAGAAATTGATTGATAAAGTTTAATAATATACCTAAGAATTGCATATATTCCTCTCACCGTATTTCTATTCCTATCGCACTCTTTTTTTATTTATTGGTCCCTAACTCATCAATGAAGATGATAAATTAAAAAAAATACTTGAAAAAAAAAATTTTTTTTGTACTTTTTTTTTATAAATACGAGTATTCTATTTCAAACATACATTCTTTTAGTTACATTCTATTTCTTGAGCTTTTCTATTGATTGCTTTCAATGAATAAAAAAATTGAGGCCAGTCGTGGCGCAATGGCACAAAGTGTGACAGTAAAACAGACTGGTTGTGGGTTTAATCTCCATTCCAGGAGATGAAATATTTATTGAAATTTATATTTCCATTTCTTCGCTCTGGTGTCGAGGCAAAACAGTGACGTTAAGTGCTGCTACTCAACACTCAATGCCTTCAAAATTTGGCAGAAAGTGGGGAACAGAGTGTCTTAACCTTAGGTTCCCTCTGCCTACCCTGCTGTGTGCGGGATACAACGTAAAGCTGACTTGTTTCTTGTATTGGTTTAAAAAAATATTAATAATTGTCAGATTAAGCAAGTCCCTTCAGATAATCGTCTGATTTTGAGATATCACGTCTAGGGCATGAAGATGAACCATATATATCTTAATCTGACGCGCTCGAGTATTTCAAGATGACGATTTTTTTTTGCATTTTCAAACAACGATTACGAGCTTGCGTCACATCCAAATCGTCAGATTATTACATAAGAGCTTTTTTTTAGGTTCACTTAACACCCCCTTAGAAAATCTGACGCGCTCGATAATATTTTTTTTTTTGCCATTTTTAACTCTTACGTACGACCACCTCCACCACGGAAACTGTCAGATTAACATATTTTCATGCTTAAGAAGACGTAGGCAGTTGATGATATCAATATCTGACGCGCTCGAGTATGTCCATGGAACAGTTTTTTTTTACATTTTTGAAAATCGATAACCCCTCAACCCACCGGTGAAACGAAATTTTTTATATGACATTTTTTTCTTCTTATCATCTAAGCTTCGCAACCCAATAGGTCTCCATGACGCTCGAGTGACTCCACAGTTTGCTGCTTCGCCTCCCTAACTATAAATGTTGACAAACATAAATTTGCAGACTTATACACTCCATTTCTACGAAATTAATTACAATTATTATTTTTTATGGAAAATTATAAGTTTGCAATAATTTATTTTTATGAAAAATGTATAAATTTTCACCTTTCCCATTTTTTTCCTTTACTTGTATTGTAAATTCTCAGTTTGTGCTAAATCTTATAACAATAGGTCCACGGCAAGTACCTACCCAGTAGGTTTTGATAACATCTTTACAGACGAACAACAAAGTGAACAAAAACGACGGACAAAAAATTTATAGGATATAAGGCTTCCGTTTTATTCCTTTCGAAGTACGGAACCCTAAAAAACTAAAAACGAATTTCAGAAGTAAGTATATTCCTACAGTATATATGTACAAATTTACAAAAAAGGAAAAAAATAGATGTGAAAATATATGTTTTAATTCTTATAATATTTAAGTAGGTACTATTCAAATCCGTTATATTTAGAGTCTTCGGTGATAATATGGGATTTTTTTTAAATAATTTTATTAGTTTTTGTTCAGTGTTTTTGTGTAGTCCATAAAATAATGAAAATATTATTTTCTAGTTTTTAGGTTATGTTTATGGTTTCTGGTTCCATTTACCACCAGTTGTGTGTATGATCATATGATGTACTTATGCAATAATTTATTTTATTAATGCCACATAATTTAAATTAAAAAAAAAATTTTATAAAAAATTTAAAATTTTAAAAAATAAAAAATTTTATAAATTAAATAAAAAATTTTTAAAACGTTTATTCTTTAGTACTTTAAAGACAGCCACCGCATAAACTAGTTTTCCTTCTAGTTCTTTCGATTCTTGTTCTTTCTTTTATATTCTTATTCTCTCATATCGTAGTTATAATTTCTTTATTTTACCAATTTGCTTTGAAACGTTAGTGTTAGCTCGTTCTCCGACTCCATTTGTCATTATCATTTGTAGGTAGGTATTTATAATGAAATTATATTTGCAATATTTCTAGGTTTAAAAAAAATAATCTTTTTAGCCGTTTTTTTCTCGGCATAAGCTTGCAAGATAAAGCAGGGTACCATTTGAAACCCCTTTGTAAAATATGAAACGTAACCTGGAAGAGTGGAAGTATCGATTTATGATAGCTAGTTTAATTAAGTTTTAGAACTATATTTTCTATATAAATTATTAATCCATGAAGCTGATTTATTTATTGATTTTTAGATAAAATAAAACCAGTCAAGTGTGAGTCGGACTCACGCACCGTTGGTTTCGATCCAAATGATTTCAATCGGGAAATGAAGCTTATAAAACTTCACAAATTTAAATTTGTAAATGCACTCATTTTATATGACTGGATAACGCAGTGGATTTCATACATTATGTGGGAAAAATTAAACCTGAAACAAATGTTCCTTTTTATCTTTGCGTTGACTCGAAGTTTTCTTTTTTGCTCTGAGGAACTGAATAGTTGATATTCATTTCAAGTGATCTCATAAGGATTTTTTTTTTGAGATAGCGAACACTAAACAAAAATAGAATTTATATTGAGCACTTTTCGAATCTAATAAAAATATTTAAAATCTAATTTTTAACATTTTTTCTGTCGCTAGTTTATAAATATTAAAAACAACAAAAAAATCATGAAGCTACAAATTAATTCAACAAATATATATAGTTAGTGAAATTAAAACAAAACAAAAAACAGTCAAGTGCGGGTTGGACTGCCTACCGAGGGTTCCGTACCAATTTCAGAATTATAGAAGAACGGGAAGCACATATCATAAATGTTGAGAAATTTAAATTTAGGAACGAATACTTTCATTTTGTATGAAGTGAACTACAATTAGAAGTTTGTAATAGGTTTTATGTGTAATATAAATATAATTTTCTATTTCACTTGTCACGTTCACGTGTCAAATTGTATATGACATATTATTTTATATTATAATTAAAAGCTTAAATAGAATGCAAACTTTACAACGCGTTCCTATATAGAAGACAGGTTAAAATATACAGGATGGAATTGTCAGCACCACTTTAAATGAAACCACAGTTTTAACTACTCTATAAAAGCCTAATATAATTCGGAAAAAAAATAATTCCCAAAAATGAAAAAGTTATTTTTTCAAACAAAATAAATAATAAAATTATCGTTTTAAAATAAAACACCATTTGTAAAGTATAACATAGGCACGCACACACTTACCTGTCAAATCGGAAAAGTCGCATACGTATGTGTGCGTCACACGAAATACAGGTATGGATAAAAATCGTGAAATGAAAAAAAAAAATCCTACGTCCAAACTGTTGAGGTACCTTGTTTAATTTCTTACGGTACGTGTGGGTTTGAAATATATTACCCTATATGAAATTTAAATAAAAGAAGCGCTGCCTCTTCCACCTGTATAAATGATGTTAAATTAAAACCCAACCTACTTTAGCTGGGTCATAAGTTATAATTGGAATTAAAAATGGTATTTAAACATGTAAATATTATATTTAAATAGGTACGTAGTATACTCAGATCTACAGTCCCTTGATTTCCTGAAAAATTCTGTCAAATTATGTCGCAAAAACGCGTATTTCGACACTGTAAAGGGAATCAAAATTAATAGGGTAGGTAATTCCCGTTGACCTGGAATTATGACATTTGATAGCTAGCATCTTCAGTTAGTAGTAGTTCAGGAAAAATCTGAAATTATACATTAAATCCTAAAAAATAATAGCCTTAAAAGGGGAGCAAAATTTGGAAGTAAAGCCTATGATAGTTCAAGCCAGACAAAAGGGCTTTGACTAAGCTAAGCTTGAATTTCAGAAAAAGCTCAAGACGTCCGTCCGTCCGTGTTAGTACGCAACCCTTGGTGAGCGAGCCTGACTCGCTTGTCCCGCTCGCTTGTTCGTGTCCAAAAAGTTACCCATAATTTTACTATGTGGGTATAATTAATGTTTAAAACTTTAAACCATAAACTAAACTAAAATTATTAAAAGTATAATAACGTTGCCGGTATATTTGAAAAACATTTAAAAACTATTTAATCACAAACATGTGGCAAATGGAAAATTTATAACGTAAACTGATGTTTTTGTTCTCAGTAATGTCGGACTTGAGCCTACACCATTGTCATTTGCGTGACAGGCAAGGTGCGTCAGCCGCGTGGGCGGTGGCGGCCTGTAGCCAACTTGTAGGTCATGTAGTTCAGATACTGAATTTGCGGCTTTGCTTACATTTTAAATTATACTTTTTACAGAAGAAATGCGTTTCTAATAAATATTATCATTGCTCTATGAGATAATTGGCTGGCAAACTATATACCAAGTTCCACTGTTAGTTGCTATCACATCTAAACATTTTTGGCTAATGAAATAGAATGAATTGATTTAAAATTAAGATTAATATTTTCATATTATACGTAGAAGGTAGACACGTAACAGAACGGCTGTTTTCTCCGCATTTCTAAAATAAGGACAAGTAGGTTACAACAAGGTACAGTACAGAAGCACTCTACGTCAAGCGCATCTCACTTGTTTTACCCGTGTGCTATTTTTATACCACAATGTATAACTAACAGATTTTTTTAAATATTTTTTATAGTTGGATTATAAGTTACAAGGATGTAGCTTTATTTTAGTATATAATACCGATACATGAATGAGACGCACCTACAACGAAATTTCGAATTGCGTGTCCAAGGTCGCCATTCTCTAGGGCTCAGAATGTAACAGTTCAACTTGCAATATTCAGTTACGGTGCCACAGAAAACTCGTATGTAACTGCTACGTTATAAATAGCGTTCAGACTCGACTTGGTACGCCCGTACTCGTGTGTAGAACAGACCAATCCATTATCTTACCGCAACTAATAAAAACTGAAAGGAATTTCAGTGTTATTCACTAGGGTACGTGTGTTGATGTTTGAGTTCTTGGCTTGTTAGCTAGGAATAATATGTGCGTGTGCAGCTTGTAAGAGGTAATTTCATGTTTAGGTATAAGTATATGACACGATTCAATCGAAACAAATTGAGCCTCGGAATATCTATCTACTGTATTTCGACGTAATAAATATTCATTACATCAAGGTTGAAATAATAATGTTTTGTTTGTAGTTAAATTCGTAAAAAATATATATACTTACTTTCAATATTAGGGTAGGCTACGGCGCGTTTAGGTATTTTTATAGTCACACATTTTAATGTAGACACTGTAGACATTATACTTCTATTCGGTTGTTCGTCTTTTTGTATAACAATTTATTTTATTTGTAGTAAAATCAAATCACACATGTAAATTTCCTTTCTTCAAAATGGCAACGAAAGTTAACCTTCTTTAAAAGACTTGACAATATATATAATTGAATTGAATTCTTGATATATGGCGAACAACATATATAATCATCATCGAATCAGAGAGCTATTTTAATACTAGCCTAGCGCCACATCTCTCTGTTTCTTTTTCTCATTTTAAAATATAAGTCTATTTTAAAATACAAAAACAAATTGTTAACTAACCGTTTCTTATAACTACAGATTATAAATATGCTAAATAAGCTACGATAGCACCAAGTTAGGAAATAATGATGGTTCATTTAGTTATTTTTTTTATTAAAAATAATTATGAATATTAAATTAAATATTATTATAATTTTAAATTAATTTCGTCGTAACTCCATTGAAAATGTATATCTAGTTATTTTTTTTTAAAAGACTGGTCGATTCGCAAAGGAAACCTTCTAAAGTCAATAACAATTAACAAAATGTTGAAAGCTAATTTGTGAAACTTTTGTAAGGTTAAGTTATAAATTTCTTGGGCCAATCCAAATACATACATATTTATCTACATCCTAAGAAAATAAATACTACTTACAATAAATTTACTAGTAAGTAAATTACCTATATAGTTTTTCATTATTTGATTTATGTACCTACGTACATAATATTATTTTGTTTTATTTTCGTGATGACTTCCTAATTTTTCCGCATAGCACAATGGATTATCAAGATTTATTGAGGGGTTTCGTGGCTAATCTACATATCTTTGAACAAGCCATTACCGGATAAGTGCTTTTAGTGTAACCATATGTTTTATATGACACTATCTACACATAAATAAAAAAAATGGTTCTAAATCTATCTGCTTAAATGCTCTTAATAAATTATGAAAAGTATTACAAGAATTACTTAAGCCACGAGCCATGAATCACAATATACTAAACTAATTGGTAAAGATATTTTAATTAGGTACATATAAATGTAATATTTAAGTACCTATCTATCTGTAAAGAAATATGAAAAACATATTAAAAAACTCATTAAAAAACTTTGCATATATTTAGCAAAAATACTTTTTAATTCAATATCTCAAGAATTACATATATTTATGATGTAGTAGTAAATTTAGATAAATAAAAAGATTTGAATAAAATATTTTAAAACAGTAATTCAAAATATATATTACCTACCTTTCTATATATTCATACATTCTTTGAAAAATAGTTATAACAATTCGTTCTGTCTGCTTACTCCGTGGTCAAGTTCGAGTCGGTCATGCCCACCATGGGTTCCGTACCAATTTTATGATTGTAGGTCAACGGAAACATCAACTTACAGTTTGTTAACTTTATTTGCCGTCTAATCAAAATCTAGGGGATACCTCCCGTAGACGGACAATTATATATCAAACTAATATTTGTAGTTCTTTTCATATAAAAAGAGGGCCCATGCCCACAAACTTAAGTTTGTCAACTTTTACAAGTTGTACTTGCTGTTGACCTACAAATTTAAAACGGTACGAAAACCTCGGTGCGCGATTCCGACTCGCACTTAACCGGTTTTTTTATATTATAATCGTTATATCGTCAACAATCTTTTAAATCTGACAAATAAGAATGTTTTAATATACAATGTTTAACAGTAAAATCACGCCTGGCAAATTTCACCCTGTGTTAAAAAAACAAGTCTAAAAAACCTGTTTCATCTAAAATTAATTGAAATTTTTCAAGTCCCGGATACAATTTAGTCGGGATCGCTTCCACAGCTTTTAAATAATTACTATCTTATAAATAATTACTATGTTTTCACTAATTTATACAGGGTGGAAGAGGCAGCGCTTCTTTTACTGAAACTGCATATAGGGTAAAATATTTCAAACTCAATATTAAAAAAAATAATCAAGGTACCTCAACGGTTTGGACGTAGGATTTTTTTTTCATTTCACGATTTTTATCCATACCTGTATTTCGTGTCACGCACACATACGTATGCGACGTTGCCGCTTTGACAGGTAAGTGTGTGCGTGCCTATGTTATACTTTACAAATGGCGTTTTATTTTAAAACGATAATTTTATTATTTGTTTTGTTTGAAAAAAAAACTTTTTCATTTTTGAGAATTATTTTTTTTCCGAATTATATTAGGCTTTTATAGAGTAGTTAAAACTGTGGTTTTATGTAAAGTGGCGCTGACAATTCCACCCTGTATACTACTGACAAGTGAGAATATTAACTTACCTACTTGTGAAGAATATAAAATCAACACTACTAAAATATGTATTGTATCTATGTATACGTTATCGTCTCTTCAGTAGCATGTTCGAATTCTGTAGACATGTTGGTCTTCTTCTTCCTCCTGACATTAATCCCGGCTATTGCCAGGGTCTGCCCTGCTACTCAACCTACTCCACTTTGCACGGTCTTTTGCGTCCTCGGTGGTTAGACCATTGGCTCTCATGTCCTGCATCACGACATCCAGCCAGCGCTTCCTTGGGCGTCCAGGAGGCCGGCGCGTAACGTGGCCAAACCATCTCAGACGACGCTCTTGGAGCTTATCCGCTACGTCACGGACCCCAAGACTACCTCGAATGAATGTGTTGCGTATGCAGTCAGACCGCGTTACGCCGCACATCCACCTCAGCATCTTCATTTCCGTGACGTGAAGCTCCTGAGTGTGCCGAAATAGTGCCGGCCAACATTCGCTGCCGTATGAAAGAACCGGTCGGATGATGCTCTTGTATATCAGCCCCTTGAGCTTGGGCGGTATTCTGCGGTCGCAGACCACACCAGTGACCTCCCGCCATTTGGCCCAGGCAGCGCTTATCCGTAGACATGTTGACATCTGATATAATTCTTACAAATAGATTTTGTGATTAATTTAATTAGGTATTCACTCGTCAGATGTACATATGTTAAGTTTGAAGAATTTTGTAATCAGGAATAATAATTTAATTACTTCTCAGTCATTGATACTTATAATAGTTTTAGCAAACTCGTGTAAAAGAGGTGAAAAAGACTATAAAAGCAACGGAATTGTTTCAACCGGGGGCAGTTACTCGTGTGAAGTATTGTTATTGGGTGATAAATATCACTAATTGCAATTACGTAGAAACTCTTTCCGAATAATTTTGGAACAAATAGACGATTACTTAGAAATAAGATATGACCGTTTATATCATAAAAATCGCATATTTCGTCACTATAAAAGAAATCAAAATTAATAGGGTACTTGTGGTTAACCTAGAATTATGAAATTTGGCAGCTAACATCTACAGGTAGTACTAGTTCAGGAAAAAAATTAAAACTATACCTTTGTGGTCAAATCATAAAAAATAATAGCGTTAAATAGAAAAAAATCGCGTATTTCGACACTATAAAGGGAATCAAAATTAATAGGATACTAATTAAATTTTTTAATGCACTTAGCATATGCCCGCTAAATTAAGTTTGTCAACTATGAATTGTACTTCCCGTGGACCTACAATTCTGAAATGGGTACGGAAGCCTCGGTGAGCGAGTCCATCTCGCACTTAACCGGTTTTCTATTGATAGTAGGTAATGTTATTGGTTTTTATAATACTCGAAAATTTAAATTAAAATTCAAATATTTTTATTCAAAATAAGAAGTTACTTCATGATCTTTTAATAGGTTTCTTAAAGAGCAACAGAGCAACCTTTTACAGTTCATTCAGCAAACAACCTAATGTAGAGTTTTAGAAACATATTTCTTACTAAAAAATTTAACATGAAGTAATTTCCTCGAAGTGGAAAATAGTTTACAATAATTAAATGAAAATAGCTTATTTTCCGTATGATTCGTACTGACCGACATTACGGATAATGAAACGTGATAGAGCATGGTCTACCTCTACGAACTGTGGCCGCCCTGTAGTAAGCTCTACAGCTCTACAGCCTACTTCATGGTTAAGTATATTTGATTAAAGTTATCAATCTTTGCCCGGGAATGCTCAAAAATTAATCTTCATGATAAGCATTGCGTTGCAAATCTATAGCATGGGCGAACGAAGAGTTCGAAACGAGCTTGTTACATGAATTTCAGCCCGCGGCGTAACGTATTATGCTCCCTGTGAATGGTATATTACTCTTCGTAATGTCCCGATTTTCTCGGGACGTCTGGCAACGCTGGTGCTGAACGCCGAGTCACATTAAAGACGATAGTTTGACAAACATAAGGAACCCTTACCTAACACAACTCTACACTGTAATACAAGTTTTACAGGTAAAAGAGATGTATCTATACATGAAAACGAGGTCTTAATAGTAGAAGTACCGAAATATCAAATCGAATAGCAACAATCAATGTAAAGTTTGATTAATAAAACGTGCCTAAATGTTTACTTTGTGTGAATATTGAAGATCTATTGTCCGTGAAATAGTAGTATAAAAATTATAAATTATTCTCTAACTAAAATCTAAAGTATAATTTCACTGGTTCCAGTGGCAGTTCGTTTGAGGGACAATGGCAGAACGGCAAAAGACACGGGTTGGGCGTGGAGACGCGCGACCGTTGGCTGTACCGAGGAGAGTGGACGCAGGGCTACAAGGGGCGCTACGGCGTCCGACAGAGCAGCACAAGCAATGCAAAATACGAGGGCACATGGGCCAATGGCCTCCAAGATGGATACGGATCAGAAACATACGCCGATGGCGGTAAGTAAGACTCATTGCCAAATTTTTTGAATACCTACAAAAATATTTTAGTCTACATGACCATGAAGTTCGTATTTCAGATATTGTATTAATCAGAACAATTAAACATTATTAGAATCTTTTACAGCCAGTCTGCTTCAATATTTAAGGGCACGCGATATGTTTATACTATACTGTATATATATACGTAGGTATATAGGTAAAACGTAACTCTCCCTTTTTTTTTTACTTATAGGAGATTTATAAAGATAAATAAAAAACATACCTTGGACATATAAATTGTGTCTTCTTCATTTTATTATAAAAAAAATATTAATAATGATATTTCATTATAATTTAGAATGTATGGCTTCCACGCTATACACATGAATATTTCCAAACATAACTTAAATCTGTCTTCGCCGCTTCGTCGACCTAATAATAACCTACATGAATATCACCTAATGACCTACATTATGATTGCGTGAACTAAAAAGAAACCCCCTACTTTGCGCAATGTTTGTGCTTGGAAAATAAATACGTGGCCGCACTGGTGTGTGAGGTACTTATATATATATATATATATATATATATATATATATATATATATATATATATATATATATATATATATATGTTTTTACACCCGTATTATGTTGTGCGTATATAGCTTATTATTTATATCTTTATTATTTATCTGTTATGCATTGCAAATATTCAAATAATTAAACTCAACTAAAAGTCACGAAGGAAATGAATCTATTATTTAAAAGGTATAGCGACGTAGACAAAACATAAATATAAGCGAATTATTAACATAATTATAATAAGTACATGGCTTACATTTATTTTATGAATATATAAAGTAAAACAATTAGAGTAATTTAAATATTATTCCACCTTGAAGCAATACCAAAACTCAGTAATGCGTAATACAGCTCGTGCCGTACATTACCATGAAACAACGTCATGCGATTCTTGACGCCTGTTCGTTGAGTCACGATTGTATAAAGATTTGTCATTCATAAAATAACAAATATGATACAGAATTTTAGTAAAAGTTTGCCATGCCCCAGTCCATCCTTCCGGTTAGATTTAGTAGAAACATCCAATTTTATTACGGCGTTAAATCCGGTTTATTAAATTTATGTTCTTTATTTATATATAAAGGTATAATTATTAAATTCTAGATAGATTTAATATTTTATATCCATTTTCTCGCTCTGGTAAGAAGGCAAAGCGCGACGTTGAGTTCGCCGGCGGAAAGTGAGATACATCGTGTAGCTAATAATAATATAAAAATCTCTGTAAGTGACCGTTTTACATTTGATTTTTTTATGGGATTAATAAGTAAACGGTTAGTATGAAGTGGCCCTGCAGCACGCGCCGCTATCCGCGGCCCTCGCTGGTTAAATATAGCGCAGGCACGCCTGCCGCGCGCGCCGCCTCACCACACAATAATGACGACGCCTTATTTCATGCTATTAGGAAAAGCTAAATGTCTCAAAATTCATTAGTGTTAGTCACCTAATCAAAGACTCATACTTTCCGAAATCAATTACACTGACTCTTCCTAGTAATCAGATTCAGTGATGCGTCATCACGAGAAAGTTCTTTTAAATTAATGGTTTAAACAAAATAATTTTTGTACAGGAACATACCAAGGACAATGGATGCGAGGACTCAGACATGGGTACGGAGTGCGGACGTCGGCACCCTTCGGCTTGGCGTCACACTACCGCGGGGGTGCACGCGACCACCGCGGCTCCCTCTCCTCACTGGCGGAGGCGACGGGCACGCCGGATCCCTCTGATCGACGGACTACTCGCATGGACGACGCTCGAGGAGGCTTCGTTCTTAAGGAAAGTTCTGACGAACCTTCCGGCAGACGAGGCTCTCTCGTCGAAAAAACTAAAAAGGGACTATTTGCTGTAAGTTTCATATGTAGTTACTTTATATACATATTACGTCAGTACCCGATGTCACAGGCATAAAAATGTTATTGTGATGTTAATTTAACATCAGCTTGTTCTCACAACCGGTTAACCGGCGAGTCGGACTTGCCTACCGAGGCCTCCGTACCAATTTCAAGATGGTCAACGGGAAGTACAAACTTATAATTTTTTTTATAAAAGTTTACAAACTTAAATTTGTGGGCATATACACTGATTTAATTTGAAATGAACTCCAAGGGTTTTATTACGCGGCGAATATAAATAGAGTAAAATCGATGCGTAAAAGCTCGAATTTGTTAATGCGATTTTATAAGTTGTAAATTATGTTGACCTATAATCATGAAATTGGTACTGAAGCCTTAGTGGGCAAGTCCGATTCGCACTTAACTGATTTTTTTTAACTAACCATTAAAAAAATATTGAAAGTTATGAAATCAGTAGATTCTCTCAATTCTACTCAATTTTTCAACTTTGAAGAACCCATACGAATGATTTTAACAAAAAAAAATGTTTTAGAAATCTCAATATCATATGATATAATATTATAAAGATGTTAGATAAAGACATCCCTCATATATAGACTTTTATTGTTTTAGTTTTATTTATCCGTATATTTTTTTTAATATAAAAATTGTAAAGCGATTTACAAAATTCATTTACATAACAAGCCAACTTACTAAGTTTTAACTGTGTAGTCCTAAAAGTCTCTGAACAACATGATTGTAAAGTTACGACGGACAGACAGACAGAAAACAAATCTATAATAGTTCCATTTAAAGGAGCCCTAAAACAAATTTACGTTCATTAAATCTCCCTGCACCCTTGCACCCTGCGCCGTGGTGGCGCAGGGTGGAAGGGTGTGACTGTATCGCGACGGTTGTGGGTTCGATGCCCACTCGAGGAAGTGAAATATTTATTTACGTTTATATTTCCATTTCTCCGCTCTGGTGTTGAGGCAAAAGCGCGGCGTTGAGTTTTGCCACTTAACACGCAAAGCCTCCAGAATTCAGCAAAAACTGGGGAACGGAGTGTCTTAACATTGAGTTCCCTCTGCCTACCCTGCTGTGCGCGGGATACAGCGTGAAGCTGATTTTTTTTTTAATCTCTATAAAATTAGAGCTGCTAAATCATCATTCTTAGACGAATATCGCGTAAACGCATCCTTTTGTTATTCGATCGTCCTTTTTGAAAACCCTCTACTATCATTAATGTATGCGCTAACAAACACTTAAAGTATTAACTGCAAACCACTTTACAAGTCAAATCGGAATGTAAACAGTCCGCATTACCCGCAATCGGACATGATAGTAAAGAGTCTGTGTTATACCGTGAGGTATCTCTAGGTCATCGCAGTAAAGTATTCTTAAAGTAGTAGTAGTATTCTTAGTAAAATATTCTTTATTGCACATCAAATAATTAATTACAAATGTGTTTATAATGATACAAAAAACATTACAATAGGCGGCCTTATTGCTAAGCCAGCAATCTCTCCCAGGCAACCTTTGGATAGAGGAGAGCATTAATTAAATTAGGAGGTGTACTAAATAAATCTGAGTACTAAATAAAATATATAAATGGGCAAATATATACACATATACATACATACATTTATGCATACACATACATACATACATAAATACTCGCAAATTTAAAAAAAGGTGAAACATTTACAACGCTGTAACTTTAGAAATTCTGGCCTGAAATAATTGTATTATTTAAATAATTGTGACTCACTGTGACTTCTTAGCAAACAATTTATCAATCACTACAGTTTATTGCTCTATTCTTAATTTACTAAATGGTCAGTAAATTATTTAGGATAAATATTATGAATAAAATTTTAATTTTATTAGCTAAATAATGATACTTAGAAGTTTTTTTCATCGGCCTTTTATAAGTATGTATAGGTACTAAATAAGCTTATAGAAGAAAAGTCTGTGGCAGCAAGAATTTCAGAAATTCAGTTAGTGGTTACTTTTGCAACTATTAAGTAAATAATATGCATAAAATAGTGCCTAAGTTTCGTAAAAGTATAAAGGTCATTTTTTTATATTTCTTAATTAAATTTGTTTTTTTTTTCTTTTGTATTATATATGCGCAGAGAAACTATAAGGTTTATAAAATAACTAAGGTCTTGCTGCCGCAGGCTCTTTGGACGTTGGTAAAACTGCTTAATTCTATATTGATATGACATATACAGTTGATTATAAACCCACTAAAACTGTACATTTTTACATTAAGATTTAAATAAATCAAAAATGTTTGTTTATTTAAATCTTCTAATCGTGCCCCTAAACAATATGTTACCATGACATATTGTTTATGGGTAGCGTAGAATATTTAAGCAATATGTTGATGTAATTAAAGTAAACCGCTGACTTGTGAAAAATTAAAATAAATGTTCGATAATTTATTTAGTATCAATATTGACGCATGAAATACTTTATATGAAACAAACGCTAAATGTTATGGAAAACTTGCCACAATACAACAGTGAGAACTGCCTTTAAATCAGTTATGCCATTTCTGAGATTAGCATGAACAAACGGACTGATAAACAGACTAAAATTTAAAAATATTTTTTTTAGGTTCTATTACATTAATAAATGCCCCCAATAATAGATTTTTTTCATATATCATTGATGTACAGACAGCGATGAGATACAGTTTTATTATATGTATAGATTAGTATAAAGCAATCTTTAAACTTTACACTTTCTTTCACTTATATATTAGACAGTAAAAAGCTACAAACAATTGCAGAGAATACGAAAGCAACGCAGCACGGGAGAGCTGGACAAGCGCGGCACTGGGTCGGTGCGGTCAGGCGGCTCAGGCGGATCCGCTTCATCGTGGGTGTCATCGGTCGAGAGCACACATTCTGCTACCACCAGAGTCTCCTTACATACAAACTCGAATAACAGCTTCATTGTAGAGGTAACAAATACATATTATATTTTCTTTTACGATTATATAATGTATGGGGAAGGGATTATATAATGTATGGGGATGGGGAAGGAATTTTTGCACTTCTAGTGGAATCAAGAATAACGTGTATCAAAAAACATTGTCGTAAATAGGTACTAAAAGACTTTGGCAATTTAATTTTTTCATGAAAATAATATGTAAATAAAATTATATTTTATACACATTTTTGTACAAAATTGTGTTTTTTTATATATGTTTTTCTAAATATCACATTTATTAGTGCTCGTACAAGACAAAGCGCGGCGTTGAATTCCGCCACTCAATATGTAATTCGGCGGAAAGTGGAGAACGGAATGTTTAACACTAGTGTTTCCTCTGACTAAATGTAAGAAGTTCTGTTTTGATAAATTTAATTGTACCAACTATTTAATTATTGTTACCAAACGTTGATGTAGTCTCATTTTTAAAACTTACGAGTAAGTATGTGTTTTACCGAGATATGTAAAATATAAATTTTACTAAAACAATTAATTATAATAATGATTAATTGTTTTACATGAGATATCTGTATACAAAAATATTTTATTTCAGTTTTCACTTACGTAATATCCATATAAAGTATTGAACTAAGATTTACTGATTTTCTACTTAATGATTTCTATAATTGTAACGTTCTCCACACATTACCTTACTTATGGTTATTGTTTTCTTTTTTTTATATATTTATGAAAAAAAAAATGAGAAAGATGAGATACATAATTGTACCTAACACATTTTTATTTTTGGATATTTATTTGATATTTTGAAGTAGCGCCGTTATACTGAATATGTTTTTTTTCCAGAATGAACATTTAGATGCAAGTGTAACGGAAACTTATATGGGCGAATGGAAAAACGATAAACGTACTGGATTCGGTGTGAGTGAACGTAGTGATGGACTCCGTTATGAGGGCGAGTGGTTTGCGAATAGGAAGTACGGATATGGTGTGACGACGTTCCGAGACGGCACAAGAGAGGAAGGCAAATACAAGAACAACGTGCTCATCACCAGCCAAAAGCGCAAACATATGTTTCTAATGCGCTCGGCTAAATTCCGGGAACGTGTTGATTCAGCAGTGAATGCAGCACAACGTGCGTCTAAAATAGCATTACAAAAGGCCGATATAGCTATTTCTAGGTCAGTGTAACATTTAATTAATTAAGAG
The DNA here is from genome assembly GCF_056956725.1 of Heliconius melpomene rosina. Classification (NCBI taxonomy): domain Eukaryota; kingdom Metazoa; phylum Arthropoda; class Insecta; order Lepidoptera; family Nymphalidae; genus Heliconius; species Heliconius melpomene. The sequence goes on along the minus strand of NC_140389.1, from coordinate 10,426,656 downwards.
TAAGTTTAAGCTTATTGTTATTAATTAATAAATTTTAGGGAAAATATAAATTATAAAGTAGAAAAAAAATTATAAGCCTGTTAAAAATATATAAAATATGAAAAATAAGTGTGTATATATCTTGCAATATAAATTATATGCTAATAATGCTTGCACTTTACTATATCCAAATATAAAAATGAAGATACTTAATTTGTGGATCTTTAAAATCGTTATGAACCATTAAATTTTATTCTGTTAATATATTGACCTTTATTTTTATTTTCGAAATAATATTCATAATTATAAAATGTAAATGTAGCTATTAATGTTGATTTTTAACAGGACTGCTACAGCCAGAGGGAAAGCCGAGCAAGCTGATGAAGCAGCAGACCAAGCTAAAGAAGACTGTGATATAGCACAAACCACTGCCAAGCAGTTTGCACCCGATTTTAAGCACCCTGGCTTTGACCGAATAGGATTAAGAGAGAAATATAGGCAAAAGGTTTATGAACAACAAGTAAATCCTATACCTCCTACACAAGAGACCGAAAAGATAATGGACAGTAAGAGCATTCCAAATCATATCCCTCCGATGCATTCACATATTCCTCAAATGAATAAAGTACCAAACGCTGTGTCATCAAGGAGACCTTCTACTCAATATCACAACACAGGCCAATCAATGGATCAGAGATATCCTAATAATCCTAGTTACATTACGGATGACAGAAATGTGAACCCTCCTTACGAACAATTTTATAAGACTAATCAGGACAGTTGGACTGGTCCTGGTAGTCTACAAAGTCAAACGCAAAACCAAAAACTTTACTCAAATAATCCACCAAGCGGACATATGCCAGAAAACCAACCACCACTTTCACCTTATCTAACACAACAACAAGCCCTTGACAGCAATCAACAATATGCAAACCAAAACCGTCGGTTTTCATCATCCATACGACCTTCCTCAACTCAACGCCCATCTCAGGATTGGAATGCACCTCCAGGAATTTCCAGACGACAAAGTATTTTAGCGCAACCTATGAATGATCCACAAGGCGAAACATACATCGATAGTAGTATGGCGGCTTATAGAAGAAATGAGCTACGTACAGGTACTGTACATTCGGAAGGCGCCCTAGACAGACAAGCTCAAAATGTGGATACTCAAGGTTATCAACAAAGTATGAGCTCTCAAGTAAATAGGCAACCAATAGACCCACAAATGCATAGACAAGGAGCTGAACAACAAATGTATCGACAAACTTCAGTAAATCAACCAGGTTATCGCCAAACACCGGATAAACAATTATATCGCCAACAAGCCATGGATCAACATTCGTATCAACCACCTGCTGCGACAGACCAAGATATTATGAATGGAGATCGTGATTTAAGACAACAGGGGCCGCGCCCATCTATTGACTATTTCGACCATTACAAACGACCCCCAAGTAGAGATTCTAGTGTAGATAGATACGGCAGACGATCGAGACAGCCATCTGTAGAGGCTGTTCCTCCGAGTGGTGGATCTAGAGCTGGATCCGTTGCTCCCCAACCAATAACTACGTCACGTCCACCTTCTCGAGCGGCAACTCCAGCCGGTAATGGTCACTTGGCTTCTGGCCGAGGTTCTATTTCTCGTGCATCCTCGAGAGAACATCAGCCTTTTGAAGATTCACTTCTGCGAAAAAGAAATCTTGGGCAAGAAATTTCACCGTCGCCATACCAACCTAAAAGAACAGAAAGTTTATTTGTAGCACAAAATTCAACACCACCACCTCCAGCACCAACGGGAGGAGGTGGCGGCGGACGAAAAGTGAGTATTCACTAGTTATTAATTTATTATTACTTTGTAAAGGAAATTTAAAATAATAAAAATCCATTTTTTTACTAATTTATTAATTGCGTGTGACAACTTATGCCTCAGCTGTATAATAATAACAAAAGTTTCATTCAAACTCATTCATTATAATTAGCTCATTGCATTTTAAACAAGCACTTAATAAAAAATTAGGACTTGCTTCTTATTTCTCTTTTCTACTTTTCTCTACATCATGCAAAACATTAATAGAAGTTACAATTTATTTACGAAATTTTTAACATCTAAACATGTTAATTTTTTATAGATATATTTCGGTAAGTTCATCATGGAGATACTAATTAATTTTATTTAACAGACTTCTGTAAGAAAAGAAAAAGAAAAAGGTTTTCTATCAATTAGACTGTATTTTTTTTAATATACGATTTTTCTTTATTTTAGTTAGTACGAATTAACCTTTCATGACACATTATATATTTTGGCTCAATTACGTAAATAAACATTTAAAATCTTTTAAAACTCGGTAATCTAAAAAGATTTAGGTATATTGGTATAGATGTCGTTAAAATATTACAGACTCAACTAATAGAGCTCGTTTTATGGGGAAATCAAATTAAAATAGAACATTAATTCACATAAAATTCACTTAGTACCGACACGTGCAAGATATATCTTTGTTTAATTATCAGCAATTGTCTGCCATCTAAATATTTCTAGTTAGTAGAGATATAAAATTTTATCATAGCAAATCACTAATGTCCTAAATCCTACCTAAGGCGTTTTGTAATCTTTATAATTACTCAAATTGGCACTACAATCAAAGAGATTGTTAATGCTAGTGTCATTACGGTGTACCATTCGATGCTGTATTTTACGATACAAACATAGTTAGTACATCTATTTCAGTAATATATAAAAAGTGTATGTAGGTATATGTTGGTGGTCTGTATAGTATACGAACAGATCGGTGGGCGCGCGTTTACGTTTCGCTATGTAGGCGGTGGGCGGCTGAGCTCGGCTCGACAGCCCGATCTATTTCTAATTTGAGACAGTCATTCGCCGCCGCTTTCCGTGCATCACCTATTCGCTAAATATATAAATAGATATTATCAATTCATTTTTTTTTTTATCAAATCTACCAATGCAGTTTGAGTATTTTGCAATTTCAGTTAATTATTAATTTCCAATTATTAAGAAGTGATACATTTTAGTAGTAGAGTGAGTTTTGTGTAAATAATAAAATAATTGTACGATATAATACAACTAATTTGATTGTTCTATTACAAAATGTGGTATCAAGTTGATGAGGATGAAGACGAGGATCTTATGTGTTCGCCAGCTATTTTGGCTCGCCGCGCATCAGAGAGTTGGATTAATGTACCTCCAGTAGAGGTGACACGTAAAACATGATATATCCTATCTATATTTCTTTATATATTTTATATTTTTAAAATTCTCTAATGTATGATATCTCTCAAAATATTTAATTATTCAAATAAGATATTAATTTAATTTTTAAATATTACACTATTGTTTATTTAATTAATATAATGAAATAATAATAGGTCTAATAACTTTTTATACAATTTTTATTTCTTTTAATTTCCTAGAAATACGTTTCTTCCATTAACGATAATTCGTCATTCAAAACGTTTTAAAAGTCATTTTTTCTGGTAGACTGACATATTTAAAATTTTTACAATTTAACACAGAAAGTTATTGACTTCTTAATTTCTCATTGTTATTGACTTATTGGACGGACTGACAGACTTAATAAATATGTTTTAACTTATAGAAAATAAAGTAAGCAATATAGAAGTCTGTACCTATCTAGAATATATGATTTTACTCAGATATAGATATTTTTACTGTCTAAAATTTAAAATACTAATGTATTTTTTATTTCCACGAGTGGCTTGGTTCTGTGTTCTCACAAACCGGCGATGAAGTCGTGATAAACGAAGCATTCAGATATATTATGGTAACAGTCGTAGGCATAGATTTCAAACCGAGAATTGATTTTACTTACACTTTCAATTCTTCGTCAACATAAATAAATCAATGGTACCTAATATGCTCTATACTATTAATTTGGCACACGTTACATTCGGATGTTTGCACTTAAAAAGAGTATTATATAGGAGTAGGCGCATACTATATGTACCTATAACAAATTTTTATACAATAGTGGTAGGTACCCGTCGTCCAGTCAATATTGAAATTTAAACATAATTTCCAGATGTTAAGCACTCCACAAACGCTGCAACGTAAGAAGTCGCTGCCCGACGTCGCAGGGATGCCCCGACTGCCCGACGGCGGGGGCATGTCCCGCGAGGAGGTGTCCGCGCTCGGGTCCGCGCGCCGCGAGGAGGTGCGCCGCATGCACGAGGAGTCCGAGAAGCTGAGAGCCAATCCCCTCTTGTATTTAGTCAGTCCACAAGTCAAGGTACAATTTTCACATATCCTTGAATTAATATAGATACCGATACATAGATATTAAGATATGTACCTATCTTTTATAGAGACGTTCAGGGTCTGTGTTAGAATAATTTGAAAACTGTAATTATTATCATTAAAATTATTTCACCGCGCTGGCAGGACAAGCTGCGGCGTTGAATTCTTCTCGGATTCGAGCATAAAGCTGAGAACGGAGTGGCTTGACAGCAAATATCTGGTTACACTATACGGTAAAATATCACTATTAAGCAAATAATAAAATATGTTTCCTTTCAGGACTGGTTCTCGCGACAGCAGCTGGTGATCCTAGTACTGTTTATAAATATCTCGTTAGGGATCATGTTCTTCAAGCTGCTCACGTAGCGTCGGCCGGCGGCGCTCGCGCGCCTCTTCTCTCGGTGTAACGACACTCGTGTATATAATGTTTGTAAAAAAATATAAGCACCAGGAAAACGATGCTTGATGCTAATTCAGAGAATATATTATAATTACATCGAACAGCACCCAACCACAATGTACCATCCAAAACATTTACTTTTTCGATAAGGACCTCGATTTGCTAGTGTATTCTTCTATAAATAAAGTTGTGAAAGTGTGAAATACAAGACAAATTATGAAATAAAGTGCATAAACGCCCCACATGTCCAGTTAATATAATTTCTAAAGATGTGAGAGTGAGATTTTTGTGACCACTAGACGAAACTTCGAATGTAAGGAGCACGATTATCTTATGAACCTGCATATTGTAGGTTTGCTCTCTGTAATGTTAAACGCTTGCCTTATTAAATAACTTCATTTAAGTAAATAAATGTAACAACGGAACATAACAATTAGTGGCGACCGTACAAAGTTCCAGGAACATAATGAGACATTTATTAATAGCGATCAAGCTAAGATATTTACACTACGTAGCAATTCCACATCATTGAAATAAATGATATAGATTAAACTATCGACACTTTGGTTATTATAATTTTAGGACCTTTACGGAATTTAAAAGTTGTTATCGTTCAAATATAATTTGCTTGTTTCGACATATATTTTATATTTTCATATTTTATAAAAGATTTTGAAGCGTTTTAATAAAAATTCCCTTAAAAGGTGAAATTTTAAATTTTCTTGCTCTTAATAATAAGAGAATATTTTAAAGTAACGTTTAGTGAGAGTTGAAACATTAGTGTACATAATTTACCTACATATAATAATTATTCTATCATCAAAAATTATAAATGAATTTGTACTGTTTGGTGGGCTATTAAAGGATAAAACATTTGTTATTATTTTCTTAAATATTAAACATAGAGTACAATGAAGTAGGTACTTCTACGAAAATTAATATTCAATTTTATATAATTATAATTTTATGTTGTAACTATGGCGTCAATTTCTAGTATTTGAGAGTTTTGTATAAGAAAAATTTAATTGTTCTTATTTATTATATGAGATTATTAATTAAAGGGTGCATGCGAGATTGTTGGCACGCTGTACAATTACGGAAGTTGTGGGAAAACGCGCAAATCCATATATTAAAAATAAGACAATTTTCGCAATTTCTTCGTTATGTAAAAACTTTAAGTTATATTTAAGAGTTTTAATTACTTGTATCAATTTTATCTACGTTTCAGAAATAAAATATTTTAACAAAACTATTCAGATTTTATTTTTTCTATCCTACTTTCAAATCTAAATATTTAATTAAAAAACTTAACCTTAGTATAAAAGTGAGGTAAGGTTCAATATATTTTCTAATTTTACAAAATTTTTAGTGACAATACTTATGCTTTATTACAAGAGTGATGTCAAGTAAAATGTTAGAAAATTGTACCTACTCTAGAAAATTCTACCTCTGTCGAAATTTTAATTCACATCACGTTTATACTAAGGGTTTAACTTCTGGTTACCACTAAGCTTAACATAAATAGTCATCTAGTATTATTCAATAAGATGATAAGAACGATACGACTTGGTGATCAGAGCGATTGGACGGTTTCCAAGAGGCACTGGTTCAAATTTCTTTAATCTTTGGGTAGTGGAAATGTGTAATATCTTCCTACAGAGATGCTAACTACATAAATAAATTGCGTATGATAATTTTCGGCGAAAAATATTTCGCTTCCTCGAGTGGGGGTCGAACCCACAACAGTCGAGTTACAGTTACACCCTTGTGCCGCTACGCCACGGCCTATTATTTGCATATAATTATAAAAATATATTTGCATAATTACATTTACTTATATTTTATACAAAAAGTATTCAGTAAGTAAGAATAAGTAATGGATTAATAAACTTTATGCTTACACATATATACCGGATAGGTACATAATCGGGTTAAGATATTTATACCTACTCTAAAAGAAGAGAAGGAACACAACAAAAAATAGTAGGTAATTTATGATAAATTAAATTCCTAAGTAAATTATTAAAGAAAGTAAGGTAAAAAAGTATTTGGTATGTTTCATATGTACATTTATACTTTTTTTAATTAATTAGATTAATACTATATGGCTTCGGCCAATACCAAGGCAGTTTAATAACTACTGGACTTGAATAGACGTGTCTCATTCTGGTTAGCTCAAAGTTAAATTGAAATATAAAGTAAAAATTAAAGTAAATAATCAGTTAATAATGACAAATAATTCAAATCATTCGCAAAGTTACAATGCCCAAGACAAATCCCTGGTAATATAAACTGTTCGTTTTGATGTTTGTGCAAGTTGCAGTGTCAGTGTTATGATTTTCATTTCTGAATCTCGTTATACATACATCATAAGTAACGTATATATTTAAAGGTGAAAGAGGCCAACGATGATGCTATCGACTTGGATGACGTGCTCCCAAAAATTGGTGAATTTGGAATATACCAAAAGTTTTTACTTTGGTTTGTTTGCTTGCCCGCGTGCCTGCCTTGCGGTTTCTGTGCCTTCAATCAGCTTTTCATGAGTGACACACCTGATCACTGGTGTCGAGTACCTGAGCTACAAAATATATCGCAATTAAATCGGAAAATTCTATCTATTCCCCGTAAGGTAGAGCCTTTTTTATTTCTAAGTTTACTCATGTATATTCTTTAAAGCAAATTGTTTTTTTATTTATTTATTTTTTTCAATAAATTTTTAGGCTCATGACAATACAACTTTTGAAAAATGTTTACGATATTCCGTTAACTGGACAGCAATATTAAATTCAGACAAACCCATTGATGCAAATGAAAGTTGGCCTGTGGAACCTTGCCTCGACGGGTACGAGTACGATAGAACGGAGGTTATTTCGTCTATTGTAATTGATGTAAGTTTCATTTTCATTATACATAGGGTACTCCGCTGTGGCTTATGTTTTATTGAAACATTTTTATTTGTTTCTTATTTTGCAGTTCGATTTAGTTTGTGAATACGATGTATATCCTACACTTGGCTTGGTAGCTTTAAACGTTGGCGGGCCAGTAGGAGTTTACTCTTTTGGACTTCTCAATGATCGCATAGGGCGTAAAAAATCATTTTTCGCCTGTTTGTCAACCTTGCTCCTAGGTAGTATGATGACTGCTTACGCACATGAATATTGGTTTTGGGTATTAGCAAGAGTCATCGTTGGATTGACTATTCCAGCAGTTTATCAAATTCCTTTTATAATTTGTAAGTATTTCAAAATAAAAGTGTTAAATGATAAATGTTTATAAAAGTAAAATTATTTTAATCGATTGACATATGTTTTAGCATTGGAATTAGCAGGCCCTAATTATAGGTCTTTTGTAACCGTAATGACATGCATATTTTACACTCTGGGATTAATTTTACTATCATGTGTAACATACGTATTACGAGACTGGAGATCCCTAGCATTAGCTACGTCTGTACCATTTTTCTTTTACTATCTCTATTGGTTTATCCTACCAGAGTCACCAAGATGGTTATTAATGAGAGAAAGATTAGAAGAAGCTAATAACATTTTAAAAACAATAGCTAGAGTTAATGGCAAAGAATTACCTGAAGAGTACACAAGAAAACTTCAAAAACAAGTATTGGAACAGAAAGAACACGGCGTGAAGGAGGCAAAATCTGTAAGCGTGTTTGCCTTGTGCAGAACTCCAAATATGAGACTCAAAACATTTTTAATCACATTGAATTGGTGTGCATCTGAGATGGTCTACGTAGGATTAAGTTATTACGGGCCTGCCATCGGAAGTAATCAGTATATGAGCTTTTTCTTATCATCAGCTGTAGAAATACCCAGTTACCTTGTGTGTTGGTTTTTAATGGACAGAGTTGGACGTCGTTGGCCACTTTGTTTGTCTATGGTTATAAGTGGTATATTTTGCATCGTGACTGTTCTTTTACCAGCAGGTAATTGACATATAAATACTGCGTATTAGATCAGATAATTTATAATAGAAATATATTACAAGTATACAATAATGTTTTAGACGCTGAAACTGAGACGTTGATTCTATATCTAATATCAAAATGTTTTATATCGGCTTCCTTTTTGATTATTTATCCCTACGCGGGTGAACTTTACCCGACGGAGCTTCGAGGGATAGGCATTGGAACTTCAGCATACATTGGCGGGCTTGGATTAATAATTATACCATTCATAAACTATTTGGTAAATAATAACAATTTTGACCATTATATACTTAATTTATTTCGACCTATGAAACTAGATCATGTTATTATTATTATAATAATGTTGTTTAAACTCTAACTGTTCTAATTTTTAAAAAAATAGGTGTGTTTAATAATATCGATACACTTTTATAAAATTTCAATTCAATAGTAAATATTTGCTGCCTAAAGAATTTTCATAGAAATCCTTCTAAAAAAGACTCACGTAGGTACTTAATACAGCTATTACAAAATTAGTAGGTATCACTTTTTTAATATATAATTTCTAGGGTACTAGCAACCTAGTGTTGCCGTTAGTACTTATGGGGGCTGTGTCAGTTGTTGGAGGCCTGACAGCCCTGCGCTTACCCGAAACATTACATTGTCCACTGCCACAAACAGCCGAAGAAGGAGAAGAATTTGGCAAAGATTGGACATACAAAGACTGCCTCGCGTGCGGTGGACCAAGGTAACACACTACCTATTAAGCATATTAGATAGTAGATCCTACCAGTAACTAATGATATATAATAATTTTTCCACAAAATAATTACTCTATATTATCATTTCCTATAAATTATAAAAATAATGTATAGAAAATAATAATGCAGAATTTCCCAATAAGCCCATTTGTGTAGTTAATAAGACTTCTTAAAAAATAACACAACAAAACACTATCTGGATTTTGTAATAAATTAGCAAATTATTTTTATTGCTTTGATGTCCAAAGCCACTACCACTTTTAATTAACATTTTTTTTGTTTTTGTCAATATGGCAACACCCCCGCTAATCCGGTAGATTTTAAGAAACCATAAAAGTATCTGCGTAATGTAATACGAAGGCTTAGTTAATATGTATTTGTTATAGGACCATCATGTCCGAGGCCGATTCCTATGAAAATTTGGACCATCTTGAACTAACACAAGCGCCCTCCGTAGAAGATATTCTACCAAATATGCAGCCTATACGGCGAAACTCGATGCGTAAATTAGTCCGTCAAGCGAGCATATTAGAAACGCAACGCGACACGGACGGAAGCTTGAAAATGACCTATTGGTTCTAATTAATACAAAAAATATTTATCATATAGTTTTTAAGATATGATTTAGTAATTTAAATTGATTCCAATATAAGATGTACATATTTTTTGTTGGTAAATGTAAAGTTTATTTATCGTTGTACTATAGAAGTTAGAATAAAACTTATTGTGCGTTATATAATTTATTTAACAATTATTACATTTAATAGAAAATATATTTTTTTCTAAATCTATTTAACAGTACATAGTTATATATATTTGAGAGTCACAATTTAATATACACGGACAGCAAACCTGCGGACCTCTATTTGATCTACACTTGGTACTTGCGCTTAACTTAATCTTATACAATATGATATTGTTACAAGCCTATTTATAAAAGCATAATTATATCACATTCATTGTATTTACACAGTACTTTTTTCAGCTTCACGTAGCAGGTTAGGCAGAGGGAACCTGGGAACCTAGTGTAAAGAAACTCCATTCCCCATTAAAACGCTTCAAGCTTTGCGTGCTCAATGGAAGAAATGAAAATATTAATACTGCCCTGCGCCACGACGGCCTATATACTACACAATACATATACACTACAAATAAACATTAAACTAAGAGGCGTGAAGTTTTGCCGTCCATGGACCTATTAAAGTCCAAATAAAATAAATTCAACATTCATCAGCACTTTGCAACTTTTAATACTTCATTCAAGTCATTTTAAAATGTTATCTTATTAATTAGTGATAGTCAATGATGAAATAAAAATATCAAAGTGCTTAGTCAGAAATTCATGAGTTTTACGTGCCACGCGTACTTTTGCCCGCGCCACTTTTGCTTTGATTTTACCAAAAACTACGATGTTAACCTGAATTATTTAAAAAAAAGTTAAAATAAAACCTATATAACTGCATGGAATGTGTAGATATTACCAATGAACACAATTTTTATATAAACGAATGCCCATTACTATATTTTTAAAAAATGGATTTAATATTTTAAATACGCGACTTCTAAAAATAACATCTCACATTAATAGATTATACATCACATTGTCATTAAGTTTAGGATATCAAAATAATAATCACTAATTATTAAATAAGTGTCATTAAGTTTAAAATAGAATAGTCATCAAATTTGGCGAGACTTGGGGTTATCTGTTTGCATAAAAAAAATAAGGAAAGTAGATAAATTTCAAATTAAAAAAAAAGTAGTTTCAAGTTTAATAAAGATTTGTGAACTCAAAGAGAAGAATCTGAAGTGAAACTAAACATGAATTGATGATTGATTGATGAGTGAAAGAATAAATCATAATTTGGCGGTGTTATATATATTTTAACTTTGAGTTAAAATATATATAACACCGCCAAATTAAATAGGTACGCCCACACTATGATCTGTCGGCAACAGTGGAGGGCAATATCTGCGCGATGTAGCGCGACCGGATGCGGTCGGACTGCTCGCGGGGTGTCTCGCGCGCGTCTCCCGCGTCCACCTCCTCCTCAGAGTTGGACGCGTCCGCGTGTTCTAGAAGGTTCGCCGTCTCATCGGTGCCCGCGACCGGCCTGCAATACGATTGTATCATTGATAGTGCACAGACCAAACTGTTTCATTTGAAGAAACGTATAACCCAATAAAATAAATGTAACGTTATCCATCATCGTTACAAAAAATCACGAAAACTCTTAGATTCACAATTTACACATCATTCTAAGGTAAGTAGAATAAATCTAGCGTCATAATACTAGTTGTCGGCTTTCTGCTCAGATGAAAAATATCCCTAGTAGAGAAATATATGACGATACTCAACACCGCGTTGTGTTTGCCAGAAACAGGAAATGAATAGAATTAACTATTCAACGTGAGCATCGAATCCACAACCATCTACATCGAATCGAATCTACAGGCAGACGTTGTCTCACCTTTGTGCATTTATCATTTCACTTAACTAACTAATTATCGTCTAGTTTAAATATATGTTATTTTTTATATAATTACTTAAAAACATAAATAATATATAGAAATAAATATAAAAAACAACATACTTCTTTAACGCCTCCCTCTTGCTGGTAGATAGATTGAGGACACCGTTGTTAGCAGAGTCCAGGATATAAATTAGAACTGCCGCTATCAGTGACACTATAATCAGAGTAATTTCACGCTGTATTCACTGTCTTCACGCTGTATCCCGTACAATACAGCAGGATAAGAAGAAAAACCAGAAGGAACCTAGTGTTATAACTTATTAGACACTCACTTCCCCACGTACGTGTTAAGTGACGAAACTCAACGCTGCGCTTTATTTATTTACTAGAGAGGAAATTAAAAAAAAACTCATTTCCCCGCGTAGGAATCGAATCAACGACTGATGCGTTTACCGTCAGACCAAATTATCAAAGTGATATCTTTATTATTAACAAAATAATAGGTCATTACACAACAAGAACACGTTCAACCAACAACGTCTTCAGTTTCAGAATATAAGAATCGATAACAAACAATTTAAATAGCCAAAGTAATAAGGTCATATGTAATATTAACGGGTAGGTTCTTAAGCTGTCTGACAATGTCTTGTATTAGAAATAAAACATTTTTTCCAATAATAATAAACTAATAAAACGTTTCTTACCAAATAGACATCCAAGGAAGAACATTTCTAACATTAAGTAACCATATTTGTCAACGATCATGCCGGCGAAGATGATAACTGTCGCTAATCCTAGGTTTTGTACTGCTTGACATCTGAAATAGGCAGGTGCTGTATTAGTAGTAATTGTGCACGTAATGTACATATATGTATGTACATGCATATGGTATGATGGGCAGAGGTAACTTAGTATTAAGACAACACATTCCACACTGTCTGACCCACTATTGTGACATTGGGGGTTGAGTGTTCTCTTCATACCAAAGCAAGAAAATATATTCATTAATTTGAGTGGAATCGAACCCATTACCGTTACTTCACGCTGTGCTGCCGCACCATAACGGTCTCAATAATTTAATTAAAAAGTAAAAACGTAATGTGTATGTAATTAAATCAAAATAAATGCATGTCTCCGTAGTTTCAAAGTAGACAAAGCAAGATATAGTATTTAAGTAGAAAAAATATTACTTTTACCTTTAGTATATTGGAAAACTACGTCACACAGTTTAGGTAGATTAGTTGTAAGTTGTATTATCTGCCTGAACTATGAGGAAATCGAAAACAAATCATTTAACACTTTGTTAAATGTCAAGTCGAAGCCATCAAATTATATAATTATATTAGTACAAAAAAAATATATAGTATATTTTTTATAATTGATATGATTAAGCGCTTTGAAACCAAAAAGAGTCCACAACCCTTAGAAAAGTCAGGCGTTAGGGCCTCAAATGTGCGACTTTAAGAGCGACGATTGTAAATCCTAATAAAAAAGGACTAACATGCCATAAGCTGTGCCCAGTTGGTTTTCCGGAACGATCATAGCAACAAGCGGCCACAGACCACTCGCCAGCAACGAATACGATATGCCCAGTGATATCTAAAACAAATGAAACATTTATAATTTAAATATTGATATGAATGAATCATATTTCATTGTTATCAAATAATATATTGCAAACGTCTATAATACAACAACTGTTTTAATGTAATTCAGATGTTTTATATTATGTTTAATGGCCTCATTTAAATAAATGAATATCTATGCAAATTTTTTAATTTACTTTACCCAATTCACATGTCATTTATTTTAATCAGCTTACAGTTACAATTTTTACTGTAATGTAAATTAATAAATTTATACTAAATGAAGTGTAAATATTATAAAAATATAATATTTAAAAACAAATTTGTATATCTATATATATAAAAGGACTTGTCCTCACTGACTGAGGTAAGACGCACACACAGCCGTAACCGCTGATGGTAGAAACGTGAAATTTGGACAGATGTTTACTTTCGTAATCTGGACATCCACTAAGGGATTTTGAAAAATTTTAACCCTAAAGGGGTGAAACTAAAATCGGCACCGATTTTTATAAAATTTGAAATTTAGATCTTTAAAAGTATTTAATTGAACACGTGTTTCATCGTTTTCTAGAATTCTCCCCCTAAAGGTGCAAATAAGGGGTTGAAAGTTTGTATAGATTTTTTTTTAAATCGGCACCAAGTTTTATAAAATTTGAAATTCAGACTCTTAAAAGTATTTAATTGAACACATGTTTCATAATTTTCTAGAATTTTTCCCCTAAGGGTGCAAATAAGGGGTTGAAAGTTTGTATGGAAAAATCTTTAAAACGTCACCGATTATATAAAATTCGAAATTTAGACTCTTAAAAATATTTAATTGAACATGTGATTCATGGTTTACTAGAATTCACCCCCTAAGGGTGCAAATAAGGGATGGAAAGTTTGTATGGATTTTTTTTTAAATCGCCACCGATTTTATATAAAATTTGAAATTTAGACTCTTAATAATATTTCATTGAAAACATGTTTCGTGGTTTATTAGAATTCACCCCTAATTAAGCAAGCGAAGCTGCGCGCGTCATACCGCTAGTTATGTTATAATTATTGGATCATATTTAAGATATTTATATAGATATATTAATTGTACAAAAAATTTTTTTTAGCTTTACGCTGTATTCCACACGCAGCAGGATAGGCAAAGGGAACTTAGCGTTACGATACATGTGTCGTAGTGTTACGATACGTGTGATACGATACAGTGTAAAAGTTGTCTCACAAATGTAAACAACTGTGACCAGGACGTAGGAGGGGTCAAAAAAATTATTAAATGCGTGTGACGTCATTTATTGACAGGCCCATATATATACTCACCACACCAACATATGGATTGACAAAAGTGAATGCGAGCAGGAAGTGAGATCCAATAGTAGTGACTATACTCAGTATAACCCAAGTTACATTTCTTCCTGTCTTATCTATGAGTATACCAAAGAATGGACTTAATGCAGCCGATAACAAATATACCATAGAGTTGACTGTGTTTGCATCTTGTGGTACAAAATCAAATTTCCTTTCGAAGAACAATCTAAAACGTAAATGTATCTGGTTATCATCAATCATCATTAACACTCTGTCTATTATAAAATTTATATGTAATATATAAATTTTGAAAGAAGTCTGTAATATGTAGTAAATTTTATACACAAAATATTTTTAAAAAAGTAAGTAATAATCATTTGAAATATTAACTTACAAAATTTAAGATATGCACAGCATATGACAGTACATGCGACGGTTTTGGGTAGGAATCCCTCGCCTTCCCGACTCGCGGGAATGATGAATGAATTATTTTTATTTTCTCATTCTAGTTAGTAATAGAATGAGGAAGAGTTAGAGACAAAGCATGATTTCAACATCATTCAACACGCAATAACTCAGAAATTCGGAAAGCATTGAACGGAGTGTCTTAACACTAAATTCTATCCTGCTATGGGAATGGATCCCATGTAACCTGAAAAATATATTATACTAGCGACTCCCGCGCGGCTTTGCCCGATTATTCGCCCGAATATAAAGAAATTATACAAAATCTTTACATAAATTGTAGCCTATGTGATATTCTGATGTAGAAGGTATATTACTGTATTTTCATCTAAATCTATTCAGTAGTTTTTATGTGAAAGTGGAAGGAGCATCCATTGTCATTTATAATATTAGTAGGATATATAACCAATCACGAATAATATGAGCCAAAAAATCATACTAAAATACTTACTTTCCTAGAGCAATAAAGGGGAAAATGGCTAAATAATATGCCACACAAATTATTGTAACAAGCCAAAACACAGGTTTAAAATGTAGAACGTCCAAAAGGTGGAATGGTTCATCTTTTGCTTGCTCCTCCTGCCTTCCCAATATCCTCTCAGCTCTATGGTCCATCCATCCCAGTATCACACCACACAAAAGTGATCCCAAGCAAGTCATTGAAGCTGCAAGTTATTGAAAATATTATTCTTTAACTGAATTAAAAAAGGTTCTTGGTTGGAAGTTTGGTTGGAAAGTTATGCTACAGCATAAAGCTAAACAGAATTTTAAGACCTTTTCAATATACATTGAATATATTCATTTTTGGGTAAGCAGAGGCAGCCTAGTGTCAAGAACACAATTATTATGTTTGCAGTCAGATACTTTGCCAGTGAACCACAATGGTCTCAAATATAAGATAAACCAAAGCCATTATCTGATTATAATAACATATAATATAACTGCTAAAATAACACTAAGACTTCTGTGATGCCAAAACTACATTAACTTTAACCATAAACATGATCACATGATCACAATGTCTTGAATTTGGGCAGGCAGAAAACAAAGAGTTTCCACACTAGGTTGTCTCTGCCTGCCCAAAACAGCAATATGAACCAAAAATAATTACCAACCTATAAACAAAGCTACACCAAGTCTCTCATATCCTCCATAAAAATTAGCCACCCATCTGTAGATAGGTTCCATCACCCAGAAGTTAACTGTACTACCAAATCTGGAGAAGGATAACTGAAGTCCAAAGACCATGTTCAGCTCCTTGCCTTTAAACCACAACACCACATAGTTATTTACAGCTACTTGCAATGATTCACCTCCAATACTAAAAAAGAATACACACATTTTAAATATTGAACTGTTTTTTTATAAATTTAAATTTTATAAATTTAACTGTTATTTTATTTCATTTTTGTTACTGAACTTACCCAAATATAAATCTGCCCAGAAACATTAGCCAATATGCATTAATGTACACTCCAAAGGCGAAAATAACTGCACCAATAAACACAATGGTCATGTATATAATTGTTCCCAACCTTACTCCAAAACATCTAAAGGAAATCAAAATTATTAAACTTTTTACATCATAGTGGCATAAATCAGAGGTGCCCAAATAATTGCAATGATGGAATGGAAACACAAGGAATGATTATGGATTAGATACCCACTATGAGGAATATTCCAATTACAATCACTTACTTAGTTTTTTAAGGCTAACAATTATTTGAAGTAAGAAAATCTAAGTTTAGTAAATAAAGTTTATCAAGAATACTGAATATCTATATTACTTATATCTTATTTTTTTCCCAAGACAAAATTGGAAAATTTTAGATCATAGTTATCATAACATACATATTTTATAATTATGTGATTATTATTTTTAATATAAAATTATATATTATATTACAAAGTTGATTACATTGTTTGTGGCCATTGTGGCAAAAATGGGGATTAGGGTTAACTGACCTAGAGTGCCTTGCTACATGCAAGAGACAGAATGAAGAATAAAATAGATAGCACTTACCTATCAATAAGATAACCACCAATAAAACATAATATTACATTTGGCCATGAGTATATGGAATATAGTAATGCAAATTGTGATGTATTTAAGTGTGAATCATCTTTAAAGTTATCAGCTAATGCTCCAGGTGTATCATAACAAAAATATGATCCTGAAAAATATTAGTAATATAAGCACAATAATTATGTAAGTTAATATTATTAAGTGTATTCTATTGAGCGAGTGTCCTATTCCAGTTAACAGTAACAGTTTAGGAATTTTATTACCACTGAAATAAAAGTATCTATACCCTATTAATGAAGGCATGAGATAAAAGTGAAACAAATAAAAAATTTTTATTTTATATGTCACAATTGATGGAGCTTAATATAGTATATTAAGTATAAAAAAATATGTATGGATTTATATAAGGCT
Organism: Heliconius melpomene rosina; assembly: GCF_056956725.1. Taxonomy (NCBI): domain Eukaryota; kingdom Metazoa; phylum Arthropoda; class Insecta; order Lepidoptera; family Nymphalidae; genus Heliconius; species Heliconius melpomene. The sequence continues at coordinate 10,409,051 of NC_140389.1, read as the reverse complement.
ATAAGTATTATTATTGGATTATGTCTATAGAACTCTTATTAGTTAATAATAATTATGATTTAAATTTATCAATTTCATTCATAATTAAATTTATTTATTAGTTCTTTACTATCATATTAGAAAAAAATATCTGCATAAAAAGTGGGCTTAATGCAAAAAAGCATTCTCTACCAGCCAACCTTGTCGTGTGGGATATAGTTGTGTAGATGTCCTCAATCTAATTTAATAAAATAGATGGATTTGCAAACAAAAACAAACAAAATTTTATAAAATTTTAAATGAAAAGAAACAAATATAATAATGAAAGATAAAGTATTTTTCATATTTAAATATGCAAACCAGCCAGGAACATTGTAAAAATCAAATCCCATTTTAGGGTATCATAAATAGTATTTATTAAATACTATTAATTATTTTCTGTATATAATTTTTAAATACTTGACTTGTAAAAACACCTAAAAGCCAACTTGTTCTCAAACTTGAGACACATTTTTATAATATAAAAATAAACCACTATAATAAATTGTAGAGCACAAGTACTGCAGACATTGTACATTAAAATGTGATATTTTGCCATCGTCAGATTATATCCACCATTTTTAATTTCAGTTAGCCTGTTCAATACATTTATAGTACTATTGTGATTCCATTGTTCCTTTTATTGTTTTTATTAAGTTTCTTATTTTGTTAAGTTGTAATCTGATGATTTTGTTTTTCTTATATTGATTTTTTTATATTTTAAAAATGTGTCTCAAGTTTGAGAAGTAGGCTTTTGGGTGTGGACCTGGACCAAATTAAATAGAAATTAAAAAGTTACATAAGTTTTAGAAACAGTATTTCTTTGTTTACATTTTGTTTCACACCAAAATGAATATAAGGTATAAACAATATTTATAAAAAGAAAATAAAGAGGGAGCAAAAGAGTTGGAAGTCACATAATAAATATAATAATAAGTTTTCATGTATATTTAAACAAATGGTTCTATGAGCATATACTCACCAAAACAAAGAAAACACATTAATATCAGTGCTACAAATCTGTGCACTCTGTGTGCTGGATGGCACATAGATGTAGGCATCTCCTGACTAATTCTCGAATTTCCACTGGTTTCTGGGTTCTCCATTGTGCTATTTTAAATGTAAAAAACAATACTAGACGTTACAACGAGACGTTTTATGTATGTGTACACTGATTGGTATAATTTTAATAAATAATTTATCATGTCATTAAATATTTTTTTATAATATTTAAAAATACAAAATAAACTACTTACACAAAGAAACAATTTGCTATTTATTTTGTTTTTTTCTTGAAATACTAACAGCATTTATAAACAAATGTAATGAAAAGTTTTACAACAATGTTTTTTACAACAGTTAAGGTTTTGAAAATATAATAATCATATTTTTTTCTCGTTCCTAATGAACATCAACAAAGTTAGTATTAGTAAGTATATGATAAAATACACAATGAAAATGAATGCAATGCAAGAAGCCTTATCCACAAGGATATATATATATATATATATGTCTGATTGGTGGATAAGCTAGTATATACTTATATACTAGCTTATCCACCAATCAGACATCACATTAGTGTTGACCACAGATTAACTTTTATTTGTTATGAATGTCAAATTACATAGATAAATAATTAAGATAAATCATAAGATCATAAGTCCTCGAGTAAATCTTTTTAAAAAAGAAAAAGGATAAGCTACAAAAGCATTACGAATATTTTTGAAAAGAAATTAGCTACGAATACACCAAAACAACACGTAAAATATTCAAGATCTTGAAAGTTTTTTCTTAAAATATATTTTTATAAACACTTAATCATTTTACTTAACTAGACTACTTGTTTATTATTTAGTTAAGTATTTAATATGATATTCATCTTCTTAAAATAATTTACTATTAATGAGTAAACATAAGGAACTTGAAATTTGTATGTTTCGGATACTACCGAACTTTATCAGATTAGCAGACTGTTGACAACTAGACAATAGACTTTAGGCAGTTGGCACGTCAGTCACTATCTGTCACGTCGGACATGTCACGTATCAGTACCACATACTAAATAGAATAGAAGTTCAATGACATCAAAGCTTTTTTAATGTCGGCTTAAATAAAACTAAAATTTATGCAATAGTGATATTTATAATTACCATGAACAATTTACGAAAGATATTAATATGTGTTGGAGCAGCGTGGATGATAACAGCGGTTCTTGGACATTCCCATTCACATTCCCATGGAGAAGAACCTCCATCTTTCAAATACAGCAAAGCTGCCAATGAAAAGCAAAATGTTAAAGAAGAAATTGGGCAACCTGATTCTAATTATGACTTGTATGTAAAAGCTCTTGGGTCCACTGTTATTATAAGTATTATACCGTTTTTCATACTCTTCTTCGTTCCCATTGATGGCACTGTGGAAAAACAACCACTTTTAAAAGTATTGTTGTCATTTGCTTCTGGTGGACTTCTTGGTGATGCATTTTTACATTTAATTCCACATGCACTTGTACCTTCTCATGGAGCAGAAGGTCACAGTCATAGCCATAGCCATTCTCATAGTGAAGAACACCATGAACCCCATGATATGACTGTTGGTTTAGGAGTACTTGGAGGTATCATCACATTTCTTGTTGTAGAAAAAACTGTGCGATTATTTAGTGGTGGACATGGTCATTCTCATGGGACTGATAAAAAGAAACATGATGACAAATCTAAGAAATCGAATAAACATAAGAAGGAAGAAATAAAAATAGCTGGATACCTAAACCTTGCAGCAGATTTCACACATAACTTCACTGATGGATTAGCAATAGGAGCTTCCTATATTGCTGGGCAGAACATTGGCTTAATAACAACTATTACTATTTTATTACATGAAATCCCACATGAAATAGGAGATTTTGCTATTTTAGTGCAATCAGGTTGTTCTCGCAAAAAAGCTATGATGCTTCAACTGTTAACAGCGTTTGGGGCTATATCTGGAACTATTATATCAATATATTTACAAGGTTCCGGAGATGGAGTGGTTTCAAATTTTATTTTACCTTTCACAGCTGGTGGGTTCATTTATATTGCAACTGTTTCTGTTATCCCTGAGCTTTTAGAGGGATCAAATAATACATTTTCACAGTCTATTAAGGAGATACTTGCACTACTGGCTGGTGTATATATGATGGTGATTATAGCACAATATGAATAAATCTTTTATATATTCAATATTTTTTTCTTTAAAATTGTAAATAATATTTTTAAGTTCTTTATTAGTGGCTGATTAAAACATCACAATCTTTATAAAATTGTTTCCTTATAGTATAGTACCAAGATATGCATGGATGTACAATGTATCCTAAATTATCAAATGTTAAATTATTTTTCCCTCCAAAGTTATTAAAAATAAAACCTAACAAAGTAAATCCTAATAACAAGTATAAATAAGAAAGAACTGGACACAAAAAGTCAGTCAACGGAAAACTGGACATCTTTGGAGGAGGCCTTCACCTGTACAGGGGTTCTTGCATATTACAAAAAATCAAATCATATATACATACAAAAATAAAATATACACATAAATAAACAAAGAATAAATAAGTAAATTAATAAAGTTAAGTAAATAAAAATAACAAATAGTATTATATAAATTAGTAAAATAGTAATAAATAGATAAATAAACAAACGGTTATGTATAATAAATGCATAAAAAAAAAATAATAAAAACTAACAATATATTTACTAACTACAATACTAACACTAAACTTAAAACTTGTACTTTTATTTTATAAATGTAACTACTAACTAAAGATGCGAGGAATAAAAGGCTTTTTTATTTTTTTTTTTTTAAATTATTTTTGGAAAAATTACATATATTTTTTAAGAGTGGATGAACTTATAGTTTTGAGTTGCTGATATCAAATTAATAAATTTATGAATATAGTATTTTGTTACAAAATGAGAATTTCCTTACCCTACTAGTTAATTTACAAAATTCTGTCAAAATTAAATATACATAATTGTCACCATAGAAGTTTTTATTTTTTTGATTAGTTTATAATTCCATATTTTGATTTTTCCATTATTGAAAAGCATTTATATGCTGGCAATTTAATATCGTGAAGAGATTAGTTATTACTTCATTTAATTAATAATCTATTATCAATTATCTATAACATCTATTATCAAGCCATATAATGTAATTAAATTATTGTTGTATTTTTTTTATATAAATTATAAACTGTGGGGTCAAAATAAAACAATTTTAGAAATTATATTATTTATTGTACAGTTTACTTCTTCTTAGACACACCAACAGTTCTTCCACGGCGGCCAGTAGTCTTGGTGTGTTGACCACGCACTCTAAGACCCCAGTAGTGACGCATACCTCTATGAGCACGGATCTTCTTCAACCTTTCCAAATCTTCACGGAGTTTAGAATCCAAGTTAGAAGATGTTAGCTGGCTGTATTTACCATCAACAATATCCTTTTGTCTGTTAAGGAACCAGTCTGGAATTTTATATTGCCTGGGGTTTGACATGATGGTAATAATTTTCTCTACCTGTAATTTATAAATTAATACAATAAATAAATGTATAATAGAATGTTTAACACTATTCTTGATGTTAAATATAGTAATTGTATTTACATTGGAAGTTGAAACTTCAAATTGATTTTGACTTGGACTACTAATTAATCAGTATTATATTTCTAATGCAATAAAATGATATCTACATATAAGTATTATGTTATTTTTTAATTAATCAAAAATATATAAAGAGAAATCTAGACTTACCTCTTCTTCAGTGCATTCTCCAGCACGTTTGTCTAAATCAATGTCAGCTTTTTTCAATACGATATTGGAATATCTTCGACCAACACCTTTAATAGCAGTCATGGCAAACATAACTTTTCGTTTGCCATCAATGTTCGTATTCATAATACGAAGAATATGTTGAAATTTGTCGGGGATTACGAGCGACTGAAACAAAAACACTTTGTTATTCTTGACAAAATATACACTCCTAAATCACATAAATTAACATTACAATAAGGAACTTCATTAATCTCAAAATAAATTTAAGAGATTTCTTAATAATTCTTAGATTTAAGTACCATTTTGATAAATTCTATCGGCTCAACGTTCCGAAAGAACCGCCGTCAACATGAAAAAGAAACATCAAACAAGATAACAGATACAAAACCATACTAAAATATTACCATAGACAAAAAAAATATATTTCTACAAACAGGCAAAGATCTTAATTTGACAAAAGAGCAAAAATCGACCATGAATGTGAAACTATACATTTTTACGTACATTTTTTTAATAGAAAGAAAATTTACAATTAGTAACTTGATAATTCATTACTTTCAAATACTTATATGGTGCTTGCTTGCTTGCCCAACTGCTTGTTTCCATTGGCTTTTCTTTAAAAAAAAATTTAGACCGAATAGTAAAAGGATACCACATATAGCGAGAAAACGTAAAAGAAGATAATGTAGACCTTTAAAAACCTAGTAAAATCTTTGTGTTGAAAACTCATAAGAGAAATTTATAAATATTTCTCTTTTTTTTTGCCAATCACATGTTTGGGCATGTTTCATATGTTAATAGGTCCAAAAGTTTTGTGTAACATATAAATACTCTGTAATACAAAGGACAAAATTTGTTTTGTAACTATTTAAAATACAAAAAATACTAGGTTCGAACTAGGTTTTAACAAAAAATCAGATGATGATGATATCAGATTATAATCCGTCCCACAAAAACTTCCAAAAAGGAACTTCTGATTTTGTTCTTTAGTACTTGCTTTTGGGTGTGTTTAATTTTTTTTTCTCTCATTTTGCGCCACTACATTGCTTAAAATAATGCCAGTACCCGAGTTAATAATGAATAAAGATACATTCCCCTGACGCCACACTTGCAGCTCGCGGAAATAAACAATAAAGTTAAATACACTTGCTGAGTTAACTATTTTGAAGAAAACATTAAACTGATAAGTTTTGTTATTTAAATAATATTTTGTTTAAAAACTGTAGAGTCTAAGGCTCGCCGCACTCACACAATATTAACAACCGGCTGCGTATACACAATATTATTGACAATACGTACTTTATTGCAAGGAACATATACTAGCTTTATTGACAGTATTATTGTACGTGTTTGGCCAGGCATAGCGTTTTTTAAATCTACAAAGCATGTTATGATGAAGGGACTTTTGCTCACTGATCAATCGGCACAATGGAAAATCATATTTATTGACCTAAATTCTACAAAGAATATTTTAAAACTTATACATAAATAAAATATAATAGTATTAAGCATATTTTATGATATTGTCTTATTATTCTGATAAAATCCAATTTAAGCTATATACTAAAGAAGAGTAAGATCAATATTGATAAAATATACAGCACGGTGCCAGATTTAATAAATAATTGTTAAAAATAAAACATTTAAAGCTTGCCAGTATTAAACCTAACTTCAATATTTTATTTAAATCTTAAACTTATGCTCTAAGTTTTCAAGAAAGTTATAAATATCTATGGTCATTTTATGAAATTTGTGAGTGTCGGTCGTCGTGTGCCGGTTAGTAATTTTTGTTCGGTTATTAGAAATCAAGATATTAAGTTGAGCCAGAATACAGTGTAACAAAATGTTGACCGGGACGACGTTAACGCTCATACAAATATTAGAAAAAACTATATCTCCAGGTAAGTAAACGCTTTTTTTAATTCTATGAGCATGGCGCTTCTTTATTGTCAACTGACTTTTACAGTACGTAGCACATATGATTATCACTTATAGGAAATTGAACAAAGATTGCAACACGAGGAGGCCTTTACGAGTCAATTAAAGCTTATCAATAACTAACATTAATGTTTTCTTGCCTTTTAAAAAATTAACTTAAAGATATTAACGTAACATGTTAAGAACCATTCATGTAAAGAAGTTTCTAGTATGATTTATTAGTTTTCGGTCATTACTTTTAATTCTTTTTAAATACTTGTTGACAATATTATTTTATTTACAGAAAATCACCATAATTGGAACTTTTGGAAATAAAAAAATAACCTAAACATGTGTTCCTTAATTTCATTAGTAATATTATGTTATTTTTTCGTAGATCAAAATGAATTGGAAGCAGCAGAAAAATATCTTGATCATGCAGCTGCTACAAATTTTACAACTTTTATCAAGATGCTCTCAGACGTACTGGTGCAAGGGGGCAACAGTCAAGTGGCACGAATGGCAGCCGGGCTTCAATTAAAAAATCACCTCACTTCCAAAGATCCCACATTGAAACTACAATATCAACAGAGATGGCTTGCATTACCTGAAGATATAAGACTCTATATAAAAAAAAATGTAATTACACTTTTTTAATGTTCACTATTAATTATTATTCTTATATTATAAATACAAGTTCATAATGCTATTATTTGTCTTATAATTTCCATTGAATATAGGCATTATTATAATTTATTATTTTTGATAATAGATTCTATCCTACTAATATAATGCTGTTCTTTAGATTTTAACCACAATAGGAACAGAAAGTGGTAGACCCAGTTCAGCAGCCCAGTGTGTAGCTTATGTAGCTGTGGCGGAACTTGCAGAAGGACAATGGAATGATTTAATACCTATTCTTGTTGAAAATGTTGTCAATTCTCATTCAACTGAATTAAAGAGGGAAGCAAGCTTAGAGGCTATTGGTAATTATATTATTTTAAAAACATCCATACAAATGAATGTTTATTAATGTATTTAATTTAATTACTATTTTCAAAAAGAAATATGAAATTGCTCTTATTTGCATCTATTATGTGCAATATAATAAAGTAATGTGCAAAAAATATTCTATTATTTTATTCTTTCCTAGGTTATATTTGTCAAGAGATAGATGCTGAAGTACTAACAGAACAAAGTAATCGTATATTGACTGCTATCATTCATGGCATGAGATCAACGGAGCCAAGTATCTATGTAAGGCTTGCAGCGACACAAGCTCTACTCAACTCACTTGAGTTTACAAAAGCTAACTTTGATAAGGAAAATGAGAGAAACTTTATAATGGAGGTTGTATGTGAAGCGACACAATCTAGTGACATGAGAATAAGTGTAGCAGCTCTTCAATGCTTAGTAAGTAATAATTTATTTTTTAAATTTGTATTTGTAATGACCGTAATTTTGATGGTCTTGAGTACAATTCCCATTCCAAGAAATGAAATATTTTCATTTTCTCAAGCTGTTGATCAGACAAAATGTGGCATTGGGTTCTGCCATTCCATAGGCACTCTCTACCTACCTGACCCACCCTGCTTTATATGTGTACATCATGTGACACTTTTTGTAATAAAATGAGGGACCTGCTACTAATTACTTCCATGTTATAACATTATCATGTTAAGGACAATATCCATACATTGATAGCTAAAGTTTCAGCCAATCAATAAAACATTTATTTTGTAGCAATATTGTCACATGAAATTTTGTATATATATATTTTTTATTTATGAGCCCATTGAAATAACATATACACTAAATTTTAATGGAAGTCAAAATAAAATAGTGCCGACTCCAGGAACTAGGATTAGTAAACAGATAAATAGACAAAACCAGGATTAGTGTAAATAAATAGATGAATAAACAAACAAAAGTAAAAAACCTTGTTTGGGTCACATTTATTAATACACCCAATTATGGATTTTTCTTATATCTTCCATGTACATATAGTATGATGAGTTGCAGTTATATTATATGTATAGATAAATGTTTTATAACATGTCTATAAAATATATTACTGAAAAATACTGAGATCATTAGGCATGTGGAATAACATAGATTAAATTACACAATAAAACGTCATAAAAGAAAAATATTAGTTGTCCAACTTCATAACTGACTGAAAGTTATTAATTTCTATAAACATTACTTGAAAGAACAAGTTGTAATGTACCCATTTTACAAACCAATACTACATGTGCAATAAGAGTGTATTTATTCTTTTTATAAAAGCTAAAGCTCTAAAAACAAACCAAAAATATGAGTCAACAGCCAAATTCAATAAATATAAAATGAATTAAATATATAATACTTATTTTATATAAATAAAGGTTAAATTACTGCACATGAAATATCTAAGTTCTGGTACATTATTGATTCCTTTTTCTTTCATACTGTATCTACACATATCAGGGTAGGCAGAGGGAACCTCACAACCTAGTATTAAGACACACGTCTTTCACATTCCAATTAAAACACTTGTGTTCTCCACTTTCCACCACATTTTCGAGACATTGTGTGTTGAGTGGCGGAACTCAATGCCGCGCTTTGCCTCTTTAGCGCGAGAACCCACGACTATCACGTTAACGCCCCTTCACTACAGCTGCTTTCATACCTTAATTTATTAATAAATTTTATACTTTTGTAAAAATTCTAGGTTAAAATATTATCATTATATTACCAATATATGGAACCATATATGGGACAAGCTCTGTTTCCTATTACTTTAGAAGCAATGAAATCTGATGTAGATGAAATTTCACTTCAAGGAATTGAATTCTGGTCAAATGTAAGTGATGAAGAAATAGATTTGGCTATTGAGATGGCGGAGGCAACTGAAGCAGGTAATCTTTTTTTAAATGATTCCATTAAATGTCCTGCAACCAAGATTGAAAGATAATTTTTTTTAATATTTTTAATTTATCTCAAAGGCCGGCCACCAGCTAGGACATCAAGATTCTATGCCAGAGGAGCACTACAATACATAGCTCCAGTACTAATGCAGAAACTAACTAAACAAGACGATTCAGATGATGAACTTGAATGGAACCCTTCAAAAGCTGCTTCAGTATGTTTGATGCTTTTATCAAATTGCTGTGAAGATGAGATTGTTCCTCATGTTTTACCATTTATTCGTGCCAATATTAAAAGTGAAAACTGGAGGTTTAGAGAAGCAGCTCTCATGGCTTTCGGTTCTATTTTGGGTGGTTTAGAAACAACTACATTAGTACCGTTAGTTGAAGAGGCAATGCCCACTCTTATACAAGCTATGTATGATTCAAGCGTAGCTGTAAGAGACACTGCTGCCTGGACATTTGGTAGAATATGTGAAATTGTACCAGAGGCCGCTATTAATGAGACATATCTTCAACCTCTGTTAGAGTCTTTAATGAATGGACTCAAAGCTGAGCCGCGTGTCGCTGCAAATGTATGCTGGGCCTTCACTGGCCTTGCTGAAGCCGCATATGAAACCGCCGACTGTGGAGATTCAGAGCAGCCAAAAACTTATTGCATGTCAACATATTTTGATTACATTGTTCAATGTTTGCTAGAGACGACAGACCGTCAAGATGCTGCTCAACATAACTTAAGATCGGCCGCCTATGAGGCACTCATGGAAATGGTAAAAAATTCACCTACAGATTGCTATGTTACAGTGCAGAAAACTACAATGGTTATCTTAGAAAGGCTACAACAAGTGTTACAAATGGAGAGTATTATATCGAGCCAGGCAGATAGGTCTCAGTTCAATGACCTGCAGAGTCTGCTCTGTGCCACTCTACAATCTGTCCTAAGAAAGGTGACGCCCCAAGACGCTCCCCAAATTTCTGATGCAATTATGACGGCACTTCTGACAATGTTCGCCGGTAATGCGGGTAAAGCTGGTGGAGTTCAGGAGGATGCACTGATGGCGGTGTCTACACTCGTCGAAGTTCTCGGAGATGGCTTCCTCAAATATATGGACGCGTTCAAGCAGTACCTCTATGTAGGCCTTAAAAATCACCAGGAGTACCAAGTTTGTATAGCAGCAGTCGGAGTCACAGGTGATATCTGCCGTGCTCTGAAGAGTAAAGTAAGTAATATTGTTGTCTTTTTTTTCTAATTTAATTGTATCAAGTAATGAAGGCGAAAGTAATTTTGGACATTGTTTTAATTTTTAGGTGCTGCCATATTGTGATGAAATAATATTACTTCTATTAGAGAATCTAGGCGATCCTTCCATTCATCGTGCAGTTAAACCACAAATTTTATCTGTATTTGGCGATATTGCACTAAGTATCGGACCAGATTTTAAAAAGTATTTCGATGTAGTTATGGCAATGTTGCAGCAGGTAAATTTCTAACATAGATTTGTTTCTTTTTTTATGAAGTCAACATTTTATTTAAATGAAATGGTATAATATTGTCTATTTGTAACAGGCTAGCAACGCTCAGGTAGATCGAAATGATTACGATATGGTGGAATACTTAGGTGAATTACGTGAAAGTGTGTTAGAAGCTTACACAGGAATAATTCAGGGTCTCAAAGGTGCTGGTGGCGAGGTAATGCTTTCGTTTATAAATTTTTTAACATTGTCATTTTGTTTAAAGTTAATGTATACAAATTACATTTCATATGGTTTAAGCTATTCAGAGTTATAGATTGCATTAAATTTATTTATTTTTTCTTTTCATAGCTTTATTCTGTATCCTACATAAAGCGAGGTGGGCAGAGTTAAACTGGTGTTAATACATTTCTTACTTTACTTTTAATGACTTAATTTACTTTTAATTAATTTTTGAAACATTGTGCGTTGTGTAACAACTCAATGTTATGCTTTTTCCTCACTCTTATAACATTATATTGTTATAAGAGTGAGGAAAATAAAAATAAGCTATTCCTCCGAGCGGATCGAACCCTCAAAAAGTTAAATGATGCCACGTACGTATTCGGTCAGGTGCAGTCGGACGTGGCGCTGGTGGAGCCGCATGTGGGTGCGATAGTGGGCTTCATGACGCTGGTCGCCGCTGAGCCGGAGCGCACGGACGGGCACATGTCGGTGGTGGCGGGGCTGGCGGGCGACCTGTGCACGGTGTTCGGGCTGCGCGTGCTGCCGCTGCTGGAGACGCGCCCGCTGCTAGATCTGCTGCAGGCTGCGCGCCTGTCGCGCACGCCGCGCACCAAGACTCTCGCAAATTGGGCCACCAAGGAGATACGCAAGCTCAAGCAGCAGCCCCTCGCTAGCTGGTGAGACACACACACCCACACGTACACACGCTCACACATGAAGAGTACTTTAAGTTATTCTTTTTATTTATTTTTATCTATTACTGTCAGAACATAATCAATTTATTTAATAATTGCAATAATTTACTTAAAATCTATGTGGACAAAGTTACATCAACAAGGATCTTTTATTGTCATAGGTATCTGATTTTAATAGAAAGTGGATATTTAAATAACGAACTATTTTCGAAATCTAATGTTTCACTGAAATATTGACATTTTCCTTTTTACTTTAATGTATATGTTTTCTTCAATAAATATAATATGTTATTTCCTCAGATTTGAAACATCGTGGAACAACAGTGATGTAACGAAGTTTCAGACAACTTACTGCTGGTAAACTCAAACATACTATTGGGAGGTCATATCATGTCATTATTTGTAAGTCGTTAGGTGCATTTATTTTTTGGGCCTTAGAAGACGCTTTTTATTTTAACTTAAAAAACTTCAATAAACTTGCTCTCTGGTATAGGGCCCGTTTTCACTAGACATAGTGTTATCTTGTAATCGTATATGTATGTTCCTTGACCGCATCGAAGCTTAAGATCTAACAACATTGTAGTTAATAAAAAGAGGAGCACTTATCTATTTCGAATTTAATGATTATTTTTATAATCTATATTTGGTAGCATTATAGAAGAACTGAACTGATCGCCGAGTGCTAAGCGCGGAGCTCCTCTTGTGTCCTCATTAAATTGGAAATAGATTGTATTTATTATTTCGCTCAATACAGTAGTCGATTGTGACCGTTTGGAGTCACTCGTTGTTAGAACTTGGGCGGTGATATGTGGCTTTAGATATTTAATCGAATAAGTATATATTTGCATTATTTGTACCGGCGGGGGGCCATGCACCTAGCGCTACTCGTGTAATGCCTCACCATCTTTCCATATTCTAAATAAAAAGTCGAAGCATTTTCCTATTCGGTATTATAGATACAGACAGTGGCTGTGGTATCTTTACTTATGAGATGCGAAAGAGTTGCATGAAAGACGACGTATGTTATTATAGGCATGCACATATGCAAGGGATTGTGAATTTTTTATAAATTATTATTGTTTTGTAAGATATTTGAAAGGCATCGTGAATGGTGATGTATGAGTGGTGACGTATGTGTGCGCGGTCGAGTGTTTTGTGTAACTTAGGACATGTATCAACCCTCGCGAAGGATTGGTATTAATGTATAAGAGTCCATTGAAGTTGCGAGCGGGACCGAGGGACGCCATATTGGTGCCTGGTGCTTTTATTCATCATAATAACAACACGGTTGCTGAAATAATTATATACCAAATATTTTGATATTTTTTTAATAATTACATATCCATTTTTGACTCTATTAGTACATTCTGTATGAAATACTCAGTGTTGGATCAAACGTACCTTTATACTCTTATTAATTTTGTGATGAATAAAAAACAATTTGCCTTTGGTCTCAGTCTCTTGTTTGTACATATGTAATTAACAGCTCTTTGTTTTCATTTACATCGTTTTTTATTGGCGAAGTATTGGCCAAACTAAAGCACTGACATAAAGTTGTAAAAATAATAATTAATTGTGCTTCCACCGTCTCAACGTTATCTTATAAAGAATTATGTCCGAATCTCAAATTAATAAGTAATGTTATTTATCTATAATCAGGGAAATTCTTTATCTTTTAACATTTTATTATTTGTTTTATTAATTCAAGAAATATTTTATTATAATCGTTTTTTATATATTTCGGTTGTTTAAATTTCACACGTCAGTGCCTTGAAGCATTCGAAGTTTTAATCGAATTAGTAATTTCTTATCGCAATAAGATCGCGTCGATGTGAAACATGCGCGCGATTCCACTTGCAACGGATACTGAGCTAAGCATTTCCAGTAATAGTAGTTGCAACACAAACGGACTGTAAGAGCTTGAGCAGAGCAGCGTGTAAAACAAATTGTTTAATTTAATTCGTATTTTGAGTGTTTGCTAGTCTGTGGGCATCACTGACAGGGATGATGTTTGCGCGAATTATGCAAGATTTTTAGCGGATGAGTGTTTTGTATTGAGCTCGTGTAGGTTGTGTCGTATACGTACGTACGTACCAATCGATTGTTCTTCGTTAGTCTGTTATATTGTGTACTTATATTAAGGATGATAGGAGAATATGTGTGAGGACTAGTGCCATGCCATGAAAGGTTCTGCATTAGAATCGTAGGCATTGAGTCGATGAATACCACCCACTTTTCCTGCGCGAAACAAATATTATTTAAAAGAAAATTATTTTGTTACATCTTTTTGTTTCTTTTGTTTTGCCCATGAATACTATCTGTAAACCGTTCTACGATATTAAAAGCAAATTGAAATAAAACTTACGACTTTTATTGATAACACACCTTATTCTGTAATTATATCACAAATTATGCGATAAGTCATATCGTTCAGTGGCATTTAACAATTAGACTAATTATTCAATTATATTCTACTCCTCCGAAAAGATTTTTTTTGAACAATTTAACAAAGAAATACTAATATTAGCTGTATTACATATGAAACGTTACAGTATGCTTGCTTATATATTTAATGCATATTTGACGATCCAACAAATAATACTTATAATTTGCAGTGATTATTGTTGCCCTGAGGTCAAGGCAATTATTTTGTTATTAAAAATATGATACCAAATATTTTTACATTATGGAGAAGCGTAATAATAAGTTAATAGAATCAAAAAATGTTCTCACCTAGATTCTATTAAATTTACCTAATAGAAATACTAGCCCACAAGTCCGTTTGCGTGGACTACTTAGATCGTAGTTTCGCCTGCAAAATGTCAAATCCCATTTTTACCTATTCCCCTAAAAAATTACAGGAAATCCTGTATTATGATTTCAGCTGTTACTGCCCTCAAGGGGGCCTTCTTGGCTTGTTTCAGCTTTTTAGGTCCATTAGCTGCTGAACAAAAAAAATAATTTATTTGATTAATTGATATAAAAATCAGTATGAAATTAAACTGAAAAAGTTGTTCAAATTATATAAAAGAAATGATATATTTTTAATTATTTTATTACGTTTCTCTATAACGTTTTGGCAATGACGAATGCTACAATCACTGTCTGTTGAAAAGCCCGATTACTCGATTAGTGGCGAGGTAGACTATTATCATTAGATTAATGGAGTGGATTTCTATCAGATTTATCTTTGTAAGTGGTTATTCGAAACTACTTTGAGCAAAGAAGAATTATAAGATAATAGTAAATAAATTAAATTTTAAATATTTTTTTTTTATATTTATATGTAATAAAATTATAAAAAAGTATAAAACTATAGGTATACAGGTGTCCCAGGAGTCAACGATAAAACGAAACCAGGTGATAGACCAAGTCGTGACAGTTATGAGAAAAATATAAAAAAAAATCTTTGTCATGTATTTTTCATATTATATTGATTTTAAAAAATATCGGAAAAACCGACACCCTGTGATGGTTTTTCAAGTCCCAGGACTACAAATATTACTCTTTCTTAATTTTTTTTCTGTAATGTAATCATGAGTAACCCTTCTATGAATTACAGTTTAAGATTGAAACATACCTGCATCAGTTTTCAATAAAATATCGTGTTTTTGCCAAACATTAAATTTTAGTTTTCGTTTTCCCCCGATTTGCACGGTACTTTTTTTACACGTTTTCGCTTTTACACGGTTTTCCAAATAAGTTTTTTAGAAGTATAATTTAGAGGGAAAAATGCGGGAAATTTTGGAAAGAAATGATTCTTCTATTTAATTTATAGTAATTAAATAAAAAAAGTGTTTCCGTAATATATTCCATATTTTAACCTGTAAATGCATTTTATTTTTATTTCTGTGTACACCTAAAAATATTGAAAAAAATCACAACTGTTAAATAGCAAAATTATGCAGTTTCTGCAAGCTTTTCAATTTACACGGTTTTGACTTAAAAACAAATAATTTTCGATTTACACGTTTTTCTCAGGAACGTATCTACCGTGTAAATCGGGGGATATGTACTTGTCATAACACAATTTTGTTATATGAATATACTGTTATCAGTACGTTTGATAAAAACACGACTGAGACTATATACTTACTTTGTATAATGTTTAAGGTAATGTTTACTCTAACTCGATAATCCATATTGAATTGATATTGATTTGATGTATTGACTGCCTAGGTCGCTTAATGTGGGACATAATAATTATAATAATATAGTGAAGTAAGACAAATAAAATAGTAAATAAAAACACTTCTAAATTTACAGAACAATTATTGAAACCACCTCATATTGAATTGATTACACATATAAAGAAAGTAGAATCTAAGCTAATTTATACTGAACCGTGAACATACAACAAGTTTTTTACAATGATATTACTATTGCAACTTCTTGCGTTTTTGAAAATATCCATAGTCAATACAGAGTAATAATAAAGCAGTTTATCGTGTTTTCATAACTGAATGATAGAGATGCTGTGATCTGTGCAGATGTGACGCACGACTGCTAATGGCGCTAATGCTAAAGTGCTAACATCAGTTTGACATATTTCTTTTTGCTTTGTCTGTCATTCAGTCAACCACGTTCTTAGCCGATGAAAGCATTTTCAACACATTTAAAAGAAAAAAATTCTAATTTACAGTTTTAATAATATTTCACTATTAAGTTAGATCAAGTTTATTTCAACCTTATCGCATTTAAACTATACATCAAAAATGAAGCCGCCATACAAAATTGGTAAGTGTTTTTATTTCTATTAATAAATTCTTTAACAAAATAAATTTAACTAATGCTATGTTAGTAGCCTACTTTATATTCCTTGTATATATAATAATAAGATAATTCAGAAATATGAAATGTTAAAGGTTATATTTCTTACAGTGTTACATGTGTTTATATGGAATTTAGCCAAATAATATTTTTTTCTTAATTTCACTGTTAAATAAAATAAAATGTAGTCAGATTTAAATTAAAAATAAATAGCTTTTAACATTATTTGTCATAGATTGTATTTGTGTACAAAATGTATTTTTGATGAGAAATCTTAATCTGTAACTCCTCAATGTACTTTAAATAAAATATTCTCTTATCAATTAGCGATTAGTACTATAATCAATAATCATGTCTTAAGCGTATCTTGCTTTGTTTATATAAATAAATATTGTTAAAAAATAAATAACTTTTGTAGCCGATGAAAAGTTAGCTGAGCTTGGACGTAAAGAGATCATGCTAGCTGAGAAAGAAATGCCAGGATTAATGGCTTGCCGTAGAAAGTATGCTTCTGCAAAGATTTTGAAAGGTGCGAGAATAGCTGGTAGCCTTCACATGACGGTACAAACTGCTGTACTTATTGAGACTCTTATTGAGCTTGGAGCTGAAGTAAGTAAATTTAATATTGTGCAATAATCACATTCTTTTGTTTTAACTTCACACTGTATACAATTTACATAGAAGGGTAAGCAGAGGGAATGAGAGTGTTAAGCCACCCCATTTTCTGCTTTGTGTCCAATTTGTAATTGCAGGATGAGTGGTTGGGCTCATCACCACACTTTCTTTATACCAGAGTAAAGATATGATAATAATTTATTGCCCTGGGTTTGCAACACACAATTATTGTAATTACAGTCAAGAGCAATGCCAGAAAGATCTAATTTATAATATATAATTTAGTACATTATTTTTAATATATATCCTATTTAGTAAATGGAATGTTGTGTAATAATCATATTCATTTATAATTATCCTTTTTATTGTGTATAGAAAATTTATTCATATATAATTGTTCTTAATGACAGGTTTATTATTTTTTACTTAAGAAACTGTATATAAAAATACATTATGTAAACTATTAACAATTAAACCTATTCTAATATCAATTTCTTTTAGAAAAATATATGATAGCTAATACTGATAAGATATGATATCTATATTCTATGAATCAAATTTTACATTTGTTATCTCTCTTTGTGTATCTTTGACATATCAACACACCTCTGATCTGTGGGTCATGTGATGCAATAAAAATATATTAATATTTGTTGAAGAATAAATTTACATAACTAAAATTACTATTATTGACGTATAGCAATATGTTTATCTTTATTATTACATGTTTTAAATGTTTTCTTTTTTGACCCAATTTATGAGACATTGCATGTTCAGTGGCAAAATGCAATGCCACACTTTATCTTTTTATTAGAATGAGGAAATGTAAATAATTTATTCCCCCTTATGGGAAATGCATTGTCATGTTTACATTTAGAAGTTGTGCAACAAATATAGCCTCCATTAATATGTATTGTGTTATAATGATTATTAAGAACATGTTTATCTTTGTTATCATCATACATTTCAAATGGAACTTGTAATTTAATAATGAAACATTGTTCAGAAATAATAATTTGAAAATGTTATGTCAGTTTTTGAACTACACATTTATATTTTAAAACTTCATTTTAAAATGTTAAAATTGTTTACACTTTGATGTGCTTGATGGAGGATGAGCTTGAGGTTTAAAAAAAATAATTTGATGCCTATGAAGTTGGAGGTAAAAAGCTATAAATATAAAAAATGTATTAATGTATATAATAATATTGTTTAGGTCCAATGGTCAAGTAGTAATATTTACAGTACACAAGATGAAGCAGCAGCTGCGTTAGTGGCAGTTGGAATTCCAATCTATGCCTGGAAAGGGGAAACTGAAGAGGAATATGTGTGGTGTATAGAACAAACACTTATCTTCCCTGATGGAAAGGTTCAAACCATAATATATATATATGATTTATATGTAAAATGACACAATTCTTAGGATTTATATATATATAATTAGGAAAAATTGTGTCATTTAATGGCCACACTGTTTTTGAGGCAGGTTGTGGCATGGGGGCACGAAGTGTGACACGACACGTAAACACTACTGTTTGTGGGTTCGATCCCCCCTTGGGGAAATAAATATTTATTTAAAATTTATATTTTCATTACTTCGCTCAGGTGTCGAGGTAAAGCGCGGCATTGAGTTCCACCACTCAGCACGCATTGCCAACAGAATTTGGCGGAAAGTATGGAACCGAGTGTCTTAACACTAGGTACCTTCTGTCTGCTCAGCTTTGTGCGGGATATGGCGTGAAAAGCTGTGTAATTTCATTTATATTTTATTTATTATATTTTTAAATGAAGAGACAATCTTCATTGAAAAGTGTTATTTACCTTGAATATAAATTAAATTAAATATAATTATAATTGTTGCTTAATGTCATTTTATTTTTAAATTTTATTATTTAGAATTTTTTTACATGCTACTATATATAGGATAGCCATAGTAGATCTGTTGTTAAGATACTGCATTTTAAATAATACCATTGCCACAGTTTATCTTAGCAAAGCAGTCATATAGTAAAGAAATATTATGAGTATAATAATATACATTCAAATAACTATATATTATTATTTTTATTGGATTGTATTAATGTAGATTGTGTTTATTTTCAGCCATTAAACATGATATTAGATGATGGAGGTGATTTAACCAATTTAATTCACACTAAGCATGCAGAACTTTTAGAAGGTGTTCGAGGTATCTCTGAAGAAACAACTACAGGTGTCCACAATTTATACAAAATGTTCCGAGAAGGTCTATTAAAAGTGCCAGCTATCAATGTAAATGATTCTGTTACAAAAAGTAAGTTTGACAATTTATATGGATGTAGGGAATCACTTCTTGATGGTATTAAGAGGGCAACTGATATAATGATTGCTGGAAAAGTCTGTGTAGTAGGTGGCTATGGAGATGTTGGTAAAGGATGTGCTCAAGCTTTTAAAGGCTTCGGAGGCAGAGTTATTGTAACTGAAATAGATCCCATCAATGCACTTCAAGCAGCCATGGAAGGATTCCAAGTCACAACTATGGATGAGGCTGCAGAAATTGGTCAAATATTTGTTACTACCACTGGCAATATTGATATCATATGTAAAGAACATTTTGTTAAGATGAAGGATGATGCAATTGTTTGCAACATTGGCCACTTTGATTGTGAAGTAGATGTAGCTTGGTTAGACAAGAATGCCAAGAAAGTTAATATCAAACAACATGTTGATAGATATGAACTTGAAAATGGGAACCACATCATTGTCCTTGCTTCAGGAAGACTTGTAAACTTAGGATGTGCCACAGGGCACTCTTCATTTGTTATGTCAAACTCTTTCACAAATCAAGTTTTAGCCCAAATTGAATTATGGACAAAACATAATGCATACCCAATCGGAGTACATACTTTGCCTAAAAAACTAGATGAAGAAGTAGCAGCGCTACATTTAGATCACTTGGGTGTAAAACTGACAAAGTTAACTCCTAAACAAGCCACTTACATTGGAGTTCCAGTTGAAGGACCTTACAAGCCTGACCATTACAGATATTGATTACACATATATATATATATATATATATATATATATATATATATATAGCTAAAAAAGGAATTCTTTTAAAAAAATTAAATATCTGGGTTTGCAACCATACCAATAACATCAATATAAAAAAAATACACTATTAAAAACAGATTCATTTTGGTACTTTGGACAGACAATAAAATAACACAAATATTATAACTGCATTTTATTTAATAAACAATAACCTTATATCTACAATAATAAATGATAATATTATGATGCATAGAACTGTAATAATTCTTTATCCCTAGGTTTTAATATACACTTGTCTTTTAAGTTAACAACCCATCCTGGTTCTAATCCATGGAAAATTTGTCTGGGATCTTTCCTTTCACACAACATATTATAATCCAAATCATTTTCAATTGTAGGCAATGTATATCCATACTTTTGTGCTAATTTTAACCTTTCTTGTGAAATTTTCTCTGGATCAGCCAAATAGCCTCTCATTTCAGCGCTAGTGTAATATTCAATTGCATCTGGTGGAGGTATCATTCTTCGTGGTATTGCTTGCCCAGATTCAAAGAATTTCTTTGGATTTTTCAAAAGAAGTAGACTGTGTGGGTCATAATATGCAGTTGTTATGATTCCACCATTTTTCTCTATGGCAGCAATAACCGGTTCACTAGCCCATTGAACCTCAATATTTATTTTCGCAGAAAATATATCCAGTCCTTCATCAGATAAATTTATGCCAAAGTGCTTTTGATCAGGGAAAAAATTATAAAGTCCTGATTTCACTATACTGGCAATGTCAATTGGTTTTGTTATATCTAAACGGTTTGTATCTATTAATTGTTGTAATTCAAGCAAAGACAATGGTGGATATTGCCTGCGATGGCTGAAAATTTTAAGAAAATTGTGTCATACTTTCAACATTTTACTATATATTTTGAATATTGGAACTGAATAGTAAATGTAGTTTACTTACTGATGACCTTTGTAGTAAGGTTCATGAGGCATTCTTAAGTAGAAGGGATTATTGCCAGTTTCATAACCTAATCGCATGTAATTCTGTCGTTGGCCTGAACCTTTATTCCCAGCACCATGCTTGTCTCCACCATGTTGTCCGCGCCCGCGCTTGGTCTGTATATTCAAATTTAAATTGCTTGAATAAATTTACTCTAAAGTAAACAACAATGCTTGCGTTTGTAAAACTTGTTATTATTACATAAAATTAAAATCGAAAACAAAGTAATGTTATAATTTTTTAATTGAACTTAAAATAATGTAATTATTGCGAGTACTTACCAATAAACAAAGCACTAATTTATTTCATTTACTAAGTCAAATTATACTCACATTTTTTTTTGAACCAGGATTGTTGCGAATGTTTCCAAGTGACACTCTCGGTAAAGACCGTAACATGGCTAAAGATTTTTCTGTAATTTGTCTAGACCCCATTTTTAAATTTTTTTTACAACTTCTAACATAAAACTATTTTGTCAGGTTATAACTGAGAAATATGACATAAGCGATTGGTATCAAATAAATTGTGTTGAGTGCACAGAACACATTTACTACATTGGTTGAGTGTTACCACAGAACACATTTACTGAGGGTTACTCTTCCAGTCTTTCTAGTTCCTTGGTATGTCCCATAGACAATAGACATAGTTTCCTTTTTGTTTCTCCTTATGGAACAGGCAAAAGAACTTAAATCGATCATCATTCAGACGTGATTTTATAAGAAGATCGGTTTGCTCTTCTTCAAAATATTTTAGTATTAAATTTAAAATTGTTCTTTTTTATTTTTTGGAACATATAAACATCAAATAAATGTTCTATATCAAATAAATGGTTATTCCTTCGTCTATACAAAATCCAAGTGACAGCTGGCTGGCTGGCATAAGTGGCATTTGACATTGACATAGTAATAGTACGTTACGTCGTCTGAACTCGTCTGTAAAAACAAGATTTTATTTATTAATAATACTTATCAGGAAATTTAAAATGTCATAAAGAAAGAATTGGAAATAATTTATTTATGTAGTAAAAAAATAATATTAACGAATTACTATGGATAATACGTATAATAATCCTATAAGACAGCGAATTAATAAAATATTTGATAGCCACATAATTACTGATAACAGTGAAGCCCTGTATACGATTTCAGGATTGTGTTCTGCTAACTCTTCGTATACAAGGAGAATATTAGTAAATGAAATTGAAAAAAGAGATCTTTCAGTGAACAAAAATATTTTACTTGAGTTTGGTAAAGTAAAAGACAAATTGCAAATTGTAATTGAGTCTTTGAACTCATTGGATGTAGCAGTAAATGACATGTCTAAAAGATTACACGAATCAAAGACAAAAACCCATCACATTATAGCACAAACTACAAAATTGAAAGAAGACAAGCAAAAAGCCAAAAAGAAATTATTGTGGGTAAATGCTTTTGTAAATAATTTTTATATATCATCAGAACAAAGTAAAAATTTGTTTGATGTATCTCCACTTACACAAGACTTCTTCCAGTCTTTAGCTAATGTTGAAAAATTAAATGATAACTGTAGGACTCTTGTAAAATGTTGGTATCAAACACCAGCATTTGATATTATGGAGACAATTGGGTTACAGCAAGAAGCTGCAATTGAAAAATTATATCATTGGACTATTAGAGCATGTTTAATTGTAGACTCACCTCATAATGCTTTAGTACCTAAGGCTATTGCAAAATTTGAAAATAGACAAGTATTATTTTCTAATATACTTGATGAATACTGCAATGCTAGAAAAGCAATGGTTGTACAAAAATTTATAGATGTTTTAACTAAAGGAGACGATAATGGTTCTAAACCTATAGAATTTTATGCGAATGATGCCAAACGATATATTGGTGACATATTAGCTTGGGTCTATCAAATAATTCCAGTTGAAAAAGAAAATCTTTTTTCTCTCCTTAAGTACTGCAACTTGCCTGATAAAGAGCTCACAATTACAGAAGCACTTACAAGTGTTATGGAGGCCTTATGTCCATTATTAAAAATTAGAGCTGAACTAATATTAAAACCTGATAAAGATCCACTAACTTTGTGGTCTATCACAAATCTTTTTATTTACTATAAAGAAATTATTCAGATTATTATTATAAAAGGCCTCATGATTGATACTTTTGTAGAACTTAGTAAGAAGAGCGAGCTTGTGTTCCTTATGACACTGGACAGTAAAGTGCAGAAAGAGCTAAGTCATGGTGTCAAAGCACCTCCTTCAGATTTAAATCCATCATTTGTTGTTACTGATTTAGTTAGCTTTTTAAGAGATTTGATGAATACCTCAAATAACACTAACAATATTGATAAAAAAATTATAATAATGCATATATTGGATCCACTTTTGCATGCAATCAATGAAACAGCCTGCCATTTAAGCTCTACAGACATGTCGGTTTACATGTTAAATTGTATTTATCATATACAGTGTACACTTTCATTGTATACTATTTTAGATGATTATAATGAGAGGCTGCAGGCACAATCAGAGGCTCAAATTGATACATTAACTTCTGAGCAGGCAAGTTTCTTGGTTGCAAACTTGAATATGGGTCCTATTTATACTATTTTACAGGAAAAGATTGATGGACCTCTGTCAGCAATACCTGGAATGGACACAAATTCATTAAAAACTTTTTTGAGTAAGTTTGATTTGTTTTTGGTCACTCCTGATGTATACATTTTATCTCAATTAAATTTACTTATAAGTCAAACACATAAATCATGTGTAAAGAAAAGAGCATTTGATGTAATAATGGCTATTTACGAGCAATTATACCAAGCTATTCATGACCCAAATAATGGTTATATGGAACCACAGTCCATAGTGAGAAGGACACCTAGTGAAGTAAAAAAGCTCCTAGTATAAAGGGAATAGGCACTAACATTATAAAGTGTTTTTTATGAAATATAGTCACTATGAAAAAAGTTTTTATTTTATCATTATAAACACCCTTAAAAATAGTTTAATTTGCATGATGTTGAATTGTATTAGTAAGTAAAACTGAAATTCAAAAGTTTATTCGAATTATAAACTGTAAGGAGTCACAAAGGTGCAAGGTCATCTGTTAAATAGTTAAATAATAGAAATTTTTGTTTCATCAAAATCAGGTTAGAATTTCCAAAGTTACACATTTTATATTCTTTGAATGATAAAATTCCAACGTTTTATATAAATTCATCATTGGTAAAATAAGGCAATGACGCTGGTTGAAAGTTGTTTTTGGTTCTTTTGAAATTATAAGTAGTTGTACGAGCCGGCATATTTTTTTTATTTTATATATATAGTTAGGAGACTCCTGTGCTACAATATGTCAACTGTCAAATATAGTACTGCAATGTGTCAATTTCAAAATGCCCGCTCTTTTCATTTGTTATTAAAAGTTACTAATTTAAGCCGGAAGACACTTTTTGGCCTTTGGCACGCTCGAAACGCCATATATCAAGAATTCAATTCAATTCACTTTTTGGCCCTCACATACGTGAGGTTACACGTGTTGTAGTCGATGTGATTTGTTACTGGGTTAGGTTGTTAATACATCATTATTAGCAAATTATAAAGTAATTTAAATGTTTTAATTAATAAATATTGTGAATTGGTTAAAAGAGCTGCTATAATTAACACTGAACCTTTATGTATTTTCGAATATTGTTGGTGTTTTATATAAGTTTCTAGTTATTTTGTTTTTTAATAAATACGATTGTATTTTGTAATATTAGTGTTGTATAGTTTTCTTTTCATATTTCACTTCCGAAATCTAAATATATAACGTTTTATAGATGGTTATAATACCTATTATTAAAATAGTGTTTTTTACCACAACAAATAATAACATTAAATTAAAAGGAAAAAATTAAATAAGAAAACGGACCTTAAAAATTAAATAATATCAGCAAGGCTTACAGCTAACTTTAGGGTGGCCACAACTCATATCCAACACTATCTGTTATTTGACAAATGACAGGTCTTACAAATGACAATTCGAAGTTCTAATCTGTTTACTTGGCATTGGCAATAGCATATGTTTATGTTCCTAACTTGCTATGCTATGTTCCTTGGGCAATAGGCAAGTACCAAGTAATAAGATATTACAGTTAAAATATAAACGTTAATTTATAAATTATTCAATGCTATGTAATAGAATATACCCATACGTTTTATCACAGAGCAAAGTACATTTTATTTATTTTAAAAATATAATAATGGCCAAAAGCTCTTTTGAATACGTAAAAAAGTTTGAACAGGATGATACTCTTTTACCTAACACTTGGATAGTAGTAAGATTGGATGGAAAATGTTTCCATAAATTTTCAGAAGACCACAATTTTCAAAAGCCTAATGATTTAAGAGCATTGAGTTTAATGAATTATGCTGCTTTTAAAGTTTTGCATGAGTTTAATGATTTATTGATGGCTTTCGGCCAAAGCGACGAGTACTCTTTCATATTTAAGAAAAATTCTTCGCTTTATAAAAGACGAGCAGCTAAACTATTGACTACAATTAATAGCAAATTTTCTACGTCTTATGTTTTTTATTGGAATAAATTTTTTGATAAACAAGTTTTAAAGTATCCACCAACGTTTGATGGGCGGATAGTTTTGTATCCTTCTGATGAAAATCTAATAGATTATTTAAAATGGCGACAAGCTGATGTCCATATAAACAATCTATACAACACTACTTTTTGGACTCTGATACTACAGGGTGGTCTATCTCCAGTTCAGGTAAATAAGACTATAGCTATGTGAATTTAAGTAAACAACTTAATATTACCAGTTTGTGTGTACCTATTCTGTTTTGTAATTTTATTTTTATTTTAGGCAGAAAAAAGATTATGTGGGACAGTTTCTGCAGACAAAAATGAGATTTTATTTAAAGAGTTTAATACGAACTACAATGATGAGCCTACTATATTTAAAAGAGGCACTTTACTTTTAAGAAAAACTTTTTTAACTGAAAATTCAAAGAAGTCAATCATAGTGGATGTACACGATGATATATTAAAAAAATCATATTGGAAAGAAAATAGTGCAATACTATGTTCAAAAGCAAATATTATGTTTGAAGGTACTACAACATCCATTGTGTCAGAGCAAATAAACCATAAGAACAGACAATAATTATAGGAAAAAGTAAATAAAATATGGTTTACTATTTATTTTTTTATTTAATCAAGAATCTATAATAAATTAAGATTTTACAATTAGCTGTGTTGCAACTGCAAATTCTTCATGTCTACAGAAAATAAAATAACACTGATCACAATTTTACTTCAAATACAGCATTCCAGAACATTTTTTCATTTTTTTTAGGTATATTTACACAAATGAATAACAATTGTCATACATTTAAAAATTATATTTATGGCAAATAAAATAGGTAAATACCATTATGCAAATACTTGATTGCAATTTTTTCAAACAATTAAATAAATGAACATGAATATAATTCAAGTCTTTGTGCAATATGGAAAATTAAAACAATATGTAGCATATACTTAGAAAGATTTTAATATTTGACTATTAACATTTGCAACAATTCAATACTGAAATGGCCTGAATATAAACAAATCAAAACGGAATGTTTAGCTTAATCTGTTAAATAGTTAAATTAAATTGAAATAATATCATTTACAATTACATATATTGTATCTTCTACTATATGTCTTATAGATATCTATTTGTTTATTGATAAATAATAAATTTTATAAAATTTCAAAGTGAAGATTCAAATATATTTTGGCTACATATTTGCAAGTAAGCAATAAAATGGAACATTGTAGTAACAGTAATTTACATTGAATAACATTATTTACATAAGAAGAATAATATAGCTCTGTTTTGGAGTCAAACTTTTTAGAATATGGGAATGTAGTTGTCAATTTTAGCTCGGTGTTTCTGCGCAACACATTCACTGATCCATACAATGTTTCGGCACTCTTGTTCCTTAAGTTTGAGGTATGAGTAGAATACCCCAAAGTGGAATTGTTGCAAGAATGCATTAACATTTAAGGTCACCTGCAAAGAGAAAATAAATTATTCCTTTTTACATTCAGCAATAGGCAATTGCTTGCTGCTAACTTGCAACTTAATGAATCCCACTTGTGTCTTCAAACATATAAAGCATAAGATGCATGAAACTTATTGAGGCACTTTAATCTCCATCCTTAGAGACATTGTAAGATGGTTGACAGAATTGTCACCAGACCAGACACCTTGTTTCTCCCCTCAGAGAAAAATATATTTTTTAAAAATATAATTATACTGCTAATTATTACTCTAATTTTAAATATGATCATACTACTTCGATTGGTAAACAATTGTATAATAAAATAAACAACCTTAATTTTAGAGAAATAACTTGCCTCATGTTCAAAGAATTTATCTTCCAAAGTTTTGTCTCCTACATTACTGCCAGCTCCTTCAAAGAGTGCTGAATATTCTGCGTAATACTCTGCCACAGCCTTCACTTGTTCATAATCATCAGCACGGGCCAATGCTGCTAATCCATCAGGATTCAATTTTCCGCAGCGTGGGTAAAGTTTAGCACGATCATCCTTGGACAGTTCAGTCCCAAAAGAGTTAATTGTAATAATAATTGCACGACGATCAGCTTCAAACTGTAACAGTAAACAAGAAATCAAAATTTCAAACTAAAGTTAGTTCTAACAATTGACAGAATTTTGTTTAGCTTCATATGAAAACAAAAGATTTAGTTTGCTGGACCTACTTTTCTTTTGGCCCCAGTAGAGGAATAAAATAATACATTGCTCCCAGTAAGGATTGAACCCACAACCAATCACATTTTCACATTTATACTAGTGTTAAGGTACTTAGTTCCCCACTTTTTGCCAAGTTTTCAAGGCATTGCATGGTGAGTGGCCTTTGCCTTGATGCCACAGTGAGGAAATTAAAATATTAATAAAAAAGTCCCCTGAGTGGGGATTGAACCTACAACCATTGCGTTACAGTCACACCTATGTGCCCATAATATTTTAAGTATAAATCAGTAAATAGCAAACACTTACAGCCAAAATTTCACACATTACATCAGCTGTTGTTCCTCCAATTTGCTTGCAGAATTCATAGAAAGCTTCCAAGTAAGCCTTGTATAGAGTATTACGAATGATTTCAATGTTCATCTCATCTAAATCTTGTTCACTGATGCAATCCACGAAAAATGGCGCCAGTGGTGTGTCCACTAACACAGCATTGTAAAGTTCAGCTGGGGTGGCAGCAACATGAATAGCTTCCATTTGCTCAAAAGACCCGAGAGGATGACATTTAGGAATCAATTCAGAAATAGGCCTCTGGTGCAGAGTTCCAGTAATCAGCAGAATGATGTTATCAATCATGTAACTGTAAGTGATGAAGTCAAGGAAAGTTGACATAGGTTCCACTGAGTGATTTCTAATATGTTGGAATTCAATGACAAGCTTCTCACGCAGCTTATCATCAATAGTTGACACAGCGAGAGGGCTGGGCTCGTTAGCAAGGAATGTCCCATAATCAGTTCCTTGCAAGTGGAGTTTCAAATCTGTAAGTATTCAATTATGACTAAGGAAACTGTACTACTAAAATGGGGAGTGGTATATACATCTTTTAATTATTAATAATGTATATGTTATGTAATACGCTATATCTGTATTAAGGAATGATTTTGGCAGACGAAGTACTGAAACTATTTTGCTTACCTTCCAATGTTTCGCACTGCACCAAGTTCAAGTAATCAGCTTGCTTAAGTATCCCACACTTAAAACCTCGGCATAATCCCTCCAAATACCCAGCGTCAATGTTAAAAATGCAACCTTTCATTTTTTTGCAGTCCTCTCGCCGTATTTTTAACGAAATTAAGTTGTATCACTACAATCAAAAACTGGAAGAGGAAGATAAAACTCAATAGATCATTGATCATATGATAACTCCATAGACAATAATGTCATTCGCAGACAAATGTTGCCTTAAGAACGAAAAAAAATATTTATCAATAATATATACATTTCTTAAATATTAAATATAAAGCTTTACAAATATTGAAATTTTAATATTGTTTCGCAATATATGTAATGTATTGCTATAGAAAAATATCAATCACTATTTTATTTCTTAAAATTGCAGGTACTTCTTTATGAATTCTAATTATACAAAATAGCAACACTGACATGCTCCATGCAATTTGCCTGCAACCTGCAATATTAATTGTCAAAAACCAAAATATTGTTTCATTGATCACGTCTTGTATACTTTAATAAAATTTAAAATTCGAGCATGTTTCACGTAAGATTAAATATGTTAAAAGAAATCTCCACAAAACGTAAATGTTTATTTACACAGACCTTTTTGTTTCATTTAAAGATTACTATAAATTATTTTATTTTATTTTAGTGCCCTGCGCAAATTATTTGCCAATATGCAAATATTCAGAAAAATCGCACACAAATGCAGAGTCAGAGAATATCAATAAAAGCGAATCCAAAAGGTTAGCTGAATTTAGAAAAAAATTAAGGGAAACAACACCTATAAAGGATTTAGGAGAACAAGCAGAATTGCAGCCTCCTAAAGATGATCCTTTACCAGCTTGGCCCAATGACACAAACCCTAATACTGGAGAAGTTGGTGGCCCTAGAGGTCCTGAACCAACAAGATATGGCGATTGGGAACGTAAAGGCAGAGTATCCGATTTCTAAGGAAACTGGTTAGGTAGTTAATATTTGTGATGATATGATCTGTAGAGTAGTAGCAGAGTGAGGATATTATTCATTAGGAATCCTTCCACATTATGCCTGTTTCCAAGTGATTTTTTAACAAATAATAAATGCAGAAGTGGATGAGAGTTAAAATTAAAATAAAATTATATATATTTCGATGCTGTTTTTATTAATATAACTTAGGTACTGTTAGCAGATTTTCCAACAGTTTTGGGCATCTTTTTATTTGTGGAATCCTCTAATTCTTTAGCTTTATAATAGTGTGGAGCAACTTCTAAAAGCCATTTACTTTCAATTTCAGTAACTTGTCTCATGAACTCTTTAGAGGTAAAAACAAGCTCATGGTATATAACCCATCTGGGCAACTCTTCAAACAGTGCACTGTTGGGATGAATCATAACAGTCTGAAAGTAATAAGATATGACACAAAGTGCTTAGGTTAATTTGAAACAGTTTCATATTATTTCATTTAATGTAAGGAACTTACTTGATTATGTTTTACAGTCTTATAGTGTCCTCCCTTGGAAAATTTTGCAATATGATAAAAATATCCTGAAGTAATGGCTTTTCGTATATTAGCATCTTCTGCTATACTAGAGACCATTTCAATTTCAACCCTTTCCATTAGTCCAGCTAATTGTTCACGCACATCTCTAGCTCTCTTCATAGACCTATACTGTATAAAATTTTCATAACACCATTGCACTGAATAATCCGAATCAACCCATTGGTTATATACATTCATCAAGGTTAAATGATCACCATGCCTGTGGAAAAAGTTTTTTCTTGCAGTGTCTGCATGTATAATTTTGTCTTTTGGTCTATAAAATACTGAACTGTTCACAGAGAGCATGGCAGCAATTGTTACTATTTCCTCAGAGCATTTGTATCTGGAAAAAAAGTCTTTTAATTCAATGTTTGTACCAGTAATTTTATTTGATAACTTTTTCTTTTATCTTAAGAAATAAACTAGTACCTCACCATTGGCAGGCGGAGTAACAGTGTTTTTAGAATGAAGATATAAGAGCAAATTAAACTCTTTCCTAATCTTAATTCAAGAGAATTTTGTTTTTGGTAATATTTCGAAAACTACAATAAAAAATGTATTTTCTTATTACTAAAGCAGCATTTTGATTTTTGCTGGAATGATTATAGTTAATTTATTTTTATTTCTCCACTGACAAAGAATGGTGTGGACTTTGTTTTCAAACTGCAATAGCTATTACAAATCAACATAAAATAAAAATAGAGTAATATCCACTTATCAAGGTAGGATTGAGATACTATTCTTCACTATTTGAGACATTCCATGTAGAATGTCACACTTTGTCTACCAGAATTCAGAAATGAAAATAATATAAAATATAATCAATGTCCCCCCAATAAATTTAATTAATACATCCCAAATGGATATCAAACCAACAACCATAGCCTCAATAGAAAGAAAGGAGAAATCACAAAGCTAAAAGTCAATAATATAAATTATATTTTACTTACTTTTCACTTGCTAGCAGCATCTTGGCAAGCATTGGGTCTGTAGGAAATTCTGCCATTCTTCTTCCAGCCTTTGTAAGTTCCCCATGATGGTTAAGTGCACCTAGAGCATATAATTGTTCCAAAGCTAGAACTAATGTCTCATGTGGGGGAGGATCTAGAAAATCAAAATGAATTAGGTCATTGATCCCCAAAGCCTTTAAAGTAAGTACAGCATTTCCCAAATTAATTCTCTGAATTTCGGGAACTGTGTTATCCTCCAGTTCATATTTATAAGCCCATGCTGTGTAAAGTCTGAAACATTTGCCAGGTGCAACTCTACCTGCTCTTCCTGCTCTCTGGTTTGCTGAGGCTTTAGAAATTGGAACCACCATTAGACTTTCCATGCCAGTTTTAGAGTTAAAATTATTTTGTTTAGCAAATCCTGGATCAATGACATAGATAATATTATCAATAGTAAGTGATGTTTCAGCAATGTTAGTTGCCAGTACTACTTTTCTAGCTCCTTCAGGGGTAGGCTCAAAAATTTTTGCCTGCATATCAGTTGGTAAATTTGCATACACTGGCAAAATTATCAGTTCCTTAAGTTTTTTTCCTATTCTTTTTGTTCTTTCTTGTAACATTTCCACACAAGTTTCAATTTCTTCCTGACCAGTTAAAAATACTAATACATCACCTAGTGGTTGTGTGGCATGAATTTGCAGTACTGTTACCACACAAGCATCAATATAGTCTGCTTCTGGAGCTTTTGTGTAATAAATATCGACAGGAAACCTTCTACCAGGAATTCTAAATATAGGGGCATCATCAAAAAATGTAGAAAATTTTTCAGCATCCAATGTAGCACTCGATATGAGTAACTTTAAATCTGGCCTAAATCTGGTAATATCTTTTACAAGGCCAAACAATATATCAGTGTGTAGTGTGCGTTCATGGGCTTCATCAATAATCATCACACTATATGATGCTAAGTCTGGTTCAGATAAAAATTCTCTGTGTAGTGTACCATCAGTCATGTACTTTATGACAGTTCTGTCAGATGTGCAATCTTCAAATCTTATGCTGTAACCAACCTCATTGCCCAACTTAACATTCATTTCTTGTGCTACTCTAGCTGCCACTGACATTGCAGCAACTCGTCTTGGTTGAGTGCAACCAATTTTCTTATCATCTTCTGTAAAACCTGCTTCATACAAATATTGAGGAATTTGGGTAGTTTTACCAGATCCAGTTTCTCCTTCTACAATCAGTATTTGATGATTTTTTATGGCTTCAATCAAAGATTCTCTAAATGGAAAAACAGGAAGAGATTTTTTGGTTTCTTCAATTGTCATTCGAACTTTTTGGTACTCAGACACCTTCTCCTCTTTTTTTTCTTTATTTCCATCTAATTGCAATGCTTGTATAAAATCTATTTGATCATCTAATAACAATTCATATTCATCATGAGCTTTAGCATCTTTTGCACCAAATTTGAAAAAGGCAGATTTTATTTGTTCCTGCTCCCATTTCTTTTGCTCAGAGTGTGGTAGTTTTTCATTTTCATCTACTTCTATATATTCACCTGTTAAAAAATATAATTAAATAGATGTATATAAACTTCAATAAAAACAAACTTAATTTAACACAAAGTTATTTAGAGTTGCTGTAAAAAATTAAATAACATAAAACATGTAAACACATTACCTTTTTCACCTTTTGCAAGGTCTCTTGGCATATGATATCTTTGGACATTTTCAAGTTCCCTAGCTTTTTCATGTTCTTTAGCGAGTTGTAATATAGTTTTTTTATGTTCTCTGTCTTTCTTTTCACGTTCAGTTAAACTAGAATGTTATAAAAGTTATATAGATGTGAATAAAATTCATAGAAATGTTGAAATGTTTTATATTGAGTATGCCATCAAAATATTTTTATTATATAGGAACAGAATAAAATCTTACACGCTTTCTTCAAAGAGATATTCATCATCAGCTATATCATCTTCCAATTCAACAACTTTATCATCTTTCCTTTTTTGCAAATATTTACGTCTGGATTGGACCCGAAGCTTTGGGAGTAACTTATCACGATCTTCGGCTTCTAATTTTAATCTTTTAGCAGCTTCTTCATATGATCTTTTATTAGAGCTCTCAGCAACTTTTTTGACTTTCTCTTCATCCCGCTTTCGCAACCGTGTAGCAAATTCATCACGTTCTTTAATATCCTTTAGCCGATTTTCTTCGGCACTGTCTGAATCAGATGAGGAGTGATAGCGCTTGCCGCGTTTATTCATTTTTATTTTTTAATAAAGTAGTCCCTCTAATAGCACACGTTTATATCTGTAGCAATAAATAAGTTAAGATACATTTTCACGGAATTATAACAAGTGGAAAATTTCTTTTAATATTTTTTAAATAACAAAAAAACAAATTTTACACTATTATGCTTGTTTTGACATTTTACATGCCATTTTTGACAAAGACAGTTGTGTTGCCAACTTTTGTGTTGCGAGAAGCGCAAGTGCGAGTACCCTAACAAAAATCATCACCTTCTATTTAGTAGATGCAGTAGATAAGTATTGGTTAAGCACCAGGTGCGTCATCAGAAAATATTGAGAGGGGCAAAAGACGCGTCAGTAGTAATTTGGAGTTGGAGATTGTACCGGTAAAACGAGGTGAATAGACACAAAAGCAGGAAAGTCTTATATTATAAATGTTTTATGATTTTCGATAGTAAATAGATCCTTGAAACTGTCCGTCCATCTGTCAAGACCATTTACAGATTTTAAATTTAAATCATATTCTTTAGTCTCTCTTTATAACATTTGAGGTTAGGGAAATGTAAAGAAGAATTCGATTGAATGTCGTCGATTGAACTACAAAAGTATGTATTATATTATATTTTTTATTTTATTGTATTCTTCTATTTCTAATGCTTGTATAAAATCTATTTGATCATCTAATAATAATTCATATTCGTCATGAGCTTTCAAAAAAAGCTTTTGAAAAAGGCAGATTTTATTTGTTCCTGCTCTCATTTCTTTTGCTCAAAGTGTGGTAGCTTTTCATTTTCATCTACTTCTATATATTCACCTGTTAAAAATATAATAAAATAAAAATTAATAACTTAAATAAAAACAAATTCAATTTAACACAAAATTACTCACAGTTACTGTAAAAAAATGAGTTTTTTATATTTTATTTTTTTTTATTTTTTTTATAATAAAATCATAATGGATCGGTGTCTTTATATGGAAAATATGTAAGAAAAAATGTTATTGGGGACCTTTATCAATGTAATAGAACCCAAAACTTTTATTTTTATTTTTATCTGTTTGTATGTGCGTTTGTTCGCGGTAATCACAGAATCAGCTTAACCGATAGAAATGCCCTTAACATATAGACATATAGTGTTTGTTTTATCGGTCGGTCGGTCGGTTTATTAGAATCGGTTCAAAAATAAGATATATATAAAAGTATATATCAATTTAAAGTACAAACTTACTTCGACAAATTTGCTAATTGCTATAACAGTTATTTTTTACAACTGTTACTCTGGTATCGAGGCAAAGCGCGGCGTTGAGTTCAGCCACTTAACACGCAATGTCTCCAGAATTTTGCAGAAAGTGGGGAACGCAGTGTCTTTAACTAAGTTCCCTATGCTTATCCTGCTGTGTGCGAGATACAGCGTGAAGCTCATTTATTTGTTTTTTTATCCAGTTAATTGCATAAAGAAATATATATAGAATATAAGAAATATATAGTATACAAGAAATTAAGTAGTTTAAGAGCACGTTCAGATGAAAAACGGTCAACGCGCGTTTACAATTACAGACATTTTATTCAGGCTGTACACATGCTAACGTGCGTTGAACGTAGCGTAGCGCTCGATTGTTGTCAACACACATCTAAGCGTGCTTTAAGATTATTGGTTTTGTATGTTTTCGTCTGCAGGGGCGCTACTCTCGCTCTAATACTTTGAAACCAAAATCTAACTTCTTATCAATACCAAATTTTTCTCTCATTGTTTTCTACAATATGTAGATACTTATAATTTTGAAATCAGAAAGAAATGTATCCGTCTAAATTCTTATTGATAATCCGAGGTATTCGCGTAAAATTGCGCAGAATACGTATGCATAGAAAACGTTCGATCAGTGTTACCCTGTTATGTTATTTTACCCCACGCTTAGCAAATTATATTTAAATGATAATTAAAATATCTGATCATCTTTATGTTGTAGTAAATTATACAAAACGAAAATTTTATGAGGATATCGAAATATCGAAAAATAATCAACTGTTCCATACATCGTTGTTGAGAATAAGATCGAGACTAGACAGAAAAGTATTTTTTGTAAATAATGAACAAGAGTCAATTCTAAACTTCTGCTTATATAATTAAAGAGACATGATATTTATGTATTATATATTTATTCCCTGAGCCTTCGTGAGGAATTGGTGCGGTGTAAGCGGGCGTGTATGTGCAGATATCAAAATACGAGTTCTGCGCAATTCTACCGCGCGTGCTTCTCATATGCAATAACGATAGTGTTGGACTATACTCAATAATTATGAAACACATTTTAATATACAATTTTTTATTTAAATACAATAATAAGATAACAATAGGTAATAACTAACAATAAGTATAAACTTTAGTTCATAGGTAAAATATTTTATATTAAATAATCGAATACGATAGGTGAGTAAATGTAACTTATTTTAAATATCTAAAAAAGCCAATTCAAATGCAATTATAATCTACGCTAAGCAGATGCTAAGCTTTATATTATTTCGAACATTAATAATACAATTATAAAAGAAATTCCTCTTTTTTCTCTTAATTATTTAATATAATAAATAATTTCAAATAATTAAATTAAGTAACTTAATTAACAAAATGTAGGTAATTTATGTATATCGAAAAAAAAATGGCAGTCATTATAATTCTTATTCTTATATTTTTAAACTAATAACTCATCTTATATTGCTAACAACTTATGTAATATCCTGTCTAATATAAGATGAAGTTGGCAATTATTCTAAATAGGTATTTCATGTTAGAATAAAATCTGCTAAAATACATTAATAAAAGCAGTTAAGGTTTTACTAAATAAAAATATTTTAACTAAAATATTATTAATCATTAATATAAACGAAATACTATAAAACAGGATTTTTTCTTACTTTGTATGTTCTATTATTTACGCCCCAAATATAAATAATAATAATTGCTAATAAAATATAAAATATGTTTTTAGGGGAATTGTGCTTTTTTCCTGAAGGTACATTAATATTTCTATTTGTTTTCTTCTCTTGCATATTTGTACAAGTTTCTTAAAAAAATTATAATAAATGTCTCGTGGTTCGACATCCACATACCAATGTCTTAGTAATTTAAATAATATATTTTAGCTAATATAATCTCATACATAATATCGTTGCAAATTTTCGTTCAATTCTTTATCAAGATTTATTCTAATTTCAACGTATAAGAGACACGTTAAGCTAACAAGTATCTTAATATTGTATTTATTTAAATAGAAAACACTAACAAGAGTATATAGACAAAGTTTGAGATTTTAACACTGTTTGAGATTGCGTTATTAACTCATTTTTATTTAAAGGTTATTTATAACATAGATATATATAATTTAACGTTGGATTTATATATAAATTAATAAAGAAGGATGCGTTTTTCGACTTGCTTGCGGCATATGGGGCAGACGGTGATGCGGTCGCCGCACATCTGGCACATGCCGTGGCCGCACAGAAAGATCATGTTCTTGAGACGGTCGAGGCAGATTGGGCACATTGTCTTTAGAAAGATATGTTTTTGTGTTAAATTGTAATGTAGTTGAGAAATAAAATAAAAAAAAATTAAGAGCTTGAACTATTTTTTTGTTTATTTTATTATTTTACCCCCGAGATCTGTCACTCAAAATATAATGCCTCGAAAGTTGGGAACGGAATGTTTTAACACTTCGTTTTCTCTGCTTACCCTGCTGTATGTGGGATATTCATACAATGCAACTAAAAAAAAAAAAAATATTAACCTGTTCTTTAATGTCCTGTAACTGCTGTTGGAGCTTCTGTACATCAGCGGCGGCGGGTAAAGCGGCGGCGGCGGGGGACGGCGCGGGAGCGGCTGAGGTGGAGGCGAGGGCGGCAGAGGCGGGGGCGAGGGCGGCGGACGTGGAGGCAAGGGCGGCGGGGGCAGACCGAGATCCGTTGTTCATGAGATGCGGCGCGGCCTGAGCCGGCGCCGGCTGCCCCTTGTTCACCTGCACCTGGGCTAAGTTGCTATTGCTATTGCTGTTGTTGTTGCTGTTGCTGCTGCAGCTGTTGCTGCTGCTGGCCTCACCCGGTCCTAAAATTATGCGTGAAGTAATTACACTTGGTTAATATTACCACGCTATAAATTGTTACATTGATAGGCTTGATAGTTTCAAATATTATGTATCCTATTGCATAAAGTTTGGAAAAAACAACATGATTTAGATGGTCAATATAGCATATAAAATATTTGTTCCTTGTCTATAAATATATATTATAGTCCGAATATTACCACTATTCGGAAGTTATCCAAGTTCGTATAATCTGTGCTCTACTGCAGTTACCTTCGTGCCTGGTCGCGGTGACTTGCGGCAGCAGCGGTGTGCGGCACTCCACGCACTTGCGCATGAGAGGGGCGCAGCGCGCGCACGCGCACACGTCGCCACAGGGCCGAAACACCACGGTGGCGGGCGCCGACGAGCACACCACGCACTCGCCTACGCGCTGCCGCGACAACACGCACGCGCGGCATACCAGGCATTTCTTTACCTGTAAAGCGTATGAAAACAAAAGTTAATACTCCATTTGTTTATCAACTTGAGAAAACATTATATATTGTGATAAATTGTCCAAAAGGTAAACATTTTTTCACATTACTATCTCTAGGTTAACTTATTTGATTGGCAACTTACTCTTGCAGCACAAACATTGCAACAGCAAATATGCCCACAGGGGCGGAACAACGTGTCTCGTTTGGCATCCGAGCAAACGAGGCACTCATCGGCGGTAGGGTCGTTCTGTGGTACCTCCACGTTGGCAGGCGCCTCGGCGGTCGATGGGGACGGGACAGCTGCCATTGAGAAAGATCCTGATTCGCTTTCCGGTGTCGCATCGCTCATACTCGTACCCTCTTTGCGACAAGTAGTTAATGTCTTTCTTAGATTCGGATCAGGACATAGATCCAACGGTGTTTGACCTTAAAGAGAAAGTATTTTTGAAATGTTTAATATAATATAATAAAACCATTAATATCCAACACCAACCAACATAATATAATAAATAAAACCATTTCTCGTGGATATTATTTTGCCAGTTTATCCTGGACTTTTTGACTGCTGTCATGTGTTATGTTTAAAGAATTTATATTGTAAAGTTATACCTTTCTTATTTTTGATGGTCAAGTCCGCCCCATGTGCCGCTAGAAAGCAGGCGATAGACGCAGAAGATTTCTTGTCTTGTGCTTGGACAAAGCTGCTGAAGTGAAGTGAAGTGTCTCGTACGTCCTGCAGTCGCCGTAACTGTTGTAGTGTATGATGACGCAGAGCTTCGTGAAGCGGGGTGTCTCCATCCTTAATTGAAATCATAATGAAATTTAAAATAACGGAAAGTATATTTATTACACATTATAAATAAACAATTACAAAAAATGGAGTATTAGAAACTATCAACCAATTTTT
Organism: Heliconius melpomene rosina; assembly: GCF_056956725.1. Taxonomy (NCBI): domain Eukaryota; kingdom Metazoa; phylum Arthropoda; class Insecta; order Lepidoptera; family Nymphalidae; genus Heliconius; species Heliconius melpomene. The sequence goes on along the minus strand of NC_140389.1, from coordinate 10,369,652 downwards.
AATATATTTTTTAATATATATTTGTAAGCATGAATATACGTATATTATAACTACAGTATCATTTTTTAATACAAATTCTACTATAAAAATATCCAATTGCATTACCTTATCGCAGATGTTAAGATTAGCGCCGTGTGCGACGAGTAGCCTCACTATCTGCGTGTGTTGGCGTTCCACGGCGAGGTGCAAGGCGGTTTGTAAATTTGCGTTCTGTAGGTCAAGCCGAGCCCCGCCGTGGACCAGCAGCTCGGCAACCTCGGAGTGGTTGTTGAAGGCGGCCAGGTGCAACGCGGTGTACCCGTCGTCCTTCGCATCGTCCATTATCCAAGGACGTGGCAATTTACCGAGCATTATCTTCATAGCGCTGTAAATATTTATTTTATTTTATTGTAGTATTTATATATTGTATTTAGTAATATAAGTTAACTGGGCGGAAAGTTAAGAACGGACAGGTTTGGCACTAAGTTCACTCTGCCTATCCTGCTATACATGTAATTTATTAAGCTTTTTTTTAAACGGACTTAAAATATTAATGAAAAGGAATAACTTTTTTTTTTCAGTATAAATAGATAATTATTTCTGAAACAAATCTTGTACTTTTAAAAGATAAGTTTCGTTTAAAATTTTGATGACAATTTCGTCGCGTTAAATAATTATGTATTATATAAGTAAATATTTAATTTGTTACAAATTAGTAACTCTATAGTCTACTTTATCTTATTTAGCTATACCTAAATGCTCCCCATAAGGGTGATAGATGATATATATTAAGTTAAACTCAATTTAATGTATTGTAAAATAATAAAAAATACGGATGACTACCTTGTTTATTTTTCGGAATTCGTTGATTTCTAACTCGATTATTGTAAAAGTTATATGAAAGGGTATCGAGTACGTTTTGTTAAACTAACAAAACAAACGAAGTTAAAAACCCCCACGCAGGGTTAAATTGTAGACCTCCTGCTGAGAATTATTTATTATTGACTCTTGTTACATCTGAAATATTTATGTTTTTATAGACACGTATAAAAGAGAACGTAGAGTCATAAAAGGAAATGCTTATCTGATACGTAAATTGGTAATTTAGACTGCGGAAATCCACTAATATCGGAAAGGTGGTTGAACCCAGAACGTAAATAGCACTAACGTCGTGTTAGTAAGGTGACTGTAAGGTGCTGTAGATCAACAAGAACGCGTTGCTTTCATAAAATGTAACATAGTTTTTCGTGAAATTAGTTTGAAGATTTCTTCGTCGCTTCATTAGAATTACGAATTAAGTTGCTTTTTTAAATGATATAGAATGTAGGGTATTCACTTCTTTAATAGAAGTAGTAATGACAAAGATGGCAACAATAAATTAGGTGAAATACGTTTTAATATGCTGTGTTATGTTCAAAGAGTAAAAACGAACGAACTAATTAAATAAGGTCAAACGTCGTGGCCGGCGGGCGGCGCTCGTCCTACGTACGCCAACAGTTGGAATCTGATCGTCGCGCGCCTCGTCTCGCGCGTACGCATACGCGATCTTTACTTTTCAGTGTATACCTTTAAAGTTTTTCCAGCCAGGACGTTTCCAAGATATGATTCTTACGCTTTATCATTACCATTATAAGGATCAAGTGATTTTCTTCATATGTTTAATTTTTATTTCTAATATGATTGTAAGTGTTCGTGTAGGCTGTCATTTTTATAAATAATCACAATGTAGAGTAATATTCTGTCGTATTTTTTTAAAATAATAAGTAATAATAATATATAAGAAATGGTTCTATGGTTTTTTATCACTTTAGGTGAGCTAGCACTGTACAGTGTACGTAACATTAGAAATTACAATAAATAAAAGAACTGTGAAGGTGATATTTAAATTTCAAATATTTGTAAGTCAATCCAATATATCTACAGTAACAGTGCAAGGCTTAGGTCAAACGAAACGGCGTGTTATATTGACGTTAACATAAAATAGAAACGTTTCACTGAGAGTATTCGGTTGTTAGTGTTATAATAATTAGTAAATACCATTTGTAAGTATTTAATGTCTCCTAGAGTTGTTACCAGGCACGCGATTCATTCGTCTCGTACGCCACATTGGGTGACGCCATTGTAATAATGTGATTTTTAATTGTCATATCTTAACATGTGCTTAATTAACAATTTGTGGGAACTATAAATAAAATGTGGTTTAATTAAATTCACTCTATTAATAATGGAATATATTAATACACGGTTAAGCTATTGGTATTAAGTACGTATAGTTCATACAATGACTTCTTAATAATATAACAACGCAACAACCACTGACAACTAAAACAAAATTAATATATATCTATACAATTATACAATTAGATCGAAAGGTTTTAGTATTCAATTTTTTTATAACAAGGTGGCAATATCAGTTGCGGACGCTAACCAATATTTTTGAGATAGGATTTATTTGAATAACAAATGTTTATAATGTTGCGCTTATTAATTCAACACCCATAGTATAGCTAGAGAGATATTGTACCTCTACTTAACAAAAAAGATTAAGTTTATGTATGAAAAATATTATAATCTAAGTTTTAAATAATAAATTTATTTTCACATTGGATTTTCTGAAACGTTTAAAATATTGAACTAGTCCCATATTAAACTTTATTTGTGTTATAAGAATTAAGACTGAAAAGATTGAAATGCAACGATAACATTGTACACGTTATATCTATCGTTCTTTAATGTGCTACGTAACAAACAGTAAAAAAATATTATAATATTGCTTGGACGTATTTATTTACTGATTTAGGTTTCTTAAATAATTTTTACTACCACTGTGTTCTTAAATATTATACGTGTGCTTTAAAAATAAGGTGTAAATTTAGATTTTATTTTGTTTCATGAAACATTCCGTATACAGTTTAACTAACGCGTTTATTTCGAGTGTTAGTGTTGTGGAGATTCTCATACAAAACTTATGATTAATGCCTCGACTGCAGTATCTACGTTACATTATGTCAATTGGTAAAATATCTAAGTATGGGCTGATAGACTATGAAACTATAATTTATTTTTTAATTCCCAAAGACTAACAGTAATGTGATTATATGTTTTATAACATAATCAAAGGCACGGTTCGCGCCCGGCAAATAGCACGAAGCGCCCAAGCGCATCAAGCGCCACATTAAGTGCTCTCTGTATACATACGAAACAATCGAGTCGTGAATCATTGCGCGGGCTCTGCGTTCATCAACTGAGTGTTCCAGAATACTGGCCGGAGAGTGCACGCCTCGCCCTCGCCCTGCCCACTTACCGATTCCACATAATGAATTATTGAAGTTCAGTCGCGACAGAACTTATAGAACACATTAGTAAAGCTGAGTGATCATATTCTACTACAGTGATCCGAATCCCCGCGGATCCAGAATAGTAAGTTATGGAAATGTGCGTTTGGGGCAGCAGCGGGCGACTGTGGCCAATAACAATGTCACATTAATATTCAACAGGCGCTCTTTGCTAGTTCATACTCTAAAACAGCATCGAACTTCTTTGCTCAATACTCAATAGGGTTCTTACAAGATAGTAAAAATTTATTATTTAAAAAAAATGTTTTTATGTTAAATCAAACGTAGAAATAAAATATAGTTTTGAAATATATGGGTATATATGCACTCGTAGTTTATAAATGAGTGCACAATAATTTCTAAAACAAGTCTCCTGCGTGCTTATAAAATACTGTGATGATATCGAAATGCTTACAAAACTATGTTGCAGTAAGTAGACAAAAGATGAGTTGGCTGTAGTCCCACTTGTTTGTCTACGAAAGTTTGCCAAAATTCTTTTATTGACTGAGTGAATGCAGAGCTTTACAGCCAACAACGGAAATTCTCGGCCACAATACGCCTGCACTGCTAGTTTGATAGCTCAACTTTGCAAACACAATTTCTACGGGTACCTATATAGCTTTTATGTTTTTTATAACAAATGAGACCAGTTTGTTTTTTAATATGACATACGTTTGAATTATATGAATGTACATAGTAGTATATATGTAATTGCTATATGAAATGTTACTTTGGTGTAAACATTTGACGGAGGTCAGTGAACGCTGAGGATTGCCAGATCTTCTGTTGGCCACTATGTATAGCACAGGCAGCATGGCGATGCTACCCCGCGGGAGGTGACAGTGGTGGATGGTGTTCGACTAATAATAGCCTCCCCTCCAGAGCGCGGGCACCGCACGCACATGTGGCGCCCGTCGCCGGCACCGTATTCTGCGTGCCCGTTTATTTTCGATACAGTCGTCACGCGGCGCGGTTTACAGTGATCCTTACATAAGAGCCTCAGCGAGGCGGCGGTCGGGACTCGGCCGTGCTTCGTGCACTCCGAGTTGCGGCGAGCTGCAGGTCGGTGGACGTTTGAGTAACCGATCCGATAGACGCCCGCCGCCGGTTCTATTTCGGGAAAATACAAATTTGGACTGGATGGTACTCGCGACTCGAAAGCTAACTCCGTCGGTTGACTCCATTTTTAGACCTGGACTGCGCGTGCGCACTGTGTCCGATGCCAGTGCCTGACGAGCTGCCATGAAGCCGTGTCGCCAGCATCGTCTCCTTGATGGTAGCTGCCGCGTAGTGGTCACTTTGTAGCTTCCATAAAGATGGCGCCGTGCTCTATTTAACCTTATTGAGGTGCCGTATGGTAGTGAAGCCTATGAGACGACATTAAAAGAAGAATGAAGACACATAGCCTAGCGCGAGTTCCGTGCTTCCTTACTTCCCATAGTATTTGAAATCATATGGAATGTAAAGAAGTATGGAGCTGCGCGGTTATGCCTGCGTGATAATAAGAAGCTCGGGGAAGAATTTTCATTGTGACGAAAAGGATTTATTGTGATTTTAAATTAACAGTGTATAATTATTCTGTATATTTTGTGTGGGGCCGGGTTATACTTACAAACATCTCCAAATGTGGATTTCGTGAGGTGTAGTTTTAATGACATTTTTTGTGTTTTGTATTGAACTCAAAATATTAAATAGACATGCCAACATAATTATCCACTACATTTAAAAATATTTTAATACCTACCTAACGTGGTACTTAGTGTCAGATATTTTTTACAAAACAAAAAAATATATAAGTAAAATTATTTATGAGGTAGCGAGATGTCGTAAAATAACATCTGGCGCGGTTTAGGTAACAGTTCTGACTAAGGCAACATAAATAAACGTGCGGCTAATGTTGCTCGGAATTCCTCGGAAGAAAACTTGATTATATATTTAACCGCCTTAAAATATTACTTGCTTGTTTTTCTATTAACGCTAAATTGTTAACTATGAATTTAAATGAATCTATCTACATTTTATATCGAAGTAAAATTTTGGAGTGAAAAGAAATAATCAAAAAAATATACGTATGACTAACCATTTTATTATTACAAACTATGAATAAACGTTTTTGTTTTAAGGAATATTTGGGACGTGACATTGTCTTTGGTGAGAGCCGTATCAAAAAAAAGGGGAGCACAAAAAATAGCCGCGCCTGCGTCGCATCTGGAGGAACACTGCATCTCATTATGCGGATCCGTCGCGGATGAATGGCATCGTGCCCGTGCCCGGCCCTGCTCGCCGCCTGCAACTCACGGACGTCCGTGCCTTGTCTTGCTCATAACTTGGTGTCTTTACATACATTTGTGACTCACACCTAATGGTTGTTGTGCATGTTATATATTAAATGTTATTTGTGTGGTAAATCTCACAAAAATAAATTTACACTTGTAGTAAATCCAACCACATATGATGATAGCAATCATAATTAATACGGGTATAAGTAAGTAATTAAATAAAAATAATATTTGTATATATAACGCCCGATAACTTATTAAGTTCATTTATTACTGTAGAACATAAAATTGCAAATTTTCAAACGAATTAAGAAGCGACAAGATGTTATATATAAGCATGTTTACAGTTTCTTTCATTTCATTTCAAAATTTTGTTGGTGTTGTTCTTTTTGAGAAAATATTTATTATTACATCTATTTTTATATTTTAAATAAACATGTATCATTAAACATCATAAAAGGTGAATATTAATGTATCATAATAGTCATCAATAAAAATTTCTAAACTAACATGAATGATTTTTTTAAGCATTTCCTAGTTTATTTAACATCACTTGGTCTTAATTTTTATAACTATTTACATCGAGTTATAAGACCTTCAAAGTATTTCAATATTTCATTATATATATTAAACTTATAATTATAGTTATGATTTAATATCAACAAAAGATTAATAAAAAAATATACAAATTGTATAACTTCGTAGCAATCCTCAAACTTATATAATTTGTATATTGCCCGCAAAAACTAGGAGGTCATTTGGGGTGCCATTAAATCACAGGGGCTAAGCCGCCAGTATTAGGCCAGGCTGCGTTCATTGTTTCAAAACAAGGGGGCGAAGGCACACTAAGACGTTAAGGAGTGGCCATCGCTTTTACTTTTCCTTGTCTGCGTAACCGAAACTATAAATATATCAAATTGCTGTAACTTAACTCCTTATCACATCAGAATAAAATAATATTTCTAATATAAGCTTGACCAAATTTAGTCATTTAATCAAAACAAGTTGTGACATTATATTTGTTAAATATAGATATACTAAAAAGGAATAGATAATTTCTTAAACATGTGTACGGGATTTAAAATGGTGAACAAGAAATATTGAAGAGAGCACACTGCGCTATAAGCCCAGGACCGACCGATCCGCGCCCTTTAATAGTGCACGCCTTTTACTATCGCACAAAGGCGTTTTCTATGAGAAAGGGATCTTGACCTACCAGTTCGTTCAGAATGTTCAATTCTCAAAATCACGTTGAAAAACAATTTATTCATGCATCCATGCAACGACTATCGCTAACAAAAGAATATAAAACTAGACAGGGGGATAATGAATGCTAGTCAATGATTTTAATAGAGTTACTTACATGCAATTCGGCTTAGCGTTATTTTTTTAATTGAACGGATGAATGGTCTCATATATCCATAAGAATTATAAAAGCTTGTTTGTGCTTGTATTATTTTTTACCAATGTGTTCATAGCTTAAGATGTTATATATTAATGATAAAAAAAAACAAAAAAATTGATAACATTAATTTTGAATTAAAAGTATATATATAATATTAATATTGTATCTATTATTAGGTATAATATTTTACTTTTACCAGAAGTAATTTTTTATGTATGATATAACATTTATTATTTCTCTGAGCATCATATGATTTCTGTAGTTACATAATAACATAACGCCATAGTTTTTTAAGTTATGTTTTTCTTATAAAAATAAAACAATTGTAGATATATTTCTTATCTATAGCTATATACGTAAAGATTCGTTTTAGGTAGGGATGCTGTCATGGTATTTGTATGGATGACGCGAAAATAACCATTAGAATCTTTGGCATCAGTCCAGAGGCCGCTGAAAGTTTCCTGACGACTGCCCTAGCTCGTGTATACGATTTTTATATTAAGTTCAATATAAAACTTTAGTCATATGATTTTTGTTTTTCGGACAAACGAAGCTTTATATCAAGAAAAAGATGACGTTTTATTTGCGTTTAGCGTATGCTGTTGTAATATCTTAAATGTAATCAAGAGAATAAAAAAGAAGAGAAATGTGAAAATAAAAGAGAAATGTGCAAAAAAACGTTAAATGAATTATTCACACTTTTTTTATTCATTTGATGGATAGCGGCTCGGTTGCGGAGTTTCGATATTACCGAGCCGATTTCGATGATTTGATCGGGATTAAGAGCAGCTACAATTTTAATCTGTTAACATCCAGTTGCATTAAAGAGAAATTTCTGTTTGCGGTATTCAGTTCGAATGGTTTTGGCATACTTAATCAATTATTTGTTTCAAGATTTCATTTGTATAGTGAAGCTTTTACGTAATGACCAAAAAGTAGTCTGTATAGATTTGTGAATGTTTAGCAATTGCATTTTATAATATTTATAGCTATATAATATTTAGAAATATTAGCAATAGTAATTTAATATACTAGTATTCAATGTACCAGTTTATATTAGATATAGGTTATTTTTTTCAGAAAGAACAATTTTAATAACTTAGTCGGAATTCCAAAACCATGCTAAATTTTAATAAAAAAAACCAAACTCTTATATAAATAACTAAATTAATTTAAATAAGCAGTCAAACCGTTGTATAACTCTTTAAAGTTTAATATTTTCATTTCTTCGCTCGGATGTCGAGGCAAATCGCGGCGTTGAGTTCCGCCCACTCAACACGCAAAGACTGCGGAAAGTGGGGAACGGAGTGTCTTAGCACTAGGTTCCCTCTGCCTACCCTGCTGTGTGCGGGAAAAGCGTGAAGCTAAATTAAATTAAAATACAATTAAATTAAAGTATCAACTATCCTAAACTATATAAATGGTAATTGATACAAAATCAAGCAACTTAAAATATATTAAGTAGTTAAAATATATATGTATATCTTAATTTCAATAAAATTTTGAGAGCACTTAATTAAATTTATAATTTTAAAACTCCATTGACGTAAGCAAAACCTACCGAAGTCAGGTTAAATAAGTGTGCATGCATTTTGTGTCAGTTGCCAAGAGACACTCTATCTCTATTTCATGAGATATATAAAAAAGTAACTAGCGCTTTACAATGGTGTCAGCATTGGAAATTACTAACACAAGGGAAGAGTTAAATTGTTCCTAGTGATTCCGTTAGATGGCGATACAAGTAACGAAAATTATATGAAGTTTATTCACCTACGTATTATAATTATGTAATATATATTCTTGTACAACTTATATGATTAAGATCTTTTTTTAGAAAATAAAATTCATTTTTAGATATAAATAAATAAATTAAACAAAAAAAAAATGTAACAGGTTATCATGAAGGAAAAGGTTTTCTTAATAAAATTGGTTAGGTATAATCAGTTTTATTTGTACATAACGGTAGCAAAAGGTACAAGATACCAAAATCTAAAGAGAGAAAGAAGTGTTTAAGTTGAAGAAATAAAATGGAGAAAAATTATGAGGAGAAAAATAAATTTATGTTTCATTTTCAATTACATTTTACTACATCAGTACATTACATGCTGTGTTCAACGGGATATTTGAATTTGGAGCTCACGTAAACCTTAGCGAATTACCGGCAAGTGCGTACTTCAGAGAACTTGGCACGCCGCTACGATAATACTTTGTTTTTATTGTATGCGCGCTTATCACTTCTTCTAGTAAATACAATGGAGATTTTAATATTATACAAAAGGAAACAGTTCTTTATGTAAATGTACCAAAATGTTTTAGAAGCTTTTGGGAACTTTCACGTTTTGGAAATAAATCATTCGAAACACAATTGTGAAATATCTTAAATGGAATTAAATATATATAATGTAAGAATATCTTTATTATCCTGGATGATGTTGTTTTCTGTGATGGAGTAGTTATTTTATTGAATGAGTTTGTCAAATATTGATTAAAGATTAATTCGAATGTAAAAGCAAGGCCAGTAGTGGTGTAGTGAGTGAGTTCGATTCCCACCTGAGGATTTATTTAATATTTTCATTTCCGCGCTCTGGTGATGAGGCGTTGAGTTCCGCCACAAAACGCAATATCTCCAGAATTCGGCGGATAGCGTCTTAAGGGGAACGGAGTGTCTTTACACTAGGTTCCCTGGGTCCCTCTACTTGTCTTACTATGTGAAGGATACAGTGTGAAGGTATAATAAAAAAAACCCATAAATACTTAAACATAGGCCGGATTTATGTTCAGATACACAGTCAAGCCATCATATAGATTTATGCAATATATAAGTTGAAATATGCGTCGATTTAAAAGGTTCATCAATGAGACAACCAAAATTTAATTTGCAAAGGTCAAAAGGCATAAGCTCATCTGCTATTCGCTGTATGGTGTAAACTAGTTATGAAAAGGTGGTATTTAAGCTCGTTACATGTAGCAAGGGTGACCTTAAATGAGTAATTAGTACCATGTGTGCCCGAGTCTGTGCCATCAGTAACGCGCCGCCTGCCCGGGACTGCTCAACCGCCCATGATATAATAAACCTACGTGAAATTATCTTTGGTAACAATTACTTAGACTTGTTCCTGATTAAAATTTTCCCCATATTATTATATTTTCCTTTTATTTTCATTTGTATTATGAGAAATACCATATCAGGGATTGTTGTTTAGAAAATATAAGTAATTTACAAATAAATAGACAGGGTAGCTGTGCAAGGACGACTTTTAATTTTAACCAATTGTTACTCGTGATTCACAGTAAAACCTTTTCTTTTGATATTATCGGCCTCGCTTTCCGTGGCTGATAAAATAATCGTAAGCCGGGCTTTTGGAAATATTAGAATAGAGGTAAGCCTACCAGATTTTCAGCCTCCATTGAGAAGCTTAAGTAGAATATGGAGCGGGTTCTCTGGACTTGCATTAAAAAGGTGAGTTTAAGATGAGTAAAAAAAAGAATTTCTTACAGGTTAAAAGCTTGTTTAATATTAAATTTATTTTTATATTTAACGCTAGCGGCCCCCAATATTTGTTCTTTGCTATCGTGGCGCAGAGGCACAAGGGTTTGACTGTAACAAACGGTTGTAAGTTCAATCCCACCCTGCCCTGCCTATCCTGCTGTATGAGGGATACAGCGCGAAGCTGATTTCATTTTAATAACATTTTTTCTTATATATCTTCTATGTACCCACATCGATTCGTTATGATTTTTTAACAAGTATAGATATATAACAATACTAGCGACCCCCTTGCGGCTTCGCCCGCTTTTACTACTGGATTATTCATATAATGTATGTTTGCAAAGCACTTAAGATAATGTGAAAATTAATTAAACTCTAATGCAACCCGCATTTTCGTAGTTCCAATAAGGATTTTCCAATTGTTTTACTCGGCAAGGATTTTTTAGTAGGTATCGTAATTTTAAATCTGTGCTACTAATCTTTTCAAGTACTTATTAAAATATATTCAAATGACTATTTTTAGATAGTTAAATGACTATTTTTAAACGGAGGAAATTATAAACAAAAACCTACCTACTAATAACTACTACAAAAAATGTGAAACCAAATATATCGCGCTTAAATAATACATTCAACTCCAATTATCCAATACGTGCAAACGCATCTAACTAAATGTTCGTTGCTATAGAGGCAGCCGGGTTTTTTTTTTCGAGCTTGTGGTTAATGCTGAAGGGGGTATTCTGTCCCTGATGAAAAGCAAGCACGACGTGGGTGCCTGTGAGGAAAATTAAATAGAATGCATGGGCCGGGAATCGAACCCGGGCCGCCCGCGTGGCAGGCGAGCATTCTACCACTGAACCACCGATGCGTGTAAGGCAGGCGGGCGCGGCGGACGCATGGCGAGTGGCAAGCCGTTTCGCAGCAAGGATTTTTTTGATATTGTAACAACTTCTAAAGTACTTATTAAAATGAAAAACAGTAAAAGACAGTTTTGGTCTACATTAAATGGCCAACGTAACTAATGTACTTATTTATATGCTGAGAGTAAGGGATAAGTGAAACTTGAGTTGAAAGTGACATACACTGATGTGTCAACGGCGGGATGTGTCAACAATTAAATGCGTTTTTCTGTAAAACTATTCGCAATTTCGAAATATTGTAAAAAGCAAATTTTATCTTCGTTTAACGTAGAAAATTAATAAAGTATTTTAAAGGATAAGGATTAATACCATTATAGAAAAATTTCCCTCACAATAAAAAATATATTGAAATTATTATTTTTAGACAGAAATATGATCACTAAACGTTATTCTTAAAGGATACGAATATGCTCTCGCGGACTTTTTTGTAGATCTTATTAAGAGGAACAATACTCCAGTACATTTTTTCATGTAGTACTTACCATTAAAGCAGCGCATGCGCGAAAGTGTCTCAACGGGTAGGACTTTATACACATTTATCGTATTTATGTTAATTTACATAAGAATGTACAAATAATAAACTATATATAAACCTTCTACGAAAAACACCCGACTCAATGGTGAAGACCGCATCAAAGTCCGTTGGGTGGTTTAGAAGAAGAAGAGTTAGAAACAACAGACAGACACGAAAAGCGACTTTGTTTTATAAGATATAGGATAGGATAAGTCCAGTATATGCTGAAAGTACTAACATACAAATATTAAATAGCCCGCATATAATTATTGTTTTAATTACATCCCGAGTGAAAACAGAACTTGTCACTCATATAGAGACCTCCGATTGTTTTGTCCGTGTCCAAGTCGTGAGTGACACATTATTCAATTAAAAAAATTTGGCTTTCATTTTACATTTATGTTTTTGATAAGAAAGTTTCTATAAAAAAAATTCAAAAAAAAAAAAAATTCAAAATATTCTTTATTCAAATAAACTTTATAAGCACTTTTGAATCGTCGAATGTACATGTCAACAAAAAGCTACCATCATTCTTCATACAATCATACAATCTTCATACAATCTTGTTTTATTCAAAATTTATTTGTATGGTGTATTATTTAAATATATAAAATAAAAAAAAAATAAAAAGAGTCAATTGACGCACAAAAGGCTAGCAAGCAATTCTTTCAAGGTTTCGGGGTTAAGAAATTAAAAGTCATATTCAAGAATTGTTATAACGCGACACAGATATAGTCGGTCAGTTTGCCTAGTGAAAGATAAATAATATTTCGTTTTCAGTTTTGGCTTTTCAATAAGTTTCTATTGTCAGCAGTTGTACTCAATATTTAAGTACATACAAATATATAACATACCTATGTGTTATTTATTATACATTAATGTAAAATATTACTTAGGGTGATAATTAATCTGATGTTACTTAAACAAGATACATGGTACTCACGTTCAGCACACGTAACTCAACTAACCATAAATTATGATGTCAAGTCAAAGGAAGTCTGTGACGAGGTTAAATTATATCTCCACCGAGTAGACTTCGTATCTAAGACGTGTCTTCATTCTCAGATGCGTTTTACAGGTGCATCATAGGAATGCGTCAGGCTTTGCATATGCGATAGTGAGGGTGAGGCTCACCGCACAAAGAAGACATAGTGATGAATTGAAATAGAAATAAAAGATTCCTCGTAGCAGTTTATGTTAGAAATAATCCCAAAAGTGGCCGGCACAATTCTTCATTTCATTCACGTTCCCTTGCGATGAAACTTTTTCTCTGCAATTTTTCTGTGGAGGGCGGGGAGTTATCAGGTGGAGCGCTTTAGGAGTCGTAGCACGTAGCGCCTCCGAGCCCCGCGCGGCGCTGCGAGCCCGGCACCCGCCCGCTGAATACAAACTTCATTAGCCGTTTGATAATTAGCCCGTTAAACGCCCCTCACTCACCCAACTACGATCGTCTAAGCCAAAACCACTCCACACGAATACGAGTATATCCCATCTGAATTGTTAACGTTATCAATTAAAGAAATACAAGACGCGCCGTAGCGTAGGACCGCTAATTTAACTCTTTAGAATTTATACGATTATAATTATCAAATTTCAGGGAATGAGATAGAGCTTTTACTGTATTTTTATTTTTTTTTATTTTATATACATATTATTTAAAAATATATACTTATAAATAATATAATTTATAAGTATATTCTTATACAAGAACATGAAGGCCGTCGTGGCGCATGGCGTGCCTTGCCTTGTGCGCCTTGTGTAACGCAATGGGTGTGAGTTCGATTCCCACTCGAGGAAATGAATTATTATTTATTAATATTTCCATTTCTTCGCTCTTCTCTTTGCACCAAGGCATAAAAGTTCCCGGCGTGTAGTTCCAAGTTACGCAATGCCTCTAAAAAAATCGACTTTGTATTAACAGTAGGTTCTTTCTGCCTATCCTGATGTGTGCATCCCGCACACACACAGCGTGAAACTGACTTAATTTTTTCTAGCCTAGAAAATTGTGTTTTCTCATTCTGGTAGACAGAGTAAGTTAGTTCCATCCGTTAATTATTATTTATTAGGAATGACATGAATGAGATTAATATTAAATAATATGAAGAATAGTGGCCAATAATTAACGCGAATATACATTTTCTGATTTAAATTATATAAAAAACCAAACGTAAATTTATTTTAACATTGCATAGATAGCGTTACTATAACTATCTATTTCCATATAAATCACTTATTTTGTTGTTACAGTAATTACTATATTTAACATTTAATTACTTCTACAATATTTACTATTAGAGTTCGTATTAAAATATAGGTGAAAACCATATGAACGACGTAATAAATAAATCTATTTTAGTAACCGTATATTCCGGAAGTTTAAAAGAAAAGCTTGGTTCGAAAGCGGATAATAAAAGTGACAATTTAAACGTAACGTAGTTTGGAAAGGAAGCGCCGAGACAATAGAAGTGCAGAGTAGTGAAATGTGAAAAAACTTAGTGAGAGCGCCCACATTAGACGTGAGTCTCTCAATGGATTTATTTGTGTGAACCGTTTTATGCGACAGTCAATTGTGTTTTATATTAATTGTGGTTTATTTATTTTTATTAGGTTTATATACGAGTATTTTCCGTATAATATTTAGGTTCGTGTAAGCTGTAATATTTAAATTTTATATTTGTTTACTTGTTTAGCTGTCAAATCGTACAGATGAAATGATATTAAATTAAAAAAAACTTGTGATCTGAGATAACAGTTATAAATGTAAATATATGAAAAAGTAATACGTGATGGACATTTTTTATCCATAAATAGAGAAAATATACCGAACAAAATAGAGCTAGAGTTCAATAATAAACTAGTCCACTATTTACAATTGCCAAACGCCGCAAAAAATATAAGATACATAACCAACGGTCAATACCGTTGGTTATGTATCTTATATATCAATATATGTACGAGCTACTGTAGATTTAATAAGTTTTTCTAATATTGAACTGATGATAAACATGTGTTTGTATTTCTATACATATATATATATATACGTTCCAATCTACGTGACTCAGACTCAAGTGCGATGGTATACATACTGCTGGATTCTAATCTAAGTCTTAATAATAACATTTATTGCACAACTTATGCATCACTTTACTAAAGCAAAGATGTTTTTTCTTGTTACTGTTATCTGGCACGAAAATCATGGTTACGGATACGTCAATTTAAATATTCAATTAATAATGATTAAATTGTTTCTTTGTATCATTTAGGTTTAATAGTATTTGTATGGTACGCCGTGAATGCGCATTCTTATGCTCTTAGGTGTAAAGCTTAATGTAGTAATTAAGTTATTTGTAAAGTCGAGCATTAATGAATAGATAAAGAATAAAAATTTATAGAATATGTTTATTTTAAGAAGATTCGTAATATTTACGTTAGTATTAAACAAGTTGCTGTGAATTAAATATTTTTTATTATACTAATACATAAGCTTAAATATTTTCAAGAAAAAATAATAACATTTCTACGACAAAATTACAATAACATAATTAAACTATTTATAAATGAGTACTTTTCGTGAAACTTATATGCAAGCTCATTTACAAGTCCAGAAAGCACTGAGAATGTATCATAAAAGAGAATAGCTGATTTAATTTCGAGTAGTGTTACAGAAAAAAATGTCAAAGGCTTTTTTAAATGGAATTGCTGTGTTTTTCTTTTGTGCATAAATGCGATTTGCCATTTGCTATAAGAGTGAACCAGATGAGGGTGTACAGTCGCGGGTAGTGTGGCGGGTTATTTCGACGTAATTAAAACAAACAGGAGGAGGTTCGGCACTCCTCCCTAATTGTGTTCGTGTTAAAGTAATCATGGAAACTGTGACAGAATATCGACTTTTATCACATTTTTATACTTTATCATTTATAAATTCATAAAAGTAATATTTCGAATTAAGCTGTTATTTATAATGGAAACGGTATATAAATTTGGAAATTGAGTTGTTCATAAATGCTTCGTGAACGCGGTGTGGCAAGTACCTTTATCCCACAATCTATTATTCAGGTTATGGCACCACCGCTTATTTCTGGGGTATTTACTCTTTCAGGCTTGAAGAACAGTTATCCCATTAGTAGATTTTTTCATTTATCTACAAAAAGAATAGTCAAATGCTGTGTTTTGAATAATTTTTATTTTTGACTGGTTAAGTTAAGCGTAAAAACATGTTTTTTATTGTTTTCTTAAGTTTCACGGCCTAGCAGGGTAAGTAGAAGAAACCTAGTGTTAATACTCCGTATTCTCGTCATATTGCATGTTGAGTGGCGGAACTCAAAGCTGCGCTTTGCCTCGTTACCACAACTGAAGGAAAATGAAAATATTAAAATAAAATATAAAATTTCCCCGGGAATGGAATCCACAACCAACTCCCTTAAGTCACACCCTTGTGCCACCGGGCCACGACGACCTCAATTTACAATTAACAATTTTGTGTGGCTAAACGAATATACAAATAAAAAGAAAAAAAAATAGATAAAAGAAATATACAGTTAAAGTATGTATGAAAGTAAGCTATGATAATTCTATAAATATAAATTGCAATATATTTGCATTATTTCTAATGTTTTTATAAAACATCGCTTAGAAGATTAAGCAATCATATATTTTATTTATACAAGTAAAAGAATAAGCAAGCTTCATGTCGTAGCATCAGTAACAGCGAGACTAAGTTAACTTTTTTCTTGCGTAGAGGCAATGGTAACGGCGAAGGTGGTGGCGGGTGGCTCGAGCTGCGGGCGCGGGCGGGGCGCGCGGCGGCGGGCGGGGGCGGGCAGCGCGGCGCGAGGCTGCAGCGCCGCAGACAGTGCGGCGGTGAGCGCGGAGGGCGGGCGGGGGGCGGGGGCGCGGCGCGGCGGCGCGATGCTGCGCGCCTCTCAGTCGAGACGCGAGGCCCGCCCGCCCTAGCCGCTCGTATCGACGCCCGCCCGCCCCGCGCACTCGACATACCTCGCAAAACCTTCAGTTTTACTATTTATACACGTTAATACTCCGTAGAAAGCGCTTTGAAATTATAAACGCCGGCTCTTTAGCTTTATTTTTGCGTTGTTTGGACGTATCTGCGCGGGTTACACGTACAGTATTTTCCTAGCTTTCGGATAGATCGGAAGGGGGGGTGGGTGGCGAGGGGCAGCCGGGTTCGGAGGGCTGCGGGGCGCAGACCCCTTGCGGCGCGGGGTTAGTAGGTTCGCAATGTCGCGTCGTTGTCGGTCAGAATGCATTCGCGGACGTAAAGCGACCTAAGGTGTCGTGATTCTCACCTGGGGTCGCTCAACTCTACGAATTCTAAAATTTTGATTTTTTATTTTACGATACTAAGATCTACAGTATTCTTTTTCGGTGAACTAGTTTTTGAGTAAAACCTATTTGGGTCAAATGCGAGATGCAAGGTCATCTGTTAAATGTCAACGAACCCCTCGTCTGGTACTCGCGGCAGGTCGATGACGTCGGGGTCATCGGGTTAGAACTTTGATTCATCTCTGACTATCGACGTCGGCCGAGATGTCGAATATTTCAAGACCGCGATTTGTGAATGTGAGCCACTTGGAATATTTAAAGATTCTTCTAAGATTTTTAAGTGCCCTCGTAAAATATGAGGACGGAAGTGTGCATCGGCTGACAGCGTACAGGGAGGCCGCCGCGTTAACCCTGCCCGAATTAGTGCAGCGGACGAGACTAAAATAGCAGGGCGGCGTGTACGATTACATACGGCGCGTCAATGTCGCGCCGCGCCCGCCGCGCCCGCCTCGCGCCGGTAAGTGTACCCTGCGTGTGCTCGCGGAGCGCGCGCCCAGCCCACACCTCCCTCCTCGCACCTCAGACGCCGTTCTATTCCTGGACTCATCTGTTCCACTATATACTCGCTAAATTTTACACGATCCTAAATATATCAACCACGATCGTATTAGAATATGTCGAAAATTTATAACGACTCTGAAGATTATAGAAAAAGAAACATGGAATCAAGGAGTGTTGAAGAGGACGATTATTTGTGAAAGTGTTAGCGTTGTTCGCTTTAGCTGGTTGATTTCGGGTCAAATTGTCATTAACTATCATTTGGTCCCCTTCAACCAGCTGTAGTTGGCATCTGCTGTGCTTTCCTATCTACTGGCGGAACACCGACTTCAAGCTACAATTATTTGTTAAAATTAAATATAAAAATGTAATACTAAATATGTTTGATACGTTCCATTTTGAATATATATTAATATTTATTTTTCTTATAATGAAACATATTACTTTGTAAAGATTTTATCAATTCCAACTACAATAATAAAACTATTATAGATTGAAATTATAGCCACCATATTTCAAAAAAATAATATTTTTAAAGGCAAATCTTTTTGTATTTCAGCAATGGTTTAATAATTGTATACAATAAATTATGTGAGTTTAAGTGTTTTTAACCATTTTGTTAGTTTTGTGGTTAACCCATGTATAAAAAATAATTGCAAATTTTGTGTCTTAAACAATCGTTTCCGTGGAAATCAAAAATTGCTTGTGAACTTAACAATTTCGTTTCATTTAAGTCATAATAAGTCATTCAAAATACATAATTTCTATACACGAAAGAGGCGACATATTATTTATTTAGTAAAGGTATTCATTCAATAAGAAATCTAATTAATAATAGTAAAAATATATATTTGGAACTGTGCGAAATATTTTTATTATAATAAATAATATCGATGAAAAATTCTTTGGATAAAGTAATACACGTATTGGTCTAACAATAAATACCTATTTATAATAAAATATTTACAATGTGCATTTGTAGTATAATAAGCGTACGGTGTTGGAAAGTATTGGAGGGCAGACTAAAACTAGAGATGAAAGTAAACAATTCGAAGCACTCTTTGAAGTCACACGGGAATATTTTATAAATACTTAAAATTGTTAGTGATTTTAGTATAGCGTCTCGTTTGCGGACTTCGTTTTCGGCTGTATATGTATATATTTAAAGAGATATTAGACTGCTTCACGTTACTTGTGCAAAACGGGCTTTGAGGGGAACGTGAATAAAGTCGTTAATGGCGGTGGCTTTAATATTATCGATTGACAACATTAAGGGTTTTGGGAGGATCGCACGCGAGGAGGTTCGTAATGCGATATGTTTTTTGGTATTACGAGATTACTGAGCAGCCATCTACGAATCTTGATTCGGATGAACGATAGTACAATTAAGTATACGATACATAACAGTCGTATATCACATAATATCAATAATTAATCCTAGTTTTTGTAATTAAAATGTAAAATATTATCTAAAAACGTATATTTTTATCTAAAGTTAATTTTAACTATTTACATTATTACTTATGTAAGCACTCAAATACACACAAAGAATACAAGTTCACAATCAAGCCATCCATTTCAGTACAACGAAATATCACGAACTGACTTTCGTTGTTTTGTATGATTAAGTTTTGTTAGCTTTTAGAGTATGACAGTAGTTTGGGGGAGAAGGGTCGCAAAAACGCCGGTGGCATTAGCTGGCGGCGTCGGCGCTCTGCGGCGCGACTTTACACCATAAATCAAAGACCCCCGAGAGCCCCAATCTCATAATACAGCTACGTAGCGCTACAGTACTCTACAACAGATCGTAACTTTAATAACATTTGAATTATTCGCCTTATCAGAAATCTTACACAACCGAGGGTCTATAATCGTCGAGTAGCGTGTATATTCACAGAGCGTATTACCGCTTTCGTGTTACGCATGTCATGTGCCAGTCGAACATTCGGGGCTGCGGACTGACATTGGCGTGTGGAGGTGGTTCAGAAGGAAATCACCTGGCAAGCCATTAACCTAATTCACGGACGCGAAAGACAGGGCGGAGACGCGGGTGGCGGTGCGCGCGGCCTCAGCATAGCGCCCGCTTTAATATCACTCGCTGCTGGTAATAAGATGGAAATAAGGCGGCGGCGAAGAAATCGGGCCAATCATCGCCTCTCGCTACTTGACGCCGGCGCTGAGCCTTGGAGCCTTGTGAGCGTGTACCTGCTAACATAATATTTAAACAACATCTCGGATATTTCATTTTAGTCATAGCGCTGGCTATAAAATTTTCATTATATTTTTGAATACTAAGAAAATGTTACGTAAAGATTATGGTGTATTTGTGATTATTGTATTTAGTTCCTATTATTACGAATTATTTTATAATATTAATGTTTTTAAAGAATAAACTAGTTTTTTAGCTCTTCCTAAGACTTAAAGAATATATATTTTTTGTATTTTTATTATGATTTTATATTGATTACAGTTTTTTGACTTGATACTTATTGTACCGAGTAATAAGATTGTAGATAGTAAAAAATAAGTAGTTGAACACAAGCATATATTACATTTATTTATAAATTATATTTAGATAGTTACTTTATTTATATGTCTGTAATATTTTTGCTAAATATTGTAGTAAGATTAAATCAAATCACGTCAGCTTCGTGCTGTATCCCACACTCAGCAGGGTAGGCAGGGGGAACCTAGTGTTAAGTCACTCCGTTCCTCACTTTGAGAAATAGAAATATAAATTTAAATAAGTATTTAATTTCTTCGAGAGGGGATCGAACCCACAACCAGTCTTGTTTTTTAATCACTTTTTGTATCCCTGCACCACTACTGGCTTCAAATATTGTGGTATTTATTAATATTTTATATATAAAATAAAATACACTTCGTTTTATATATTTTATTCAATAAAAATAAGAAACACTACAAACATAAATAATTTTAAAATATGTAACTAGAATATTTCAATAAAATCTAAGTAAACATAGAGCTCTATAGCCAAGTTACCACTATACATAAAATAAAAAATCGAGAAATTAGGTTTTATTCATTATTTTTCTAAGTATAATTTATTTATATGCTAAAATAATATATCATAATTTAAAAATCTGGATCAAAAGAAAATCTAGATTTTTTTCTCGAATTGTGTTATGATTTGTAAGAAACCAAGGTATTTTAAGTAAATTAAATGAATTTACAAATGGTTTTATTTTTTGTTTTAATTTTTACTATCCTACCTAAACTTCGACAGCAGAAGCAGCAGAAGGGAGGTACAGTTGGTTGCAAAGAGATTTAATGCATTATTATAACAGGCATTGTAATAGCGATAGATAGCGTAAGAAAATGATGTAATTTTCTCAATACGACACTACTATTACCCTATTTTTCCCACTTGAGGAAATGTAATATTTAATATTTTAATTAATTCCTCCTGGAGTCGAGGCAAACCACGGCGTTGAGTTCTGCCACTCAACCTTCAATGTCTCCAGAATGCGGCGTAAAATGGGAAACGGTGTGTCCCTCTGCCTACTCTGCTGTGACCAAAATACAATGTGACGCAAAAAAAATTGTAATTGTGTAAATCTTCAAGTTTACTCAACATGTTACGTTTAAAAAACAGTGAAGCTAAATAAAAGCAGAAATATAGGATTGTTCTAGAAAAAGTGCATTTTGTTGATTGACGGTAATTTGGTACTCACAGCTCTGCAGGCGTGGAAAACCTAATTACATTCGTTAGTCGGTTGGGTTATTCAACCGCCTGTCACACAATTACATTTACTGCAACATAGTTTCACATTCAGCTTTTGGAAGCACAATGAATTTTAGCGACGAAAGACCATTGAAAATACATCAACATTTCAAACATATTTTAATTCATAATAGTCGTTGATGAAAGAAAATGTAGTGATACCTCACTTCATTTCGTCGTACTATTCGTAGAATGTGGAATAAAAAAAGACAACGGGAGAGATTTGTATTATAAATATTATGTTAGTTTAGAGATTTTTTTCAGCTGCACGTTTTAACCCTGACTGTAGGATAGACTATAGTAATCTAGTGTCAAGGCACTCCGTTCACTTTCCGTTCGGATTACAGACACTGTGTGCTGAGTGGTGATTATTGCAAGCTAAAAAGTTAAAAAAAAATAGATAACTTAATAACAAAACAAAAAACTCAATTATTTTGTTTTTTTTATTATTATTTATATACACATGTAGCCATTTATTGCACCATATGAGTATATTTTTTTCTATAAGTCAAATGCCAAATTTATTGTTTTAATTAATATTTGAACACTTGCAGTATATTTTTAATGAACCTACTAAAAATACTAAGAAAGTATTCCACTTACAACATACGCATACGGAATAAGTAAAATGTCAAGAGTTTTCATTTCCGGTGCATTATAGCACAATGCCTGGTTGGAATTAAATATTTCAGGTGCGGCGGCGTGTTAGTGCGCGAGTTGATGAAACGACACACTCCTCATTCTGGAGTACAGAGAAAATGTAATTATTGTTTTACTGCTAGGAAGCATAGTTCAACAAACTTAAAATAGTAAAGAACCTTATTGTATTTAAAGTATATTTTTTGTTATTTCATTATCATTATTACTATTATTATTTATTTATACTATTTTAATATAACTTGAAATTTATCTCGCACATTCCTCCATTTCCTCCTTTTGTGAGAGTGAGTTTGATGCGTATTTGGAAGGATGATTATGCCTTAATAATTTTCCGTTCTGGTAAGACAAAAGTCGGCAATGGGTTTCAGAACTCTATATACAATGTCTCGTAAATCCAAAAAGCATTTTTTAAATTAAATATCAGATGATTTAATAACATGAATTTATCAATTGTATTATTAACTACTGTATAGTGGTATTTAATGAGGAGGAAACATCGGCACTCATCGGATCTGCTACGCTACTGTTCTATGATACTAGATCTGCATACGCCTATCTATGCACCAGCACGCTCATCTGTTGACCAAGCTAAAATTTAACCTGAACAATCGTCATAAACTGGTGTAAATTGTTTATGGCGATTGTGAGGTGAAATGAATTCCCGATTAGCTGCAGGTTTGCCCGTAGCTAAGCGAGTATAGCACTTGTGAATCGATCAGCTAATGGGATATGAATGAAGCGCGGATTTTGAGTCTGTGGTACACACGCTGGGATCTAATGGAATTCACTTGTACGCAAACAAGCCGCCGCGCGCCCTTCTCTACATCACGGACGGGCGCATCCATGTTTATTAAAAAACGGCTTAAGCAGCTATGAATGTCATGTAAGAATATATTTATATTATTCTTAATAACAAAAAGAAGCTTGTACAGAAAATGAAGACCAAATTTTAATAAAGAATATAAAATAAAATACACTTTGTGTTTGTTAATTTTTTAAAAAACACTAATTAATTGAATAAAATATATAAATATTTTATTCAATTAATTTTAATAGCGCTTTTAATTAAAACTCGTATCTTTCAATATTTTTTATAATGTATAAACATTCAGGAAATTACAAAAAAAACAGAAGTGCAAACAATCGTTTATTGCTGTGTAATAGATATGTGTAAGAATTTTGTATTAATATAAATTTTATAAAATAACGAATAACATTTAAAAATCACAAGATCAATAAACAAGTCAATATTGAATTTAATAGAGTTAGTTTTAACTCTTTTTTAAAAGACAGTATGTGATAAACATGTAAATTAATAATGAGAAAACTTGGTCTATATCTAATAGACGTTCTCAGAGTTCCATATACATATAGATGTTTCACTATAGTATCGGAAAAGAGATCAGAAGTTAATCTATCGGCATCATTCCTTGTGTTTTGCCGGAAGGCACCGCCACGCCACGCCGAGCCGCATCGAGGCGCCCGTTGTTGGCCTGCTATAGCTGTTCCGCACGCGACCTCCCCCGTACGGCGTACCCAGTGTCTAATCGATCCTTTTGCAACGCTATGCAAATATCTTGTATGCGCACATTCTAGTTTATATTTAAATTTAATTGTCAGTTTCAGGGCAAAGTTTGATTACCGTCTGCCAGAATAGTCAATGTCTTCTTCAGATCATACACTTCCTATTCTGTAGGTTATACTTATTTTTTTTTATATTTAAAAATATACTGGTGAATTGGTAGATCGATAGACAAAATGAAACAGGTGATTGAGTATGTTTTTTCATCGATTTTTACCGCAAATACGACGTTTAACAGTTTTCGAGATATTGGCCATTAAGAGATTTTTTTTCTGTTTCACGCTGTATCCCGCATCTGCCTACCCAGACAGAGGGAGCCCAGTGTAGGTATTACTTGTTAGGAAGAGGAAAAGCTTAACGTAAAAATAAAAATAAGTAGACAGAGACGATGTATATTTAAATTAATAATTATCCCCGTAGAAATGTAAATGTGAAATGTTATCTATCTCTCTCTCATTTCACATTTATGGTTTTGATGGTATATGATTTCTTTTTGTAAAGAAATTTTTAGTACTAAATATCAAGCTTAGGTGACCTAGAAATTTGATATTTGGTAACAAGGTTTGGTAACTATTACACATACAGAAAAAAATTGAAAGATTGATAACTGTTAATAATTACTATCAAGAAATTGAAAAAATGTTAGTATGAAAGTTAGATCAAAGAAACGTAGGAAAATAAAATGATGATGCGGCGTCTTGCGGCGGGTTGCCTACCCTGCTAAGTGAACACTGTCAACAATCGTGAAGTCAAAAACATAAAATAAATAACACTATAGAAAACATGTTAAATGTTTGCTGTTCTACTTAGACTCGAAATATAAAAGTATCGAGTTGTTGTTAAAATAGTGAAAGGATTGGTAGATGCAACAAGAAACGGAACGAAATAAAGTATGGAGCTCGAATGGAACGCACGTCAGAGACATGCGGCGAGGGGCGCACGCGACGTGTCGCGCAATTTCCGCCCCCCCCCCCCCCCCATCGGATGCTGGTGCGAGTGCACTGCACGCCGCACTGCACTCGGTGCCACCTCGGCTTATCCCAAACAAAAAACGTATTTATGGTCGAAGCAAATATTTTCTTTACAAAATTCAGGAATTTTTTGGTTTATTTCCATTATGAGAAAGTTTTCATTAAATAAATAAAACTAAGTTTTAAGATGACCGCATGGAAAGTTGAACATTATTTATAGGTTTATACCCTTCTCTTGGCACGCAAGGAATGGATTTAATAATTACGAAGCAAAGGAGCGTACCGTGCAGGGTGTTGGTGGAAAGACAGAGTGGGGGCACAGCGCGATTAAATCGCGAGCGTTTCGGCATGTAACAGGAAGTGGGTCAAGCGGCGCCGCCCGAGCTATTTATTGCGTTTCCGACTAAATTGCAATAGCTATCTAAGAAAGAAAAGATGTCTAAGGAACAGCAAGGAATTTAAATTAGCTATAAAGGGTAAGGTATAATAATCTTCTGGTTTTGACTTTGGTATTTATTTGGAAATAAAAATACATCAAAGAAAACTTAATCAAATGAGGCTGCTTTCAAACTACTGCGAGTCGTCGGTTTTGCGAATGCCCGTAGAGGATTGAGAAAGGCATACCATTAAAAGTTCTTTTTGTTTGATAGCGCCTGCCGTTCAGGCGAGCTAAGTCTTAGTCGCTCTGCAATTACAGACAAGTGCCTTTAAATGAACCGAGCTCTCGAGCACGGTGCATCGCTTCGCACCCGACTGCGCCCTCTCCAACATCGCCGCCATGCCATTTCCATTCGTGTTAATTTAATTTTAAGCGATTATTTCATTTATAGGAATTTATTTTCTATTGAAGTAGAAAAAATATTTAACAGTTGCTAAGCAAATTAGCAAAGGAGACACAAAAATATACGTTTGCGAATACTTTTGTATAGGACAAAAACACATACATCACTTGTAATTTACACAAAGACGTAACCAGTTGCAAATTCAACTCTAAGGAAAAGAAATCTACAAAAAAGATTTATTTTCATGTATTATTCATTCATGTGTCCTCGAACGTTTGCACGTCGAAATACGTGATATTTTGGCGGTGCGATAATGATATTTGTCATAAAAGCAGTTACGATAATACATTCATGGTAAATACATATAGCATTCCATAAATTCAATATACCCTCAGAAAAAATATATATTTTTTAAATAATATATAAATTATATGATACTTGGTTTTTATCTCTTTGTCTCTCAAATAAGTGGACCTCGAACTGAGTTACGAACTGATCAGGAATACGAAATTAGAGCAATTTCGCAGGAACAAGTGCTAGATATAACCGAGAAATCTCTCTATATTTACTCAAATATCTGTCTAGAACCATCATCAATTAAATTCTAGAACGTACTTCGAATATAGCACTTGTAGAATAATTTAGAATTTGGGTAAATAGTTAATGCGCATTTAAAGGAACTCCTAGACTTAAACCTAGACTCGTGTCGCAAGTCCCACTACTGTTCTGAGCTCCCCACAATGATGCTTAAATCTACGGAATGCTAAATAGTCTCCTCTCTGTGTCGTTTGTCATTTCATAGATTTTCTACACGTTTATATCATGAAAATACTTACTTGCCTTAAGAAACTGTTTCCCAAAGTTTCTAAGTCTGTTTCAGTGAATGTTGTTGCAAGAATTACGTGTATACATATATTGTAGACTTACGAGTAGGTAGAATGTAGTATTCTGCAATATTTATTCTAAGTTTAAATTAATTTAGCAGCAGTTACTATTGTTTTCTGTTTATATTGTCAGAAAACTTATTTATAATTATAGTCGTAGATATTGGCACATCCATAGTACTCATTTTGCTTATTATTCTGCGTATTTTTTATTTCTAAATTTCGACATTTAGTGTGTGGTAGATGAAAAGAATTTATTGTTAAAAAACTACTTTTTGTTGAACTTCCTCTTAGGCTAAAAAAACCGTCGTCGCGTTTTATTTTTACACAGCGAGAAAGTGAATATAAGTATTAAAATAATTTCGATTGGGGATTGAATTCAAAACCATTATTAATTATCTTTTTCCATTGCACCATGATGAGTTCAATATTTTATAGTAACCCCATGCTCGATTATTGTAAATCACTGTATAATAACAAAGTGTATGTTTATTCATTACTGAATACTACTAGCAGTTTTGCAGACGGGATTGTTTAATTTTACGGCTGCCTGAATTTTACGATGTCGTAGTTTGTGTCTCGTTAATACATACATATCAAATAAGCTCCTGCAGTTCTACTTAAACTATCTTATAATATTGTATAAATAAAAAAATATCTTCATTTGTTGATAGTTTTCTGTTTTAAGTAGATTACAATATATATCTAACTTAAGTGAGGATATGAAATGGAAACTCACATGCATTGCACAACATTTACGCGAGTTAGTCGGATGCTGAAAAATCTAAAGTGAGTTCATTAATTTGGCAAGTTGGTTAGTTTAAGCACACAGTATCCACTAACTGATAGTTATCTCTATGTTGCTCTTGGGTGAGATTAGCGCAAAATGTGCGACGGCCCGTGTATTCAAAGATATTGATTTTGGAATGTGGCCAAAAAAAGTCCTAGTAAAGGCACGCGTCAACTGCCGCGTTGCCCGGTCCCGACGTCAACCCTTTTACGAATATTAAATTTTGTTTTGCCACTTCACGATTCCACAAATTCTCTTCAAAATATGATCAGTTTCGAACTCATATGTATTATACATACACACATAAAATGTGTGTCTATAATTTCAATTATTGTCATATTTCTAACTAATATGTTAAAAAAGGAATATATTTCATTACAATATTTAGTATTCTTTATCCTATGATTGGAATTACAATCTCTGTTATCTCATTTTGATATATACTAAAATGCATATAAACTTGCAGATTTTATAATTGACTTGTTATAGATACTTAATTAGAAAATATAATAAAAATAGTGTTAAATTTATAAGTTACAGTCGTTAGATTATTTGGTTATATAAATAAATGTCTATACGCAAATGCTTTAACTGTTAAATTGAAGCGTATAAGAGTGATCAGCACAGTCTACTGCTATATCGAGATGACATTGCCATTACTAACAACTTTATAGGATGACGTTAAAAGTATTTCATGAAAATATTAATGGGGCCCAAGTTCAATAGAAACGATAAGCGATGATTGCGTTGACTAAATAATTCAGAGGTAAATGGTTAAAGTTCTTTTCTATATCATAATAAATTATAAGCAAAAAATCATTTTTAGAAAAAGCTTTTATTTAAAAGCCCTAAAAAGGAGAAAATTAAATTTGTCTTTTAAATTTTAACTATCAATTCATAACCTCATTGTACACAATTTAAATGATCATAAAAGCTTGTCGCGCGATTTACTTGTGTACCTAAACTAGTGCTAATTTAATTATGTAAAATCTGCTAAGTTTCAATTTTTAAAGTTTGAATTTAATTAAATATTGATTAACGCGACAAGCTTTTATGATCATATAAATAGTGTACAATGAGGTTATGAGTTGATAGTTAAAATTTAAAAGACAAATTTAATTTTCTCCTTTTTAGGGCTTTTAAATAAAAGCTTTTTCTAAAAATGATTTTTTGCTTATAATTTATTTCCAGTTACTCTCAACAAGCCCTTTCATTTGATACCCATATTATAGAAGTTCATGAAATATAACTATTCCGCCATCTTGGATGGTCCGCCGTATTGTATTTAGAATGAAGTCACAAACCTTATCGTGCATTGTCATCCAAACCAAACGTGTATATAAAATTTCAGCTCAATCGTACGAACATACCTTTCATTATATGAAAGCACAAAAAACTTGAATCGTGTCAATTCTATTGGATTTCAAGTGATGTCACATTATTTTTCTAATTGTTCTCGGCAAGATCTTTCATTTGATACCCATATTGCAGAAGTGCATAAATAATAACTATTCCGCCATCTTAGATGTTCCGCCATATTGGATTTAGTATAACGTCACATTAGTTTTAGAGTTACGGTCAACGACCCATTTCATTTAATATCTATATTGTAGAAGTAGACCAAATAGATACTCAGCTATCTTCGATTTCCTTCTTATGGGATTTAGAATGACATCACATTATTTTTCGAGTTGCTCTCAACGAGTCCTTTCATTTGATACCCATATTGTAGAAGTACATTAAAAATAACTATTCCGCCATCTTACATGGTCCACCATATTACATTTAGAATGACGTCACATATTTTATCGTGCATTGTCATCCAAAGTAAACGTGTATACAAAATTTCAGCTCAATCGGTTGACGATATCTACTTCAAAATTGAGCTCTAAGATTTCACCCGAACCCACATACATACATTGCAAGTTAAATAAAAGCTTTTAAAAAAAATAACTTTTATTTTCCTTTAATATTGTTATAACATGTGCGCTTAAATTATTTAACAATTACCGAAATTATTGTGTGATATTATCTTTGATAAAAGTTTAATGTTTTTGATATCCATCTTTACAGTATCTATAAAAATAGTATCTATAAAAATGTTACTTTATTATATCACAATGGACGGCATGAAATATAAAGAATAGCTAAAATGTGACTTTCCACAAAGTTTTCTATAACAGAAGCGTCTACTTTTCTCTATGAGCGAGTCTGTTTCCGTTTATCTTCAGTAGTTTTTTTGTTAAGTTTGGTTTCTTTGCTCATATTTCGTCGTTGTATGTGTCGCGACTGAAACAAAATGCAGTCATGTCACTAGAGTAACGTAAAAACCAGATATCACTTTTACGTTTTTTATTTGTATTTTGAACAAAACACACCTATCGGACATTTCGACGTGGAAATATGTCAATGCAATCTTTCCAATCGATTAAAGTTGAATGTGTCATTGTAAAAATAATAATTCATTTGTTAAAAATATAAAACGCGATAGAGAATTTGCATGTTACAATTGAGTATTCTCCATACCATTAATTGACGCCTCGCTGAGCTCGGTCTTAAATTGGTGTAAATCCTCAAGGCACAGATCATGCCAACCGAGCGGCGGCTCTCATCGTGCCTCCTCCAATTACTTTAATTAAAACAATACCACGCCACCAGTGCTTCGTCGACTCACTGCGTCTGTTTCTCATTTTCCTATTTAAATACGAAAACGAGCTCGAGGTTCGCGTTTAGCATACGTGATCTTAATACAATATATATATATATATCTTAATGTAAGTAACATGTATCTGTATGTATGTATATATATAAAAATTACATTATTATAATGCTATATGTACCTTCTAATTGCACCATTTTGCTCGTAAATCGTAATAATGCGTAAGCAACCGTCATTGATAGGTAGAGATGATGTCTAGTTTTATTGAGTGATTCGAGAATCGATTAGGAAGTCGGGTTGATTCAGCGACTTCGAAGCTAGTAATTTACTCTCGAGTTGGCTGAAGGCGACACCTGTCGAGTGAAGTGACGGCTGATAATGCGACGCCAGCGCCATTCAAGTTCAGTGGAGTGCGAGAAGGCGAATCCCTTTGCTATCCACAACTTTTTAAGTATGTTTGTAGTTTTTAAAACAACGTGCATATCGTTAACATCGAAATAATATTTATTTTATTTTTATTAATTGCATTAATGTGTTTTGTTTCTATAATAAAAAAGTATATAGTAAAAGTAATCATTACTAACATTACAGCAAGTAATTGACACAAAAAGCAATACATTGTAATTATCACAGACACAGTTTGTCAAGTGACTTTTGGTAAAGTTACATAAGCCTGTAAATCCTGGTCTCATCCGTGGGATTAGAGTTTACATGAGGTTCGGAACGCAGCAGTGCGGCACGACACAGCACATCTCCGACGGGAGGAAACTTTGTTAACTTTCTTAAGGACGGTTAGGGAAGTTTGACGTGCACGCGCTGCCACCATAAGCTTTAGGATTCGATACTTTGTAACAAGTACCAATCGGAACATATAAAAGAATAACAAAATATGCCATATTTATTAGCTTCAATAT
Source organism: Heliconius melpomene rosina (assembly GCF_056956725.1). Classification (NCBI taxonomy): domain Eukaryota; kingdom Metazoa; phylum Arthropoda; class Insecta; order Lepidoptera; family Nymphalidae; genus Heliconius; species Heliconius melpomene. The sequence goes on along the minus strand of NC_140389.1, from coordinate 10,338,902 downwards.
TTTTATATAAAAATTTTATATTTAACATGTTGTAACAGTAATATTTGAAGTCATCTTAATCTTGCCTAGGGAGGCACTCGACTGTGTTATTAAAAGGTGGCGCTGACGGTGGCAAGGTAAACGCAGTAGGTGAATAAGGGATAGAGTGGATATATCTTATAGTTTTCTATCATCGCGTTTAGAAGTGAAAATCTTGAGTCAGCAAAATTGTAAGTAAATACGGTGTAATGCATTATACTATGTGTCTTTTAAAAGCTTACAATGCTTTAAAAGAGCCCATGAAGGGCCCCTAGATCCGTAATCTAGTCTATCACCTAGTTCGTCTAATTAAGTTTAATTAAAAGGCTTTATAATTAAGCTATATTATACAATAGTATTTTAAAAATTAAATTGGGGCTAGTCGTGGCAGTGGAGAGTAATATAGAAATAGAAATGAAATATCGTGGAGCAGGGATAAACGCGTGTGACTAGAAACGCAATAGGTAGTGGGTTCAATTCCCACTTAAGAAAATATATTTTCATTTCTTCGCTTTTGGTGACTAGGCAAGAGCGCGGCGTCAAGTTCCGCCACTTAACATGCAAGCCTCTCTGACTACCCTGTTACATGCGGGATTTAGCGTGAACCTGAAAAAAATATATATTATAGGTTTATAGAGACATACATACATGCTACGGTTAATGGTCGGCAGAATCTTACAAAGAATAATTTATACTTTCCAAAGCCAATTTCAGTAGAGCGGCTCAAGAAATATCTTTCTAAGCATGGCGTAAAATTATTCAAAATATGTATAAGTTACGTCCTAAGCCGGTCGTAAAACGGTATTACAAACGTTATGACGGCTAGGGTTCGACCGGATCTCATCACATAGAACGTGAGGATGTAAATCACCTTAAAATCTCGATTTTCCTATCAAAATGAATGTATTTTTTTATACCGTCTTATATTTAATAATACGAGTACATATTTCTATAACATTAGTGATATATTCCATCGTCATTAGTTTTGCCCAAAAAATGATTAATATATCAAACTTTCTGACACATTTTTATTATTTTATAATATTAATATAGATACATTGTTACAGCCATTTTTATTTAACTCGTATTCAAATTTAACTTGGTAACAATATATTTAAATTCCAAGAGTAATATCCATTCGTGAGACTTTGGCGTTCCTTTCTAGATGAAAAATGTTTTCCCCGCTTACCGTCGTCGAATATTCATGCATCGGCAGAACGATCGTAAATTATTTACGTCATCGATGTTACGTACTGGACAAATCTCTTTTGCAAATGTTGATTTAAAGTCAAATCATAGGCTGTACGTTAATACTACGTGCAAACAAATTTATATTTTTTATAAACAATATGCTCTTTAAAAATAATTAATTAAGTATTGAGACCAGTCGTGGAGGAGCGGCACAAAGAGTGCCTGTAAAAGCGACTGGTTGTGGGTTCGATACCCATACGAGGATATGAAATATTTATTTAAATTACATTTCTATTTCTTGGTTCTGGTGGAACGTCCTTGAGTTCCAAAGTAGAGAACAGAGTGTCTTTACACAAAGATGCGCTGCTGTGCGCGGGGTACAGCGTTAAGCTGAATTTATAGTAGGTATTAAATCTAATAACAAATTGAACCACAACGGTGAATTGTATAAAATTGTAAAACAGTCATATATTCATATATTTTTTGGTTTTAGGTTTAGGCTATCTCTTACACATAATAGGATAGGGCCGAGGGAACCTGGGAACCTAGTGTTAAATCCGTTCACAATAAGACACTTTCGTAGCAAATATTTTATCTTGGATTTCAACATACTCGTAGTTACAAATATACTAAATCAATACACTTTTTATATTCACAACATGCAATAATAATTTTTTTAAAGTTATCGGGTTAGCTAAAAGAATAACAATATGTATTTCGTTTTCGTATTACCCCATTTATTTGTCGTAGCCAATTGTAGCGTTCGTAGCACGGTAACGTAGCAGTACTATATACTCGTACATCACTGCTTTAGAAGGCAATGTGTCACTTTTAATATGCTTATAATCTCCTAATGAGATCAGTTTTGGGGAAGAGGCACAAGCATGTGATTGTAAACGCGACAGGCTGTGGGTTCGAATCCGACTCGAGGAAATGAAATATTTAATATTTTCATTTCTCTGGTGTTGAGGCAAAGTGCGGCGCTGAGTTCCGACACTCAACACACCATTGTGTCATTGTCTTTAGAATAAGACGGAAATTGGGAACTGAGTGTTTAACACTAGATTTCCATTGTCACTGCGGGATACAGCGTGAAGCTAAGATAAATAAATAATTTCTTTCAATCTTTTCATATATAGTTATTGTATCAATATAAAATATTCTGTTCGCCGTTTTATTGAATTGGTTGTAACTTCAGTTTTCATTTATGTATTGAATGTCAAGAAAAAGAAAGTAATCGAGATTAGAAAATAAATAATTTCAAGCTTCAAGGTGGCAAAGTTGCGAGCGGGTAGCTAGTATTCTAAAAAAAGATTATAAAATTTAAAAGTAAATAAAATGACATAATTAGCCGGTAGCATATTTTTCAAAGACATCAAGTAGTCTCTGGGAGATTCGTTTAGAACAAGGACATGGATAAATTAAAAGAACGTTGGAACGCTAATTCCATTACGATTCGATGGACGGCAAAAGTCCTCCCTTAGAGTCAAAGCCGGGAAAACGTAATTGCGACTTCACTAAGCTGGGCTCCGCGCGGTCTGATACGGACGAAAGGGGACCGGAGACCTCTTCGTACCGGTTGATATAAAAGTGCAATAAATTTAGCAGGATGAACGCACTATTTATATGGTATAAAATAATATGACGATATTCGTTAAAGAGTTTCGCAGCTAGTCGAGCCTTGTGTTTTTTATCTGTTTGCTAATGTTTAAACATTTTTTATACGTTACCAAAAAAAGATGTTTATTAAAAAAATGTAAACAAAATTTATAAAAAATATAATTAAGGGGAAAAGGTTTTATTTGTGAAACAAGCGGGAACAAAACATGTTTTTGTACATATGTAATGTGTGAATTTCATTTATTTAATACCATTTTGGTCTGTGAATATGTAAAAATTTTAATGATGATAATATGTTCAGGATTAATGTTTTTGTTTTTTTTGATAATTATTTTTGTGTTTTAAAGCTGTTATGAATGTTTGTGTTTCAGGCGATTTCTCATTTATGAGTTCCAATTCAGCACCTACTAAAACATGGTGTGGCTTACTACAAAGCTTACTACAAAGATTCTCTTTGTCGTAAATGACAAATACCTCAGTTTCACGGAAGAATATTATATAATAGAAATCCAACGTGAAAGTAAGATTTCAAACTAATCCCACACCATTCACATCTTTAATCATTTTGGTAAGAAAACAAGACAAAAACCTCTTATAGTTAGAATTCCAAAACCCTAGCGAGCCGGGAGAACTAAATCGAAATAGTTTTGGAATTCACTGTAAAACAGGGTAAACAATGTTCGAAGAAAACAACAGCAAGCAACGCGTAACAGCGGCGAAGGAAATTGTTTAATGTTGTTATTTTGGATACACATGTTTATTGCTATGAAACATGGCAGCCTCATAACAATCCCTTTCACTCTCCGCAAATTGGAAGGAGCGTGTAAAGGAAAACATGGTCATAAATAAAGCTGGCAGATCAACTAGATAGACGGCCATTACTGGAGATAAGCACGACTTATATACGTTTGTTCGGAACTGCGCTTGTTTGCTGATATCGATGCGGAGGCATTTTGGCAAGTCACAGCTGAGAAATTTATTGTAGTGTTCAAAGAGATATCTTCTTACGGACTCATTAAAAAGGAGACACGTCGTACATAAATCAGCGGCGAGCTCGGCAGCGGCGAGGAGCGGGAGCGGTCGTGGTGGTTCTTATCGGCCCGCGTTGCCGGCAATAGGCGCTATCCGGTTCCGTCTCCGCGCGCCCATTGTGTCGCCCGGGAACCAAGCATGCCTCAATCTCTACTTCATTACATTATTCCTTTTCACGATACTTCGTTATCACGGATGTACCGTTCAATGGCTTTCCTTATTCTTATTTTAGCATAGAATGGAAGGAGTTTCTGTGTACATAAATAAAATAGTAACATATAACTAGTATATTCATTGCAAAACTATATGTTGAGTTTTTTTATTCTTTGCTTACAAAAATATTTCTTCTAATTTAGAAATTTAGGTGTTGAAAAGTAAAGATAGAACTTCTTGTTTCGTTTCTCGTTTTTGAACGAACCTACAACCAGTCGCGTTTACAGTCACATTTTGTGGCCCTGCGTCACAGCCTCTAATGATACCAATATTAATATTATTAATATTTTTAAATAAAAAAAAATATTTTTATTGTTGCACAAAACTTTAGAAGGACTATTTGTCGACTAGCTTTGCTAACATGAACTCTATACTCTTGCTCTGGCATTTTCATGTACTTGTTTATTTTACCCACAGATTAACTTAACTTTAATTAATAAATCGTTTTTAAACTATCAACTGGGTGACTGCACTGCCTACAATAATTGGCATGCAGCAGGAGCGCGTCACAGCCGTCATAGCCGTCATGGCCATTAATTGACCGGTGATTTCAATTATTGCACATCGGTAAGTTCACGAATCTATACCCTTTGCTGTTTCTGGTGTAATAGCCGTAGATATTCACTCAAAATGTCGTTTTCAGCTCACTCACTGTAAATTTACGACACTGAAGACGACCAATAAATGCAAATTTTATCGTTTATGGCAGATATAACGGTGGTGAACTCTTTTACCGTACCAGTAAAGTGATCCTTGCACTGCCAGGCGGAAATTTGCTCATAATATCTAAGTTAACAATGATAATAAGGTCACATATATTTATTTATTTATGAAAATAGCAATCCAAAATACCCTCCTCAACATACCAGTATATCGTATTAGGACTTAGAGGTGTTTAGCAGAGGGTTAAAACTCTACTTAGTTCTAGCAATGGATAACGTAATTTTTAATATTATTTCCATGACAATATAAAAAAAATGAGCTTTATAATTTAACGAAATATGGGTACTATTTTACACAAACTCCAAATTCCCAAATAGTACTAACTTATCTTGGATGTATGTGCACAGGTATTTTCAGGTTTTATAAAGTAACAAAGGTCTGACTTAATTTGGTTCTGGGGCCATAATGACTAAACTCAATAAAACTATTATAAATTGTGCCAGAGACCACCACCGCTGAGACTAACTACACATTTTAAATAGACTTTAACTCCTTTATGAAAGAAATGAACAACTTAAAAGACTGATCAATAAAAGTCGAGCAATTTGAAACATCTTTTGAGAAAATATTGCTGCCGAAGCAGAAAGCGAATTTTTACGATAATCCCTTTAACCGTTTGTAATGCTGATTCAGCGATCCGATTTAGTTTAGTAAAATTAAATGTTCATTTTTTATATCATCGTCATTATTTTAAATTCATTTACATATCCTAGACCAATCTATATAAATACACAATACCGCTTAGTTAGAATTTACGTTATTGTTATATATTTTATAAACTGACAATAATATTTAATGCCTACTATTCTACCTATTAAATTTCAAGTGAGTGTGTGTATTTAAATAGTTTCGAAATAAAGTGGCTGTGACATACGAACAGATAGACAGATATGGCGAAACTATACGTAAGTTTTACGTTTTTGCCATTCAGCTACTGAACCCTAAGAATGATTGCATTTGCGTTTCAAGTTACATTGTCAAACGCCAATGTACAATTCAACCGTTACCCTTTCACTGCTTTGTGGTGCTTAAACTACCTGTAAGTACGGATTGCTTCTTTTTAGGGTTTTTCATAAGACGAATAATAGATGTAAATAGGAACAAAAAATAAGTTACCCTACGTTGAAGGGCGATGCACCTACGTATATACATATTGTACGTAGGTAAATTTACACTTTTATAGAGATCCTATGTCTTTAATATTATTTATTGGGAAGCTGAATACACTTTGTCTAACAAGATCAAAACCTATTCATTTTGCCGATACAAAATTATACCTTTTCATGCTAATGTACGATCAGATATGTTAAAATTTAATGGCACAGTTTTATTATAACGTTATACAAATGCGGTTCCTCTGGCTGGCTGGCTGTTATAATAATTTTTCTGTTTTTGTATTTTTAGCTTATATACACGTAAATAAAACTTGTCTCTTATATGATTATTAAATGTTTTGACATTAAATGAATAGGGATAGTAATGAGTTGCGTGCATAAATTAAAGTTACATGCCATAAAATTTTGCTCAAAGCAATTATTGTGAATAGTGCTCACTTCAGCGATGGCAGAAATTCGCGAATAAATCGCGTCACAGACCACAAACAAAAACGTGCATGTAGACCGGCGCCCATTATTCTCGACTGCATAATCGCTTCGTCCGACGCCCGCATCGCTTCCCATGCTATTTTATTTCCTCCCAGCACAGTTGTGTTTCAACTAGGCGGAGCTTTTTCACTGGGGCACAGGCAGGGAAATTAAGCCATGTTTAAGTCTCTTTAAGGTTTGCTTCCGGTTACAGCAGCCGGCGAGCGGACGTGAACGGCGACAGACCAAAGCCACCACGGTACAATTCTGGCACAATGTGTGTCCGTTTTAATAGGATTAAACTCATTGTTACATACGATCTGAAAGGACCATGAGCCAAATGAAATTGTTTCTAGCGTAATCGAAGAGAATATTGCAATTGGTGTTGTTCGACCGATGAAAAGGAATGTTGCTGGTTTTTGTCCCAGCATTAATGAAAGACTCCAAGTATACGAACGAATGTGAGAGTGTGTAGTGGAAAGAAAATCGTTATTCAATATTTTTCGTTTTGAGTGTATTTTAATGTGTTAAAAGTTGTAGAAATGTGGGCCTAATTTTCAATAATGATAGATGATAATTAAAAATATGGTTTGTTAACATATAAAATATGGCGACATATAATACATACAAAAAATTTATATGAGCTATAGCTACTTAATGTGAAAAAATACACTATTAATAAAATAAGTAAGTACCTACTTACAATATTTTATATTAAAAAAAAATGGTAAATATTTTCTTACTAATAATATAAATTGTACATATCCATGATCATTTCTAGAGAGTCTAGAGGATTTTTTGAGTGAAATATAAAGCTCAAGCCGTAATCGCCGTAATAGAAAGTTAGTCAACTAATTCGCCGAGTGGAATGGTAATCACGAGTCCACAGACAGCAAGCCAGTTCCTTGTTACATAAATTGGGTTTACAATAATAGGGCACTTAATGTCATTCGTAATAAAGTAAATTCGGCGGCGTGACCGTTCATCTGGACGTTTCGGTCGAAGGCTGTTAGAGGAGTACGAATTAAATTACTCGAAGCCGACCACGCCTATACATCTTTAGTGTCTATATATATCTCACTATTAAATATTTCCTACTTACTATGTCAGTTTTTAAAAATAAAATCTTGTGTAATTTTCACTACAAATAAAGAAATAAGATATATACTAGTATCTATTTAAGTTTTTTTTCCTATTCACAGCATCAGTATCGGTACCTATAAGTAATTCTTCAATTAATAAAAACTTTACCAGGAACCCTGCATAATTTAAAGAGGTCGCGACTGTTAATCCTAATAAACTATTGGGCATGTTTTTTGTTATATCTATTTCTTTTCATTATTACAAATCTTCAAAAATATTCGAACTACGATTGTGAAATATGGGAGGAAGGTCGATAAAACTAATCCTTTTAGGGAGTTAAAGGGGAAATATGAAAATTTGTTTGAAAATAACTTTAAAATTCATCTTATGTCGGTTAAGCCAAAGTAAATAAACTCATGAAACATGTGTTTTAATATTTTCGGAAATTACCTACGATGGGAGTTTTTACTCCCTATTAAATGAAGTTAATAAATTTGAATAAAAGTATAATTTCATTGCATTTTACTTCATACTTTAAATTTAATCTTGTGAAATAAATTAATTCAATTTATAAAGTATTAAACTTTATTTTAAATAGGTTGTATTGATTATTCCTACAATTCGATCAGCTGCACAACGGCTATTGATCGTCCGGCCGTAGATTTTTGTCATTAACAGGATGACAGGATGATGTTTTCCCTTAAGCTTAATTTTTTTATCTTCAATTTATATATTTAATAAAACAATGATAGTAGAGAACCGAGCTGAATAAATTTACCAAAACATTATTTTTTACAGGTTTTAGTATTTTTCTTTGCTAAAATAATAGAATAAACATTGTTATTAATATATATATTTTTTTATTTAAGGTTTTACTTTTTTTTCATCTCTTGCACTACTTAATAATAACATTATCAATACAACAGGAAAATATTCACCGAGCATAGCTCCCCGGATACTTTCCTGCCGTATTTGGAAGGTGAACAAACTTTTAGTTTTCTAGGTTAATAGAGAAAAGGGGCACAGTATATGCCTCTAGAGGACATAGAGCACAAATGTTTACAATAGAAAATGGTATACATATTCCGCACTTTGGGGAAGATACGAAAACAGAGGTGATAGCACGCATATAAGTAAATAGAAAAGGGGGTTTAAAATAATGTAAGAATACAAAGTATTTTTGAACACAACATATTAATATTATATTATAGAGATTACGGTAGAGTTGTACTGATAATAAATACAAAAATGTATTAAGCCAAAGATAAATTATTGCGTCATATAAATAAAACTATATGGCATTTACGTTTTTATATAGGAAATCATCATTTAATTGGCTAACCTGGATACGATCTATTCCATTTTCCTTGTATTGATAACAGAAAAGCGAAAAACCTAACGTAGTGAAGTCAGCATAGTGCTTTGGGAGCAGAATAGAGCAATCAGGACGAATACTTTGACACAGCAATTTGGAGGCGCATCACATGTATTATTTTTATCTATAGACTGTATCGCTTTTGTGCGACAGTGGCTCACACATTCACTTTATGATTTTAGATTTCAGGGAATATTTCCTTCTAAATGGAAACTATTTAAGTGTTGCTATTCCAGTTTATGTTTTGGAAGTAAAAATATACGGGCACGATACCTGTTGTTGAGATCTGCTACTCGACTCATAATAATATCTCTAAATGGGCGAATAGTAGAAAATGGAATATCCAATCTGGGTTATTTCCACCTACCACTATAAACACAAGATATTCGATTTTAAAATGTCAAAAGGTTATTTTTGCAGAACTTGTCATTTAACCTTGTAATTTTACCATTCCAGTACCAATAAATAATCGAATCTTGTAGCTTGAACATAGTTAATAACTTTAATGAATATTAAAGTATTACAAATTAAAACAAACATATCTGCAATGCTATTTATGAAATAACATCAATTATGGAAATTTTGCCAGAGTCCACCATTCATACCGAGGCGCAACTTGTATAGCATTATTTACAAACATTATTTACAGTATTTAAAACAATTAAACCTGTTAATAACGAGAGTTACGCGCAATCCTTGCTGTGGATTTTATGTGACAATTCCATTATTTGCAGTATTGATTGGTTCGCATCAATCGCGATATGCAAATATTAGCTTCGCTGCCTGACCGGTAGGCTAGTGATTTACGCGTCGCGACGCTCTGTTATGCAATTACGTCAGCTTATTAAAAATTTACCTCGGAGCGAAAAACTGCTGCAGGTTGAACCATTGTGCTCGTAAAGTTCAGCGGCGGCGGCAATCTTGCGCTGGAACATTCATCGTGCGGGGCGGGTGCGAGTTTCGAAGTCGTAAAGCAGCCTCGCAGGAGCTCGTGCTCGTGGCTCGTGTCACTGCTCGTGTTCAGTATATAGGGACGAGGAACCTGTACGTACTCAGGTTTACATGTAGGTCATTTTATATCGCGCTCTTTTGTTCTAAGCTTTTTCATAGGAAATGTGATTTATGATTAGACCTGAGCCATTGTTAATATAAATAAAATACAATATACGTATATGTACATTACCTCTATATTAATTTTTGTTTAATAACATGTATATTTCACAATGTACACGAGTGTAGTTAATTAAATGATAACTATAAAAAATAATATAATCGAGTTTTTGTTTGGGTTTATCATAAAAAATGGTCAAAACGCCCAGGCATTCTCAACCGAATGGTGAATATAATATATGCTAATGAGGGCGGGCGGGACCAGCGGACGTGACGTCACGCGTTGGACCGCAGCCGCCGCTTAACGAGCGGGTGTGCATTTTCAATACAAAACCCGCTCGAGTATGGGCTACTTCGTAAAGATAAAATGAAGTTTACTTAAGCACCAGTATTGTGTATTTATTAAGAAAAAGAAATTTACATAAAACTTATGTATCGACAGTGGAAATTATACAACTTTAGATTTATGTACACTATTTCACCAAATGATCTTCCGAAATATGCAATCGCAAGGGGCCATTTTAGGCATAATCGTAAGGATCACATCGATTTGAGCCCTCTCTTTTATCAAATCTTGTAAATTAACATCACAAGAGAACTTGTCCTTCTACGTTTAAGCCTATTGCACAAACTCACTGCACAAATTACAATAATATTATAAAAGTCTAACAATAATTGTATGCAATTTGTGTAGTTATAGGGATGTGTAGTGTTTTTTCATCGTGAACGAGTCATTTATCACGCGTTGTCGACTGATTTATGGCAGCAGCGAAACTGAACGACATGAGCCTAGCCGATGACGACGCGATTAGACGTCAGGGTACCGAATGGCAGACAGTGAGGGTGACTACAACATCGAGCGACATTTATAAGCAAGCAATCTCATTACAGATGAATCTTATAACATGTAAATTTCTCAATACTAATGACTAATGCAATTAAAAAATGTATGGTTTATATCTGTTGCAAAATAAGTTCTAAAATGAACAAAGAACACTAAAGGGAATAGACATGGAATGTTTTCGCTTTTAAAAACATTAATAAGCTAAAACTGATCTTTTTACAATATTTTTTTTTATATTAGCATTATATAACCTTTGTAATAACACGTTGGAAAGTCGTAGCTATCAACTCAGTATTCCCGCGAGAAAATTGCGAGTATTCATCATAAATGCGTGACGTTTAAAATTTCCAGCCGGCAGCGGTGCGGTATAAATCAAGGCAAACAGTAGTTTGGATGGTCTCGTGGCCGGGTACGTGGCCCGACCGGTATATATTTAAATTATCGCATCTTTTGAATATTCCTGTCTAATATTTTAACTAAAAAAATGCTTATTCATTGCTAATGTTGTTTGTACAAAAACAAACGATAGTTCGTCAGAAAAGCTCACATTTAGTGTAATTTGTTTGCGGCTTTGGCCAGCAATAAATATTACAAAATAATTTCTGGTATTGTGCGAGGCCAAAACAGAATTATGCGCTCATCTGCCAGTAGATATATGCTCATTACGCATATTACACAATAATCCAAACCATAACCGTAATTTATGACTTTTATTTACATATTCATGAAAATTCTTTTTATATATTTACATCTGAAAAATACAGTGTTTTTTTTCTACAATATCTAATATTTTTTGAGGGGAAAGAAATATTTTATATTTTAACTTCCACGATTCGCTAACGAGACAAAGTACGGTGTTAAGTTCCACCACTCAACACACAATGCTTTCAGAAAATGGCGGAATGCGAATGTATTAACATTAGGTTCCCAGGTTCCTTGGTTAGGTAGGTTTCCTGTATCTATAAATTTTAAGTAGGCACACGTACAATACATCTCTGACGTGAGACAGTCGCGTTCGCGAAACGCCCTACTGCATTTATTCATGTCGTTACCGCTAACGATAATTTTATCGTGTGCTCATTTGCCGGCGTCAGTATTGCAGCCATCCGTCAGCCGGCAAATCGTCTATTTGTGGAGAGCACTAAAACTTTTATAGCATCATAATTGACCTCGTCCCATTTGAATAATATCCGAATACGGGATTTTATTGCACGTTTTTTTATACTTTTTATGACTATTTATTTAATTTCTCATTCTTATTTTTCATGAGCGATATAAAAGATATTTCTAATGAGAATTAGTTCGTACTTGTGCATAATCTTAGTGCATTTTCTCTAGTAGCGGTGTGTGTACGTAATTGAATAGAGCAGTGGATAGTGGTGCTCGGTTTTAAAGGACGTGGCTAGCCACTGCACGGCGCGAACGGCTGCAGCATAATTGCACAAACTTTCATGTGCTTCGCATACATTTTCATAATTAAAGGGGCAGTTCACAGTAACTGCTGGTCGTCATTATTTACACCCTCTTATCTTAATAAAGTTTATTTGTATTGTTTTATTTCTACTGTGGCATTCATTGAGGATAAGTAAAAGTATTAAGTAATAAAATAATTTGTAAAACCTTAAGTAATAATAGTCTCGTTTGAAAGGTAATGTTAATATTTAATATCCTCAACCACGTTGATACCATCGCATAATTTTCAGCTCCGACTTTCGAGGATACAAAGAAAAATGTAAAAGGAAGGTCTTTTTACAAGCCTGAAGTAAATATCTTACTTTTCCATTAAGGACATAAAAGCAATTCCGCGAGAGCCGAATAATAACGAGGGGCAGCGCTGTCCGGCCACGGCCTCCTTCGAATTTATTTGCATCGCGGGGTTTCTCTCGGGCGCAGTATAGGGTGCCTCCGATTGCCCCAATAATCGTTTTTGTGTGGCGCCGGGGGTAAGGAAATGTGGGCCAGGACGAGGGCCGGGTCGGCGCTGCTTCCTCTCGTGATAGCTTTGCGTGCTCCCCAATCATTGCTTATGCAACTTTAAAATTGCACTGGTGAGAAAACTGTCAGACAATTCAAGAAACAAATTGTATTCTATACTCACTTACGTGAGTAAAAAAATAATTATCAATATCAAAATATTCTTTGTTCATATAGGTCATTATAAGCACTTTTGAATTACATAGAAATGTTAGCAGGGTCAGTCCTGCAGGAGGCTACCACTGTCTCGGAAGGCAGTTCTTCTGAAAAGAGCCGGAAAGAACTCAGTGGCTATTTCCAAAATATATACCTAAGTAGGTTACCTATAAGTCATAATAAGTGGGTTCATCTTCTCGATTTTAATTTTAGACACATGCACTTTATAATAGTGTATACATGCGTATGTTATTAAAACAATGTTAGTGTATAATTTTGAGATTAATTTTGATGTTAAACTTTTACAGGATTTTTCTACTTAATGTTACAGTTGGAATCGCATTTTAAAATAAGCTCACATTAAAAAGAGAAAAAATCTTATTCGTGCTTAAACAAAGAGCGGGGAAACGTATAAAAGCTAATGTATGGAACTTTTAGTATCTGTAACGGAGTTGTGAATATAACTTTTGAGGTTTTATTTAATTCTATTCATTATATGCGTGAACTGGTTATTTTAAGAAATTAGCAGTATGTTATTATTTAGTATTAATTTTACTAGAAAAAATAATGGATCAATTTACTTGATTAAAAAAGTAAGAACTATTAATTTATGATTCGTTTTTATTTATATTACTTCATTAAAAAGATCCGAAAGTGTATGATAACACCCTAGTGAATCTTTCAGCAGTACGTTCACACTTAATTTTCTTGGAACAGCGGTAAGAAATAAAGTTAAAATTAAGACGCGAGTTTATGGGGCGTTACGGTGTGGGGGTGCGAGGTGGTGCACGGACGAGGGGCGAGGGGGCGCGCGGGCGAGGGCGCGGGGAGGTGGGGGGCCCGGGCGGCGGGGTTGAGAGGCCATTCGAATTCACCGCGCGAGCTGCGCCGTAGATAGCGGCAGGCGGAACACGTACTTCACTTCCACTAACTCCAACTATTGACAATATTAATGCACGCTTAGTAAGGCCAACCGCCCCGTGAGCCGCCGTGAGCCGCCTATGGAATATTGCAAAAACAAATCTCTCAGTCAGATAAACGCAGCAGCGCTGGTCATTTTGAAATGTTTTATTTTCAGTACTCACTACTCACGGAGTCGGCGGCTTGCTCGAATTAATTTATTCCATATCCATTGCTAAGTGAGTCTCCGGAAGTAACGCAAATATTAGACGGGCTCGGCCCACGACGGCTGCTATTAATTCCTGAATTGAAATCTGGAATTGCGGCGGCGTTGGTGAATTTACATTCATCGCAGTAAGAACTTAAATCAAGTTCTCTGTTACGATTCAGTTGCGATATTATTTTATTAAAATATGTAAATGATGTCATTCTCACAAGAAGATACGACGCTACAAATCTTACAATTTTCCAAGAAATTTTCTTTGCTTTTATATTTTCATTACTTTTACAATAACGATATAAGAAAAAAATAATTATTTTAGTGGTAAGACATGAAAAAAAGACGAATAATTGTTTCTACTTCAAGCCAATATAAATAAGTTGTAAGTAAGTTTATGAAAAACCGTTTTAAAATAATAGTTCTGAATATTTTAAGTACCTACCCACAATGAACGACCGTATTGGCCGTAGTTTGAATGTAGGCTGTGGGCGGCAAATGGAGAACGGACATAAAATATGTATTAAAATATTTTACCAAAAAATTTTATATTATGTTGGAAAGTATAGATCTACTATTATTAACAACTATATTTAGTCTGGAGTGCCGCATGCCATGTATCGATGCGTGCAATTGCATCAAAAGAAGTTAAGCAGCTATAGAGTTTTCAATTTGAGGAGATAAATGCTACAGTTGGCAGCTCAGACACCCAATTACCGCGCACAAAAGCTGATTACCGCGAGGGCGAGCCGGGCGCTTCTAACGCGCTGCAGCATACGCCTAACTTGAAAAATATATTATAACACAACTGCTAAGTTTAGCATAATTAATTTACTGATTTCATGGCTGTTTATTTATGTTTATACTCGTTTGTTTATATTTTTCACTATGTAATATGTAACCTAACTTAATATGAAGTACGAGTACATGTTCGCACAACGTAACGCCCATCATGTCACTGGAAATTTGGTAGTATGATTGATATTAATAATTAAGATGATTTTTTCTTTCCGAGATATCCATTACGGAGTATATAAAATATATTTATTATTTTTGATTACTTGCAATATACTCGTATTAAATAGATTAGTACTGACAAGAGTAGGATTAGATAATTGTCAAGAGCTTTTATAGTTTTTAATTTAAATAGTTACAAAAAGTATTTTAATTGATATATGCTGGTGCCCCCATGGGCTATGAGCGGTGTTACTGATTTTCGGTTCGGTAGTAATATTTTTATAGCTGATATGTTGGCGTTGCTTGTATCGGGACCGAACCCACAACCGGTCGCATTTAAAGTCACATGCTTGTACCCCTGCGCTACGACTAGCCTCTTATTTAAATATATTTTTCAAAATAAATAAAAACATTTTGTTTAGTGTCCTCACATTGCAAAGAGGGAACCTTGCGTTAAACATTCAGTTCTGCGCTTTTCTTCCAAATTTGAGATTCGAGTGCGTGTTGAGTGGTGTAACTCAACGCTATACTGTTGGGATCGTACCCACCACTATCCCGTTAACAATTAGAGGCTATCCCACTGCCTTAACATACGAAGCCTTGTACTGGACTTATCCAATAGGAAACAATAGACTATAGCATAGTATATATTCCATTAACGATAACAGCTATGTACCTACCAGGTACGACATGCTGTAGTCGCCTTCATTAGCAGTGTTAACCTAAGCCTGGCTTGAATTATGGCGCAGCGTCACACGCTTAAGACGTATGCAAACAAGATTTATGTAATTAATTTAGATGATAAGAGCCGGCGAGAAACACAATATATGGAGGACAATGGATAACTGCACAGCTGTGGATAACTGTATAACTTTTTACGTCGTCGACTTCATATTTTGTTATGCAAGTTAAAAATATGATTCTTTTGTTTTGCTCTTTACATGTAACAATATTATAAAATCGTAGTTTTCGGCCTCATTCGTAATGCAGGAAATACTCGCATGTTGTATTATGTAATCACTGAATACATGTTTTTTATAAAATATATATTAATATTTTCTGTTTTTTTGTTCTCCTATGTATTATAGGGGGCAGATGCAAAGGAACTAATGTTAAAACATTCTGTTCTTCAATTGGAATCCAATTTTAAAAGGCCTTTTTTGTTTGCCACTCCAAAGAACTAATACTATTTCACTTTATAACGATAGCATCACTAATATTATTCAGTATTATTTTTGTTTTAGCTACACGCTAGGCAAATAGGTAGAGCCTGGGAACCTAATGTTAGGACATCCCGTTCCATTTAAGAAACTTCTGTTTCCCACATTCCATCGAATTCTGGAGGCATTGCGTGTTGAGTGACGGAACTCGGTACCAGAACGAGGAAAATGAAAATATTAAATATTTCATTTCCTCGAGTGGTAATCGAACCCACAACTTGTCGCATTTACAGTCGCATACTTTCTACCCTTGCACCACCACTGACCTCATTAACCTCCCCAATTCATTATTGCACAATAAAATTACCATATAAAAATATCAATAATATTTTTTAAACGGTTATTATTTTTCAATCAGCTAAGCTATTATATTTATACAAAAGGTTAATTTCGGTATACGAATACTTATATGAACATAATTTAAAAATATTTACAAATAAAAGATGTATGAAATGTGAGGAGAAAAGGGATTAATAGAATTAAAAACAAAGTTTAAAGGAAAAAATATCATAATATAAAAAACAGTAGGGTGTTAGTCCGGGGGGTGACCGGTTTAAGGCGAGCTTGGGTAAGCAGCCGACAGCTATAGCCTAAGATATTTACGTTTATCTTTGGGTAACGGCTTCATCACAAGCTTTATTACGACATCCACTCACGTAATCCTTCGCTGCCGTCATAATTTCTCGTTTGCTAAGCTACAGTGTAACTATGGAGCTCCTCTCATAGCAAGGCGAACGATGTGATGAAAAAAATATTTTTGATGTCACTTATTCACATAGGCAAATAAAATAGTTTGAGAGTACAAAAACGCATAAATATATTTCACTTTGGGAGGTCGCATCAATTAAGTATATTTAAATTTTAATTTATACGTCAAAGGTCTAAATGTTAGTAGCTCTGTATCTCGTTAGTTATATTCTATAAAAGCCCACCGATGTTAGCGGTGGAGGTATTTACAGTAAATGTAAGAGTTGAATAGCTTTACAGAAAGGCCTAAATTGAACGGGTGGATTGGAACACGGCAGCTTAGTGCAGCCGCCGGAAGTAGGCTTCTAACGGCTACCGTATAATAGCTTCTAAATTGACCCTTCTACTTTGGCCTTCACTTGCTACGCTCGGCTACCGTTCGATTCAGCATTACAGTAATATTTGATATTTCCTTGTAATACACGTTAGCTCACTAATAGGATATTTTTCTTTTAAAGTCAGTTTATAAGAATAATATAAATTGGTTGCAAAAAGAGTTTGTATTGAGTTTTAATAAACAACATATTGTAATATTGAAGTTTCGCAAGCTTTATTACCTCCTATAGCAAGGCAAACGTCATATAACCGACGGGAACGGGTATTCTGATAGTTAAGTACATAAAAGGGACGAGTCGCGCGAATATAGGCGCTGTTGGATCCTAAGCCCTGTTTAGATTAGATCAGACCTTTGAAATAACAGAGAATGAGGACGTGGATTAACTACGGTCCGGGGCACTTCGGCCCGTGAGCCTAATGGGCCACCGTTACGGGTAATGAGGGGAGCGGGGACTGGGCGGGGTCGCTTCCCGATTTGCTTTACAGCGCTCTTCCGAAATATTTACCATTAAAATACAATTTACTTTTATACACACAATAGATATATTATAATTCAAACGTTACATTTTATAAAATCAAGTAATCTTTATTAAATCTATATATACCTATTTATATAGAATTAAGTATCATTATCATAATATAATTATTAGCTAAGTATAGTTAAATAATTAAACACCTACTCGAAATAGATTTTTTTTTCTCTACACCAAATAATTTCATGGCATGGAAATATGTAAATGGCGGGCACCGCTATACGCGTAGAGCCGGCCCGGCAACCGCGGATCGATGCAGGTTTAGTAGTACGCGCTACAGATGTCCCAATGGTAAAAGTAAGGGTCACAATTCATTTTTCAATGTCGGGAAAGAAAATTCATTAGAACTCGGAAATTACTAATGACTAAACGGACAGAGTGAAATTCGCTCTTAATTTGTACCAAAACTTTTTTCGCGAAATTTTAAGAAAGTTTATGAAACGAGTTTTAAAGTGAGAATGATGAGAAGAAATGCTAACGATTATTGTTTTGTTTTTATTAGTTACGATTTTGATTGTTATGACAACAGTTGATTTGAGTAAAAAATATGGGTACATTTTTATATAATTAATATATTGTTAATGATTCTAAAATCTACTAAATTTAATTATTTGGCTGTTCATTTATTATTAAAACATTTTTTTTCTGTGTTAAATAAATGACTAATGACTACAAATGCAGGCATTCGCCCCTTATTCGAAGAAAACTCGTATGAAATGTTGTAATTAAGTGAAACATATCTATCAATTAAAGCAATTACGTAAAATGTCTTACCGTAATTTTGTTTTCCGAAACGTTGACGCCTTCTGATATCTAACAATATTATACGTTACGCATGCAATAGTATAATAATGTTTCGTAAAATACCTATGTAACGGACTGATAAATATTTTCATAAAAGTAGAATAAAGTAACGGTGACATTCATAGGCGGATGGAGTGCTCATATTAAAGTAATAAATCTGTAGCGAGTATGATGTCCCCATGGCGCTTGCAGCGGCCAACGAAGAGGGCGGCGGCGGGCGGCGGCGGTAGCTCAGAGCTATCTGATATTAGTTTACTTTTCCTCTCCAACTTACTTTATTAGTTATCCACCCGCGAGAGCTGGCGGTGATAGTTTTCAAGTTATTGAGAAGCAAAGAAATCGCGAAAGATCTGCCTGGTAATTGCATTTATTTTTATCGTACTTTCGAGGTATCATTTACATATATAAGAAAATTCGAAATATTTTCTTTACCCTAACAATAATATGATATTTTGCAATTATTGATAAGAAATTAAACATTATCATTGATAAAGAAATGATTATTTAAAATATTTCATTTCAATTTTCTGGTCCCATGATAATTGATTACTATAATAAATAATATAAAAAAAACCAACAAACAAAAGAAACATATTTTATAATAAACTTAATACTATAAACATTTATTTACACGCTCACCATTAAACGTTTGTTGTATCTCTAGAGTGTTTTTAAACGAAGAGCAGAGTAATAATAGAATCCGGAATAATAATACGCGGTTGAGTGAGTAACTAGTGTAAATGCAACATGCAAATGCGACGGAATGAAGCATGCCGCAGGGATTGCAATGTGTGGTTAACTCACATACTTCTCAGATAAAAACTTTGCGCGCTTCAAAAATAATATATACAATAAAAAATATCAAAATCGTATTTCAGCAGAAGCTTCAATATTAGATTAGCATATTTGTATTCTATTTTTATCTTGATTGCAACTGTTGAGAGAGTATTGTTTTAAAATTTGTTAAATTAGATTCAAATATACATATTTAATTGTCATTTCGTTCGCGAGTCTTAAATCTATGAAATATTCTAAGATTTTTATTTTAATGTTGTAAATGGCAAGGGATCTATCTATATTGGGTGGGTTACTCTTAGAAGGTAAATAAATATACCTTATCGATTTTTTTGGAGATACATTAAACATATACAATATCATAATAGTTCAAATTTGTTTAACCCATATAGACCCGCCGTGCCCAAATGGGTACACCTACAATAGTACCCTTGTTTTTTTTATATTTTTATTTTTATGCAGTTTATGTCTAGAATTGTAAAGATAAGTAGTATATCCTTATGTTGTAGCCGTAAAATCCAATTAAAAATTTTTTACAATCGTTCATTTCGTGCCTTTTGTAAAGCTGTTTCACGAAATCTGTGAAGGCAAAATGTAAGTATATTTATTTTTAATTTTTTCTTCTAAATACATTTGTTTTGGTACAAAACATACTTAAGTACTTAGTATTCTATGTAATATAATTACATTTGATTAGAAAAGAAGAGTCGTAATAGGACAAATTCAACTTTTACGATGCTGTCCCCAATTGGGGCCAATGGGCACATCAGAGGTCAATTTTTATGTTTTTATATGCACGTCCATCCAAAGTTCATAATGACTTTTAGTATATTTAGCGGTCGCAATGAATATTAGGGTCTTCAAGAAGCAATCGCAGTTGTAATAATTGAAGAAAAAGACTTCGGAGAGGTATATTTAGTTGTGCTGCCTCTAAAACCAGGTGTGGTAATCGACGAAGAAGAAGATGTAGATATACAAAACACTGCTAATCTGCCTGCTTACTAATAGAAGCATTTATCAACCTTTTGCTAAGAGACGTAGAGGCACCGTAATCTTGAGCAACCCCATTGGTGTAAAAGTGATCCGACTAATATACAAGGTCATCTTGAGAAATTTAAGAATTGTTAAAAGATGAAACTTATCAGTAAAGGATATGAAAAGAAAAACCGAGCCGATTTTGATTACTGCTTTTACCAAGTTAACTAAATTTTATTAGTGCGAAGGTTTTACAGTGCGGTATGGGAGGGGTTGATCAGGCTGATCAATCTTTTTACCTATATAGCAATGCTGTACGTAGCAAAAAATGGTGGTGGGTTTTATCCACACATACATAGGATCTTGCTGTTGCAAATTCGCGGCACCTGCACTTGTTAACTAATATAAACAGGATAGATTAGCTTGATTTTTTCGTTACATCGCTCGTCACGATTTAAGAGACGAAAACCTCAACGTATTTATGCGACCAGCAGCATCTGCAGTACCAAGTCTGCAGCACCACGGGGTAGACCACTACTCCCAAAAATTTTGCTAGCAACTGAGACGTGCAATGTGCCATAAAAAACGCGTTGATAGTGTAAAAAGTGTTATAAAACATTTCGTGTCGCAAAAATAGTTTCGAAAATTTAGATACTACATGTGCCCATTGGCCCCATTTAAGGACGGCATTTTTTTTATATTTAAATAAAAAAAAAATAATTTTTTTTTTACGTTTTTTATTTTCTTACATCGATATCTATCAATTATTACCGAAAAAACCTTTGATTTACTGCTAGTTTGGCTATGGGTCTAAATGGGTTAAGCCAGATTTTGCAATATAACCGCACAAAATATTATTTATATACGAAATCACATTACAAATCTTCGATCGGCTTTAGTCTAATATGTATTAAATGTCCTCCCGAATTAACCAGTCCAGTATTGGTCAAAAAATATACGCTTTTAGTATAAAAAAAAGAATGAGTATCTCTTCTAAATCAATTAAGATATCCTACATAAATTATAACAATAGTATTTTAATATTAAAAGCACAAATTTATTTTAAGCTAAGAAAAAATCACCACGAATTTCTTTATAGACAAAAATAGGTCAGACAATTGTCTTTGACAACAATGCCCTTGTCATACATAGCTTTTTATTAGCACAAATATTGTACAAGTCAAGTTTTGCTACAGTCTTTATGATTTACTGATATGTTTACGTACAATTTTATATCTTTTAAACAATATATTTCTGATAGTTTTTTTTTACTTTTTAGCGTTTTTTATATTTTAATAATAGAGTCAGAAAGGCAATCGCCTTTATTTGCATTTATTAGTTTGTCATTTTTATTATGATTTACAATATAAAAAAATATTAGTATTACGTACTTTTTGTAAGATAAACATTAGAATGAAATATTAATATTTGATATAAATAGAAAAGTTGGGCAGCCATTTTCTAATCTCAGAACTCGTGTTGTCACACGAAAAGAAAAAGGTTTGTCATTGTCCTGGAACGTGCCTAGAAACCGCTCTTATATGTACAACCTACAAAGGAATTGATATCGAAGCTATAACAATTTTACAAATGCTTCATTTTTGTTAGTTTTGTAATAAACATGACATTATTAAGCATTGAAATAAAAGAATAATTCTTTGTTATACAATAAAAAACGCAGGTCAAGTATTATAGTATACATATTTAAGATAAAAGAAATAATTATTTAAGTTGCGGCGTGATAACGTCTTATAAACGTATGAACTAACACTAAAAAGCATGACTCATTGTCACGTTCCGCCTGAGCCGAGCATGCAAGCGAGACCGCGAAACAAGCGATAGAGAGGCAAGATCAACTTAAGCGTTGAATTTGTTACTTATAATTAAACTGTATAATTTAAGTAATACAATATTTAGAGATGACAATTAAGATATATACATACATATTATAATACATATATACGTGAATAATATTCCTCTATATTTTACAAATATTTTATTTCACTTTGCCATCCAAAAATCCTAACACAAGTCGAATAAAGAGATTTTATGTCCACAATTCGCTGTCGCGGATTTCATCGGTGTCTGACGGCCGAGATAAGGCCTACCTTTTGGTGCTAAGGGTGGTTCGTTAATTAAGCTGCGGAACAACAGTGAAAAGAGGGTAGATTAGCCTCGTCACAGAATCGAGAGTTGGACAGAGACATTCTTAATATTATAAATTGCATGTTTAGCTTTTGTATTATTATTATCTCTCTTGCTGTGTTTATTATGGCATAGGTATATATATTATTTTAAATTTTAATATATTTTTTCCAAAACCAACATTACTGTAAGAATTTAGAATTTCACAGAAAAACCGTTTCATAGTGATCATATTTTTTTACTTAAGTACAAATCACTAATTAAATAACACAGATTTAAAAATATTACACAAAGAGAACTACGTAATTCAGCCTAATGATATATATTTGATTTTTAAATATTCACCATGTATAATCTGTCGTAACTGTACAGTTACTACTACGTTATATCTATATACAATTACTAGCGGCCCGCTCGCGGTTTCACCCGCGTGAACTATGTTATTATTAATCTCTGTCTCCATGACTACGTCCTAGTGACGTCTATGCAAAATTTGAGACTCATAGCATTTGTAGTAACGAAGTTTCATACAAACTTTCGACCCCAAAAACAACCCCTTAGAAGTAACTCCTAGGCAAAATTTGAGATTTGCACTAGCACTTGTAGTTTCTGAGATTTCGTGATGAGTGAGTGACCTTTCGATTTTATATATATAGATACATAATATATGCAGTTAATAAAGAGTGTAAAAAGAGATTTACTCTATATTGAACAGGTTATTCGCTAATATAATTTCTAATAAGTTTACCCCTCATATTGTAACGATAAGAAAGGTACATTAAAAAGGTCCGGTGTGACAACAAATCTAAAGGAAAAATCTCTGCCTCTGAGAGCCCAACGGTGATAAACGAGAAAAACTTTCGAACTAAATGGAGCATTCGAGATGGCGGGGCTGCGCTGCGCTCGTAGAATAATACTTCTCCCGAAGAAATAACACTTATAGTACGCGAGGCTTAAAATCAAATGTCTCCGTTTCTATTCGGAGTTAAAGCGAACAGTTCTGCCGTATCTTGAGCGATGGTGACAGAAATAAATGTCGATGTCCATGTCAAATTTTCAAATTTATAGCTTGAAGATTATTTCAAGCTTAAAATATTATAAAAATATACATATATTTAACTTAATAAAATAATAATATTACGGTACTTGTGTTTGGAAACAATTAATTGCATTGCTATACTTACATGCGTTTTTTCAAGAAATATATAGTTAAAGTACCTGTAAAAAACATAGATTAAGGTAAAATTAATATCATAATAATAATAATTCATACAATGTTATATAAAGGTAAAGAAATACGATATTTCTTTACCAGGTAAAAACTTATAAAATGGTTATAGAATTCAATTTCACAATATTATAAACGTGAAAAAGTATTCAACCCATCATAGTGAAATATTGTACACATATAAAATTTTGTATCTTATAGTAGCATTTTTTAAGTATAGGATATACATATTAAACATTGCTTATGTATCAAAAATTGAAAAATAAAATAGTAAATGAGTAAGTAAATGAAAAATAAAATGAACATGCGTGGGAGATCAGATGGTAAGAAAACAACTTGTACAATTGGAATATATTTAGCGTGATGTAATGGAAATTTTATTTAAAAAGTCAGTAAAGAGACATTATATCTTATATGGATTTACCTCATCCTGTATTAGTAGATGTGATTTATAGATACGACGATATTTTTTAAAAAATGATAGACAAATATAAAATATACACATAGGACATACGAGAACAGTGGTGCATGGGCGATAATATCATAGATAAGTGGTGGCGATCGGCACGTGCGCCGCGTCGAGTGCAACGCCTGTGTCAGCGGGCGGCCGGCGAGCGCTGCACGCCAAAGAGCTACATCGTCAATTACGTGATTGACAAGTTAACCGACCGTGCTCCGGACGCGACGCATTGTGACGCATTGACAGCGCAATAAAACTCGAGTCGTACGTCACAGTTTGCTGAATGCAAACTTTTGTATGACAGCCACATGGCTCATTAATTCCATTTGGAAAATTTGAATTATGATTTTCTTTTTTTATTGCGATAAAAACTGAGCGAGTTAGCTACAAAGTGTAAATTCATCGCAACCTGTGGCATTCTTTTTACTGAAATGAAAATAACGCTCAAACAAATGGATATCATTACGAGGATAATGGAGCAAACTTAAGTTCCATTCAAATTTCAGATAAGCAGTAAGAACAGTTGTGCTCCGAGAGACTTGGTGGAAAAAAACATACTTTTATGAAGCTCGTAAAAACAAATTTCACTTAGTGGGCAATATCATAATGGAACGACGTTACTTCGTATACATCTAGTGGTTGCATTGAATCCGCGCTGAGCTCTGGTGCTAACCGCTACTTCTCTATATATGTCAGTACATTACTTTGAAGTAGTAAATACGAGATCGATTACAGTTATTAAGTAACACAGCTTGTCTAATCTTTTCTTAATTAACTTGCTAAATTAAGATCACAAGCAATTCGTAAGAAACGCTTCTGAGTCCTATCACTCGCACTAATAAGAAAATATAACATATCAACTTAACTAAATTATACTTACAGTGAGTATATAATATCGTAATAAGCTTAAATTTTTATGTATTTAAATATCTTACAAGCAACATACTCTTTTTGTGTAGTAAAAGGATAAATATAAGAAAAGTTACGCAAGATAATTTAAAATTTAAATTAGGGTAACGAGAAACGAAACTCAATTTAGTTCTTTTTTTAGTCTCGTCCCAAAAGACATGAATCACGATAGGGTGACTTGGCAGAAAGTAAAACAGAGAAACGTTGTAGAGACCGTACAAGTGATTTCATTTCAACAAAGTTTCTCTCTATCAACGAAATTCAGTGTAATTTGCGAGCAGGGAAAAGTTTCACCTTATCACAGAATTCCACGTGGAGTGTTTTGTTGAATTTTCTAATTTCATTTACTAACTTTTTTTATAATTCTTACTAGTATCATGTTGTAAAAATAGACAATATTTATAATTTTCATTGTATATTGGACGAATTGTATAATATTTATGTGTTTTCATATAGAATATTGATATTGTAAAAATAAATTATTATTCTTTATATTGCAATGTATTTGTTATTCTTATTTTTACTAATAACAAAAGCAGGAAGAAGTTGCGGCGTTGAATTCCGCTACATAACACGCATAAAGCGTGAAGCTATAAAACAAGATTAATATTTCAACAACAGATTACAAAAAAAGAAGCAATATTTAATAAAACATTTCATATAAACATACAATAATAAAATATGAAAATATTAACACATAACTATTACTTCTTCATATATAATAATATTTATTATTCACTTGTATTCCAGAAAAAGATGAGTCAATAAGAAAAATGGAAAGCAAATTATCGAGGTTATAGAGGCTGCAGATGTTAGTGGCACGTCCCGTAACGAATGGAACGCGGCGCGGCTCAGGCCGAAGCCGCCCGCCGCCCGTCGCCTGCCGTCTGCCCTCGTAGCACTCGTAATTGGAAAGGCGCTACGTGGCTACGATTGCTAAGCGCCCTATCATTAGCGTCACTCAGAATTTTGCTAGGTTAATGAATCACACCTTATCCAATGGCATTACAGTTTTCAATATTAAATTACCATTTTTTTTATTTCATATACTATGTGTGGACTGATTTAACTTTTTATATGGTTTGCTGATTACTACGGGCTTATGTTTTATATGTTATTTTTTCGTTAAACTTAAACTTGGCGTAGAATTAAATATTTATTAAACTTAAATTCTTCCTATTTTTAAATGATAATATTTTTGCTTTATTAACAAGGAGGTTTTTTTTCTAATGAGTAATTAAAAGACAGAAGAGGGGAGAGATAGGCATAGCTGTTTTAGTGACGATTAGTGAACAGAGAATCCAGAAGGTTCGGCCGTTCAATTTGCCGGTTCACTTGACACAATTCGACGCCTGACTCGGGGACAATCGCACTCCAAGCCCCGTCGACCTCCTTATCTCCCGTCGAGGTAATCTTTCCTTCCCTCGGCGGCAATAACTCCAAGTGGGCAGGATTACCTGCAAAGGGGCTTCGCAAGCCAACCACCTCTACAAAGGTTATCGATTTAAACAATGTGCCTTGATCTATTTCTTATTATTTTTATTAGTTAACGACTACGCATATACATAAATATACTGTGGTACATATATTATTATATTTTTAGAGTAAATCTTAATAATAAGTGTTATATATATTCTTAATTCAAAAATATTTGTTGTAATATATGCATATAATTATTGTTTTTTATTCTGTATCTTGTTTTGTACTAATTAAATGAATAAAATAATGTTGATTTCAATCATTCAGCACTCAACACATGACACAATAATTTAATATAAAAATATTATTTATCATTGTAAGAACCTAATTTAAATATATATCCTATTAAATTTATAAAAATGCATTCTCTATTTTATATTCTTTAGTTCTTTAACGAAAATTTCTTTGCAAACTTATTTTAACTCGTTCTGTAGTTGCTTTGCGCATGCAAACTAAATTACACGGTCAACGACAACTTCCACTATAACTCGAGTCTGCTTTATGAAAGCGATTTCCCTTTAAAAAAAGGCTAAGCCAAATATGCTATCTGTGAAAATCGTGACAATATATCAATTGTAAAATATGGGGTTACCAATATACATATAAAATAATAAACCATAAAATCAATTTGCGTTATCTTATCGCTAATATTTATCTCTTCGTTAAAAAAGTGTAATGAAAGAAACCAGACCACCAGGAAGGCAGGCAGAGGTAATACTACTAGATGTAAAGCTGTAAAATTCTTGAAATAAATCATGAAATATATGTAGACGAAACGTTCGAGCACCATTTGCAAATTATTTCGTTGGCATGTAAATCTGCGCACGTAAATTTAGCCGCTGTCTGCGCACGGAAATTGAATTGTTCGAAACCGTCTCGATACATTATATTTAATATTAATATTTTGATATAAAACTTATGAAATTGTTATTTCCAAATTACTGTATTACGTTTGAAATTGATTCATTATTCTTATTAAACAATAGATCTGAAATTTAATAATAAAGAAAGTAAACATTGATAAAAAATATTTTCAAAAACAATTCCTTGCACTTTTTATATTTTTAATATATGTAATTACATATGACACTTGGCACAGTGTTGTATCTACGAGTATATGAAGTGGGGAGGCGGTGGCGATGTGGTGCCGTGCGCAAGGAGTGGAAGGCAGCGGGGATATTTCAATTTGGCCGGCGACGTGACCCGAGAGGCCGCGCGGCCGCCGCACGGCTCGCTGAACCGTAAGCCCGTTGTGGGCTCCGCCAAAGAGCAAACAGCGCCTCCGCAATCTTGTGCCACGTGGACCATGAACCACCACCGAACACTCGACCACGACAATCTACTACTACAATTACCCACCAAACTGCACTCCTCTGCACATGGGCACATAGAGGTAGTATTCTATTCATGATTCTTGCATTCAATAATCGATTGTTCCTATGTTCGAGTTTGGATCTAATATTAAATCTATTCTCTTCACACGTGCGAGACAATATAGATTATGGAATTTGCAATATTGAAACCATGATGTGTATAGTTTACTTTGAGTACCGATGCGTGAAGTGAAATTTACATTTATTATATCTAGAGAAATAAATGATAATTTTATTATTTTTTAGCTTTATGCTTTGTCTATAGTGGTTATTATCTCTCTAAATTAACTTAACTATTATTTAAAAAACTAAAACTTAATTCATTTGAAAATATACATGAAATCTGTTAGTACTCAAAGAACAAACCCTCTTATAAGAACAAAACCCTACGTTTGATAAGAGAAGGTAACAATAAAGAGAATTCTGCATCAGAACTATTGGAGTGAATAACAATGAATTTACGAGCGTCGTAAATTCAGCAGGTGTGCCTGTTTCTGAATACACCGGCACAGGGAGACATTAATCGTCGCTTGGGTGTCGTGAATCAAAAATCTCATCGAAATGTATAGACAAGTATCTCTCTATTTAAATGTCTTTTCAATATTATATAGTACTGGATATGAATCTATAATATGCTAGAAAACTACGTTTACAATTTATTTCACAAAATGTTAGTATTAAAGTCTGTGTGTGCACTGAATTGAACCGAAGTGAAATGTTGGTTTAGTGAACTTATGCAATTCAGCTAATTTTTCAACGTCCCACGAATAATCTAAAAATATTTTGGCTAGCCAAAGTATATAAGACTAAAAATTAGCCTAACTTATAAAAAAAATTTACGTTAAACTTTATTATTATATTTATAAATATATTTTTATAAAATTATGACACATTTTCTTACCGCCTTCTAAACTAAATGATATAATAAATAATTAAGTCTCTCTAGAGATGTAAAGTTTTGTGTGTTTTGCGGCAAGCCATCATTATTATCTTTCATTTTCTTTCCAAAGCGGGTAACGAACTGTGTAATTGGGCCGGGAGACTCGGCCAGAAGCTAGCAAGATTTGGCGCACTCTTTGTTAATACTTTGTACTTTCACAAATATATATACAATTCCGTAAATACGAATTTATACGTAATTTAAATGAACAATATATTATTAACACAATAATATAGTAGTGAAAAAAATCCTAATTAACCGTTATTTGCCGTTTTAATAATTAGGAAATCTACTACTTGTGTCTGTCTATCTAGCATTTTTAATAAATTTCGTTTTATATTAAAAAAATAAATAAAAACGATTGTCAATATCGGATTATTGTATAAACGCTCTACTGGATGCCAAATATAAAAAGTACGAGCAAGGTGTAACCCGACGGATATGACAAGTTCAGGCTCCGCTAAGGTAACGCTATAGTTTAATGATATTTTGTTTCAATATTAAAGAAAAATGGTAGGTATAAGAATGAAATGGGAAACATATTTTTCTAACTTTACTATATAAATTTTATGTGTATAAATCTCAAATCAAAGTTATAATTAAAATTACTTATAAGTGTGCATCATCTATGCTCATCGTAACAAATAATTGTACTCGTACATAAAATTCTATTACATTTTTTCACCAGCTTGACGTCGTAGGCAGAGAGTGCGTAGTCTTATGACACTCCGCTACCTACTTTCTGCCGAATTATGGAAGCATTGCGTGTTGATTGGTGGCATTTAACTCGCACTTATCTTTCCTTGTCACCAGAGCGACAATATTAAAGATTTTATTTCCTCTAGTAAGAATCGAACCCGCAACATATTGCGTTTATTTAAGTTATAAATTTCACGTATAGTTGAGAAAGGCTATAAAACTAAATAAATATTAAACCATTGTTGTTATTCAAAAGAAAGAGGAATACAATTACAATGAATTACAACATAGGGGGGACCGCGAAAACGAGACGAGAGAAGTAGCAATTTTCCTCGTAGCTGACAATGTGCTGTGGCGCCAATATCGCTACACTGAGCGATTAAGCCGCGCACGCCGACATCAGACGCTTCTTTACTAACTGTCAAAGTAGCGACATAGCATACACGTTATATTACACAAATGATAATAATGACACATTGAACTATGGATGGTATGAATCTGTTGCTATTCTAATGTGATTTTTTATAATATAATAGTTTTACTAAAAATAATTATATGAAATAAATAAATAAATTAAATATTTATTACAAGGCTTCCAAAGAATAAGTGAACTTTACTTTTTGTTTGCTTATTATCTGTAAGTCTTAGTCATATATGAATGTTTGGTCAGTATTGAGGCATAAAGACGTAGTAGATGAGGTATCCTGTACATACTGTCTTGTAATCATAGAACATACTATAAAAAAGATATAAAGTCTACTAATCTTGAAAAGGAACGGTCTTTTCGCTTCAAAAAGATAGTTGGTAAGTCGGATCACGCAGCCAGGCAATCACTTGATAATAAACGTGGAAGTAAAAGGAGAACGACGTGAAGGTTCACGTGCTGCTGACGCGAGTTTCATGTAGCGCCGACGCTGAGCTATGTACTGCAGAGATCAACAATATAATAAATATTTCAAAATTATGATATAATAGTAGTTGCCCGCAACTTTCTTTGCATTTAAGACATATAATTGAAAATATCATTTTATCCCCATTCCCATGGGAATTTCGGCAAATCCTCTCATATTTCTCCTCTCCACGAAACCTTCAACCTACATGACAAGTCTGCATTTTTTAGGTCCATAATTTATTTCTGTGCTTTGACTGTCAATCACTTAGGAATGGAAAAGTTTTATAATATTGTAGAACAATGAAATAAATATTTATTATGATATGTGACAGTTTTATAAGTGAAGATATAAAGTAGTGAAAGATTTCTGTTGCCAAGGAATAATTTATTTGCCGTTCCAGTTATGATCTAGTTTATATATCTATTTAACAATTACATAGGTATGATGTACTTATATATTTTAAATTTGAAAATTATGATTTACATTAACTTTCTTAAAAATTTAGTTTTGCTTATTTTAGGAAACACAAATGCGTATTTGGTAGCAGAATACAACTCTTGACCGATCACACGTTTGTTTTTATTTAAAATTCATTTATACAGGGTGAGTCATATTGAACTTTCCGGTTTTGGAAGGACGTTGCACGAAGAAGGGAAGGAGTAGAAGGGTGGGGATGGTGTCATTAGACGCGCCATGACATGCAGTTTTAGTGTGAGCAATGGCTTGGTCGGGACAACATCGTGCGTTCGTAGTTGAAGAGTTTATTAAAAATGGCGGCTCCGTGATCACAACACAGCGTGCGTTCCGTTTACATTTTGCTATTGGTCGACGTGATCCCATTCCCACTGGACCAACAATCAGAAATTGGGTATCAAATTTTAGAGCAACATCATCAGCATTAAAAACAAGACCACAAGGCCGAATTAGGACGTCAACGTCAGCGGAAAACGTGGATAGAGTGCGGGCTTCAATTCAACAATCCCCTCGGCGTTCTGTTCGGAAACATGCCGCTTCACTAGGATTATCTTTCAGTAGTGTCCGCAGAATACTGCATAGAGACCTTAAATTTCACCCATACAAGATTGCAGAGTTTGGTGTGTGGGGTCCCTATTTTTTTGAAGAAGATGGTCAAGTCGTCACAGTTACCTCTGCTCGGTATTGCGACATGCTTGAAACTTTTCTGAAACCGAAATTGGAGGAATTAACGCAGAATCATGACAATGATAACATCTGGTTCCAACAAGATGGTGCTACAGCCCATACATCCAGGCGTTCAATGGAAATCCTGCGACAAATGTTTCCCGGTCATCTCATTTCTTTGCGAGGTGACGTTGGGTGGCCGCCGAGATCACCTGATTTAACCCCCTGCGATTTCTTTCTCTGGGGTTACCTGAAGGAAAAGGTGTACACGCATCGTCCCCGAACCATCGATGAACTGAAGGCTGCAATCACGGAAGAAATCAATGCTATTCCGCTGAATATGACTCGACGAGTAATGGACAACTTCCGGGAAAGGCTTCAGCAGTGTGTGGTCAATGGAGGTAGACATTTACAGGATATCATTTTTAAAACCAACTAAATTAAAACTGCATGTTATGTGCTTTCAAACAATAAAATAATTTTTACTGCATGTCGCTTTGTTTTTAATACACACCTTATTGAAATCGGAAAGTTCAATATGACTCACCCTGTATCACTACACAGAGTCAAGAATTAAGTTACTTTATCATGAGTTAATCAGGTAAGCGGTTTTTTAATTGGCTATATTTTCCTTTACCAGATACGTTGGATTATAAACAAATGAATGACTTGACACTTTTTTAAGAATGTATTCATAAATAAATAGGGGCTACGACAGCATGGCAAAGTGAATGATAAACGACAGGGAGCTGGCGCCGCAGCGTCGGCCGGTAGCCGCGAAAAATACTGCTGTCATCTTGACTGATAATAAAATAATCTCTAAGTCATGCTCTTTTTTGCACGCCAAAAGTTATTGCGATTTTCTTTGTAACCTCTCTTTTACTTTACAGGTAACGTAAAACCCCATTGAAGAGTAGGTACGCCTATCGATGGATATGTTATCAAAACGTAAATATTAATAAAAAATACTACATGCATGTGACTATTGTATTTATACATATAACATAAGGAATTGCTGGCTTTTATGCATTATAAATAATAAAAAATATATTAAAAAAATGTAATGCATACATTAAAAAAATTCAGTGAACGTCAGGACGCGTGCATTTTTTTCAAATTTTAATTTATCATTTCAGATTTCACACCGCATTGTTAATTTAATTTGAATTTCACTTCTTTCAGTTTAAGGTAATTTAATGATTTTTGATGAATAATTGTTTGATGCCAATGACTTAAAATTACTAAATTATACTTAGTTATTAAGATAATATTCGAAAATTTTATTTTTTATTTTTTTTGGAGATATAATCATGCTAAAACTACAGAGATGATAACAACATAAATAAGTTGTAACAAGTGCATAAGAATTTCGACGTAGCTAATTCTAGGCTATACCATATAAAAAAAAATTAAAATAGAAATACTCAGTAAGAAGAAATTAGAGTTTAAGCATAAAACAAATATACAAAACGCGTGGAATTGAGAAACCACCTCTGGTTTTATCACTAGTTAAAAAAATTTAGGTATATAATTGTGTTCCTAATAAGATTATATGAAATTCTTATAGTTTCATTTCAGTATTGAATTACTATATATCGCGAGATGCGTACGTGTGGTATTTGAGTAGAATCAGAGTTTCTGCGAGACACGTCAGGATCGCTAGCGATAAAATATAAAACAATTGATTGTTGATATTGCGGTCACGTTGCTCAGTTACTATTTTCACGTCAGACGTAATGACGTTAGCAACAAAGTTATGTTATTTACGTGACCCGTTACATTCTGTCGTTTCTTATTTAATATACTGAATTTAAATAATTTTGTGCGTACAGAAATTTATTGAAATATATAAGATTTTACACATTATCATGCACATAGCCGGGTAAGCAAAGGGAACCTACTGTTAAGACAATTCGTGTTAAGTGGCGGAACTCAACGTCTAGCTTTTGCCTTGGCACCAAGAAGTGAAGAAATTCATTACCCTGAGTGAGGATCAAACTCGTAACCGTCGCGTTACAATCACATCCTTGTGCCCTGCGCTACGGTCTTAACAGAATTGAAATAAAATTTCTAAAATAGCCAGTTCTAATCTTATATCATTAAATTCATAGAATTTGCAATAATAACATAAAAGAAAAAAAAGGAAAGCTTAGATAAAGGCGTTAATAAAGATTGTTAGAGAAGTAATCTTCGCGCCAATCAAGATAAATGGCGTGCATGAAAGAAAGATACACTTGTACATATGTCTACGTCCAACTGACGCGAGCTGTGAGTGATTGGCAATATCGCGTAAAACATTGTTGAGAGACGTTTTTCTTTCTTCTCGGCGAAAAGTATCGAAATATTTATGCTTTCTTTACATATCACTTGTTTGACTTTTCATTACTGCATCAGACTCAGACATAATAAAGGAGGTTCAGTACAGACAGGTGGTACTGTAGTCATACTTTGTCTGGCACACGCAGGGTCGTCAGAGTGAACATAGTGTTAAGACACTCCGTTCCCCACTTTCCACCAAACTCTGAAGGCATTGCGTGTTGAGTGGCGGAATTCAACGCCGCGCTTTGCCTCTACACTAGAGCAAAGAAATTATTATATAAATGTAGATAAATATTTAATTTCCTCGAGTGACTTATAAATAATCTACATTTAAATATATTTAAAAGGTGTTTCAATGTTTTATCTTTATCCCAGCCATATTTCTTATAATATCCGAGCTAATTAAAAAAAGTTTTTTTTTTTTGGAAAAACGATAAACAACACGGAAGTGGTACAGCGAGAGCGTCACCTGTGATGAATGGCGACGTCCGTTTCACTCGCGACTCGAATATTTCATTAAGCGAGCTTTTGCGGAGCCGCGCTATGCGTCATAGGGTACATACGGGGCGGCCGCGTCGACACTGATCCACTAAGCTTAGCATAGAAATTAATAGGTGAACGCATACAACCTGCGACTATGCGACAAACTCTGCGGATGAAATTTATTTATTTAATAAGCAAGCAATTTCTATAGGCATTTATGTATATTTGAATAATTATAAATAGACTGAAGATCGTAAAGTGTTGAATTAAAATTAAAATAATAATAAACGACTTCACACTGTATGCCGAAAACAGCAGGGTAGGCAGTGGGAATCTAGTGTTAAGACACTTCGTTCCTTCATTTTTTTATATAGTATCCTAAACATACATACAATTTCAAAGAAACGTTGTGATAATCAAGGTTTAACTGTTCTTGCTAAGTCAAATCATAATAAATATACTTGTTAATGGCTTGCTCATGGAATTAACTGATGGTATTCAGCGAATGCTTAGTTTCATTGTATATGGAGAAAATAAAACCTATTACAAAGTAAACAATATAATAAGTATTACGGAAATACTAACATTATTAAAATCATAAGTATATTAATATTATTAGTAAGCCTTTAATTAGTCCTGAGGCATATAAATATATAAAATTAAGCTATTAAAAAGGGAGCCTCAAATTCTTTAACTTGCCCGTTACTTGAGGAATGGGCTATATAATATTTATATTATAAAGTAAGTTGACACTACACTATTTAATATACTCTTCCATTATTACTAAAGAACGTTAAATTAAAACGTAAAAATCTGCATATTGAAATTATTCAAATACTTCAAAGAAATAAGTAACGTCTTGAAAGGTGCCTAGAGCAGACTACGACGAAGTTTGGTATGTGCGCAAGGATAAGGAGAGCGGTGTGGGCAGATGGGGAGATGCACGTACAACATTCTAACAGGCAAATCCGAGCATAGCACTCGTCGGGAGTTTATTACCCTGCTCATATTTACACAATTTGAGTGGGTGTTAGCGGTCTAGGCGCGACCGACGTCTCTATATTCCCTTAGGTCCATACTTTTCTATATTCCATTTGTGGTCTGCAATATATCACAAATCTTATTTTAAGATACTTCAGCGCAGTGTTCTTTGATGTTATCTTGTAAATACTCTTTATTTTCTTGTATTTATCAGAAGCTTTCCGAAGAAGAAAAATACTTACACACTTTACCATACCTTAGGAATTAGATTTTTGTGGCATATTTTTTTAGCTAGGCATTGTATCTTACACATGGCGGTAAGGAGAGAAAACGGAGTATCTCGACACTCTGTTCTCTGCTTTTCGCCCGAATTTGACAACCACACACACCACAACCACCCCGTGTGTAATAAGACAGTATTCCACTGCTTCATGATGCCTTTCTTATAATTTTGTACAATATAAAAATAGCAATGGAATTAATTAAATCAATTAGCATCAAGATTTATGTATAAGGATATTAAAGCACTGAATGAATGAAGACAACAACAGCTATAAAGAACACGAGACCAACTCGAGTGATTAAGTATCTAATTTAAATACAGTCGCCCGATGCGGACGTCTTAAACGTAAAGGGAGCGGGTACTCGCGGAAAACGGAAGACCGAGTCTCTTCGCAAAAGGAAGGAGAGGAGAGGCATTAAATTAGGGTAGTCGCTGAAAAAGTGCACTAACAACATTAGCGAATAGAACAATGGCAAAGCACACAAAGAAACGGAACGCCCAGACAGACCGGGAACGAGGCGTGCACGTAACAGCGAGTACACAGCGACACCCGCATCCGCGCACAATGAACCGAACTTACACTAATGAACCTCTGTATCTACTAAAGAAAATCTTCTCCGTTCAGAAAAACGAAACGAATTAGATAAAAGTTTTCCACTATTTCCTTTGAAGACATCGATCGATATAATTGAACGATTTAATAATCTTACAAAGCACAACTTAGAATAATCTGTTTCTTTAAATTATGTCAACGTAAGCAGAGGGAACATAGTGTTAGGACACTTATTTCCACTTTTAGACAATTTTTCGGGACATTGCGTGTTGAGTGGCGGAATTCAACGCCGCGCTTTTTCCTTGCCAACCTGTACCAGAGCGAAGAAATTAAAATATGAAACATTTCATTTCCTCTAGTGAGAATCGAACCTAAATGTCGCGTTTAGAGTCACACGCTTGTGCTACTGCGCCATGACGATTGTTTGATATACCGTGTTAATATGTAAAATGAGAAGATGCCGTAGTGTAGATATATGGACAAGAGAGCACTAGCAATGATTATTAAAAAAATAGTTTATTTAAACTACTTTTACACAGAATATACTGAAAATATTTAAAAGTTACCTGTAAAGAAATTCAAACTCACAAAGAGATATTGTTAAATTAAACTTCCTAATAATTACAATGTAATATTTCAAAGTATAAAAAAAAATTATAATTCAAAATTTATATCAAATAACAAACAATGAAAATTAGAAAATAGCAACTTTTGATTAGAGAAGTGCACTTAGAGGAGTGCTTTAATTTATATCCTGTTTCCAAAGTTAGTAAAATACGATATTCCCGATTCGTAAATCGTAGTCTAACTCAACACTGCCTGTATTTTATGGCTGTTGATGATAACTTACGACCCCATTTAATCCACTTTAAGAATACGGACATCTGCAGACTACGAGAGAATTTCTTGAGGGATCATTACAAATTGTGTTTTTATAAAAAAAATATATGTGTTTTTAACTCTTAATATTACCTACTTTACTTAACTATATTATATTTAAATACATGTTTTTAAACAGTTACAGTCTCAGTAGGTAAGTTACATATTTTCGAGTATAAAATATTGTAAATCTAAAGTTTAACTCGAAAGCAATAGATATGATACTCTTAGAATTATCAAATGCACCGTCGTATGACCTCGACAAAATTGCTGAACTTGCTCGCTTCTACAAACTATTGGAATCAATTTCTAACTTAGCCTTCGCCTGAAACCGCAGAGTCGAACTGAATTAGATTGCATTAATGGTGAGATTCTCTATCAAAGCGTCGTTGTGACTGACCAGTCAATGTAACATTTTAAAATATTGAAATGAAGATAAAAAAATATTAATTTTTTTTAACAGTCAAATATTGATAGTTTTCGAAAAAAATGATTCCATATGTAAGTTGCTGTTTGGATGAATATGACAATAATTTAATTAAATGATTTGGGCATAAAGTTTCTGCTAATGAAGGGTCTAAAATATTTAACGTAGGTTAAAGGTGTTAATGTTGAAAGTTGAGAGGTCGAACACCACTGTCCAACAAATTAGGAACAACATTAATATATTCTCTATACGAGTACACGACAACTTTCCACAATAAGCAGAATGTATTAGTGTTATTTATCTTAGCTCATGCGCTAACAAAGTTTTAATTGCAAGCGCCGATACAATTTGCGTACAAATGAATTTATTCGCTGGTTCCGCAGTACATTGGGGAGAGCGCGGGCGGGCGGGCGAGGCAGTGTGTGGACGCGGACTGCTCGCGTGTGCAGGACTGCTAATTGTGGGTAACGAAACGAAGCGCTTAGTAGTCACCGAGCACACTACTGCAATACTATGTAACACATATTCAAAACTATCATAGAAAAAAGCCTACCAATGTCGGAAAATAAAATGAAAATAATAATTTTACTTGAAACATATTAGTTAAAATCTTAATAATAAAATACTAATGTTTATTTTTGTACAAGTAAAGGGTGAAAAGGCATTCAACATTAAAGAGTGGAACTGGTACAGTGTTCTGTATTTGACCAAACAAAAGGGTGATAGCGGTACGTGCGTAAATCAAACGTCGCACAATAACAGTGCCGCCCGCGACCACCCCCAGCCCCGGCTCGTCCCCGTCCACCATCGTTCCACCGCATCCGCGCCATCCTTTCTAGTTTGACTCAGCTCCGCTTTTCCAAGAGATGCCGGTGGGTTGAATATAATAAATCTGCCATACTTATTTTAGCCACGGCTCCTTTAGTTATAACGTATTTGGAGTTATTTTTTTAAATATATTATGACTTATTCAAATGACATTTACGGTGTTTGTCACTTATCAGATTTATTTATAAAAAAAAAACACTATTTTTTTAACACATTTCGCCAAAATTGTTATTCCAAAACGATTATTTATATTGTGAAAATACTTTTTTCTAAATATTAATTAAGAAATAAAAAAAATACGCGTACCAATTTTCAAACATCACACGAATATATCGTAGCAATATAATGTAACTCGTATCATATTGGCTGTACCTACTGTAGCATAGAGGATTACAATTGGAGTTCGGATAGTACGGTGCCATCGCACTTTGTTCCATTCGCTGCAATTAACGCGGAACAATGACCATATAAATCGTATCGGAGCGTTGAGCTTATTTTATATTCATATACAGAAACATGAAAATTTGCTGACAAAATTTTATTCTAAAATTCCA
Organism: Heliconius melpomene rosina; assembly: GCF_056956725.1. NCBI lineage: Eukaryota > Metazoa > Arthropoda > Insecta > Lepidoptera > Nymphalidae > Heliconius > Heliconius melpomene. The sequence continues at coordinate 10,299,923 of NC_140389.1, read as the reverse complement.
GTATGTATGTATATACCTATACACATGTATATGTAGATATGTATATGAAACCTAAACAAAAATATACATAATATACCCTATAAATAGAAGGATGATAATGGCAAAGTAAATTATTTGGGAGAGTATTTGGAGCACAGTGCGCCGCTTAATCTTACCTATACGTTTGGAGCCGAAGAACAAACAACCCGCGAGCTGAGATTACGCTCCGAATAAATCAATGTTGCGACGCGTTAAAATATTTAAGCTCACGATTAATGCTGGGCGCGGATACCGTCTTATCGAACTGAACCGCACTAGACACAGCTGCTCCGCTGCTCACGCCATCCGAGCTCGGCGGGTTCTGCGACGAATTAATCAACACAATCCGCCAAATATTTCCGAATAAGACAATCACATTAATTGTTTATAAATTTAACTTGATTTACAAAGGTAATAATTAAAGCCAAATACAAACTAAAAGTTTTTTTTAAAAATAGTACAATTCAAAAGGTTCATAATAAATAAATTATAGATAAGAATCTTATAAGTTTATGGACGCCGTTAAACATATCTCCCAAACAAGTTAACAATATCATTTTACTGCAGTTAGGAATGAATACATAATTCTCACAAATGATCAACCGGAACCTTATCATCGTCGTTATATATGACGAAATTACAGTAGAAGTTTTACAAGGGCTCGTTAGGGTGGCTGTAACGATAACCGCACGAGATAACTGTTTCTAATCAGACGTAATGACGCAGCGCCTCGCTTCGCATGCGTCTGTGTAATACACGAATTTCGATTCCATTCCATGCGATCGCATAATTAAATTGATTACAAGTTTATAATTCAGTATCCTAATTTTGAGCTTCAATGTCTTTATATATATATACATATCTTTATTGAGTTCAGTTCAACAACTATCTAATAAAGGGAAACGAGGAAACTAAAAAAATATTCTACTGAACCTTTTTGCTAATAAATATTCAAAGTTGTTGAATTAAATTTCATTCTGATTTTTATTAAGAATTCCACGAACCGAAGAGGATGGATACTTCTGATATAACGATATACTGGCGGAAGTAATAAAATAAAACGATTTTACATCTCTAGGGGAAACGAACGTTTTTGTCGAATAGGAAAAGTCGCTCGCGACTTCTCATTTTGCGATAAAATCGGGAACGTTTTACGACAATCTTCTATTCGATTACCATTAAACAACAATCTTAAAAAAACTTTTTAGCGATCTAAGTCTTAGTGCCCGCTTTTGTTCAGAAACAGATTAAGGTACGAACTTTGCTTCTTAATCTCCTTAATTTATTACTTCATAGCAGATGTTGATCTGTCGATGTCGATAGAGAATGATTATAGAAAACGATAAGTTAGAATACAAATATAACCAACTTTCAGTATACATACATGCCTATAAAATGCTACTTACAAAACACCGCCAAATTTCGGACGCATTTCGTTTAGCGTTTAATACTTACTTTCCTCGAGTAGGAATCGAACCTACAACCTGTCGCGCTTATCGTGACTAGATAATAAAATATAAAATTTTAAATCAGAAAAGGTCTCAAAATCGAAGGAGCTTTAAGAGTGATCGCGAACCGCTACGTCATATAATGAACTGGTCACGTAGTCGCATTTCGTATTATTTCCCTAGGACTCGTCACGTGACTTGAATAATATCTCTGGCCACCGCTGATCTAAGCCTGCTGGACCCTTTGCAAATAAACCGCTTTACGCACGACTCTCTAACGGAGATTCATTATTCTACGTAACTTTTGCTTACTGATTCATAAAATACGTTTAATTGAAGTCTTTAGATAAATGTATATGTTTTTGTTTATGCATTTAAATAATTTAATAAATAACATTATCAATGGTATTTAGTAGTGTGCATTTAAAATATCAAACCATTTCGTTGAAAAAATAATTGACGCGTATATTTATTTATTATAATTGTTTTCATCAATTTAGCTTAAATTGTAAGAAATTGTGATAAAACAAACTCCAGTGATAAAATAAACTTCCTAGAAATTCACGCATCGCCATGTTGAATTAAGGATTTCTTTATTATAACGTTATATAATATGTTATATAATTGGTTTAAGAACATGGTATTAGTATTTAAAAGGTTTATAATTTTTTACTTTTTTGCCGGTTCAGTATGTATTTTAATAAAAAGGTTTTTTTAGTATTGTATCTTTTTAGTTTCTTATACAAAAAAAACAATACTTGAAAAACTTGAATATTTCTTTTTAAAAACTATTATTAAAATGAAGATTGTATTTTATATACCTTTTAACTCAATTTCATCTACGTGGTAATGTATAGTCATGTAATTGAGTGCCTCAAATGAAAATACGTATGTAAATATGTGTTTACATTCGTCTAGTCTTACAATCTAATTCAAATATGTTCTCTCGTTCAAATAGCCAGACAAATTTAGCGTGATTGAAGAATTCTCTAACTTTCTAAATCTTTTCGGTTTTAACCTAATAGAATAATATAAATAAAATAATAGATTTTTTTTTGAAAATATCAATCATAGCCAAAAAGCTGTATATTTCATATACGTTGTGTTTTTATTATTATTGACTGTAGCGTCGTCCTAATGGCAAGGGCATACACTTACTTTCACATAATGATATATATTACATACATCTGTATGTGGTCGGCAGTAATAAAAACGTCACACGAGACGCTTGTCGGCCGCGGTAATAGGCGCGTAGCAGTTTATTGTGCGGATGCCTCATAACTACCCATTTTCCTAGGGATAATGACGGACAACCAGCGACGTTACCTTTATTTCAAACTACAAAATAAAGATCTTTTGAGAATTTCGGGATATACATATGTGCCTCTATATAACATTTTAAATTCCCTTTCGTAAGTATCGTCGTAATATATTTTTATCAATTTGACTTAACTAAGTTTAATAAATAATTAAAAACGAATAATTGCAAAGAATACCTTGGATTGCCTCGTAGTGCAGCTTGGTGAAGAGCGTTGAATCCATTGTTGTTTGTTAGCGTCATGTCAGCTCCGTGGTCCAACAGCAAAGTCAATATGTCGTCGCGCTTCTTAGAAATTGCGTCGTGCAAGGGAGTGTCACCTTCAGAGTCCTAAAAACATATAAATATAATATAATAATATAGCTAGAGTGGTCAGAAAATGTATGTAGTAAGATCCTTGGTGAATACACACATCTCTCCATCAGATATAAAAGGCAAATGAGAATTGAAAATAAAAGAAATATAGCTTCTTGTGATTTGTGTGAAGATTGTATATAACAAGTAAAAGTTAATTAATAGTTACGTAAATATTATTCTATATTCACTACCACTATTGTTTCGATAGTTTTAATTAATAATAAGTATGTAAGTGTATATATTATATATGTAGAAATTTAAATAAAAACAAAAATATAAAGTTAATTACATGAAAAGACCATAATTTTATAACATCGGCATTTCGAATATCGGGAATCCTAAAAAATGAAACCGCTCAAATGAATATTTAAGGCGCCAGAGAAGGCATTTAGGACGTAGATTATGGAGACTTGCATAATTTATAAGCGTCTCAGTAGTTAATATAAGGCGAGTAAGGAGCTACGCTACGCTACGATGCAACTCGTAGCGCAGGACCAGGCAAAATCTCAAATTGTGTCGAGATTTGTAGTGTTCCTGGAAGGCGCAAAAAGCGCGGCCACCGCGTCATTATCATAATCACCACTGCTACGTGCCACTACGGTGCCGCCCGAGCCGTTTCGCTTTGTGAGCGTGCATTAAGAGACGAGCATTGTGCTCTGTCATTCCACAATTAATTTGCAAGATACTGTAAGATGACTGATTTTTCTTTTAGAGTAGCACTTAAAAGGTTGTTTTTTTTTTCCATATACTTAATATATAATTTTTTAAAATTTAGCTCCTTCGTTTATATTAATAAAGCTAATTTGTATTATTATTCTTGAATTGTACAAGTAATATATTGCTTGATTGTATTTTGTGTGAAAAATGTAAATGAATATTACTATTTCATACATATATCTTAACTTCATATATACGATTTAGAAATATAACCTACTGTACGTGTACTTACTCTTTTGCACTTAACGTATTAGATTTAAATTTTCAGATCTCTATTTTCTTGTTATCTAATGTTGCATATGTTGTCGTTTAATATAATAATATAATATTTAAATTACATAAAAGAACTATGAATTAACTTTTTTCTTTTAAAGCTAAATAATGGTAAAATTAAATAGAAAGATAAATAAACAGTTGCGAGTAGCCGACTGTTTTGAGTTTGACTGTTTATATCTTTTATTTTTCCAACAAAAACTGCTTTAACCAACGGGATGAAAAGTATCCTATAAATTGCTCTAGGGTAAACCCTAAATAGCTATTACTATGGGAAAATTTATTCTCTTCTAACAAGTAGTCATCAGTATTTAAAGTAATTCTATTTTCCGGTATTTTTACATTACTAGAAACGGAAACTGCATTAGATAAATTTCATGTAGGTGCAGTTGAAATTTTTAGATAGAGAAATTTAATTTTATAAAAGAGACGCCATATTGTAATTGGGTGCGGCAGATAACGTTTTATGACATATAATATTTCTACTTTTACAAATGACAAAACGTGTGACGCCAACAACAGCTAACGTCAGTAGGCAGTAATTCAGGGGAAGCTCAACCGCAGCGTCAGTGTAATTCCGCACAGAATAGCAGCATTAAATATTAATCCTATTGGCATATAGATGGCCGTTACGGCCTGTTATTCATGCCATCGGTATACTGAACACGGCCTTGTTAAAGCTAATTATTTACTAACTAATATAATATTCCTAATCTACAATTGTGATGTGTTATCATAAAACCATTAATGATAATATATAATACTAACGTGAAACGATTCTCTTACATTAATTTACAGATGAAATGTCGCAATAGTCCACTATAAATATCAGAGGCGAAGCGCTGAGAAGAAATTTGATTTACGTGGCAATATCCGCAGGTGCATATAAGCTGCGCCCCTCTTCTTCGAGACACTGGTGTAGAGCGTGTACTTTACGAATATTACAACACCCGTGGCACCCATAACACACGCGTCTAGAAATTTTAAATTAAATCTTTAAAATTTGTCACCTTCTCTTGTAGTTTAAAATTTAAACATCTCTCAATTATCGTTTAACTAGTTATAAAAATAGTTATAAAAATAAAATTCAAAACACGACTGCATTTTTAACATAATAATCAATTTTATTTGGTACCCGACGATCTAACCGAAACTGAAACTTTGAATAATAATTTTCCTTAAATACTCTAATTTTCTCTTTTTTTATATTTGTCTGATAATAACCAACATAACGATGCCTATTTAATTGCTGTGATACCATAGACTTTATGCAAATATGACTTACTATTTTTACTAACATTTATTTTAATTATGTGACGTCAGCGTTTGAAAGTTTGACATTATGTCCACAGATAAACTATATTAATCAGTTTAACGCATAGGTTAATTATAGACGAGGCAGAAAGAAAACAACTAATTGCTTAATTCCGAACCATTACGTCTAGTATTACGGGGGGATTATTCACGGGCCATAGAGCGCGGCGTCAGGGAGCGGCGCGCCATTGCAGTATGCGCTGACTTATGATGGAGGCTACTACAGCCCACCCTGCGACGCCCGTTGATAACATATATTTACATCTAAGTCGAAATTACCGATTTATAACGAATATTGCATAGGAAGCTTCCAACCTTAGCCTGGTTCGAATCATGTTTTAATAGCCCGTACTTAGTATATTTAAGGACGAAAAATTATGTAACTTTGTCAAGTTATGCCTGTTGCATAATTATTATTATTAATATTACTTTTTTGTAATTATTTTAAATCACGATTAAAAAGCAGTGATATTAAAGATGATTCATAACTTCGTATGCCATAGGCATACTTTTCCGCCAATTCGTTAATTCCGTTATTTCGTAAACGTTTAATATCGGGAAGTGAGTAAAACTTCTGGCACAAATAGTTTAGAAAATTCATTCAATCTTAAAACTGTTTTCATCTAGTTAGATGTAAGATACCTATTATATTATGCATGACTTGAATTTACTAAAGAAATTGAGTCCAACTAGCTCTTCAAATGGAAAACTTGCGGGCAATATGAAATGAAACAGACCGGAAAAAATATGTACAATATTCTTGTTGTTTTCGTATTAAAAGTAAAACTAAAACTAAAATATCAAAAGTAAATAAAGTGAAATAACATGAAGAATTGAGGCATACGTGTGGGTTCGATTCCCACTCGAGGGTATGAAATATTTAATATTTTGGTTCTGTACGTGATACAGTGAAAAGCTAAAAATATATTGAACGTTGCTGTTGGTAATTCAAATACATAAAAATAAAAATCTATATTAGGGTTCCGTATCCCAAAAAAAATATTTAGAGAGAATAGAACTTCTTTGTTGCCCGACTGTAAAATAAAGCACAAAAAAATAATTAATTAATTAATTGATAATTCCTTACAAAATGAGTTCATACGTCCGCAAACTTAAGTTTGTTAACTTTTATAACTTATACTTCCGGTTGATCTACAATCTTGAAATTAACACGAAACCCTCGTCGGCGAGTCTAATTCGTACTTGGCTGGTTAAATGTATAATGTGCATCGACAATAATCATATATAAATATATAATCAGTTAGTCTGTCAATTATAATATTTAATATAGTAATATAGACCATTACCGTGTAATTTAAACAGAATATTCAATTATTCAGTCCTATTCGCGTTTAATGCCTAAAGAAAACTCCTCGACTCAATGAGATGCGTCCGCTTTTACATCAAAATATGGCTTTCTTCATATTTTTTCCTAATATTATCTATTAAGCATTCATATAAATTTCCATACTAACAATTTTCTTTAAAATAATTATAAGAGCATTTAAAATAGTAAAATAGAATCATAAAATTACTATATATTCTATCAAATATATATTTTTAACATTTAATGTATCCCGCACACAGCAGGGTAGGCAGAGGGAACCTAGTGTTGAGACACTCTGTTCCCCATAACCAAAGAAACAAGTCACAAGTATAAAGAGCATAATAAAATGTATAGATGTAGGTATAATTTATATCAATTTAGCTGCATAAAAACACGTACTCGGCTTCAACTACAAAATAAATTCATTTAGTCATAGTGGAAAGCTGCCAAATAAGAACGTGGGGTCATTTTAAATTTATGGAAATCCGGTACAAGATAAAATATTTCCGCGGCATTGAGATCCAGTCTCTGTAATCCAGTGACTTATTAACTAAGGGAATTAATTAAACATTTTTTGTTGATGTCAATAACATAGAATTATTTATAATACTAATAAGTTAAGTTTAAGTTAACACACCGTTCTAAGTAGATTATTAGAGAGATATCTTACATGCAATAAAAAGAAAAATGTAAAATAATAATAGTATTATTAATAATTCGAATGTCACATTCACAAAATAGTTTCATTCGATGTAGGGATGTTGCTTCGTATTTATCGCTAGTAGAGTAAATTAATTTGCCAATCTATATCAGTGGCAATTATGGATTGGTTGAACCAGTTAAGTAGTGCGAGATCCATATTGGTTGCTGCACCCTCATCAGGGCCTTGATTGATTGTATGGAATTAAATCTCCACTACACTACATCGCTCGTAACGTATCTCGTACAAATTGAATAAACATCTATTGCTGTTGTAATAAAAATGTTACGTATTTATTTCACTTCAATAAATTACAATGATATATGTTTCAAATTATATATACTCGTATTTATATTTATTAGATACGTATTTATCTATCTTTATAAAAAAAAACATTTTTCTTTTTCAGCCTTGATTAATATTTGGCTTAGATTAACTAAATCAAAGAGGCTTTACTAAATAAGATATATATTATTTATTCGCTGTTTCGGGCAAATAAAGACAAGAAGAGCGTTGTGTGATAAAATAGGTCGTTTCATAAATACTACAGTCCATTAGTGGCCCAATATCTCAACCACGCAGTTCTTTGTTATTCCAGAAGTGCGGTCGCGGCGAGCGCTTTGCTTTAGATATTGGAAAACGGTAATGTACTCGGCAAGATTTAGCGCCGAACAACGCCCAACTCTGTAGTACACCAATTTTTTTTTAGTACTTAAATCTCAGTTTTAATTTTAAAGTATATAATCGTATTTATGATAATAAGAAAACAAGTAAGAGTGTTATTCGTAAAATAAAACTATTTCTAGTGACTGTATCGCTTATAGTTACGGACTGTACGGACTTCTATCCGCGATTCTATTTCATAGAGATAAAGAAAAGAAGAATCTCTAAAGCTCCAAGCTCTAAATTTGACTTGACTATTTTCTAGCACCAAACACTAAAACAAATATTAGCCTTATCGTCCATAGCACAAGCTAGAAGTACACTTACTTACATATATAATAGAACCTGTACATAAAAAAGTGAAATTTAGAGCTTGAATATTATTCCGAGTAAGCACAGAACTCAGCACTCATATAGATCTCATATTTTTATATTTAACTTGGCTCTCCTTTTACGTTTATGTTTTTGATGGGATATTGTTCATTTGAAAGAACATAAAAGAAATTATATTATACTGGCTCTTATACTTTCTTATACTACGTTAATAGGTTCTCTTAGGAATATCTACTTCTCAAAGGTATATAAAAGATCATCAACATTTTCAAATAACGAGATTACTTATATGTAAATATCTAAATATAACTTCGGTGTAAGTTGTATTGTAGCAGCGTTATGTCATTATTGCTATAAATGTGATATTTTTTTAAATAATATCAAATATGAAATTTAATTATGTTTACTGACAAATATGATTAGCGTGTAAATAAATATCAATCATTATGAATAGTCGAACAAATATCGAAATACTAAATAACGGTGAATTATGCAACCTCAATCAATGTAAAATTAAACATTGTATTGAAATTTTGTATCTATAATGTTATTAACATTTAATTTAAATATATTAGACTAATTATTTTAATAACAGTGTGAACATTATATCTTTTTATTGTTCATGCCAACGCTTTGGAGCAGTATCTGACTATAAACGCGATGGTTGTGCATTCGATTTGCACTCAAGATAACAAATTATTTTTATTTCTTCGTTCTGGCAAGACAAAGTACAGAGTTGAGTTCAACTACTCCATACGTATATTTTAAATTTTCTAAGAAGAGGAAAACGAATTGTCTTGACGGAGACGGAGCGTAGGTATGGACCTACGCGGAATACAGTGTAAACCTAATATTTTTTTAATACAATTAAAATCAAATAAGAATGCAATATTACATATACCTATGATACCGCCTTAACCAATTTAAATGCAGTTTTCACTTTTATATCTTCGCAAACTTTCTTTGTTTATTTTAAAAATCAGTAGATCAGTCTTTAAAATTATAATGTTACTAGAGCACGCAAGTAATTCAGATGAGAAAATAAATAATTCTGTAGTTTCAGCGTACAAAGCCGCGAGCTGATCGCTAGTCCTAAATAAAAAATGAAATTAACATTCATTTATTTTTATTTATTTATTTATTATACAGAAAACAACGGCATTTTATTAACTACTAATAATAAAAAAAACTTGTACAAAAAAATAATGCCAATTACAGTTTTCTACTTATAAGAATTATCTAAGTACAGAGCTACACATTATATATATTATTCAAATATATTATATTATATTGGATATAATTTTCGATTGTTCAACAGTCACAAAGTAAATTTTGGGACTGGGAAATATTTATTAGGTGAATATTACCAGTATGCGAGCGTGCCACTGAGATTACAGTAAGGAGAATATAGGGACTTTTTCTAACAATCGCCAAACGCGGCGCGCAGGTGCCTGTAATGTGGCACGAATCGAATCCGGGGTCGAAGTAGCGTATATTCATATCAATATTTGCCTCCATCTACAAGCTGAACCAAAATAAGTGTAAAGTGTAATATATCATATTTTTTTTCTATTATAAAACATTGATATTTAAGTACATGTCAGTTTTTGCTAAATTCGACCATTTTTTTTTTACTAATAGCTATATTTGTACTGTTTCGCTTATTTTATGCCTATTTGATTTCATTTGCATAGATTTCTATTGTAAAAAAGGTAAGTAACAGTTTGGATTTTTTCATAAGAAATATACCGATCTTTATACGTTTACTGAAATATTACAAAACTCCAAGTTTAACTAATCGTCAAACATTTTTTGTTCTAGTAAATGAAACTAATAATAATAATATCTAAATAATTGTTAGTTATCACAATAAAAACATATTGGATATAGCTGTCTGTATATATTTTAATCGATCTTTGCCATATAATCTAATACTTCTGTTTGGGCAGTGTATTGTGTGACATATTTTAATATTTATTACGATATGTATGAGATAAAAGCTATATTTTTAAATATCATCGTATCAGTAAATTCACTATGTAGACTACTAATTATAGAACAAAATAATACGATAAACGTCAATAAGAGTGCTATATACAATCCTTATACATATGTATGTGGACTTCTATTTGAACAAGTTGGTCAGAATGAAATGAGCCTGGCGTGGCGTCCGCCAGCATCCGATGCGTAGCGTTTAACAGTGTTATCTCCGACCGAATTGGCACGTTTAATTGAACGCCTGTTTCAGCCATTAGTGTACGAGACAACAGTTATTGGCACTAGGCGGTCGTACAGTTGTACATTTGTACGTAAACTACCAATATAGTACCTAAGAGGGTTCCCGGCCATTTAAGGTGTTAAATTTGCATGGACACGATGCCAGAGTACGTACCTACATGATATTAAAAAATATTTATTACAATAATTTTTCATGTTAGAATTTTTTTAGCAGTTATATCATCTTAAATAATTGTAGATCGTATAAAGTATTAAATAACCTGACAGAAAAAACGTTTCCTGAAAATATTTAAGAAAATATTCTTGCTAAATGTGACACGGCCAATAAATCCCATAATGGTGTCGTAAAATTGTGGTGGTATTATCTTTGAAAAGCCGGCTATTTTACATTCACCTGCGAAGCTTCCCTCCACATTCAATTTATGTTAGTGGGCACAAAACGAACGCTGACAAATGTTAAAATAAAATGAACACACGTTTTATCTCTACGCTCACGGCGTCATGTTCCATACGTATTGGTAGGGTGAAGACGGAGGTACCTCACTATATTTTCTTTGTTGTTATTAAAAAAAGTTAAAAAAATATTATTATTATTTGTTGTAAATTTATTTAGGCAGGAAGTATGTATGTAGCTTACTTTTAATTTACTTAAAATAAACGCAAGCTTGTAGTCTATAGACATTTATTATGAAAACGTCTTAAAAGCGTCTCTGGATTTCGCAACTACTCGCGTACTTTCTACTAAGATACAGAATGATATAGCGTCGGGCGGACGAAACTAAGTGGAACTTTTCCCAGGTCGACATATATAAAAAGAATTTTAAAATAAATTCCAAGCGCAGCCAATATAGTTTTATGGCATTTTGCAAAGTGTAGTGTAATCTAAGTTCTAAATAATATAGATACTAATATTAGAGACAGAAATAAATATTGTAAATTGAAATACAAGTTTTAATTATAAATTAAAACATTTGCTAAATTATACGAGAACAATAAGCAAAGTGAAAGTGAAAGCTTATATTATAATGAATATGATATCATACAAATATGTTTATATATATTACTATATACTCCGTATCCTACTTGTGATAACCTCGCGTATCATAAAGTTTGGCGTTATTTGTTACCTATAATTTGTCTTGCCAAAAGTTGTCACATCTGATAAGATTTCAGTTCAAGTTGGTTCAAAGTTGCTATGAGAGTCTATATCCAGATTTATACTTTGTGCAAATAAAACTGTGCGTTATAATTTTCATATTAATTTAGTACAATATTATCGCAATTAAATCAGCTTCACGCTGTATCCCGCATACAGCAGTTTAGGCAGAGGGAACCTAGTGTTAAGACACTCCATTTGCAACTTTCTGCAAATTCTGGAGGCATTGCAACTTGAGTGGCTGAACTCTACGCCGCACTTTGCCTCGTCGCCAGGGCGAAGAAATGGAAATATAAATTAAAATAAATATTTCCTTTCCTCGAGTGGGGATCGCATCCACGACCAGTCGCGTCACTCTAAATTGAATTAAATATATTTGATCCAAAAAAAATACATACATATACAATATTATAGTAACACGCTTATATGTTAAAGAATTGTACCTACATTTCTTGAGCGTTTCTAAATTTACGCCTGCATTAATTTAGTATAATAATGTAAAAGTGTTCTAACGCCCGGTGAGCTATTTCCCATAGTCCCAGAGTAATTATACGGGGTGGTTCACAAAGGCCGAGGCCACGGAGTCGGCGGCACCAGCGTCGGGGCGGCAGAGCCACCGGTAATGCATTACTGACACCGTCGACGCCTCGCAACAAAAGTACAATTATTTATTTATTTTTTTTTTTTTTTCATTTATTTATGTACCACACAAGAAAGAAAGTACAGAAAACTTATAACAATAGAAAAAATGTGTACAAAGGATAACTTATCTCTAATAGAGATCTCTACCAGAAACCCTTGGATGTAGGAGATGTCAAAAGAAATTATTCGGGTGCGGTATTTTAATATTACGTTAATAATAATAATAATAAACCTACATACAAATATTAATACACTATATTATAATATATAAATATATATAATACATAATATTAATAAATATTACTATACATCAACAACATATATAAACAAACATACTTATACAAACATACACACATACAACATATAAATATATACAATGACACAAAAGAGATGAAACAGGAAAAGAAAATTAATAAGGAAAAAGACAAAGCGACTACTAAAGATTCTAATTGAGATTAAGAAAATGTTGTTTTAATTTGATTTTAAAAGTATTTAGCGACGGATTGCCCGACAGTATAGAGTTAGGTAGTGAGTTCCATAAGCGCACTGCTTGAACTGTGAAAGATTTTTCATAAAAAGAGGTATTACATATAGGGTACTCAAGTTTTCTTTGAGTTACACATGAGCGTACCGGTCTTTCACTTGGAAGTGTCAATTGAAAACGCTCCCTTAAGTAAGAAGGAGAGGATGACTTTAAAATGTTAAAAAGCATAGTGAGAATGTGCAGGTTACGACGTAAACGCACAGGAAGCCAATTCAGTTGTCGACGGAAATCAGACACGTGGTCAAATTTGCGCAAGCCGAAGATAAAACGAATACACATATTCTGAAGTCGGTCAAGTTTGTCGAGAGCCTCTTCGTTAGCATCAGGATAACAAACGTCAGCGTAATCTAGCAGTGGCAGAAGAAGAGATTGAGCAAGAATGATTTTAGTGCGAATAGGTAAAAAATTTTGAAGGCGTTTAAGAGAGTGCAGAGAATAATGTATGCGTTTACTGATTACATTAATGTTCGGAGACCACGATAACTGTCTATCAATTATGAGACCCAAATTTCTTGCTGAATCAGACAACGGTATTATAGTCTCGTTTAATTTAATACAAGGCAAGGTGCTAAAATCTACTCTGGCACGTAATTGCCTACTGCCAATTATTAGAGCTTGAGATTTGGAGGGGTTAATAAGAAGGCCAAACAAAGTTGCCCACTCACTAATAAGTGCGAGATCAGTGTTAATGTTCAGAATTGCAGTGTTTAAGTCTTCAAGAGTGGCGTGTCTATATAGCTGTAAATCGTCAGCGTAAAGATGGTATTGACAAGATAGGATTTTGGTAATTTCATTTATAAAAATGGAAAAGAGCAGAGGAGAGAGTACGCCGCCTTGAGGTACACCAGTTACCAAATCAGCCCAGTCAGAGCAAAGCTCTCCGGTGTAGATTCTTTGCTTGCGACCCCGAAGATAAGAACGAAACCATTCAGTGGCAGCAGAAGAGATGTTAAGTGTGGAAAGGATACCAAGTAACACATCAAAATCCACAGAATTAAACGCGTTACTAAAGTCGAGTAAAATAAGTATAGTTAATTTTTTATTATCCATCGCGAAACGAATATCATCAGTAACTTTAATTAACGCTGAACATGTACTGTGTGATGGGCGGAAGCCGGACTGGAATGTATTTAAAAGATTGTTTTGGAAAAGATAGTTAGAAAGCTGTTGAAAAGCTGATTTTTCAAGGAACTTCGAAAGGACAGGAAGGATGGAAATAGGACGAAAGTGTGAAAAATGAATAGGATTAGATTGTTTAGGTAACGGGAGTACATGTGCACTTTTCCAGGCAGTAGGGAAAGAGCTTGACTCGAATGAGAAGTTTAGAATGTGAGTAATAATAGGAGTTACAAGATGTAGCACTAGCAGCAACATGTCACGACTTAAGTTATCACTTCCAACAGCTTTAGAGGAAATAGATACGATACCCTTTCTAACTTCTTCTACTGTCACTTCATGGAATGCAAAAGGATCACAGTTAGGCTGGGTGGCCTGAGCCAGTTTTCGAAGACATAAAGTTTTATTGGATTTGGCCATACGCACGGGGGAAGTAGAAAAGTAACTATTTAGAGAATTCAAATCAATGGACTGATATGAAATGTTACGAGATTTACCCACGCCTAGTGACTCAAAGAATCTCCATGTTTGAGAAGGAGAGAAATTATCAATGCAGGAAGTTATATACCGGCGTTTTGCATCTCTACACAACCTGTTACACCGATTTCGCAGCTTTTTATAGACAGCAACATTCTCTGGACTCGGGTGCCACTTGCACTTTCTCTTGGCTTTGTCGCGTTTCTTCATTATTATTTTTACGTACGAAGTTAGCCAAGGGGCAGGCGGGCGTCTAAAACGGACTGGTTTAAGTGGTGCATGAGCGTTAAATAAAGATAATAAGTTATTGTTAAAAATGTCAACTTTTTCGTCAATGTCAGAAGATGAATAAAAATGAGACCAATCCATTAAACTAGCGTCTGAAGCAAACGAGTCGTGATCAATATGCTTATAGTTACGACGCATTAACACTTTGCCTCTTCGCTTAGGTAGTGATAAAGTGTAACTTACAAACAGGAGGTCATGGTACGAGAAGGGGGCTGTCAGTTGACCATGTACACGTACGTTCTCCGGTTTGGAGGCCATAATGACATCAATCAAAGTGGGGTCAGAATTTGGAGGAAAATGTGTTTCAGAGAGGGTAAGAATGGAGAGATTGAAAGAAGTCATTAAAGATTGTAACCTTTTAGCTCTGGCGTCTTGTTTTAGAAGGCAAGTGTTCAAGTCGCCCATAATGATTGTGTGTTCATAAGAAGAGACAAGGCTTTCAAGAACTATTTCAAAAGTATGGAAATAATTAATATTCATAGAGGGACTATAAACAACACCAAGAAGGACCTTAGTATGGCGGCAATTAATTTCAAGAAAGAGATATTCTAAATTGGCTGAGTATTCGTTGGGAGAGTGTTGTAAGATCTTATAAGAAATATCAGTTTTAAGGTAAATACAGATACCACCGCCTCTTTTATTAATACGATCATTTCTAATGAGATTAAAGTTTGAAATGGAATAAAGAGAAGAAGGGAGAGAAGGTTTAAGCCATGACTCTGAGACCAAGATACAGTCGATGGGTACATTATTAAACGACACAAGAAGGTCGGTGTAGTGCGCTGGTATGCTTTGAGCATTGATGTGCACCAGATTCAAGCAAGAGCTCACATTGAATACTGATTGAAGTTTACAATCCAAAGAAAAATCACCAACTCCCAAATCACTACCATCAGTTGATACACTATGAAAACTTTCAGACGAGGAACATGTAAGATAATTATCCGTTAAGGCTTCATCAATATCTGACATAATTTATGAACTTTATATATGTATATGTATATACTTACAGCAATAATAAAATGATATAAGAACAAATATAAAACGATAAAAATATATAATTAGAATAAATCAAAAATATAAATAATAAATATTTCTAATATATTAATATCGGCTACTGTTTACAGTAACACCAATAATTATATAAAAAAAAAAAAAAACTTTAATATAATCAAACCCACATTCACTGGCAGTTCGGAAGAGAGGATGCTAAATTACAATATTAACAACACTAAAATCACATTATTGTTTACACAATGCAAACAACAATAAGCGTAACTTAATAAGTTTAGTACAGTACAATGATATATTATCACAAGCAATATAAATATATTATCTTTTTTTTTGTACCTTGTGTAATAGAACAATAAAGGTAAAACACAATTAAAACCTATACCATTCCTTATCAAAATATATATACACACAATACACATATATAAATACATATACACATACATACATACATATAAATATATATATTTCGATTATTCATACATTTATCATACACATCTACCGAACTACGACTATCCGAACTAGCTAACAGTATGACGTCAGCGGCACGACTATAATACAATGCAAGTTAGTAGTTACAAAGCAATTACAAAGGTTACTCGCGTGTGATTGTACAAAACAAATGTATACACTTTGTAGTGGTGCGTTTATAAAATGTATTAAGTGAAAAGATATTAATAAAACAAGATATGGAAAAGTCGTTCGTAAGCCGCCAACGAGATTTGAGTATTAATGAAGTATATAAGATAAATTTAACACAAATACAAGGTGTAGAAACTATAGCTATATAGGAAAATATAGTATTAAGCACACTATTTAACGTTTTTAACACCACGACGAACCCTGGAAGGCTTTGGATCTTTGGAACTAATTGGCTGGGGATGATTGCTGATAAGGATCTGAAGTTCCTGTACTGTTACCACCTTTCTGCGACTTTTGTCAGGCAGAATCACCATAACCACTCCATCAGCCGTCCAGCAATTCTTAATGCCAAAATGCTTTCTAGCTGCACTAAAGATTTCTTGTCTTGGTCTTGTCAAGAATTCTGACATTGTCACACTGGAACCTTTAAGGGAAGTTTTGGTATTCCAAACTAAATTTCTTGACTTTAAATTAGAAAAGCGGACCAGTATGGGCCTGGGCTTACTCTTTATCGTACCCAGGCGATGTGATATATCAATCATAGAAGTGTCTATATTTGATAATTTTAATTTATCATGAAGCACATTCAACACTACAGCTTCTGGGCGTTCATCTGCAGTCTCGGGCAATCCATGAAATAGTAAAATGTTCCTTCGGGAGCATGCTTCTTGCATATCGTAGCCTTCTGTGAGGAGCTGAATTTGCTGACGCAACATAGACAACGTCTTGCAAACGAAGTCTTTGAATTTGGTATAATCAGAAGACAATGTAGCCAGATCACCAAAGACTTTCTGAGAATTCTGGATTGGACTTTTGTTTTGTGTTTGTGATAGTACCTTGTCAAAGTTATCCATACGTGCTTGAAACAGTGCCACGATGTCGTCCATGTTTTTAGAAAGTTGACTGTGGATATCCATCTTGTGATAACTTCTTATTTTGCACAGTAAATGTAAGGAAAATATGTAAACCAGGTAATGTAGGCTTGACTGATTAATTTTATAGCAAATACATGTAAAAACTGTTAATATAATTAAATTTAGACGAAAAATATAAAACGTAACACGAATTAGTTGTACTCTTGTCGACCTACCCGACAATTACGTATAAACTAACTAATACCTGCGACTCTATTTATTTAGATTTTATTTGATTTAGCACGAGGAGGACCAATAATGGTTGCTGATTACACCATTTTTTTGGCTGTTAAAAATATTTTTTATATTATTCCATTTTCTTTTATCTATATTTTAAAGAGGTATTTTTATATTTTGTAATAAATAGACATATTAAGAACCAATATGACCAAAACAGCCCGCGAGACAGTTGTATCGAAACGCTAAAAGGGCTAAACGCCATTTTTTGCGATATATGTAGTTACATACTAGGGAATCTGCTGATTTTACTGCGTTTATTCAGCTCGGTTTCAAAATTTTTTGACCACTTTTTTGGCGCTTGAACCCTGCAGTTATTGTGCCCCCATTTTGATTCATCATATTTTATTACTAAATCCGTCCGTAATATTTGGATAGAATTATAATACTGAATACTGTTTAATTGAACGAGGTAGACTTCAGTATATGTCTCATATAGGAGGTTTGAGTCGAGTTCGCGATGCTTCGCTTGCCTAATGAAGCCGTAAGAGAACAGAGTAGGCAAACTGACACCGTCGCACCCGCGCCCGCATCGCCGCGCCGTCGCAGCTGTTGTTATTATCATCATCAGCATAACGAAGACAGGGAACCACATCTTGTTTAAAATAATTAAGGCAAAAGGAACCAAATATACTAGCGACCTGCTCCCAGCTTCGCCCGCTGATTCACACGATTATTTATTAACTAATCTGGACTACTTACGTGTTCTAATAGAATTATCATTTTGAGGACTCTATATATTAAAAACTAAAGTTTTACCTTATTCAATAAAACTTTTATTTTTTAGTAATTTTATTAAAAAACGGCCGATATCAAGTTTATCTTGACGTTTTATAATTTTCGATTTAATCTGTGTAAATAATGAATAATTGAAAAGTGGAAACGATGCAATGGGGAATATGCAGAAAGCAGATTCAGTTTACGAAGGTATATAAAGCAAGAAACGAGTTCGGTGAACGGCTGATAGTCCCCGTGCTGCTCGCCACAGTCCGTACTTATAATCTAATATTCGCAATTTACGAGGATCGCGGAAGGGGTCCGTGGGGAGCTGTAGCACTGTCATCGTGCCAGCGTACCTGCCGGCTGCATTTACCCCTGTGTTAAGTCTATCGCTGTAGCTTTTTACGCTTTTTATGAGACCAATGTTAGCGTACCTTTGAGGATAACGTTTATTTTTCGTGAATCGGGTGACACGGGTAAAGTAAACACGACAGAGCAAAGAATTATGTCATCATTTAGAAGATTTAAGGCGTCCTTGATTTACTATAAAAATAACATGCTAACAAATAATAATAATAAAAGCATTTCACTGAAAGGAAGCTATGACTTTTAGCGTTCAGACTTTAAAGTAAGTGTCTATATCATTAATGGGTTGATAAGAAACGTAATTCATACATGTTGTATAATTTTAAAGGTACAGAAATGAATAATTGGAATAATAGAATAACAAGACTATATAACCCTACAAATTATATTAACGGAAGGGAGTGTGGAAAACGGAAACTATAACTAAGCCGGAGCATTGTACGGCGCTTGGATAGAATAGAAAGCTTCAGCAAGGAAACTCTTGTATAGACCTCGTCACATTTAGCTAAATCTCCAATATCCGCAACGAGAGATTTTGTAAGAGCTATAATATTTTGATATCGCGCAGCTTTACGTACATTTTTTTGTGAGCATTTACGTAAATATTATACATAAGTACATAAATGAAATATACACGTTTCTATACTTGCATGTAAGTGGTGATAAGTGAAAATAGTGCAAAAATGATCATGAAAAGTAAGGTGGTTGTAACGTAAAGTCCACGCATAAGTAGCAGGCAACACCTTAATATAACTTACATTTATTTAAAATTTGAATTCAGGACATACAAAATAAGCAGTCTAGTACGTGACGTTAACACACATCGCTGTTTAGTACATTCAAATATTCGTATCTTTAGAAGGTAATATTTTTATCGTAAAGATATATACGGATTGTCATCTAAAAACGAAAACGATTTTCTATATATTTATGCCGGGAAAATAAGTATTAAAAAATGTATGTCAGTAACGTATGAATTATATTGTTATACTACTGGGCCCGGCACGTATTGTCCTGCGGAAATGACTGGTCACATTAAATGTGATATTATATTTCCTGAAGTCTTAATGTCTAAACTATAGTTTAGATGGTCTATTACTTTACTGGAGGGCCACACACCGGGTCCAACTATATTCAAAACATCCAGGAACTTATTAAAACCAAAATACAAAATTTCATCTAATCGATAATTCCATTATTTTTAATAACAGATTGGTGTGTGCATAATTTTGTGGCTTCTGTGGTTAATTTTAAATTGTGTACTTATTTTAATATATTATATGTATGCCTAAATGAAAACTAGAGAATATATTTGTTGAAATTCACAATTATTACATATAATACAAGAATAAACTATTTACAAATTAATTTATAATATTAACCATGTTGAAATATAGATATGACTAAGCATACGAGTACATCGAATCGAGTCTGAACGTTTTCAATTTGCACCACATTCAAAAGGAGAACGTTTCTGTACTTCTGATAATTTAATAAAGAAAGTTTATTGGAGTTGGAGAGCGTGCGTGGCTGGCACACTCACCGCAAAAAGCCGAAAACTTTGATTCAATTAAAACTGAAAGTTGGAAGAAGTAACGAATGCGGCCAAAACAACTTATCATGGCGATTCTGTAGGCTGTGAATGATGCAGGCCGTTCTGTTCGCTACATACTACTACAACTTCTGTATACTTTATAAAACATGAAATGAGATACTAAATCAAAGGATAAACCTTGAAATCATAATACCCACGATTTAAATGATACCAACATGGGCTTAGGAGATTTATATTCATTTTATTTTAATATTACTGTTAAATTTTGTGAAATTTAATGGACAACTCACACTGGACAGATTTTATGAACAAAAAAGGTGTCGAGTCCGGTGGGACACAGCCAGCCAAAGCCGCTGGTGGGGAATAAGGGGTGACGAGCAATGTTATGCAAATTGAGGTCGTTATTTCGCTACGAGTGAGGAAAGAGTGCGACGGCGGCCGCCCTATTGCGCACCACGAGCACATCGCCCGCGAACAGCGCACCGCAACGCGAAAGACGCTTTGCATAATTGGTTATACAAGTATCTACATCGAAGCACTGAATAGATCTCTTCGTTCCAAGACAACGTTGTAGTTGCTATTTGCACCTTTATATTTATCAAAGAAATAATTTTATTTTTTGTATAAAATTTATATTTAATAAAATGTTTTTTTGGTGATATGTTGAATATTCAAAAATATCGTTGAGTTTTTCTCGTTTTTTCCAACAGTTTGCCAATAGTTTTTCCAGCTTTATATTTTATTTCTCGTATCATTGCAGTGTAGATAAAGAAAATCTAGTATCAAAACTCTACACTCTCTATTTTCGCCCGAATTCGAGGCATTACTTGCTTGCTACAAAGCTGTTCTTCTAAGTTTGTTCTTCTAAGTAGAATATTTTATATTTAATATCTTTGAAATTATATTATTAAACATTAACTAGTGGCAACTGAGTTTTTTAAAGAATGCATGCGAACACTAAGACAGGATTTCTCAAAATTTCTACGAGAACGGAAAAAACATGTAGTTTTGTAACTCATATATTCGAACTTGCGGGCCACAACTTGTAATAAATATAACACATTTTAAAGTAATTGCTTATATTGCACGAAATTGAAAGGTCATCGCTTTCTTAATAAATACCTGCTTTTGTAACCTTTTCTTTTAATTAACATTTTAAAATGCACCTTAAGTATTTTGAAATTAAAAATTTGTTAAAAAGTGTTGTTGTTAAAAAACAATTAAGTTAATCTAAAAATATGTATTATCGATCTAGATCTAGAACTAGCATTTTTTAAGTCGCAGATAATAAAGAAAAAATATTTAAAGTGTATAATTGTAAGAAAGATGAAAAAGGATACCGTCCACGCCATATTATATAAAAGATAGCTACAAAGCATTATAATAGCAACTAATGACATCTTAATAACACCAGTTTTAAAAATAATAATTACAATAAAATTGATTTATGTTAAATGGCTAACTTTGTTCTACCCCGTTAAGTATAATATTTTTTTGTGAATCACCATTTTTTTCCTAGAATAGCTAAAATTGTTAAAGTTGTGGCCACCATATTCATATTTCTGCCCAAATTATCCAATATAATAAGTTTCAAAAGAGTAAGGACGACTTTTAAAAGGAAAAGTTCTACGAAAGCAAGTAATGGCTCATCCCGCTCACGATTTCTGCCCCTCAGGCGGAACAGGCGGACCGGCAGCGTCAAATAAGTTTCTAATTGCTTATATTACCAAGTTATATTCGCTCTTGGAAGTAATTAAGTCTGAAAGTTAAAACCACATTCACGTATTTTACAAAAGTTTTTTTTACAAATTTTCAGGTCTAACTGAAAATATATATATTATTCTCAGAAACTAATCATATTAAATAAAAAATATAAATATACTCGTATTTACTAAAATGATTTAATTAAATTTTTAATTCGAAATCATTATAAAAAAAACTATAGTAGCTTTTATTGTACATAAAAGGCAGTCACGGTTTTTATGGCATACAATATGGAAAGTCGAGAGAACTTAGTGTCAAGATACTTCGCGATGTGCTCTCCATCCGAACTCGAGGCATTCCGACTAGCGGAAGTCGCTTTTTATTCCAAGAGCAGTGAAAGGAAAACAATTTTAATATAACTATTCCTTCGATACAAAATAAAAGAGTAAAAAAATGGCACCAAATGCGAGTAGGACTAGCTCATAAGGGTTCCTTAGCGGCAAGAAACCGATTGCCATTACCAACAGAAATTTCACTATAATTTTCCGCCGGCAAAAACAACTTTATTTTACAAAAAATATATAAATGGCATATGCTATTTTTGAATGTGCTATATTTCAAACATGTTTGACTATATCTCGTTGAAATTAATTTTCGTAAAAAATGTCAAGCCCAATTCAACTATAAGAAATACTGATTTTTGTTATCCTTAATAAAAGGTCCAAAAGGGATCAACAAAGATTATTATAAGAAATAAGCAAGTCAAACAAAACTTGATACCTACGATGGGCAGTTTCTGTTAACAAATAAAAATCAATTGAAAACTGTGACGCAACGCCATTGTGACGCAGTGGGACAACTGAGTCCAATTTCCAATTAGATGTTCCTTCGCCGGCCCGGGGAGACAAATTTTGGGGCGTGAAGCACGTAGTCTTTCACTCAATTCAGGAAGAAAATGGAGAACAGAGTATCTTGAAACAAGGTTCTTCTCTACCACACCTACAAAGTCCATGCATACGAACTACAATCTCGTAGCCCAAGATATAAGATATAAAATATTTTTTTGTAACATTTCTCTATTGTTAAAATAATAAGTATCAATAACACATAACATTATCATTTATATCTTGTTTTCAAAATAAAAGAAAAATCTTTCAAGATATGAAAATGTTAGAAAATACTAAAAATATTGGAAGGTAGATGTTAAATTCGAGAGATATGAAGGAAATGTGTGTGGCATTCTTGTTTTCAAGTTGGCAATAACACGGTGGATATGGAGCGTGCATGTGGCGTTACTGTGGCAGTAAATTAAGTAGCTAGAATAGCTCCCGGAGATATACGAGTTCGGTGGTCGTTATCAGATCATTCGGTGCCCAACATTGTTATAGTTTGTGCTTTTAGTCTCACCCAGACACGTTATTCATTGCAAATTATTGACATCCTAACATTTAAAATTTATTTGAAATAAAGATTTACAAGAAAAAAAAATAATTGGAAACTTATAAAGATTTTTGCAGCGAAATAGAGATGTCTTACTTAAATGTAGTGTAACGGTTAACGAAAAACGATCGTGAAATAAACAAACCGAAGGCCAGGTTTTGTGAAATGGCCGACTATTTCCATTTTCTCGTTTATCGTAAACGTAAAAAAGAGAACGATTGTTGGAGGTGATGATGAAACAATTATACTAGTATATATTATAATATATAGTAATATAGATAAACATATTATATCTCTAAAATTAAAAAATTGTATTCTTTCAATTTGTGTAATAACTAACACACACTTTATATGTTAAGCAATTGAATTAAATATTATAAAAAAAAATCTATACAGACTTATTAATTAAAATAACCTTTTTGTCAAGAAATTTTATTTCACTGCAATGCGTCGCTTAACCGAATAGTACCGCTAGTAGTGTGCAAATAATGACTTATGTACGAGTATGTCTGTTGTTATTAACAAATGAAAAGAAATATGATATTGTACTTAATGATTTTTAAAAAAGCTATATTTTCATTTATTTATTTACAATAGCTATCTTTAAGCTTTTTTAATAATTTGCAATTTAATTTAATAAATTGCTTAATTGCCCTACGTATGTACGTAAATAATCTTAGGAAAATGATATTCAGAATGACATTATTTATGCATGTATCAATTTTTTTTATATTGTAGTTTATCTACTTAAATATCCATTTTAATAATGTTAGTATTGTTCGTAGTGGTAATTGTAGAAAACAATTTCACCCATTACATTTTTTTGATTAGCGGTCGCGTAATCAACTAGCTACGAAGTGCTTGGGCGTAGCACCTGTTATATAAGCATGGCGCCTGTGAACTCGGGAGGCTCGGTCGTTACACTCGAAGTGAATTCTAATTCTTAACGATTTCAAATTCAATATCCAAATATAAAAAAAATAATTGTTGCTTTAGACATTATTCAGAGAAAAGATAAGATACACGTTACAGAAATATAAGCTGCGATTTGGTAATTTTAATTTATTTTCCAAAAATTATGTCAGCTTTACGCTGTATCCCAGACACAGAAGGGTAGGCAGAGGGAACCTAGAGTTAAGATACTCCGTTCCTCACTTTCCGCTGAGTGTTAAGTGGCGGAACTTAACAACTTAACTTAAAAGCCACAGCGAAGAAATGAAAATACAAATTTAAAAATCAAACCCACAACCTGTCACGTGTAAAGGCATCCCTGCGCCACGACTGGTCTCAAATTGGATTATTCCTCTACTTGATAATATCTAGAATAATTAAGAAAAATGTTCTACATACTAAATAGAAGAAGAAAAAGAAAAATGTGTATCATAAAAAACCGTTCAGTCGGTAGAAGCGCTAATGATAGGGCATAAAGCGTGACGTCGTAAAACCAGAGCATTAAGCGCTCGCTGCCAGAAGCTGCCCGTAATCTATTCTGAGCTATTTTAATTAGCATAGTAGTAATAATAAAGCGGGGGTAAAGTTTTTGTGGCGTCTCGGACGATGTTCCCGAGCCCCGGTGGAGCCCGGCTGACGCCATTCACGCCGCCCATACTTACAGGGAATACTTATAACTTCTTGCTCTGTGAATTTATCAAGTTCCGCGTCCGAGCTCATGGCGGTAATAAATGTTTACCGATGAGTTGAATATTTGCGGTTCTCCGTTAAAGTAGACGTCGAACCATGTAGATATTATATTTAAATATTCAATAAACGTAAATATTACAGGACATATTACATAAATGATAGCGGCTTTGTGGTCACATTTCAGGTATTTCATTTTATAGTGCACGCTTTGCGTACATATTGACTGTTTTATATACATGGCTTCACGTTTTATTCCAACGCGCACCATAATATAATATTTTTTTTTACTTTACACCTTTCTCTCTTTTAACAAGATACATAGAGTTCCGAAAAACACTACCTTCTCTTCTAAACACATTAAACATTAATACAATCAAATTGAAAAATGCGTCAATCGTTTCACGTAGATACAGTTACGGTTTCAATATATTTTCAATATCTAAATTTATTGCCAAATCGCAAATTCATAAAACTATAAAAATTCCATAAATATTATATTTACAAATATGCTGCAATTTTTATATAATGTTTTGAATGCAACATAATAATTTGACCAAATTTTATTTTTACTATCTAGAGCAGCACGTAATAACGTTCAACCCAGTTAGGCTTAGGTCAACACGAACCCTATACCATGAAGTGGTAACATTTGAGATTAACGAGGCCATATTATTTATGCTTGGATTTAGAATTTTGGATATAAAATAAGGAAGACATAACTCTAAAATATACGGATTATATAAGCTCATTTTCGTAGGTAGAAAAAGGTTAGTAAGTAACATTTTTAAAGTTTTATTCCACCCTTAGGAAAGAAAAATACTTTTTTTAGAACCGTATAAAAAGTTGAACGAAGCGGGATTTGAACCCGACCATCTCTTTGGCGGTATACGAAATGTATACGCATTACTTACTTATACTTACCTATGTATACTTTTATTATTATAAAAGTAAAAAACATAATAAATATATTCGAGTTTTAATAAATCTTGATATTTTAATAAAAAATAATATATATATCTTAAGTGCTTAATCAATTATTTTGTACATACATTTTTATTACAAACTAGCGTCCGCTTAAACAAATTGTTATGTTATAATTAAATTTTATAAAATCGTTACATAAATTGTATCCTATGTATTATTCTGATTTATAAGCTGTATTACTGTAATAGTTTCATTTAAATTCGTTCAGTAATATTTACTTCACGTAAAGAGAACACACATCCATCCACATAAACATTTCACATTTATAATACTAGTAGGATGGTGGGTTAGTAGGATGAAATAACAAGGTAACAGAAGGTGTCATTACGAGAAACAATATATACTGATGAAGCGAATCCAAACAGACCTTTGGAGAACATAAATTTTGAACAAAGAAAATAAACTCGTCCGAGCAACGTAACGATTGCTCCAACACACAAGTCAGTTCGGAGTTAGAATAAGTACCCAATATAAATAGGGACAGGGAGACATTTGTCCGGCAAAATGCTCGCCTAGGTCAGGTGGCACACGGTAAAAGCGTTGAAAGCATACATAAATTTACACTAGGCGGGCCGTATACGGCGCAGGTGGCCTTAAGTACAGTAACTAACGGAAACTGTATGTACCCGTTTATGGATAAAAACTCCTGAAAATACTACAGGTGCTCCTATATTTTTTCTTTTTATTTCTCTTGTCAAATTAATTCTCTTGTATAAAAACTATGATATTAGATTAGTTAGAATAAAGTTTAATTTAACAAGCAATAGGTATTTTAATATTTAGCAATAGTCTCACAATCAATGGCTGTCGAGGCGTTGCCGTTGGATACACTCCGCTAACGAAGTAAACAGTCGACAGACATTTTGCGTACGTAGACAATCCGTAGCGGCAGCTAGCTGATGAATATATTATTTTATTAATTATATTATTTTATTAATTATTAAATATTAATTTAAATTATGTGTGACATTTATAATATATAGTATGAACAGTAATAATGTTTGCACATGAATTATGTAGACGATGCGACTGTACTTGTAGCTCTACATTCCGCGCGTACGCTAGCTGGAAGCGGTTCGCCGCCTGCGAGCCCTCTAACCGATGTCGACATACAACCCCGAGAGGCGCGCTTCCCAAATTCCATTCCTTGACACGACACCTTCCATTTTATTACGGTATGCCTTGTTTCCATTTCGTCATTGCATATGATCTGCAGTTAGGAGTCAGTCAGTCACATGTTCAAATCTACATTCGCGTCACAATATACCTAGAGTCTTTAGGTGCAATTTTAAATTATAAGTAAAATTTACAAATGCATCGAAATCTACATTTTAGATTTTTTAAAATTTTAATTTTTTTGATTTTTTTACTTTGTATTAAGAATGGGCCACGATCATGAACTGAATAAACTAAATTTTAATGAAAATATTGTGTAATAGACGCGAATGCCAAAGTTTTGTTTTCTAACAAACTTCATATTATGCAGCCAAAACAGTGAAGGTTTATTCTCCAATGCAGAAGAAAGGAAGCATGCATGCATCGAGCGTTATTTACGACTTTCGATTCCGGTGCCGTTAAGACTTCAGGAAATCTAGTTCAGTCGCACCCGGTGCACGTTCGCCGGCACAACATTCACCGTTACAATTATTCTTGTACATTTGCTGCCTTAAATGTACCTTACCCTTGACGTAACTGTACTAACAAACAAAATATAAACTTAAAACGTGAGATAAGAAATTTACATTTTAATGTTTCATTATTTAGCAAAATAATACTCGTAACTTTTAAGTGAAAGATCCGAGATACAATTTTATCTAGGGAGCAAACTTGCAGGCATTTCAGAGACATAAAACCTTACTTAGCGAGCCACAAATCCTCGTAACGTTAAGCCGAGATAAAACAGCTCACACCACAGTGTAACGGAGGAGCTCAAATTTTTCACCTGTGGACTACGCTTTGTCGACCAGGGAATATGTTTCATACTAGTTATTACTACTAGTTAAATATTTTCATGCTTCACGTAGACGCCAAATGCAAATTATATAACACCAAGCTATGACATTTTATGAAACTTTTAATAATAAATTAATTGTCATCAGCTTAACGCATATAGTAAGGTAGGCAGAGGGAACGTAGAGTTAAGACAATCCGTTTCTCATTTTCCGCCTAATTTTTCGACGCATTGCGTGTTGAGTGGAGGAACTCAACGCCGGACCTTGGTGCCACAGCAAATAAATGAAAATATTAATAAATAATAATTCATTTCCGCGAGTGGGGACCGAACCTACAAACGGCACCTTACATTCACACCCTTGTGCCCCCGCACCACGACGGCGTGCCACCTCGACTAACACAATTTAGTTCGTGATATTGTCTTGAAATACGAATATTTAAATATCTGTCACCGTACAAAGTCGTTAATGATTGGTCAACAAATTGCGATAATATTTCTTAAGTATTCACAAGTTTATCCAGGTAGGATAAACACGCATGTGAGTAAAATTCCCAAAAAATATAAAATTGATATATAATCAAAAGATATTATAGCAATTAGCAACTGGTAATTTGTTCTGGTGTAAGTAATTACGTGATAAAATAATTACCATCCGACTCTTATAAAAACGTTCACTTTCAACTTTGGAACTTAATATAAATGTTTCTTATAAACTATTATATAACAAAACCGCAGTTGCGGCGAAGTTGACAAGTATATGGCGAGTACATAGACACGTGCAATTTATTTTTAAAATATATTAATAGGTAAATAGCGACATTGGAATTTTAAACCCATCATACCATGTTTCCAAAAATCACCAGAACACAATAAACAGACGATTACTTCGACACTGCTTCCTTTATTATATTCAAATTCAACGAAATCCCTAAAATAAACGATAAAAAATTCAAACTGTTAATTAAAATTAAATAAAAAAAATTAAAACAATTTTATAACTGTTATCTTGCTAACAGCTGATTTACGAGTAGGTACTTAGTTGCAAAAAAACCTTAACAACATTAAAACGATAGATACCTACATTAATAGCTCAACTCCGTACTTCCACTTGGGCTTGGTTGCAGGATTAGCGAAAATTAGATTTCAATAAGACGCTTCAGTCGAGGAAGGGGACCGGCCAATGCGGAGACGGTCACGCTCGTCTTGTAATGCAACGTCAGCAGTACACAGTCGCTTAAAGCTTTGTCGGACAATTTATATGTTTATGGAGAAACATTATATTATCTCGTATAGAATTGTATTCTTATAATACTATTTTCTTATTAAATAAATCTTTTACTTAGTGTGCTAAAAGTTCTATTAATTTATTATTGCTATTTGTTGTAAATTTATAAACAAGGAATTTTGTTCTTTAATTAAAGTTGTTGGTTAAAATCGATTACATAAAGTATTATTCATTAATCAAAGTCATAGGCATGGTTGCCTATTATTAGTAGTGCCTTTTCAAGAGCACCAAGTAGATATTTTTTCACAAAAAAAACAAACAATTAAATAAGGAAATATTAAAATATTAATAATATACAAACAACATAAAGAAATAGGCTTAAGTTTATTTTTAAATTGGACAAGAAATGATTATGTAATGTAACAAGCTCGAATTATTTATTCATTTCATTCTCGTACCCCACGCACGTTCTCAATAGCTAACTCGCATAATTCACACAGGGATGCGCAGCCCCGCGATACAATAGCAGATTATCAAGCAAAATGACGTAAATAGTCCTCAAATAGGAGAAACTGGGCGCGGGTTAAGGGCCGCAGAATGGCCGCCTCGCGACTCGAATATCAGATGAGCCTTGGTTAACCGAACAGGCCTCTTATTTTTTAGGTAAACCATAACAAAACTCATTTTTTCAAAACATGGCCAATCTATTATTTGATTACCATATTACTAAAGGACGTTCATGTTGATAATATTTCCTGAGACAGCTCTTGTAAAGTTATGTTAAAATGTAATAGTACCACAGCTTTATATTTATAGTACACTACAAAATTCAAAGCAATTTTAAATTGTCGGGGAAAAGTAGCTATCGAGGAAATGTTCTTTTTGTTGCTTTCAAAGGATCGCTTAGAGAAACTTAGACTACATACCGGTTTTGTAGGTACGAAAGTTTCGTAGACACGTTTCACTACAAATATCGACAGATGTCTGTCTGTACTCAGCCATCATTGAAAATAGATTTTCACGATACCAATAATTATTTTTATACACTTCAAACATGTCAAAATGTAAAACGAGAACTGTGTATTTCATAGTTTTGTTAAAATAACCATAATATAATTAGTATTGAGTAAATATGGATTTTCAGAAATGCCACTGATATACTCGTAGGTACATATTTTATATGTTATTGTAATTACAGTATCGATAGATAAAATAAGTATAATTCATGTTATAATTTCAAATATAAAATATAAATAAAATATAAAATATGAAATATATTTTATTACGTCCCTCCTAAAACTAAAAATAAAATGAAGGGACGGGAAATGCAATAGTGTGTGGATGTGACAATTCAATTATCTATGAGCGTCGCAATCTGATTGTCTCAAAACAAAGGCCCTGCTAATAGACGATACAGAGTTTGTGCTCAAAAAATAAAGGCGCGACGTCGCCCGAATAAATGAGAACGGCTACGGCGATAAACAGGAGGATTCGTTCTGAGCGGAGGGTCGATATCGAAATACATTATTCTCCGATCCGAGTGTTCCGATTCAAATTGAAAGAGCACCTCCAACATGAGATTTCTCAGGCGGCGAGTGGGCGCAGAATATAAATCGGCACATAACCAGAAATAGGAAGGCCGCAAATATACGCTCGTGGTGTTATCTTTTAGTTTTTTATTTCGATTGATTTTTAAAGGAAAACACCGCATGTTAAATAATGGCTAGGTAAAATTTACCAATGTAAGTAAAAATAAGTTATATTATACTGCGGTGGAGATCTTAGATTCATAGCCTGTACGCCAAAAAACAGTGAACCCTCAGTAAATATCTTTGTGTCCCTGTCACACAGCTACTAAACATAAAGTGAATACTTCTACTTATGCAGCAGAAATGGGACACACGCCTCCCCTCATCGTGTATTCTGCCCAATTCGCAACACGCCCAGCCGATATTTACGTAACAAACGTCTTTGGTGACTTCTGACAGACTATCGCTCTGTTATTATAATATAACAATGGTAAAGTATACTACATAATTTCTTTACTTCAAAATGCCATAAATAATTCATGCGCATTACCAAAACTTTTTTAATAATGTATAAAATTGTGCCCATGCTTCCGAAGTATGATGACAAGTGTGTTTTAACTTATAAGAATAGATAAAATTTGAATATCTAACATTTTGATAAAATTTGTCTAATGTCTAATTAAAATTTGTGTCTAGGCTATCCTAGACACTGATACCTAAGTTGCCTAAGGCGACTGTGGGCGGTAGAGTCCACAAGCGGCGGTACTCTAACTTCATTAAGGACGAGACGCCAGCACTGTCACTGAATCAAAGTGACGCGCCTCCACAATACCCTATTCAAATTTAAATAGCTTCACGCCCAATTGCACTTCAATATGGTATAAACTCGCAGATAGTTATTTCATTAAACACAGATTTCTGAGATAAGTTCGTTGCATAGAATTCAATATCACTAAGCGTTTAACTTCCAGAAATTTCGTGGCCATCGGCTGTAAAGAAAGGGAAAATTTGGCATACACATAGTCTTTTGAAATTATGCTTAATTAAACACTTTATAAAACAAATGTGACAAGAGTAACGCATATATGTTGCTTTGAAAACAGTGGTAAGCGATAAGTTGGATAGGAGGGGCCTGGGTCGACGTAAAGTTTGGCAATTATGGCGACCGCATGTCTGAGAGCGCCGTCTACGCTCATTACATACTGAAACTCTACTCGTCTATATTAAAAGTACAACTGACATTAGACCTGAAATGGTTCGTGAGTAATAAAATACAAAATATATTTCTTAAATTATTAATGAAATTCTTCCCCTTAATAAACATAACAATAAATTGATTAATTTAACGATCGAGACTTCCTCGTAGTTAAAAGTATAATAAATCTTTATGATTAGTGATATGGGATGTTTTTATTGGATACATTTTTCGTTTTTAATAATGTAGGGCAGTGACATAACTTGTCCTGTGCAGATACAACACAATATTTTATTATAGTCTGAAATATAGATAAGGCTTTTGCATAACAATCTACAATTGAAGAATGAAGAAACATGCAATATAATATTTTAAATGAACTTGTACATACATATATACATTTATGTCTACGTGAATTAATATCAGCGCTTAATTAAAATCAAGAACAATGATAGCAAGTGGTGTGTGGTTAACGTAAAAGAGAATCACCCCTTACAAGATTAAATGGAATTATTCATAAATTTAATAATAATATAAGAATGTGTGAGCAAGAAATTTTAATATGGCATTATCAAATATTATAATACTTACAAAGTTACTTGGGCAAGAATTATTTTTTATTTATATTAATTTATCAAAAAAAATCCTTTTCGTTTTTTTGTACTTAATATTTTTAGTGTAGTATTTTTTACAGTTTTACGTTTTAACATCATATCATAGCAGTTTAGGCTAAAAATTAAAATAATTCTAATGAAATCATTTATCAAGTGGGGATCTAACCCACAACCATCGTGTTTATGCTCATACTATTACACTCCGTCGTGATGACCTCAATAGAGTCATATAATAATGTTATTATGACAAATTGCATTGTATTTACAATATCTATAAATCTCTAAGTGCTTAACTATGAATCTGTTAATGTAATTAAGCTTTGTATTGTTGCGCACGTTCGGATGCCGTCCGACGAGATTATCAATACATAAAATAGTTTAGCCGTGAAACTAAATTTTCGGGAGGACAATTGCATTTTGGAACATTATATAATTCAGTTCCGTAGCGTCATGCATACAAACTTTCTAGTGATAAATTGCTACGTCACGAAAATAGTCTTGGATGACTTGTAAAGTAAGCATATCTCGTCACATTTTCATATCTATGAATTTAGTTCGGAGTTATATTAGATTAGATATATTCTAAACTTTCAATATTGAGCAAAAAACATATAAAAAAGTAACAAAATTTTATAGACTTGTTATATTAATTTGAGCCTTGTTATTCATAACTGTCAATAATTATAAGAAACTAGCGGCCCCTTCGCGGTTTCACCTGCGTGAACTATGTTATTATTAATGTCTAATAGTAGTCTCCATGACTACGTCCTAGTAACGTCTATGCAAAATTTGAGACTCCTAGCATTTGTAGTAACGAAATTTCATACAAACTTTCGACCCCAAAAACAACCCTTTATTAGTCGAATATTGCAAATTCCCGTCTTAGCGAGCACCTACGTCCTATAAATAACTCCTATGCAAAATTTCAGATTCCTAGCACTTGTAGTTTCTTAGATTTCGTGATGAGTGAGTGACCTTTCGATTTTATATATATAGATTAATCGCTTAATCGCTCGAAATCATGTTTAAAAGCTTGTTTGCATTTATATTAAGTCGCTACAGTATCGTCTAGAAACATTTTTGTGTTTTTTTTTCCACGAAAGTACATGTGATAAGAAAGAAAACGAGAGGCTTGTACTAAGGTAATAACTTGTAAGAAATATTTAGATGTTTTAGTGAAAGTAAACTTATCAATTCTTAGTCAGTGACTAAATAAGATTTTAAAAAAGCTCATTGGATTTTACTTAAGGGCCGGGTAGTCCGTGCCCACCTTAATCTGGTTAATAATCTGGTGAATTCAGAATTTCTAGTAATAAGAAATTTACGATGAAAATTTAAAAAATATCTTTTACACATAAAATAATGTAGCTTTAAAGCTAAAGTCAGGGCCCCTTGAAAAATACTCTAGATACGCCCATGTTCGATTTTAGGAAAATGACAACATTTTTTCCAGACAAATAAATAGAAATATGTTTATTTTCCATGAGTTTAATGACGTAAAACAGTGTCTAAAAGTGACTTTATTAATAAACTACAACCTTGTACCTCACCTGATTTAGTTAAGGAAGACCGAATCGTGAATTTTTAACTCATATTAGGGAAAAATTGTATTTGAATACCAGTGTTTGCTCGATAAAGTTAGAGAAAACTCTGCTTAATGCATTGCCACTAAACAGCTCACTTAACGGACCCTCCTCTCAAACTGCGGGAAGATAATATAACAAAAATTGTTTCGCTCTATAATAAAACAAAAGGTCCGGCACTGACCTGCAGGCTGGGGTGCACGGCGAGTTGCAGGAGCGTGCGCACGACGGCGAGGTGGCCCTTGTTGACGGCGATGTGCAGCGGCGTCTGGCGGCGGCGGTT
Organism: Heliconius melpomene rosina; assembly: GCF_056956725.1. NCBI lineage: Eukaryota > Metazoa > Arthropoda > Insecta > Lepidoptera > Nymphalidae > Heliconius > Heliconius melpomene. The sequence continues at coordinate 10,265,397 of NC_140389.1, read as the reverse complement.
GCGCGCGTTGAGGTCGGCGCCGGCGCCCGCCAGCGCACGCAGCGCCGCAGACTCGTCGCCGAACGCCGCGTGGTGCGCCGCGCGGTCCCCGTCGCGGTCCTCTGCATCTGCCTCCGCTCCCGCGCCCACCAGCGCCACGATCACCTCCACGTGCCCGTTCTGCGCCGCCGCCTGGGACACGTACAGACTATGTCAGTATCCACTTACAGACTGACGTATTACAATAAATAGAACAAACTAAATACTTTATGATATTATTCAGATAATAACAAGGTTTCTTCAGTTATATTTATCCCGCACTTAGCAAAGTAAGCAGAGGAAACCTGGGAGTAGTATTAATACACTTCGTTCCTATTGAGACACATCCATTCCTCACTTTTCTCAAAAGATTATGGCGACGCAGCGGCACAAGAGTTTGACTGTAAAGACGTTTCCCACTCAAGGAAATGACATATTATATTTAGTGTTTTCATTTCCTCACTCTAGACATGAACAAAACGCGGCGTTGGGTTCCGCCACTCAACCTGCAATGCCTTAAGGAGTAGTTGGAAAAGAGGAACGAAAGTGTCTTAATTTTACCTCTGCCTACTTTAATATTTGCGGGATATAGGTTAAAACTAATAAATAATAATTATATACAAAAGAAGTTGTGACCTGCAGCGCGGTGTGTCCGCCGTATACGCCGTTGACGTCGGCGGGCGCGCCATCGCGTGACAGTATGTCGCTGCAGCGCGTGGCGTCGCCGTTAGCCGCCGCCTTCACCAGCTCTTCATTGGCGTCGCCCGTCACGTGCGACTCGAACAGCTTCCTCAGCAGCACGGACAGTCGGTCCCCTGCAATTATATATACTATTTAGATATTTAACTTCTAAAAAATTAACATTCTGTTTAAATAAACAAATAACAATATTTGATACTGCTCACTTTGAAAGCTTATGAATAACCGTTTTAATATTTTTTTTGTTGCTCTCTAAATACGAGAATAGACAATCCACTAAACAACCAGTGTATATTTTTTTTCCTACAACTTTGTTTTTTTGTAATTGTTTGAAACTGATCCATAGCAGTTTTTAATTTTATATTGGAGTGAAATAAATTTAAAATGTCAACCACTTTCAAAAATTTTCATCAGCAAATATACGTCATAAATAAATAACCACCTATCGATATAATGTCAAGGCAAAATTCCAATATACCTGATGAATTTCCTGGAATACTGCCATCAAACGACGCCACTTTAGTGACCGCATTCGGATTGTAAGTCCATGAAGTGTTGCAGACTTCCACTTTCAGATCGTTATCGTGATAGATTTGTTGCACGCGACCGATTTTGCCGAGCGTCTGTAACAAACATAATTAGTTTACCATTTGCCGGTAAAATTAAAATTTTATAATTTACTATCACAATATATTTCATATAAAGTTTTAAGTGCACGTGTTTGTTTGCTGAGATTAAAAAATATAAACAAAACATAGTCGTATTATCTGCATTTCCTGATGTCAAACGCTCGTTTTCATAATTGGCCTTTACGATGGTAGTTAGAGCTCGTTAAATGAAATGTATACTATAACATAAAACGATAATAGTTCATTAATGACCTCACGTGATTCACGTGAATAAAGTAATAATTTTTAAAATTATTTTGAAATTAATTATTCTAAAATTAATACGTAAATTATTCAGAAACCTTTGTCAGTATTTGAAAATATTGAAAATAAAAAAAAAAGAAACAGAAATGGTAATTTTATTGTAACTATAATATTTATGAGATTTAATGTAACTTAAAGAATAACTTAGTGGCAGTAACCAAATGTCAGTTGATGAATTGTCTTAACACGAGGTTCCCTCTGCCTACCCTGCTGTGTGCGGAATACAGTGTGAAACTGACTTGATTTCATATTTCTTGCTTTCGATTACTTTGTTCCCAAGTGAAAGACTAACTCCAGGAAGGCGACGACTCGTCGACTGTACTATAAAATTATATAATGATATGTTACCGGAGCCATCGCCTCCGCCCACTCGCCGTGGCCGCGCTGCAATGTCTTCACCCGCTCCTGGTCCGAGCACACCTGCACGAGGTCTCCCACCGCGAACGCGCCGCCGTGATTCGGAGTCGACGTGGACGCGACTACCGTACTGTTGCACGCCTAGATACGATATTTCTTTCGTTTACTTTTTTTAGGCTAAGGGAAGGCTAAGACTAGTGTGTGTTAATGTGGTAAATTTCCTCACAAGGATAAGTGGAAAGTGTATCTTACTAACCAAGTGTAGGTTTTCTTTGTCTATTCGCAAAACATGGGAGATATTAAAGAAGTATATAATAATATTTTTTATGATATAATATTTTTTTTCATTTTCACGCTTTTAACTGCATAGCAAGGTGTGCAAGTTTTTAGATATGTGCTGTAAATATTGTAAAACTGTAAAGTATAATTGTAAATATATACTTTATACTTATATTTATAAATTATTTTATTTCTTTTAAGAGCAAAATGACCCTTTTATTCCATTCTCCCGTAAGCATTATCTTTTGGCATGTCCTTTTATACCTTTTATCGGTATGTTGTATGGATAAAAAATAAATGCCTTAGTTAACACAGCAGGGTTGAAGGTCCACCGATTGCCGCTAGGATAAGTGACCACTATGTCGTGGTCCTCATCGATGCCAACGACAGCGCCTGTTGTACTGAGACACTCGAACATGCCGTCCGTCCACCCGCCATGGCCGTGTTGCAACGATTGCACTATTTCCAAGTCCAAGTCGACATTTACCTAAAATATATGTTATGATTATTAAAAAAACTTCACACAGGCAAGGGAACTCATTGCTAAGATATTCTACTCTCAACGTTCCGCACGAATTGGCGACGCGTGTTAGTGACGGAAGTTAACGCTGCGCTTTAAGAATAAAGAAGCCAGACCAAGAAAATTACAAGAAATCCCCTGAATAAGCGAGCACCAGAGATCCACAACCATGTTAACAGTGAGGCACTGCCCCAATAACTACTGTCATATTTATCGATTAAAAGAATTCAGTTACATGTAATTTTATTATAAGACTTTCTATTTTCCACCTATTTAATGCATGGATTCATTATAATTTACATAATTATAATGAATCCATGTATATGTGACAAAGCAATGCTCCATTAAAATTAAATAAAAATCTTACATGATCCCCAACTTGTAAGCCATGGGGTCCAGTACGACCTGGTCCCAACTCTCCTAAAAGTGGTAGATGCTCCTTGTATACATTTTGCCCCTTAACATCATTTACCACCTGCAATAGTTAGAAAATAATATTAGGTGAAAGGGTAATATTATTATTAATACTTATTTATATTCAATTGCATTTATAATCAGACATTGCCCCACTTTGTCACAATGGCCTCATAATATTTTTTTTTGTACTAATTATAACAAGTTCATTATTTATTTAAAAGTTATTATAATAATATTTATTATATAATTAATATAATTTCTTCCAGTGACCTATTACATAAAAAGACTGAAATGGAAATGGGCTGGCCATATTAAGAGATCCAATAAGGATGGACATTTCTTCATTCTGGCTGCAGGGCAATTGAGTTCCACTACTCAACATGCAATGGCTCAATATATTTGGCAGACAGACTAAGGTTTGATCTGCCTATGGTGCGAGCATTACAGCATAAAGTTGATTTATAATAACTTTATTATTTAATTATTTACTATAACTTTATTTTCATTAAATTGGGGCTGTCGTGGCGCAGCATAGAATATTATGGCCACAAAACCTTTACATCAATTGTAGCCTATATTACAGTTATTCCAATGTATAAGCTATTACTGTAAAGTTTCATCTAAAACCCTTTAGCAGTTTTTACATGAAAGTGGAACAAACATACATCAACATGAACTTACACATTCATATTATATATTTATTAGTAGGAATTATATATAGGGTGGAAGAGGCAGCGCTTCTTTTATTGAAACTGCATATAGGGTAATATATTTCAAACCCACACCTAAGAAATTAAAAGGTACCTCAACAGTTTGGATGTAGGATTTTTTTTCATTTCACGATTTTTATCCATATCCGTATTTCGTGTGACGCACACATACGTGTGCAACGTTTCCGATTTGATAGGTAAGTGTGTGCGTGCCTATGTTATACTTTACAAATGGCGTTTTATTTTAAAACGATAATTTTATTATTTATTTTGTTTGTAAAAATAACTTTTTTATTTTTGGGAGTTATTTTTTTCCGAATTATATTAGGCTTTTATAGAGTAGTTTAAACTGTGGTTTCATTTAAAGTGGTGCTGACAATTCCACCCTGTATACTATATTAGTGGGATAGGATATTTGCCTAGATTGTTCCTTTTACATATTTACAAGTTTTATATTTTGTTTACCTTTAAGTCAGCCATGCCTTCAAATCCAACTCTATAAAGATTTTTAGCACCATTATCCCATACAACATAAGCCGCAGATCGTGGGCTTGCTGCTGACCAATCTTGAATTTCATTAACTTTGCCTCTTCTTCCATTTCCACCATCTTGATCTTCCCATTGCCAGTCAACCTAGAATAACACATTATTTTAAAGTTAAATACAGTGTACTTTCCATTTAATGGTACTTGATATAACAACAAGCTCCCTAAAAGGCCAATATTAGAATATAAAACTTGCAGAATATTTACAAAAACCAATATATATTTTTAATTAACATAAAATATTGATGTTTTTTTCTTATTTACACTTGTCACATAATAATAATGGTTACAAATTATGACAAATGTTTTTATACATACTCCTCTCACTACTCTTGCTCCTGGAAATATTCCTCTGACAGCCTGCTTCTTGCTTTTCCTACGTGGTTCAACAAGGCAACGTTGAGCACCTGGTGCACTTATACGGTAAAATCTATGACGCAAGTGATGTTTGTCCCCATGATAGCAAACAGAGCACAAATCGTAGTTGCTGCACTCAGCACACTTCCAACGAATACCTACATAAAGTATATTTATAAGTTGTGTAATAGTAAAATAGTACTTATTACATTATTCCAACAAAAAATAAATAATTATTACTGTCAAAAACTTACCAAATATTGGCTGTTGACGACAAGTGTCACACATAGTACCCTCATGTTTGACTCCAGTTGGTGCACTATCTAAAATTCGCAAATCATATGCTCCTGAGCATCTGTAATTTGCAGCAGTTCCATTATCCCAAACAACAACAACTTCCTCCGGAGATTCAAAATTTCTCACTGTTCCGACATGACCCTCTCCACCATCCTGAAATATTTAAAAATTATATTATACATTACATTACATTAAGCCTGTTATCCTGAGCATTATATTAAATTTGTTAGTAATAGTCATAGTATATCCCTGAGGTCAGTGTGCCTGCTGGCAAAGGCCTTCTCTAACATTTTCCAATGCTTTCTATCCATTTTATCTCATCTTCCTGTCTTCTGTGCTGCCTTCCCCTACTCCTCTTACCATCTCTTGGATACCAATCTGTAATAATTTTGCTCCATGTTTACTTTTTATTACATGCCCTGTCCATTGAGTTCCCATCCTTGAGTTTGGATTCTCATAGTTGTAGTTCTTATTCTTTCCTGTTTTATGATACTCATAATGCTTCTTTCCATGGGCCTTTTGAACATATCTGAGTATATCTGACATGGCTACGAAACAGAGCGGTAGAAAATAGGTAAACCTCAATTTACCTGGTTGACAATTGGTTAAAAAGACAAATAATAATGGCCATAAAAATAGAAGCCAACTAACCACATGGAGCAGCATGATAAGAAAAGCCGATCCTATGCCTATCCTACACGGCAGAGAAAAAAGAAATAGAAATAACAGTATTCCATATAATATAAATTAAGTATAATATTTTTAATAAAATGTACCTGTTTACCCCATTTCCAATCAGGGCCTCTTATAACTCTAGCTCCAACTCCTTCCATCATGAATCTCGTCGCTCTAGAAGAGTTGGATGAATTAGGTGTATTAGACTCCATACATGCCTCGGTAATAACTATTTAAAATACAAAAGCGTTAAAAACGCTTTGCATTTAAACAATATTTATGTTTTAACAACACTAACAGCAAGTAGGTAGGTACAAGAGAATACAGGAGTTGCTTCAATTGTCATTTGTCACTTCTTGACTTTGACGTTGACGTTTGTAAGTTTTATTTACATTTGTTTTTATTTTATAAAGATAATAAAGCCATAATTTAAAAAATAATGCAAAATATTTTGCTGACTTAGATATCGCAAAGTTTTATTTTAGATATAGCCGTTATATACTGAATTATTTTAATCGTAAGTAACAATACAAGAAATCTCCACGGTACGATAGTTTATTTGTATTTTCAAGATATATCCCTATTGGAACGTACCAAAGATGCGTATCTATGAATTTGAAAATGTCATATTCATATTTTATACGTCTCTCAAAGTGTCAGTATGTTCCACACTCCACAGAAAACATTCTAATTTCTAATATACTTGTCAGTGCTTGTCAGTTGATCACTGCATTCAATAGCGGGGACTGCAGCTGATTGTGTAATAACAAATTAGTTTTGTAATTTGTAACAATCAGGTAGTTTACATGGTCATCATGTCATTTAATCGTAATAAATACGAGAAAGCTCGTAGGCGACTTGCAGCCGTAACTTTCTTGTCTAACATTTCTCTAGACGGATCATTCAAGGATACTGAGTTGTGCCAGATAATCGATAAAAAATCGACAAAATCAGAAAAATGTGACTGTGAAACAAAAGCTAAAGATATTCAGAATAATAATCACAAAGATATTTTACGTAACAGTATTCATAATCGCTCTAAATTACCCCAAACTACTAGCCCAATCCAAAAAAGCGGTGGAGACAATCTGTCCTTAAGTTCTGATTCTGAACCAGTTGCAATAACTCCTGTTAAAGGAACTTCTAACAGTAACATTCGAGAGAGGTAAATATTAATATAAAACAATAATAATAATAAAAATATATAACAATATCAAGAAGATATTAAAATACTTTTATTATATTACAGATGCTCCTCTGGTAATACAGATCTATTTAAAGAAAGACATTCATCAATAAGACCTAAGAAAATAAGTGGTATTACACAAGATGATAAAAGCAGTTCAGAAAGTTTAAACTTTGGTAATGATCAAATCTTTAATTTATATACTGTCTACTTTATAGTTACCTGACATACTTATGTCTTAATTATTATAGGCCGCTTTAGAACAAGCAGTACATGCATTCTGGAAAATCATGCTTATAACAAAGAATTAAGATTAATAAAGTCAGCTAAAGGTGTATCATTTAAAGATGAAAGACTAGTGTTTGCTCCAGCACAAGGTGTTCCATGTGTTTTATTCAGTACTATACCATATTCAAAAACAATAAAAGGTGTTCGGTAAGTTGAATTTATTTAACTATAAAAGTTTAATAGGTATACTATATTATAATTTACATAGGCACATTCAATGTGCCTTATGTGCCTTTGTAAATTATAGCCCTATATAAGGGAACCGCTCCCACTAGGACACTTCTGTTTCCACTGTCTGCCACATTTACAGTTGCACAATCATGCACTGCATCAACATTTGCCTCAATTGACTATTAAAATTTGTAAATTTGTTGATAGGGCTGATTTAAGGAAAGAAGGTGTGCGCAGACGCAATACATCTGGTCCTAGGCCATTGTCATCTATCACAGACAATGGTGTAGATCCATTTGACCTTTTAGGCTTGGAGAGAGAGGAGAATGGACAAGACATTTCATATTCTAAACTCCTTGTACCATCAAGAATTTGTACCAGGGAACAATATAAAAAAATGTATGAAGGAGATTTTGCTGATAAAGCTACATGGAAAATTTTAAATCGCCATCCCCATGTAATTGCAAGGTATCCTGTAAATTTCATTACATTACAATTTGATGTTTCATTACAAACCATAACAATTGTGCATGTGTTATATCTTTCACATTCATATTTTTTTGTTTGGTTGTTTATTTCAAGTTGACATATACAGTATGCAAAGTACTCATGTTACCATATATTTATAATATCTATAGGCAACAATAAAATAAATTAAAATTTAAAATGGTTAAGATCATTGAATATCACATACAGCTTTATCATAATTGATTACTACATGTCATCTCTCATGCCATCACTAACATTTAAATTTCAGGACTAAGTTATTGACGAGACGCAAGGATAAAAAATGGTAAAAATAAAAAAAAATATTTTGTAATGCTAAGCTAATTAGTAATACTAATGCTAATCAGACTCACCAACATAGCCCTAGTTTATTTTAGATTATCCACAAAGTGTATGTAGAATACTGGTTATTTTATTATAAAGTTTCTTAAAAAAATCTTAAATTAGTATAATTTTAACTTTTTTATTAATTTGATTAACTTCCATTTGTTACAAAGTTTTGAAATCCTATACTAATTAATTGGTAGCTATTACAAGATATATTCAAGATAATATAAATTACATTGAAATGAACGTGATCTTTTCAATAATGCAAATAGGCATAACTATCTACTATAAGTTTGGTTTGTATCTGAAAATAAGAATATTTTTAGTTACAATGTGTAATAAAGTTGAGACGCTTGTTTAGCCAGCTAACACTAACCCATGCCGTTAATTTAGCATTTTTAATATTAATATTGGTTAGGATGTCACACAAATTAAAAGCATGAAGATGTTCACGTGAGAAGTAATGTATTGAACTTAATGCATGTTATTCAATCAATACAGCTTCAGTAAGATGTTAATTGCATGAGAATCATAGTTGTATATTTGTGATCTTAATTTAATGATAACATGGTCTAGGTGCTTTTCCTATGAATCATCACAACGGTCTACAATTGCATCATCTCCTCCACATTCATCTATTGAAAATAAAACTTTTGATTGGGATGAAGGAGCAATAATATCTCAAAAATATGTGAGTTATATTTAAAAACTATACATTCATGATATATATATTTCTTGTTATAGTTACTGTTTATTACTGTTGATTACAAGAATTTTACAATGACTTTATTTACACTTGTTCTACACAATTCAATTCTATATACACTCGTAGTTACAATATTTAAATGCTATTTCTAATAACAAGTTGTCTTGACAAAATCTTAGAACGTAATCGGCCCCGGGTGCCGTGTCGTTTGTGCTTTTATTGGAAACCCACCGGAACAGACGCAGCACACGACCGTCACTTAATACAATCAGTAATGGAACCAATATCAAATGACGTCCTCGTAATTACAGTGACACCTATTATGTAAATTATGCTAACGAATCAAAGGATTTTATTAGTACAAATAGATTGTATTGAATACATGATTATATCATCTTGACATCACTAAAGTTATATATATTTACATTAATGTTATGACTATCTTAGTCATATAATTGTCGTTAAAGTCCTTTTTAATAGACTAAAATAATTACTTACATTTTATATTTATTATATTACAGGTTCATTATTGCCCAAATGTCCTTGATGATCCTGAACTAATTGCTGGGAAGCACAGAACACTTCTCACATTCACTTCATACATGACGTCCATTATTGATTATGTGAGACCACAAGATTTGAAAAAAGAGCTTAATGATAAGTTCAGAGAGAAATTTCCACATATAAAGTTAACATTAAGTAAACTTAGGAGGTACAATAAATATATTTTTAACATTTTTGAAGTGTAATTCTGCACACACTTATGAAAGAATTGGATATATGAAGGATATGAAATAACATAAAAATTTGGACATAGTAGGACTCTAACCCGCGCCTCTTAGATTCCATTCAACTATAAAATATGTACTATAAGATATATTTATATGTTTACTTTAAATATTCTTTTAAGATAAATGTTTTTGGTATGAATTATTATGCACTTTTGTTTCCACTCACTTTGGATGTAGAAATTTATAAATGTTGCTGTCGCCAAACCTATAGAGCATATATTTTCTTCCAGTAATTGATAAACATAAAATATATTTACATATTAAAATAAGTTTATATACTTATTTGCAGTATTAAGAAAGAAATGAGAAAAATAGCCAAACATGATAGTGGCGGCATAGATTTGCTGTCAGTAGCCCAGGCATATGTTTACTTTGAAAAATTAATACTCGCAAATCTCATCAATAAAGATAACAGAAAGCTTTGTGCTGGAGCTTGCTTGTTGCTGTCGGCAAAGCTAAATGATGTTAAAGGTGAAATGCTGAAAGCACTTATAGAGGTAAACATTTATTTGTATACTTAAAAGACTGTCAACAATAACATATTGTCTATTACACAATGATTGCTTTGCATTTAATTCTCGTAGCTAGGAGGCTGCAGTAGGAGGGTTAAAAAATACGATTTTGTATAAACTAAATTAATTCATTTAAAGATACTGATTAATTTAATTATATATACTATAGAAAGAATATTATATCTATATATTATTATATATCTATTGTCCTCAATATAAGAACAAACAATAACGAATTTAAACCTAATTAAATCTAAGTTAATCTATGACTTACTTATTCCATGTTACAATAATAAGTGTGGAAAAGAAGAGATTCCTTTCCCGCAAGCGCCATTCACCTATCTATACTTTTCAACATTTTGTGGTGCTCAGCCGGCTATCAGGTGGACACATTATAACATAAATTTTTAAATATTTTTTTCGCCTGTGACACCGAGCGTTGTATAACAATTTAATTCCGCCTCTATTTGTTAATATTCTCGCAATGTGTGATTCTGTCCATATTATTATAATACAATGTGTATAATATTATAACACAAATGTAATATTGATCGTTTATTCCAGCGCATCGAAACTACATTTAGAGTGAACAAGAAGGATTTGATCAAATTCGAGTTTGCCGTGCTAGTTGCGCTCGAGTTCGGGCTGCACGTGCCGCCGTACGAGGTGTTCCCACACTACCAGCGCCTGCTGCACGACTCGTGACCCTGGCGCCGCCTCGCCCTCGAGCACTGCGCGCGCGCGTGCCGCCGCCGCGCCAGTATCGTGGACAACCTGCGGGCCAGTGCTTGGATGTAGTGCTAGGGATGGCAAACGTATAGTGAATTGTCAATATCAGGGTTGTCAACCACAATGTTTTTAATAGAATAACGATGTAATGGCGTTGAGTTCGCCATTGAACACCTAATGTCTTGAAAATTGGAAGCTAGTAGGGAAAGATGTGGCTTCACACTAAGTTCCCTTTATCTATTGCAGGTTACAGTGTGTGGCTAATTAAAATAACCATTTATTCGTTTTTCACCGTCGTTCCGTTAAAAATTAGAATGCACTAATATAGTAACAATAGCTATAATAAGCAAATAGCAAGCAAAAGCAACTAAATCGTAGCACGTTAAATAAATTATAATTTTCACTTGTAATTGAGTGAAAACGGCACATGAGTTTTAAATAACTTGATATTATCTAATTAATGTATTAGTGGTGTTGATCACTCATCTTAGTGAAAACTTAGTGAATTCCCGTTTTGTTCTGTATATGTAATTGATATGGTATGTAAGGTAATGAAAGTTCGAAAACTTTTAACAGAAAAGCTGGTATTCGAGCTTTCAATGTAATATGTAGAAGCTCTAGAGCAACTGCAAAGATTTTGAAGAATTGAAGACTGTACGACATACAAACGAGAATTTGTATTTCTTGCAAAAAAATCCGTCATCAGTGAGATGTAGATCAAAAAGTTTTAAAGAGTTTATTTTAAATAAGTCACATGTTAACATAAAAAAATCTTAATTAAATATTTCAAAATGAAATAAAAAATTAAAATATAAAAAAAGTTAAGAATACAAGTAAATACTATATATTTTTTCTACAATTATTTAATGTATATTTTAATATATTTGTATATGTTTTCGAAATCATTATTTATTATTGATGAAACTTTAAAATAATACTCATATCAAAGATTCGGTCTATCGTGGTACAGTATCTGACTACAAATTCGGTTGTGAGTTTGATTCTCACTCAGAAGAATGTATTATAATATTTTTCCCGCTCTGCTAACGCGGCGTTGAATTCTGCCACTCAACACGCCAGTCTCGAAGATCAGTGGGACAGAGTGTCTTAATATTAGGTTCCTTCTGCTACATGATATAGCGTGAAGGGTATAAGTAAAAGCCAGCATATACTGCTAAGTTAAAGTCAATGGGATCTGGGAACAAGTAACTAAGTATGTTTTGATATTGATAGAAAGTTTGACAACATTCAAGATCCACATTAATAGCTCTGAAATATTAGTTTATTTATTCGATGGTAGTTTATTCTAGTCTTTTTAGTGAATTAATTAGCCTTGTAATTGATAGGGAATATTTAGTCCTTTCATAGCTATAGTAATTTAGACTATGTAAATGATTAAAAATCATTTTTTATTATTTTTTGTAATATATTATATTTTTAAACTTATTACGTAAACTGAGTGATATATGGCAATCCGATTGCTCATTAACTATGCCAAAGATATGGTAGGACTTAGTGTATAGAATAATATTACGTGAATGATTAGCTTCTTTGCAAACAACCTCATATTTATAAAAGCATAAGATATGTAGCGTAATGTAAACATTTAATATTGACTTACTATCATGTTTATCGGTTTGGTTTGCCAAGAATTGTACAAACGAAAACAATCATACTATATATTTATAAATAACATACATTAATGACTGTATCAACCTTAAATTTTCGAGTTTAGATGAGATTTAGACACAATTAACTTGAGCCCTAGAATATTTTTTAACAGTGGTTGTAATGTTGTTACTTCTATTTTTTTATAGTAAATTTCCATATATACAGTTGACTCCGATAAAGCCGTTGTCCAAATACCATGTTGTTGATGCAAAGAAGCAAATATACTCTGGTCGTTCCAGCTTAAACTTATTACGCTTAAAATGTGAGATAATCGACCAATTTACTTGGTAGTAAGCAAAGGTTATAATTGTACAATAGATTAGTTGGTAGATGTTGTTAATATACTATGTAAGACAAAACTTAACCTGTATAGCTACGCATAAACGAAGTGTAACCTTCGATCACCTATATACTAGATAACAGATTGCATACAAATACGGCTTAAAAATATGGCACCAGTCAATATAAACATAAATTCAAAATTCAATATTTTATTTCAATAAAATCCAACCTTATAACAGTGTGTTAAGGCTTAATTTAGTATAGCGCGTAGTGGATAGAAAACATTTTACTCCTAATCTATCTATGATTTTTTTTCTTTCAACTGTTTTTAACTCTCTGCGATTGAAGTTTTCCCATAGACACCACGAAATAATACTGATTTTATAATGTTTTGTGTTTGCTTTAGGACACTGTGGCATTTTGGCACGTCCGCACGTTGGCTGAGGTTAGACCATAACTAAACACTAAAATCAAATAAGAACACATTTTTTTTGTGCTCTTACTTCTCGGGCTTTCGGGTTTTTTAATCCTCAATCTAGTATATAGTTGATCAAAGGTGTAAACCTTTAAATCCATACATTGATTCAAATGTCTTTTTTTATTTTAATATATAAAAACTGTAAAACAAATAGTTGATACATATCTGTTTCTTATTAAGAAAGCAATTACAATTTGGTATAATAAATATTCACCATAAAATATGACCATCTTTTCTTCAAAATATAACTTTTAAAAAGTGTATTTTTTATTAATTAATAATTTTAACCCCAAATAGACAACGAAATATATTAAATATGCCAAACTTTTTTTAGGATTATTTATGTCTTACAAAAAAACAATGCCTGCAGATTATGCATTTATATTATTGATGTAATCGGCGCAACGAGTTGTGATGTTTGAAAAAAGAGCACGAATCAAACAGTTGCGTGCATAATATTTAGCATGCGGACGAAAGCGCCACTTTGTGTATTTCTGAAGTGGTGCCTTTAGTGTTTGGCGGTGCCCTCTCCCAATGTTGTAGCGACCCTAAGGCACCTAATATACGCATCCGAAACATCATAACACGTTTCGTCGAGTATAATGGTTTCTGAACTATAAAAATATTAGGTTCTAAAATAACCAAAATTATCGTTATTTACTCTAAGTACCTTCTAATTTAATAATCTTTTATAATTAAATTTCTTTTTAACATGCTTATATACTTAGCTCACCTGTAACAATTTTCTTTATTGTTATAAAGAGAAATAGTCCAATACCAAGTCTTTGTTGCGATCTTTATATTAATTCAACTTAACCAAATGATTGCGCATTTTGATTAGTTAGTTACATGCTTAGAGTATCTTTACCACATTATATGATAACTACTTATTTAATAAGTGACATATTTTATAAACTTAATTTATTACATTAGAACTACATTAATTGTTAGTTGTTATTTAGGTCTAGAAATATACGAATAAATGATTTATTTGTTAAATATTAGTTTTATTTGAGTATTTAGGTATATCCATATTTATTAAAATATAATAATAAATAAAAACTGTTCTTCCATAATCCATGCATAATTGTATGCCTACATATTCGAACTTTTTTTTATAATTATCTAGGTATTTATTTTTCTTTTTTATTTTAAAACCTATTGACAAATTCATTCATTATTAAATCTTTGGTTTAGTCATAAATGCTATGTGGGCTTAAAAGCCATAAGCAAGATAATTAATCGAGCTAGCTAATTAAATAAACTTTATACGATTACTTAATAAATATGTATTACGTTGATTCACAGAAAACTACATCGCGTCGCGATAGTTCTTTGATTTTGAGCGGCATTACCTTTAGAAGTGAGTTTGAATCAGCGCACACAGTACGTGAACAGTCGGCGACTCATATCATAAGTGAATCCGATGTTTCTATCGGGTACCGCTCAAAAGGTTCTGTGAGAAAGGAAATTATTATTTCATTATTCGAATCAATGCTTGACAACATTGTAGAGTCCTGGGAAGTGATTCAAAAACGCCAAACTGAAACAACTACCTTAGAGGAATTCAAAACGACTAGTGAGCTGATCGGTATTAATAAGAAAAAGAAAGCTATAGGTCTAATTATAGAAAATATTTTTGATTTATTTTAAAAATAAGATTTAAACCATACATGAAACATCACCAAATTGGATAATTACAGGTAACAAGCCATCTAAATCGAAAAAGAGTCAATCAAAAATGGAATCAAGTGATAATGCACAGGTAATGAAACATAAACTCACTTTGTAAACTGTTGCCGTTGTTTTAGCACTATGAAAAATATTTTTTAATAAAGGTATAAAACATTTAACGTAGCGGGATTTGGAACCACGCCTCTTGGAAATCGTCCGGTTGTTCTGACCACTAAGCCATACGCTTGTGTCTAGCTACGTAAATTGTTATATGTTCATTTATATATACCCACAGTCGTTTTATTTGTATATTGCGTAGTTTTCTTCGTATTTCTCACTACGTTTTCTAAAGATTTTTTTTCTTGAGTGTAAAATAACACTTAAAAAAGTTTAAAATTTTTAAGAATGTCAAAAGTAGGGACATCTGTTTTGTTAGTCTCTAATGTGATGAAGAATTCATTTAGTTACTTGATATTAAATATTTTGAATTTAATTAAGAGTCGTGAGCTCTACTTGTAGCGAATTCAACACATAACCTTGACAGATAATATATTGCTTGAAGAACTACTTAAGTACTTAACCCAATATTTGCATGTTGTAGAATGATTTACTCCAAATATGTTGGTGGGCGGCACCAGACGAAAAAGCTACAATTCGTTTCCGCAATGGAAATTTATATGAAGGAAACATTTCTATGAAATGTATGCATGGAGAAGGCCGATATCAGTGGTCAGACGGAACAATTTACTTAGTAATCTCTTTTATTTGTCTTAGTTACTTACTTAATACATTACTTAGGACATTTAATCTGGTGATAATTTATTTGTGTTTATTAATATTTTATTTTATTTTACTCACCTATAGGGATCTTTTAAAGAAAACGAAATAAATGGCAAGGGAATCATTCAATGGAAAAATGACACATGGTACGAAGGGGATTTTGTGGGAAATCTTCGGCATGGCAATGGATTATATGTTGATTCACGAAAACAGCGATCGTACTACGGAGGTTGGTATTACGGTACTAAACATGATGAAGGCGTCATTTATTATGACGGAACGTTTAAAAACTGTTATGAAGGAGAATGGAATCATGTAAGAATGTACCTACTTATATTTAGACAGACAGATCTTGTGGAAAACATGTAAATAATGTAATTAATAAATTAATCTAAAATTATTGTTTAAAGAACGTACGTCATGGATTCGGTTCTCGCGAATATTGCAAGTCAAGCGGGTATAAAGGTGAATGGGATAACTATGTTAGGGAAGGAAAAGGTTTGATGATCTGGCAAAATCACGATGTAAGTTACTTACTTAAAAAAGTATAAACTATTTGAATATATATCATGAAATGTAATGTAACTATAATAACTTTTAACGCAAAGTTTTACAGAGGTGAATGGAAAAATGGCGTAATGTCAGGTTATGGTATTTATATTTGGAACATGTGCTATAATACTTCAATGTCGTGCCCTTCTATTTGCGCTTATCGTGGTTTTTGGCATAGGGGCAAACGTAACGGATTTGGAGTCCTAAATCTAGGTTTTGGTCTTGGTTCTTTTTACAAAGGAGAATTTCTAAAAAATAAAAAACACGGTATGGGAAAATTTGTAACTAACAATGGTCGCATCTTACAACACAAGTACTTGTTTGTAAATGATAATATGAGTTCATTGGACAGAGGAGATAATGATGGTAATAAACAAGCTGAGCCTTTCACATTCGATATTTGTGACAACTCTGTTGGCCTTCTCTACCACGTTGAGAAAGTGATAAAGAATATCGATAAGCAATCTGAAATAAGAGCTAAAATTGTCAGTGATTTTATAGAAAACAATAAACACTTAAATATTCCTCAAAATAAAATTGAGGAATACACTGTGCAGATAAATTTCGAAGATTTAATTAACTTTGAGATTAGTTCATTGAGTAAATCTTTGAGGTGCTACGAATCGAGATTAAAACAAATTTACTATCAATATGCTACGATATGTAACAAACAAGAAATACTTTTTAATCCAATTCTTATTCGTTTATATTTGTGGCAATTATATTATGACTGCAATTTACATGATAAAGGATTAACTCTTGTTGAAATTGACAATTTATTTCATGAAAACCCGGAATGGTTATCGAAAAATCCTCATAATCCATTTGATAAAATCTACTTTTGGCAATTTCAACATAGTTTAATTACAGTTGCTAGTAAATTATATGCAAAGAGACAGTTACCGGATGAGAAACCAGATACAATGTTAGCGAATGCGTTTAGAGTATTTATGGAAAAAGATATTTTACCTGGAATAGGTCGTAAAAAAGGTAAAAAAATAAAAAAAAACTAATAATTAATATTTATTTCCATCATCATCCCAGCCTTTAATACCACCCAAAGTTTTTCTTGACAATCGGTCTTGAGCTTCCCACATCCAGCGGCGTAGAGCTGGATTCGACAAGAGATCTCTTCCTTGCTTCTACCATGCATCCGATTTCCACTATCTTATTATTGGAGTTGGAGTTAATAGCGCTCGGGGTTTTGGATTTGTACCGGTATTCGACGGAACGTAGATTTCAGATCAGTCGAGTTCACCAGTCAGTTTATAAAAAAAATATTAGATTTTAATTTCATAATGAGTAGCCAAACAAAATATCCAAAAAAAGTTAAATTGAAGACTCCTTTATACTTGAAATCGGTGTTTAATAAATACATCGTCTTTTCAAGAGTTTAATTTTTTATCGTTTTATTATTGCAGCGAGCAAAGCAAGCGGGGATTAGTGAGCGAAGCCTCCTAGTCTTAGTTTATATGTATATGTATAAAGAAATATCTACGTAGTAATTATTCGTATTTTTTAGGCAAGCTTGTTGATAATTATGGTATTTTCGTACCATTGAGAAGCTTATATAAGTTATATACTAGTCTCGAAGGGCCATGTACTGCACGTAATTTTTTGTGTTCAGTACGACCTCCACCACACTCTTCTCAGCCACAACCTTTACTTGTGGAAGGAAACCCTATTTTGGGGAAAAATGCCTACATATTGGGAGATGAATTGACTTTTACTTCTGGTATTTCTTTTTCTCTTGTTACATATTTTCTGCATAAATACCTATACTCGTATCTACGTAATTACTAAGTTCTCATTTTTATCTAGTTTGATATTTACTTGTTATATAAGAATTCCCTTTTAGAAATTATTAAGAAGCAATCTCTTTAAATCTCACGTCTACACACTGCACAGTAGAGGACTTGTTGACTGTCATAGGTACTTGCCAATATTTTGTTTTTTTGGTAATTTCTACTACCGTTAACATATTACAGACTACCCAATGGAAAATATGGTATCTGAATTAAGATCTAATTTCAAACTGTTTAACATAAGCAATTTACCTACTCAGACAATTCTGAAGATATTTTCAATAATCTTCCCTCAAATATACGAGAGTGAACACATCATGGATTTAAATATAGAAATCACGTTTTTTGAATTTTACCAAATATTTATTACATGTGTGGAAGAAAGTATACGTATTGCGGACGATAATATGCGTATAGAAGAAAAAACTCTTTTGCCAAATATTGTAGATACTCAATCCGCACGAAAATATAATAAACAATAATTCTAAATAATACAAATGGTGTTTTATTTTGAACTCGTTGCTATCCCCTAAATTCATTTGAATGAAATTTATAGTCCATATTAAGTACTTAACAAACGCTGTTTAGTGTGAGCAGGATTTATTGGCGAGCTTACAAAAGTAAGAAATTTTAAATATTCCATATTCCAGCTCCTATCTACTTACTTAACACATTAAGAAATGCAGTTTTAGCAAGAAATCTTCATATTAAAATTATAAACATTACTTATTTGATTTGTAAGTAGGTTAGTATCTACGCCAAATAATTGATATGTAACCTAAGAGTTAAACTTAACTATTTTTAATTAATAAATGTATCTTTCGAGGACGTCATGGAGTAAGTAGAGGCACAAGCGTGAAACTGTAAACGTAACGTTTGTGGGACGTTCGTTCTCAGTATTACTTAGTTCTCTTTTTTTAGTAAAACAAACTTAGTGATTTGATATTGTAGTACCTGTATAGGTGGTTCATTTAGTAGCTGACATCGACTTCAAAAATATAAAATCTTTCTTTAATTATTTCTGTTTAACAAAATCAAAGTACGTTTTACTTTATGTTAAGTAAGCAAATTTATTTTTTACTTTATTGTTTGAAGACGGTTTTTTTTTTGATGAAATTTATTTTAAAATATATAGGTACTTAAAAGTAACATATAATCCACAAGTGACATGAAATTACAAAATGCTAACAAAATTGACACCTTATTTAAAAGAAAGGCGTCAAGGCTTATTAATATATTTTTTTAAATTCTCATATAAGTATATACATTTTGAAGATGAGGACGAAAAACCCTATGGCGAAAAAACCACGACAAATCTTATTCTCGAGAAATTCTTATGGTCCAAAAGTAAAGGTTGAGAACTGGGACTTCCAGAATCATATCGAGAAGAGAGACAATTACGTTTATCGCGATCAACTAAGTAACCACTTAAGTACCTACTTACGTTGGGGTGACCAGGATCAAAACGTAGGACAAACCGAAACTAGTGCTATGCTTCAACAAATTTTCACAAAAACTAATCCTACATACGAATTTAAGCCACTAGTAAACTTTACTTCTTATCCATGTACGGAGTAAGTTACCCCTGATCTATAGTAGAATCTACCAAGCAGTTATCTATATAACTAGAAATGTATCATGTTAATTTTGCCTTGAAATATACTTTAATTAGTGTGTAAGTAATTTTCCTTTGCTCGTTAGTACCCCTGGGCGTAACAAATTAATGAAAAATGCAAACTTGGCACAGCTTCCTCCAGACTTTGGTGTAATGGATTATCTAACCACGCAACAAGACGATTACAGGAATCCATTTGCTACTGTAGCTAAACCGGTAAATTTAACCATATGAATATAATATGAAGGAAAAAATATTATTTGACCTAATTTTAATATTAACCATTTATTTTTCAGTTAACTATGGCGTCACCACCGTGGTTACTTAATAGAGTGATTCGTTCCGATTTAACTCATAATCATGGGACGGCACCGCCTAAAGGCGACTATCAGTGTTTGGACACACACACGCCTATCAGTCACATTAGAGACATGAGGCTTTTTCGCTACCAATCTTTTAACCCTGCTTCCTGTCTACAGGATTTTCCTGCTGTTGATTTACATGATAATAAATAAAACATGATGTCCTTAGATTTCATTTATTATCTAATTTTGAAAATTAATAAAGTCAAATGAAAATAATTAACAAAAGATAAGAAACAAACACAGTAACATTATAAAATAACTTGCGAAAATGTAATTGAAAATATTTGGGTAAAATTTTAGTAAGATGTAAAAAGCGAAAATGTTACATGCAAGCCAGTATTTTTTAATTAACGCTTTACATTATTTAAAAAATTAACCCAAACATACAACTTGCAAGTCACCGCAAACAATTCTTAAATTCAAAAAATAATCCAAAATGACAAACAAAATTATTAATAAATCTTACACACATTTATATGCAACTAATGAAATAAATTTTAAATATCTTCCCTTATGACACAAACAAAATATAAAAAAACCTTGAGTTTGTGTGCTTAAAAAATATAATTAGCTCTCATGTATGAACTTAGATATTACAATATGACAACTTTATTATTAAATTAATGGGCATAAAAACAATCTCCAGCTCCACTGACATTAAATTTTCTATTGTTTACCCAACACAGAGGGTGTAAACTTCTTAACAGTTAAATACTTAATTTATTTTTTAGTTTTGATATTATATTTCTTAAACATTTAGTACAATACACATAGTAAGGCAAATTTAAAATAGATATTTGCACTGAAGGCTTTATAAATTAATCTATCACAAGCTGATATAAATAAATGCTTGCTGACTTGATATTGTACTTTACCTGTGTGACTCCCTATAACATTCACTGTTTATATATTACAAAATATTAAATTAAAATACTTGGTACAACATTTATTAAGAAATGTAGCACCTCCCTGGACGATTTTACTAGTCAAGCAGCAAACAAGTTCCAAAAGGTGTCTTACATATTTCTGCAGTAAGGCTATATACATATAAATTAATCAATTTTCTATAGTCAGTATGATAATGATGATGATAAATATTTAACATTGTAACAAATGAGATCTTACGTATAATATTTATATTTTAATAGGATTATAAGAGCTAAAATATACTGTGCATGTGCTTAGTCAACTTGAATACCCTGTATACTAAAATTTCTTCTAACCTTTCATTTGATAACAGTTGTAAAAAGTGCGTCGTTTTAAGGGAGGTGTAATGTTAATTTCTCCTATTTCACCTTTTGTTTATTTTATATTACTTGCTTTTAGCTTAAATTACATGTATTTTTCATAGTTTGTCAAATTACAATGATATAATTGTAATTTTATTTCAAAATAATCTCTTAATACCTTTTCTAAGCTTTGTAAAAGCTATTAACTGGACAAGAAAAAAGTTAAATCACATGCAAATACATACAACACATGAGGGTTATTTATTCACATTCTATTTTCATGATATGGTAAAAAAATATATAACATCTTGTTCATACACTAAGACTATTTTTTTCTCCATATGATACATACTATTACATTTATTTTACCTTAAAATGAATTAGCAAGATCTAATATTTAATAATTTCAAATAATTGAAATTACTTTAAAGTTAAAATAGAAAAAGAACTTAATACATCAACATTAAATCAAACATGGTATAATAAAACAAAAATTACACATAACATTTTCAAAAATGATAAAAAAAACAATCAAAAAGTTTCCACTCCAATAACATAACATAATTGAATGAGCAATAATAACTGAAAAGTATCTTTTATTAATGCCCAACTTATAAGATCAGCTCTAAAAATAAGCTTTATAAATCTTAATAAAAATAAAGTCAATAGTAACAATACTTAAACTCACATTTTTAATGATTTATTCAAGAAAAAAATATTAGTAAACATTTTTTTTGTGAGATGTTCCTTTTTTATTAATTGAAGTATAGTTAAAAGTCAAGGATAATTGAAATCTATATTTATTATATGTTCCTACCTAAGCCCCACACATTATTGATGGAAAATCAACAAAAATATGTATTTTCATGTGAGCTATCATAAGAGTATAAAATGTTAATTCACAAATAAAAATGCAATATAATAAGTTATTGTGTACGCCGCCTTTTAAAACCTTTACCTTTTTTTGATTTCATTTTATGTTTGCGTGTTGTACTTCGGCCTGTTATTTCGTCTGCCAGCATACCTACAGTTGTTAATTTTTTCCGACGATTTTTCTCAGCTTTTGTAACTGGTAGACGTGTTAAATAGTTTTCTTCATATTCAGTTTTTTCCTGTTCATACTTAGATATTGAATGTTTTACATGGTTTCCTGTACTCATTTCTAGAGGTGCCTCTGAGTATTCTTCACGTAATTCCCTCATTACACTAGAATTGAGGAATTGTTTTTTTGCTCTCTCTTTATTTTTCTTTTCACTTTCACTTCTAGTAACACTGTCATCAAAATGAACAGCTGCCAACTTTGGAGGTACATAGATATTAGATTTATCATGTTTTTCTTTTGCATCCCCATCTGATTCATTGCTAGAATCTTCATCACTGCCCTCAATCTTACTTACTAAGTTATCCGGGTTTGCATGATATGATTGAGGATCATCT
Source organism: Heliconius melpomene rosina (assembly GCF_056956725.1). Classification (NCBI taxonomy): domain Eukaryota; kingdom Metazoa; phylum Arthropoda; class Insecta; order Lepidoptera; family Nymphalidae; genus Heliconius; species Heliconius melpomene. Next base: position 10,242,486 of record NC_140389.1, on the reverse strand, counting down.
TCTGAAGTGCCAACAACTACTGTCTTTACAAGTTTATCAATTTGATATTTCAATTTAGAATCTATTGGACGTATTTTTTCTAGTACAGTTCGTATTTCAACAAGTCTGTCAATGGAAGGGTCTGATTCGATTTTTTCTCCTGAACATTTTCTTAATACAATATATGTTAAATTAATTAGATAACTAAGCAGCATTTGATATTTCATTTCCAAAAAACTGAGACCTTTATCCGTAGAAATTTCACCGCTTTTTACGCGTAATAACATGTTATCAACTAATTGTAATACCTGCTGCACATTCATGTTCATTTCTTTAAATAATTTTAATGCTTGTGGCAGGTCAGGTTGTTCCATTTCGTCTGAAGCCTGAAACCAAAATAATACTTTTGTGGTAAATAACAATTATGCTTAATTGTCGTATGGAACAATAATTCGTTAACCATTAATTGAAAATAAAAAAACGTGACAATAAAAAACATTGCTTAAGGTACCTGAACCATGTTGCTTCTCTTCAATGCACTTTTTTATACTTAATCACAATAGTTTTCCTATGCAAGGAACTGTGAATATTATTAAGTATCACAAAATGAACTTTGTCACATTGTCTTTACTAAATAAAACAAAAAATCAAAAATCGAAGCGTTCTCGTTCAATGCATACTTCCATGCCAAACGAGTGATGGAATGGAAATAGGAATTAATCATTCAATTTCAAAGTGAACGTGAGTGAGATATGTTTTTACGAACACGAAAAGAAGTGACACAGATAAAAAATATATATAGATTATAAATACATATAAATTTAATAACGTATGTCACTCACTCAAGATCTGTGTGAAATATTTTGCACACTTTTTTTTCTTCACTCTATTTACTTATTATTATTTATTTTATTATTGAACGCTACTGTAATTACGGTACTTAAGGTAATTAGGTTACTGTTTTAAAATTATAATTTCAGTCTGGTAAATACTTACTAGTGACCGACCGAAGATTCGATTTCGGCCGTGTCGAAACTGACTAGTCAGGCGTCACCAGAGAATACAAAAATCCCACAATATAAATTTTCATTACCATTTAAAAGAAATTGGGTTAAATATATGACTGTATTACAGTACCCTATAATATAGTTACCTACGCGCATCACAATATCCTCTAATGTATTAGAGGATAATGATAATGCGTAGATAATGTTTTAATTAATACATTGCGAATAACTTACATTAAGCATATTATTTAATATTAAGTGAACATGCCTTGATTCAATTGATTCAAACATTGATTCAATTCTATTTTTAATTATATTAATATTCTACATACGGCAAGTGGCAACACACAATATTTCAGTTTTCATAGAAATTGTCAATTTTTGTCTTTTAATTTTTATTGATAGACATGTTATGTATATGTTTTAAGTACCTACTTCGCAATAATTGATCTTAACAATATTTTTACAAAATGATTAATAGGGATATACTATTCTTATTTTGATAGTAAAGAAAGTTTGCTTAGCCAATATGTTTTCAGTAAGTAATTCATTTTAATTATCTATTTATTTTCGTTTTAAATGCAATATTTACATTTATTAGTATTGTTATTTTCAATTTATATTACAGATTTTAACAGTATTAGTGAATCTGATAATTTATAGTTATGGATTCTATGTACCAGGCGTTGCACCAGTTGAATTTAAGAAAGGTCAAAGAATTGAAGTTAAGGCGGTTAAAATGACCAGTATACACACTCAACTACCATATGAATATTACTCACTGCCACTATGTATACCAAAAAATGGAACCTTTTTAGACAAATCCGAAAACTTAGGTGAAGTCTTACGAGGTAACCGTATTGTCAATACTCCTTATGAGGTACATATGGCAGAGAATATAAAGTGCAAACTGTTATGCCATAGACAGAACAATCCTATGAATTGGAGCGTTGAAGAATCAGAAAAGGTTGCTAGTCGCATTGAACATGAATACTTTGTTCATTTGTAAGTTTTTGATCATTGGTATACTTTTCAAATATTTTGTAATCATTTATATTAAAGAAATTAAACTCTTTATATTGTTATCGTCATTGTTAATAAATTTAAATATCATATTTAAGCTGTCATTGTAAACATGGTTGTTTTTTAAATTACTACTCAGGGTAATGAATTATTTGCATTCCCTCAGTCAAGTAACAAGACAAGTGTGTCAATAAGTTGAGTATTAGCACTCAACACACAATATCTGGAAAGGTGGGCAGTGGGAAACACAATGTGTCTTACTACTAGGTTCCCTCTAACTACATTGCTATGTGTAAAATAATACAGTGTAAACTAATTTGAATATTATGTTGATGACATTTTAGATTAGTTGACAATTTACCAGTAGCTACAAGAATAACAAATGCTGACACCTCTGAGAGGACTGTTGAGCAAGGATATCGGTTGGGCTTCATGTCTAAAGGGAAAGCATATATTAATAACCATTTAAAATTACTTCTTAAGTACCACAAGCATAGCCAGTAAGTTAAGATCATTACATTTTATAATTATTACAAGAAATAAAGATTGTGGTACAGTGGGAATTGTCCCAATTGTTTAATGTAAATACAGTACATAGTTGTACATTCAATCCCCACTCGAAAGGAATCAATTAATTTCTTCATCCGTGGGTAGACATAGTGCAAAGTTCAGTTCTGGCACTTAATAAAGGTGGAGCTGCAGAGAATGGAGTGTCTTAACACTAGGTTTATACTATACATCTTGCTACATGCAGAATGAATTGTGAAACTAAAGAATATTATGTTTTGGATTTCAACTATATTTTGTTTCAATTAAAACAATTACATTAAAATACTGTTGCACTTTTTCAGGGATTCTTATAGAGTAGTGGGTTTTGAAGTAGAAACATATTCAGTAGACAAAGATGAATTGGCATTTGTGGATGGGTCTTGTCATTTCCCTTCTGAGACTAAGCCCCAGCTAGTTAACGAGGACACAGGCACAAAGTTATTCTTCACATATTCAGTTGAATGGGGCGAGTCAGATATTGAGTGGGCTTCAAGATGGGATATATATTTAAATATGAAAGATGTACAAATACATTGGTTTTCAATAGTGAATTCTATAGTCGTCCTTTTTTTCTTGTCAGGTACTAATCTAAAAAAATAAAGTTTACTTTTTTTCGGCCGTCAGGGCGCAGGGGTACAAGAGTAACACTGTTAACGTGACTGTTTTGAGTTCGATCCCCACTTGGAGGAATGAAATATTTTCATTTCGGCAATCTGGTAACGAGGCAAAATGTGGCGTTGATTTCCACCACTCCACACGTAATGTCTTGAAAATTCGGCAGAAACTTGGGACCGGAAGTAACATTAGGTTCCCAGGTTCCCCCTGCTTACTCTGCTAGATGCAGGCTGAAGTTATAATGTTTTTGCATTTATTTTATGTTATTGTAATCAACTGTTTAAATTACATTATTTATTTTTAGGCATTTTAACAATGATTATGATACGCACTTTAAGAAGAGACATTGCAAGATATAATTCTGATGAATGTATTGAAGATATGATTGAAGAAACAGGCTGGAAATTAGTACATGGTGATGTTTTCAGACCACCACCTAAAAGAATGCTCTTTGCTGCAGTCATTGGGAGTGGTATTCAAGTGTTCTTAATGGCGCTCATTACCATCTGTAAGTTTTCATTTTTGTGTAGCTTATTCAAGTCCCATATTGTTTTTTATTTTTGTTGTTTACATTTTAAAGTGGCCTGCAGTTTGGCATTGACTATAATAATTAAACTTGCCCATACTAACTAATGTTGTGAGCTCACATATCATGGTGGTGGGATTGTTTATAGTTTTTTTTAAAAATCACATTAAACTTGAATGTAACAAAACTTGATTTCGGTCCTCTTGATATTTGCTCTTAGACCACTAATTGTAAGCCATACATTGTAAAAACTACATCAGAATATTACACACTTGTAATAACTAATTTATGTTGTTAGTATTTTTGTAGTGAGATTTTTACTAATTTGTAAAGTAATTATTTTAAGCTTGTCATTTGGCAAGAGAGGATGGTATTCATTAAATACTTTTAAAGTTTCTAAAATGTTGTTCCACTCTTAGTCCAGAAAAATATTTTAGAAACCATATAATTAAGGGGCTTGAATCCTGCTATGTAAAAAAATTCTGCCTCCATATAAAATAACTTTAGTATGTATAAATTTTTTAAAATGTTAAATATTTTGAAATTCAACCCACAAGTAAAATTTATGTGCACTAGGTTTTGCCTCTACTATTTTTTTATATACTGCTGTTATACATTTCTTCTTTGTCCTATTTACTCTTTTCTATAATTATATGCTTATTATTTCAGTTATAGCAATGTTGGGAATGCTATCACCAGCTAGTCGTGGGGCTTTAATGACAGCTGCTATATTCCTATATGTGTTTATGGGTCTCATAGCCGGTTATTACTCAGCTCGCTTATACAATACTATGAAAGGAAAGCAATGGAAGCAAGCTGCATTTTTAACTGCTACCTTTTACCCGGCTATTGTATTTGGAACATGTTTCTTCTTGAACTTCTTCATCATGGGCAAACATTCCAGTGGGGCAGTCCCATTTTCTACAATGATGTCCTTGCTGTGCCTTTGGTTCTGTATATCTTTACCGTTAGTATATCTGGGCTACTACTTTGGATGTCGTAAACAACCTTTTCAGCATCCAGTCCGGACAAATTTTATACCAAGAAAAGTACCAGAGCAAGTTTGGTATATGAACACTTTTGTATGGTAAGTTTCAAGTTTTCCATTTTTGAATACATATTATCTATACTAATATAATAAAGCGGAAGAGTTTGTTTGTTTGTTTGTTTGTTTGTTTGTTTGTTTGTTTGAACGCTAAGATCTCTGGATCTACTGGTCCGATTTTCATTGTTTTTGTTTTGTATGAAAGCTGCATTCTTCAGAAGTGCTATAGGCTATATAACATTACATTACACATATATCCTATATCTTATAAAACAAAGTCGCTTTTCGTGTCTGTCTGTTGTTTCTAACTCTTCTTCTTCTAAACCACCCAATGGATTTTTATGCGGTTTTCACCATTAGGTCGAGTATTTTTCGTAGAAGGTTTATATATAGTTTATTATTTGTACATTCTTATGTAAATTAACATAAATACGATAAATGTGTATAAAGTCCTACCCGTTGAGACACTTTCGCGCATGCGCTGCTTTAATGGTAAGTACTACATGAAAAAAATGTACTGGAGTATTGTTCCTCTTAATAAGATCTACAAAAAAGTCCGCGAGAGCATATTTTTATCTTTTAAGGATAACGTGTAGTGATCATATTTCTGTCTAAAAATAGTAATTTCAATATATTTTTTATTGTGAGGGATATTTTTCCATAATGGTACTAATCCTTATCCTTTAAAATACTTTATTAATTTTCTACGTTAAACGAAGATAAAGAAAAAATTTCGAAATTGCGAATAGTTTTAGAGAAAAACGCATTTAATTGTTGACACATCACGCCGTTGACTCATCAGCTTTGCCGACTCAAGTTTTACTTATCCCTTACTCTCAGCATATAAATAAGTATGTTAGTTACGTTGGCCATTTAATGTAGATGAACTGTCTTTTACTGTTTTTTCATTTTAATAAGTACTTTAGAAGTTGTTAAAATACTAAAACATCCTTGCTGCGAAACGCGCCTCGCGACGTTTTGCTTATTTATACACAAGCGCGTGATGAGCAGTCATCGGTGGTTCAGTGGTAGAATGCTCGCCTGCCACGCGGGCGGCCCGGGTTTGATTCCCGGCCGATGCATTCTATTTAATTTTCCTGACAGGCAGCCACGTAGTGCCTACCCAACCGGTGTCGCTGTTTTAACAGCATTAACCACAAGCTCGAAAAAAAGACCCGCCTGCCTCTATAGCAAAGAAAATTTAGATGCGTTTCACATATTGAATAATTTCAGTTAAATGTATTATTTCAGCGCGATATTGGTTTCATATTTTTTGTATTAGTTATTAGTAGGTAGGTTTTTGTTTATAATTTCTTCCGTTTAAAAATAGACATTTAAATATATAATAATAAGTACTTGAAAAGATTAGTAGCACAGATTTAAAATTACAGTACTAAAAAATCCTTGCTGATTAACGGTTCGCCGCCCACCACGCGTCCGTCGTGCCCCGCAACATTTTGCTTATAATAGTGGATCCGCCGCACCCGCCTGGCTTCTTTCCCCCGGGCATGGAAGGAAGGCCTGCTCATTATGCTGCTGAGGGATATCGATCTATAATCCTTCTTAGTACGGTCGCCAAGTTGTTCGAGAAGTTACTCCTCTCACTTCTTCAGTCACACATCCACCCACAAAGCGAGCAGTTTGGCGAGTGGGTAAACTACGCAACAGTGATCAACCGAGAGAGAGTATGAGTGGGCAATAGCAGTCTTCCTTGACGTAGCACGCGTATTCTACCGCGTCTGGCACCCGGGCTTACTTCATAAAGTGATCAGAGCGGGCACCCCCCAGCACGTCGCGCATGTCTTTGCCGCTCTGCTTTGTAAGTGACAGGACATGTTGCGTGAGAGTTGAGAGTGCTAGCAGCGACCCGATCGCTGCCGTTGTCCCAGTCAGAATTTTGTCACCTGCTCTCTACGCACTATACATTGATGACATCTCAATGCCCTAACGAGTATTACTCAACGAGGAATCCTGTAGGTCGTACGGAACCTCACCCTCCGGCGAGTGACGCAGGCACCATACTACGTGAACACCACGCGCCACTCACCGCAACCTAACAATAGAAACCCTAGAGGTACACATTGGTCGCCTCGCGTCCAACGTATTCCGTTGCGCCGGTGTATCGGGTCACCTGCACCTAAGGAGCAGCACTCCGCATACCCGGCCGCCCAAGGTCAGACGTCTTCTTCCGAGGAACTTTCTATCCTCCTCCAAATCCGACTCATAAGCAATCATCTTGGTCGTTTAATTTAGGCCTTCCTCAAGAAACCGAGTGTTCAATTCCAATCCCCTCCCGCATGTGTCTGCTCTAAAGCAGGTTTTCGCCTGGGACCACGGTCGGACCAACGCTCTGATGTCGTTCTGAGCTACTACGGAGATGGCCGAGAGAATGCTTCAATTCTGCGCCTGGCAAAGTAAATTTAGAAATGATTGCACGTATTTTGGAGTTATCCAATAATTATAATGTATTTCCACGCGACATAGTTGGGTACATCTTTCGTTTAAGTATTTTTGGGTAAGAGAATAGTAGGTAGTCTGTTGTTTATAATTTCTTTCGTTTAAGTTTTCTGTTATTTGTGTTATTTATTTGTTTTTATTTTAAAACAATTGGAAAATTCTTATTGGAATTACGAAAATGCGGGTTGCATTAGAGTTTAATTAATTTTCACATTATCTTAAGTGCTTTGCAAACATACATTATATGAATAATTCAGTAGTTAAGGCGGGCGAAGCCGCGAGCGGGTCGCAATTTCAATATATTTCTTATTGTGAGCCATATTTTTCCATAATGGTATTAATCCTTATCCTTTAAAATACTTTATTAATTTTCTACGTTAAATGAAGATAAAATTACTTTTTACACTTTTTCGAAATTGCGAATAGTTTTACAGAAAAACGCATTTAATTGTTGACACATCCCGCCGTTGACACATCAGCTGTATGTTACTCAAGTTTCACTTATCCCTTACTCTCAACATATAAATAAGTATATTAGTTACGTTGGCCATTTAATGTAGATCAAAACTGTCTTTTACTGTTTTTCATTTTAATAAATACTTTAGAAGTTGTTACAATATCAAAAAATCCTTGCTGCGAAACGGCTCGCCACTCGCCATGCGTCCGCCGCGTCGCCTGCCTCACACGCATCGGTGGTTCAGTGGTAGAATGCTCGCCTGCCACGCGGGCGGCCCGGGTTTGATTCCTGGCCGATGCATTCTCTTTAATTTTCCTCACAGGCAGCCACGTAGTGCTTGCTTTTCATCAGGGACAGAATGTTTCAATTTCATCGTTTGCACGTATTGGATAATTCGAGTTGAATGTATTATTTCAGCGCGATACATTTGGTTTCATATTTTTTGTAGTAGTTATTACAAATAACTTATTAGTAGGTAGGTTTTTGTTTCGAATTTCTTCCGTTTAAAAATAGTCATTTAACTATCTAAAAATAGTCATTTAAATATATTTTAATAAGTACTTGAAAAGATTAGTAGCACAGATTTAAAATTACGCTACCTACTGAAAAATCCTTAACATCCATCCATCCTAAAACAATTGGAAAATCCTTATTGAAACTAAGTGCTTTGCAAACATACATTATATGAATAATCCAGTAGTTAAAGCGGGCGAAGCCGCAAGAGGGTCGCTAGTGTATTAATAATTCGTACAATTGATTCAATTGATCATTTAGGCCGGCACTGTGGTGCAAGCAATTTTACTGTAAATCCAAAAGCTGCCGGGTCAATTTCCACTTGGGGGAAATAAATAATTTAATATTTTCATTTCCCTGCTCTGATAACAAGGCCGAACGCACGTATGTACGTTCAGTTACTTTGCATTACGTAGAGATCCGCCACTTAACTTAATTATTCTACTGTGCTATATGAGAAAAATGTGAAGCTTATTATTTTATTATTTAACTTAAATTTTCTCTCTTCTTTTTCAGCATCTTAATGGCTGGACTTCTACCATTTGGAGCTGTCTTTATAGAGCTATTTTTTATTTTTAATGCTCTATGGGAAAATCAATTTTATTATCTTTTTGGATTTTTATTTTTAGTATTCTGCATACTAGTTATATCTGTATCACAGATATCTATTGTGATGGTATACTTTCAATTGTGTGGAGAGGTAAATTTCAGTTTTACATTGCATCACACCCTAGCATAACATTTTGTTTCTCTCCTTTCATTGAGTGGTGGAACACATAATTAATTCCCCTGTAGGGGTTTGAACTCACAACAATTTCGTTTACAATCAACTATTGTTCTAATGCGCCACAATGCGCCTCAAATCTCTCAAATGACTTTAAATTAAAATTTGTTAATGTATTATTTTGATCTTATTTTTTAGGACTACCATTGGTGGTGGAAGAGCTTTATTATTTCTGGTGGATCTGCAGTGTATATATTAATTTACTCCATATATTACTTTTTCACTAAATTAGAAATTACGGAATTCATACCCACATTATTATATATTGGTTACACAGGTAAATAAAAAAAATTAAAGATTTGAAAAAAACTTAAACAATTCATAAAATTCTATAAATAAATGATATTTTTTAACTTTTTTATACTATTTATCAATTATTTAAAGAAAACGCTATTAAAATTTTTATTTTCTTTTAGGTCTTATGGTCCTAACATTTTGGATTTTGACTGGAACTATTGGATTCTTTGCAGCATATACATTTATTAGAAAAATTTACTCTGCTGTGAAAATAGACTAAATATAGAGTAGATATAAATTTTAGTCATTTACAAGTTTGTGAAGATAAGAGTCAGTTAACGAGATTTTTATGTAAATAGGATATAATTCCTTGATAGTAAATTAAACATTCATGCTCTTAAGATATCATATATTGCATGTATGCACTTTTTTACAAAGTGTGGTGATGTGGAAGTTTGACTTTTCTTATTAAAGTTTTATTTTGTAGGCCTAATTACTCCACTGCTATTTTATGCACCCTACTTAATAACAAAAATATAAATGTTGCTATCATAAGTTTAATTATGAGTAATAATAATATGATTATCATAGGGAAATTAACAATCTGTTAATGTATAAATAACAAGTTGTGAAGGGCTTTTTTGTTTAAAATATTTTGATATTTTGAAATGCAGTCGTAGTTAATTTCAATATAAAAAAAATACTGCTTATATACTGAAGAATATGTAACACGGAATTCTATGTTACGTCTATAAATAAAGCTTTAATAATAATAATTAGCAAAATGTGAATATATAAAGTTGTTTTGTTTTCGACATTTTTCTTATTATTCCTTTACAACTACACAACTTTTCTTACTACAATTTTTCTTTGGTTATATTATTTTATAAAATAAAATATAATATTTTTTTTCTAATTAAAAATGTCTTTTTATCAATAAAGAAACTTACGTTTTTTTAGTCTGTAGTATTCTATTGTTTAGTCTGTGTAAAAGTAGTTGTCAAATTCATACCGTCAGTTGTTTGAAATTTACATCATTATTTGACATAAGAAATGTCATCCAACTCTGATAAATAAAATATATTTATACCTTATTATTTTTATTGAAAATTCTAAACTGTTTTTAATTTTTTTTTGTACAAAATGGAAACCAAAGTAGCTGTAGTTACAGGTAGTAATAAGGGAATAGGATTTGAAATCGTTAAAGGATTATGTAAAAAGCTAATTGGTACTGTGTATCTTACTGCTAGAAATGAAGAAAGAGGGCGGCAAGCTGTGGAAAATCTAGAAAAGTTAGGCCTAAAACCTTTATTTCATACGTTAGACGTAACAAGCGAAACAAGCATACAAGAATTCGCAAATTTTATTTCGTCTCGTCATTCCGGAATTGATATTCTTGTAAACAATGCCGGTGTTTTAGATTTTGATAAGTGTGTCACCTCCTATGAAGATGCTAAGAAGCTTATGGATACAAATTTTTATAGTCTTCTTACAATTTCTAAAATACTCTATCCTCTCGTATCAAACAATGCACGAATTATTAACATGACCAGTGATTGGGGGTTGCTTTCCAACATAAGAAAACAACACTGGCTAGATGTACTAGTAAAAGATGATTTAACAACAGATGAGATATTGCAATTTGTTGATGATTTTTTACAAGCTGCTAAGAATGGTAAACAGTCCTATATGTCATTTGCGGGTCATTACGGTGATTACAAAGTATCAAAAGTAGCCATGTCTGCTCTCACTTTTGTTCAACAGAAGCAATTTATTGAACAAGGTAAAGATATATCAATCAACTGTGTTCATCCAGGCTTTGTTAAATCAGATATGTCTAAAGGAATGGGTGACTTTACTCCAGAACGTGGGGCCAAGGCTCCTCTTTATTTAGCACTAGAGGCCCCTCAATCACTTAAAGGCACATTTATATGGCATGACTGCCATAAGGTCAACTGGGATGATTAGATGTTATATATTTTAAGAATGTTTTTTAATTCTGTGATAATAGTGTCACATACACTTAAACTTAATATATGTTTTTTTTAGAATATCTTGTTTTTATGACTTCAAAATACCTTAAAATTAATGATTACTTGAATTTGACCATAATTTTTGCTGTAGTAAAATAAGTCTTTTTAAAAATTCAGTGTTTAGCCTAATTTATAAGCTTTTTTAAAATTGGAAGTAAAATAATTTATATATTTGTACTATTCTCTAAATAATTACAGTTTGGTACATAATATTTCTAACTTCACATATTTCTTAATTTATAGGCAATCAAACAACATATTAAGGCAGCAAAATGGACACTTGTTTAACAAGAGTCTAATCATGTAAATAAGGGCTTTCTTAAAAAAAATGTTATCTAGTGAAAGTAGAACATCACTTTGTATAATTTTATAAACTAAACAATAACAATACTTTAAAAAAAAACCAGTTAAGCGCTAGAAGCTTCGCCTATCGCGGCTACCGCGGCAATTTATAAAAGTTAACAAACTTAACTTTGCGGCCATGTGCACTCCTTTTGTATGAGATGGACTACAAATATAAGTTTGTTACGATTTTTTCCTGTGTGTAGGTATATCGTGAGTTCTCACTACGTGCTAAATTTCATAACTGTAGGTCCCTGTAGCTTTTGATTACGCGGCGAATTTCATACAAAGTGCAGCAAAATCGATGCATAATTTGCTTGTAACTTTTGATTTCGTTGAGTTAGAAGCTTAACTTTTCTGTGCTTCAAAGGACCATAAACCTGAAAATTTTATATAAATTTTATCTTTACACAATCTCAAGATATGTTGACAGACATCAGTGTGATCGTATAAGAGTTACGTTTTTAACTTTCGAGGTATGGAACCCTAAAAATAAATCCAATTAATAATGTACAAAATAATAAATAATGATTTGAACAGTCGTATTGCTTTGTAGTTTAAATGTATGTGGAATGGTAATTTGTTTCAAAACTCATACATTATAATTTTTTTAATCAATCTGAGCCTGTAATCAAATATGGAGGAAAAATAAAAAAATATTACTAGCGGCCCGGCGCGGCTTCACCCACTTGAACTATGCGAATATTTATTTAAGTTTATTTAATTAAAACTTATTTATTATTTTAATACGTATAGACTACGAAGTCTATACGTGCACTAAGTATTTTTTTAAAAAAGTGTTGTTATTTCACATCTATTTAGGTAGGCGATAAGTACCTACCTACGGGCGCAGGGCAGACGCAAATTTTCGCACGTTAATTCCGATCTGCGAGAATGTAATGCGCAGGGGCACAAGTGTAATTAAACTGTAACAGGTTGTGGGTTTGGTTCCCACTCGAGGAAGTGAAATGTTTAATACGGCGAAATATGGGGAACGAAAGTGTCCTCATCGGAACGGAAAGTCTTGACATTAGGTTCCCAGGTTCCCTCTGTCTATCCTGCTATGTGCGGGATACAGCGCGAAGCTAAAAGAAATTTGAACATAATTAGCGACGTAACTGTTGGAAAGAGTAAGACAAATAGGAATACTACCTACATCATTGTACTTAATAAATCTCATTAGCGATTTCCTACTGCAGGCACTTGCAGGCGATTGTAAGGGTTCACTCGTTCTAGCCCACTTATTGTATTACAAAATCGTCGTGAGCGTGAAAGTATAAAGGGGTGGAGCTACATTTTTATACCTTCCATTATGTATATAAGTAGATAACCAATCCTATTTTTACAAACAGCTTATGTAAGAAATTATATTTATATAAATTGTTCAGATTAAAAAATACTTAATTATTCAAATAAGAAAATAATTTTGTATTATAATAGGTATTTGTACGAACTTTCCTAAATGTTGAAAAAATAAAAATAAAATATTCTCGTCGTGGCGTATGGTTAAGTTATGGACGGTTGTGAGTTCGATTCGCACTCAGAGGAATGAAATATTTATATTTTAATTTCCTCGCTTCGGTAAAAAGGAAAAGGAATGGAAGATAACAAACACATATATGTTTTAATGTTAAAATTTAAAACGTATTGAAAGTAACTATGAATTAGGGGAATTGTGCTCAAGATGGCATACTATGATAAGATGACACACTACCAATATTGATGAAACTATTAGCGCTAAGTGCGATCTTGTGACGTTTTAGAGAGCGTCTGTAGATGCAGCTAGTGCTTAAATTCAGTATGACTGCAAATGAATGCAGATGGGCAAGTAATTCGTGTTTTCGTTATTTTCAATTGCAACAAATTTTTCTTTCGCTTTTGCTTGATGGTGAAAAGATATGTAAGATAAAGATTTTCTATTTGAACTAATTATAAATGTAAAATAGGGTTATTATATGACACAACTAACGCTTAAAGCGCATCCTAACCTATAAACTTTTGTCACAACAGTTAAAATTAAATTCATATATCTATTGGGTAAGATGACATACAAAATGTGAGTATAAGATGGCATACTATCTTACCCTTATAAATAGAATCGATGTATTTTTTTTGCTTTGCCGACAAAATGCCTGGCAATTACAAACGAATATATATTGGTCACAAGAAGACATGGATAAGGCTGCTAGAGCAAGGGCATTCAATAGACGCAGGTGACGAAGCTTATTTCCCTTTTGGAAAAGGAAGTGACTGATAACGGAATCCAACCTCATAAAATTTGCAACATATATGAATCTGGCCTTAATACTGTTTAAAAGCCCCCCAGCAAAGAAGAAACTATTTATTTGTGAACTATGCTCGACAAATAATGATGGCATTTTTATGCCACATACTAAGTATGTCATTTTACCCTGTAGATATTTCGTCTTACTCTGGTCGACCTAAGTGCGATTTTTGTTTATTTTCATGATGTTTGAAAGATGATTGTTCTGAAACTAAAATAATTTCGTTGATTATGAAATATATAATAGTATACGCAATATGCCGTTCTCAGATCACTTTATTTATTTGAAATATTTGTCTTCAAACAAAAAGTATGTCATCTTAAGCACAATTCCCCTACTTAGATGAGAGGATTTATATTGTGGTCCAGCTGTAAATAAATAATTTTGAAAATAAGAAACTGACAGTGGAACTTTTCCGCCGAGTACACTGCCGATTTGTGTGAGATTAAAAACTAAACTGCTTATGTGAGCATATATGTAGGTACACATCACCATCATCTTACGAAAGGCACCATTGGATAACGAAGAAGCGCAATACAACTCATGAATTTTAAATATAAGCTTATTTCCCAAGTTGGAACCGATAAACCCGAATTTTAAGTTTTACTTACTCCCCAACTTTAATATGAGCAAATAGTAAGTAGGTAACCTTTAAACCAACCTTTAAAATCTAAATTCGATATTAATAGTATAGCATTTATCTTTTCTTTCAGCGTAAGAGTTTCTTGATAAGAATAAATAAATTTATTAGCAATAGAAGCCTTCGTGTGGCTGTAGTTGCAGTTTTACAGGCTTTCTAATAAACCTTCTACGTAAGGGTTAAGGGGTTAAGTAGGAATTATCTTATATATAGGCGATTAAGTTATAACATCAGAAGGTACATGGCTTCTTAAATGATTGATTTAAAAAAAACGTATCAACGAATGTACGTATTCATTGCTGGTCTTTATTATTATCACATGTCAGTCAGAAAAAGAAATGGTCACGAGGCACGCGAGCTTTGGAATTTGAATTAATCAGTAGATCTGTCCATCACCACTTAAAAATAATCAACTGATAAAAGATAAATGAAAATTTTGGACAATTTGTTAGCTATAATAACCTATTGTGTCAGATAAACCTAAGTCATACTCCTTTATCTATCTATAGGTACTTATGCCTATAAATTAAAAAAAAACAAATAATTATGTACCGCTTTTAACTCAACAACTACTTATTTGGTATTGATAGAATTATCAACACAAACATATTAGGCACCTAAATCATTAATGTTATCAGTAGAGGTCACGTGATTATTACTTTGAAATTATACTTTAAAAACATTAAATATTCAATGTTTATATAAGAACCTATATAAATAGTGTCGTGAAATATTTTTCTTTTTTGATAATAATTATTATATACTATTATTTTAAAAAGTTGCTTAAATTTTATGACTCTACTGACTTACTACCTACTTCTATTTACCATACGTCGTGCGTAAATAGTCTAAAAAAATATAATGTACGCAACAATATCGTAATCTTTATAAGGCAAATATTTTTATAGTTAGCACCTATTTTTAATCACATTGAAACAATTATTAAAACCAGAAACTTAATATAAGGCCTTACAACCGCCTTGTGTGCATATACAATGTGATTGTTCGTAAACGTGTTTACATTATTTTCATTTTCCCATTATAGCAAGACTCGTGTTACTGTATTACGCTTCTTCTTCTTCCTCCTGGCATTAATCCCAGCTATTGCCAGGGTCTGATTTCCTACACAACCTACTCCACTTTGCACGATCTTTTGCATCCTCGGTGGTTAGACCATTGGCTCTCATGTCCTGCATCACGACATCCAACTAGCGCTTCCTTGGGCGTCCGGGAGGTCGCACCCCAGGGACTGGTATAGCAAGGCACTTGCGTCCGACATAGTTCTTAGGCCGGCGCGTAACGTGGCCAAACCATCTCAAGCGACTCTCTTGGAGCTTATCCGCTACGTCACGGACCTCAAGACTACCTCGAATGAATGTTACTGTATTACGCTACCTAACTTAACTAAAAGAACGGCCGAAAGCAGAGAGCTGAGTGTCTATCGATACTAGGATCTCTCTATCTTCTTTTCTGTATGCTAGAAAAGAATGAAATCAAAAACAAAAAAAAATTTAAATTAATTGCAAATTTCCGTAAGGCTAATCAATATTATTGCCTTATAAAATAAGCAGGAACCCTACCATCAGTTTTTGGATAGCATTTTAAATATATTTTTTATATATAAGACAAGTATCTAATATTTAAGTTATTAATAGAGCAAAAGATATTTCATAAAATAATATTAAGATATAATTTAAAGGAAAAAAAATATAATTAAAAGATCTATTAAATTTGTTTGTTGAGACAAGTCAAATGACTTGTATTTTTTCAGTGTCCAAAATAATATTAGGAATCATTATAATTAAAAAAAAATTTTTTTTTGGCCCACCCTAACTAATTTTTAAACTAAACATTAAAACAAGTACATACTAATAATTTTATAGTAAAATAATAATCTATAAATTGATTAAATATCTTTTAATTTATGTAAACAAATTGATACAGATAAATGAATGTTGAATGTAAAAAAAACAATTTTTCTTTGTAATTAACGCATACCCTCGTTTATATTTTTTCCTCAGTAAAAACAAACAGCCAATAGCTAGCAAACACGGACCCTTTTTTAATAATACTTAGTAAGCATTTAAACCTACTAATGACTATGAAAGCTAAGAACTTTAATAACAAGGCAAAATTTCTTACTTTGTATTTGTACTTAGGTTTATTGTATTTATATTTTTCAGTGTTTATTGTTTTCGTAATATCTGATTCTTAACTACTTAATGGTATATTTGTAATCTTATTTTAATGTCTTATTATCAGTTCTTCGATAGTTTAGTGGAATAACGTCTAACACATTTAAATGCAGTGAATTTGATTCATTTGCTAGAATTGAATTTACGTATAAATTATTGGCTTTTCTTGCACTGCGATTCGAGATGAAATGTCTCATTTGAAATTGAACGCGTACTTAGACAAATACATGGCTCCACGCACTGTATATAACCAATACTAACAAAAGATATTTTATTTATTATTATTTATGTGTATTTCGTCAGTGGTAGGAGAATAAATAAAACACTAGTTCCATAGAATATTTAACTATATTGAACTGGCCTTAATAAATAATTCCTTATATGATACAAGAAATGACTTGACGAAACTTTGTAGCGTCAAATTAACTGCGAGGGTACTTAATGTTTGTCACAGAGGAAATAATAAAATAGGATGGTGAACGGTTTAACCGTTGGATCCGTGCAAAATGTGATTATAGCATATCTACGTTGAGAGTATGCTTAATTACAGTGGCGTAGCTAGGGGGCATCAAAAGGAAAGGGGCATCAAAGTCGATGATTATTTTTTTTAAAGGTAGCCAATGTCACATTTTAGTGTCTGACACTTGATGTATGTGAGAGTAGAAGACACTTTGTTTTTTTTTTACTAATAATAGAGACCTTAGACCATTTTAAAGGGCATCAAGTCCCCTAAGCCGCACCGGGCAGCAAATACCTTAGCTACGCCACTGCTTAATTATTACTAATATACTAATATATATCTTTGAAAATGGTCCACAAATTTTCGATCATACTAAGGTTACGGTATAGGTAAACAATCATAGCTGTACTCTTTGGTGTTCTAGCCGTCATCCATTGCACGTGAGATTTCACCATTGTCTTTCCACATTTGAACACGTGATTGTACTATACCTACTATATAATATGTATTCGGAATCGGATTTTTCATGTTTTTCGATATTATATTCAAAAGTTTAAATACAAATTATACAGATATATAGGTCATTTATTATTGTCGACTTGAGTCGACTTTATATCCAGATACGATCATATAATTATGTAAACTTATAAGTATGCCGATTTCAAATTACTTACATAGGTCTCACTCATTTTATTTCATTTAACAAAGCATAGGTAATATGACAAAAGCGGACAGTCTTTGAAAAAAACATAAAACTAAAAACCTTAGAACTAAAAATGCATCAAAACAGATAAAAATTACTTAAGTAAAAAAAATAGTTTTTAAGAGTTCCATTAATATTCGAAAATTACGTAAATGGTAACAAATTGACGAAATGGTAACGAATGGTAGCTTTCATGACAGTTTTCATCGGTTAAGTCTTATGTATAGATTCCAAATATCAAGGATTTTTTTGTATAAATTTTGACTAATCGGCTTATTTTTTTTATGCTATAATAAATAAAGTACCTACTAGTTACAATGCTTATAATACAATGCCTTACTTATAAATATAGCGTTTTACGACTAAGACATTTTACTTTGGTTTGTATTAGACTCACTTTATACATTAATATACTTAACTTTAAAATTATTAAGAGCTTAATTAAGCCTATGCAGCACAAGAATTTGTTACTAGCGATTTTTAATAAGTCCATCATAGAAATGTGACATAAAAATATTGCTAACGTCGCAACAAGCCTCATAAAAAACTAAAGGCGACCTAAGAAATTATTCAACGCAAATTTCTACGGTTAATTTACAAAATATATTTTACGTATACTTACGTAAATAATCGGAACTATTCTTCCATTATGGCATAGGTAGCTACATTTTTTATGGCCCATCTCTGGTCGCCACAGGTGTGCCATAATAAATACACGTTATAAGAATTCAAATTGAAATGATTTAAGTAAGTACTTCTTTTTCGTGCGTATTAAAGCTAATAAAGGAAAATAATTACAGACAATGATTTGCTACAATATGTATCTATATAAATTTCACCTGTTCAAATATTGGAACGCAATATACAAGTGTAATCAGTAAACTATCACAAAATGGACGGATTTCGTAATATAATGTTGTTTGTTTATCAACTACGTACATCCTAAATTAGTACACAAGAAATGGTTTAAACTTTAAGGCACTCTAGGTAACACTACTTATCATATGTTATGGTGCTACGTTACCATTCATGTGTTAATGTGATTCTTGTAATTAGCAAAAATTCAGCCCGAAGGAAATGGTATTTCCTCGATATCTTTGGCTATAAACGTATTATTACAGCATTGGACTTCTTTCCACACGGTCTATTTGACAATATTTCACTTTTCTTGTTGTTATCAATAACTTTTATGAAGTACTCAAAAATATATATGTGTCTAACTTCATACGCCAAGATCTTTTCATACTCGTCTTATAATTTTTCTTTCATTTTATATACTTTGAATAATATTTATATAGCAAAATTAAATTTTATTTAGAAATCAGCGGTGTAAGTGAGGTTTGGTCGTCACCATAGTATCTGTACCCTTGGGGATTGACGTTGGGCGGTTCGATTTCAGCGTGTTGTGACTCTCTATGGCGGCGAAGATCAACCTTGCGTTGGAAGGCTTTTTCGCAAAGACCGCACGAAAAAGGTTTGTAGCCAGTGTGCTTGCGCATGTGTGTAATGAGATTTGAGCTTTGGCTGAAAGCTTTGGAGCACACCACGCATTTGTGAGGCTTTTCCCCTGCAACAAAGAAAGTTTTTTAAATAAATAACATAATATAAATCAATTTATATTTCTTCTATCTTATAAGATATTATTATTATTATAAGACAACTAAACACTTAAAAAAATACATTTTAGCACAATATAACATTCATTTTGTCTCCCATTATTAAATCAAATAAAATATGAATAGGTGAAGTATAGAGCACGTTTATATTCACATTATTACGAGTATGTTAGGTTCGTGTCTCACAAGTCACAAGGGGTGGTGTTGGAACGTTGTAATTAAAGGTTATATAAGCGAGTAACCACTTGTCACATCACATCACAGGAACTATATTAAATGTAAAATGAGTGATATAATTAGAAATCAAAAGTGGTTGATTTTTTTTCTTATTAATGTTATAAATTAAAATTAAAAGACGGTGTTTTATCGTTATTCAAATAATCCAAAATAAATAAAACTAACTTAAACAGTAAGACTAAGTTAATATAATAATATCTATACATATGTGTATAGAGAAAATCGTCAACAAGACAGGCTTATTTGTTCCAGCAACCTACATAGCGAAATGTTAAATAAAAACTAGAAAATAATATATAAATGGAACAGGATTTACAACGACTTTTTGTTCGTCGTGACGTGAAGGTCTTCGAAGGCTGCGCTGCTAATTACAGGGCGAACGGCATTTTGGAATATTGATGATGAGGCATTTATCGGGAGGACGGACACCATTTACGGCTACTGTAAATCATTCAGAGCTGCGAGTACGTGACGAGTTGTCTCGGTTGGGACAAATAAGTACGTTGCCGTTTTTAGGCGATCCATTCTTTTGAAATTTCTTGGAGTAATTTAACAAAAACATGTCCTATTTTATGTATTGTTGTTTTGCATTAATAATAAGATAATCTTTTTGCATTATTGTTCCTAATTAAATGGACGCTGCATTCAAGTTTCAATGGGTGGTTGTTGTTTGTTAAACTTTTTAAAATTGTTCTTGAATGAAATTTGAATTTGGACTTGTCATGTAAAATAATATTGTAGGTATAAATATATTTTTAATACATTAAACTGTCTAAAAATACATTTAACTATCTAAACAAATATTACCTTGGTGTTTTTAAGGAAATATTTTTTTTGCTCATTTTATTTTCCATGCAAAAAAATATCTATTGCTTAACAAGAATCTCGTTAACATTATAGCTTGACGATGCTGAAGAAATGATAATGATATAGAAATTATACGGTAGCTCGAGCTTAAATGACAGCGATGGATGCCTTGTATTTTTGCTCATTGGAAATTTATCGGCTGCTGGGAACTTGCTAGACTTTAACATTAAAAATTGAAAAGTATTTCATACTGAGTACTGATTATTTTTACGAATTATTCAAAGGAATACAAAGTTATATATTTTTAAGAAGTCGTTTATTTTCTTCATGAAAGTGTTGGTACCTAATAGTTATAGGAAATTTCCCCACTGACCCAAATGAATCTTTAGTTAGATAATAACGCTTTTATAGTGTGAAACTTGAGTAACAAAGTTAAACAAGTGTAAATTTAGGCTATTATTTCCCATAAGTTTTAAACAATTACTATAATAGCAGAGGGCTTTCCATTCGTATGCTCCAAAATGGTGATTGGACAAAGTTTATTTTCGGTAATATATCTACTGATATTTCATTGTCGAATATTAATAATTATAAATAATTAATTAATAAAATAAAAGGATAGGTAATCGAGAGAGCAAATGTTTTTTGACTTACCAGTATGAATATAGGTATGCTTCTTCATATCAGATTTCTGATGGAAGCGTTTGCCGCAGTACTGACACGGGTAGGGCCTCGTATCGGAGTGGATGAGCAGGTGTGTGGATAATGTGCTGGACCGTTTGAAACATTTACCGCACTGCTTGCACTGTACAATGTTCAAAATAATCAATAATTAATATTTTTTGCTATTCTTTATATGTTCATAAAGATATCCTACCTATTATTAAAACTTCGTGCTAAAAAATAAGATTCATGTACACACTACTATAAGTACGTAAACTTATAATATCATTTATGAAAGAGACATACAATTAATTAATATACTACAAAGTACCACGTATACAATTAAACGTACGATGAAATTAAGTGTCCATCATTGCTGCTGACAACCCGTAATAAACTAATAATAGAGAACTTTTTTAACCCTTTTCTACACATTTCTTTGATTTTTTCCAACTCTATGGTTGGATTCCCTTAATTATTAATTTATTACTAGCAAGGGCGTAAAGAAACTAGGATCGATTGTTGCTAGGAATGCACACTGTAGTAGGGCATTTAGAATGAGATCCATGATTCTCGTCACACACAAATCTTTCATTTACATAGTCGGTAAACAAATTCTTGTCGTCGTTTCATATTCTGTTCACAGTTAATAGACAAAAGGTTCCCTCATTAGATTTATTTGATCAGTTGTTTGAAGAATGTATGGAGTACCGTATCTCATTATTAAGCATAAATTATAATAGCTTAGACGAGGTTTAAAATCGTTTCGACCAACTATTTTTAAATTATTTTTAAGTTTTTCTAGTTTGAATTTAAAACACTTATACGTTGGTTTTATATTACAGTAATAATGCTGATAATTCTAGAGTATTTACTATCAGTAACTAAAACTTTACAAAAATTAGAACTGTAATTTTAACACATATATATAATTATACAGTATTTAACTGTGTCGGTAAAAATAAAAAAAATAAAGACAAAATGGCGACTATTAATCGAATGGTTAACTGTTAAGTATGCGTACGATGACAATCACTGAAATCCGCGTGGAAGCCTGAGACAGTTGGTGAGGCAGCTGTCCGCCGCCGCCGCCCTGCCTCGCGCCTACAAAAACTGCTAGGTTTTTTAAACCTTTTTTTTTACTGATTCACTCTCTTATAAACAACACAGGTGCTATGCTATGACTATCCACATATGGTTATCGGATTGTAACTGGTAAGAAGGAGATTTTTTACGACGACGCGACGGTCAAAAGAATTGAAAACGTTAAATTGCATTGTTTCTATGAATTAACTGTTACTATTATGAATATATATATCTCAGTACAATATTAAACATTAGTTATAGATATTTGAATTTGAAAAATAACATTTATTTAGATTCTATAGATGTAACATTTATAAACATCAGGATTAGACATTATCTAACCCTGATGTTTGTAAAAGTTACATCTACATATAATTTCCCACAAAGCTAAAGACGGACGGCTCGACTGGTTTATGCATTCTATAGCCATTAAACTCTACAATATTTTATGGTAAATAAGTAATTAAAATTTACAATAATACTCATACAAAGAAGAATACCTACTTAAACGTGAAAAAATCGACTATGATAAGGCCAAAAACATGTCACATTCGTAATTAAATAGAAAGTTATTCACATAATTAGTTGTTAAATGTGATTAAAATCAGGTTTTAAGTTAACTCTTTTATATTTATTTCACTTATCTGCTTGTAATTTTTTGTTCAATTATTATAGCAAATTATAAATACATATGCAGTCTAAAATAATACTGTCCTGTACTTAAAATTATCGAGTACTTTATCTATTCTAGTTGCGATTCACTAAGGTAATGACTACACGGAATATTTATCTAAGCAAAATAGGAATGTACCAATTTTCAATATCGGCAAGTAAACATATAGTAAAAAGAGAGAAATTGAGTTTGTATACAAAATAGTATAAATTAGATGAAAAGTAATGCAAATAAAAAAATAAATTATTTTTTCTAAGTAGATATATCTAACATTTAAAAAATAAACTCAAAATTATGTTACATTCGTAATAAAAATGTATAATTATTCAATTAAATTTTAATAAAATCATTAATACGTTAGAAGTGGGCAATTAGTGGAGCATTGGAAGCGTGCGCCGGCCACGCGCCGTTTTTCCCTTCTCAGTTATTTTAGTTTATTATCATAATATTATATTAGGAATACTAAAAAACAAACAAGTAAAAATTGTCGCATTATAGAAAATAATATTTTAAAAAATTATTGTTGTTGTTGTTGTATTAGGTGTTATTTTTTTTCATAATATATACCCAATTTAAAAAAACAACCCAATAAACTAAGTTTGTATATAAAAAATAACTTTTAAATATCGGTCTAAGATAAATCGTTCACTTACTTGCCGTGATCTTGTTGGCGGTATTTTGATTAAAGCAGACACGGATATTTATAACGACGACGAAGCAAAATGAAAAATACAAGAATGGTAAGAAGCACTCAGTGCTTGAGAACTGCAAACTGCATGCGAGAGACGCGCGACTCGTTTCGACGCAAGAGTGCTTATTAAGACAAGGGCAGTTTTTATTATTTGATTTACAAAAAGACTAAACAGATACCGGTTTGCTATTTTAAACCTAGTCCGAGCGGAAACTGTACAGTTATTCCAGTGCGTGCTTGTTATTTACTAATTCTGAAATCTGGTAGTAACATTGATAGGTAACTAATTATTAACTAGGCATATTATATCAGTGCTATATTTTGTAAACAAAAACGTTACTAGACATTCAACTTACAATTACAATGTGATAAATGAGTTTTATAAAAATTATATAGCTATATCAAGAAAATAAAAATTTAATTTTGCCAATTACCTGAAAAGATTTCTCGTTTTTGTTTTCATTTTTCACGAGCAAGGAAAAGTTTATATCTGTTGGTGGTGGCGGTTGCTGGTAGGCGTGGTAGGCGGGGGCAGACGGACAGTGTCTAGTTTCCGCACTCGACGGACGCTCCTCGTCTGGGGTGCTTCGACATTTCTTGACTAGCTCTAAAGGACTGTCAGTATCTTCTTGAATCCATTGAGACTGTGGGTCTGACTCCATCTCGACTTGTTCACGTTCACAAGCACTGCCCGGTGACCAGATTTGACGATTTTTTGTTGATAAATTTAAGGGTAGCTCTTCTTCGTCATCTACGAACCAAATAATATATCTACTTAGGTAATTTGTGTGAAAATCAGATAATATATATACGTATCTTACAGGTGCAATTTGGTTACACAAGCTGACGTCATTGTCTAGTGCTATAAATATAAATATTCAGGTTTTTAAATAAAATTTTACATATTTGACGAACCGAGCAAATCTATATTATGATAATGCTGCATTGTTTTGATTCATATGACACCTGAATCAACAGCTTTCCTGTTTCATACAAAAAAATAAGGTACATTTCTGTTCAGTGCAGACCCCGAATGTCTATGTCTTGGTACTAAATAATAGTCTACATTAAGTGATTTTACCAAAGTATTAGGATACTCAATTCTTCATATTTTTAACATTTTTTTGAATAGTGTAGATTATTTAAACTCGGAAGCATTGCGCATTGCATAGTAACAAAATTTATTGTAAATATTAAGTAATATTTAGATATCGTGTACGTAGTGTAGTTACGGTTATGTACGGTGAAAATATTATTAAATCTTATGTTTAAACATTTGGGATTTTTTTCCCAGAAATACGTTTAAGTGATGATGCCATGGATTCCATGATTCATGGGCGCAGCTGATACTAATAAGAATAAGTACTAATTTGAATACTAAAAGAATTTCAACGCGATAACGTCTTTGCGTATACGGCAGCGTGTAGGGAGTGTGTACAGGTAAAGTAGTAAGTAACTTTTCCTTGGCAAGTACAAACATTAAAAGACTCGGCTATGGAGGTAAACGACATGTAAACGACGGCATATCAGCAGTTTGCAGGTTTATTCGACAACTTACATTGATAGCTATTCTAATGAGGAACACACTGGAGAAGTAATGTAAGGAGGCCGAGGCGAACACAGGTTTTATCAGTCGACCCAAAATACAAATCGTGTTCAATTTACGTTTTGAAATCACTTAATTGTTTTTTATTTCTTTATACAAATATTTTATACGTATTTGTTAGTACATTTTATACACATTTGGATTTTGTTTTTTTAAATGGATTTTTCAATTCTACATATTACTTTTGTTGAAATAGCAAAGTGGCAAAAAACACATGGTTTTGCATAATAAATGTAGTCTTACCATCTCTTGGTGGTGTATGTCTGGCATGATCCATACTAGAGGCGAAAGGAGGTGTATGTGGAAGCAGCAGAGGCCACACGCCGCCGCTGTAGAGCGCGCCTAGTCCACTGCAGTACATTAATGCTCCCAATTCTAAGGTAGAAATATAAATAATTGTGGTTATTGTTCCATTTGAAGTAGTTAGGAAAGCTAAATGAAAGCTAATGAAAAATATATTAGCAAATGTAAGCAAAATGCTTTAATTAAAAAGCAAATTAAATATTAAATAAAGACTTTTATAAGGAATTTATTTTACACGAATATTTTTAAAACAAAAAAAATCTACATATTTCGGCCAACATATGAACTATTGCAATTTATTATCTTACCAGTAGCTCTGGCGTACTGCTTAAGAGCTCGTCCGGCGATCTCAATATCTCCAAGTTGTATCATATCGAGGCGCTGTTGCGTGACAGAGTCGGGAGAGTGCGGGGGCGAGCTGACGGAGGTCGGTGAACGCGGAGAGACACTTCTTTCAGGAGATGGGAATCGTTGTCCCGGCGGCGATGCTGCTTGAAAATGCTCAGCAAGACGCGACAAGAGCACGTGACGAGACATCCTAAATGATACATAATATTATGTTAATCAAACAATAAATTACAAGATAATTAAAATATTATTCCCTCGAGTATAAGGACTCAACCCGCAATCATTGCATTTATAATCAGGTGTTGTTCAACTGTGCTAAGATAGACTTATGTAACAAATTGTTTTAAAAATGAATTTTCTTAACATGTTTAAATAATTAATGAATTTAAGAAACTACAAAGACCAGTACAGCTCTACAACGCTCGCACACAGAGCGATCAGTTCTAAAAAATAACATTGTCATCATAGTCATTACGTGACCGCCGCCATTAGCGACTATTTGTTGACAGCTCTCGCCCTGATTAATCCTGCCGGTGTTTGTTGTCGGTGAATCCTATTAAAAGCTCAATCAAGCAAATGAAGAATCAGAATAATGGACGTGGACGTCACCCGCTGCGTACGCGCATTAATAATTCACAACATATTGGACTAAAACAATCTTCATTAGACTAAAACACATTTGTTTTTATAGAGCGAGTACGTCCATGGAAAGCTTTCATTTCTTCATTACTTAATTCGACGAAATCAAATATTATGAGTCGGTCGCGATGTAACAAATGAATTGCTCAATTTTGTGGGCGACGTGGTTGTGGGGACAGGGGGGATACCGATCTAGCACCTGTATTAAAGCGATCGCCATAAAGATAGTATCGTAGCTCCCGATTTATTCCCGCAACGTTTACCCGCGATGTATTAGGTTAATTGCGATTTGTTTAATTGTAATACAAACAGGTGAATGCAATTGATTCTAGACTTTATATGTAATTGGTTAAATATTCCTCTTCTTTGTAAGGGTTGTGTATCGCTATTTCTTATTTCAATAAACTAAGACTTCATTAGACCGTAAGTTGCAATTACTAGTCGCGCAATTGTAGTCGCTACTTTTCATTTTAAATGCAGTTAGTGGGAAACGCGGCAAGTGTTAACATAAGAAAATCAATCAAAGTTCAATTTTACTTTTCATTTATATAATGTTCTAAGCTACCGGCAATTATTAGTTATTGCAATACAAATCTGTTACCAAAATAATACTTAGGCTTTTTTTAAGTTATATATATATTTAATGTTGACATCATAGCGGGAATATTGAGAAAGATTAGATTTCAATTATATGATTCAAGATAAGGTTAAAGTAATACAGATGTTACTAAGTTAATCCCACTTGGAGTTGTGCAAGTTGTTTTAATTATTAAAAGAAAAATCTAAGTATAATTAAATATCTAGATTTTTTTCTTTTTTCTCCGCTTCATGCTGTATCCCACAGGTAGCAGGGTACGCAGAGGAAAACTAGTGTTAAGACACTCCGTTGTCTATTTTCTGCCGAGTTCTGGAGACATTGCGTGTTTCCGTGATACTAAAGCGAGAAAGTGATTGAGCCACTGATTTTATTTCCAGACCTGAAACGCTTGAACCACATTTGTGCTTCTCTTATTGATACCGCATTAGGTCCGTAAACCGCACTAATTTTATTTAATGGTTTTATCACCAGCCAGTTACATTCAGTACAGCTAAAGAGGTTTGATTATTACAGAGGTTTGATTATTACAGTATACATTCAAAATACGAAAATACTTTTACCCCGACCTAATATTTAATTTCCTCGACTGGCAATCGAATCCACAACATGTCGATTTTATAGTCACACGCTTGTGCTCCTGGGCAACGTTTGGCCTCGTAATATATAGATTATATATATTATAAATAGGTAATTACTAAATATATGATATGCCATACCTGTAAAGCTATAAGTTACCTACAAATTATATATTTTTTAGTAGGATTTTTAAAGTATTATATAGGTATTTCTAGTGGATATGTCCTGTTAATAAGCTCTATAAATAATTAATTATTCCTAATATAAGGTAAACATTAGAAACCTCTTAAAAAATGTTATTTTATTAAATTATTTTATAAGTTAAGTACATCTATAAATTTTTGCTATTTACTTTTAAAAAAGTAACACTATTAATGAACATTTAACTGCAAAGTGCTTTTCAGCGTTATCTGTTTAAAAATATATATATATATATAAATACCGACATTCAAAAGATAAATAATAAAATGTTTTTATACGGAAAATATTTTATTATTTAATTTAATATACTATCACATCAATTAAAAAAAATACATTATGAAATAGTAAATGTCTATTAAATTTAAATACAAAACCTAAAATCGCTTACCTGAAGCGCCAATCGGTGCTGCACTGAAGTTCCTTCACAAAACACTTCTTACATTCACAAAATCAGAAATTTAAATCGTTAACTAAATTCTGAAAGTTAAATATTAAAGCATTTTTATAAAATCTTTTAAAAATATTTAGGAACGAGAAGATAACGTGCGGCCGAGAGTGTCGAGAAGGCTGTGCTCGGCTCACACGGTGCTTCGTGCTCGGCGCCTGGCACCTGACTGAAATAAGGCTCGCGCGCCCCGACCTACCCAACTCATCCACAAATAACGCTTTTTTTTTCAAAACTAACAAAAAAGTGCAGGTCGTGCGGAGGCTGCGCGATAAAGAAATGATTTGATAAAACGGTCAGTTGACAGGTGGCGCGAGGCACATTCTTGTAAGCACCGAATAATTACCGCCTGTACTCTCGCTAACTACGCCCGAGACGTACTGAAAAATTGGTTGAAATAATTAATGTTAATAATTTTTCTTCTTCCTTCATATGGATTTTTAAAAAGTTTAATTAGAAATCGCAAATTTTGCTTCGTAAAGTAAGTAATTTGTAAGTGTTTTGTTTTTTAAGGTCCTCACACTTGCTTAGTTAGGTGCATAAGGCAACACTTTCTTACTTAGGTGTTTCTAATTTTGATATAGAATTATTGTTATTAATACGTTATATTCATAATATTAGTTATTTGATCCTAGAAATTAGGGAAATCCGTAGCACGTGATGCGGCTCAGATTTGTTACAGTGAACGGCGCGCCCCGCCCACTCGCCGCATTGGTTGCAATGTGGAGCTGGGCGGAGTTTAGATTAGATGCTGAATTAGAACTGTTTTCCCAAAATCTCAGAACATACGAAATTTGTATATTGAAATTATAATGTTGTAACAAATAAATAAATCTAGAGGACCTCGTAGCGCAATAGTACTAGTGGGTTCGATTCCTATTCGGGGAAAATAGTTATTATTTATTTCGAGACGTTGACTTTCGCCGATCAACACGCAATGCCTCAAAAATGCAGCAAAAAGTGGGGAACGTAGTGTCTTAACACTAGGTTCTTTCCGGGTATCTTTATTTATGGGGAGGGGAATATAGCGAGAAGCTGAAAAGTAAAGAAAACTTTGCGTAAGATTCTGTTGAAGGCTATATGTTACATTTTACTAATATAATATTAAGTATATAGCTTAATACAAATTTATATTAATATTTTGGCGTAATAGGCATTTCTTACGGATTTTATCTAGGATTTTATTCTATTGATACGCTAATTATGTTATGTTACAATGTCAAATTTATTCATTAAAGATTGTTGTCCTATACTATATACTATATTAAAGAAGGCTCAGCTGTACGTAAATTGGAAGGCCTTGCTATAATACTACCGTTGGTGTAATAATATTATACAACAATTTAATGACATTTTACACTCTATTAACCCCTTGTAGCAATCACGGGAAATTTAATTAGGCGGCTAATCTGCTTTGATACGAACGTGTTCTGTTACCGGCGGGATATGTATGGTTTCAGGGGAAGTGCTTCAGTTCTCGTTAGGGGTGTGTTGGGGGGTTGGGAGTTCTGATTAGGGAAATAAGTGTATGTACACCCTTATATACAATGATAGATAATCGTGGTAAGTGATATTATTTATAATTGCACGCGCGGGTACATGCACTGGGGGGTGCAGGGGCGTGGGGGGTGCGCTAACGGCGCGTGGCGGCCCGTTACCCCGCACGCGCACATGTCGCATCGGCACGCGCCCGCGCCGCTTTTTACAATTCTTTTTCTCTCTTTGTTTTTGTTTTCTACCTTTGTTCAAATTTCGAGCCTCCTTCCGATTGCTCTACAGATAAAAAATTGATTTCGTGCTATCGAGATGAATGACTTTTTTGTATTGATTCGACAGTAAAAAGGATACTTTTTTCAAGCCACCCCCAAATAACTTTTTTCGTATGTCATTATATGAAAAAAATGTATTCTAATATTAGAATTAAAATACAACTGGAATATAAGTATGTTTTATACCTAAATAAATATTATTTGTTCGGACAATTGTACACAGTTAAATCAAAATAAAACACTTGTGTTGGATAGCTACGAATGCCTTTCAGCTGCGTGCAGAACCGGTACTCTGGCAGCGCAGGCGGCTGTCGCCGTCGTCGTCCATACCTTACAGTCAACTTTTATTAATTGGGCAGATGAGAACCACGGCGACCATGATGAATGCCTTCGCCATATAAGGACAACGATTCGCGAAACCTTTTATAGATTCTCAATTAAAAAGTGTCTATTATAGTCAATAGGGCGGTTGGACATTGTATATTATAGAAACAAGAATATTTGCTATAAGTATAGGATAAAAAAGCAGGCATTATAACGGAAAGGACGATTAAGTGGAATAAAATATAGCGTGGGGGTGCGGGCGGCAGGTGGCGAGTTGTAGAGACGTCAAGATGGTTTTTCGGCGATGGGTTTTTATCGACAATTTCGCTTAAACACTTTAATTGCTAGAATATGACAAAAGTTATAGAAACTTAATTATTTTTACATGTGTAAGTACATTTTGTTTGCTACTGGAAGTTAAAAAATAGCTAATTTATTAATCGCACGTACACATCGTCTTAATACTAGGTTCCCTCTGTCTACCCTGCTGTGTGCGGGATATAGCGTGAAGCTCTAATTAAAATATCTGAATGAATCTGAATCTCTTTTAAAATATTAAAAAAAAAATCTTTTATGTATCTATTTTTTTTTTATATAAAATATAAATAAGTAGATATCGATAATAGAGCCTTCACTACGGCACCCCAAGTCTCGGTCGACAAGATCCCGCGGCATGTGCGCATCGCTTAACGGATTTATTCAAACGCCGCCGCGTGCCGTCGTCACACTCCTTATTACCTCACACCGATTGTTACTGTACTCGTACGAGTATATTCTTTAAACTTATATATTATCTATTTTAACAAGAAGTAACTATTATGTACCTCATACATTTATTGTGATACAAATTAGAAAATTTTCTTATCATTCAATTTCAAAATTCTTTTATCATTTGCATATGATCATTTTGCGGTCTCATTTCAAACGAGTTCTGAGCGAAAAGGCGCTTTAAGAACTCTAAATTGTCTTGCGAGAACATCTTAGCAAAGATTTGTACCTACATATATCTACCAGCAATACCTAATATAATCATACCAGCAAATTTGTGTAAGTGTAACTGATCTCGATATACCTAACGAAAAAGCACTGTTGTATAAATCTTTCAATTTAAAGATAGTGAGAGGGGGGAGTGACTTGGTTTAGCTAAAACCAAAATGAGCAATAAAACAGAACCGTTCGCTTTTTCACTTCTATTTTGATGATACACGATTCATAATAACGCCCGCCGTAAATGTCAAAGAAATTATTTATTACTTTATAGGGTTCCGTAAGTCAAAACGAAAAAAAATATCTCGAGATCTCGTATGTAGTTGTCGAGCTAAAAATTAATATTAAATGTCAAATTAATATCAAAATTACTTACTTACTTATTATTACTATGATCACTTAGAGCACATAAATGTATCGTTTTTGCGTGTATGAAATTCACCAAGTAATCATAACACAATATATGTCACAAAACCTTCATTTGTCCGGCCAATGAACCTACCGATAGTGTCTTCTTCGTCACAAAAGTAGTAGATGCATCCCTTATGTTATGTCCGTATGTTGCTGTGTAGGACACTCTCGGGAGTCTTTGTTTAGATGATCGCTAACATTTCGTATGTAAGTCCCTGAGATTTATTGATGGTCAGGGTGCTCGAGTTTTCGGTATCCCTTCCTGATAATCTGCTTTTTCTGCTTGCGTATGGACTAGCTATAGAGTGGTAGAGGAATCTGTTGAGATGGAAGCACCCGTGAGTTACGACCTTCTCAGGGAGTGAGCCGTCCGTGGGGCTGAATAGATTCTGTTATAATTCTTGTTAAGCGTGTATGTGACATCTATAGGATCTCGCTAGCTCTTGACTGATGACCGTCACGAGATTTAAAACGGTTTTGGAGTACATTAGTTCATGCTGACCTACAATCTAGAAATTGGCGAGAAACCTTCTATGGGCGAGTTCGATTCGCACTTGACCGGTTTTTTACTATTTATATTCTATAAGTTATTTAGGTACTTATTGCAGAATTTACACAATATGCAAAGCTTATACCAATAGCAATTTGTATAATTTATTACCAAATAGAAAAGATTAATATTAATAATATACGAGTTCCAACGATGCAATTTAAAAAAAATTGATGATGATGATTTTTTAGCTTTACGTTGTGTGTACAGAGCAAGGAAATGAAAATATTAAATATTTTGTGTCTTGGAGTGGGAATTGAAGCCATAACCTGTTGCGTTTCAGCCACACACGTGCCACACACATTGGACTTAGTTAATCTCTCAACAAGCACTTTTTTTAAATTCGCAATTCAAGTATTTACCATCATCAAATTAGTAGCTGCTTGTGTTCACTTCATAGTTAGTTGTTTGTGTGTGGGTGACAAAAAAGTTAATTGAACTTATATTTTTTAAATTTTTCATATAAACATTTATTATTTTAAATATCACAATATAGTAAATTTTATTATTTCAGTATAACTTTTAACGTAATGTATACAAGTATACACGCCCCGGAGTCATATGGCGGGCGTCGCGCGCCGAATCCGTAAAAGCTCGGCGCAAGCGCACACCGCACATGCGCAACACGCACAGTCCAGCATTGTGCACCGACGGGACCCGCCCGCTCATTACTATATCTTACTACTAAAGCTTTCTTACCTAATTATGATAATTCCTGCGTAGGAACCCATATCCATAAGCATATGTTTCCATCGAGGCCATACACTGTTGTGAGCTTCAATTACGATATGACTGTAATGACTGCACCTCATGGCTAATATCTACATTTAACGTATTCATTTCGCATTATGTGGATTTAAGTGATTAATATAGACGTATATTTATGCGGTTTCTCGGTGCTCATGTCTTATTTCAATATTATTTGTAAATATTTAAGAGTGGGTACTGTTTTGGCTTCCGATCTTTGATTACTGAATTGGAAGGTATCTGAGGCTCGAAGTATGTACGGGGTACTCTTTGATAATTTAATAGCATATGCTCGCGCACCTGCCATTGCAAAAAGCAAGAGCACGCTTCAGGCAGTGCTGTTCGGAATTCGTCGCAGCCATGATGTTCTCAGTCTATTTCATACGCTTTATCGGTAGTTGATTGGTAAGGTGTATTAAACTGTTCATATTGATCGGTGCCATATATGGACTCCATTGTTTTTAGAGGGTAAATTCTCTAGATGTCACGGAGGCTGCAGCCTTCATTCAGTAATCTTCACGGCAAACAACAATATTTTTTTAGTTTCATTAATAATTTACTATTAATATTTATTTCTGATACGAAACTTGAGAATAATAATATTTATAAAGTACCTATAACTAAATTAAGAAATCATTTAAGCAAACAAGATAGTAAGGAGCCGAATAAGCCCATAACTTGGGATATATTACAAGTGTTATATTTTATGCACAGTGCAAAATGAATTTGTTATTTTATAGCTTAAAATATTAAAGCAAAACGAAGTAAGTACACCTACGTATTTTAGAAGAAGGCAGACTCGTCCATTGACGCGTCTGCGATTGAACGGGTCGCCGAACAGGCAGGTGGTGCGAAGGCCAGGCCGGGAGCGTCTCGCCGTTTAATTGATTCCAATCTGAGACCAGATTCGAGATAATTCACTCGTATGTTCACTTTCGCTTATAGGGCAACGTATTAACGGTTCTTTAAATGACTAAAATTTAACTGAATAACGGTCATTTATTGTATGTAGGTATATAAATGACAATTTTATTCCAGAATAAAGTGAATGAATTTATTTATTTATTTATTTATTTACACTTTATTGTGCACAATTACATATTAAGAAGAAAAAGAAGAGTATAAAAACGACAAAAATATAACAATTGACACACAAAAGGCGGCCTTATCGCTAATCAGCGATTTCTACCAGACAACCTTTGGGTTAGGAAATCTGTGATAAAATAGAGTGGGTGGTGTAAATAAACTTACATGTCATAGTAAATTCTAATACATAAACATAATACATATATATTTGAAAAAATACATACCATTATAATATACTAATATATATAATAATACTATTTATAACAATGAGTTGTACATATTGATGTCATTTCAAGGTGAATCATCCTTCAAATAATAATGTTTAACTAATTTTGAATATAAATGAATTCAGATTCATTTTGTAATACTATGAAATAAAATTAAATTTCGATAAACATATAAATCGTAAGTATACTATATACTACAATCGTAGCAATATATAATTTTAGTTATAACAAACATACATATAAGTATATTTTAATATGATTTGTGTATAAAAAATATTCTTTAATTAAACCAAAGTAAAATTTCTTTCTTATATTTTTTTTGTTTTCTAAAGAGGATACTGAAACGGACACCATTTTTTATGTCATGAACAATTGTCGTTAACTCCATTAATCTCAGAGGCATGAGCATAATAATAAAGGGCTACCGATTACCGAGGCGACCTCCGTCGATGCACTCTAGAGTAGATGAATAATGGAAGCGGTAGAGACAGAAAAGCAAATAAAAGAAAGTTTTATGTGGAAACTAGCTTTTTTTTTAAATATATAATAACTTAATAAAAATAAAAATATTATTATTGATAATAATAAAATAACTTAATAAAAATAAAAATATTATCAATAACATTTGTGTCTTAACATTAGGTTTCCTCTGCCTACCGTGTTGTATGTGGGATACAGCGTGAAGCTGATCGTTTGTGGTTTATATGATTTTTAAGAAGATGGCTTGTCTGTCTTTTTGTAATCTTTGGACACGCCGGTTAAATTGCAACCATTAATCCTTACATCGTCTCTTATATGCAGATTCTTTTAGGTTTTTATTTTAGGTATTATTTTCATAGGAAAGCCGATTACGACAATTGATAATCATAATACTTAGAGACTATCTTTAATTGAATCTAACACACACACAACAACTCCTTGGTAAAGTTCAGCTAACTTAGGCAGTAAAATTATTATCTTTGTCATTAAAATAGCATCTGCTACGAGTATATGTATTGAGTCGCATATGCAAAAGTAAGAAAATTTCTTAGATTAATGTTATGATCGATATGGAATTAATTATTAAGCTGACCTATCGCAAGTAAATATTTTATGAGCTAAGTGAGATACAGTCTTTGTTATTCGGTTTTTGCCGAGAAAAAAAAATCATAAGACAGCGCAGGAAATTTAATTACAAGTTAATTTGTCATAAATCATAATATTCCAGCTTTTATCTCTTTATAAATAATCGATGTTGCGATTGACATCAATATCAGATTTAATATCTACACAAAAAAATAGCATATAAATATTTAAAATATAACTTAAATAAAAGTAGAATTTATTTTATTATTATTTTGTCTTTTTATTACAGATAAATTTGCCACTATATAAATACAGATATATAATATAAGCTGATACTTGACCACATAAATACGGCCCTTATAAAGCACGTTAAAAATGTAGAAACATTAAAACTTAAAGGCCATGTAAAACATTTTGATTAAAATCAGGTACAAAAAATAGTAACAAGGGGGGAGCTCGCTGTAAAGTAGCACATCCATATCAGCGAGGCAGCCATCGCTGGCGGTGCTCGCCGCGCACGCGTCTAATAATTACGTGAAAGGTCGCACGCGCACATTGCGCCCCTGCAGCCTGCTGCCTTCAGAACTGCCCTAGGCTTCATTGTGATACGCACTAAAGTCTGCAGTAAGCTTTATTGCAAATTGTTTTTTGTATCTATCTTTTATAATACCATTAAATATTTACTTCGTTTACGTTATAAATATGTATGTGAGGGTGTATTTATGCCATTGACATGTTATTTTATGCTTCGCTCTGGTGTCGAGGCAAATCCGCCACTCAACACGCCATGCCTCCAGAGTTCAGCGAAAAATGGAAAACGGAGTTAACCGTAGTGTTAAGTTAACCCTAGTGTTAAGTTAGTCCCTCTGCCTACTCTGCTGCGTGCGGGATACGCGCGAAGCTGATTTAATTTTAAAAAATAAAAAATGAAATAAAGAAAAACTGTTATAAAATAAATTTTATTCATTGATGGAAAAAGAAGAAAAATTATAAATTGAAAATGTATTATAAAAAAAGATAACTTCCTTGTTTACCAGTAATATCAATGGTCAAGACAAAGCGACATATTTTGTTAATCGTTCCAATTAAACTGCTGTCGAAGCAAGCTGTCGAATGATTATTATTTGTGATAAAAAAATCAATTGATATTAAATGTATTTTAAAAACTAGTTTCACTTTTAAAAAACATAGCGTTTTAATATAAATTTTAGTAACATAGGTATCTCTTAGAGATGAAGTCATACTTAACAGTAAGTTACTCTTAATGTATATTAAATGTGTTATGATTTTCTTTCTATAACACACTAAAGAACTGGTCGCAACATCTGCTAGCTTGCCTACTGTATATCAGGCTTATAATCTTCTTCTACTTATGCACGCCTGGTGAATCCTGTCAAGATAAACACTGGATTAAAAGACAGATCCTTAATAACGTGATAATATCAAGTAACCAAAACAATCCCGACTCGTACTCGTATTTAAATAGATTTAGCGGTCAAGGACTCTTCATGTGATGAGAACAAATGTTAGTTGTTCGTGGTTCAGTGTATTTATGTAATTCTTGCATTTCTTGGATGTTGCTAGTAAATTAAAAAGAATTTAATTCATTTAGGAAGATTGCGTATTAAATGGTAATAGCCAACGCTTTACAAGTAGGGAAGGGACATTCTATGTATATCTACACAATAATAAAACGTTTGCATTTTACGATATTTGCAAAAAAATGCATGAGAGACTTAATGCAACTAGTAGAATATAAATCACTGATTTTAACTTTTTTGTCTGTTTGCACACGCTATCTGTGTATCATCTAAAATGCTGGGGGATTAAAATCTAAATTTGTTGCGTACGATTAGGTCTGGACAGGATCTAAAAATTATTTGTTTTTTAGAGACTTCCTCACCTGTGATGTGGAATGATAGAGATTAAGCTAACCTTTAATAACTAATGAAATGCAGTCTTAGCAAACTTACTAAGAATGATAGACATTTCCTATTATATTGACATATAAAAATAGAAGATCTAGAACGTCTTATGTATTAATAATCATCCAGTCCGGCTTAACTATAAGAAATAATGAAAATGAAATGCCGCTTTATGGGAAGATTTTCAATGAGTCATTTTCGATTGATATATAAAAATTAAAGATCTGGAATAAGTTATGAAGAACTATAAAAACCCAGTTAAATTAATTTTTTTATGAAATACGATTTATTAAGTCTAATAGCAGCAAAGAGAGTTATATTAAAATAATCAGCTATAAACATAAATGTAATGTAAACTATTGGAATTTGGATCTGTAATAATCGTGATTAGTGACAGATGTTGACAGCATCAAAATAATAAAATATGACACATCAATCATCACGACACAAGAACTTGTGTCGTGATGATTTTTTAAAAAGTATAAATTTTACAGATGCTTTTTTGTCTTTTTATTGTTAATACAAAATATTAATTATTTGTTATTATGCTTGGAACAGTTGTATAAAAATATTTTAGACTTGTTTTAAAATGTAAGATTGCACCTGTCAATTGTTGTCAGTATTATAGTTTCTATTTGATCGTAATCGTTTTGTGTAATTACGAGTATATTAATTGAAATCTATAATAATTGTTTGTTTTTTAATTATTGTTTCTAATTTTTATAAGCACTTGTTCTATTAGGTAGGTGGCTACCTAATTTCTTAGTATTTTGTTTTCATCTTCACGCTGTATCCCGCACACAGCAGGCAGAATGAACATAGTTAAGACACTACGTTCCCCACTTTTCGCCGTATTTTTCGAGGCATTGCGTGTTGAGTGGCATAACTCAACGTCGGGCTTTTGTTGTTTATTATTTGGCATCAAACAGAGTGAAGAAATGAAATATATTAGTAAATAATAATTCATTTCTTTGGGTGGGGATTTTCTTTGAGTCTGTAGAATTTATTTAATAATCAATTCAATCAATTGTGATTGTGCTTCATCAATTCTACTAGAGCTATACTAAATCAACGAACATGCAGTTTTCGACTACGGTACTTATAAAAACATTAAGTAATTTTATACAGCATAAAGTATAGTAATTTTTCAAATTTAATGCGTGTGGTATAATCATAATCGCTGCGCCGCCTATACGGCTATACGTACGCAGCGCGCGGGGTTATAAATAAAAGTTTCGCAGGGCAAGCGCGTTAAATCGAATCCAACGATGGTTGGAACTCGTCCTTATGCACCTGCGACAATTTTTATAGTATACATTTGCATTAATTCATTTATTCCTGTTTCCAAAGCAACATATAAATAGGTTAGCCGGTAAGTGGTGAGTCTAGCCGGTGGGACGTCCTATGATGGGCATGCGAGAATGCATACGGCCTCACAACGGTTAATGCTGATGATTCAAAGTAATACATTCTCCTTAAAAGGAATAACGTAGCAAGGTGTTCAAACAAATTTAAAATGAATTAAATAAACAATCTTTAT
Organism: Heliconius melpomene rosina; assembly: GCF_056956725.1. Lineage (NCBI taxonomy): Eukaryota > Metazoa > Arthropoda > Insecta > Lepidoptera > Nymphalidae > Heliconius > Heliconius melpomene. Next base: position 10,203,516 of record NC_140389.1, on the reverse strand, counting down.
AAAAAATACTGATTTACTTAAATACAGCACTTAACTCTACAAGAATAATAATCTTTATATAAATGTAACAAAGAAATGCCTACTTTATTTTTATATTTAACAATTTCTTTACTATTATCCAATAATAAACGTAAATGCTTAAAAAAATATTTTTAAATTATAGTACTTAATATTTTTAAATTATAGTACTATTTATAATCACTAGGCGCATATGCGCCTAGTGATTATAAATAACGTAATTGAGTATGGCTAATTTGTTGTGGACGAAGTATAAGTGGAAGTGTGACGGTCTTTATCAGTGTCCTGTCGACTGGTCAAGGAACAGCTTGCGGCCGACTAGTCCTGTCTACATGGCCGTTTGATATTTTTTTAAATATCTGTACACTGTCGATTTATCTCTATATAATTATAATGTAAACCTTGTAGATGCATATATTTGTAAAGTTTTATAAGTCGATCAGTATATTTTTATTAAATTTTATTTACAACGCATGGTTTTTTTATTATTTTTTTTGGTGTAATTTAACAAATAATATTAGGCAGAATCAAGGGAAGTATTGAATAAATTCGTTAAAAACTTCGTCATGACGTCATGCTCGATAGCCAACGTAGATTATTTCATGAGGGCAATAACCCCTTAAAATTTTAACTCTTTCTTTTGTTCAAGATATAAATCGAGTAAATGTTTATTTATAATTTTTCTCTGATAAATTATTGGCAGTATTTTTTTTTGTGTCAACACGATGCATTTGGGCAAAACTTGACTGAAAACGATGGCAGTGGATTCAAACTGAATTTCATTCCATGTCCATTCCGAAGACGCAATAAAAAAAAATTGGTTCCCGCCATTTTTCAATTGTTTTTCAAGCAAGCAAAATGAACGTATGTGATGAAGAAACTCGGTACATTTTAAAGTTTTAGTGCAAAAATGGTAAAAATGCGACGAACTAATGCTTAAACGACAAGCTAGTGCGGTATCAATAAGTGTAGCAAAAATGTGGTTCAAGCGTTTCAAGTCTGGAAATTTTATGGGAGCAATAAAAGAGCAAAAATGGAGAGCGAAGTGAATTATGATTAGGCTCTTTCCATGTGTTCACAAAATTCCCTGGATGTATGAGGTGAACATACGTAACGTATATTCACCTTATACATCCATCCAGTATAATATATTTAAATGATATGCGTTTAATTAAAATTAAGTATATTTTGTATTTAGTTTTATAATTTTATTATTATTTATATTTAATATTATAAAATTAACCAAATGAATTAATTAAAAAGGTAATGAATTTGTTAATAACTAACTTATAAACATTGTAGACAGCGAGTCTATCTAATCATTATTAGTTCACACACAATTTACCTTGCTATTACACACGTGGTGTAGACAAGGGAAGTCACTTAAGATTCTATTAAGTGGACATCCATGTGAGGATCCGGGCTAACCGACTGAAGTTTTTTATGGCAAACGTGCACTTTCCCACATATATTATTAGACAATTACTGCCTGTACAGCTTATTAAAAACTTCACTAGATATATTAATTTAGGTTTAAACAATAATATACAGCTCCCGAGGATATTTTGATCTTTAATTTTTCTAAACTCTATAGAACCAATATTAAATCATTATTATACCAATATTTAATCATTAACATCTATAATATTTTAAATTGCTTTATAACAACTTCAATTACCTCCCAATTATATCCTCATTAATTATACTGAAATAAAAAATCCCTAAGATATGTATCAAGCACTTTATTACTTGAAGTCTATTTTATACTCGTTTTATCTTAAATATTTTTGTTTTTCGTTTACATGACATGACATCAACACCTTAAAGAACAAGTGGGATGGGGAACAGAAGTGTCTTAATGGGAACAGAGGGTCAGTAGGTTCCCTCTGCCTAACCTTCTACGTGGAGGATAAAACATAAAGAACAAAACAGGTAATTAATTTAATTTATTTGCGCATTTTGTGATGATAAATACTACACTCGTTACAATAATCCAAGTCCATAGTAAAGATATCAACGGGCGCAGCCGCACTCTGTTGTGGTGCCATATTACTTTCTTTCTAACATGTGTAATATTAAACCGCGACATTTTTTAGCTTTCGCCTTATGATAGCCTAAAAAATGGAATTCGTTTTTGTTCATATAAAGTGTCGTAGGGTAGCAGACAGTCCGCACATTGGTCAGACTTATAAGAACTTGGAAAGGATATAGGTAAAATGAATGTGGCATTAAAATTAACAATAAATATTTTTTAATATTGTTTGTTGTTTTTCTGTTAATAATTTATTTTTCGAGCTGCTATAATTATAATATATAACTGTAACTACATATTTAAAAAAATATACTCGTATTATTTTTTTTATTTACACTTTTTCATTATACATCTTCAACATCAAGATAAAAAATATATGAAAACTATTTAATAAATATAAATATAATATTAAAAAATACATATATTTAACTGTTAGGTATATGACAATAATTTTACCAGAAATACCAATTTTGTGTATACTTATTAAAAGGCTTTTCCACTGACTTTACATCTGGTGTTGGTAAGGTTTGGGAGTCATCGCTTCAGTTGGCTGCCATGGATTCCTGCCATATGGCGCTCCACATGCGCCAAGCCATCTAAATTACAGGTTACTTCGATTGCTTTCATTGAATTAAAGCGAAGGGCTATCTATCACGACGCAAAATATCAAATAATATGCAAATTAATAGCAGCTTTGTTTGATGTATAAACATTATTATAATGGGATTCCGGTATTGGAACTACATTAAGAAGATGTGTGTGGCATTCTATGTGGAAAGTATGAAAAAAACTTTATTTTAATAAAGAATAAAGTAAATAAAGTTGGTTAAGCTACTATATTATAAAATGTTTCTTATACATATATATCTTATTGTATCGAACTTTCTCGTTATGTGCAAATTTAAGCCTCAATTAATACGATTATAACAAAAATCATAATGTAGTGTACATTATGATTTTAATAATTAAAATTCAAATAAAAATGTTGTAAAATTTTCAAATTGATTAGATTAAAATATTTAAATAAATAACGAATTATATTAACAAAGCAATAGATATATTACTAGTGTTTAAGGGAGAAATTGAGATTCGGAAGTTTAATGTGATTTTTAATAATAATTTAATAAGTTATTAAATATCGAATAATAATGTTTTTGTTCTGTATCTTCGACATGTTTGGTGCGTAAAGATAATTTGGATGTTTTGTGAAATATTGGTACGCATACAGATAGGTATTATGTATGTCACTACCAAATAAGGTTCCTCAATAAATATCAATTACCCACCACTATGCCATAGTTGGGGGATATCTCACTGTTTATAACAGTGTTTGTGAGTTTAATTCCCAATAAGAGAATATTTGTATTTATAAATCTTTTTTTCGTCAATCTGATTAAACTAAATATGGTGGTGAGTTTTACAACGTAGCACGCATCTATTTTAATATTTATACTGTTGAAGAGTGTGTTTGGTTGGTTGTTTAACGCTAGCCCCAGAAACTACTGATTCTAATTAAAAATCTTTTTGTATTAGTTAGTCCATTTATTGAGGAGGGTTAGTCTGGTTTCGATGATATCAACTGTATCTGCGATCAGAGTTACCTCGGGCACTTTGATGTGTCATGTAATGTTACAACGTCAAGTTATTTCCACTTGACCACGGGGGTGAAGCCGAAGATAAAGCTACTTTATATAAAATACGTTTGCCAATGGCTTCTTCCTCATGAGAGGCTAAACAATCAGTTAAATCACATTCAAATATGTAATACACTTAAAGTTTAAAACTGTGTCAGAAAATATCGAGGTAATAAACAAAAAGCTCGCCGACAGCAGATCATATTTCATCATAACACAAGCCTCGTTATTTCTAAAGCTCATCACGATGATAAGCATAGCGAATTGGTGCCCTATGACGTTTAATTAACAATGTTTAAAAAGTGTTTTAGATTGATTCAATATGTCGGAGGCGGCGGGCCGTTATCTGATGAAATATGTCCGTTATGATTGGCAAACAAACAGTATGGCGCTACCATATGTCGCGGCACGTGCGCCCGCGCATCGCTCGTGCTGCTCACTCGGGGATGAAACTATAGCCCAAACAAATATACTTTCTAGACAGTGTCAGGGGTTTTCTGGAATATTAAATGTTATGCAATATTACTAAGTAATATTTTTATGTCTTTACCTTCTCAAATAATTAAATATAGCTAGCACTATAAATAGTGAAATATAATTAAAAAAGCTATTTTTTTAAATGTTATATAAAATACCTTTTTTTTATAAAATAAAAAAAATAATAACATAATATATTCCAGAAATTCCAATGAAAAAAATTATAGTATGGTTTTAAAATGTGTAGCCAATTTCATGAGTTTCTGTGCACTGTGGCGAGGGAAGCCATCGTAGGAGCGCTGCCCATCCGTCAGCGTAATCGCTTGTTAATCATTTTTCGGTTGATGGAATACATTGTTCATCCCTTCACGGATTATATTAGCCACGGTGATAGTGTGTGCAAAAATGCGATACTTCCACAATTGATTGTTGAACCATTAGAATAATGACGCGAAACAAATCTAGTAAATAGACAGATAGCAATGTAGAGCGTCAGTATACTGTACTCGTATAACCCGTATGTTGTGGTTCGACCCCACCATTGACATTGAACTCTACGCTTGATTGAGAGTTGAGGAGACTCGGGATTTTTAATAGTGACTTGCTTTGTTTTTTTATCTACTATTTTTATAGTGTTTTTCCACTATAAGGGTAGATGTAAAGCGTAGCAACTAATTTGTCTCTGCTTTGCTTATTAGCATCGCTCGTATAGAATGTAAAATTGCATTATGATATACATTAGATAATATAAATGCTTCAGATTTTTTAAATGAAAATAAATAAAAAATATATATATTTTTTTATTATTTTGAATGGTGGAACTCAACGCCGCGCTTGCCTTGTTACTAGAGCGACGAAACGATAATATTAATTAATTCATACCCCAAGTGGGTATCGAACCCACAACTAAAATATACAAAGTAGTATATATGTGCTATAAAATAAAATGTTACTTTTAATTTACTTATCCCATCTGGTTAGCGTCCACCCAGTGCGAGCAATGGTTGCGGTGGCGATGACGCGCGCCCGCATGCGGCGGTGATTTGCATACCCATGTGCCGCCAAACAGATCAAGACCAAGATTATGTTTAATGTACCGAAGATAGTGATTATCCTTTCATAATAATGAAGTACTCGTAAAAATATAAATTAGCAAGACATAAAAATTTTATGGACTACTCAAAGTAATTTCGATAATAAATTTGTATTAAAAAATAAATAGCATCGCTCTGTGAAACATATTTCCAGAATAGATATCAAAAACATAAAATAGTTTTTATCGATAGCGAATGATAAATTTTGTGTTAATTCTCATAGTAAATCAATATCCCCTACGTTCAATTAAAGATAACAGAATTGCAAATGCATTTATCGAATGCTAAAGCCCCATTCATTTCGCACTTAATTTTCAATTTAGATAAAACATGTATAAAAACAATAAATTGTATCTATAAAACTAATAAAACTACGCGGAATAGGAAACGATCTATCTTGTACGAAAAGTGGCAAATGGCCTTACGTGCGACAAGGAGAATAAAACAAATAAATAGTGTGGCGTACGTAGGTGTTATTAGAGGATGATTTTAATTGCGCGGGCGCACCTGGGCTCGCAGGTGAGGGTGCCGTTTTAGGGTCAACGATGGTTTTGACATCGCTACGAAGTGTTCGAAAATTGTGAGAATTGGCCCATTGTGGGTTAATTAACTCGACATAGGCGATAATTTACTTGATTACATTTTAGATAACGTAATGATTTCACGATCTAATTTTTAGTTTGTTGTTTTATTGTTAATTGTTAATTTTAGGAGACATTGGTTCTTGTAAATTTTAAATTAGAAAGAGCAAATTGTTAAGTGAAGTATGAGTTGAAGCTTAATAAGTTTTTAGACAACATACAGCTAGAGCTGAAACATATGACAATTAAGCTGACAGAATTGTCTCTGCAATATTTCCACCGCACCGCAATAGTTGATTTAAAAATTTTATCGTTGTAATAATAGTATCTTACAATACTACCTATTACTTAGTAAAGTATGAACCTTTTATAATTTAAACTTAACCAAGTAGAAGTTTTTGATTGTTATCCAGTACGGTTGACGAGTTATGTGTAAAAGTTCAGAAAGGCTATATTCAGGGCGGAGACGATTCGTCGGCTGAAATGTACAGATAAACGACTATATGATGTTTATTTATATTTAGGTATTTCACAAATACTTCACGAGTAGGGTGCACCACATCATTCATATTCCTACATACGTATGTGGCAAATGGTATGTTATTATAGTCACCATTTTTTTATTACGGAGCTTTAGAATATACAATATTAAGGGGTAAGTTTAAAGGTTGAAATGAAACATCAAGTAAACACTTTTTTATTTATTTAGAATAGTCAATAGTATGTATGTATCACATGTCTGTAAGAATTTGCCAGCAAGCAACTGTTTTGTGTCCATTCATATTATAACAGTACCTAGATGAAAGAATATAAATTACAAAGCAAATCATTACTATAGAAATAGCGACCGAAGAAAATACAAAGAAAATATAAGCTATTAGGTTTAGAAACGATACCCGAGTAGGTATTTCACCAGAGTGCGTGCGTAGTCCTCGTATATAACCAGATACCCATTATATACGAGTACCCACTCTGGTGAAATATTAGGTAAAATCTTAAATTCCAATTAAAACCAATTAAGTTAAAAATTGTATACTAGATATACGGCTATTTTTCTAATAGTACAGTTAAAATAGTACTTTTACAACAAGTTACTCCAGAAATGATGCTAGTAATTTAATAACCGTCGCAAGGGTTACCTCAAGGTTTTTACATATATATTAAAGATTTATACAACTTCAAGGGAATTTCAAAATTGTTCCAAGTATTACGTAACCCACAAATATAAGCTATACATTCGTATGTTAAAATACGAATAGTAATGAAATATATCAAGTAGGGAAAGCGTAAAGTTAATTAATACGAACGCAGATTATCTTAAAGAATAAAAACTAGCACCTGCGTTTATTCGGACACCGCGACAGCCATTAAAATATAACATAACTGTTGTTGACAATAATAAAACAAAATGGAACGCAACGATGTCGTAAAAGGAGGATTACAAAAAATATATAAGGCTTCAAGAGGCCTGCCTTTTGCGTGTTCTGATTTAACTGCCTGGCTTTATGATCGTTAGTTATTAAAATGCTGCTCTTATTTAAAATAGACCGTGTGCATATTATATGATCAATAAACATACTAATAACATTTCTTTAAAATATAAGAAAACTCCTAAAAAAATATCCAATACAACCGAAATGGTAACCGTAAACACTTAAATAAAAAAAACGAAGTCAAATATCACTAAGGAACTTAAAAACTTAAAACTAAACGAGAAATAATTTTTGCTTTTATGACAAATTCGTTTCAATTGATTGACTCTCCTAAAAGTACACATCGCGTGATAAGAAATAATAAATAATAATATCAATGTGTTTAAACGACCACTTACGACGTTTAACGGTGGTGGACAAAAACTTACAGATTTGATATCAAGAATCATATTTTAAACCAACAATTTTTTTATAGAAATTTTAAAAGCCTGACTTTTTAGCACTTTTCCTCAATATAGATTGGATAAAGTAATCACTATATAAATTACATGTATTTTTATATGTATGAAGTGTATGATAGTCTGTAAGGCAAAATACTTAAGGTACATATAGATAAATATAAAAAGAAACCCCTATTATTTTTATATTATCAAATGATAATAGAAAGTAGCAAAATTTTATAATTGTATAATAAAAAACGAAAAAGAAAATATTGTCTAAAACTTTCAAAATTCGCATAGCGTATATAAGTATAAAATTAGATTATTTTATATTGTTTTATCTAAAGTGTTTATGGTAAAAAGACGTTATAAACAAAAAAAATGCAGTTTATATTTTGTGACCATAGTCTAGTATGGTCCACAAGCCGTGGCCGCCCTGAAGTTAGGTTATCGGAACTTTCACTCGGGAATAATATTTTGTAAATAATTAAACGTAAGAAAACGCTATAATCAAATTGCGCAACCATCTACTGCTAACTTCAGGGCGGCGACTTGTTGACCGTACTGTAGAAAAAAACAATTGTTTGAAAAGTAATTAGAAACAAACTTACAGCATAATGAAATTTCCTTTTAAAAATATTATTAAGAATGTAAATGAGAGAAAGATACGTGATGTTTTTATTTGCATGTATGTATTTAAAAAAAAACTTTAAACTTTATTTTGACAGTCCCAATAATTATTATATCAATAAAAATGACGTGGTTTAATATAGTAATCAAAAAAAATGGATAAAGTACAATACGAGTACATCAATTATATTGAAATAAAAAAACTGAAGAATAATGTCTGAAATAATAATATTTCAATTTACCTAATAATGTTTCTGTAAAAATAATTATTTTTTGCTTGATGTATGTTCAATGATAACTAATATAGCTAAGTATAATAAATAGTTTTATCACTGTAATATTTATTTCAAAATGCGTAGATTTATTTGAATTGCAGACCCTAAAGACTTTTGAAACGTGCTTATCTATTTTTCTAAATATATATATTCTCTAAGCTTTATTAGACCCAGTGACGTCAACGTATTGTGGCCGCCATGAAGTTAGTCTTTCTGAACGTTTGCGTAATGTTTACTCGGGAAGAAAATAATCAAAGTAAGAAAATTTGTATAATCAAATTTGCGCAGCCATCTACTACTACTATCAACTTCAGAGTGGCCACAACTCGTCGACCGTACGGTGCTATATTGGGATCTATTAACATTATCGTATTTGGATGAAAACAGCACAACCATTATAGACGATTTGCGCTCTTTGTACTACATAAATAGCAGATTATAATTCAATGTCGATTATATTTGTATGCCAATTTTCAAAGCTTTGGGCCCCTTACCATATGTAATTATTAAAATACTTAGTATATTTAACGAAAAAAAACTTGAATTTTGAAAATTTTTAAAACGAATATACAGAAAAGAAATTAATGAATTATCTTAATAATAATTTTTACTTATTATCTAAGTAAGAATAACCTTGTAAAAAATTAAAATTTTGCTAAAAAATATCACTTATTATTTTTGACATTTTTAAAGTGTTATTTCATTTCGTTAAGTGTTATTTCATATTTATTGATAGAAAAAGAAATCTTTAGAAAACGTTTAAAAAATTTAACGTAGCGGGATTTGAACCTGTGGTTTTTGGAGACCGTCCACAAAATTTTATACGATTTCTAAAAAAGTATATCACTTATTGTTGTATATAAAAACCATCATAAATATATTTAGCTATAAAGGGGCCCCAAGTCAAAATTTTAAATGGATATAACATTTGCCACCCTGTGTGATGCCTTACAGGCGTGAACTTGGTACTATGCTATTAAATGAGCACTATCATGAAAAAATATCTCTCTAATTTGCAAATCACAAATACTATATATCCTATACCTAGTCCTATACTAAAGCGGGCACGTGAATATACCTACGTGTTATATGGAAATGCCAAGAAGTCGAAGAAAAATTGTATAACTAAACAAACACCTTCTGAAATTAAACTGCCTGCACCTTCATAAACTTATAATATCAAACACTATTTTATATGCTGGTAGTTAATATAAAGAGATCATACATTTTCTATAAAGAAATATTAAAAAGAGACTTGTTTCAACAAAATATTGATTGTAATCAAAAGTTTCATACATTCTACTATCTATTTCTGTTAAGATATTTAACACACAAACATAACCTCGAAAGATAATATCTATATTTATAATTGATAGCAATAAGTGAAATTAAGATGGCATTTGTTTTGTCTAAATGTGCACCACGTGACCTATAATAAAATTAGGTCTCTATTATACTAGCGCCATTGCAGTAACATTGTGAGTTTGAATAATATTATTTGCCATATTTATTTCACTTATAAAGACATATGTATATATTTAATCATAACTTTCAGTGCTCTAAATAACAATAGATATGTAAAATGGCGGGTACAGAGCGTTCTGTTCTAAGTCACGTACTGTTGTAAAATGGCACTTGATTTGCAATTATATGGGAATAAATATATAAATTAAAAGGTAGAAATGTATGGATTTGGAAGGTATAATTTATTTGATACTAAACGAAAAATATATACAGGCTGTAACGCGATCGACGGATCAACTGTTGTCTATGGGTAGAGGACCTCAGTACCTATCCTAACAAAAAACGTTTTTAAATGAGCTAAATTTTATCAAAAACTTTCAAGGGCTGAAGCGAAAAAAAATTACTGGTAATTTTTTCTCACAAGTAATATTATTCTCTATTATATCTATATACTATTATACGTATTCTCCGCAAGTGGCCTAAAAACCAATGAAATTCATGGGTTCGGAATCACCAAATCTTATTATTTTTTATTTATATAGCAAAAAATATATAATTTAAACCAAATTGGGCTTTTCGTTTAGCATTATATACTATAATATGTAAACTATAATATAAAAGTAATTAATATATTGCAATACAGAACGTGACACAGAAACAAGACGCACAAATCAACAAGTGTACTTAGTAAATTTTGCTAAACGTAAAATACGTGATTATATTGTAGATATTGTACTATAACCGGAACTAATTATTATTTTACATAAATATATAGACATAGATAGATAGATCACTACCAAGTGTAGTGTGTGGTCTAAGAAATATATCTTTTAATTTCCAATACAATCCAGAACAAAGACATAATGATAAAAGCCTAAATTAAATAATCTATACAAATTGAATACACTTAAGTACAGATAATTGTATAATATTTACAATTGTATATACTTAAAAGTGTTTTTTTCGAATAAATGAGATAAGTGAGACAGCATGTTTAAACATTACCTACATATTATATTTGCCAATACAATATGCTCGGCGCGGTAATCGAAGCCGCGACCTACAACAGCTTATTATCACCTAAAGTACGGAGGGAATAATAATAAGCTGCACTTTTGACATAATATTAAACATCTTTGTTCTAAGAAAGTATACATATAGGATACAAGTTACAATTGGTGTCATAAAGTCATAGATTAGATAGTAACCATAATAAAGGAGTAAACACGTTATAATAATATTCATTAACAATATTCTAACAAAGAACCATTATTTAGGACATTTAGATTATAGTTATTTGTGTACTAAAGATGTGAGCCTCTTTACACCGGACTTAGTAGTGCCTTTGGTTTTCTTTGTCTGCTCCTTAACACCCCTGCAAATTAAATTAAATAACATATTATTATTTTAATTTTCGTTATTATTTATTTGAAGTAGGTTGCGTTATTTTTGTAATATATATTTATTACTTGAAAGGATGACTTTCAAGTAACAGAGAAACAAAAAATATAGTTATTTGAAATTCAATTTTGGATCCATTTTTCTTCCAAGTACCTACTCATTCAATGCCCGCTCCAGGACTTTTATTTAAAACTTTTACGTAGAAACAATGTTTCTAAAAAGACGTACAGTGCGATCGATGAGTAATGCCCGCTCTGAAGTTAGCTGTAGATGTTGTTGATTATTTTCTTTTCCTTTCGTTGATTACTTTATATATTGATGTGTTTCATTGTGTTTCTTCTCAAGTGAAAATCGCACAAAAGTTCAGAAAGCATAACTTCAGAGCGGCCACGACTCGCCGACCATTCTGTGGACCAGAAAAATAAAGAAATGCACTCACAAATATCGTGTAAGGTCCTCGATGTCGACGAGCATCGAATCCTGCCCCATATGCAGTTCGTCGCGAGCCATCAAGAGCTTCACCAATGAGTCGTTCAGTGCTTCGATTTGTGAATGCAGCTCGTTGACTATAACCTGATAATTGACAAAAGACACTTATTTAATTTCCTACATATATTTTTTTTAAATATTTATAAATAAAAAAAAAATACAGATTTTTGTAATGATCAAATGATGGAAACGGTGCTCTCAAATATTAATACTTGTTTTTCAATTTTTTATTATGCTTTTTCCCCTTACGATACATGCGTTTAAAGTAAAACACTGACCTACTGGGATCGACGGTCTCCAAATTAAACAATAATACATTTGTTTCAGTCGATTCATATTAAAATACAGTAGAATATTTAAACATTATAATACTGAGGACACTCTAAGAGCAAATTTTAATAAAACTTTTTAGAAAATAAAACTGCTTTGAATAAGGGTAGCTAGTTATATGCAGGCACTTTCTCTAGTGAGAAGTAGGTAAAAGTTGAAATTAGTTTAAACCTTATAAAGTAACATAGTAAATAATGAATAAAATATACCTATTAGACAAGGCTTACGTAAATATGGTACGTGCTAAATGATGTAATATAACAGTAATTTGTTTTTATTCATAAGACGGAAGTTATTTAAATTAGATACTCGTATAATGATCAGTTAGTATTATAATTTGTTTTACTTTCATAGTAACATAGAAGCAAGCCAGTCAATTTTAAAATCCTGCTACGTTCATATTTTTATGTTATATAAACATTTAATTTTTATATACTTTTCTTTTTCCTTTTTTTTTCAGCTTCACGCTGTATACCGTTTTTAAATATTCCGTTCCACACTTTGTGTCGAATTTTTCAAGCATTTCCTGGTTGAGTTCAACGCCGAAGAAATTAAAGTATTAATATTTTAATTCTCATTAATGAATGAATTTCTCGATTGCCACTCGAATGAATTAATAATTAAATTAATAATAATAATTAAATTATTAATCCAATCGAGTGTGAGTCGAACTCACAACCGTCGCGTTTAGTCACACGCTTGACCTCTGCCCCACGGCGGCCTCAGACTCTAGTATATTTCTTTTCTAAATATAAAAAATGTGAAAAAATATTCATGACATATTTTATACTAAACACTTTTGAATGTCTCCCTTTTTGTTCGAGTAAATCTTCAATAGAGTTTCTTTTCTTTGCGTTTTATTCTATTATAAAGCTGTTACTAGTTATTAAATAATCTGTAAACCGAAGTTTTTGAATAAAAACTTATAGTACGATATTTAAAATTGAAACTTAAATTTAATTTTTTACAGTTAAATGACGTAAAAGTGACGAAACAATGCGTTGCACAATGGGTATTGTAATCGAAACGTTCCGCATGATTCAGCAGTGCGGAGGCTGATGCAAGGTCACGCTGAAACCAAATGTCAGGGAAGTTATCTTCAAAAACCGTATTAAAGTTTGAATCGCGGCGAATTTGAATAATTTCACGAATTTGAACGATTTCATTGTGTGGGCATGACAATTAAGTTATAATTCTTTGCTATTTTTCTGCCGGCACGTTCTTTTCCGCCACTCTACACTGAATGCCTCCAGAATACGGCGGAAAGTGGAGAGTGGAGTGCCTCAATACAAAGCTCTCTCTGCCTACTCTGCTACATGCGATATACAGTGTGAACTTGATTTTGTTAACAACTTTAAATGCGCAGAATAACCTTTGACTTCAAGAGAATTAAAATCTTATATTTATTTCAACATTAATTGATAAAATGTAGAATAACATCAGTAGCCAAAAAAATGTAATTTTTGAATTTAAAACCAAGTATCAGGTACATAACTTGTAGTGGGATTTGAAATCGGGTCCTCGTCTCCCACGGAGCAATTGTGTAAACAGCGATTGTGGGGTAGGTTACTAATACTAATATTAAAATTTTCAAATTATACAACCTGTACCAGAAGCTATACCACTGAGTCATTGTAGTAATCTTGAATTTTATAGTTTTATTGCTTTTATAATACCATTAGTGAGTCAATCTCGACTTAAATAAATTGTGGCCTGAGTTACTATGATGTAGAAGTTATACTACTGAAAAGTTTAATCTAAATGCCTTCAATAGTTTTTGCGTGAATGTGGAACAAACATCCATCCTCACAAACTTGTGCATTATAGTATTAGTGGGCTTACCTGCAACTGTGCAATGTTCATATCAGTGAGTAGGTGTCGAGACACGCGGCGGCGGTCGGGCGCCAGCGGTGCGTTCGCCTTCTCCATGCTGCGCCGCAACATGTCCGTCACCGGTGACACTGCACGGGAGCGGCGCTCGCGCTGGTGACATATTTTAAAACTACAATGTAGACATTCTAAAGCAAAAACAAATCTTTGAAACTTTTCAACCGGATTTATTGCGAGTATTTAAAATTATAAATTTTTGGAAAGCCGACGTTTCGAACACTGCAGTATTCGGTGGTACGTATCAGTCTACCCGTAAATATATCCAATTAATATTAAATAGTTTCATTTAATAAAAAAAATTAATATAGCTTTGTAGCTCGGCTCATGTGTGTGATTGTAAACGCGACTGGTTGTGGATCCCCACTCGAGGAAATGACATATTTATTTAAATCTATCTATTCATTTCTTCGCTCTGGTGACGACGCAAAGCGTTGAATTCCGCCTCCCAAATTCTGCGTTGAGTGGGGAACGGAGTGTCTTAACAATAGATTCCCTTTACCTACTATACTATGTGCGGGGATTTATTTTAATTTCATGTATTTTTAATCATAATTTAAAATAATATCATTCTGCAATAAGTATAATAATTTGTAAGTTAAATTATATTATTTTACTATAATACATAACATACTTCAAGTATCTCATTATAAAATCTTTTAATTTATTATTTCCTACATCTTATACAGACATCAGTGAAACATTATTGTTCTACTGGTGTATTTTTTTCTTAAGACTCATTATAATTGTTCCTTCATTATCATTGTGAAGGTAACTTAAGACAAACAAAAAATGTAGAAATAATTTTGCAACTAAAAATATTATAACTATACTAACAAAATTTGCAAAGTGGAAAAAACCTTGAAATTCGTGATCTTATCTTAAAATATAAAAATATACATAAAGTCAAAAATTGTATAATAGTATTATTTGTATCTCTTAAATATGGCATTTATTTTACACAAGTCAAGTCAAGTCAAGTCAAAGTCAAGTCAAGTCAAAGTCAAAATTTTAAGAATACACTTTGATAAAGTCAAATTCTTAAATTAAAAAAAGATGTATTTATTTACCTCCATTTGTATACGAGCCATTTCTTTTGCCTGTGCTAGGGCTATTCTGGCTTCCGTTTGAAGAGTTGCTTGTAAAGCAAAGAAATCTGACTCCTTGATCTCAATATGTCCTAAAGATTGTGTAGATCGAGATTTGTTAGATTTAAGCATCAATGATGTTGGACGTAACTTTGGACCTGCAAATATGTTAATATTAGCTTAACATAACTTAAAACCACAGTGTAACATAATATAAAGTTACATTATTGCAACCATAGCTAACCAGTTATGGTTGCAATAGTTTGGTATAATATAAAAATCTATATTGACTCTTAAACACACAGAATACCAAAACTAAAATTTCCAGAATACTAATAATATAATAATTAATTAATGATATAAATAGTATCTGGTTAGAATATATGTTTTTTAAATATTAATTGAAGTATATAGTTTCAGTTAGTATGATTAGTGTGGTGGGAAAATGTTTCCCAGTACCAGTAAAGGGTTGAGCATTTAGATATTATAATTAGTCATGTGCAAGTTATCAAAAGCAACATACAACACAAAGCAAGTTTAAAGCAAGCATAAGATTATCATATAATGTTTGTAACATAAGAAAAATAAGATTATCATGTAATGTTTGTAACATAAGAAAAATATGGACAATGTTATATTTTAAATAATACAAATATTCCACAAAGTAGCATTAACAAATGAAATAAGGAAGTATGGAGGCAGTCATGTAATACCATCTGATTGTCATCACAATGTTTGTTGGTTTAATCACATCTGGAGCAATAAATTCTTTAAATTTTTTCACTCTGGTTACAAGAAAAAGCCTGGCATTGAGTTTCACTACTTAACATGCTATGTCTTAAAATTGGGAAATTGGGGAACAGAGTGTCTAAACATTAGGTTTCCAGTTACATTTCCTATTATAGCTTTGAACGGCTAAGAAACCATAGGGTTCAGCTTTTTACAATTTACATCAATATCTAGTCATGCTTTATAATTACTTGCAACTTACCATTATGTGTATTGGTATTTTTCTCATGTTTTGTAATATTAACAGAAAGTGGTCTTGTTTGGTATGGATGATTGAAATTATTCTTGCTAAAGAGGCTTGACTGTGATGAACTATTACTATTACAGTTGAAATTTCTTTCTATATCAGATGTTTGAGATTCATTGTCAGAAGCGGTTTCATTCATGAAACATATTTGTAGATTTTTCCCTGCACCATCACACACAAAGTACATTTTAATACACTAACAAAAGCATTGAAACAAGAAGTTAACAAATAAAGTTAACAAAAATAGTAAGAAAATAATCCTTTTATATAATTCCCATTTAATATAAATGTTAATATTAACCCAAACACTTTTAAAAATTAAATAATATAAGTACCAACAATGAAATGTGTTCAGTGACAAAATCTTACCATTTTGAAGCCTTGAATGTAGACTGGGTTTTTTTTGTGGACGATCTATGTGACCTAAGCTATAATATTCCTCACTGTCAACTCCCATTGCCAATCTCTTTCTGATTTCTTCCCTATCATTTCGTTTCTAAAAATACCAAAGACATTGTAAGAAAGACTCAAAATCTTAAACTTTCCATACTAAGCCGACTGACTATATCCTAAACTGTCTATACATAGGTATATTAAAAAATGGTTCCTACTTTTTTGTCATAAGAAACATCTTCTGTAATTGTTACAATCCGAGTAAATTTCTCTAATATATTTGGATTTTTATCAGAGAGCGTAGGCCATTCTATTTCAGTTTGAGCAGACTCTCCTACACCAATAGCACGAGGGCTTAAAGCCGAATTATTGTAATAATTTGGCACAGGCAAATCTTGACTGTCGTTAGATTTCAATAATTTAGACTTAAGATTTCTCAAACTTAATTTGAATCCTGATGTATTTTTATCCACATTATAACTTATTTCGTCAGACGGTTTGCTGAATTTTCGTTTTATATTAGTGATTATACTTTCGAACATCTTAAAACTAATCAGTCTTAACTTTTTGGCAAAAAAATGGCACAGCTGTTGCTTTACAAAATAAATAACAGGTAAACAAAAAATTAAACCATCCTGTCAATCCTGTCATGTAGTGACATTTGGGGCAAGGACAAATACGTGTTCCATTTCTAATCTCTTTATTCTTTATGGTTTTATTCGTCACAATTATTGCTCATTTCAAAAAATAAAATTAGGTACTTACAAGACAGCATATATTATCCACGGATTCGTGATTATCATACGTAATCGTATATAAATCTAATAGAAATCTTGTATCCTTTTTGTAATGTCTTTGTTCAGAATTAAAATACGGCAACGACGCCATCACACTTGTTTATTTAATAAATGGATTTCAACAGAAAAGAACAAAACGCGCGTCAAGCCGTCTGATCAACTATCGAGGTATAAAACTGAATGTAAAAATGAAACTAAGAATGGACCGTCTTGCCTGCGACCTGCGTACGCTGTTGAATCACCGTAGAAAGCTAAACGAAGTACCGATTGTATTGGTAATTTTAACTGTTAATGCATGGATGAAGGAGACGTGGATCAAATGTGAATGTATGCATTTACCGCTATACTACAGAGCGCCAACTTTGAAAATAGTATTTAATTATATTTTTTATTAAAATATAATACAGAGTATAATAAATGATTATAAATTTCTAATGTATTTTAGATACTTTATGTTTTCTATAACACTACTAGGACGTTGCTACTATTCAAATTTGCTATATTTTTTATTTTTTTTCTAATTTTTAATACACACAGAGTGTTTATCTATTATTAACTTTAATTATGAATTTTATATTGAGGAGAGTCGTGGTACAGGAGCTCAGGCGCGACTGTAAACGCAGCAGGTTGTTTCCCACTCGAGAAAAAAGGAATTTTTAGTATTTTAATTTCGTCGATTTGGTAAAGAAGTAAAGCGTGACGTTGAGCTTTGCCACCCAATACGCAATGCGTCCAGAATTTAACGGAAAATGGGGAACGGAAGTATCAAGAATAAATGTTTTCTTTAGCCTGTGTTAGTAATATTATAGAAAGTTACCTTCTGTAACAATACACTTTAAAACTAGATAAGAGTTTGAAAATATAGAAATCTCTGAATTGAAAGTAACTAGTCAAAAGAAACTACTAAAATTACTGACTAAGTTTATAATAAATAATTAATAATCAAACTGTTTTTGTGTAACTATATTTCTTTTCTTTGTCACTGTGTAATGTTACCATCACTAGTGGATCAAATACATAAAAAAATAATAAAAAAAAAAACTTATTAGCATCTCTTACACGTCTTTCGGCTTCTTTAGCTGCCCTTATATGATTCTCAATCGTATCCAAATCTAATTTCGGCAATGCTGTCTCGATATTATACACATCGAAGCTGTCTGAAAAATAGATAATTTAAAGATTATTAGGATTTTTTTTCTTTTATTATTTGGAAAGAAACTTAAGCGTGTTAAATATTTTGCTCTCCTCAAGTTACATATTATAATAACATCATACATTTTTTAAAAATCTTACCGAAATCAGCTTCTTTTTCATTATCATTTTTACGGACGGACACATTTTGAGCTTTTGATAGAGCGCTATTAGAGTTTTGTCTTGTTTTTGATTCACTAAAAAAAGCAAAATAATAATAAGTACTTCATATTTAAATAAAGCAGTATATAGAAGTAAAAATATATGCCACACCTCATTTACAAAACACACGTTACACTAAATGATATTCACGAACAGTTTAAATAGGTTTAACTCATTGCTGCTGCTCTTTGTATATACTCACAACCTAATTTATTCGCTTAGCGTAGTCCGCGTCAATTCTATTTAAAACTTTCATATAAGAACAGAATTGTATAGTAAATTTGTACATTTCGACGTTAAGTAACATTTCTTTTTCAGTCTACTATTGCAATTTAATTACCAAAATAAATCAAGATAAAATTGAGTATTTACACTTAAAAAAACCTGTAAACTAAGATTTAAGTAATTAAACAAAACACTAACGGATAGTTGGAAGGTGAAAAATATACTATTAAAAAACTAGAATTTGTTTACTTGATCTATTATCCGCATAATATTCTGGTACAAAGATTATTTATTAAATGAAACGATTAGCTGAATGATTCTCTTTCTCTATTTCTATAGTACTATTAAGAAGATCAAATGTTTATTTGGTTAAACGTGCTTATCTCGGGAACTACTGGTTTGAATTCAAGTTATGCGTAACAGATATCTACATGTAAAATACTTACACAATAGCCTTTACTGAAAGTGTTTTAGCAGTAGAACAAAATTTATTTTTTGTAATCCTTTTACTTTTTTCTCCGTAAAACTGCGACCGAGTCCTGGGCTCCTGAGATCGAGTAGATGATCCAGTTACTATATTGTTTGAATTTCCATCGATTATCATGGGTTCTTGCTTATTTTCATTCCATAACTTATCACGTTCACGCATTTCATTTAATTTGGGTATGATTTTTCGCAATTCCGTACTTAATTGTTTTATGGTATTTTCAACATTTTGACTTAACTGTTCCGTATCATAATCATCTTCGTAAATGTTAATATCTTCCTTGCCATCTGATAAAATAGCATCAGTTATTTTATTATCAATATTTTTATCTATATATAAAAATGTAGGTCTACTTATATTAATTTCTGTTCTTATATTTGTTTCATTCTCCTTATTTATATTAGTTACATCTTCCATTTCGTGGTCATTTAAGATATCAGGAGGATCATTTTTATCATTGCCATCATTTTCTACTAATTTCTTTATGACATGGTTCACCACATCACTAATATTATTAATAGTATTTTCAATTGGTTGAGCGAAAGTGTCTTTTATATCTTTTCTAAGTTTTTCTAAGTCATCTTCAATATTTATGTTATAATTATATAAATGCCTTATTTCATCTTCAACTTCTTTATTAAAGTCACCAATAATATCTTTAACATGGAAATTATTTTCAATATCAGTTGTTGAGCAATCAAAGTTGAAAGTCGAGTCTAAACTATTATTATTATTGTTATGACTGATGGTTTTCAATAAATCTGGTATATTACTTTCTGTCTGAGGGGTACATTTTTTTGTCTCAAATGGAAAACAGTTTTGCCTTGTATCATTTATATCTGTTACTGCATTATCATTTTTTTTGCTATCGTTTATTATTTTAAAATCTTCAATTTTTTGCTTAGTTTCACCATCACACTTCGTTTCAATTATATCTGTGTCTAAATCGTCATCCGTCATATCATTTTCCGAAGGATAAAAGGGTTCAATATTTGAAGAATAGTCCTGAAGAAGAAAATATAACATATTAATATACCAACTTCTCCCCCGTACCTAAAGGAACGATTTGAATTTTTGGGCCGCTCGCATCCTCGATGTCTGCGATCCGACTATGGGCTGGTGCTAAAAATTCCAGAACATTCCTCATCATTTTATAGTGATTCATTTACAATTACTGCGTGTCGGTTATGGAACGCCCTGCCCTTGATTGTTAGGAATTCAAAAACGTTCCTTACCTTTAAAAAACGCTTAAAAAAACACTTTCTAGCCCTTTAAACCTTTTTAACCGTACTTACTTAATATAAGTGTAATTTTTTATTATTATTATTATTATTTTTATATATTTTATTTTGTTTATTTAATTCTTTTTTCCTTGTTTCTATACTAAGTATGTATCCATATGTTAACATAGTTTATAAGTGTATATGTATGAATGTATGTAAGTATGTATGTATTTATGTATATATGTATCTATCTTTGTGTAGGTTTATTTATTTATTTTTTATATAGTTGTTTGTAGTTGTTGTTTTGTTTGTTATATCTATTTACACCCTACTCACAATTTATTTACTTTTTTGTTTTTCAACGCCTCAAGGTTGCCTGGAAGAAATCGCTATTTCAGCGATAAGGTCGCCTATTGTACCATATTCTTTTACTTGTATTCTTCTATTTCTTTTTTGGGTGTACAATAAAGAGTTTTTATTATTATTATTATTATACATTAATATAAACAACTTATTAATTACGTAATTTAACAAAAAAGTATGCGAAACTCACTTGTAAAGTATGTGCTAAATGTTGAAACCCAGGATAATTTGGGTTTACAATGCCTCTGGGTACAGGGTGTATACTTTTTTCAGACATTTCATCTGAGTCTGACTGCTCAAACGCGCGTTCTTCATCAGCAGGAGTGGAATCAGTAGATACATCAGCATAAACTGAAAAATATTAATAATTTTCTCAATAAATTTGTTTTACATTTGTTGACTTATTTATTAAAAAAAAAAAACTCTGTACCTGTACATGATCTTCGCCATCCAGTGTCCACTTTTAGGTTTTTGCTTATATTTTCATGATCACTAGGAGAATTTATTTCACCTTTGTTAGTTAGCCTGAATTGTAAATTACATACTTTATCTTCACCGTTTTCATCTCTATTATGCACTAAATTTGTAAGTCTATTATCAACACTACTACTTTTATATTCGTTAAGATTAGAACTTAAATTGATGTTGTCTTCCGTAATGTCGATGGTCCTCTGATTCAATATATTAGAATCATGCCAGCTAAAGTTATCAATATTATCTATCGTAGAACTGCTTGTAATTTCAACACCTACATTGCCATTATCACTTGCAGTTAGTATCCTCATGATGTCCTGTAAAAAAAAGGTTAAGAAAAATTAGAAACACTCTTGGCACAGAGGCGTACGTAAAATAATGAAATATTTAATATTGTTACAATTATTGAGATAAATAAAGGAATTATATACACTCTTCAAAACCGGTAACTTTCTTTTTCCTAAATTTGTTGACAAGATAATATTTAATATTTATTGGCTTATATTAATATTCATTTCCATTAATTAATTTATTTATATTTCCATTTCACCGCTCAACACGCAACGCCTCGAGAATTCGGCGGAAAGTGGGGTAGGGAGCGTCTTAACACTGGGTTCCCTCTGCCTACCCATCATTCATTTACTCCAGTGGGGATCGAAACCACAACAGTCGCATTACAGATACATCCTTGTGCCACTGCCTACAAACAAGGTATTTGATATATATTCTGCAGAAACGAAGGAAAATATTTTATTTATGAATACAAGTTCTTTATGGGAATTTATACAAATTTATAACTAATAAAAATAATATATTATATTAATTTGTAATTCTATTTAGTAATAATAATTAATAATTGTATTCCTATTTTTCTTTATAAATCAATATCAGAAAAAAAGGAAATATAAATACTAAACAATAAATTAGAACGGTCAAGGACAAACGAAACTGCGTGCAATGTTAAATAGAAGTCATTTTGAGTTATGGGCTTCAGAGAAAAAACTACGGTGAGCTTGCGTAATCTTACCAGAGGTAATATTAAGTCCACCATATCATTCGCTAAATACATTTTTTTAATAATATTCTGGAGATATTGCCTGTTGAGTGGAAGAACTCAACACTGCGTTTTGCCTCGACACCAGAGCGAAGAAATGAAAATATAAATTTAATTTATATTTCATTTCCTCGAGTGGGGATCGAACCCACAACCAGTCGCGGTTACGTTCATACACTTGTGCCCCTAACATATAGGGCTATATACTTTCTCTATTGCTAAGAAAGAATATACTATTATTATTCATTCGGTACGATAAACATAAAACTAGAAGTATAAAATTCAACTATATTGGAATTAGTAATGAACCTATTTCAAGCAATTTCATTTCAGAATTTCGCAGTGTAGTAAGTGGGTACTTTACGCATCTGTTAATTTGACCAAGAAAGGGATAAACCATAAAACTTTCAATATTAAGTCTCTAGTGAATGAAATTCTGGTATAGCGAAGCAAATTAATTAATTTAGAGATGTGAAGATGAAACTCAGATATCAGGACTAAATATTTAGTAAAGACTAGGATAGTTGACTAATAAATACTTTTTAAGATAGATATATAGATAAAATTCTTTATTGCAAACACATTTTGTGAGAATGGTATAAAATATAGAACATTCTGTAATTCGGTTTTTACCCGTAGGTATATAAGACATTTCGACTGGAATGGCGAAATTTAACGATGAACTTTGTCTTATCAATGCCAGGAAATAAAAATATTTTCATTTCCTCCGCGCCGGGATTGAACCCACTACCATGGACTAGAATATTGATCTTTCATTTTATATATGCGTCTCTCAGAACTTAAATATTTAAAATCCTCTACGACTGTTAAAACATCCAACAAAACGTTAAATGCTAAGTAAAATGTTATATTTTACACTTGAAGTAAAAAATAAGAATATATAATTCAGGTTATTATTGTGTTATTGATATTAAATAATTCTAGTGGAAACAAATTAAATAGTTGGTACCAGCGCGGTAGAGCATTGCACGTGACTAGCTGCCAGAGAATTGATTTTTTGCGTAGAGTCGGCGCCCGAAACCTCATCCATTTATTAAGAACATCCTTTTCCTCTGCTAAAATGAAATTCCCTTTCCACATACGTAAAGTAATAAAATAACAGTCGTGTAAGCGGCTTTCCTTCCCACGCATGTCGTAAGCAGACTTTATATATATATGTAAATATGTATAACACGAGTATTCCTCTAAAAGGCATTATTGATGCGAGGGTTATCTAGAAGTGGAATTACTGTTGAATTAACTTTATTTATCATTTTTTTAGGAGTATTTTTTAATCTTAGCTTTCATTTTAATCGTATTTCGTTCAGTACCTACTAATAAACGATTAAAATAGGAAGTCAATTTATACAAAGGATATTGATAATAATATCCTATTATTATTCTTTTATATTTATGAT
Source organism: Heliconius melpomene rosina (assembly GCF_056956725.1). Classification (NCBI taxonomy): domain Eukaryota; kingdom Metazoa; phylum Arthropoda; class Insecta; order Lepidoptera; family Nymphalidae; genus Heliconius; species Heliconius melpomene. Next base: position 10,179,420 of record NC_140389.1, on the reverse strand, counting down.
GATTTTCTTATTTTTTGGTCTCTTTCAAGATACACGTGAAAATTGGTAAAAACTGTTCTGCTCTCACGTAGATTTTAAAATGGTTCATAATACACACACATTATGAGTTTGTAAATAATTTTTATGTGTAATATAAGTACTTACAATTAATTAGAATCATTCAACATACAAATTATATCAGTTAAACTTGTCTATAAACAATTATAATCTTATCTTATAAGAAATACTGTTATGATATTGAATCTACGAATATATTAACAGTTGGACATAACGTCTTTGTTGCTTGCTAAAACTGCAATATGATATCCATATAAACTTCGATAGCCACAATCCATTAAAATAATATCACACGTGTATTTAACATCAAATTTAACCGCTTTTATCGTAATCGCTTCGAAAATTTTGCATTGATTGCGGTATAATATTTATATTATATGATTATATAGTGTTGTCAGTCTGATTAATCAGTCACCACATTTCATTTTAGAGTCAGTAATGACTATAAAAAATAAAACACGTACTGAAACAATGAAAATAGTTTTTTTTTTGCTTCCGTTCAGCGAACGAATATCATTATATTTACAGTATGCGCCCACAATTTCGTTTGTTTGCCTTTATTTCGTAAATTGTAAGAATCCGATTTCTTAAGTTTCAGTAGGAATTTCTGGAAATTTTCACTTAGTGCTTTTTATTCCCCAAGGCATGCCAAATGACAGCGTTCTACGCTGCACAGCTTTGCCTATGTGTTGTTTGTTAGTCATCTAACGGTAGAGTTTTATTTTTACTTATCGCCTAGTATTGCTTATTTTGAAGAATAAGTAATAAGTATATGTATAGTATTTTATTTATATAAAATCATTTTAGAAATTAAGAAAATTAATTATTAAGAAATTAAAAAAAATATAACAAAGGCTTTATATCTCTCTAATGTTAACTAACCAATGCAGGTTTTTGTCATTTCAACGTGTCCAACAGCATCCATTCGCGTGCCAAAATAAATTAGCTTCCACCAGAGTTGCCAAGAGATGGCCTTTTTCAGTTCTTTCTAGAATATACTCTACAAGTTTCACTGAACCAGAAATTCAAATTAGGTTAACATTTAATCTAGGAAAAATATACACAATTTTTTCATAATCTATTTTTCAATATTAGAATATATTTTTAATTAACATGGAAAAGTTTAAAAGTTTATATTTTTCATGTCCTAGATTAAAGATCAAAATTCTTAGAAATCAATTTTTATTCATAATCGGTTTGATTTTTAAAACATAACAATTATAGAGATAGTTTAACTATGTATACTTTGCCTTAATGTTGGTTTGCCTTAATTTTAAAATTTTTACTAAGTTTATAAATTAACGTCTAAATTGTGTATCTTAAACAGGGACAAATTGCTATTTGTATTTTAATATAACAAAGCTAAAGCCAGAATCGTGTAAATAAAGTTATTTTCCGTCATAATTGTTAATTGTAGAGACTTAACGGCCTTTGTTTGGTGTAGTTCATTCCAGCACAAAACGGTACTTCGTACCCACCGCTCCCGAATAAACAATATAGCTGGCTATTTCATTAAATTTATATTTTAATATTAAACAAATTTAGTTATTATATTTATACTATCGAACCAAACTGCTTTGCCCGCTTAAACTTTTTGTTACATTATAGCCAAATTAAACAAAGTCTTTACATGATATAGCACATTTACGAGTATGTGCTATTTTGATAGACATATAAACAATATTACTTTGAAGTTTCATTTAAATTAGTTCCGTTGTTGAGTGGCGGAACTCACTACCGCGCTTTGCCTCGACACCAGAGCAAAGAAATGGAAATATACATTTTTATAAATATTTCATATCCTCGAAAGGGGAGTGAAACCACAACCAGTTACTTTTACAGGCACTCTTTCTGCCCCTTCGCCACTACTGGCCCCACATTTTATTTACTAAACATGAAGGAATATGTCATCAAAAAGATATTGCCCGAATTATTCATTTCGTCATTTGCATTCCAATTTCTATCTGTTCTGGTTTCTTTGTCTTTTTCGTATCAAAGCGAAGCGTGACCCATTTTAAAATCCAGGCACTCAGCTATGCATAATACTGGTAATCCATTTAGGTATTTAAAAGCATTCATGTTTTTGTATAAATGTATAACTTCTTCACCAATATGTAAAATCTAAATAAACCTATAAATAAATAAGTCACAGAGGGTTACACTGTGAGTTTTTTATGGTTGTCGTGATTTCAAATTTTGCATAGTATTTGTAAAGGCGTAAAAGCACACAGTTAACCACACTTTTTGGGTAATGTAATTATTAGTACATAGTAGGAATATACGTTAGAGAGTTCAGACATATCGCGTTTTAAAGCTTGTTATCTCTAACTTCACAATTTAATAAACTAAAATTATATATTTATTTATTTTGCGAAAACCTTAGGCCAAATAAGAATAAGAATAGCGAGAATAAGAGAAAAACCAGATTAGGTAATTGTTATGATGACCGACGCCTGAATAATGAATATATACGCTATAGTTAATATTCAAATATATTATATTATATATTTGAATATATTATAGATAAAACGGAAATGTATAAAAATAAAATTACAAGTTTACAACTTAAGCCTATCTTATAAACAGAAGTCGCGCTAGATGCATTTAAAAGCTTGAAAATTCCTTATGATGCTTACATAAAACTTACTCTGCTATTTTTTCAAGCCACAATAAATGGGACAATAACTAAAAAACCAGTCGACTACAAATTTGACTCGTCCACTAAGGGTTCCGTACCAATTACATGATTGCAAGCCAACGGAAATTTAGAACTTTAGAAAGGTGACAAAAGAAAGTTTTTAGACGATTGCATTTGTTTAAAATAATTAATAAATAATTTTATTTAATGATATATTATATGATATTATATGATTAACAAATAATTTTATTTAATGTTTTTCCAATATACAGCGATAAAATATATATAAATATAATCAAGACCTGCAATAGAAAAATTTCATTGGAATTCACCATTAAAAGAGCACACTTGCGCAGAAACTTAAAGCATCTTTCAGCCTCAACCTCACAGGAGCAACGTCAAGTGGCTGTCCTATTAAAAGTTCAAGATATAATTCTCGAGCAACATACAAGATTTTAGCTCATTTTATATACAAAGTGGCATTTCTAAGAATGTAAGAAAAATAAAAATCGGCTATGTTTGTGCAGTAAACAGACCATGAAGTTTGAGTGCCATTTTAAATTTTACATTCCATGTTTAGTTTATTATTTATATTAATTTATTATTTAATTTTATAATAGCAAAAATAAAATATAGAAATAACCAACCAATAAAAGAGGTCACATAAATTTCACAATATATTTAAACTTCTAATAAAATACAACACAGTAGAAATAATTTCCATCATATCTACATTCTTTTCATTTTTCATTATATCTCATTTCTTCAATATATTTCGAATTTTTACTAACTTAACTTCACGCTTTATCCCTAGCGGGGTAGTCAGAGAGAACGGAGCGCCAAACACTACGATTACCATACCTCTGTTGCCTCGTCCACTGTCATCAACCTCTTCATGCATGCCATCCTCATGCTTTTTACGTGACCTTCCTCCATTATCTTTGATACTGTGTTTTCGAAGGTCAACCGAGGTCTCAACAACCTCTCTTACCACTCACTTTTCCATCCTAAATCCAATTTTTACTATATATTTCGTATAATGTTTCACAAAAAATACCTACAGGCGTGACTTAACATTATTTGTAGTTACCGAGCGGCGCGCGGTGGCGTGACCCAGCGCTCCCTCGCCCTTTCCCTCTCAACTTAATAGCCACTAAAATGATGGATAACTCAAGCATGTGCTTTCGGCGACACTGTTAACCCAGAGAAGCGTTTCATTAACACTTCTAATCTAAGTATAAAATTATTAATTTTTCCTAAAAGAATATAGAAAAGAAAACGGCCGTAATATCGTTAATGGACATTTGAAATGACGTCAATACTATACTTAAAACCCACCGCTCTTCTTGCCATTATCATAAAACAGTGTGAGGCGTGACCTAACATTATTTACTTATAGAAAAATGTTAGCGTGACCCGTCGCGCCCTTGCCCTTTTCTCCCCGACTAATCCCCTCTACATTGATGGATAGAGACAGCTTTAGTTATCTTTGACACAATTAAAAAACAACACTTTACTAATAATATCTCAAAATCTCTTTCAAAAATATCTATACTGTAAATCTTACATGTATTAAAATGTAACGAGGTCAAGCTTTTACTTTAAATATTTACGTATAAAATAGAAATACATTTTAATTTACATTTCTAGCACCGGGTAAAAAGATCTTTTTAAACATATTCCAGTTTGTAAAATATACTTACAAAATCCTCGTGATATTTACACTTATCACAAAACACATTAGCAAATAGGTTGCACATTATATTATTTTTATTTATCTACTCATTTAATATTCCATACGCTTTCTACTCACTTTAGAGAACAAGTATTATAAATAGAAGGATTTCTGCAATAGTACTCCAATTATCAACCACATCATCATTAAATCTTTATACAGAGAGTTGCAACGTTAAGAAGCTAGTACAGGCCAATTACGGACTATAAACTTAGCTAGTAGATGCTCGTTAAGCGTAGAAGCTCAAAAGGTTTACAGAGGACTCTAGTTTCGTAATTTGGCTGTGCAGAAACGTATACGTAATTACAATTTGTAACCCTGCCGTAATGTTGTCGTATTAAGGTATCTACATATGTGCGTATGTGGGTTAACAGCTGTCTAATAATGTAATTAAGTAAGACAGTATTATTGTTTCAGTCATAATATAACGATGGGGGCCATCGTGGCTCAGCGCACAAGAGTTTGACTGTAACGCGACGGTTATGGGTTCGATTGAAGAAATAAAATATTTATTTACATTTATATTTTCATTTCTTCGCTCTGGTGTTGAGGCAAAGAGCGGCGTTGAGTTACGCCACTCAACACGCAATACCTCCAGAATTGGGCGGAAAGTGGGGAACGGAGGGTCTTAACACTAGGTTCCCTCTGCTTACCCTGATGGATGCGGGATACAGCGTAATTTAATTTTTAATAATTTAAAACTAGCATACATCAATAATACCTACTTAAACGTTCTATACTTTTCAACAGTAGCTTTAAGTATATGTCGGAAGAATCCCACATTCAATTTAGTTCAGTCAGTCAGTTCAGTGGGGTTTACTAGTATCTATAATCTTCCTCCTGGCATTAATCCCGGCTATTGCCAGAGTCTGCCCTCCTACTCAACCTACTCCACTTTGCACGGTCTTTTGCGTCCTCGGTGGTTAGACCATTGGCTCTCATGTCCTGCATCACGACATCCAGCCAGCGCTTCCTTGGGCGTCCAGGAGGTCTCACTCCAGGAACTGATATAGCAAGGCACTTGCATCCGACATAGTTCTTAGGCCGGCGCGTAACGTGGCCAAACCATCTCAGACGACGCTCTTGGAGCTTATCCGCTACGTCACGGACCCCAAGACTACCTCGACCTCAGACCGCGTTACGCCGCACATCCACCTCAGCATCTTCATTTCCGTGACGTGAAGCTCCTGAGTGTGCCGAGATAGTGCCGGCCAACATTCGCTGCCGTATAAAAGAACCGGTCGGACGATGCTCTTGCATTGTATTCTGCGGTCGCAGACCACACCAGTGACCTCCCGCCATTTGGCCCAGGCAGCGCTTATCCGCCCTTGGACATCGTGATCGATGCCTCCAGACTCGTGCATAACGGATCCAAGGTACTTGAACTTCTCCGACTTAACGGCTGGCTCAGGACCTATAAGGATGGTGCTCGAGTCCCGGCTCCCGCAGGCCATGTACTCTGTCTTCGACACATTTAGTTTAAGACCGCCGTTCTCAAGCGTACCCTTCCAGAGGTTCACTTTACGCTCCAGCGTCAGTCGGTTCTCGGCAATGAGTGCTATGTCGTCGGCATACATCATCAGCCATGGAGGCTGGTCCTGGATGTGAGCCGAGACAGTATCGAGCACTACATTGAATAAGAACGGACTAAGAGCCGAGCCCTTACTAGTATCTATAATCTATAAAGAAATTACTTTTTGAATAGAAATGTAAAATTATATTATATATATTAAATAGTTGTATCAAATGAGATTTATCTGCATCCAGTAAAGGCAGGGAAAACAATATGTAGTTGGTAATAGTTCAGTTTCAAAAAAAAGTTATTTTTTAATACAAAGATAATGCTAACAACAGGACCGCTTTCAAAATTCACTGCACCATGGAACACCGGATAAGTAGGTATCTCATTAAGAGAATCTACTGTACAAGCTTTTTGGTGCATTCTTAACAACTACAAAGTTAAAAAGATTTCTAATTTTATAAAATATTAAATTAAATTTTGATGAATAAATTTCAGAAACAACAATCTATACATAAGAAAATTATTGCAAATTTTAGTATAATCAGTATTTGTATACACAGAGTCACTCCACTATTTTTAACGCCGGCGTCAGACTCGTCAAAGAACTTGCTCCATTTACATAATTTTATTTGTATCTTTTTTTTTCAACGCTTCATATGAAAAAATGATAAGTCTTTCACAGATTATTTGGTCCAATTTGGTTCAAGCTGATATTGGGTCATCTTAGTACCCCAGCCCACAGACGATAACAGTACTCCATATGAGGCCGGAGCTGGACATGCCAATCATTGACATGGCGTGAACTATTGTCTGTCTCTATCGATGACACCCAGTCATTCGAAACATTAAAGCCTAATATGCTGATACCGGACGCGGCTTTAAGAGAAGTATTCTCGAAAACTAGCGCTATGATGAATAGGATTTTTCGGTGGTTTTTGAGAAAAGTTGTGTCTTCTGAGGATTAAATTGAACCGTATTCCTCCTGTGTTAAATTTGTAGTTAACACAAACAAACGTTGATAAGAAAAATTATTATTATTTATTATTATTTATTATTACTTAAGCTTTTTAAAAAAAGCATTATCCAGTTCATTTTCAAGTGAAACCAATTAACGTAAAAAAATAACTAGGAAGTTGAAAATAGAGACGTTATGAGCAGATACAATGTCAACCTTTGGAGATTTCAGTCCCCACTGCCTACCTGCGCAGCCATAAAAATACACACGTTTTCATTTATTTATAATCGTAGTACCGTTACCTTTTACGGGATGTTGTTTTCCTCATTCTTATTTATTAATAATGAAAGTAAATTTAATAATCATTTTAATATCTCCTGACCCTAAACACTAAAGAAAATAAATAAGTCAATATTCCCAGAAGGCTTTAGGAAATGCATCGCTTAAATAAAATACATTCTTACAATAAAGGAACCTAAAATAAACGGATAGGTGTCGTAAATATCTCCTACGACAGTCGGTAGCATTTTACAAGCAACGGACTCAATCAGCGTACTTTAGGAAATATTAGATAGACTCTGTAGTCTGTCTGTAGTCTGAATTTTAGAATAAAATAGTTGAATTTCGCTATTATTATAGCCAAATTATGCAGTCTTTACATAAAATGTAGCATATGTATTAGTCTGACGTATTAACTATATTATTGCTGTATTAACATTCAAATCCGTTCAATAGTTACAGAAATATTATATTCAACCTTTTCTCGTAACATGGCTAGTTAGAATTAAGCATATGCTATGGAGGCTCATGCCAAAAACCCTGAATTTGTCAATACCATACGGATTAATCTCCCTATATCTTTCTAAGTTGACATCTAAATTTACCAATCAATACAGGAGACAAAGAATATTATGCTTTACTACTTTTCATTACAATAAATTATAGGTGACATGTTATGTATACGCTAAAAGTAAACTTCTAAAATGAAAATATTGTCAGAGTTCCATTAATATTCTGTCAATCGTCTTCTTAGCAACAAATGTTTGGCAATGATAAAAAACAAATAAACAGGAAAAGACAAGGTTGCCTTTGAATAACTTAATGATAGCTTTAAATATAGTTTTCAAATTGAAATAGCTTACGTAACGGCTGCAGTAGCCATTCCAACTGTTGTAAATTTAGCCTCAGGTCAATACCAATGTGCTCTAGACATAAATTACGTACAACACTTTCATTCAAGGCCTCAACCCATCAATATTCGATTCCGACAAAATAGTGCCACCATGTTATATGAGTAAGTGATTGTAAAAACTTTCGCCAAATAAATAATATTAAGATTAAACGCTCTTATTTTCTGTTTAGTTCATGAAAACAGCGTCGCGAATAGAAGCAACAAATATAATAAAATATACAGAAGCAATAAACATTTCTGTGCTATTTTCTATAAATAGAAAAATCACGTAGACCTATATATTTTTGCTCCTTCGCCCCATATTGAAAGGGATACACCCAGGAAAACACAGTTTAAAATTATGTATTCCCACAATTTATGATTCAAATATAATTAAATAGACTTCAAGCATACTGATGAAACTACTTGAACTGTTATTAAAATGGTAAGTTACTAAAAAAGTAAGTAATTTTATATACACTCTATATGTTTTTACCTTCAGTGAATGTTTTGTACTAAAACAAGGAAAATTTAGGCCAAATGTGAACGCTAACGCCAAAACGCCGTTGTTCTTTCAATACCTTTTTACTTATGCATTAACTAATCTCTCTTTGAAAGCTGATAAAGTGAATATAAATAAAGAAAATATTAAATAATATGTTATACTTCATACTTACGTAAGTATTTTATTTTGTATATTTGCGTTGTGGTTACAAAACTACTAACGAAGAGCGGGAAATGAATTTCTACAAAAATAGTCTATACAGTACGCATTTGAAAAATTCTTTATTAAAATATAAAGGATAAAAATAGGTCAACGTATAAAAATAGTTTAGTCCTTTAGAAAATCTACGCTTTAGAGGAAATGGACGTCCCGTGAACTAAATATTTTTAAGTAATAAAATGCCGGTATTTTTTAATGTATGCTGAATTTTTTAGCTGAACTATGTTGCTTTTAAGGCTGCAATATATTTGCTAAGTAATGCAAGCTTCCATTAAACTATTTAATTGTGTAAATAATGACAATTAAAAAGGATTTCATGGGCTTACTACAGGTCTACGACGTGTTACATTATACGAGTACGTAGCGTCGGATAATGTTACGTTATACGAGTACGTAACGATCAATAAACTAACAATTATACTGAATCAATACTTTGTAATTAAATGTTTCTTGACAAGGTTTCCTTTTTGGAGTAAACCTTAAGAAAACAAAAATTTTAACCATTTGTTAATTTGATAAATTATGTAGACTAAAAAATAAACTTTAAAAATGTTAGTTAATTACTTTATAATTTGGCAATTAGTACTTCGCTACAAGTTAATTATTTAATAGTAATAAAAAATAATTCAACAGGTATTTAAATAAAAAAAAACATCTATTAATAAAAATGTAACAAACCTATATCCTGTCAAACTTGTTTATGTACGTTGTTCTGAATATATAATATGTTTTCATATTGTATCTTCGATATTATCTACTCTTTAAAACACAAGAAATATAATATATATGGATGGACCATATATGGAATATATATGGATGGACCATATATAAATATTATATATGGTCCATCCATATATAATGTAACAATGAACATGAAACATTATTGACAAAATCTTTAAATTAATATTAAATAATTACACGACAATAATATAAATCGTATTATAAGTATAAAAAATGACGTAAAATAATATTATTATTCTGTAATTCAGATGTAGAGTTCTATACAAAACGAGACCGCCTCAAGTATGCATTGTGCAATGAATGAATGCAATGACGCGCAACAGACTATTTTAATGAGTTAATATAGAGAACAATTGACGCGCAATAGCAAAGAAGTCGACAAGCACTGGTCAGGATTTCATTAAACATTCTATTTTAAGAACAATACCTGTAAAGGGCGCCATCCTGGTCATAGTTCAGCGCAGCCACTGAATAATAAATGCAACGAGGAAGGTTATGTGTTATAGGTCTGCGAACACTTGTTCCGAAGCAACGATGCCACGTCCCCGATACTCTATACTCGGTTAGCTATAAGAATGCTTTACGTCACTCAAGTTAACGAGGTTATAGTATGAGATGTGGCGAGGCGGTGGGCGGCGGACGGCGGCGTGCGGCCCGCGCGGTGCTCGCTGCAGAGTGATCGCGTGGCGAGGCACGCACCCGCCCGCCGCCGTCGCCGCCGTCGCGACGGTTTTCATGCAGACTAGACTTCTATAGAAAATTACATTTTTTCTTTCATTTCATTTCATATACAATAAACACGATGACCTCTATAATATTTTTTTTAAAATGCTAATTTGATTTAATACTCGTATGTTAATTTTATAAAAGCATTTTTTTTTTAAATCTTTACTTCGATTTTCATTTACGTTTGGTAGATAATTATTTAAGTAGCAAACAATATGTACACTTGTTATTCATACACTCTTATCTTTAGAAATATTATGAATAGCTATATTTTTTAATAACTGATCAAATTAAATACATAAAATGGAAGTCATTAATACTAAAGCCTTATAAACGTACTTGTATACAAAATTCATACCAGTCATTATACCTCATTCATTTCGAAGCTACAGCGATTTCGTTATAGCTGATAGTACGTTAGGATACTACGTCGATGTTGTGCTACAGAAGACGACCGCCCTCTGGTAGACGTAGCTAGTTGAATTAAAAGTTTTGAAGTTCTTTGAAGAAGTAACCCATGAAAACTGAAGATGGCGCCCAGAAGCTATTAAACGTGTGAAAAATTTTACATTGCCCAACATTCCCAAGATGGCGCTATAGTAAAATCGTAGCATATCGTAGCGGTTTCGTAGAGACCTAAACAATGGATTAACAGTTAATTGTGTGAAAAAGAGTGCTTTATATTTATTTATTGAGCTTAAATTTGAGCTCTTTTGAATTATAGAAAAAGACAACAAAAAATCATTGAAAGAATTACAATAATTTCCATCATTTGTGATAATATTAAATTACCATATTAATATTATGTAATAATTTGGTTATGCTTATTTTATTTTCGAGTATATTTGCTGTATGTAGTATGTGAATTAATATCTCCAAGATATTACATTAATAATTGATTTATCATTTATTCACTAGGCAGAATATTTTATGACATACGTAACAAAAGTCCAAAATTTTCATTTCAAATTTCAATTTCTTGATATAAAATATTATGCATATGTATATTCACCGATATAATACCCTACCTATTCACCGTAACAACTCATGTGTACGATATATAAATATTATAGGTTAAAGTACAATACAGTTAATACTTACAAACAAAAAACATTATAATGTCACTAATTTAGATTTTTCCATATAAATGAACTGAATAATGTAGAAATATATAAAAACTAAACTATAGTATAAACCTGTAAACTGCGGCAAAAACAAATGATATCTTAATTCAGGTCACGCCGTTCACGACGTAAAGTAAGCACAATCGACACGAGAGCTGAGAGTTCATAAGTTCTTTGTTACTTATGCGCGTATAATAAACGTGCTGAGATATCTCTGCTTTATATGACTGAAATTTTTATATCTTTTTCTTGTCACCTTATTACAAAAAAAAAAAGCAGCTCACTCGGGTTCTGCTTAAAGTATATATAGGAGCGTACGACTAAGAAGAAGAAGAAGAAGAATATAGTTATAAGCATGCTTTAAAATGCAAGAAGAGATTTTTTATATTAGAAATAATACCTTATTGAGATAGTATTACTGGAGAAGTCCAATGATTTTTAATGCTTCTGTGATGTATTGCAATAGACAATCATAAATGGTCGCAAGGAAAATAATAAAACTAAATTCCAAGTGCTTATAGAAAGGAGCACGGGGTAAGAAAATCAATAAGTTCAGTTTTATGGGGTTGAATTCACATGAATGAAAATAAAAAGAGCTTCTAACCGTGTATAAAAATATCGTTAGTAAGGTAGAAAAATATATGCATATTCTTTTACATCGTATAATATACTATAGTATTAAAATGGTTGCCTGTAAGAAATCACTTGTAGAGGTAAGATCGCCATCGCATATATAAAGTTTATGTAGTTTTGTGTAGAGTTGTTAAATGTATTATGTACAATAAAAGGTTATTATTATGTTTGGATATAATATAGCCTATAGCCTCCCTCTATTAATGGACTATATAATACAAAAAGAACTGTTTAATTGCAACCTGTAGTCCTTGGGACCACCGACTCTTCTATCAAATAACTCTAATATTTGTCTGAAACAAATATAATTATATGACAAATAAAATTAGAAAATTAAATTTTCTTTATATGTACAGTAGTACTTCAGATGTCTACGAGACCTTCGCCGTTCTCCTTGAGCGATGTCAAAAAATAAAAAACTATATTTAAAAAGTTTTTACAGAGCCAAAAGATTTGAGAAGGTGATTTTTATAACAAAAATACTTGTGAATAATATAATACTCGTAAGTACTGGAATACTCTAAATTCAAAAATAATGTAATTTGACGTTTGCGGCTTAAGCCTATGTCTTAATTAATTTATTTTATTTGCATGTAAATTTAGTATTTTTGTTTATCACTGGACATCCCCTAATTGACCTATTATTATTAACCTCCCTATTATTAACCGACCTATCGGTAAAGGTAGCATAAAACTCTATGAATATCAGAAGCTCGAAAAAAAATTGTATATAGAATTGATATAAGTTGCATTTATTTAGCATACGTACATATACGTCAAAGTAATGAAATGTTTTAAAAGAAAATGAATGACATCTCGTTAAAACTGTTTTAAGTAGTGTACCTAGTGAAAGTAATTATCGTTTTCATACGCACTGAAACAAAAGTGATACTTAACGTCTGTCTTAAAACAAGACCGAGTTTTCTTTGCAAACTGGAATTAGAAGTAGGTAGAGCTGAAATGGCCGGAACGAAAAAATTGCCCTAACGACTACCGCGAGTCAGCACTCATTGTAAATGAAGCTATTAAAGAGGAATTTTAAGGGACGAAGTCTCTTGTCTCGTTGACGTTTTCGTAACTTTATTTAACGACTTCGATATCTAGAGGATAGGTATAAATAATAAAGAATATTTATATATGTAATATTCGACTGATATATGTAATATTCGACTGATAATAGAGAAATTTAATTCTATTTGAAAGCTAATTAATTTAGTTTGTAGTGTCAATTACTTTCGCCCGAGTGCCAACATACAACTTTCTAACAAATTTAATTAAAGTTATCAATTAATTAAATTGTTAAACATTTAAAAAAAACTGTTTCCTAAAATAACTAACTTTAAAATACCTTTTACTTTCCGCTTACAAATTTAGCTCCAATTATTTTATATTATCGAACATACTCTTACAATTTATTTTTTATGTTATAATATCTAAGAAAAATATCTCGTTCACGTTTCTTTCCAAGAGATACACATTATTTTGTTAATACATAAAAAAACAATAGGTTTTTTTATTACTAAAAAATCTGTTATTTTTCATGTTTTCTTTCATTTCATTCTATTTTTTTCCACCTACGCAAAAATAAGATTTTATAAAATAGATATTTGTCTTAGTATTTGCATGTTGATGTAGATGTGAGTCTACCTGGGACGTCATATGGTTTGGCGACCGATTTTAATGTATAATTCATAAATATCCCTTTCTCAGAAACTCGCGACAGCATGTTTAGACTATTATGATTCTTCTCTTTAAGTAGGTGTTATCTAGATGATGATGAAGTTCACATAGTGACCTCAGTAATTCTGTCAGAACATACTCGGGGATTCTCATTATTTTTATTCATATAATGCGGCCATAGTTATCGAAGTTTGCACAGTTTCATATTTAGTAGGGTAATAATATAAAAAAAAACTAATATAAAAACACTTAAAATTTCCTAATTGGCACTTCTATAAACGAGTACTTGAATAAATTTGTGTAATTCTAATTACGACTATTCTATTATATAAACAGAAGCAATAAGTACGTAGATCTTGATGAACCATTAGCCATTGTAGGTACTAGGGAGTTGTTCCCCTCGTCAGATCGATGTCGAATACCCATTTGTGCGACGCCCCGGTCGAACACACTTTACCATTAATTTAGCGTCTCAATACATCCAAATAATTTCTACGAAGTCGGCTCTCATTTTATAGAGTTCTGTAAGTGCTTTTTATTGTTTTATTATCTTCGTTTTTTATGTCAAATAAAAACCTATTACAATATAATATACAATAAACTTTTGTTCTAACGAATATTGAAAACGTAAAATTAGGGATTTTGATGAGGCAAGTAATACAAATTTTAAGAATTATTATTGATATCCTTTCATGGCTTTCATACAAAATATTATCTTATCTGTGTCTTGTTTCTCTGTATTCGTATCACGTGAAATCACCAAAGTGGACATGCACGCAAGCTCGGTTTATTTTGTGCACTCCGTTATGGCTAAAGGCTACTTTGTATTCCGGAAGAGGGTGTACTGTCCACGGTAATACAGTACGAAATGATGTCAGAATTTATAATTTACAACTTTATATGTACCGAAAGTATGGTTTAAAATGACATGGTCCAATAATTATATTTGAAATTTAAAAAATATTTTTTTTTCTTTAGAAGAGTTTTATAGAAAAATGTTATTAATAATCGCATGTTAGTAAACTATATTTTTTATTAATGTACCTATAAGCATATTAATAATTAAATCTGACTTTTGCCCATGTAGGTACAAAATGATTGATGATGATGATTTGTATTTTGAATATTGTAATTTTTCTCTTGATTGGATTTTTTTCAACTGTAAAATATAACTTTTCCAGTTATACGAACCATAGCACATATGCTAAACTGCTTTAAATATACAGAGGTATATCACCACTCAAAAGTCATCGGCAATTCAAATGGGACATTAAAGCGGCGAATACGTTGGAAAACAGGCAGCCCCTATCTCAATCCCTTTTTATTTAAATTGCAAAATGTCTTTCCCCTTCCCATAACATCATGAAGGGAATCTAGATATTGCCTAATAAATATAAGGTAGAATGGTTGTTGTCGTACAGTCCAAGAATATTATGATTATTTCTGAGATATTTGCATTATATATTTACAAAAAAAATCATTTGAATTAGTTATTCGTAAATTGGTTGGAGTATTTAGAATTTTATAACGTTTGAATATACATATTATTTATGTAGTAGTAGTGGGCCTTTCATGGCGCACCGGCACAAGCGTGTCACTGTGTAGGTTCGATTCCCACTCAAGGAAATTAAATATTTATTATTTTTATTTTCTCACTTTGATAAAGAGCGTAGAGCGTTGAGTTCTTTCACTCAACATGCAATGCCAATGCATATTAATATATCTGTGAAAAGAACTATTTTGCCAGTCCAGGAATCTGTGAGATAAGGTAAATACTCGTAAGTATTTACATTTATTTCTCTTACTTTTAAGCTTACATTATTTTTAATTAAAAATGTCATGGTATTTGATGAGACATTGCAAAAACTATAAAAGCTTTGAAAGATGATTTACCAAAGTATTATGTAATAGTTATAGTGCATAATCGTCCATTGCATAAGCTCGCCTTAAGGATATTTTTTTATTACATTTTCAAAACAAGCTATTTTAAATTATGTTTGAAAAATAATGCCTTTGTAAAGCGGTCACTGGCAGATTTTATTACATTTTTTTTTATTTTTACTTAAATCTGAGAGAACTTCTTAATAGAAAATAAAATGTTGTTTTTTTTGCGACTAAATTAATAATATTTTAAATCTGTAGACAATAGAGGGCGGAATGATGACGGTTTGTATGTCAATCCTACTATCCTGTTTAGATGAAATTTTTCATACATTGGAATTGTATTATATATAGCTGTAATATAACAATAAGTTTAAGCAGCCACCCACGCCAGTTGGCTATAATATAAACCTTAATCTTATAAAATCTTATTATCTTAAATAACTATATCTTCCACGAGATTTATCATTTATGCTTTTTGAGATATATATGTATTTATATAATACACATATATTGGAAGTGGCGAGATAGGCACTCATTTCATATAAAGCATAAAGTGCATCGTGAAACGTTTCAAGCACCTACTAGCAAAATAATGAATTAAACAACCGGAAAATAGGTCAAAAATGAAAAATATTACTTGTTTGCTAAGTCCTTGACCTAATTATGTCAAAAATATGACAAATGTAGAATTAACTCTTTTGTTATTAATTAATAATTAAAATCACAAGCTATTTAGAGAATATAAGAACATTCCCTATATTGTTCATCATTTTTCAAGGTCAGTAATCATAAACAGTATTGTTGCTAGAATTCATTCAGTCATTTTATGGCCTATCAAGCTTTCGGGAAGAACTTTATGTTATCTACGGACGGGTTGCGGAATAAGACAAGGGGCATATAAACTACATATTTTAGCGTTTACGATCTACGGCGCTATCGCGTTAAATAATAGCTGTTGTAAATTTGAGCGTCTTGGATATGTGAAGCAATTTATCTTTTATTATGTAAACACAGAGTAAAAATTATCTTATATACTGAATATTTTGAATATTTATAGGTATCTTCATAATTTAGATTTATTTTTTAATTTAAATTTCAATGTGATATTCCTAAATTTAATAAATGTTACGTAAAAACAAACATGTATATTTTACTAACAAAAATATGTTAATTTTAATCTGACATAACAAATTCAAATTTTACCTTTTATTATAGCAGTCCTAAGCTTCAAAACATATAGTTTCCGTATAGACAGCGTTATGGCACCTCGGAAGGCGGGCGCATCGCGTAGCTATTGCGTCTGTACTGGCGCTTCCCCGCCCGCGTAACGCTCGTAGCCATGGTGCTACGAAACTCTACGCACTGATTACGAACAATCCTTGAGTATGCTTTCCCTTTAAATTGGTTCAATACTGCGTATGGATTTATTAGATAACTTTGTGAATGTTTTATTATGCCATTATGATTATATTTTTTACTAAAAATGTTATTATAATATATTTACGTGTCGTTAATTATTCAATATTTTATGTAATATATGATATATTTGTTAAAAATATCTCAATATTTTATAAATTTATATAATCGTATTTAAAATTAAGAATTTAACATAACAAGTATAGCAAGAAGTACTAAGAGTTTTAGAGATCATTTTTCTTGCCACGTAACCTCAAGGAATGCCCGATAAAAGCCATTCAGACGGAAACTTAAATAAGCTCAATGTATAAGCCACGGCTACGAGGGAAACCAGCCTTTACGACCGGAGATAATCTCACTTTTGTAGCAAAAACATTAATTTTAGACTTCGTGCTCCATTCATGGGACAATAATAATGTAATGAATTGGATAAATTATATTGAATCACAATTTTATTTCCAATAAGTTCAACGAGACAGTTCAGTGACAGCATATCAGCAGATACTAATAAAATTAAGCTTTACAATACTACTGAAGTTATAAATCATATTACTTTAATCTATAGGTAATATTTTAAAACCCACATAATAATACTATTCTTATAAATTGCTTATTAAATCATAGCAAGCATTTAAATTTGTAATGAACAAAGATTTTTAATATAATAACGTAAAGCGTAACTTCATCCAAGAACAATATGAAGATTTCAAGAAGTTAGGTTACTTCTCTATGCAAAATATCAAGAAGCTTACCCAAGGAGAGCCGTGGAGCACTAGCTTCTTCACACTCCGCCTGACAATGATCTGAATATGCTTTAAAAATATATATATTTTTAATAACGAAGGCTTTTTTAGATTTGCCAGTATTGTTTATGCAAGACCCTCAAAACTATGACACGAAATAAAGACCGTGTTTACTTGAAGGTAAGCATGATATATATATATGTACACATCTACCTACGTATATCAAAAGTAGCGTAACAATATGTGCTCTACATTGTGCTTGTCCACTTACTACGTCTCATATTCAGAATACGAGTGGATCTAAAAATTCATTCTCTACAGAATAGAAGTTTGTAAACTTTTAAATATAAAACTTATAATATTAAAAATAATTGGTCACCTTCTGAAAAGTTTTGGTCATAATTTGTAACAATTAGGATTTTATGGATAATCTTATCTTTTATTTACATATTTAAGTTTCAGAGGCCTTGAAGCCGTCGTGGCGTGTGGGCACGAGAGTGTGACTAATGCGATGATTGTGAATTCGGTCCCTGGAGAAATGAATTATTGTTTATTAATATTTTTATTTTTCTCAACACGCAATGCCTTGAAAAATTCGTCGTTGTGTCTTAACACTAGGTTTCCTCCGGCTACCCCACTGTGTACGGGGTACAAAAAAATAAATATTAAAAAATTATAAATGGCCTGTAATTGTTATTGTTAAGAAACTTTATTTTAGAAACTAAAGTTGTTACGTGAAATCAACTTTAACTGAGAATAAAGACAGTTTATATTTTATCTAGTTATTTAATAAAATGTGTAGAGATAGGTAATATAATTAAAAATCAATGAAAACCATAAAATTATTTATTGCTTATTACATGAAACAATACACGTAGATTGATAATATCCATCTGGTCCCATAGAGTTGCGCTGAGATAGATGAATATCTTTTAGTTCGGTCACACCAAAGTCATAATCAAGGAACTTGTTTAAAATTTGAGAAGCGTCAAATTTTTCCCTTATTCTTCTCTTAGGACTCTCTTCGTCGACTCCTTTTTTCTCCGCTCTGTACTTAGAATTCATTAGAGTAACATGCATTTTAACATTGTCCCGACCATGTTCTTTATCCATAAGACCTAAAACATTTTGCAACAATTTATTTAATGCACAATGCGCAAAACTTCAAAAAACCTAACTTAGGGGAGCCACGACTCGTACAACTTTACTGTACTTACAATCTAAACAAAGAAAAGTATTCAGAAATGTCTAAGCTGTAACAATGTACTATGAATCAGCTCAATAAGAGTATGTGACATAATAGGTTTGAGGGACCAGTCAATTTAGTTTGTAAATATTTTATAAGTCATTATTTATATATTTATATCCATAATTCTATCATTTAGTGTTTGACGTCATCAATACCTGCTTTATAAAAATGTTCTACAATTGTGTCCACCAATCTTTGAAGCAAACCAGGTGGGGCATTCACCTCTTGAACGCGGCCATATAACACATCTATCGCTTTGGGATCGTCGTTCATATACGATATACCTCTTATTCTTATTTTTAGAGGTAAATAATCATTAAGAATAGGCCTGTAAATTTTATAAAAGAATCAAATGTTATTAAACTCCATATCTAAGACTTGCATTTACATACACATATCAGTTTTTTTAGCTTCAGTGTATCCTGGATATAGCAGGGTAGGCAAAGGGAACTAACTTATGGTTCACACTCCATTCCTCCTGCACTGCACAGTTGCCGTTTCGATTTCCACTTGAGGGAAATGGATTATTTACATTTCCTTTTCTTTCCTTCTTGAAAGGAGATTGTAAGACACGGAGTGTAAGACACTAGGTTTCCAGGTTCCCAGTACCTATCCTGCTATGTGCGGGATACAATGTGAAGCAAAACTTACATAATACATTTTTCACTTGCTTCCATAAGTAACTTAGAAGCAAGCATTCTCTCCTCATTATCCATTAAGCACATCACACCCACTGTCATGTGTAACTTATGACTTCTAATAAATAAAGACTCATCAATGGATACATTGGAACATTCTCGAAGTACTGTTTCCTGTAACAAGGGTACTTATAATAAAAATGGAATTTCATTAACTATTAAAATGCTGTATTGCAACTTTTTTGCCATTTTGAAATTTTATGATTGTGAGTTCAATTACTACTCGGAAGTATGACTTTTCCTGCTTTTGTTACAAGACAAAACACGGCATTTGAGTTTCACGATTCAACACAATATCTCAAACATAGGCAGAGTGAAGTAGTATTAGTGTTAAGATATTCTGATCTCTTCTGCCCAAATTACAGTACGATAGAAAAAAATTTGAAAATAATATATTTTCTGAACCTTATTAAGAAATAAAGACTGATTGACTATGCTCATAAATTAAATGTATGCTAAGAATGTGAGTATAATAGATATTGATATTATTTTTCTAAATGAGTAAAATGTTTAAAATGTTTCAAACCTTAAAATTTTCAAAGTTGTTTATTATATTGACATTGTTTAAAGGGATTGATATGAAATGTGTACTAGTCTGCTTCATACGAGATGCAGTCACAATCATATTAATTCTTCTTCTAGCCGCCTTTACATTCTGTAAAATTATTATAAAATAATACAATGAAAATTTAATAATACAAAAGTTATGGATAATTCCAGATATGCCAGAATGAGACAGGTTTTCTAGGCAAGCATTTATACCTCTTACTCATACTTCTAACAATACAATTTCAATGTCATGTCTCTTACTTTTACTTATAACAGGTATAAATAAACTCTAAACATATTTTTGGTCAGTTTGTTGGTAATTTCTAATTACCTGCTAATTTTATAATTATGATCTATAGAAATATTTTCCATCCATGTCATTGAACTGAAATCAGATTTCAACTTTTTTACCTGTCTAGGTAATATAGAAAACCACATAAATATTTTACCAAATTATTATTTTTTCATGTAGAAAACAGTACTTACTTAAGTCATTGAATATACATTTAAGGAATCAAATAATAAATTTTATTTTTACCAATATGTTAGAGCCATAAATAGTAATATCCTTATTTTCTCCATGCTTAGGTGTTTTAATGTCTGTCTTTGTGTCCCGGCCAATTCGTCCAATAGTGGCACCTTTTTTCCCTATCACAAATCCCATATAGTACCTGTAAAAATTTAAATTATATTTTTAGCCCTAGACTATATCTTTCACATAACTTAGTAGGCAGAGAAAACTTGGGAATCTTGTAATAAGACATTTCAATTTCTATTAAGACATTTAGGTATATTCCACATTTACCAATTTTTTGAGGTATATACAAACTTTACCTGGTTACTTGAGTGAGGAAACAAACATATTAAATATTTCATATCTTCAAGGTCAAAAACAGACTATAAAATATAGACAAGTATTATAATTATAACTTTTTATCATTATCTTCTTTTTTCATGTTGTACAGGGTAGCTAGAGGGAACATAGTGTTAAGACATTCTGTTCTACACTTTCTGCTGAATCCTGGAGGTATTGCATGTTGAGGGGCAGAACCCAATGCCGCCCTTTCCCTCAATACCAGAGCAAAGACATGGGAATATAAATTTATATTTTTTATTTATAAAAGTATTCTATCTAGGAATACATACTTAGAAACATGGAGACTTGTAAAATATCTGTTATTATCAACTTGAGTAATTTCACATTTATCATCATCATCTTCATCTTCTTCATCAATTTCATTATAAGGCATATCTGTAACGTATATACAATTAAGACTAGACACATTAAATAAATTAGTTTATGTAGTGTAAATATTTAGTAAAATTTGATGAAAACTGAATTTTGAAAGTTTCAATACAAGGAGCAATAATGTAGTAAGCCAATATTTTGAATATAGTAACCATTTTCATACAAATCTTGTTCCTGTAATGCTGAAACTTGTGCGGTTGGATCGTTTACTCTGTAACATCTTCCCTCGACCCATATCACATCTGGCCTTAAAATGTCGTTCATTTTATTTACACTTAATATAAAACATCAAAGAAAGAGACAATCAGTAATTTGTTAAAAAATTATTACGAATAAAACACAAAACAGAAATAAACAGCTGCCAAAAACAAAATGACGTTACATTAAAGATTAATAATTAAAATTGAATATTGACAAGGCCTTACTTTGCATCGAACATAGACCATGTTCTACGTAGATGCTTAGTGATCATGAAATTAAATTAAAGTTTTCAAAGCAATAAAAACAAATATATTAAAAAATGCAAAAACTATTAATTCTACAATATTTAAAACAAAAAACACATTAGACGAAAAATAATACTCACATTTATATGATGGTGACGTAGCATTGTTTGAATATCACATAATCACAATCATAATAATTACTTAAATAATTAAATATAACGTTACACACTTTTATTATATAACATTTTTTAAGTGTTGTTATATATTAAATACAGTTACTTTTTATACTACATATTCGTGAAACAATGTTAAATGCTTATCTTTACATTATACATTTTCATTTGTGTACCTACTTAAATGTAGAACAAACATCCATCAGCGCATTTCTAGATATGTATGAATTCTGATAAGCTTATCAAACTTTGTTATTAACGTCGTGGACAATACGTAATGTGTGTTTAATATAACAGAGATGAATATCATCGATGTTTAACAATAGTGCATTCTAATTTTGTGCTTTCAAAATAAAAACAAAATGACCCAAAAATCAAGTAATGCCTATTACAATGTCGATTATCAGTATACTTCTATTCAAAACAAGGATAATGGTAAGTTGTAAATTTCTAATACGTCGGTTAACTTAGAAAATAAAGGCCAACAATCTTAGAAGCTTTCCAAAACTTTCCTATTAATCAAATTAAAATATGAACTATATTTTAATATATTTTGGACCTTGCGTGATGTAGCCATCATACCTAATACAATAGCTTAAACTGACAAAGGGTCCCATTTCATAATCTGTGCATCCAATTAATTATACGTCTCAAATATTTTATAGGCCGTGATAATATGTGGTTTTCAAAAGTAATCAATAAATATCACGACTTGATAGATATTTTCTATGAATAGTTACCTAATTATCCAATTTAATAAAATTTTGTTACAATCGGATTCCTGGCGGTGTAAATGCATCCATAGATAAAACAATAAATATTAGATGAAGAATATTTTTGTGTGTTCATAAAATAAAAAGAGAAAGCTTTTTTTTAAGAATCCGACACAAAAGTTTCGGATAATTTCATGCATTAGGCTGAACATGAATGAGGATAGATTTATTATGAAAGGATATACTCGTATTATGGGCTGACCTACAAGCACTTCAGTAGTGCGTGCACTCTTGCTTTGTTAGACAGCTATTATTATTTACGAGCTAAGCTCCTCGATCTGGTTAGTCAGTATTATATTTAGTTTAATATTTAAATAATATCAAACGTCAAGAAATTGACAAATATATATAACTTACACACCAGAATAACACATAGGCCACAATTTATATAAAAAAATTGTTTTATTTTGATATAATATAAATTTAAGTTTAAGCGGGTAAAGACGCATATGTATCTTTTATAAAATAATCTAATATTCGTAACCGAAATTATACAAAAATAACGGCTTCTGAAATAATTTAATTTCGTAAGCCGTAGCCGAAACCGATATAGTAGGTCCCTTTATTCAATTATTCAAATTCAGAACCGAAATATTACACCCTTTCATATCATATAAGTAGGTATCCCGATCTTTGAAATGACAACATCTAGTACATTTTTTTAATTTTCACTGTTCTTAACATAAATGCATAAAAAAATGTTAACTTCACATTTTTGTTATTTTAAGTTTATTTTTTATAAAAAAAAAATATTAGTTTCACACTGCATACTGCGCACAGCAGGGTAGGCAGAAAAAACCTAGTGTTAAAACATTCCGTTCCATTATTTTAAATATAAAAAGCTTATTAAAACGTTAGAATTATGAAATCGTATGTATTCATTGTATATTTGGCTAATTAATTGAAACAAGTTATAGTTATGAATATTCATTTTATATATTATTTACGTTATGCAGATAAAAAGCAAACATTTACAATTTATATAATTTAAATATCTGTGAAAAGCGAAGGTTAAAAGAAAAAAAACAAAGAAGCGCGATTGACGTTATTTTCTCATTATCTTAAGGTGTCCTAGCAAGGACAAGTAAATCGAACGGCAACAAGTACATACTTACCACATATGAAAATAAACATAGCGTAATAAACATGTTGTTTTTTTACATTGATAAACACAAGTGAAGTAAAAATAAAAATGAACTAAATACGTTACAATTAAACTAAATTATACAATAAATATTATTATAACTAAGCGAAAAGAATTTCAAAAGTAGATTTGGTTCAGATTTGAATTATAAAACACATTGTAAGCATACTAGAAAATATTTTTATATTAAAAAAATATCGGTCCAGTGCACGGGCGTAACCTGGTTTCTATATAGAGGGGGGCAAAAAAATCCTTGACTTTTTTAAACATAATAAGATAAATTCATAGATTAATTCAGTCACTATATCAGATTTATAAATTCAATAGAGAAAAAACGAAAATTTGAACCTGGATCGTTATATTTTGGCCCCTAACGGCTTCTACGGAGCTCATGAAAATATAGTTTCCAAATAATCGATCGTTCGTCCAGGGGAGGCAGCTGCCCATCTGCCTGTACCTCGCCACGCCCATGGTCCAGTGTCTAATTCATAATGTGTGTGAAGTGAACCTACATGACACAAATTTTCACAAGTAGGAACATATAAATAAAGACTATCACGTAATCAAGACCGACTTCATTTTTCTAATTAATTACAACATCTTAAGTTTATATCAGTCATCAACATATCATATACATATTGTATTTGTTTTAATTATCTAATTGCAATATAAGAGCTACACTGCGTTTTATCCAATGCGCTGAAAGCTTATCAGAAGGCAAATAAAATGCTAATACAAAATTAGAAGAATGACCTGTAGTGGCAAGAACACCTTTTCTTTCTAATGTCTTATATAGTGGACATTTATACCTAGTACCTTCATCAAATTCTTTTTTTAACTTGGGATATAACCATATTGCAGGCATACTGTCATTTAAGATTTTCGGCCTTTGCTCATCTATAGAATATTTTTGTCGATTCCACCGTGCACCGTCCATAAATAGCCCATGAACATATACACCACTTTCTGGTGGATTTTTGGCATAATCGACATGAAGAATTTCAAAATCAAAGATCAATAGATCTATGGGTATTTTTTTTGTTCGAGCATAATTTTGGATAGAACCTGTGAGAAAAGCTTGTGTGAAAAAGAAACCAGACAACCAAAATGTTGACGGCTTACCGTTTTGATACCAGTTCTCCAACATAGCTAATCGTTCTATAAAATCTGTAACATAACTCGGTAATGGTTTTAAGCTTGGATAAGAAACTTTTGACCAATTATCGGGTATTTTGCCTAATATCATAGCGTTTGATTGTAAATCTAAAGCTGGAGACATAACAATAACACCTTTCACTGCTTTTTGCAGGTCCACTAAAGAAGTACTTATTTCATGTAATAATTTATTAAATCGTTGCATTTCTTGGATTAAGACCGTGTTCATTGATTCATTATAATCAACAGGAAACTTTTGTTGTGATATTTCAATGTCAAAAGGGGCAGGCAATTTGGATAAAATTTCAGATGCCATTTGCGTAAGAATATACTCAGTATTTCCACCTTCACCTCCTGTACTGGTTCCTTCAACTAATACTAATGCGCCTGTTAACGCCATTGACATGGTATAATCCCGAGTGATGCCTGCATTCATATGTAAACCAAAAACTTCAGGTGGAGGATTTACTGGAACTGATTCAATATGCTTTAGATAATCTTGATACTCGCATCTTCTCGGGAGTCCGTATTGTGATCCGATATCACAAAATAAGTAGTTTGCATCATTTACGACACCGTCATTTACATAATTATCAAGAATGGTAACAATTAATCGTCTATCCCAATCATCCGTTACTCGACCGCCATAATTGCATTCTCCAGTTAAATATTTTATAGCTACATATTGTATGTCTTCATATTGGTTCAAAAACATTTGTAATTGCATAACAGATATGTGAAAATCAGAATCGTTGAAACCATACTGAATATTCCATCCTAAGGGACCAAACTTTTTTCTTTCTTGTATAACTGCATGAAAAAAACTTATACCATATAAGAGCTTACTAAAAGCTTTGTCTTTACCTGGACACCCTTCGTAGAATTCTGACTCCTTTAGAGGCTCTGATAGATATGACCTACTTAAATTGTGTTGTAGACCTGTAGGTGGTTCATTTGTCATTTTTACTCCTACTTGTAAGATAGATTGTGGGAACTTATCAGAAGGATAGCTGGTAAGCCATAATCTGAAACTTAAATCAGTGTTAGTTAAATCAAAACCTTCAACAATTTGTTCAAGTGTTGGTAGCCAAGACACTGCTAAATGACAGTTTTGCAGACACACCCAACCTCCTTCTAATTGTGCACGTTCTATCATTGCTTTTGCTATAGGACCTTGTCCTTGTCCCAAAGATATTGAATTAAATCTATGCCCATAACCCATTTTTTCACAATATTTTATAAGAGCTCCCATAGGATCCGAACCAGGGGACAAAATAAAAATTAATGGAGCTAAACAATTAGAATCTCCAAATGACCGACCTATGTCAAATGGTGGTGGTGTTATATATTTTTGACCCATTTGTTTTTCTACAAAATCCGAAATAGCAAATGTTAATTTATCAGGGCGAAGAACCCTTACGAGTAATAATTTCTGAAATGTAGTTAATTTTTCATCCCAAACTCCAGGCAAGCTTCTACGATGAGGTTCTAAGTCATCGTAAACTTCTTTCCATTTGCTTATAGCATGTTTAAAGTTATCTTTAAAACCTTTAAATGTTGATAAATCATTCAATCTACACATTTCATCCCAATTTTTATCTGGTAACCACTCTACAGGTTTTTTAAAAACGTTCTCCACCGCTATCCCACCAGTTATAAGAAATGTATATTCATCATGATCCATTTCATCAGTAGATAACATCATTTTAGAACACATAATAAAAGAAAACATTAATTTATCTTTATCAAATAATGATCTACAAACATTACTGTATAGGTTGTATGTAAATGTATCTCTTAAAAATCTTAACCGTTTTTCTAAATCTTTAGACTTATTTGCATTTTCAATTGAAATTATATAGAGATTTATAAACCAAGTTAAAGAGTACTGATACATAGGATCAACATTAGGCAACTCTGTAACACAATAATATAAAACAGCTGAATGTGAGGCTATAGGTCTGTATCCAAGTCTAAACTTTTCAATGATTATTTCAGTTTCAACAGAGGCTTCTTGTTTCTTCATTATATCGATGGCTAACAATTTTGATGAATCTAAAACTTCTATTGCGGTTTCATCTTCTAAAATATCTCCTTTCGACTCTTGTAAAGTACGTAAAATATCATCTTCAACTTGTTTAAGAGCTGCACGATTGGCAGCTCCTTGTACAATTAATTTTTCTCGCTTTTCTTGTAAATCTGGCCTCTCTTTTGCAACCACTATACCAAGCAGCTGATCCTCCAGGCCATCTTTTGTGAGTGCGAAATTAATTAAAGTCACTTTATTGAACACTTCGGGTAAATAATGTGGATTTCTTAACTTTGTTGTCATATATAATCGAAAATTTGGATGATATTCTATAATATTTTCTCCTAAAGCAATAAATTCCTTCCCACCTTGTGTATACGTATGTTTCAATAAAACGGGATCTAATGGTGCTTCTACATCCTCCAAAATACAGTCAATGAGTGCAGGCTTACCATACTCTAAACATGTTTCTATTACTTTCATATAATTACCATCTGTAAATTTCATTACTTGTAAGTCATTTAATTTTTCCATTGTTTTTATCCATTTATTAGCCTGACCTTGTGGATCAACTAGTAAAGACCACCGTAAGGAGTTATCTTGTATAACAGCGTTATCGATAGAAAATGAATCCCAAGGTAATCCGGCGATACACCAATTTTGTATCTTTATATCTGTGCCCAATATGTCTTTAAATACAAATTGTTCAGAATGTGGCATTTCTAGTTTAATAATTAAATCCCTCCACTGACTTATAACTGAAACTCTTATTGGCATGGTGTATGGCGATAAATAAGCTATGATACCACAAGATACTAAAATATCGCCTGCCAAGTTATCATATAACTGTTGTAAATTCTCAGCAGCTTGAGTCCACCGCACTCTTTCACCTCCTAGACCTCCTATTAATTTTTCAGCTCGATATAATTTATCAATGCAAAGTTGAACTTCATCTTCTAAGGCTTTTTTCTTTATGTTAGCTTCTTCTAAAGCTTCATTCAATTCTGCCAGCTTTGCTTCTAATCTGGCTACTGTAGCTTTTTTCTCCTCTAATATTGCCATTGTTTCTGAAAATTCTTTTTCTGCAGCTTCCAATTTAGCTTTTTTAGGAGCAACTACTTTAGCCACAGCGTCATACATGTCCATAGCAATGATCCATTTACATAATCCTTCAGCGGCTGTAGAAGCTTTAGCAATAATATGTGGCTTAAAATCTTTATGCGATAGATACTCTTTCCTTATCTTTTGCATTGTAGCTACTGGTATATTGTCTTTATCAAAATTCTTAAGCGACTCTAAAAAACTCATATCACCTAGAACTCTTTTGCTGGGTCCCCAATAATCAAACATTTTTTTACCAGGGTTATCAGGATCTGGTATTTTATCAGGAGGAATACCTTTCATAACACATACAGCAGCCATTACTAACTTTACAGTTGCTGGAGGATTCTTCATGGATTTTACAATAGTAATATCCGCTGGTTTTAGAGTATTTAATGCGGCAATAGCATCCTCCAAAATAGGTAACGCCAGTGCTAAGTCTGCTTCACAATCTTTCTTAAGCTCTTGCGCTGCTGCTGCTTGTACGTTAGCTACTTTTTGGTCTTCCCTTACCTGAGCAGCCGCCTTATCAGCAGAAGCTGTTTCCACAGCTATTTCTTCCATCATTTTTGTGGATTTTGCTGCCATTACTATTAGTTGTGGCTTTAGTGCATTTAAATCTCGTTGCATTATAGCTACTGCATCTGCTGCTTGACCTAATTTATCTAAGCCATTTGTATATCTTAATTTAGCTGCTCTTAATTCTCTTTGTTTTTTGTTTGTTAATATTGTAAAAGATTTTATTAAATTGAGATAAGAGGCAGACGTTATATAAGTTTTACGGCCATACTGGTTAAAGAATTCAGTAGAAACCGTTCGAATATCAACATGAAATTGCTTACAAGCTACTACTGCTGATGCTTTAACTTTATCAGGTACATTAACCTTAACCATATAATAATGAGCAACCATCTCTAAAGCATCTTCTGGCCAGCTGTCATACCAATCAATTGTACAGCAATTAACCAAAGAAGGATACAATCTCAATCTTGTTCTAAACGAACTTCCAATGGGACTAAAGCATAAAACAATATGTAATTTTGCTTTACAGCGGCCAATAAAGAAAGAAAATATTTGTAAAGGGCTTATATCCAAATTTCTATTACCCCCTTGAGCAGCTAGTCGTACTAATTCCAAAATTTCTTGTACTTCATCGAGTCCATATAAATTAGGAACCTCACCTGAATTTAATAAACTGTCTAGATTTTGAATAAATACTTCTTCTTTTATTTGATTTTCCGTGAATAAAAATGTAGTGTCCTTATTTAATCCTCCAGATTCACGAAGTATTAATTTTACATCATCACGCCAATCTTTCACACTATACGATTTAGTTATTTCTGGCTGAAATACTTGCTGTCCTAGTATGGTACTGGCTAATCTAGTAAGAGACTGTCGCCCAGATCCACCTACACCTACTAACAAAGCATTGCCTGATGGCATCGAAAGTAATCTGCATATTTTAGATAAATGTTCCAATGCGTAATCAAACAAAACAATCGTCATTTTTGCTTTGTGCATAGAATTATATTCTGCTAACATAGATATAGCCATATTTAAAAAAACTTCTTTCGAAGGTATTTCTTCATACTTTCTTTCACCTTCTACGCTATCTGTATCTAAATAACACCCAAACATCATTTTCTTTATATTTTCTTGCGTTACTTCTCCTTTCTCATTTTGGTAATTATCTAAAGCTGCATCAAAGTTATCTTTCATAAAATCTTGAGTTGACTTTCTTAAAATGTTAAAAAACCAAGTACGGTCTGATTCGTCTACTAGTCTGTCATAAAATACACGCATTATTTCATGAACCCAAACCCTTATAAAAGTCTTTTTATTCTCTGCAGATTCTCTTCTCAATAGTGCACATCCTTGAATAACTCTGGAAAAGTCTCGCAAATTAAAAATATAATGTGATTTAGCTGGAGTAGGTCTTAAGCCTTCAGTGGACTGTTCATAAATATTTAAAGTGGCAGCAATAATATTTATTATTACTGGCTGAGTATCTTGTCCAAATCCATTTCGCCTCCAGCCTAGTTGCAACAGGGACATAAATATTTTTGACATACTCTCTTTTGAAAATTCGTTTATAGAATATATATTATAGTGTCGCAACATTCTTGGATATATTAACTGCCTGCTTCCACCAACTGGACCTATAGCTCCGTAAAAAAATGTATCATATATAAATAATTTTTCAGTAGTTTTTAAATCATACCAGTGTTTCTGATCAAAATAAAGTCTTAGCAATTCAATAGCGGGCTGGGCGCCATATGTTTCTTTAGCTGGCATATTCATATCATCAATAAAAATAATTGCCTGTTTACCTTTTGT
The DNA here is from genome assembly GCF_056956725.1 of Heliconius melpomene rosina. NCBI lineage: Eukaryota > Metazoa > Arthropoda > Insecta > Lepidoptera > Nymphalidae > Heliconius > Heliconius melpomene. The sequence goes on along the minus strand of NC_140389.1, from coordinate 10,148,768 downwards.
TGGGCCATAGTTATTTTTTCGTCTTTTTACTAATTTTGATAAAACAAGGTCTTGAGTTTGATTTGCAGAAGTAGTCGTAGTAAAAGTTATAAAGCCAGGAGTATATTTATCTAAGTCAATACTCATTAAAAAGTTTTGTATATAAAAACTTTTGCCGGTTCCTGTTGGTCCAATAAATAATAACGGTTTTGAAAACTTTGTATGCAGTTTTAGAAGAAACATATATTTTTCTGTTTCCAAAGTAGGTATCACAGTTTGTAATAGATTAATCTGTTCTTTAACTTGAGCTGCCTTTACTGCATCGGGCCACGGTTTCCAACAACCTTTGCCTTTATACATATAAAAATGGTCAATTATCATTCCTTCAGTTGGGATAGATACATCGATTCTATCTATTTCCGTTGGAATACCTTTTTCACCTCTAAAATATTCTTTTACTAAGTCATCAAATCTTTCACGGGAATCGGTATTTAGTATACCGCCTAAACCCCATACCAATGCAGTCATGAAGGACGCAATGAACCAGGTTCTTGTGTATTTGGTATCTTCTTCACCTTCGATAGCGCTGTCCATTAACATTTCTATCAGTCTAAGAGTACTCATTACTAAATTAACTTCACCACCAATAACAAGTTGCGTACAATGTTTTCTGATAAAATATATTAATGGTTCAAATAGCCATGTACACATATCAAAAATATAATTATCGTTTTCTTCTAACCAAATAGGATTAAGTGTTTTTAACCAAGACTTGTAAAAAGGCATGAAACCAAAAGAAGCCGATTCCATATATATCATGCCACATCTCGACACTGTCGCTGGAGATGCTTGAGCTAGATCACTAACTTCAAAAATCATAGACATTACGTTTGACATAGCCATTACTTCTCCCGATGTCAGACAAAGTTTTTTATTATCATCTAAAACAGTATTCATGTTTTCAATCCATACTGCGTCGACAGGACCATCAAAAACGATCCACTTTCGTGTAGGTGTATCTTCTGACGCAAAATTTCTAAACATAGTCGCTACAATACCATCTGACCATTCATACGATATTGGATCAAAAGCACCATACAATTGACCCATTGTCACTGCTTTTGGATTAAGAACTTTAAAGGTACACTCACAACCATCTGGTATATTTTGCTGCGCCATCAATGTAAGAGCTTCTGATAACACTTTTAATGTCATAGATTTAGCTGAAAATGGATCGCCCACCAACATAAACCCATGTCTAACGATCATCATTTCATATGTTTGTATAATCTTTAATATAAAGCAATCTACTGGTTGCAAATTATTTAGTTCACAAATTTTATTACAGGCCCCTATAAAATTGTCATAATCAGGCTTAGGTAGTGTAATTCCGGGAAACAAATCAGATATAATACCTTCAAATAAAGGCACATCAAATGAGAGAAATTTGGGCAAATTTACATCAGTTATGGATCTAAGCAATAAGATACTTTCATTCTCATTAGGAAAGCTTCTCTTTAAATTTCCAGCAGCAGATAGGACCGTTTTTACTGCTCGCATACCGTAATCATAATGATTTTGAGAAGATAACTGCTCAGAACATAGACGGTACGTAGTTACGATTTTTACAGACAAGCTACGAGCATCTATAAAACCAAATGAGTACAAAGATATTTCACCAATCATTGCATAGTCTGGGACCATCATTGCTACGGTTCTAAATAAAACTTTTAGATTGTCTGGGAGTTCTGAACGACCAGCGTATCCTGGATTCATTGTTATACAAACATAGCAAGCTGGATTTAAGGTTAATGTAGTTCCTTCAAAGTCAAATGTTTCTAAATGTTGTCTCACTGCTTGAACTATACACAAAATCTGTTGCGCTATTACTGACAAAACTTCTACATCTATACGATTAAATTCATCAAAACAAACCCATGCCCCACAAGATGCTAAACCTTTAAAAAATTTACCCATGGCTTTATAGTCTAAACCATCAGAACAATTAAAAACAACGCATTGCACTGCCAAAGCTTTAGCTAAATCTTTTGTAGTTTCTGTCTTTCCGGTTCCGGCAGGCCCCTCAGGCGCGCCGTTTAAGTGAAGATAATAAGCTCCTATTAAAGTTCGATAACAACGATCGGTAAGTGGTGTTATAACTAAACGATCTGAATTACCTAGGTATTCATAAGCATAATTGACTACAGCGTTTATAATTTTTACAAATACTCGTTCTTCTTCCCAATAATATCTTAATTGAGCCAACCACTGAAAATCAGTTATTTCTATAACATTTTTACCAATAAGATCTTGAATGACGTCTTTGGCATGAACATCTATAACTATCAAGGCTTTCACTGTTATGCTATTTAGTTTCGTCAAATCAGTCCTTCGTATTATAGCAACGGTTTCGTTTAATTGTTTTGTTAATGTTAAGTGAAAAGCTTGTAATTCACTAAGTTTATGAGTACTTAAAGATTGATGAACATCTACAGCCCAATAAATTTGAGATATTGCCAGGACAACCATACCCTCCCATGACAATATCCAATCTGCACGACTTAGATTAGGATAATCATAATAAGATAATTCGGTTTCAGATCTGACTGCTCTGAGCATTTGATCTTCTACTTGGACTAGCCATTTTTCTACTGAGCCTCTCGCTGCTGCAACGCTAATTATTTCCAAAAGTTCTACTTGCTCACCTTCCATTGATATCATTGCAGAAATATTATATTCTGGATCAAATACCAATCTATTAATACCTTCAAAGCATTTTTTTAGATGTGGTTGTACTTTAAGTGGATTTTTAGTTTCAGATAAAATTTCTAACATTTCATCATTTGACAAGAAAAAGAATCTAGGAAAATATAAACGTTTTTTCTCTAGATAATTATTTATACCATCATTAATTTTTTCTAATAAACCTGATGCTATCTTAAATGACTCTAAAACTCCGGCGCCTCCGGCTATGTCTAACACATGGGGATCTTTATCAACTGATCCCATATACCGGCGGTATATATTATTAACTTCTACGAACATTACACCTTCTTCTTGCATTTGGGCTACTATATCTTTTGATGAAAATATAGGCAATAAATATAGCCATTGACTTTGTACTTTTCCCCACTCATCAATAGTAGAATTTACACGTGTAATTTTCTCATACCATGCTCTTACTTGCGATTCAAATGGTTTCACAAAAGCAGACCCACGCATACCAATTGTTTTTACAATGTGGTCATCTAAGACGCTTTGAATGTCATCGAGACCAGTTAATATGAAAATGCCTGTGTCTTTGTATGGACTAGTTTTAAAACAAATATCAACCCATTCTGCCGTCATTTTATTCAAATTTGTTATTAATGCTAGTTCTTTCGTTGCTGCTACACTTACAATTTCGTATTGATCTATATCCTCCCAAAGATTAAAATTAATAATCTTTCTCAAACTAGTACCAGCATTGGGTGTTAAATCAAATCCAGCAATAAGAGACATCTCATCCCAATGTCTCTGCACTAATGCTGGATTGCACATTATGTGAGCCATTTGAACATTAGGCCTCCATTCTTTTATTTCAGCTATTGCTTGGGCACAAAGTTTCATCGGAGCCGGCAAATTATTCACATCAGGATCGTCTACTAAGCCTTGAAAACGTTTTTCAACACCTTCTGATATTTGTTGTTTTATTTTAGTTCTATAAGACTTAGATAATTTTAAAAATTCTTTATAGTAAAAGTCGTGATCTTGTTCTATTTTTTCATGATCTAAATATTCAAACGGTCCATCCATCCACGTGTAATAACTCCGCTTCCATTTATGGACCAAATATACTAAACAATGAAATGGTTTAATAAAATCTTTTAATTCTTCAAGATCTGTATAGTTAGATATTGGAAACTTAAAAGTAATTTCTTCATTATTTATCCAATCTACTAATTTGTCACAATCACCTAAGCGATGAACAAGCCTCCTTAGACTTTCTAAATACTCTAAAGTGTGGTTTAAGTCATCCATATTATCTAACAGTTCCAAATATGGTGTTATTTCCAAAACTTCCTTATTTAAGTAGGCAATTTTTGATAGCAAGTTATCCTCCATTTCTGCTTTAAAAGTTTCATATGCAGCTGCATTCTTTTCAAATATAGGCTTAATATCTGTTAACCAATTAACAGTTTTTGTATTTGAAGCTACGTGCTCTGCTGTAAGAGACGTCATTTCTAACAAATTTGAAATGATGCTTAATTGTCTCATTATTCTTTCTTTTAAGCGCTCAACCAATACAGTTTTAGCATGTAAGATATAAACTCCTTGTTCTATTAGTTCAGCCGCGTTCTCGGGTTCTTTTAAAGCTTTGCCAGCAATAATTTCAAATTCGTTACATATAGCTTTATTTTCTTCCATGTGTGTTTTAACTATTCCATGTATAATATCATTTATAAATTCTACAGCTTTTCCTTTTAGACCATCTATCATTCTGAGTTGAGAAACTATAGCGCAGTTGAAATATTCATTTTCTATTATAGAGGTGATATTAGAATCTATTTCGTGAAAATATTTAATTTTTTCACGAGATGTTTCGAAATCGGTGGCCTGTTCAATAAATTTTACTAACAGTGATTTAGCTGGTCTGCCGTAGAGCATATCGTAATCAATTCTAAGCTTCTTTTGATATTCAACGAGTGGATGAAATACTATATCGAGCTGAACTTGAAGTCTTTCATGGCCATCGTTATGCAACCATTCGTTATATTGAACCGGTAGAGCATCATAGTTATAAGGGATTTTAAGATATTGTTCGATCGGCATAAGTCTTTGTGCAATATGAGAAAGGGCGTTAATTACGGAATGGTATACTTCAAATACTTCCTCTAAAGTTGGATCATATATAAACTCTCCATTAAAATCTAAAGCTAAATTTAATAACGGAACGCTGTCAGGGTCTTTAAGGGCTTGAATAATAGCATCGATTGATCTACGTATCAATTCTTGTATTTGCATAGATATCATTTTTGTAGCACATTTTACAAAGTCAGGCACCTTTTTTGATGACATTCCTTTTATACATCTTGGGTTTTTTAACCAGTTAACTAAAATAGAATACCAAGTACTAGATACTAAATAATCAGCCCGTTTGATTTCTTCGATTATTTTAGTTTGAAAATCTTCTAAATAAAACGGCCCTCGTGCTCTATATTTCGATAAATTGATAATAAAGGCAGGAAATGTTTTTTCTGAAGATTCAAGAATTAGTCTTATAAATGGATGCAGCAATAAAGATCCACTTTTTAATTTTTTACGATATTTAATCATTTTACTATGGTTCGAAGTAACGCCATTAAACTTAAAATGCGGTTCTTCGTATCTCTTTCGTGAAACTCCAGGAACATCACGAATTACTGTTTTCACAGCTAATTCATGTAAATTTCTTTTCCATTCATCTTTGCTTTCTCTTAATAATTCTTCAGTTAAAGATGGATATGAATTTTTTAGTTTGGATGGTATTAAGCTATGTATTTTTCTCTCCCAAGATTTTAGCATAGGCGGTGGTTGAACTTTGTTTGCACATTCTCGTAGAACATTAATATGTCTATCTTGTGATATCTCTAAATCATCTAGCTCGCTTAATTCCACTGGCACTTTAGATATATTAATCTTTCTTTTTGTAGCATTTTCCTCTAAAATATCCCGGAATTTCTTTTTTTTATCCTAAAATTAAAATATGTATCATAATTAATCACTTAGATAAGTATTTGTCTATATTTTATGTTCGATTTTAATTGTCAAAAACGTTATATCATTATTATTAGCAACAACATTAAACGTCTATTAGTCATCGTAGTAATATTTAAAAACCAGTAAAAGATTAAAACAAATTGTGCGATTCTAATTGTCCAAGAGAAAAAATCAACAAATAAAAACATAAGGTAGGGCAATAATAATCTCCTGAATATACATAATGTTTAGTTTGGCTAGGTACTAGGTAGAGACAATAAAATTTACATCGTATCATTCATTTTAACACTTATACAGCAGATAAAGTGCTGATAACTTTGAGTTGTAAAAAAATATTTGTATTTGTTGCACTAATATATGTAGAAAAATTATCTTTATTATTTTACTATTTACATCTCTCGACAAGTAAAATTCTACAATTTACACAAGATGTTGGATTAAAGTAAATAGTTTATTAGGCAGGTACTACATAACATGCATTAAGTATATATATAATTTAAGTTTTAACTTTAATGCTCACGTCATTTTATGCGAACAAAATCAATTTATATTTTTTATATTATTTTTGTATCCAAAACAGTAAAAAAAGGTAATTTTTGATACACTTGGATGCTTACTATGTGGTTACCAATAAGTAAATATTAATTTTCTTTTCTATATTATTTCCCTGGTGTGGAATCAAATACGATATAGGTATAAATATTCTTTACCTTTATCCTATTATATGATGGCAATGGGGTGAATGGTAATTTTGCCACCTTATTGACATTCGGTATAGGAAGCATTGGTGGAATTCTACATCCATTTTTAGTTTGTAAAAGTTTTCTGAGTTCACTTTCTTCCATTTTGTATTAAAAACACTTAAAAGTATCGTTTGTAAAATCAATATCGTAAAAACAATTGCATGGCAACCGTTTTTTTTTTAACAAATTTTAATTATACTTTTTTAATTCCAGTAAACCTTTAAAATATGAAAATATTCAAAAACTACAAAACTACATTATGGTAAATTAAATTGTGTATATATATTACGATAATGCATTATTTTGTGCTAAAAACAAATATTTACTATAAATATTTACAAAAGGTATGCAAGCATATTACGATATCAACATTAATAACAAATAGATAATACTATCTTTTGTTATTAACTATATTTCTCGGATTTACCTGCTCATTTAACAACTAAGTACATAATTATAATTTACGGTACAGCATGGTACTGTGTTAAGTATAGCATTTTCTACATTCATCTGGTTGCGTATCTGTAAAATATATTTTTATCTACAAATATGTACCAATCATATACAAATTATTCTAACAAATTCATGAAAAAGTGCTACAAACTAACTTTAATAGAAATGATATTATGCTATTTTAAATTAAAATGTTTGAAATAAAATAGAGCGGTGAAAAAAAAAACACGAAAAGTGTTAAAATTTAATTGCCTTTATTTATAATACTTAATAATAATGATTACTTCAAATAATATTAAAAGTAAATTAATAGAGAAATCAGTTAAAATAACTATAAATTTCTGAGTGATCCAAAATTAAAGTAACGTAAAACTTTGACTCTTTTTTTACGTAAACCACTTTATTAATATTCAAAGATTTTTTAATTTAGTAAATAAAGGTTTTTTTAAACCAGGCAGACACATTATAATAATTATTATTGATTACCTTTTTGATTCTTTGCTAAAAAATTAAGGTATGATAATTACAATTAAAATCCCTTACTTAATCTTCATCTAATAAAAATCTCTCACTTAATCTTCAATCTCTTATTAATTTTCACAAGGCAACATTGTCATAATAAACATCGTTCATTCATTCCATGAAAATGTCAATGTCTTATTTCACGAAAGATATCCTTTTTAAAATTTGTTAAACTCGTAACATACAGTAAAAAATTATAAATATTTTTAATGTAGAGACAACACGTTATATTTTATTATTATAAATTCACGTAGTTGAAGAAACGCTTGGAACCTTGTACGTATCCAAATATTGCAAATATTTACAAAGTATTTATTATGTCTCTTATAAATAAAAACTGTCTGATTCGTGTTTCTTATTTATTTTATTTTTTATTTTCAGATGGCGGTAAGATGCATGGAACCCAGAGAGTTGTTATGTTTTGCCTGTTAACAACTGTCTTGCCAGCAATACTTATAATCTCTCCATTATATCTAAGAAATATCAAGTATGCTGATGTAATGTATAGGATATCAGATTCAGATGTTATACAGATACATAAAGGGCAATCTTCAATATTTTGTGAAAAACATTCCTTAAAAATGAACAGTACTTTTAATGCATTCCAAATGAAAGGCAAACCGAAGTTAGCTGGTAAGAGAAGACATATTAAACTAACAAAATCGATGACATTGCCTGATGATACATTAGAATACTGGGGATTCTACCTTTTTGCTGGAGCTACAGTAGAATTAAGAGGGTGCTCTAGATATGAAGGTTCAAAAATATTGGTTGTGAAAGGTGATAAAATATTAAATACTTGTGGTATTTTAGGTGATAAATATAAGAAAGATCCACTGCTGATAGAAAAGCATAGTCATGTGTCAGTAACTTTAGAAAATCCTAGAAATAAGAAAAGACATACTCAATATGATTATGATACTGAAAACAAAATCTGGTTAGCTGAAAATAATTCTTATGAAATCAGTATTGAAAAAACGAAACACAAGAGGGATACAAGTAACGCTTTGCATAATCCTAATACAGTTTTAGATGCAGGTGTTAACCATGGTGGAAATGCTATGAACACTACCACTAATATTACTGAAGATAAGTCTGTTTCTAGCTTTGAAATGAATCTCTATGACTGCTATCAAGACAATATACTGATGAATGATTTTTTTCCATATTCAATACAGTGCAACAATACAAAATACTTAGAAGAAATAACAACACTGAAGGTGGATCACAAAGTGACATCAGATGGTTATTATTATTATATTTTTTATAGTGATAATGATTTTGTTAACAATGATATTCATGCCATTTTTGATATTTACAAGCCAACATTCCAGTATTCAAATTTATCTGAATCAAAAATGTGTTTAAATAAGACTGAATGTCAGTTTGATGTTGAAATGTTTAGTAATGAGTTAGTAATTGTTGAAGTTCCCACTAAGGATGGCTTAAATAGTAATGATGACCAATCATTTGTTTTGATATCCATATGTCATCCAAGAGTGTCAGTTTATATATTCTTCCCAGTGTCAGTTCTATTGTTGATACTTTTATTTGCATTTTTATGATATTTATGTTTAATATTTCTGTATTATATATTCATCAAAATTAATATAGCCAGAAATGTGATATTAATTTATTAATATAATTAATATAGATTATATGTTATATTATGTAATTTTAGTTGTTACTTATTTATAAGACTGTGATGATATTATGCCTGGCATCTATTTCAATGTTATTAATTAAAAAGTTTAAGAATAAAAATAATTATTTACTCAATATTTTTTTTAGCATTATACATTTGAACACATTTGTTCATGTAATATAAGTATAATTAAAATACTAATATAAGTAAAATTTCTGGGGTAGGCTATATGAGGTGGGCATGGCCCACCCGGATCCCCCCTTCCTACGCCCATGAGCACACACATTAAAATTATTTTGGTAACTTTAATACTTACTGTATGGACTTAAACCAAACACTTAGAAGGTGGGCTTACTTTAAAACTTATTTGTAAGTGTAATGGTAATTTTTTGTTACACTCGAAAAGTTTAATTAATCGGCTTCAAAAAAATGTATATGTATACGCCTTTATTCATTTTGCCATTAGAAAGGAAATTTATACTTGAAATGACTTGAATTACGATTTTTGTTCGTAGCAACTCAAATATAAAACTTAGCTAATATAATCAGCCAGGAGCAAATTAACATTAACCTATCCAAAACTCGGCGAAAAGTGGGAAACGGAGTGTCTGAACACTAGGTTCCCTCTGCCTACCCTGCTGTTTGTTGGATACATCGTGAAACTGATTTAATTTTGATTTTTATTAACTTTGTATTGGTAATCGCAATGAGAAAAAATCATGTAATTATAGTTCTAAATTAATCTTATGCCGCTTATTTAAGTACTTGATAAAAAGTAAATCTCTGGCTTAACTTTAAAAAAATCTTAGCGCTCTAGTTTTTATTAATTTTATAATTTGTTACGGACTCCATTGTTAGTAGAATAACAATAACCATTACAAAATACGTAATAAATAAAACGTACTTTTCTCATTGTCTTGAAATTCTTAACCATACTTATATTTTAAAGAGAAAATCAAGTCAAATCATTTGTGTTTATTTGCAAATATTTTAGTTTAAGCTCAGAGTACGTTTGCTTTGTAGTTCCCCAAACAATAAGTAGCTATATTTTTACATAGCTGAAAAATAAAGAAATCCACTAACGCTAGGCTTTCTCCCCCAACGCATGCAATGAGAGCCAGACAAATACTCAGTGATCTAATAGTGTTTGTTAGTCGTGTTTCTAAAAATAATGGACATTTATAATATACTTGATGACTGTAGCACATTTCCCAATTCAAATGTGTATGCTGAAAGATAAATATTTTAATTTCACTTCACTTTTGTTTCACGTATTTCTTGTGAAATAAAATATAAAAGAAAAGTGTGGCGGAAAATTAAATGAGCATTTTCCTTTATATGATTTATTGGTTATTTATTAATAAGGGTAAGAGGTGTCAAATATCCTAGGCCTAGAACGCACCGTAAAACGGTATGTGTTGCGTCGCGCATACGTTAATTTATGTAATTAGTTAACCTAAATATGAGTCTTGAATATTCAAAGGCTTTAAATGTTTTTTCTTAGGTAACTAATATCAAATGTTTTGTCTAATATTTATGAGTTATGTAGTATGTTATGGGGCATAAGCATTTCATTGAAGCTCTAGCTGTGTCCCGAAAATTGACAGTGCGTTCTAAGATTTAATTAACAAACTCAAATATAAATAAAAATATCTGGGTCAAGATGAATAAAGCCTACATTTTAAATGCTAAATTTATATATTGTTATTATGTTAAATGTTATTTCGCACTTTCAAACAGGAACCTTAATTACCAACTTCATATATTTTGAAGAAAATTTATTCCAAAAATATAAATAAATCTAAATGAACATAAAAACCATGTAGAAAATAAATAATATTATGGGAACACAGGATACAAAAGGACCTGTCAAAAGAAAGTAATGACTTAGAGGAAATTTTGATTTATTATTTCCACATAGTTGTGTCCAAAGTATGTTTCAACAGCTCAGTGGGTAGATTTTCTGTAAACAAAATTTTTTCAATTGAGTGCACCGCCCACGAGAAATTAAGGTTCCGATCGGGAGTGGAGTGCTACACAATTCTCATCAATAACAATACAAAGAAGATATTTAATTATATTTATTTACTGTATTACAAAAAACAGTTTACCATATTATGTACAACTGGAAAAAGCTACAATACATTATTTCCTTCTAGTACTTTTGTGATTGAAATAGCCTCTCCAGTACCCGATGAGACCCCTCTGCAGGTAGCAGCGGGGTCCGCGCGGAACGGGGGCCATCCGGCCGAGCCGGGCTTACGACTATGTATATTAAACTTATATCAATAATATTATAGTAATGTAGTATTATTTCATTAAACTAAACCAATACAACGGTCCAAATAAAATGAGTTCCAATAAAAATCAGCACAGCGGTACTTAGGAGGTTGCCCCTAATACTCACACCGTTTAAATATCGCAATAGAATGCAGGACACAAAGTATAAACTGGAATGCACTGGCACCTCAGATGAGGTTGGCCACATCATTGGGCATTTCCGTAATAGTTGTATGGTAGAACTCCTCAATATCCTTCAATGCTCTCTTGTCTGCTTCAGTCACAAAGTTGATAGCAATTCCTTTACGACCGAAACGACCACCTCTTCCGATACTGAAAAGAAAATGTATAATTTAGCACAACATCATTTAGTAAAAAAAATACTGTATACATTAAATGTACAAGTAAACTTATCTTACCGATGAATATAGTTCTCACGATTGGTAGGCAAATCATAGTTGATAACGCAGGATACTTGCTGCACATCAATGCCACGAGCTAGCAAGTCAGTGGTGATGAGAACACGGGACGACCCTGTACGGAACTGTCTCATAATAACCTCACGTTCGCGCTGATCCATATCGCCGTGCATAGCGGATACGGTGAAGTCGCGGCTGTGCATAGATTCAGTGAGCCAGTCCACCTGGAAAGTGTTAATTCACTATTACAAACACTGTCATCGATAACAAGCTATTGATACATTATATAATGATAATATTCATTATCATTATGGTATGGCATTTAGTTCATAAGTCCATACATGGGCAATAAGCATTAAATGTAAAAATACTTAACATTATCATAATTATTATTATCTATTATAGAGTTAATTATATAATTTATACAAATTTGTATATACATAATATAAGATTGTACAAAAAATACAAAAAAAAATGTTCAACAGATATGTCAAGAAATATTCAATCACATCTTATATAAACAAGGTTGTATACTACATTTTATGGATACATGGCCTTGAATTACAATTCAATGTAAGATTAGCCTTTCATAATGTTGTTATAAAATAAGCCAATTATATTCCTGTAATATTTTTTTAAATTATGTTATATAAATTCTTCAATTTATAGATTGAGTTGAAGTAATCACATAATGTTATCTCGCTAAGATTAAAGTTCATATTATACAATTACTTTAAGTTTAATACTATACAGGAAGAACATTAGTTATTAAATAAAAGATATTGTCATAGATCTCATAATTATATGACTCAAATTACCTTGCGGCGAGTGTTGCAGAAAATGACAGCCTGGGCAATGGAGAGTGTGTCATACAAGTCACAAAGAGTATCCAATTTCCAGTCCTCCATCTCAATTGAAATAAAGAACTGCTTAATACCTTCCAGGGTGAGCTAAAAAATATATAAGCAATATGATTTTAAAGCATGGCACTGACTCCTGCCAATCAATATACAATGTATCAAAAACCGAAGAAAAGAGAGAAATGGACTGTCTCAACACTAGAAAACAGCATAAATCTACAAAAAATCTAACTAGATGTAACCTATGTTGATTATAATAGAGAAGGCATTAAAAAATTTGCAAAAATTGCATGTAATACTAAAAATTCTATAAAGTTATAATAGTCAATATAATCTACACATATAAAGAAACTATAACCGCTAGCACAGTACATGGAAGACACATGACTAAAACTACTATTAAGGGCATTTATTCATGTATAGTGTTTGTCTGTAGATTTATGCATGGTAATCTCAGAAAAGGCTTAACCAATTTAAGTACAGTTTAAACTGTTATATTTAAGGAAACATCTAACTTTAATTTTCAATGTAAGGATATAATGTAAGATAATAATCTTTAACATGATAATTTTATTGTTAAATCACTAAAGTAATTCAGGTAAAAATTAAATACTATTGTAATACAAGTGGGCAAAGCCATGAGAGGGTCATTAATCAATAATAAAATCACAAATACAAAAATTGAGACCATTATAGGGCAACAGCACAGCTCATAACTGAAAATATGATGGTTTTGAGTTTAATTTTTACTCATGAAAATGAATTATTTATTTCTTAGCCTTGGTAATATCAATTGTGTGGTAGAGTTCCACCACTACAAATCTTGAAAAACGGTCAGAGAATGGGGACACAAAGTGTCTTGAGTCATTAGCTTCCCCCTGCCTATCCTGTTAAATGTATTTAACTCACCTCTTCTTTTTGCACTAGAATGCGCACAGGTTCTCTCATGAAGCACCGTGACACTTCCAACACATCATCAGGCATGGTAGCCGATAGCAAAATAACTTGCACATCAGACGACAACATCTTAAATACATCGTGGATTTGATCTTTAAATCTGTAATCAGATAGAATATTAGTATCACAAATTTAAAAAATATAATTTAAACACAAACTTAAAATTTTTGCTTTTGATAAATACTCACCCTCTAGACAACATTTCATCAGCTTCATCAAGCACAAATAGCTTAATTGTATTGGCACGGAGGGCACGACGGGTAATCATATCATATACACGGCCAGGGGTTCCAACCACCACATGAACACCACTTTCCAACTGACGAATATCTTCACGTACATTTGTACCACCAATGCAGGCATGGCATTTAGCATTCAAGTGATCACCGAGCGCAATTACGACCTTAAACCAAAATATTATGTTGAATACTTGCTAAGATTACCAAATATAAAGGTTTAAAATTAAAAAGCAAATCCCATACCTTCTGAATCTGTTGAGCCAACTCCCTAGTCGGGGCCAAAATAAGTGCTTGACATTCGCGAATGCTAGTATCAATTTGCTGAAGAATTGAAATAGAGAACGTAGCGGTTTTCCCAGTTCCTGACTGAGCTTGCGCTATAACGTCGCGACCTTGGATACAAGGCATAATCGCGCGTTGTTGAATTGCAGAAGGTTTCTCAAAACCATAAGCGTAAATCCCTCTTAATAATTCTTCTTTTAATTTCATGTCATCAAAGCTTTCCACGACTTCATGCCAGTTCGTGTCGAGAGCGCCGCCAACGGAGTCCAAACCCGGAGGTCCATCATAGTTGCCTTGATCCTTGGCTGGGCCATTTTTATCCTCCTGCCAAGCCTCCGATCTAAAAATATAGTATACTTTATTTGATATACATTTTGTATTGATTTTAAATTCACGTTTTAATGAACAAGCAAAAATCATTACTGTGAAACTGTCAAATGACATTTCGCAGAAATGCGCATTCCGCCCTTTTTTTAATAACGATAATTTTGTCATGAACAATGACAGTATACTAATTAACATGGTCTTTTTCATATCATAGCCAAAAAGTATGTAATTCATGTTATCAAAACACGTGCACAGTGCCGGGGCACAAATACTATTCTCCTGCCAGCGCCATGTTGGCAATCGGAGACCGTGCAGAATACAATAAATTAGAAGATATAATAAAAATCATGTAAAATATTATAAAACTGTATTTGTATATTACTATACATGGTTTTCTTCATAAACTTTAATTAAAGATACTTCAAAATAAATTATAAAAAAATACTTACCTTGTTTCAGGTGAATAGGACATGTTCCAATCGCGGTAGCTGAACGGAAAAGAACTAGCAAGGTCAAGTTAAGTTTAGTAAGAGCTTTTTTTATAGTAATACAATAAAGAAAAATTAAAACGCAACTTACAAAGTAAAGTTATTTTTAAATATTTTAAAAATATTAATGCAGCACTTTATATTTTTTAAAGAGCCTTTCCTTAAGTGAATGAGTAATAGTAAAATAATAGGAAACTAAACGACGGAAGTCTCTAACCTCATCTTGGGCAAACGATACAGATAACTAATTTCAATGACTCGAATATTGATTTTCAAACGCACTACGCGTTTATTAATAATAAACTATATTTATTTAAAAAAAATATTTAATAGAAAGCAGACTTCATTTCATATTATATATAAACGTAATTGAAAGCAATATAAAAATTAAATGTATATAAATATGTGTACTTTTTTACATACATGTATTTTTCCCTTTTAAATTGCATAATGTTAAATTAATATCGACTTTAATAAAGTTATCCTTAAATTTTATATACTTTTCGTTACAGTTATATAACGCAAATATTTATTCTAAGACAAGTTTTTATACATGCATCTTTAATAAATTAATATGGTCTTTGTTATAAAAATAAATCAAGAAATAAATAACAGAATTCAGGGGAAAAATTGGGAACAGAGTGTCTTGACACTAAGATCCCTCTGCCTACCCTGCTGTGTGCGAACACAAAAAAGTAATAAATAATGAATTACCATTATTAATGTTATAGTTTTAGTTTAACATATTATGTACATTTAATATTATTTATTTTAACATTATCATCAACTTATTTTCAAATAAGTACATTTTTAGTTATTATCTATACTACTTTAAAAAATAAACTGAACGCAATGATAATAATAATCTAACGTTGGTAGTATTGAACTTCCTGTGGTGTCTTTGAGTACGCTGCCATTTTGAAACGGCAGTGCTTTTTGTTCGTGTGGAGCGTTTGCTCGTTGCGGGGTCTAGACTGTGGTTTAGGAAAGTTTAGTTTTATTTTATAAATAAAGAACTCAATCAAAATGAGCTGGCAAGATTATGTCGATAAACAGTTAATTGCATCCAGATGTGTTACAAAGGCTGCTATTGCCGGTCACGATGGTAATGTCTGGGCCAAATCAGAAGGATTCGATGTAAGTTTTTACTACGTAATTGTAGTGTAAACTAATAGTAAATAGGTTATTATATAAATGTATTAAAATGCAGTTGTCTTTCCTGTAAAGGTTGTTGTATTTTATATTATAATAATGGATGACGAATCCGGCTAGTTGACAAGATGGCGACATGTGCTAGCAGTCAATTCATATAAGAATTGTGGAAAAATATGTATTATTTCTTTTATATGTCTCTGGTACATTTATTACTGCGTAGTTTAGTAAAAATATTTTTACAGTTTTCATTAAAATGGTTTTTTAAGTACTTCATTAATTGCAAAAATCGATGCCGGCCGGTAGCTTTGTATCGGGTTATGGTCACACGTCGGCGACGCCTAATATAGTTATCATACCTACCCTCCAAAACGTACAAATTTTCAATTTGCTATTAAAATACTACCATTTTTCGTAATGCTTACACCATATTAAATTAAAGCGTTAATTAAAAAATATTTTGATTCAAATCTACAGAATTAATTGTATGAGTCATCTTTTACGTGTTATTAATAAACTTCTCACAGCGAGTTATCACTAATTTGAATTAAATGTTATAGTTATATTACAATAATTAATATAACCTAATAAAATTTCTTTTTAAGGTAAAATTATAAAGGAAATGTATTAGCTACATAACATCTTAGTTTTTTTAATCTTTCAATATTAATTTCAATAAAAATATCCTTAAATAATATATAAATAGGATATTGATAAAATTATCACCTAAATAAACATAGGTTCATTTATTTATAAAATGTAATGCAAGTAGTAAGTATAATCCACAAAATATATTTATTATGCTTTTGATAATTTTTCTGATATTTTTTGGTAAAATGAACACAATATATCAAAAATACTATCATATCCTTATCTGTGACTAAGTCTGATAAGATATTTTTTCTTTATCCATCAATCATCAATATGAACTGGAAAGTAACTTTCCGAATGTCGTAAATACAATAGTTATTAATTTAAATCCCCTCTCGGGAGAATAAAAAAATATTTAATTATTTCTATTTTCATGCTTTATTAAGAAAAAGAGTGGTGCTTTAGTCTGTAAGATAAGATGTGGCTTGAATTTTGGCGAAAAGCAGACAGCAGTGTCTTCTTTATGTTGTCCCTGTTTACATGGTGAAGTTAAAAAAAATATGAAGTATTCAACACTTAGGCTTGTAATTTTACATTATTAATTATAATTAAATAAATTAATTTCATATTGAACTTCTGTAGATAATTATATTTATTATAAACAAATGACATTGTAGGGGAAGGAAGTGGTTATCTGCTTTGGTTAGTAATAGTATAGCTTCATATAAATAATTCATATTAACAGGAAACTTCGTCAGTTATTTTATATGTCTTTGCCCAGGCATATCTCACACAAGGGAATGTATTTCTTTCTTATGAATTCCTTACCCATGGTCCCATAAGACAACTTAATGTTATGATCACCATAAAGCTTGAAAGGCATCTTATTAATATACAGGTGTTATGTACCAATTGCAATGAGCATGATATTTTAAACCATTTGCTGAAATCCCATGTGACAAGCTTTTCTCAAACTCTTTGCTTGCCTTGTTTTCTGATACTGACTGATCTGATTCATAACAATTATTTCCAACTTCAAAGTTTCTGAAACTCAGATATTTCAAATGATAATTCAAGTGTTAATTTTGGTTATTTATTATAAATATTCTAAAACCACTTGATTATTGGAAAATTGCAGCAATTTTTCATATGCAATTTATAATAGTAAATCTTTTATATACTGTTCAAGTGTTAATGATGAATGTAATTCATGAAATATTATTGTTGAATATAGAAAAAAATAATTACATAATTTTAGGATAATATAGAAAAATCCATTATACATCTTAAGCTCTTACATTTGTGATAAGATTGAATTAAATAAGTTCATATGGCAAACATGTAGGTTTTGTATGTATAGTTAGTACAACATAGTTGTGTCATAATAGATTTTTATTATTTAGAATGCTGACTTTGTTAACAGATATCAAAAGAAGAAGTAGGTAAGATAGTGGCTGGTTTCGAAAATGAATCACTCCTCACCAGCGGCGGCGTGACGATAGCGGGCACGCGGTACATCTACCTTAGTGGAACAGACCTCATCATACGCGCAAAGCTCGGCAAGGTCGGCGTGCACTGCATGAAGACAAAGCAAGGTAACGCACCCGTACACCACACGCGCTCACTTGTCACTCTTCTTAGACAGTTCACTTGTAGTGATGAATATCAAAATATGTCACCAGACAGTTATTTGTATTTTTTGTCTTTGTATAATATAGCTTTAATTAATATAGCTCTCGGCTCGTATATCCGATCCTGCCCTTGCGCATGTGCCAAGCAGCCTGGCCGAGACCTATATTCCAATCGCGCGTCATAGAAACTACTTTGCGAGATATGAGTTTCAGCAGTTTATGGTTGATGCACTTTCATAATTATAATTTCTTTCTAATGCTGCCTCTGTACCGTCTAAACTGAGAAATCGCAACAGTGCGCATGGACCGTTAACTTCTCTCTAATATCGTTAATTGACCTACATTTAATTTAAATACGTTATTAAATTCGGGTTCTAAAACTAAATTATTTAAATAAACATATACCAAATATATCTTGAGTTGTCTGTCAGTTTGATAACGAAAAATTTTCGATATATTTAACGGAACTGCCATTGATGTGCGTTAAGTATTGAAAATCAGTAAAATGTTTATTTTTGTTGCAGCTGTTGTAATTTCTCTCTACGAAGAACCGATCCAACCCCAACAAGCTGCATCTGTAGTGGAGAAGTTAGGAGATTATTTAATTACCTGTGGTTATTAAAGGTGAGTTATCTGATCTCAAAACTAAATTTGTACTAGTTTTTTCTTCTCAGCATGTTCTGGATGTAATCTGGGTACTGGATCCAATGTGATAAAGATATAGCATTGTCTTTTTTTTCTTTGCAGATCGAAGCGCGCCGTGATCTAAGAATACTATAAGATAATATTTTTTCCACAGGGAAATAAGTAACTGCATTTTGTATATTCTATAAAAGTGATAAGGACCGTCATTTGTTTTGATATTTGATAAATTATGGCGCCATCAGTGTCTGATGCGCTTGGCGACCACGTGCAGGTGTAATTACTTTGCGGATTTTGGACTCTTTTTGTACGCTCACCTTTTCCACAGAGTGATTGTTTCTGTACTGTGGTTTTTATTTGTATTTTAATAAAAATTGCTTTTATCGACCTATACAGTGAAGCTGAACGGAGCTTTGCGAAGGTCTCGAGGCATGATGTATAGAGATTTTTTTTAGATTTCTTTTCAAGCTGTCTGACAAGTTCACGAGTGTTACGTTTCGCGTAGCGCTCCGCGCCACATAACGTGGAACCAATAATAGCTAAATCAATGAAATCGCACACAGACAAGCTTGATAAGAGATAAAATTAAATAACCACGTAATGAAATTACTGTAACAATATACAACATTTATATAGGTAATTACAAATAGGCATTTGTGTAAGGGCTTGTTACAAACTGAAAGACACTGTAACCCAATTAAGTAAACATGTAACGGTTTTAAATGAAAATCTCTAGTCCCACTGGAACCATCGTGTGAGAATCTATAACTACAGTGTGCGGGGAACCCCCGCGATCGCCATTATTTCGCTATGCTTCCCTTTTTTTTATTATGCCGCGTTTATAATCTTGTGTAGTGAATAAACATTTTGCATTCTGTTCTACTCTTTATCTCTTAGCTGCAGAAACTAGAAGCGCTCAATTATAATCCTGTATCCTCAAACAAGGCTTGCAGTAATCGAAGGGTGCATATTGTTTATATTTGATATTACTACTATAGCTTTGTACATTGTTTCTGATAAGCGATGGGAACTGTGTCTATCTAATAATAAATGATTTGTATTATAATTCATTGGTTTTCTTTATCTCCATTCTGTTATTTCCTTCTTTGTTTGTTATAATTAAACCTTCTTAAAATCTAATTAATTTAGAGCCTTTTAAATTACCATAACTTAGATATTTGATATAGTTAAGACATTTTTTTTGTCTTAAATTAGAATACATTTTTAAAAAACTGGGATAAATAAGGCATAGTAAAAAACATTTTGCTAATGAACATAATTTATTTCCTTTGACAAAATCTACAATAATAAGAATTAAGTACACTCGAATACAAGGATTGGTATAAAATGTTAAAAGTGGTAGTCTAAGTGATTTTGGTTCTTTAATATATACCACACAAGATCATTTTACATGTCTAACGCTAAAGAAAATAGTAATTGAAACTTACATAATTAATTGTGTTTAACTATTATTAATTTCAATCAATACTGTTTCGAAGAAACGATATCCTTAGACACTAACTAAATTGGTTAACAATAATTTAAAAGAAAAGATTGAAAACTCTGATGTACATAACATACTACGTGGTATCTACATTTCTACATGTCTATATCCAAAGAAAATTAATCGTGTATTCTAAAATAGATATTTCATTGCTTAAATAAATAATGCGTTGTTATTAAAGTAAGCCATCGGTTAAACACTTACACATCTCAAATAAATTTAGCTGGATATAGCTAACAAATTAGGATACAAGTTTTAATTTTCAAAGCCACATTCACGCACGTTAAAACAACGATTATTTCTAATACGCCAATTTTATAATATTCAAGTCATTGATTTGTTCACTCATCGGAGGTAACACATGTTTAGTCACAATTTGTAACTTCAGGGAAGAGATTTTAGTGTTGTGTCGTATGGCCTGTCTTGAGGTCACGGATGCTCCAGAGAGTAGTGGCGAGATTTCTTCCAAAGACTTCTAAAGAAACCTTTTCTTTGTTTCTGGCCTGGATGCTCCTCGCCTGTTGACAAACATAATATATGAGGTCTGGTAATATGTAGGTTGTAAAATATTATCAAATCACGATGATACTGCAAACATTGCTAACTGGGGATTTAAGGTTACCTTAAAAATAGAGTTTAAGATCAAGATTCATTTGGTCTTCTATACGTAAAATGCCGAGTATGTTAGTTTTGTCGTTATTTATTATTAATGTGTTTTACTGGACATCTTTATATGTGCTTATAATTTATATTACAACAATTTCCTGTTAAAGACGATTTTTCATCTACACTTTATACATAATTAGACGTTATGCGAAAATGATGGCTCGACTCGATTCGGCTCGAATAAAGTGGTCTTGGTATATTTTTAAATATCTTGGTAAATCAAATTGTTTTTGGTAGGTCGTATAAGAAAATTAAGCTTCTCTTTGCTTCGTTGTTGATGGAATATATATCTACATATAACTTTTTTCAGTTTCAGTAAATAAGAAGACCACAAAAAATATTTTTTTTTACTCAAAATTGCAAATGGAAACAAATTAATTTCGTGGAGTCGGTGGACTCAGTACTAACTGACTGATTGGAATAATACGATGCAAATATATAATTACTTGACTTAAAAAATGTATTTTGTAAGGCTGCAGTAGTGTTAGGGTCGTGAACACTTATTTGAGGGCGAGGGAGTGCGAATGTCAAGTGTACGAGAACGTCGGCCGCCGCCGGGTCGATACTGCGGCAGCGGCATGGAACAATTTGAATCAAAAATTGTACTTACTGGATTTACTGACAATATTCAACAACTTAAGTTTGTTTAAATTTGACGAATTAATATGTTTACGATGTTATATAGAAAGTACTTGCGTTACGTTAACAATTTTCTTAATGCCGAGCCATGAAATTTTTAGATTGATTGAATATTACAACAAAATCTAAAGAATGGCTAAAATGTTGTTAATGGATCTTTTGTCTTATTTTTCATTTTAAACTTTCTCCTTGGCAAAAATAGTTCATTAGTCATCATAAAATATAAGTTCGAAATACGTGATGTCACGTAAATGTTTTCTTATTAAACGCTACGAGATAGATAAGTGTCGCGATCAATCATTGCGAGTGAGGCGACGGTCGGTCATTGATATCTGAGGTCGCGTTTGTTTATAATCGTTAAATGTCTCCACAATATAAATAATGAAGTGACAGACGTTGCGGTTCACATTATCTTTAATTTTGATTGTCAACATAAACATTTGTAGTTCAATTATTTATTTATGTATTTATTTTTTTCTACCATTTTCTGTAGTTAACGATTATTAGTGTTGAATTTCGTCGATGAAGTAAGAAGCACACCGTTAGTAGGGCGTCCGAGAATAGACCGGTTAGAAGATATTTTCCAGCGCGCGTCCCAAATGCCTCGACTGTGTCCAAAAATAGCCCTCACGACGCCGTCCCCGACATCTGACTCCGCGAAGATGAATAACGTTTTACCACAAATTAATCACCGAATATACTTATATTAAAAGCAATCTAAATAAAAACTTATATTATATAGGTATAAGTAATAATGAGAATAGTCAGGTTTCAAAAGAAATGCTAAAGCAAGGCACACGTCATCTAATAAATAGTTAATTAAGCAAATAAGGTGTAAGTCGTAGATATTATTTTATCGTCAAAAATGTATATAGTTCATAGTCCACGGATTGTGGAATAGTGTCTATTAATAGCTAGCATGCGCAGTGGAGGCCCGTCTGATTCAAGTTCATTGGCTAGACTCCCCGCAAGGATTGTTTCGACTGCCGATACTACACACGTCAGGCACATTATGAAATACACTTATCATCAACCATTAAAAGATAAAAATAATAATAGTTGACACGATATTATTTGACGTGACAAAATGCACCATTACAACGATAGCATGATTTTAGATAGGATTAAACCTCTCTATTTGCAAAGTATTCGCTGTTGTACTTAATTAGATTTTTATCTTTTGTTAGAATTAGGAGCGGGGCTTAGATTTGGAAATCGGAACTGTCTCAATGATAGTGGATTTGAACACATTTAGCGTTGAAATACACGTGTTTTCTTTGTGTCGTTTGACAAAATAGATCGCACCGCCGCGATAACTGAAAGAAAAAATAGAGGGAACGATATTATGGTTTTAACTGATATTTTGAACATATTGGACGATCAATAGCGTGTGATACTTTGGTGTGTATTCTACTTGCGGTACTGTTATCGAAAGCACAGAATATATAAATGAAGTACGCTTCTGAAATAATAACATAAATTTTATTAACCACGTAGCAATAAACAAGTTTTCATTTTAGGGTGACAAAATGTTTCGTGTCGTTCATTGACTCTGTCCATGGATGAACGACACATGTAGCTATAGGTATATATTTCTTAAATGCATGCATTTTTTATATATCTCATTTATAAATAATTTCAAGATAAAATGATTTCTTTAATTGTCGTTATGAATCAGAATTTTCCTCTAGTTTCTTTGTATAATGAATCACCTAATGATGACTAACGATTCACCGAAGCTGGAAATGGAAGTTGGACGACAATGGGAGTGTCGCTTATAGAATATCTAATCGGGTCAGGGAGATCGCTTCGAGATGCGAAGGGCTTTGCGAGGGTTCGTGCCGGGGTTGGGGCTGGCCGGAGGGGTACGGCGGTGAGGGGAGGCGGGGCAAGGGGCCGGGGGGTGCGCCCTGCGAGGGGTTCGTCGACTCTCCGGTGAAGGGCAGCGTGGTCGGTGCGTTCGCTTTCGTCGGCGCGCGGCGGGCGCGACGTATTGATCGCACAGCCTCCGCTCTCCCGCACTGTCTGTCCGCTGTGCTGCTCGGCTCAGTGTGTTCTGTATCTCATTAAATATTTCGCAGTATGACAATCCGTTTTATCAAAGCAACCAGGGCGTTGTCCTCAATATTATTTTTTCAGTGTAACCTAGAGATTGTATGCTCACATTGCATGACAGACGGCAACGGTTAATTATAATGATTGCTTAGCTTAATTAATACATTCTGAATTAATTTCGTATTTCTAACTCTTTGGGGATGCATTTATTATAGTTAATTTATATGTTGCATATTAAAAAATACTGCACCTTTACCTATTGATCTATCATTAACTAATGTCAATATAAAAACATACCCCCGTCTCAGGAATTAAATATCTACTTTAAAGTTGTTGTTTCTTTGTTTTTACTTTATGAACTTAGTCATATTAACGTTCTACGCTTTAAGTAACATTGCAAATGTCGATAAATAAAATAATGTTTCTAAAGTGAAAAGACAAACAATATTTAAAAGGCCACTCAGTCCACTAAGTGTGTTAAAACTTGTTATTAAGTAAACCACTAGTTCCTGGCGACCACAAGGTCTGGTCTAGATAAACTTGATGTAACATAAGTTAACCGACTGGCCACATGGCTGCGGCGTAAGTACGTAGTACGTACCTACACCTTCGTGCCCAATGCCCATTAGATAAGTAGGTACAACTTAAAAATGTTAACGCAGTGTTATTCAATATTCATTTTTTAAGACCTAAAATATTAAAAAAATTGTAATCGGACCTTTATCATCTATACCTTAGCGTTAAAATACTCTAAAAACGTGAAAAAAAGAACAATTTATTCATATCCGTGCAAACTGTTTTACAGCAGGTAGAAATATAGTTTTTTTTAAATTTTTGTTCAAATAAAAGTCTTTATAACTTACATATCATAGCTGTGCTTGACAAATTTAAAGGACAGATTGTTAAAGGACACACTTTGTAGGATTTTAGTACAAAAAGTATAATGATTTTATACTTTGTGTCTCGAGTAGAGTATAATACTTCTCGAGAAATGTTCTCTCTAGTCTTTATGTAGCTCTTTCAGTAGAGCGGGCCCTTTGTATATTTATAGTTATCATTTTGTATCTACCTATATATGAGACAATTTACTGTCAAAGTTCATACGTATAAAGTATGGTACTTATTAAGAAAATAAAAATAGCAAGAAAGGTAAAGACTGCTTTCAAACTGCACGGGAAATCAATAGAGATCGTCGTGGTTCAAAGCCTGTGAGGACTCCATCATAAAATTGAGTTTTCTGTTATCTTAATTTTATAACAGAGCTTGCCATTGATCGGCTTAACTTAATTTTACCAAAAGACAAAATATATTATTATTTATCGTACCAAATATTTATATTTGTTCATCTTCGCGTATTTCGCCCATTTTGCTCAAAGATATAATAAGCCGCGTCCCTGTTAATCTAACTAGACTGTATTACTAGATGTACTTAAATAATATTTCATCGAATTTGAACCTGCAGTTATATGTACAGCGAATCGCACGACAACTGCGCAGCGATGGCTAAATTTTTTGAGTAGATCTAGTAACTATTAACTTAAACCCATAATTTAATACTAGTTTATTTTGATCAACCCAAGTTAATTTATCAATTGTCATGTAAATCATCCTCGTAGAACGTAAATAATAAATAATATGCGCTTGACACGGTCATTGCTTTGCGTGACCTCTTATCGACCGGTTCGAGTTTGTGTCGTTAATATGTTTTACTGTTATATTTGTATCCACTACTGAGAGAGATTAGTCTCTATAAATAATAAATATTAAATATTGTGGGACGATAAGCGCGTCGCTTATGTGGTCTGGATGAATTTAATAATATTTTTAAAGTACGACTTTAAAAACAAAAAATCTTATTAAATAGTAGTACCTAGTAGTAGTTTTCCAAATTTTATAAGAACTCAAATAGTAGTCGAGGAAATATATTATTATATTTTCTGGCTTTGGTAAAGAGCTAAAGTGCGTAATTCAACACGCAATGCCTCCAGAAACCGGCGGAAAGTAGGGAACGAAAGTGTCTTAATAGGAACGAAGTGTCATACTCTTAACATTATACAGCCAGGTGGCCTCCTCTGCGTACCTTGCTATGGGTAGGATATAACAAAAATAAGTAGTTCAACACGAATTCTGAAATAATTATTTAGAAAAATTACAAATATGAATAAGAAAAGG
The DNA here is from genome assembly GCF_056956725.1 of Heliconius melpomene rosina. Classification (NCBI taxonomy): domain Eukaryota; kingdom Metazoa; phylum Arthropoda; class Insecta; order Lepidoptera; family Nymphalidae; genus Heliconius; species Heliconius melpomene. Next base: position 10,122,783 of record NC_140389.1, on the reverse strand, counting down.
CTAACTTAAATTTATGTTAATAAAAGGAAGAACATGAAATATTAATATAATTCTAAAAGCGATGCAGTTTCTAGGAATAAGTACTGCAATATGATAATACTTATATTATTATCATTTTGAAAGTTTTTGGGCAAAAAAAGCGTTTTAATTGCCCTCGTTGTTTGCAACCGTTCAATCTTGTTACTCTAGCATTAGACTATTTATTACGCTATGTAATTATAAAAAAATAATTCTCTCTAGTTTTAATAGGAATTCAAAATAAAGAAGCTATTTATTTTACTTTATTAAATACATTTAATTTCAATAATTTATGCAATTAGTGTTTAACGCATTTAAAGTTTTATTTCACATTTAGGAAAGAAAACACTTTTTTTAGAAAATATGTAACAATTTGAACGAAGTGGGATTTGGACGGTTTCCAAGACGCGCGGCTTCAAATTCAGGTACTTTTAAATTTTATATATTTTCTAAAAAGTAAGTGTTGTATCTTTATTCCATACTAGCTATCTACTCTTGGCGTCGTACTATATGTACGATTATTTATTTACTAATCTGAATTGCATTATTATTTTAAAAACAATATCTATACATTGAGAACTAGTTTCAGTTATTTATAAAACAGTTATTTATGTAATTTTGTAAAAGAATTCTTCAGATTGATATAACTCTTTTATTTATGAGTTGATTAAAATAAAAGTAACACTAAATGGCTAAAGTAAGTTTATTAAACTACTATAGAGAAAACATTTATGTTGAGTTCGATACACTCCGTATATAGTGGCAAAACTCAGCGCTACACCTTAGCTAACAGATTGGGAAAATAATTCATTCCCACGAATGGGTATGCGATCCACAACCATCGCGTTTTAAACTATATTGAACTTTCCACGCTGTCCTTGATAGCGACAAGAAATTCGATAGCAACTGGTTTCAGCAGATATTTACGTGAATAATGAGAACAAGATAAAACATATTATACTTTACCTCCTTGTTAGTGTTTATTTAATAATTGTTAAGAAAATAATACACAATTTATTGTTTTCTATATTAAGACGTTAATCAAGGGACGTGATTTTCTGATTAACTTTTCTTGGTACAACAGTAACGAAGGTGGAATGTTGACAAAAAGTTATTAGTGCGATAGGCCAATGACTCACATTCTTCTAATGAGGACGCTAAGCGGAACCGACCTTCTCCCACTAAGGAAGAGACCTTCCAAAGCTTGTATCTACGCTGTCGACGACACGAATAATGCATATGGTGCTGATAACATGGGGAATGATTCATCGAGGTCGTGTTCAAAGATATGCACACTTTTTATTGACACTAAAATTGCATTTCACGTATATATTGAAGGTCATTATTAAACTTAATTTGCCACGCCGAATGATCGCAAGATTCACCGGAACATTCGCTATTGCAAAATGAATTATTAATTGTAGACAAACGGTACAGTTCAATGACCTCTTTACAAGGCAGATATATTGTATGTAGTTGGTATTGCCACAAGCGGTCAGACATTACCCTTGCCAATATTTAACGAGCAAATTGTATGTATATATATATATATATATATATATATATATATATGTACCATCAATTAATATTATTTACTGCCGCCCTCAGATACGTCAATTATCTTTTACCTGTCGTAAAATATATAATGTCAGTTAAATTCTGATTTATGTGCCGATGTACCTCTCTAGACTGTACGGTTTTTACATACTATTTTTTTTAGCTTTACGCTGTATCCCAATATGGAGCAGGGTAGGCAGGGTCCCTAAATATATTCGAGCATACGCCTAGCACTTACTTAGTTATCACATGGTATTTAATTGTTTTGATTAATGAATGTTCCTATTCAAAGAGGATAAAATATACAGTATAGTTAAGTAATAAATTAAATCGAGTCTATATATTTATAGACAAAATCCAAATGTTACAAATGGAGAAATGTATATATATTTTTAGTTATATACATATATCTATATAGGTTTGTGGTTCTTGTGTGGTTTTGAAATGTAAATATCACGTTATACCTCAAAATAGTTTGAGCTGTTTTAGTGTTAATGAGAGCTGACGTTTTTGTATATCCACATGTTTACCATCTTACTTCACACAGTATTTACTGGAAAACCGCCAAATAGTATAAAAAAGCTAAAATGTTTACCACTTGCTTTAATTTAAAAGTAAAAAAAATACTTATATCTCTACAATTATTACAAAATTATCGAGAGAGTAATATTGAGACAGTCTTAAACAATGTATTGAAATATATCATATGTGTGGCTTGTAAGTTTATTGCACTTAATTCGTTAAAGACATTAAAATAAAATAATTTAAAAACTGGTTTACTATCACACGCATTTTATAAATATGTATGTATATATTTCGTACTTATAAATATTTAATATTTGCTTTTAAAAGTTCCTTCGTTTACTCATTAATAATTATTTTTCGATATATTGGAAATGATAAAATAAGTTTAAAATAATTCGGTTGATATTTTTTTTCCTGTAATTGATTACGAATTTTATAATTATTAATATTAATAATTATCCTGTATAAAATATGAAATGGATGCATTTCTAAAATATTTTTTATTTAATTTAAGCATTGTGATTAAGCGTCTCGCGAAGATTGAAAGCACTAGGCTGTTGACCTTAATCCGGTTACTGCTAGTGTTAATTATACAGAATGTTAAAGTAAGCTTCGAGTATTGTAAAATAATGAGGCTGTCTTGATTGAAACATCCGAAAAGATCACCATTGTTTTAAGTTTATGATTTTGAGGACAGATGTCTTTAAAGGTTAAAATTAACAAGCACAATTAGTATAAAATTTTAAAGATTAACCGTTTATATAATTCCGGTTTTTAAACTTTATTACCCATTAATCACCTAAATTATTAGATTATTAAATTGTATCATAAACAATTTGTCAATATTTATTCTAGGAACGTATTCGTCACAGGTGTTATCTATCATATTATTAAATATTTTATGCTTAAAAGATAAACCGAAATTTTATTTCAGTACATTTATTTATTTCAATTCGTAATTATCCATTAGAAATTAGTAGAAGTACAAAATAGGTTTTCAAATGTTACACTAGAGGAGATATACTATTACTGACAAATTTAAAAATAGAAAGCGACAATGTTATCGGCCGAGCTGATAATGAAGTGGAGTCAGGACAACAATTAACGAATACCACGACACTGGCTCATACAGTGTTATGGAAGACTCTAACCAATTAACCCGTTGTCTGTTGTAAAAATGGCTTTTACGAGATATGACATCACCTAATACTCATTTTTTTATCAATCACCAACAATTCCAAAAAAACAGGTTCATTTTTAAATATATTCTACATACTTAATATTCAATGGTGTATTTACAATTAGTTGATTTCCTCTATTTATAAGGAAACGATATTTGTTATTACGGTAAATGTTTAATTTAAATTCTAAATAAATAATAATGAGCACATTTTAATTATACAAATAAATGAATCATACAATTAAATCCCTCTCGTAGATAATGGAATAGCAAGTTATATTTGTATGTTTAATTATAGGTTCAATATTTAAGTATAGAGCAATGATGTGAAACTAGTCAATGACCATTATTAGTATTTTAGAACACCCTTAAAATCTTAATTGGGTTATCAAAATGGCATCACTATTACGTTAATTCTTAATTTTATATCAGTAGAAATATTGTATACAGGAATGGATGTTTCTAGTGCTACGCCTAATCTTTTATTTGATTCAGAAATCAATATAGAACATCTAGTCTGGTATTCCTTGTTGGTGTTACAAGAAATGTGGTATAGATTCGTTTCCCTATATGGTAACTGTCATAGTTCTCATTTAGGTAAATTGGGTCTTTTTCAGTGTATCCGTGTGGATGTGGATCCAGTGGCATGGACATTAGTTTATCTAGAGATATTTTTGTATCTGTCTGGACTTTGGCTTCGAACAGATATGTAAGTAAAATTTCTGGGTCACCTTTTCTTTTTCTACTTCGACGGGGGAACTATAGATTGTTAGTAATTCATGATTATGGACAGGTCCCGTCACACCACTCGCAATTATATATATTAGGTAGAACAAAATATGTACTATGAACGAGTATTAGATACTAGTTTGTCTCTACTCTCTGCCTACCTTGCTATATGAGAGACTTGTGAAGCTAAAAAAATAATATTTTTCCTAACCATTATGATAACACGGTTACGGTAAGTACATTAATATCTTATTTCGTTAAACTACTATCTGATAAAGGCGATAAAAATGCAATAATCTTTATACATATACATAGTTGTTCACTTAGGGCGTGGTTACAAACGACTTGTTGATTTTATTTTTACACTAAAAAAACTTATTCATAAAATTGTAATAAGATATATTATTACAGTGGGATTTACCATATAATAACAAAAATACGATATCTAATACTTGGAAGGCCTTATTTGGTTGACATCTCTAGCCAGAAAGTATACATTTCTCTAAAAAAAAATAATTTTTAAATTAATGAACGAGTGAGATGTCTGTAAACGGTTTCAGCGAATTGAGTAAGTTCAAAATATGAATTTAACAAAAAAATGATAATATAATATCTATTGTTTCATTTAAATAATGGCTATCTAATTATGTTTGATATAATGTAGTCAACAAAAGTTTATTCCTCCTACTCGTTTCCGAAGACGGATGTCCCATTATCTAAACACTCGCCCCATTGATATGTCACGTCTAGAGAACGACATTGTGTTTGAAAGTTTTACATATTATTATTATTATCATATCAGCTGTTGTATTTGGTATTGTTTGGTTATTTCATGATTCCTTTCTAAAAGAATATTTTTATAATTTTTGTAATTTTACAATGGGGTTATGTCATTGTAAAAAATTCACAATGTAAACTTTTATACCTAATCTACTTATTAATATTTAATATAATCCATGGACAATTTATTTTTTTAATCTTACTAAGTGTTAATGTTCAATTTCCATAGAAAATATTAATTAAGCAAATTGTTTTGAGTGTATGTAAGTAATTGAAAGACTGTTAAAATAAATGTTATAATATAGAAGTTTCATTACAAATTAAAATCATAGTTGTTTTAACGTTTGATTATAATATTTTACTAGCTGAATTTCAACATTTGAACAAAAACCAACGATATTTGTTTTACTACGCTAACAAATGGATGTTTAAGGTTATTAAACAGTTGTCTTCAATTATATTCCATATTTTACATGAAAGGAAGAATTAATACTTGCGTGCTTATAGAGCAATCGACTTATTTGATTTGCATTTCTAGAGAGAAGAGAATGTTCTCTTCTCTTTCAATCCTTATTTCTATATGTTATTTATAATAGTTGAAATAACCAAACCCCAAAAATATATACCTAAATATCGCGTAAGGATTGGTATCAGATAATAATATAACCCATTTCTACGTTTTCAATCGAAATCATAAACACATATTGCTACACTTTCATTAGATTTCAATTACGATGACAATGGTATAAATAATTATAGTTATCTTTTTTTTATATTTTTCATATTTGATTATTATTTTAAATTCAGACACTCCCGATTATGGTAGATATATACCTAATGTTCTGAGACAAAATCGCTATTTTCAAATTATATACTATAAACTGTTCCTTGTGTGTTCATTGTTTATCTATATCACGGTATGAATATCATTAATATTATGATTCAATAATTCAAACATTCGATTTATTAAGTGGGTAGGATCCAACATCAACTTAACGTGGTAATGACAAGCGATATGGAACTTTTGTGTGTTAATATCGAGGGAGAATTCCAATTTCCGCAAAAATGCGAATAGAATGCGGTATACTCTGGAGTCGTCGCCCCTGCAGAGCGAGGGTGAGCGGGGACAGGGGAGAGGGTTGAGAGGGTGCACGGGGTGGGCCCGCGGCTGCGCACTGTCTCCCGCAACCCTCGGCACGGTGCGCGCCCTACCCACGCGCACACCCGCATACGACCCTCGTTTTTACCAATGAAAGGTGCTATTTTGAACGAATTATTTTTAAATTGTAACATGAATGAGCGGCGTTGAATGCTGCCTCTCAACATGCAATATCTCGAAAACTTGGACTAACTAGAACACTAGGTCCGCTCTACCTACTCTGTTGCATATATCCTGCTGCATATATGGAATGGGGAAGGGGATGCAGCGTAAAACTAAAACAGAAAATAAAAAAGGACCGATCATTATCCACTCATTCACTCGATTAAGTACAAAATAATACTGACCGTTCGCAGAACGAGCCGCAGGCGACGTTGCTTCCTTACTTCGAGAATTTTCCTTCTCCTTTCCATTGTTTCCTAAGAATAAAGAGAAATATTAAACAGCTGCAATACATTTGATTAGTGAAGTCTTGAAACGTGATAATTCTCACGTTTCATTAAGATAATATTCAACCTTCAATTTATTTATTACTAGCGCACTTTACTTCCTAATTTCAACTACAGTCCATCGACAGTAGGAAAAGTTTAGATTTATTAAAGAGATTAAGTTTTAGATAAAGATGTTTATAATTACTATCGTACCTAAATATTATTGAAAACAAAATAAGGAAAATAAATATCTATTATTTTTTTAGGAGATAAAGATAGCTTTTTAAGAATCAATAATAATTTCTACATATTTTTTACCTAAAGTAAAGTAAAGTAAGTATAAAATAAGTTTTAAACCATAATATTAACGCATGAAATGTTTACAGTTATGTATTTTCGATACATTTAATAATATCCTTTAATGTCGGAAAAGCGTGAATATGACAAAGGGCGTTGTTTGAAAATTAATGACGAGTGCTAGCAATATTATCAGTTTGATAAAATATACATTTAATTCGATAAGTGCATTTAACCTTAGTACGTAATGTATTATTCTAATACTTAATAAAAATTATATCAATAATTCAGGTACGTTTCTTTTGGTTCTGAAATTATATTTATTATTTTTCTCAATTAAACACATTAGAGTAACATAAGTACCTAAGTACAATGATTATTAGCATTTAACTAACAGACTTAAATAAAATTTAAATAGTTCACTGATAGACAATTGCAGCTACGATACTGTACTCTCATAGCCCATATTGTGCTGTGATGGCGACTGGTTACATATCATTGCAAAGCGGAAATATCAGGGTACAGAGGGAGGGAGTACGGAGGCACGTACCCCGGGAGGATCCTTTATGGCGCGGCCGCCCGTCTGACCGGTTCCAGCGATCGTTCAACCCACCGAGATCGCAAATTTAAAGATTGACTCTCTGACATTGGAAATTTTTAATAACAATAGTCAATATTCTCCAGTCACGTATTCTCAATTACGTACGTAGCTGATGTATTTTTTAGTCATCAAAATTTCTTATCAGTTCTAAGAGGGTTCTTAGTAAAATTTGGTAATGCAGCGTCAGGTGAACTTTAAAAACGTAATCTACCTATTTTCCAATAGATAAGACATATCATATCTTATTATTGATAAAATCCTTCTTTTGTGAAGAAAGGTTCGATTGCATTAAATTTTAACGATTGTTTGACGAAGCCGGACGAGCTGACCTTGGCAGTGGCGTTGACTTGTTCGGCCTCAAATCGCAACCAACCGTCGCGGCGCGCCGTACAACTAACACATGGTCAAAGTACCATATGTACATTATACTTACAGACATATTTACTGCGAACGTGCAACAGATGTTGTGATATACCATTTTATCGCCTAATTTTTATTATGTTATCGTTCGATCATCATTTGAAATAAAATATCCGTTAATAAAATTCCTGAATGCCCATAAATTCGTTCCGCTCGTCCAGACAACAGGAAAATGACCGCTGAGGTCGTCCATACAAATATCCTTTTAACAAAATCAAATATAATATTGTTTATCGACAGGGTAAAATAGGCATAAGACCATGGTAACTATTTTTAGCGCTGACATCATTTGTGTATGATAACGAGTGGAAGCAATGACTTTTAAAATTAAATAATTCAATATCTATGTAATGTACATACGAGTATATTGAAAGTTTTTGTATAATATATTATTTAGTTTTATAACTAAATAATTAATCGTATTTGTTTTAGTTTAGTACATAAAAACAAAAAATACTTTCATATTATATTAATCAAAGGCAATTATCATAACTTATAGAAAGAGTTAGGAGTTCCGGCCTAGCACACAATGTTTCGAAATATCAGTATTGCAGAACCTTGTGTACTAGGTGTTAGGTTATTAGGATAGATATATTATTTAAGATTTTGGTTTAAAATATAGGTGAATTCTATAAGTTAAGATATATTAATCTATAAGTTCCAAAAGCAATATCCATAAGACTAGCTATTTCCACAATAACTCGTGAACATCATGCAGATATATTTAGGTATATGTATATTTAAATATTACTTTCAAACAAGCTTTTGTCGTCATTACACAAAGAGCTATAATGCTTTCGAGCGTGGCGCTTGGCCATATTGAATTACTACGAGGCCTTACTCGAGCGTGTGATACGAAAGGATACCCTAAGGTTAAGCTTAGTAATGTCACGTACAATATATATTTTTGCAAGAGTAAGCTAATTTGAAGGTTATTACTATAAAATAAATATTATAGAATAAAGCGTCTATTCATTTTTTTCAGTATAATATTTTTAAGGTTAATTTTTTATTGTACTGTTTGGAAGTTCGAGTACTAAATACAGTACCACCAAAGAAAAGAATGAATGGGTTTTATACGCGTCAGTATCGCACCATATGGTACTGTAGTCTGTACTGATGGCTGACGACAGTCATGACCATAAAAGCTTTTACGTCGTCCTCCTTTAAACCCCGCACTTGAGTTCACATCAACATACATTATGAATTAAACTACTGTTACTATTCCATTTCTTTCCAGATTAAATTTAATAGCTGTACAAGTCTAATTTTATGATTAATTAATTTCAAGTATTAAAAACGAATCGCTTTCTTTCAGTTATAATAACTGTCACGTAGATTCAAGAATGTAATACTAGAAGCTTTTACGTTAGGTAGGTGTATCGCTCCATCGACCGGATGTAGTCATAGATTTGGTCGGAGACGGATGTGTCGCCATTTGCATGCGCGCCGCGAGCTGCCGACAATGCGCAGAAGGGACCAGCACCAGAATAATGAATATAGGGGAAGCCATTTTTACAATTCTTATAAACGTATTACTAGGTCTTAGTATAGAATTTAATTAAACATACAATTTTAATTCTAACTAAATTTATTTTAATCAAAGGATAATATTTTAATAAAATTATTGTTAATAAAAAGTTTCTTATGTCCTTTCTAATACCACAACAAATATGTGTACAAAGGTTCTTGATAGTCAGTTAAATAGTTGTCGCATGAATGCCTAACAAACAAACTTACATAATTATATTCACATTTATAATATTAGTATGAACTATGCTTAGACTTGGGTAGGTCTACGTTTATATAAAAAAATATTAAAATAAAAATATTTTTATTTGTGTTTGTTGTTATTGAAACAGAAATTAACATTTAGTAGTCTTCTACAGTCTACAGTCTACTAGTCTTCAGTTTACGCTGTGAGGATGTCTGAAGGTATATTAGGTATGTAAATATATTAACCCCCTATTTACCCCCATATTATCATGTAAGTGATGTTGGACATTATCAGCCATATGAATTGGAAATGAACGATAAGAAAATAAGTACTTCGAAATATATAGCCATTAGATACAATTATATTATCTCAATACTGGATAATAGCAAATTATGTTATTTTAGTTTTTACTTTTTAGATATATGTAAGTATCTACGTATAAGTAATACTCATTTCAAATAAATAAAACATATGATCATATATTATTAAAGAATACCTAAAATCTATTTAAACTACTTTTTTTCTAGTAAAATATAAGCAAAATATATTTCAAAACATTTTAATAAATTGGTGCTGGCCTACATCCAAAGAATTTACTTACTACGAGAATACATCTCGATGAAAGTTTTCGTTTAGTACTTTAGTGAAAGTTGCATATAATTCGAATTAACAATTACACCTAGCATGTCTGAGTAATGAGCATTTCTATGAGAGTAGTAACATTGTACTGTGAGTGGTCATATGTAGGGCGGCCGCGCGGCCTCAAAGCCCGGCCAGTTGCCATCTTTGGCAGCGACCGGTTTGCGGACATACGCTTTTTGTACGTAGAACATTAAGTCCCAACAAGTCAGTAAGCCTTTCAAAACTGTTATATATCCTGCGTAATTTAATATACCTACCTACATAATACACATTCATGGGCGTATCTAGAGAAATTTTCCAAGAGGACTTGGACTTTAGAACAGATTTGTTCGTATCAAGGTTTTTTTTCAGGGTTAATTTTTTGTTATAAAATTTCTGGGATGGGCACATGACTATTCTGTGGCGATACGACTGTGGTTTGAAACGATAATTTATTGTAACTTAAAAGAGATAAATGAAGCTTAAATCAAAAATAATAATATATATAAATATTTCGGTTATCCTTTAATCAAGGGATATGGCTGTACTGGCGTCTCCCCCGCGGTATGTCACGAGGTGAGTCACGAGCTCTGAGCAGCGGCTGACGACGGCTGATTCACTGCACGCTCACTATTATGCACATATTGATGTCGCAGGTACCAGAGTCACCATTGTATGCGGGATGCTATTGTGCAGCCGAACTTTTGAGGTCCCCCAACCGATTGTTAGCGCCTTATTGTGTTATTGTTCCGCGGGACGAACGTGTAGGTTTGTTATTTAGATTGGAACAATTACAGTACCTATTTAAGCCCACAAACGAATTGATAGTCTTCTTTGAGAAGCACATGTGTCTGTTTAATGCAAAAAGATATATGGACGTACATAATTAAAATTTAAAATAATTTAATTTAATTGTTTAATTGATAAATATAAAATTAATTATAGAAACAGTAGTGACTTTCTTACTCTAAATACATATTTGAAATATATTAGTAAGTTATCAAATGTTGGAAATGTTATATTGGGAAAATTTCATGTAAGCGATAGGGTGCGGTCTAATTCCATATATTTAACATATAACAATATATCGTTGTTTTATAAAACAATTAAAATTATTATACACATTAAAAAGTATTATACAAATGTGTAAAATTTTCTAGTGCAATGTGTAATTATGGATCTGTTAACCTAGCGCCATCTATGAGCGACAGTGAGAACTAAAAATAAATTTTAATTAATTGTTTCAGTTCTATTTTTTTATTATTATGATTTTTGATACAATGTTAGGATATTATATTCTTATTACGTTTATAATGGATACTATTTCTTATTATTTCCTTTACTAAATAAATATACTTCTCACACATTTTATCACGAATAACTCGGTAACTAACAAGAAGTTCGATAAATGAAGAATGTATTTAACAATGTCCAGTAGTACAGGGTAGCTTGAAACTAGTATAGTTCTACGTGTAACGGAAATTCCTTAAGAGGAACGCAGAATGGTAAGAATATATAATTGTAGAGGTTAATCGGATCGCGTTTTTTTATTTATGTAGGTCAATTTGTGAAATAACTGGTAAGAAATTTAAAAATTACATTCTAATTTTTTTACTTTAGTATACATTTCAGTTGCTTTTAAATGCTTTCAAGGTGGAAAAGATTTTTGTTGCATTTTCAATGTTTTAAAGAAACTATAGACATACCGGAAGATAGACATGGAAGAGAGAACAGAGACAATGTAACTGTAGAGCTCATATCGTCGGTCGGTGCTACTCTACTCGAGTTCAACTTTTTTAACTCGAGTTAACTCGAGTAGTAGTTCTTTCAAGTCGGCTGCTCTTTACTAAACTAGGTAACTAAGTAGTTAAAGTAGACACTCCTTAATTCGTTAAAAAAGGATATAAATATGCATGATAATCTAAAGCTAAATATGATTCACCTAATAGTGATTTAATTAGATTAGATATGACAAATTGTAAAATTGGTTAATACGAACATAAAGATTATTATTTGTTTATTTCCACTTGCTGATTATTCGAGATATAGGTACTATTTCCATGAATTTAAAATTTTCCAATTTCATATTTTATTTGAATAAGCGTTATTTTACATTCTACTATTACATTGAATGTTACTAATCGCTAAGTACTTATATAGAATAAAAAATATTTTAAATTGAAGCAGCAGTTGAAAGAAACAATATACGTAAAAGAAACTTTCTCGTAAGTATGTTATATATTCAATGTATAAATGCACGCAAACAGCAGAGTAGCCAGAGGGAACCTAGTGTTAAGACATTCCGTTCCATCTGTGGCGGAGCTAAATGCCGCGGCGGCGAAACTCGATGACACACAGTCCCCCTTCCCTTCTTTTATACGGCACTGTCCACGTAAATGATCAGACCCACCACAACAGTACTGTAGAATTACTATGGGAGCATTTTAATGATTCCTAATGAAATTTATTTATATCCATCCAGATTAGACTATGGCTCGAAAGATATACTAATTCCTGTATAATAAAAATGTTTAAAAAAATATTTTACCTTTTCGTATAAGTAAGCTTGTGACTCTTCTCAGTGCTTCTCTTGGCGACTTCTGGAAGAACTTGGGCGTTAGGTTCGGTGGCAATGTGAGGGGTTTGCGAGCACCCGAGTTGTCCCATGATACAGGATGGTCGGAGGCCATCTTAGACGACGTCGTTATTCTGTCCAAGTGCTCTGTTGAAGCTGGCCTGTTACAATTATAAAAAATAAAGTTTGAAGTATTCTGTCGATAGATATACCTGCGAAATTATATTGTTTTTAATATTATATTTTGCCAGCATATTTGTGTTAGTGCAGAAGACGACAAAATTTATATCTACATAATATATTTTAAAGTTTATTTCTTGGTAAAAGGTGGTTGGTGGTGGAAAAGGTCCACCGAGGACCTAAAGACCGTGCAAATTGGAGTTAGTTAAGTATATAGTAATGCCAGGAAGAAGAAGAGAATATTTTAAAATATATTTCTTCTTCTTTTAATTTGCTGTCTTCTTTAATCTTATGATTGCAAACATAAACATTTTCACTTTTTGAAAATGTTTGTAATAATACAAATTGTATTTAATATTACCAATATTATCCTACAAATTGTTAATATTTTCGTTATGAGAGTCCGATATAAAAAAATAAAATGACCTAATCGCAGCACCTTTGCGACTGTATACATATTAGTTGGACCATTTATTTAGAAAGTAATGTAAGTCCAATCATCGAAATCGGTTGTCGTGATATTGAGTGACGAATAGCTTATTTGTCGCGCACGTACTTAAACCAAATTTAAGACTTAGGTAGGTGATTTTCTCATAGATAACATTGTCAGAAATGAAATAAATTACTGAGTCTCCACGGGAAGCACCAGCTTTCAAATAAAAAAATAATCACCAAAATCGGTTTAACCAGTCAAAAATCAGTTAGTCAGTCTGAGGTAACAAACCTAAAAAAATACAGTCAATTTGATGATCCTCCTTACGGAAGTCGGTAAAAAAATAACTAAAAATAGAATCCGGACGTGACGTTAGATTATTTAATACATAATAGAAAATTTATAACATTTTTTTAAATTACTTTATACATTAACAGAAAATAAATTTATTTTAGCAGAACGCATTATTTGCTTACGTTGCTGAGGAATGTTAATGACGTCTATTACCTTATGTATAACATGTAAGATTTTTCCATACTAATTTACATTAAATGATACAACAATGCTTATCCTTTTCACGTTTTATATTTATTCTTCAATTCGAGAAATATATGTTTTGCAATATTTTTAGGACACCTACGTATATTATTATTTTATTTACGAGATTAAGTTATAGGCAATTAATTTACCCAAGTTTTAATTTCTTTATTTATCACGTTATATTTGTTATATCAGAAAACTGTTATAAATTAACATAAATTAGAAAAACCAGATGTGAATAATTGTGCAAGAAGTAACCATTTATAAGAAATGTAATGCACGTGATGTGTGTAGTTCGTGAGATGCATATGGTCATTTCAATGCCATAGTGCAATCATACATAAGCTACCATCTTTGCGCTTAATCTTAACGGATTTTAGTACGTATTCCTTTAATATTTTTTACTTACTGTATCCCGCATACACTGGTTAGAGTTAGGGAACCTAGTATTAAAAAACTCACTATCGAGTGGCGGAATTCAAAATAGCATTTTGTCTTGTTACCAGAGCGAGAAAAATAATTCGATGATTATTGATTGATTGATTATTGATTTTCGCGATTTTTACAGATTATTAAATGCAGCAAAGCAATTTTTTTTAAGTTTATTTAACCACGTAATTATACTACTAGCATAATATACTACTAGAACACAGCAAAGTGTTCTAAACGTTGGATTTCATTAAAATGTATTCTTACTAAATATCGGTGATTGATCCTGTTTATAATAGTTTTTTTTTCTGTTAATACATTTTTCTTTAAACTAGTTTAGAAAGGAGTAATATTTTTTATATGTAGGTAATTTACACAAAAATAGGAAATTATTTAAATTTATTACCTATTTCGTTGTCGGGGGTACCAGCCGCGCGGAGGTCCGCCGAGGCGGAGGAGGTCAGCGCCGGTACACACCCCTGACGCTCCCATTATAGAACCTCGTCCGTAGCCTCCTAATGTTGCACTGCTTCCTGGGTTAAAATATTATAAATTAAGTATAATATTTATTTAATTTTAAACAATTTATAAGATTATTCATTTTCTCATTTTATCCTGCTTAGTAAGGTTAAGATACTCCGAACTGGAGTATGGATCCATACAATTTTCGAGACATTCATTCGAGGAATTCAAGGATATGTTGTTTTATTCCACCAGGTAATTTTGATTTCGTTCATTTGGATTAACAGCCGCAAATTTTTCTTCAGCCAATTACCTATAATAAGTTTTATATGTTTTTTTCATGAAGATTTTATTGCTACGATTTATTAACTTCGAATACCCCTTATATCTTGGTGATTTGAATTTTAGTTATATAACCTGGACCGCTACTTAAATGGAAAATTATGAAAGAAACCTAGCAATCGTTTTTGAATATTCGTATTCGACGATACCCTATATGACATAGTTCGTCGATATATGTTTTATTTTGACAATATGGCCACTGGTCTTCGCCATGATCAGTTCTGTTCAGTTCTGATTATTGTCATGAGTTAAGCGACACTCGCAAGGAAAAAAAGGAATCGATTGTCGTAAGAATCATCAAAATCAGCCAAGGCGTTTAACCAACGCCACATTAAAACACATACATAATTACATAAACACATTATTTTCCTTTGTATCGCGCAGTTAGGTAAAATGTGCTTGTTAGAAATTTTGAATTAAATACAGCTTTTAATTATTTTTCTCCAAAATTCTTAAGATATCTTGATTGATGTTTAATAACAAAAGATTATGTAAAACCAACCTATCGTTTGTATGGAACTCATGGTGTTATTTCGTGGCGGGCCAGTAGAGTTCCTGGGTGGCGTGCGCGGAACGTCGCAACCTCGAGCGAACACCGGCGTCTCGGGCAAACTCGCTGAAGTTTGCAGCTGACCGCGCACGTTGGTCTCTCTGTTTTGACGCTGCAACGTTCTCCGTCTCGCACCACTTGCCCCTGTGTCTGAAATATAAAACTAATTGTTAATATAAAAAATATTAAATTTGGGGAATTCTTCAGGGCGGTTACTACTTGTCGACTATACTATCCTTCATTTTAGTTAAAATAATTATAATAGAAGGTAAAACGTTGTTGGTTATTATACATCTTTAATGTATAAATCTATCTATTTCAATCAAATTTAAGTTATATTTAGTTCTTTGCTTATTGTGTGTTGAATAAAAGGGCACCTTTGAGCAAAAATCACGTTTAATGAAAAACAATCGAGGATATTGTTCTGAAAAATTGTTATGTGAAAACTTATCTTTTATATTGATTTATTCAAACATGTTAAATTTTATTTTCGTCGTCATTTGAGAATTAAGTAAGTTCCTTCAATATGTACAAGTAATACAAAGTCTGTAAAACTACAAAAATCTTACCAGTTGGTAATGTTCTCCTATCAGTAGAGCCAGTTTTGAAATTGCTATTTCTTCTATTTT
Source organism: Heliconius melpomene rosina (assembly GCF_056956725.1). Classification (NCBI taxonomy): domain Eukaryota; kingdom Metazoa; phylum Arthropoda; class Insecta; order Lepidoptera; family Nymphalidae; genus Heliconius; species Heliconius melpomene. The sequence continues at coordinate 10,106,608 of NC_140389.1, read as the reverse complement.
TGTTATAGCTGGTTTCCATGGATCTCGTCTTAAGGCTGTTTGTTGTGTCACGATGCGGCGGCACTGCTGGGGGTTCTGAAGGCCTGTTATATAAAATGTCATTTTACTACGGGATAACATAAGTTTGATATTAATAATTAAGCATTATTTAAAATTTTATTAGCATTCTGCACTCCTTTTTTATATAACTGTTAAAAATAGTTTAGCAGTAATTTAACGATATCCTGTACATATAAAAAATATTTTAATTAAAAATATATTTTACCTCCTTCTAGATTCCATGGTAGGTGTTGGGAGTGTGTCAGCTTTCTTCCCATGTCGTCTACTTGTTGGCTGCATAATTTCCGTATATTCATCATCTACTTCTTGTACTGGTGATGGGGGTAAAGGTGGAAATTTAGGAGATTCTGGAGTTTGTGGTAATGGTCCCATTTCGTGGCCCATACTCGGCGAAGAAGGCAGCTGATTATGTCTGTAGGGATGTTCCACAATTTGTACATTGACGGGAAAATCGCCTCCACTAGACACTGCCGAATCTGAGGACGAGGGCTGTCGCATCAAACTTACTGGCACGTCTTTGGCGCTCGTTGATTTATGCATGCTGTTTGACCTCCTACCTGACGATCGATCGCGACGCTCTATTGACCTCTGATTTTGTATTTCATTATGGCTAGACGATTTTTGTATGTCATGCCTTTTTTGTTTTTCTCTAGAGTTATAGCGGAAATTGCTTTCTAAGATATCTTTAGATATATCATCACAGTATTCATCCTTATGGATATTCCAGTCTTTTGGTATGTAAGGTGTAAAATGTTTTTGGTCCCGACCTTGGCTTAATATGGCGCTAATATTGTTTTCGATTTTGCGTAGTGGTGAAGTTTCTCCACTAGAATCTGGTTCACCACTTTCTTGGTCTTCTTCTTCTTCGACGGTAGTTATAAGAGCTTGGCGACTTGCACTATTGCTATCTTCTGCTCCGAGACTCGGGAGGGATATGACACGAACCATATTAGGAGGTACTGTTGTAAGCTCACCCACGGTTTCATTGCATTCTGTTTGGAGAGTTTCCTCAACTTTTCCTTCTTTTATTAGGGATTGAATATTATCGAATGTAGAAGAATATTTTTTGAAATCTGTAAACCTACTCTGTGGAGATAATTTACTTTGAGTACTACTTTTAGGAATACCTTTGTCACATTGTCTACTTTTAGGACTATGACCATAATATTCTGGGTTGAATCTTTCTTGGGCGTTATTGAGATCTAAACTTAACCTCGACTTAGGTGAAGTTATTTCTTTACTTAATCTAGAATTTGGAGTGCAAAGGTCGATGCTATATCTTGAGTTAGGTGTATTAAGTTCACGGCTCAATCTTGAATTTAAGTCAGCACTATATCTTGATTGAGGTAAGCTTAAGTCCGAACTCGGCCTAGAATTATAGGAACCCACAGATCCTGAACCACTTATAGAAATACTAGATCCGTCTATAGATTTATCAATACTTCTATTTAAGCTTTGACTTTGTGAGAGATTATTGGAATTTTGGGGTTTGTTACTACTATTTTTATTAAGAGCGGGTAATTGTTTTCTATTTTTTCCCTTACGAATGACATATGTGCCACACGCTAAATCTTGTGTACGGCGATGTTCTGGTTCTGCATCTGAAATAGGAGACGCGAGTGGTTCACATTGAGAAATTGGTGGCGGTGGAGGCCAGTATTCTTCTCCCCAATCTTCATCTAATCTTTGTGGAATTGAACTTGTGCTTGAGTGCGACTGATCCCCAGATTTTCTTCTTCGTCGTCCAATGACCTGTAATATACAATAATTTTATTATATAAATTGGTTTCAAAGTTTTTTTTTCATGTTCTGGATAATTCGAAGGAACAAATTGATCTTAGTCACATAACGTTTTTTTATAATCGGCACATACTGAGAAATATAACATATAGCAATATAAAATAAAATGTTGTACTACTATATGTTACTATTTACTACTATTACTGGGTGAATATTTCATAAAATTAAACTTTCGGAACTCAGATTTACGCGGAAACTAAGTAATGCTATTATTATCATAAATTATTAAACAGTGAAAATAATACCTTTGTACTGCCTGGTGTGAGAAGAGGATCGTCACCATCGAGAGACACTTCCCAGGCTATGGAATTACGTTTCGAAGGCGTGCTCACTGCGGGAGGAGGTGGAAAAGATTCTAATGAATCATCTGAAAAGTGTTCTTCGTCGTTTATATCGTCACCTCTCTTGCAATCCATTATATCCTCGGAAGATCCTCTACACACTTCTCTATGCCTTTCCATAGAACTGGCGAGAGTACGAGGAGGTATTTTACTCTTTGGTGACAACATTTCCCCATCAGATCTACTATCACGCTTCATACTGTTCTTTTTGTCTATGCTTTTGTTGTTTGAAGGAGATATTTTGTATGTCGGGGAATGTGACTGTCGATTGTATTGTATATTAGGTCCAGGGTAAATTGTTACTGGATGTTCATTATAAGGTTTGTCATTAAATTCACTAGAAAAACCCATAAATGGAAATACGGGTGGATTTTCAAAACTAGGAGATTTTTTAAGATTAACAGGTGGAGCCGAATGTCTTGGCGGAAGCCAAGTTGGTATGATTTCTGGATTATTTGGTCGTGCTCCGTGTTGCAACGACGAAAATTTATATGGATGTACAGGCGGTTGCTGTAATTGGAAACCATTTGTTTCTATTTCTTTATCCCATCCATACGGCCTTTGATGTCTGGTTTTAGGCTAAAACGAAAAAGAAAAGTAATTATTTTTTTTATTTATATCTAAATTAAGGAAAACCATAAATTTGCTTACAAATGTAGTTTGAGTTGCAGTTGTAACTCCGTTTATACTTATAAGAGAATCCAATTTCTCTTCAGCTTCGCATTGTTCAACTGAAATGGTTCGCTTTGCAGAATTCGCAGGCGATACTCTGAAAAATATATTAATTGATATTATTAATTAGTAGATCATGCCAATTATAAATATTTCAGACGTTATTATTATTAAATATATTGTTTTGATTAGCTTTCCGTGATAAATTTTACTTAACATTAACCACTTGCGGGGCTCACATATTTGGATGGCTTACAAATGTATTAGAAATGTGATAGTGTGTAAAATATATACTATATAGTATTACATAATATATTTTATATAAATTTATTACTTAGCCTAAAACAGAAGTAATATTTCAATTACGATAGTTACTTTGGTAATAATGTAGAAATTATTCTTTGGGCTTCTTCTGGTGGCGGCGGTGAATGCGGAGATGGTGGATCCGGTGGCGAACCCTCCTCACGTTCCTCGGTGGGTCGGAATCCTAGCGCGAATTTCGCTCTGTAAAATTACAATATGATTTTGTTTTATAAGTTGAGTCATTTTGCTACAAATATTGTAGTACCTACTATGTCACGATATATAGGTTTTGAATTTCAAAGTCATTCTAATTGAGTCCATGATGGCTTAGTGGCAATATGTGTGACTCAAAACAAGACGGTTGTAGTTCGAGTTTACTTAAGATTATCATTTCACTGCTCTGATAACAAGACAAAGCGTAGCATAAAGTTCTGCCACTCAACACGCAATATATGGAAGATTCTGCGGAAACTGAGGAACGATGCCTTACCTCTTAATGCTAGTTTCTCTCTGCCTACCATGCTAAGTGCAGAATAAAGCGTGAAGTTTAGAAAATCATGCTCTTACTCATGTAACCTAAATTTAATTATTTTGATTTTATCCTTCCTATTTAACATTTTTCATCGTTTCAAAGCACGCAATTTAGTTCAAGAAGTAGACACATAACTCGTACGTACCGTCTGCCGTTCATGCTCATATATCCATCATCCTCGGAAGTGTGCCCCGCGAGTGGTGAGTCGTCGTCGGTGGCCGGTGTTGCAGGGGTTGCCGGGGTGGCTGGCGTGGGTGGCGCACGCACCTCCAGCGACCGCGGTTCTCCTTCGTCGTATTCACTTAGCACTTGATCTAGTAGCTCCAAAGAACGCTGTACGTCGTCGCACCCTCTGTAAATAGTAAATAATTTACGTTACTTTTAAACATTAGCATATTACTAATAGATTTTTGATATAATAACTTTAAATTAATAATTAATTCGAGGCCAGTCGTGGCGCAGGGGCACAGGCGTGTGACTGTAAACGTGACAGGCTGTGGTGTCGAGGCAAAGCGCGTCGTTGAGTTCCACAACTCAACACGCAATGCCTCCAGAATTCGGCGGACAATGGGGAAAGAAGTATCTTAAAACTAGGTTTCCTCTGCTTACCCTACTGTAAGCAAGATACATCGTGAAGCTGAAAAAATATACCAATAATGTAGAGAATATTACAGATTAATTAAATACAATAACTTACTGAGGGGCACACTATAAACGCCTACATTTTAATATATTATCCCTATCCTAAATCAATCCTGTTTTACGTACTGTGAATATAACAATTTAACGTAACCGACGACGAGGACACGGCAGTCAATTCCCCGAGATAATGTTAAATTGAACTCATTTCCTCTGGAACCCGACTTGCCTCGAGAACATTTCCTCTTGCTGCGTCATTAGAACTGGATTAGAGGATAACTATGAAGTTGATTGATCTTATATCCCACGGTTGAATTTATTTTTATTGCATACTTGGGATAAAAAAAACGTTTTTAGATTCTGTTTCTTCTTGGAGAGAATTCAGTTATAAATAATAGTCTTGGTTCCTTTAAGTAATTTTTAGCATTTGTATGTAGTAGATACGTATATATTATATTTTTTACAGCTTTACGCTGCATCCCGCACACTGCCAGACATGCAGAAGGAACCTGGGAACCTAGTATTAAGATACTCCGTTCGGACAAGACACTTCCATTCTCCACTTTCCACCAAATAACAGATGTTATAGGTACCTACTAGGTACACTCTGTGATATGTATAAAAAAATAAATGACGACAGTCAACCTTTATACGGTGGTCATGTTAAAACAACATAAAGTGTAAATTGTAAATTCTTCAAATAATGCCTCGTTGGCATCTGGTGCAGCATTCATTATAAGTATTCATATTAGAGGATGTATGTTCCCTGGTATAAAGTGGTTGTAGAGGCTGGCACAAAGCACCCCTTTGAAAGAAGAGCCGCTTTCACGCCAGCTCTCGATAAGCCCTTAGCGCTCCATGAGCTGTACGCTATACTTCCTCAATCAAATGCTGCAGTAAAAAATCTGCCCATTCTCTATTTTTCTAAGACGTTTTTTAGACTGAGTTGTGTTTGCAACCACAGATTGGCACGTGAGAACGTAGGGGAATAAACATAATACTTAGGTTAAGACAGAAGATGAAAATGTATAAAATATGACTACTTTTTGTATAATTGCGTTTAATTTATATTTCCTTTTTCTATGGATACAATGAAGAAAATTGATAGAATCTTGGAACTTTGTATAATATTAGTAAACGGTTACTAGCATTGTACGCTTCGCTTTTTAATAAATTTGTCTTTGTAAGACAGAAGAGTCTCTTAACAATCTTAAGCATAAGGTACGTACATCGTGTACGGCATCCGCGAGTGAAGAGATGCTGATAACACAGCCAGGGCCCGCTTCTTACATCTTCAACGATCGAGAGCTTCATTAGTGCCCGCTTCTAATGATCTACGCCGTGTTCAAGCTGTTTTTTCCATAACAGAACATTACTCTCGATGTATCCTTATCGAAAACATGTTTTTTTGAATTTTTTAACTAAGTATATTACATAGCATAAGTAATTTATGTATATAGGTATATAGGCAATACTTCAATATTTTACTGTAATATATATATATTTTTCCCTAGACGTGTTATACAAATTGCGTAAACCTTACACGCATCAGATAGTATATTTTATTCGGCAGAGTGTATGTCACGAGAGTAATAAGCTTTAGCATGGGAGTTTGTAGGCTGGATAGAATCCGTATAGATGTATCGTGCAATGCATTGTATCGCCAGGGCTGCCACAAAGCAGAGCACTCGGCATGAGTGCCGCGGCGGGCGCGTGCCTGCCTTTGTTTTATTTCACCCACACTCCCGCTTTGGAAACTTTTAAGGGGAACTTCAAATTGCGTACATCTTTTTAACTTGCTCGGTTAACCCTGATTAGTTGCACTAAAATTCTTTAAATTTACTTAAGATAAAGAATTACGAACCGATTTTACTAGATTGCAGCATCAACATGTAGATAAATAATTAATAATTGCTTTCACCTTGAGGGGAAAGCTAGCTTAACGTAATTAGGTAAATAATTAATATAAGTGATTACAAATTATAATATTATGGAAATTGTCACTATAATTTTCAGGCTTACTTCTTAGCAACGTAAGGTAGGTACTGTTTATGCGGAAATGAGTGCAGTGAGGCGGAAGTGCAAAACGCCCCCGGCGCACCCCCGGGCGTCGACCCCCGTGTTATGCGGAGCTTATACGCATACTGACAGGATGAATGACGTCTTCCAAACACAATAAGCGAAGAACTTGTCATAGATCAATTATATAAAGTAGCCATTATTTTTATTTGATAAAAACAAAAAAAAAACGTATTTCGAATTTAATTTAAATTTAAATTAAAATCTTACGTGTAATATATGATATTCGTATATTAAATAAAATTATATTGCTATAGTAATTTCAAAAGTAAATTAGAAAATCTTTGTTATTGTACTTTCAATTTCGTTGTAGTGCAGTTCATTGTTCAACCAAATAAGTCTATGAATAACTTGGAATAACATCTACTCACATACACACACACACACACATGGATATAATATCATTTGAGAAATATTTCTAGGTAAGCGTATTAATACATATGTACATATATAAAGCGTTAGTTTATCTATCACTGTATACCTATACAGTGAACGAAAAATCGAGAATCAAGTGAAGCATTAGTTTCTCTCTATTCTGCAAGTGCAGGAAATTCATAGATGTAAAAAGAGTAACTTTAGGATATGTTGGTAGCATTGCGTCTTTGGAATATCTATTACAAATTAATTGTGATATTAGTCAATCATCTATTATGGCTGACAGACGTTGGCTGTTCTCCTCAATTTACGCATATCATAATGGGTTAATACAATGGTTAGCAACAGGCGCGGTTGCAGACCGCGAAAGGTCGAACTTCGAACCACAGAATATTATAATGTATTGTATAACAAGCTTATAATGAATGCTTGTGGTAGTAGGTAAGGCTTACGGTATTCGCGTTTCCATTTGTTTGTTTCTGGACCTCGTAAATTTTTTCCTCTGGGTATCCGGACCCCACCTCAAACTGACCACTGGGTTAATAGGTTCTTTATTTCCAAAACTTTGCTTGGATACTTAATGATATTATGAAAAAAACAATATCTTAACAGATAAGAAACTACACTAAGACATTCATTATAATTCATAACTAACGGATCTTTAATTTTTTGAATTTCTGTTTTTAAATCGATTAAACTTTCGAAGCTCTACTGGAATCCGGCTAGTTTTTAAATCGAACAAAACTTTGTCAATTAAGTAGTTTGTTGTTGGATAACCGTTCGGGTTAAGTCACCGGAGTCAAGATTGGCGTATTACAGTTAAATTGACTTACAGTGTTTGGATATCCTAACTTAAATTTTATTTTGCTTATGAAATAGAATACAAAATTTATAAAATAAATCATTTTTCGTGCTGTATCAAAACGTTTAATAAATATGTCACAATTTCTGTACTATACAGGCTGGAATTGTCAGCACCACTTTAAATGAAACCACAGTTTTAACTACTCTATAAAAGCCTAATATAATTCGGAAAAAAAATAATTCCCAAAAATGAAAAAGTATTTTTTTCAAACAAAATAAATAATAAAATTATCGTTTTAAAATAAAACGCCATTTGTAAAGTATAACATAAGCACACACACACTTACCTGTCAAATCGGAAACCTCGTCGTCACACGAAATACAGGTATGGATAAAAATCGTGAAATGAAAAAAAATTCCTACGTCCAAACTGTTGAGGTACCTTGATTAATTTCTTAGGTGTGGGTTTGAAATATATTACCCTATATGCAGTTTCAATAAAAGAAGCGCTGCCTCTTCCACCCTGTATTTGATTTTTATGTCGCCGTTTAAATCAGCCGATTAGTGTGTTGATTTTTAGGAAAATCTTAATGGTCTTCGCAGTGGTGCGACGGAAGGAAGCGTTGAGGGCATGCCAATAAACGCGGCGACTGTAACAACACCTCGCTCTATCTAAGCCGGAAGCAATTCCGCTCCCAAAGAGCATGCTCTAAGGTTGACATTCCAAACAACCACTTAACATTATCGGCTGCAGCGACTTAAAGCAATTTTGCAAGTCAATATTGAACTTTTCAACTCTTGGGAGGGACGTGTCCCTTCCAAATAAATCAACTACAGGATTACTCGCCCAATTCCTAGAGGTTTATGGTCTCTTAAATATTATATAGTTGTAAGATCTGCATAACTCCAATTATTATCATTAATTTCTGTTGAATAAACAATAATGTTAAATTACAGTTCTGGTTTGGTTAGAGAAGTTTAATTATACACGTTCATAACTCGAATTTTCGCAAGAATTTGTGTTTATTATACATTTCAAATATTTAGTTAATTAAAGCACACATCATTTTATAAAAAATAATAAAATGTGAAAATACACTCATTTATTATTATTTAGAAATAAAAAATAGCAAAAATATAGTTACCTTAAAATTTGTTAAGCTTTTATTTTTAATAAGGGTAGTTATATATATAATATATATACTATGTATACTTTTTTAAATTACTATAAAAAGTACATTTTATGCGATTGTGATATTTGTTTTTGTAGATAACAATATGTATCGGTCTGTGGCGCTTAGGGAGAGTGAATTTTACCCTAAATAATTAGTGGTGTCATCGAAATTTTAAATGCAGGACAGTAAAGGGTGCATGAGTAATGTAAATTTTATGTTTTATCAGGGTGACGTTTTCATTTTACATTGTAGAGCGTTTCTCAGTAAAATGAACGTTTTCGAAACACTGGTGTGGCATGCATGCAAATGTGATTAGCGCTGGCACCCCTCGTTGCTTGCTCTTTGTTATACTAATTAATGGACAATTTTGTTTTATAATTATGCCGTTTTGACGGTCATGTTGGCAAAACGTAATGTTACTTAGAGGTTTTTAATATTTTTTTACATTTTTTAAAGTGTAAACCACGCATAAGATAAAAAATATTTTATTAAACTTTTCTAGATTTGAATTATATAAAATATACAAATCTTATTTAGAAAAAAAGCCTAGTCGCTGCATTTTTAAACCGTGCATATATTTTAAAAAATATATTTTCATTAAAACCCAGCACAAATTGAGAATTTCATCATATGGTTAATTAAATTACTGGAGTTACACCAACGTTTTGGAATTCTGTCGCCTCACTATCGATCTCAAGCCGCAGCCAGACGACGCGCCAATGAAAAACTATGCTTTTTGTTCGTACAACTTTTGCATCAACGTAGTTGCATTCGTAAACTGATAACTTTTTTATTCGCTCCCACTTAGTTATACAAAATATTTATATCAATTAAAGAATTAGCATAATTAAAAATACAATTATTCAACGAACAAAAATTAATTCAAATTGATTTAGCTAAATCAAAGAAATCATATTTTTCAAAAATCTATTAATTGTAGGCTGTTTAATGTGAGATCAAATCGTGAAAAATGTCAAATAATTTAATTAAAATAACAATAAGTAATTTAATTACGGCATTCCTTAATTAATTTTCTGGCAAACAAGCTTTGTACCGCTCACATCGAGTACAGAACATACGAGTATATAAATGATTGCATACCACACCTCATTATCGAAATCATTAAAACTTAGCAAATCTTAATAAAGTTACGTAGTTTTAACATTCATGAAGACGAATTAATATACATACAAATATTGTGTTCATAATTCATATAACGTGTTATAAATTTGTTAATTCAACGTAATAATCAACAAAACATTATTAATAAACTACTACTTTGTTTAGTTTTATAAAAAACATAACAAATTATTATTAGTGCTAAATACTATAAATTAATAAATGAAATATATAAAAAAAACAAATAATTATTTCATAATAAAAAGTGTCCACTTACTTATATACTTAAAATTACTCTTATTAATATTAGTAATAGTAATAGTAGAAAAATTTGAAAAATATTTTTATATCAATGCAAAATATATACCTAATATGCTACACATACGAGTTTTGCTAAAGATAAAATTATTATAATTTGACAAAAGTCAAATATATAAGTACCTAGTAAATACCCGGTATGTATTATTTAAAATTGCCTTGAATAAAAGTAGCTGTATACATACATATAAATTACAAATTTTAGTTTAAATTACAAGCAGTTAAAAGTTATGTTATTATATAAAGATATTGAGTGAGGTTGTTTTATTAAAGAGGGTTACATCCAATACTGACGTGTCTGTCATGCGGAAATTTATAATTACGTTCTTTCTCAATGTAATTACAAATTTACCAGTAGCCAATACTGTTTCAATTGATAATAATGTTTTTTATTTGTAAATAATGAGGCAAAATATAACTTAGTGTTATAAGTTTCTTCGAATACTAAAACATTTTCCTAAGAATCTATATGAATTTAAATTCATAGATATTTACTATATATAATTATGTGTCAAAATAATTAATTGTGCATATTTACTATATAATCGAATTAAATGTTAGTTGAAATAAATTTGCTTTGTCTGAGCTCTACTATAAACCGTGACTGCTTTTATTGTAAATCAAAATTTATTCAAATGAGAATTTTTAACAAAGATTGGGTTTATTTAGAGGTACTTTTTACTCTGTGGGGAGAAGCGTTTATAGCTATAAAAACAATAAGCGTGAATTAATAAATAATGTCGTCGCTCTTGTTCCTGCAGTTGCCATGGCCGCGGGCGTCGGGTGGGGTGCGAGTGGCAAGCATCAGCCGCTCCGACACAGCCGGATGCTGCGGCATTACTAGCGTGATTTATTCGTCTGGCGTCGTGTGTACTCGAGCTACGTTTAATCCCCGAACTGAATGGCGCAGTCACTAAACTTCATTGAACGGCGTCTGCCATGAGCCGGGGAAAAAAGTGTTAAACGCCATCTACTTGTATATGGGAGTTCAAAGAGATTGAAAGGGGTTTCTTTTAAGATTGATCGTATTGTTTTAAAGTATTATTCATAATATGTGGAAATTTACATTGTTTTACTGTCCAGAACAAAAATGCTAGAGAGTTTTTTTATTTCACTGAATGAAAATAATATTTTATTCATTATATTTATTTTTCAGTGCTGTTGATATAAAATTAAAAAAAACTATATTCCTAGTCATAAAAACGTTAGACTGACTTTAAAATTGATTAGTTATTAATTATTCCATCCTTACAAATTGCATATACCCATAACAACCCTATCACGGTTGCGGTTCCAGAACTCCCGCTGGCACTCGCCGCTCTTTAAAAGCATTGTACAAAATTTGATCGTACCCTACGATATGGGGGATATCTGCAGTTAATTATCTAGGTGAGGGGAAAGGGGAAGACGTCGCGAACGTCAATTTCTCCCCCATGCTAGTCAGGCCCAAGATTCGTACAGCTATCTAAACGTAGAGCCCTTGCAATTACTTTTAATTAAACTCGACAGGGGAAGCTGAATCAATATTATAGATGCGATTTATATTAGTTCATTTAGAATTTCATTAAAGGTAAATTTTGTGTTACATAAATAATTGTCGAACATTATTGTTTTTGATATAGTAATGACATTTTTTTGTCTTTTATTCTTGTTATTACTTAATTCAAAATAGAATTTATATATTTTAACTTTTACATTATCCTTACACTATGTTTTACAGTAAAATTACAAATTGAACTGTAAGGATCCAAAAAGGGGTGAAATTTTATGTTAGAAATATTTAAAATGATGTAAACCATTAGGCTGAAAGAGGGAGACGACGTCACAAGCTCAAAGAATAGCCTGCATACGTCGAGAGCAATTCCAGTTTGAAACGGACAAATTAGATTAATCACACTCGCTTTGACGACCAGGTGCTAATGGAAACACGTTACGACCTTTAAAATGCCCTGATGACGTGCTTTGCTCGTAAACTGCTTTAGTACATTCTTTTTAGGATGTTTCTTTGTAATGTACAATGTATATACATTTATCACAATTTACAATGTTTTTAGAAATTATAGTAGAAATTGTTAAAGAAATGTTTTTTTTTATATAAATGTATTTTTTTCAAGTATCCGCCATAAATTAAAGATATATAAAGAGAAGTATATACATGACACGTTTGTTGCATTTCAAATTATTCATTTCTTTAATTAGGTATAAAAACTTATAATTTTTTTATTTATAAAACTTAGAACTTTTCTTTCATGCATTATGAATTCTACAAACTGGTAAAAATTACAAAATTTAATTAATAAGTGAACATCAAACATATTTTAATATATGATATTTTCTTAAATGTCTACTATAAACAATCTCAATGGAAAGTGCACATAATTTTCTTTCTATTTGTACTAAAACGACTTTTCATGACACATGGCAGTTGATATGAAAGTTTTCAAAGAAATGTTAGGGTACATTTCACGCTGAGCTCAGTCGTTGTTAGGTCGACGACACTGAAACATTCACGTGGGCTTTGTTGTGGAAAGCAACCCACACGCAATCATAATGCCATTGCATGGAGTAAAACGAAAAAGATTACGGCTATTTGTGTCTCGTTATATATTACATGAAAAACACTGGTACCTACTGTACTATTAAGTTACGTCACTTTTACATACATTTTATATAAATAATCATTTTAAATCAATGTCTTTTTTTGCACAAAAATAAAAAAAAATAGAGAACTGTATTTCTTGTAAAATCTTGATATTATGAACACCCCAAAATTATTTTCTTTTAAAAAAAAATATATATATATAGAGTGTACATAATGAAATTGCATATGCGTTAGATAGAGAAAGGTGCATATTATACAATAAGCTTGCAATCTAACAATACCGAGCCCAAGAGTGCTGCAATAAACGAGAGGAAAGCCTTCACTTGAGTGCTAGCTCGTTAGGGAGGGAGCTTAAATTATGCTACAAGTCTATGGCCACTCTCACATGGTTAACTTGCTTAAAATGTTCCACATGTTCATACCATACCATTGTTGCCACTTCTATTCACCTGAATTTCTGCACAAGATAAATCTTTTGACAACATTTTGGGTTAATTACCTTATGAAAATATGCAAAGCATTTGAAGTTATATTTACAAAGAGTATTTTAATTTAATCTAGCATTCTTTGTTACGTTACATTTCGTTTGTACCTATGGGGGTTGATGTACTTTTTTCTATTTTGCTGTCATAGAATAACGAACGTTTCATTTTACTTTGGAATTAACTCTAAATTGTTGTATATTTGTCTCGTGTGGATTTTAATATTAAATGTAAATAAAAAGTCCAAAATCCTAGAGAACCATATGTGTCCATTACAATATCACAATTGCTAAAACAGCAATAATTTTGTTGCTAACAAGTTCGACATTTTAAGGTAGGTATGCAAGAATTTCCTCCCGAAATCTCCCCGATGTCTGCGGCTAAGTCTGGCGCGTGCGGAAGGGTGCGGGTGGAGAACATTCACTTTCGTTCGTCGGAAACAGCGACGCCCGTTGACCTTTCTCGTTATGAAATTTTCTGAATCGGTTTTCACTTCTTGATTTTTTATTAAATTCTTTACTAAATATATTAGTGTCAGCCTATAGTGGGGAGCGTCAAAGCTGGAAGGAAGTCTTTATAAATATCTATTTAGTACAGACATTAAACAACAAAAATTAATAGGCACACATATTAATAATCTGATAAATAATTGAACCGAAACGGTCATTTTTTATTAATCAATACCTTGCTCAGTTAAGTTAATTCGCTTTTAATCTCACATATGTATCGTCAGCCCCTGGACGTTTTAACCTTTGTGTCAGCGATATTAAAGGCTCTGCAGGTATATAGTATAATGGCGACTGGTCAGCTGCCCGTGTCGTGCCATTATGGAAATTGACATGTTTCCAGTAGAGTAGAGTCTAGGCTGTGTATATTTTTTATATCTATCTATATTTAAGTTATGAGGCCTCAGGTGATGAGTCAAAGCGTGGGGTTAAATTCCACCACTCAACACAATCTAAAAACTAAAAACTAGGTTCCCAGGTTCCCTACGCTTATAGCCTTTAAAAAAATTTAAGCTACTTTAAATAAACGAACATTATACAGTAGTTTGCATGTTAACCTTTCACCATAGTTGTATAGTTTACACCTAGATGTAATATAATCGCGACAACACTTTTCTGATTAAGGAAGTAGGTAGTAAATCATAACACGCCCTAAAAATGAATAGGGTGGGTTAGAGGGTTTCGTTTTGTTCCGATATATTTGAGATTTTGTAATATCTTTGCTACATTGACTTTAGGAATAGGAACATCATATTTTATAAAATATTTTTTTAAATAATTTTAAGATACGAACAGAAACGTACGATGAAATATATAAGAATAATGTTTTATGTAGAAAATTGAATTTGAAGTATTAAGTGAGTGAATAAAATACATTCTACGAAATGGGTAACATCTACGATCCTAAACAAATTGACCGAGCCCTCGCTAGAATGGATTAGATCTTGTTGCCCTTTTCTTATATCAGTAAACAGATTTTCACTTACATGCTTTCACGTTGTATAACTTTGAAAAGTCTCTTAATTTAAAACTAGTTTCAATTCGTGTACATATGTGGAGCACAATAAATACGTAAGTACATATTGTAAAATAATTACCGAAAAAAGTAGATAGATAGATAAAACTCTTTATTGCATACATAAACAAACACATAACTAAACAGTAAGACAGAAACTAAAAGTATTGCTCATCTTCATCTTCTTCATTAGACATTTAAAGCTACACCACTGTGGGATTCACGTACATTTCTATCACGTATAAGGTCAGCTAACAAAAGCTGCCTTTAGCATTGACTGGAAAAATAATAAACACATAGAAAACCAAGTGTTAAGATCCTAGTTTTTTCCGTCGAAATTCTAGACTTCTGGCCAATCACTAGCGTACCAAAATGACAATAAGTTAAATAAAATGTTCCCCGAATGTCGATCGAATCTAAAAGCAGCTTACTGCATCGGGATGGCGTAACTTTTTTTAAGCTTAGGTACAAAAACATGTAATATAACATACTTATCTATTAGTCTAAGTGCACTATCACTTAGTCTAAGTCTATTTTAATGTTATAATAACATAAAAATCATATAACTATAGTATGTACTAAAATATAAACGTAAATAATAAAAATGATTGCTATCAGACGTCGGAAATTACGTCGTCGTGTGCAATCGGCAAAATTGAAAGAGGCCTAAATCGTGATCCCTTCTTACTAGATATTTCGATGTATAATTCTATCTCACGAATCAAGTAGATAGAAGATGAAATATGAATATTCAAATGAAGAGGTTTTGCGTGGAATTGAAATTAGTTACTTCTTCCCTCGGAGAATATCGATTTAATGAAAATAGCTCCTGGAAAGACATTACAGCGTATTATAAGAGATGTAGAAATGTTATATTTTAAGATAGTTAATTTGGATATTACAAAAGGATATCAAAGTATCACAGTAATAAATAAGAAATATAATTATGTTATTTCAATATTTTCTTTTTTTTCGTGTAATTTAAAGAAACTTCACCTAATAAAATAGTTAACGTTAAGTAACACAATAAAGAACATATGATCGTTTTTTTGAAGTGTAAAATTTAATTTGTTAGCTTCCATAAGCGCTAAGTAAACGCTTTGAGCTATTCGCTACAGTGAACAGTAAAATTACGTGAAGCTTACAAATTCAGCTCGCGAGCTACAGGCGCTACAACTGAGCTAGCGACAAGAGTTGTGTATGTAAATGCATATAAATAATAAATATATTTTAATATTATTATGGAAATGCATATGCATATATATATATATATATATGTATATGTATTATTCTATATGTATATACAGTATGTATATTATGTCGTTCGTTTCGTGTGGATCTTTAGTACTACATCAGCAATATGTAGTTTTAATGTAAGTAAAAACTATTTTTTACATATTAAAAAATCTGAAATATGTAAATAGTAAATATTTTTTTTACGTTTCATTTACACATCGATCGTTAAGCAGTAAATAGAATATAGCGTATTTTATATAAGCTATTCAACGATAAACAGCCAAGAGTATACCAGAAATAACATTCTTATAATTTAAACAATAATTTTCAACAATCTTGTAAGGGTAGCAAATATCTTGTAGCAAACGTGTTCCTTCGCGTTGAATTAACGCTCGAGATAGTAAAATGTATGCATTTAAAACTAGAATCACAGAGTGAAAAGCTCAGATGTCAAGTCACGAAGATATGTATATTTTATGAGGTGGCATATCTAAGATGAAATTACATTGCTAGATGGCGGCATTTACTTTGTTTTAGTAGGTTTGATGTCGGTTTAGGAGCTTTTTAACTCTTAGGACATGTATATGCAACAGTACTTGTATAAGTATTTCTTATGAGAATTCATTATATATTTTAGTATAGTGTATTCGCTATAAATAGATATTGTATGTAATATTGAAAGAATGTAGCTATAACAACGTTAAAACGGTTTTTGAAGAATTTTCGACGATCCCTTGTAAGAGCAGAGCTTTGATCGGTACGGCGATGGGCTCATGGGCAATGTCCGAAACTTTTACGGGACAGTGATCTACTTCTAACCCGTCAATATAAGTGACCTGTGCCACGTTTCTTAAAGGATTATCCCGCCGTTGTTGCCCCAGAGGCACATGCGTACTTTAGACAACAAAAGCGATTTATTCATATTTTATTAACTGTATATAAATAAAGTATAAAGTAAATATTTTCATATTTTTATTAATCTTCTATATAATTATTCTGTTAAAAAATAATATTTTTTTTAGCTTTCCGATTTATTATTATAAACAAAACTATTGAGTATTAGGTAGCCTACTAGGTACTACTACTAGGTAGCGTACTAGGCAAACAATATGCGAAATATTTATATAATTTAAATAACTTAAATGTGATAACAGACATTTTAAAAATATATTTCCATGTACGAATATTTATTAAATACGCCTTATGTCATTCATAATAAATATCCACCCTCTCAACACTTCATCGGCATTGCCATAACAAGAGCTTTATTTTCACGTCCTCATTTGATATTAAAATGTGGGACGCTCCCTTGATATTTCAAACTATGTCTTATTTTATGTTGCGTTACTTCAACATATTTTATATTCACTCAGACGAAGAAAGAAAGTTTAATATATAGAAACAAAAGTTAAAGTTGAATTGAACAAATAAAGATCATTTAAGTGGCAAGTAAAGTTTCAGCGGACAATTTAAAGTTGGTCTAGGAGGGGGTCGTAAGAGGTGAGAAATCGTAAAACGTAGAGGTCGTGGGTGGACTGGGCACCAGTGTTATGAGCACTCCCAACATTGATAAAGTTGCATCGCAACAGAAATAAGTGGCTTAACCAAGCCAGGGCCAACTTTGTGATAGCCTTTAATATTAAATAGAACAACGTATTGTCGAGTTCACTTTGACTGCATCGAGTAAGTGGAATTTCAAAAGTGAAGTGCTTTTAGCTTTGATAGAATAGACATATGAACTAAATATTATGTGTTTATTTTGAACATACGCTTCCGTTTACCTATTGTTTATAAAGTTTTAACTAAAAAAAAAATTATGAACGTGATTTTTTTCTTAGTAATACAGTTGAAATCCCTTGCGTACTCATTTATACCTATTGAATAATTGAATCTAGAAACGAAGCG
This sequence comes from Heliconius melpomene rosina, assembly GCF_056956725.1. Taxonomy (NCBI): domain Eukaryota; kingdom Metazoa; phylum Arthropoda; class Insecta; order Lepidoptera; family Nymphalidae; genus Heliconius; species Heliconius melpomene. The sequence goes on along the minus strand of NC_140389.1, from coordinate 10,088,645 downwards.
CACGTTTGGGATTCGTCTGCAAAGTTTACAATAAAGCGACTAGATAGAAGTATAGCTACTAACTGGGCGTATCTACAGATATTTTCTTTTCATATTATTTATTATCTTTTTGTTATTTATTATTGGGCTTATGTTAAAGTCTGGGGTGGGTATGGCCCATCCGGTCCCTCCTATTCCTACGCCGAAGAAAATGTTTTCCGTTAATATTCTTCCACTTCTAGAATGGAAATAATTATGATTAAAGAAAAATTAAATAGCAATAGCAATATAGCTTTTCCTTAACGGTAATGATAGTAGTTGTGAAAATGACAGAAGTTTTATTTAAAAACGAAGAAAAGCCACCTGTGTCTAAGGAGTCATTAAAAATATTACAACGGCTAATAGCCCTATCAGCCTTGCACCTGCCGCTCATCGACGCCCCGGGTCTCCGTTTGTGCTGACGCTTCGTCAGTCGAGTACCTTGTGATGAAAGCGGATTTATTTCCATTTTCTCGACGCAATGAATGGAACGTAACTTATTAACTAAATGTATAATTTATACATATAAAATTATATTCTCTCCGCGAAATGGATACGTATAATACTGTTTTGTATTCTTTTTAGATTTTAATTATTATAACGTTTAATAAGACGTTATATAAGTTGGTGACAGTAAACGAAATGTGTGCAATGCATAAGATACTTACTCAGCGCCATTTTTTCCTCCCCTTTGCAGCATACCCGCGCGTGCCATCTCACGCCCACGCTCTGCAAAAAAACAAACCATCCATTAACGTTAAGATGTTCTGGGTCTTTTTCCACATCTTTGCCTCCACTAAATACAAACGCGATCGCCCCTATCTATATTAGACAGGCGATATATGAAATTAAATCGACCGTAAATTCGACCTAATTTCTTTTACCTAATAATGTTGGTTACTATATTTTATACTGTGGTTTTGCTCGTGAGAAAATAAATTAAGTTACTTACACAATGGATGTCAAATTTTAATATTATTAGGTAATTATTTCATTTTATGAATGAAATAAAATGTGCCTGAAATCTGTTCGGTAGTTTTTCTTTGAAAGTGGAACAAAAATCTATACTAACACACTTTCACATTCATAATATTAGTAAGTGAAGTTTAGTACATTTGTGAATATATATTGTTTTACATCGTAAATTACTAATTAATTGAAAGTTGAAAATTTAACTCAATCGATGCCAATAACTTTATTAATAAAATATAATTGTTGTTTTATTTTTGGCTATTGGAACACGAAATTGGGGCAAACACGACATTCAGGGAGTTCAGGGGTCCCCAGATTTTAAGTAAATGAACGAGATATTTATAAGATAAATATTTAATTAAACAATTATTTTATGCAGGTATGTACTTAAAATATACTTTTAATACGTGGCCTGGCCGACGTCACTTGCGTCTGAATTCGAGGAATTGAAAAAGGGGCGGAACTCAACGCCGTAATTTGTCTCACGAGAGCAGGGAAATAAAAATAAATCATTTGGAATAAATACAGAAAATGAGGGCTTACAATATAAATAAAATTTGTTTTATTAATAATTTATTCTTTATAACTGAAAAGATTCAAACAATGGTGGGTATTCATTACGATTGAGTTGAAATAAAAATAACGTTAAATATTATTTTCATACTAATGAATGCAGTCTATTTACGAATGATAAAATATATTTTTACTTGACTGCAGCTGCAGCAGCACTGAGATTTATTCTACGTTAAGCAACAAATGACCTCAATAAACATTATTATAAAATAGATTATTATTTTTCACTAAAATATGAATGCATAAGATAAGGATTCTAAAATAATTTATAAAATGGATTGTCTCTTTTCTCTTGACTTGACATACTAGTTATTGAGATATTCTAAAGAAATACTTAGAACAAAATTAATATAACAAACAGAAAATATAAATAAAATAATAAATTTAATAATTTATAAAGCATAAATTAAGTTACCTACGTTGTCTCGTCTATTCACTGTGAACCATTTCTCTTGTAGATAAAAGCGGTAATTTCGCAGTTTAATCAGCAATCAATTCTGAGAGCTTGACGGATTGCCACGAGAGAATATTTCAGTGTCGAAACGATGCATCTATTTACACGACATCTTCAAGTGAAGGTATACTCCGAGCTGACGGAGAGTGGACGGATAATTAATGAAGCGTTGTTTGTTTGTTTTAGACAAGTTTTCAACCTCAATCAAGGACTTTGGAGCAATTGTGTTATTAAATTAAGCTGTTTTTTTTTATTTTAAATAGGTGATTATTTTTGAAATATGGCTGTTGTTTTTAAATAGGTTATTATTTTTAACTATAATATACTAATAAATAAACATATACCTTGTTGATAAAATTATACATATTATGTCAATTGTTTTGGTATTATGCTCAGTTAAATGTTCCAGAAACATTGCAGTGTTCTTATTTTAAATGTGCGTGTGTGTGTTCCTATTTTAAAGACAATTAAGTAAATAAAATATGTTGCCAGGTTGAAATTGAAATTATTTTGGTAATTATTCATGTAATGTATGGTAATTATTAATTATTTAAACTAGGTAACTGAATTGCACTAAACACTCATTGTTATATTCACTAACACAATTACTAACTATTTGGAAACAATTGCAATATTGCAGTATTGTTACTGTTGCAGTTTATTAAATTACACAACTATTTCATTAGTAATCGTAGCTTCTTTTTTATATTAAAATTTAAAAAATATTTAAAACTTGATGGAATTGTTTCAATTTTAAAAAATATGTTTTTGTTGTTCACAACATACGATTTAAGGGTTTTTGGTAAAGCCAAGCATAAATATTTTCTCCTTTCCTAATTAACATTCTCTATCACCTACTCAATTTGTAACTTTAAAAGCTCTATTAAAGAAAGTGGAATGCCAAGTGCCTTCAAATGAAGTATGGTAAGTTAGTCAAAACTGTTCACGGGTGAAAAATTTACCCGCATTCAGTGGCTCCGGTAGTCTTTCTTTGATAACTTGCCCAATTTAAATACGTAAAAAAATAAATAAGTCTTAACTACTGTTAGAGTTTATATAAAGTACATATAATTGTATAGACAGTATTTTGTATACTTGTCAATACTTGTCAGTGTGTCATATTGTTTAACTACCCATATCTATATATATAAAATCGAAAGGTCACTCACTCGTCATGAAATCTCAGAAACTACATGTGCTAGGAATCTCAAATTTTTCATAGGAGTTATTTATACGATGTAGGTGCTCGCTAAGACGGGAATTTGCAATATTCGACTTCTAAGGGGTTGTTTTTGGGGTTACTGCAAATGCTAGGAGTCTCAAATTTTGCATGGACGTCACTTATAGGACGTAGGTAAATGGGTAAACTCGATTACAATTTTTTAGTAAAGCCATTTTTGGACAAGGCATCAGGAAAAACCATAAAGACACAACTGTTTTTCATGCTATTAATAATTATTTAAGAATCGCGTAAACTAGAGTGCCAAATGTTTCAATAGAAAACAAACTAAAGAAAAAAAAAAAAATTTGAACCATGTTCTATACCTGAAACATTTGTTTAGTCACTTTTTCCCTAGCGTCTCGGTCCTACATAGTTTGTTCTCAAAGATTAAAATTTAATCAATAGTGAAATGTAAACAGATATCCTAGTCATCTTCACTATAACTCTATAATCTAACGTTAGAACCACAAATTAATAGACTATTTATAGTATTACCATGATTACAAACAAATTACTTCGTATTTAGCACTGCCATTACGTTAATATATACATACATAAAGCAGATTTAGCATTTAAGTAGATTTGATACGCTTATAGCTTAATGTGTAATCGTGTGAAACGTTCGCGATTATTTGACGGGACACGCAATTTCGCTATTATCCTAGATAACACGTGTCTCATATAATAATTGTATTAACTGTTGATTTATGTATCCGTTAATGGAGTTTATAAGGAAACAGATCTGTTGCTTCCGTGCTTTAATTTGGATATCTTAGGCCGTTTTTGTCTATTGATATATAATCCAATTTAAAAGAAGATAGATATTTTTTATGAGGTTGAAATATGTAAGCAGAACAAGTGTAATATAATGTAAAATCTTGTAAATATCTGTTGAAATTAATTTTCGATACAATTAACGATTGCGTAGTACCTAAAGTATTATATAAACTATAGATCACTTATGGGATCATTACTTACATTTAGCTAAGTGAATGCAGAAATTAGATATTTTTTTGTTGGAAAACATCAAACATGTTGATATTCTCAAAATAAGAAAACTTTATCCATTTTAATATGTTTAAATTAATTTTCCATTTTAACAAAAAGATGTTGCTCAATTTCAAGTATCCATAGATAATTAACAAAAAAATTCAAGTATCCATAGATTTTTCTAGATTTGCATTTGCCATAAAATGAAGTATTTTTAGGGGTCAAGTTTGCAACACTGTATCACGAAGTCCCAAAGCTGATAGTTCTGTCTGAATTATTAAAAGTAAAATATCTGTAACTAATATGTAAAATATATAAAATGTTTAGTAGCAATATGGCTGTTTTAATAAAATATAATTCTTCAACTAAGCATATATTATTTATTTCATCAAAGGTACAGTAAGGATAGTTATTAAAAAGCTCTATTTATTATTAAAATGAAATAAAGTAGCTACAACGAACAATATTGAGCTATCAACATAAAGTGTTGTCTTGACGTCCATAATCTTTATTTCTACAGAAGAAGAAGGTGCATAAAAAAGTAAATATATTTTATCACACAGTTTGGTGTTTCATTTGTTGATATTGGAATTTCCATAGAAGGGTGACTTGGTAAAGAGACTACAAAAGGGACTGAAATCACAAAGCGCCCTTCTCATTTTATATTCTAATCTCATTTTACACGTCATTAAGAAATTGCACTACTTTGAAAAAAAAAGACTTTTTACTTTATTTTTCTTAATATAGAATAATGTCAGAACACTTAATTATATTTTTCGGTTAGTAAATAGATAAGGGTATTTATATAGATAAAGGTAAATATTTATATTTTTTGAAATATATGAAGTGATTCAAATTTTTTTCATTACGACTACTTAATAATAGTTTAATCTCGCATAACAGGCTAATCATAGAAAACGTAGTATCAATACACTCCGATTTTCACTTTCGTCCAAATGCGAGACATTTTGAGTTGAGTGGCGGAACTTAACGCCGCGCCTCCTTGCAAGAGGAAGCTTCCTTCCTTCAAAGAGAAAAATTAAAATAATTCATTGTCGAAATCATTGCGTCAAGTAGAAGCTGTTCCACTCTCATATTATTAAATACATACGATTAATTGATAAATATTAGATTAATTTAAAAATAAAATAATCACCTGGACGTCTGTTCCGGTGGAAGGAAGGTCAAATTTATAGATTGGAACATTCCCAATATCTGAAACAAAATAATAAATAATTAACATAAAAGAATAATTTCAATCATTAAAAATTCTATCATTATAAGTTTCTCCAATCAGCCGTCCTTGTTAATACAATATTCTGTAATTTTAAACAGTTTTTTTATTTCAATTTAAAAATATAAAATATTCCCATGAACATAATGAATGTAATTAAAAAAAACATCAACATTCATTCTTCTTTAATCTTATTCACCGTTGTGAAAGTACGGCAAAATAGAAAAAAATTCAAAAAGACTTAAAAAGCAAAAATATATATATTTGTTATATAAGCGAAAAAATATTCACAATATTAATATAATTATACTTAATAATAATAAGGAAATTTTAAAAGTAGGTATTGAGGTTAATATGAATGATATTTTTACACAAAGTTATAATTGTATAAGATGACTATTATTTAGGTTATTCATACTTGCACAATTTTTTTATTATTATTGCAATAGATATTTTATGCATGAAACCATTTAAACAAATGATTAACAGTTTATTTCTATACCATTAAGTAATATTGGTATATATACATAATATAATATGTATGTATATAATTTAAGAAGCCCTATAAATAGCTATGTAGGTCACGGAAAATCGTCTTAGAAATATAAACTAGAGGAATTACCAATAACTTGGATCAATTTCAAGGATTATCCAGCATTAAGGGCAGAATAGTAATTGGAATTCCGGATATCCTATGCATAATATTGCTTATATTTACCCCATTTTGTATTTACTTACCTATCAAAAGTAACGTGTTACTTTTCAGACATTTAAAAAGGAATATTAAAGACAATGGTATAATAATGGTAGAAAGCTATTATAATGTAACACGGAACTTAAGATTTTTACTTAAGTTTTTCTTTCCTTATTATTATATAAAGTTAACAATGTATATTATATTATTTAATAATATCGATAACATAATATTTTAAAATTAAATATTCCTCCTCAATATAAGAAATAAAAATAGAAATGTAAAGTTTCTTATTAAAAGCAGCATTCGTAAGAGATCTACGGCTTATCAATTCTCACTTTTGACAACAGCACATGTGGTGAACGCATTGTTAACAAAGAGGATCAATTTGCCGATATCGAGGACGGCCGCTGCCCGCAGTGACCGTGTCCCGATGACCTACATGCAAGATTCACAATCAAACATATGCATCTCAATTATACTATTTAAATGGTTATGCAAATTGTTTTCTATAAAATTAATGCTCATGGACTACGCATATATTTTTAATATTCCTAAATATTAAATATAATCTTAATCTAGTCTTAATCTTATATTTTAACACTATGGCTATGAACAAAATAAGAGTTCTTTTGCGAACAAGAGTTACTAATTCAATATAGGTCGGGATTTTACAACTAAAGAGTCTGGATTCTGAATTCTACAACTTAAAATTTTCTTTTATATCTCTTGGCGCGTGTGTAAAAACATAAAGTAAAATTAAATTCTTGTAAAGAATAACTCGTATTGGGCTGTAAAATTGACACTAAAGTAAGAGTGTCTGAAACAGACTGACATAAACAATGCTTTACGACCACATTGCTTGTGGCCTTCACGCTCATGACCGCACTAAAATACTTGAGGAGTAACAAAGACCAGGCTCCAATATTCAGTAAATCATATCACTTTATACTTACTACCCAAGAATTTATAGTCTGAATTTCACATTTGTATTTTTGATTTTAGTATTTACAATGTAAAAATTATTAAATTTAAATCCTTATTTTTGGACGTTAAAAAAGTGTCGATTATTAGTACTTGTCGGTTACTGGTGCCCATGTTATTTCATGTAAATGAATGTTCAAAAGTAAAACAAGAGAAATATCAAAATATTAATAAGAGAATTAAAAGTAATAATTATTTATGATAGAGTTGGGGATGTCACACCTGTTGGTATACTATAAAATATTTTACAGGCTATTAAATGTAACCAACAGAAGTTTTCAGCCATTCAAATGTTGGTTATAGTAAATCATTTCTCAAAGGTATACATTACAACTGTGCTGCAACAATAAATAGTGTTCAATCGTTGAATCTTTAGGTTATTAATAAAATGTTCTAATAGAAACGATCGCTACTTATATTTTTGGTAAGCCTATTTAATTCTGGGGCTCAATTTTAAGACTTATTTCTATTTTATGTTATACATTGCATTACAAAATTCAAGTAAAATACGTCGTGTTTACATGTTTACAAACAGATTTAGACCAATAATAATATAAAATAATGAATCAATACATATAAAGGAAGAAAAGGAATCCAGCTAATACAATATAACAGTTGCAAACAAACCGTTCCCGGTACGCGACCCACTTCTATAGAACTACTTTATTAAAGTTACAACGAAGCATCCGAACAGAAATAATAGTTCAATAAATACTATACTATTACTCCGCGAAAGCTTATTGCCATATTGTGCAGTCGACTAAGCTTAATACACCGTTATGACATTGCTAGTTCTGCCGTTATGGAGATGCAACTTTTACTGGCGTGACATGAAGAACATTAATTTTTGTTATATACTTCAACTGTGTAAATATGTAAATCTCACCGTCTTAATTTTGTCAAAAATTCATTTATTTCATGTCAATTTATATTTGTTTTTTTTTTTTGGAATCTAATAAAAAAAATATAACTACATCTTTAGAATATATGTAATATACTCAAAATGCGATTATGATTTATATTAGATTAATCAGTGCTTAATTATTTTATTGAAAAATTATATATACACATATATATATATCCGCTATTAAATAATAAATAGTAAATAGTATGTAAATTAAATATAATAAGCAAATGTAACAGAAAATAATTTCAACTTAATATAAATTATGAATTAACATTAATGTAGGACATTTTCATTACTTAAAATGAAAGCTGCTCAAGCAAAGTAAAAGTATGCAGCGTCCTATATATCCTAACACCCGGTGCCCCAGTTAGCGATCAACAAAAGAGTAGCTATTAAAACCCGTCCATGTGTGTTAACTAGTTTAGACCCTTTGTCTGTTAAACGTACTCGAGACTCTAAAATAAAATAAAAGTAGAAATCGGGACAATATATGCACTGTGTGCAGAACTCCACTATGTAGCCACCACCTCGCTGCAGGCCACCACTCGCCTTTTCTCAATAAAGAAAGGAGAAACGGAAGCGATTGCTATGAGCGCTTTTAAATGTACTAAATATAAAAAAAATGTAATAAGTATATGCAAATATATATTGCAATTAATAGTATATATTTATTTTTAAATTACCATTTAGATTAAAAGAAGATAAGAAATTGAAAATATAAGCAACGTCTAGACATATAGAAATATTTAACAGTCACTTTAATTATAAATTAATGAAATAAATTATGCCGTAGTACAAGAAGTCAAGCAAAAGTATAAAAAGCAGTCTTTAGCTAACCATAGTTAATGGGGGCAGTAATTGAGTAAAGTTCCCATCGTTTTCAGTGCAGCGTAAATAATATTCGAGCGCAATATTTAGAAGCAAGCGAGCCTGAGCTACTTATTTGCACCGCCAGCGTCACCGCAATCAATTTGTTGACTCGTGGCCATTAACACTAGAATAAAAAGGGGTTTGTTCGTTCAATATTCGTTTAAAAATATTTAACTTTAAGGGAAATTTGAAAATAAATTAACAGTTTTATTTTTGAGTATACACTCATGTTATATATATATACAAAAGTAAGGGAGGGATTACGTGCGTTTCACGTGTTTTAAAAATAGTACAAAATTTAGTTGAATATTTTTAAGTTGTTGAAATAATAAATAAAAGGGGAAAATATTTTTCAATAAATGATTACTTAGTTAAATTAAAAACATAAATTAAATTAAGAATGTAAAAAAAATATATACATTAATATCTAAAACTAAAAAAAATTTTTCCGTAGTTATTCATAAAATGATCTACAATTCTTTAAACAAAGCAGTTTTATAACTGCCTCCACGCCACATGCACTCGTCCAATGGGAATTAATCGATATCAACCCTACTCCCCTATTTAACCTTTCAAAAATCGGCCTATTAGACGTAACAAAGAAAAAATATTGGTAATATGCTTAAATATTTTGTTGAAATTATGATTATTTTAATATTTATTTTTATTACTATTTCAGTCATTTTCTTGTTTTAGTAACAGAATTTCTTATTTTAATTTTATAGTAATTTTAATTTCAAATCAAAGCTTAATTTAGATTTGTTTTGTCCCGTGTGTTGTATATCTTTTGAGAATCATTAATCATGTTTCTGTTCCATCGCCGTAAATCTAGTTTATGATAGAGGCGGCGCGTTGAATGAGCTAGTAAAACTTTTTATGGCTCGATCACACTTTTCATTGTGCATACATACAGACAGAGGCCGCCTCCTCTACGCTTATATAAAATTCGTGTATGAAAAACAGAATGGCACGTACAGTTTTTGTGCTGAAAGCAAATAAAAAATATTGTATTTTATTTATATTTAAATATCCATTCATTATTGAAACATGTAAAGAAAATACTTAATCAATGTTTATTGCTATAATATGAGCTTGAAATTGTTAGAGTTTGATAGTATTTACAATAAAGTACTGCTAATTAAAAAAGTGCCAAATGTCCAATTTAGTAGTCAAAGAAGGTTATTTAAGTTCGAATATGAATGTGGCATTGTACGTAGCAGACATCAAAAGGCTTATATCAAAGACGAGTGTTGGCATATGGGGTAGCTAGGGCAATATGGGGTCCCGGTAGTTCAAATTTTACACGTACCCAATTCGCAGTAAAATCTGGAATATTCCTTTGTTTCTGTTGTACCTACCTACTATTTGCCGCGTAAAGTTTAATGCTGCTTTTTTAAAATTTGAGCTCATGACAATCATGTGATGTCTTTCAGAACAGTAAATAATTATGAAATTAAATGACGAATATCGCCATGATCTTATTTCGACGTGTGCGTCTTGCATAGCAAAAAATAACAGGAATTTCTACGGGGTTGGATGTATAAAAATAAAAAAAAAAACAAATACATAAGAGGGTATTCTGATAAATTATTTATCATATAACGCTTCAATGATGTGAATTTCGTATGTTTGGCATATCTTTTACAGGAAATAAAAGAACATCTTATTAAAATAAATGTTCACAGGATATATTTGAAATGGCCCCATCAATAACGACGGTTGATGGATAAGATTCCGGGAACGTTAACAGTGCATTAAGTGACGCTACAAATAAATAGTGCTATAACTTCGAAATGGGGCTTATTAAGACCAGTTTTACTTTCTCGACTGTTAATGTACTCGTAGCTGAGAGGTAACAATTTACTGATTATCATAGATTTTCTTGTGATGGCTCATTAAATTTTATTTCTTTTTTTTTTTATTAACATTGCATTGGTGATGTATAGTATTTTCTTTTTATTTAAATGCAATCTTCTCACGAAATATTTTATTTTTCATGGTTAAGTACTGAAAATACAATAAAAAAATATAAGGCTCAAATACATTTACTTTCAAGATTAATCAATATTTTGATTGATAGCCAGAACACATGTTAAATACAATAATAGGCATACAATTATATAAATTAAAATAATAAAATGCTAGCTAGAGACAACAAATAAAAGAATGTAAAATATAAAAGACAAAAATTATAAAATAACTAAAATTTAGAACTTTCTACGAGGAATGTTTAAAGTTATCTAAATATCATGTTTTTACGCGTATACTGCAAACCTGCAACATGGAGTAGGCACTAGAAAACACAACCTACTCACATTTAACTCCTCAGATCAAGCGAAGTCTTTTATTAGACATTTTTCGTTATAAAATATTATATTAAAATTATAAATACATACATTATATACGACACACATTTAATACTTTTGTCCCAAATATTTTGGACAAAACAAAAGTAGATGAATAAGATAAAGTGAGTATCGCCGAAGCGAATAATACAGAACGAGCTCATTGTGAATAATAAATGAAGTGTCTCAAGATGGAATTGCTACTCAAGGAAGTGGAACTGACAAGAATGGATCCCATTACACTAGTTGCATATGATCTAACTAATTAAAAGATGCTCTTCGAACGAATCAAAAGCAAGTTTCTAATACGAAATATGATACGAAAAGATCTTAAAATATTTTAAAAACATTTTATTTTTATATTTCCTATATAATTTTAAAAAATCCTTAATTCCGTTATTTTTGGAGTTGTTGCCAAATTGGGATTTTACTAAATATTTTTTTTTAGCTTTTGTTCGGTGTTTATTTAATAGTTAGCTATTATTATTAAAGTCGCGTGCAGCTCCTAGTTATAAATAAAACTTAAATTAACTAACGATACAAATAAACTTAACAAATCATAGTATTTCATTTTAATAATAAAATTTATTAATTAGGATGATTTCAAGCGAAAAATAAAAAAAATGTAATACTATTATTTGCAAAACAATAGGTGACCGATACAGATCACTTTATTTCAGAATATAAACGAAAGTTCGTTTCTCCGTGAGATCGGCCTCTAAATAAATCGTACTTTAGAAACAATACAACGATTGTTTGCTTCAAAAATACGCCACAGCTTACGTTAGTGCATTAAATAAAATAACTTTTACGTATTTCTCTTGGTCTTTCATCATTATAAACACATTGTGAATTTTAAATTAAAGTCTTATTTTGGAAATATAAGACTACCTATTTACAGTTTAGTTATTATTATCAATAAAAAAATTACAGTAATAACTACTAATTTATCTCAATATAATTCGATGATATGGTAACTAAATATTCAAATATTCTCCAAAAGAAAGCGAATTTCTCGGCGGTGGTAAAAAGGTATAAAGGAAATCTACACCCATCGCGATGTCCAATTATGTTGTATATATATATATATTTATAAGGCGATATATTAATTTAGCATTACATTTATATAAATACTAGCGGCCCGCTCGCGGTTTCAGCCGCGTGAACTGTGTTATTATTAATTTCTGTCTCCATGACTACGTCCTAGTGACGTCTATGCAAAATTTGAGACTTCTAGCATTTGTAGTAACGAAATTTCATACAAACTTTCGACCCTAAAAACAACCCCTTAGAAATCGAATATTGCAAATTCCCGTCTTAGCGAGCACCTACGTCCTATAAGTAAGTCCTATGCAAAATTTGAGATTCCTAGCACTTGTAGTTTCGGAGATTTCGTGATGAGTGAGTGACCTTTCGATTTTATATTATAAATATAATAAAATAATATTCTGAATAAAAGTATTCACATACGTATTACGTAAACCAAGTACTATTCACATTTCACACATTGTGTTACCAGTCAACAACCACCAAGAAAATTTGTATGTGCCTTGTAAAGCGAATTGGCCATTGTTAACATATTGATTCGACAATAGCAAACTGGGCTGGCTCCTGTGTGACCTAAATACAGCCTGTGACCTAACACCAGAGCCCATTAGTATATTAAACTAATCTCGCCACCTACAAGTCTGATGCTCTCAATCAAATGGTTTGGTCTAATCTCCAGGTGGTATTTTTGGACTGAACATTTGGAAGTATTTCTGATCTCTTTGTCTGTAAACTTTGGATTGTTGTTTAAAATTAACAACAATATGAATTATTTACTGTAATTATAATATACGTTAGTGATAGTTTTTTTATGCATTTTTATAAATTTGGCTATTTTGAAAAATTCTGAATATTTAATAATTTTATAAGTTGACGCTGAAATTGCTCTATTATTTATTTCGCACCCGAATAACTTCAGTAATTTAATAACCATTTTAAATATAATAAACGTATAATAAAAAAAGAAAGCATCGGCCAATTCAATAAAATACACAGTTTAATTCATTTATTAATCAATTTAAATAATATAAACACTAAATGTTAAGAGAAGTTTGTCAATATACAATAGTGAAAACTGCATAGGCAAACAGGCAAAAAGTGATCCAAATAATTTGATTTTCTCATAAATGTACAGACAACGACCATAAACAATTTTATTATATGTATAGATTTTAAAACATATTTTTAATAATAATATATTATTTATAGCTAGCTTTCATGTTAGCTACTGACTACTGCCATTCTATACACTGACAACATTTAACTTACGAGTACAATCAGTTCGTTTAACTGCAGTAATTCATTTATTTCGACAATAAATTTTTATATGCGCAGAGAGTTATAGCAATTACTATCTATTTGTACAGTCAATTGAAATTTATTTTCCTGTCAGAAAGCTTTGATAATAGTCGTAAAAGCTAATAAACATTGGGGCGAGGCGACGAGTAAGAGCTCTTTTAACTTGCTAATTCTATAGAAGACATGTATACTTGAAAAAAACACGGCTGTTTTAAAATTACAGATAGGTATACACTTTAATTTTAATTATATAGCAGGTATAGAAAGTTTAGTTTGCTATTTATATTAAATTTAGTTAGCTTAAAAATATTTCTTACGAGTGGACTCGGAAGATGGAATTATAATTTTGTTGAGAAAACTTTCTATTTCGTTCTGCATAATATATTGAAAATAATTATTATTTTCCCTCGTCAATATTAACAAAAATAGGTATTTAGTTACTCAAATTATCATTAAAACGTACAAGAATTATGAATTATATAGCGTTAAGAACACATTCCTTTTTACTATTAAATAATCAATAGATAAACGTACACTGAAGAACTGACAAGGGCAAGTGTTTAGGGCTAATCTTCGACTATATTTGACAAGGGTTACATCGACTCTACTTTTAGGGTTATTCGTATCTCCGATCTGTAAGTAGTTAATACTTAAATAAATGTGGATAGAATTGAAAAATTAACCATTTTCTATTAAAATTTCTTAAAAAATATAGTTTTAAGTTCAACCAAGTGCAGTATTTAAGTAATTATTGTAAATTACTAAATATATAAGTAAAATATATTTAATATATACACTTAGGACATAAATTAATACGAAAAAAATTGAAAAGCTCAAAGCAGTGTCAGAAAAGGGAAAATATATGCGCTAGCGAAGCCGATATAAAGTTAAGTTTTTCACGAAAACATGTAAAGGAGATTACCATAAACAAACGATCCCGTTTAAAATTTGCACTTTACTAAGGTATTTAAATACGAGGACGAGCCTATATTGAATGCTCGGATACAAATTAGCATGTCAGAGACACGTGACAATATACGTTCGCTCCATAGACTTAATGAAGGGTGAACATAGTAGTTAAAGGGATTTATTGAGATATAAGTTAACTGAAATAAGATAGAATCTTTATGTTCGAAATTAAGTAGGTCACTAGAGTATCTATATTCTCCAGTAAATTTATTACTATAAGTCTATAAATTATGAGAAATTAATCTATTTACTTAACGTTTATCTCATTGAGGAAGAATTGTCCCAAGAAATAAATAACTTCCAATATGCAAAAAACTATTTAAAAAATAAATTATTGAACAAAGCTCAAAAACAAGTAACAATTTTCAAAAAGCTAATTGCATAATAAAAGCAAATAAAAATACAAATAAAAGTTCCTGAATAAATCAAGGGGCGGCTTCAAATGTTATTTCAGAGTTTATGTTGGCGAAACTGAACTCCGCGACATCCCGCTCAATAAAAACTAATGGAGACTCGCTTAGCGATTCCACTTTACTTCAGTGTTACACACGAAATGAAAAAATATATATTCTTTTAAATTCTTTTACTTATTTTGTTCTTTCATGATATTATATTCACAAAAATAAATGAAATTTAAAGAGATTCTAATACAAGCGAAAATTGTATTTTTTATTTATCTTTATTAGTTTCACCTTGTATCCCGCACATAGCAGGATAGGCAGAGGGAACCTAATGTTGAGACACTCCGTTTCCCACTTTCCGCCGAATTGTTATTATATAATATTTTCTATTTACTGTGCGTTAAATAAATACTAATCAACCGCCACCTATTGTTTGTTTTCTTGTAACAATGTTTATACATACTATATATGGCAAACAACACTTGCGGCAAACGATAATAATCTGCACTTAAAATTCACTTTGCTCAAAAGTGGCGATGGCGGTGCTTTTGCGAAATTCCTAGAAAATCGATTTAATTGAAGTAGAAGCTCCTATAGCTGCAAGATAAAGCGAGTGGTATCAAAATGTCCTGACCGAGCGCCAGGATTGTCTTTCAACTGGCATACAGCCAAGCTCTCTCACCAAGTTAAATTTCAGGATAGAATAGAGTAACGAACCAAGAATATTTATTACAGATCGAAATAATATGAAAAAAAAAAGAAGTAGAACGATATACATTTTCCACCTTATTTTAGTTTCAACATAAATTGCATGTTTTATTTAATAATTATAATTAGGTTCACGCTATATCCTACACAGCAGGAAAGGCAGAGGGAACATAACGTTAAGATGCTCTGTTTCCCACTTCCTGCGAATTTTTCGAAGCATTGTGTGTTGAGTGGCGGATCTCAACGCCGAGCTTTTGCCTCGGCGCCAG
Source organism: Heliconius melpomene rosina (assembly GCF_056956725.1). NCBI lineage: Eukaryota > Metazoa > Arthropoda > Insecta > Lepidoptera > Nymphalidae > Heliconius > Heliconius melpomene. The sequence goes on along the minus strand of NC_140389.1, from coordinate 10,072,689 downwards.
AGCGAAAAAATAAAGATATTTAGAAATTTCATTTCCTCCTGTGGGGATCAAACCTACAACCGTCGCGTTACAGTCACACTCTTGTGCCCTTGCGCCACGATGGCCTAGAACATAAATATAACGTTTAGAAAAGTATATATAGTACAGGTGTACTTTACATATTAATTATTTGCAATCAATTTTGTTACCAATTGTATTAATAACTAAATCTAATAATTACTCATTCATGTTTAAACAATATTCCGACCTTAGATCTGACCACTAAACACACAAGGACAGAACTAATTTGTACATTGAATTCGCATAATGAAACTGGTGTCATTTCATGTGTAAATGTTTACCATAAAAGCTAATTATACGCTATTATGCTTTGTTACAAAAATAAAGCGTGCAGTGAGAACCAAATAATTAACTAAATTATATATTAGTGTCAAGCTAAACTAAATTAAAGTTATTAAAACTAAATTCTGTATTTTTTTGCTTTCAAGTAATAAGTCACTTAGTTCTCCATTTATTTCTAATTTAAGAGAAACTGGGTGGTCATGATGTACCTATATTATAATAATATTAGCTAACACTCTATTTATATAATAAATAAGACCATTTTGGCACTGAGTGACAATGTCTGGCTTGTGGGTTGGATTTCCACCCGAAGCTGGGGCAGTTAGATTTGCGGCTCTATATGGTACTCGGGATAAAACCTTTAAGTAAAAACCAGACAAAAATACGATACTATATTTACATATATAAAAAAATCTATTTATGTTTTCAAAAGCACAACACCAATTGTTATAAAATTGATATGGGGCCATCTCCTTGGTACCTATACCCACCAGTAGCACCTACCTAATAAAAAAATAAAGAATTTAAATTAAGAACTTCCGTCAGTTTTTTCGTCGACTAAATAATCATTAGAAAACTCGTCTTCAAATACTGCTAAAGTTATAGTCATCGTTTGTGCAGTTTAAACCAACAGGCAAACAAACAAAATTGAACAACCATGACTTCTGAATCGATTACGATTCGATCTTTCACCGGAGAAAGTTGATAATTTCGAATTTTATATACGATTTCAAATGAAACTGCCATTTCATATGCTTGTCTTAACAAATTCGCGTTACATAGCGTAGACTACATATATTCCTAATGATGAATGATGTGAAAATCTTCTATTTATGTATTGATGCTATGCTGACGTAATAGAGTGCATGCAACTGTTGCAAGCGCACCATGGATGGGTGCAGGTTTCTATAGTCCATGAGACGCAGACGAGCAGTGACAGTGTTCCATATAAAATACTCGTACCCAAGCTATCATGTTCTAGTTCTAGTATCTATGTTATTATTTGTGACTTTAATGTATTTAATTCCACTGTATTTTAGGTAAAGTTTTACTTTAATTGTATGAAATATAGTGAGGTGCCTTCTGACACGGATGTTTCTAAATTGGCAAAAACATTTATATAATGTTAGTACACACTACTAACACAACGAACTAACACACTAACGACTATTATCAATATCGCTTACTATTATTTTTACTTTCATATTACTTTGACATTCGAGTGAAAATAGAGTAACATAGTGATATAAAACTATTTTCTCACACTCTGTCAAAACAAATCGGGAAAACGTAAAAATTGACCACATTCTTGCTACCTTGATTCGTCACTTAGAGTCATCAAAGTCTCTACTTGCCTCACCAGCATTTTTGCCTCACTGTAAGTGCGTAGGTATTATGCAAAGTATCGAGTTACTAATGGCGTTATACTCGTATGTTTATATAGGTAAAATTAATTTCAAACAAAATACATTAAGTTGCGCAAAATAATACTTTGTTATTTCAATAAACATATGTATCTATATAACACACTAGTGGACCAGGACGCGGCTACGCCTGCTTGAACTATAAGAATATTTATTAAATATTATATAATATATTTATTTTTATAAGGATGAATATCAGAATATAAATTCATTTTGGGTGACGTTTTCTTAAAACAACAAAGAAACTTTGCAAACCGTTGCTTAGCAACGACGGTTGTTATTAACATGGCAGAATAAATTGCATGTCAAATTAGAAAGTATTTTAATTTATTAGTACATATGTGTAATGTAATATTATATAGCCTATAGCACTTCTGAAGAATGCAGCTTTCATACAAAACAAAAACATAGTAAATCGTACCAGTAGATCCAGAGATCTTAGCGTTCAAACAAACAAACAAACAAACAAACAAACTCTTACGCTTTATTATATTAGTATAGATCATCACATGTGCTGTGCAGTTCATGTTCCATATTATTATGTTTTATTTGCATTATATAATTATAGAGGAAATGAGGGATGAGTGCAAGTCTCATGGCTAGGCGATAGTGACGTCTATCCCTCCCGGACGCAGCTGGGAAGTGGGAGGGCCTGGGAAAGTGACGAGCTGCGTGTTCCTGCATTTGACATTGAAAAACAATTATTATGAACTTGGGTTATTTTCCTACATGTATAATTTATTATTTATGATACATAATAAAAATATATATATGTATACATACCTAAGCATAAACATACATCAATAAAATACTGTTTGACATAAAGTTCTAGCCTAAATAAATACACAGATAAGGTCAAAACAAAGGCTTATTGAGTTGAAGGAGAGGAGATTTAAAACTTTCCTTAATTAATTATCCGTTGGCAAACAAGGGGGTTTACCTACTTGCCTTTATTTATGCAGCCGAATCGGGGAAAAGTTAATTTTATTTAGTAGGCAAGCAAAGATATCGAGTGAAAGCGTTAAAATATAAATAATTTAAAAATTAAAATAACTAAAGTGGATACTTAAGATTAGAAACTAAATGTTATAAATTTCATTGAGTGGAAAACTTATGCAAATGTTCAATTTTTTTATATATATTAATAAAAAAATAAAGTAACAATATATTATGACCATAAGGCGTAACAGTTAAATAGATAAATCTATTTACTATATTAAATTTTTTTTATCAGCTTCGCCCGCATATTGCAATGTAAGCAAGGAGGACCTATTGTCAAAACACTTAGTTTACCGTTTTCCACATGAACTGTGTGTACATTGGCGGAAACATGGCGTATCTAGATATTTTCCAGCTCCCCTCGAGCTTGACTTTAGATTTTAAATTTATTTTTAGATATTAATTTAATTTTTCAGGGCACTATCATTTTCTGGGGTGGGCACCGTCCCCGCCCTGAAAAGCCGCCGGGAAGTGGCGTAACTTAACGCCAAGCTTTGTATTACTAAGGCGAGAAAATGAAAATAATTATCTACCTAATACCTAATAGAGATTGAACCAAAAACCATCCCGACTACCGCCAGACACAACCACTGCGCCACGATTTCATTTATTCACATTCTATAACATATTACATCATACATACTGCAAAACATCCTGGTAGTCATTAACTAAAGCAATGGCGTATTTCCTTACTGCAAGCAACTAAATTGCTCATATCTAAAATGGTATGGGAAAGGTATAAATATTAAATATGGTAAAATTTATATTTTTTACTTATTCGAGGTTTTCATATTTATATACGACTTTTTTATAACTATGTACCTGTTTAAAGTATTTTTAAATTCAATTTTACATTAAATTCTGTAGCTAAAGGTTGAGCCAAGAAATTCTTCGCATTATAAAAATATAATTTAAACCTCATACAACTTTACATATAATTCTGTTCGCACTCTCTGAACCGCGGATGACATAGATGATCTAATGAATTCACAAGTTTACTCAACACAACCACTAAATTGTGTCGTTAACACTTTGTTTATAGGACGCGATTTCCTACGACGTGTCATCGTTATTTTTACGTTACTATGACGAAACTTAAGCCAGAAATGGTAAGGTTTTTATTACATACTAAACAGTTTCTATGTTATTTTTACTTAAGTAATTTTAACGGTGTTATTTGTGATAATTAGTTAATAATATATTTAATAAAAATTATTTATAGTACTTGTATGTTTAATACGATTACATTTCACCTACAATTTCATGATTGTAGGTCAACGAGAAGTACAATTCATAAAAGTAAATATATATTTTTTCTGGAAGGTACTATAGAGTAGTATTCCATATTAATATCAGCAAGATACTTCCACTAAATCTTGAGAAAAAGGTTCTTGACAGTCAAAAACACAAACAGACAGACGAAAAAAAGATTCTTTCAGGATTCAGTTTTTTAGGGTACGGAACCAATAATTAAAAATATTTTTTATAGCGGAAAATACTTAATTAACACTTGAGAACGCTAAGCTGAAACTTATAGCTGGCAGCAGCCAGCAGGCACGAGCTGCACTCAATGTGTCAATATACGAGTAGATGCCGCAAGCTCTCAGCGCACTTACAGTGCGGTAAGAAGCTGTCACTGTAGCCCCAACACGTCTTCGATCGAGAGCCTTATTTCAGAAACGACACCTACTTACTTGAATAGGATCTGTTGGCAGACGGATCGGGAAGTACGCAAAGTGTACCCCCAGCACATTATAATGGTCGTAAGACTAGTCTGCCGGGTCTGTCGTGTCTAGACGGCGCGTCGGATCCCTATCTCGGGAAAATTGTATAACGTAAGTGAAATATAGCTACATTGTTAAATTTTAGAATTGTGCTGTTTATGGTGCCCGTGCTGTAGTTAATGAAGTTATTGTAACAGTCTATATATTCGTAAGTTATAATTTTTACGACGAGGTTTACGTCTTGTTATGTGTCATTAGGTATGCAGACAGATTATTATTCTTAGACTAATGCGATTTAAAAACTAGGTGCCTGTGCTTAAGAAGAGTATTGAGGACTATAGCTTATTATTGCAGGTTTTCTTTAAAAAACACCGCAGGCTCATTTGGTTTTTAATGATCTGTAAATTAAATTACAAATACAAATATATGTTTCTTTAAAGAAATGACAATATAAATTTAAATAAATATTTAATTTTCTCGAGTGGGGATTGAACCCATAACCCGTCGCGTATACACTTTCGTTTCTGCACCACGACTGGCCTATATGTATATAATAAATATAACAAGATTTTAAGCATGCTTCATGACAGTGAGAACAATGATATATCATAATGAGTAATAAAGTTTTCCCTTTTACAGTACAAAAACCTCACTTTACAAAAACAACATTTCAACAAACAACAATGGAGACTGATGATCTAAGAACATGAATTTGAACAGATCTAGATCAAACACAATGCCTTCTTTACGAAACTCGTTAGTAATTTGTACCTTTTCTCTGGTGAGAGTGGTGTTAAATGGCGAAACTGCCGGTCTACAATGGAACAAGCAGTTGGTATCGGCACTGCGCGGGCGCATATCGGTCGTGGGTCATCGCACACCCTTTCACCAAGTTGAATACAACCTTTTCATTTTATTATTTTAATCGGTTTAAAGATGTTATTATCACTAGAAATAATATTTTTATGAAGATTTAGACATGACTGTAATTAAAATAAGCGAGCGTAAATAGAAGCATATTATAATATTTATAAAATGCGGCTGAATCGTAGTAATATACAATCCTACATTAGTATTTAATTCATAAACAAATATAAGGCTTTTAAATAAATGTCACGCTATTTGCAATTTATTAACTTTCGTAATTGGATTTTCAGTTTATTGTGTTTTAGCTTAACCTTTGTTGTTTGTTTGTTCAGAATGAAGCGGCAGTTTGCTATGTTTTATTTGTCAACGTTTGTGTTTTATTATGTAAGTGTATATTATATATGTAGATGGACTATTTTTGAAACATACATATATTATTATTATTATATTAAATTTTTGTTATTACAGATTGGTTGGGCTTCAAAAAGTAACGCTTTTTCAATACGTAAGTAAATATTTTGCTGGGGTATTGCTTAAAATTTATATTTAATGTTTGATTTCGTATTAATTTTTGTTATAGTATATGTATAGACAGACATTTTCACAAGTTTCTTTTGTATATTGTTTTATTCCTTTTGCATACGCAAGTAAATTGAGAGTAAACCTGGCTACTAATCTAAAACAGGAACAGATTTGTAGACTTACATACGTACATTAAGGGGTATTTATATTTAGTTGGGAATGTAAAAAATATAGTTAAAGTATATATCTAAATATCAAAATTGCAACACTGTGCTTCCTATTGATAACGAGATCTGTATAGATCTCGTTATCAATAGGAACGTGTATACGTATAATAAAATATTTAATCTTTGAATCAAAGACCATATTAGAAAAATATTTTACAAAAAAGTTCCAACGTAAAATACTTAAGATTACAATTATTATAATGTATATTATGCACAATATTTTTTTATTATTTTAGAAGGGCGACCTCTAGTGGCAGGTAAAACAATATTTGAAATTAAAATATTTTTTAAATTAACTAAAATTAAAAATATATAAGTAAATTGCCCTAAAACAGGTGACACGTTTACACCGAAAGAGTTGCTACCGATTGCAAGCAAACTATTAGAGAAAGGTATTTATTTATATAGTTATCAAATTCATCAATAATAAGATTCATCGTTTTTGGTTTGGGTTTTTAATTTGGTTAAGCAATTGAGCACAACTGACCAAGCGTATCGAAATGAATAGATGAAATAAAATTTAACATCCAAATAAAAAGCGGACAAGGAAACGTATAGGTTTTATATGAGTTGATTACCTCAAAAGAAATTGTATTTATTTATGAAACTGAGGCCAGTCGTGATGCATGGGTACAAAGTGTGACTCTAAATGCCACTGGTTGTGAGTTCGAACCCCAATCGAGGAAATGTGATATTTATTTAAATTTATATTTCCATTTCTTCGCTCTAGTGTCGACGCAAAGCACAGCGTTGAGCTCCGTCACTCAACATGTAATGCCTTCACAATTCGGCGGAAAGTGGGGAACAGAGTGTCTTAACACTGTGTTCCGTCTGCCTACCCAGCTCAGTGCGGAATTAAAAAATAAATTTTCATAAAATAGTTGTACCAGGCAACGTAATGTTACATTAGACACCCATAAATACTACTAAAGGCATTCTGTATTTACTTCGGAGATTGCTCTGTACTAGATTGAACAGAAATTGAAACTATAAAGTAACTTAATGAACATTCTAGTGCTTCCTGCCTCTGGAATATGTCTCGTTGGATATATCAGGGATACACGATCCCTTTCAAACTAAAAATTAATATTTCTAATATACATTTTATTTCAGTTAATGATCCAGGAAGTACGTATTATTTTAAATATATTTTTTTAATATGAAACATACAAATAATTTAATAATGTACAAAACAATTTTTTTTCATTTAAATTTAGTCGGCAAAGGTTTTGTTAGTTCTACAAGGAACCCACAAGAACTTTCAGATAAATTATTTGAAGCTTTTTGTAAGTACTAACAATTTATATCTTATAACCCTTCCTTAGCTGTCGGGATAAAAAGGAACACTACTTTATTTATAATGGTAATAATTCAAATTGTTATTTCAGTTCTAACAAACAAGAGAATAGTTACTTTGACAGGTAAATCGAAAATTTAATATTTCTATATTAAGATTATTTATGTAAATTTAATTTATATTGAATTTCAGATTATGATATAACTACCATTGACGCTTTACAAGCTTTGGCTTTAAGTGGAGAAGGTGAAAATGTTTATTTAATTAAAATATTTTAGAATCCCAATTTGGATCTATTATTAAACATATAAGAAATTAAGTTACAGATTTTGTACCAGTTGAAGAAACTTCAACTATAGGACGAAAAACTAAGTTTCTGAGAGGTAATGGTTATAATTCAAGTACAGTAAATAATAAAATATATTTAACTGTTAAAATAGTCTAATGTATACGTACTTATTATGTTATTATAGTAAGCGAAATTAAAAGTATATAGTATGCTTATTTCTAATTTCTATGGCAGGACAACTTGTCGAAGTTCCAAGTGAGCCAAAAAAAAGCCAGTACAAGCGTATGTCAACTTTTACTTAAATAATATTTTGATTGTGACAAAGATAATTATTTTAAACCCAAATATTTCCTAAAATTTTACAGTTCTAACAAAAATATCTGATCAAAAAACAAACAAGGCAAAAAGAAGAGGTATTTATTAACGTTTGCTTTTCATATTTTATGAATGATAAAAAATGGTCTGTCACTTACATAATATAGATCCATAAGTTTTAAATTACTACGGTTATTAGTTCAATTCTCGTAATTTTTGATCGATAACGTTCTAAAGGAGGGGTTGGAAATTATAACAGCAATTCCCCGAAAAATGGGTACAAACAGTTATTATAAATTGAAGCGGAATTATAACACCCAACATTAAATATGGCAATAAAAAATAAACATAATTTTATATAAACATTCTGTTTTTAGGCATTTCTTTGGCAAAAAAATTAGGTAAAACGAGAAAATTAATCGTAAATAAACGACGCAACAACAGTAAAAAAGGGAAGGAAAACGGTAAGAACGAACGTAAACCTGAAAATATAAACAAAATTTTTAAGAAATGAACGACCTACTGAATGAAGGTCAACGGTAGGCCGATAAAACGGTATTTATAACATTTTTAGCAATTTTATACTGTTATATGAGTTTAGTACTGTATGGCCGTAATTAATTTTGCCGAGTTAATTTAAATAATTATAAGTCGTTTACTATTCTAAAATAAAAAAAAGTTCTACAGTTTATAAAATAATAAAGCTACTAAAGCAGCTCTTCATCTCTAAACAATATAGGATGAAAAATACGGTATCATAATGACTCATTAACGAAAATAAATTAAATTCCAGTGAAATCTAGAGTTATCAAGGAAAAACGAACTTGTCGTTGGAATTATATATGCGACAACGTAGCAGATCTTGACTCTTGCAGACTAAAAGCGAATTGTGGCCAGAAAAATGTGAACACCAAAATCGACGGTAAATATTTTTATTATATATTTTTATAAAAAAATATTTTTTATTTTAATAGTAGAATGCGAAATTTTAGTTCAGTTCTTAATTTATGGTGTTTTGAGCGTGCCAGTTGAGCACTAATCAATTAGAAATAATTGGCCAATGTCACGTTGCTTGGAGAACCTTCACGCTGTATCCCGCATACAGCAGCGCGAGTGCCGGGCAGCAAGTGGGGATTGAATCCATAACCAGTCGCGCTTACCTACAGTCACACTTAGGGCCCCTGCGCCACGACTGGCCTCACTTTAAGAAAAAAAAAATCAAGAAAATTTATACATATAAAATTACTTTGTCAGATATTGGCTTTGGGCATAAAAGTGACGAACATACGCTTGCAATAATACGATTTCGAAAAATGTGTAAGTTTTTTCATGAAATATTCTTTACTCACCTTATGAATATTGTTTATTTTTTACAAATACATTATTTAAGAAAACAATAAAATTTTAGTAGGAATATCTCTAGTTGACGAAGAAGTGGAAAAAATATGTAAGTTTAAAGATTAGATCAAATATAATGTCGTAAGACTAATTCAATAATTAATTATTAATAATTCTTAATTTTGTTTGTTGAATATTTTAGTGGAATCTAGAAATTTACACTTGCGTGTCGACAGTAAAGGTCAGTAGCAATATTTTTACAATTTCGATATCATAACTTGTTTTAAATAAAAAAAATATACTTAATAAACGTCCCTTAAAGCGCAGGGGTTAATTCGATCTATTTTACACGAGAGTTGTTGGTACAAATCACAATTAAAATAATGTAGCTGTCAAGTCTGGTAAAGGAGGAAGTAAAATATGCATCTATTATTATGCTTCTCTATAAAAAAAAATATAATTTAGCATTTCAAAATACCTAGGATCTTTCAGTGATTAAATTATTAATAATTGTTACGAATTTACAGATGTACTTAATAGAGTGGAAACCCTATCAGAGAATTTTAATAATATTATTGTCCATGAGCGTTTAGGTAACTATACTTTATTATTTTATAACTTACGTGTATTTAAATTTATTCTTCAAATAAAATGTATCATTTTTAGAATCAACAACACCCTTAACTTCACAAAAGAGAAAAAGCAAGGAAGCAAAGAATATTAAGAAGAAAATTCACAAGCAAAAGATGATGAGGAATTAATGAATAAAATGTATATTAATCAAATAAAATATTATTAATTTATCTAAGGAAATGTATCCATTTATAAATTAAAGCATTGTTCATACGGAGCTCGGATAAAGGTAAAAGGTTACACGAGCTACGAGTATTCATCGAGACTTCTGTTTATCGAATGTCGGACAAGGCCAGTATCGGCACGGCTATTCAAAGCTTTCCAGTTACGCCGGAATTGACTGACACTATTTACTCATTCACTCTTTATTCTAACAACAAAGCTTTACGAGTAGAGAGAGTGTTTATAAATAAAGTTTCCACTTTATGTCAAGTGTATGTGTGTGTTCTATTGACGTTAATCTTTTCGTCTTTCTTCTTTTTAATAGTGGAACGTCCCAGCCAGTAGGTACTCCTGAACAATGAGATAGAAAATAACCTAAAAACTGTTTATACTTTTGTATTACGAGTACATTGTATCGGAGAGTCATAGGCTTAAATATTTTACATGGGTATTCAAGATTACCTCGTAAATGTTTTTTGGTAAAATTTTTGGAAACAATATGTTTAAAAAAATATTAAAGGTCAAATAAGAAGTATATTTTAAGGCCAAAAACAGCCTAAACGAAGTATCCTGCAGCAAACCTATGATAACATGTTGTACATTTAGAAAGTGTTATTCCACATTTAGGAATTATAATTACTTTTTATAAAACATAAAAATTGAACGCAGCGGGATTTGAACCTGAGCCTCTTGTAAAGCTTTTAAATCTAAATTTGACTGGTTTTCTAAAAAGTATGATAACTTCAGATACATATTGTAACATTACATAAACCTACGTCAAGTTTTTACTAGTAATTGGTTATAGTTAATTAATATGTAAAAATATTACCTTAAAACCACATTTCAATAATAACATAGATGTTGTTGATGCTCTGTGCGTTTACATTTACATTAGTAATTTACTACAAATTAACAATTTTAATATATAGATATCATAATTGCAATTATCATAATGTATAATCTTCGTAATGAATATTGCTCTCAGCATAGTTCGAGTTGATTTTAATTTAAATGAAACGCAGGTCTCACATTGCTATTATATATTCAGTTTGCTATACAAATGAAGTCCACAGTCCGACGTTTGGTTACGCGACGTGAAACACTGTTGGTATAATTTGATAGAGTGACATTTCAATTTGACTTGTGCTCGAGTTTATTACAAGGCACACGGTTAGTTTAGTTCGCAAGTGTGTGGCTGACAACGACAATTACTAAAATCGGAATTCGTGAATTCGTAATACATATTATTAAATAATAGCATTTAACTTACATTTAGAACTAACATTTAAAAGAAGTTTATTTTGACAGCAGAAGTATCCGCTACTTTAATGGGTGGAAATCCTCTAACGATTAAAAAACGTTAATTTTTTATGTATATTTTTGCTTAGTGTTTTCTTTCAAAGCCAATTTTCTTTAGAAGGTTATTAAATGATTATTTTATAATCGTTTATATGGCAGGTGAGTACACCCAATTACGTTTCGATCAGGCGGCGATGCGGTGCCGGCGTGCCGACGGCAGCGCGTGCGGTCGCCCTAACTAGATTATTGGCCGGCGGCAGGCCATATACCTACCTATAAAATTTTACCATAGACTATAATTATACAGTGTGTTGAGTAATATGCAATAGGTACATCATAAAAGAGACCACAGAAAAGAAGATTTTTAATATCCATAAAAGATTATAAGTCAGTAATAAATAAATATTTCTTTAATAAAAAAGGAGAAGACAAAATAGAGACAGACATTCGTTAATAAAATTTCCACAAAGTACCGAGATTTATTACATTGTGTAAAGTAATTTGGCAACCATACAAATAGTATACACTGTGGCTTTATCAAAGACCCGCCACGGCGCCGCCACGCAAATAATTTGATACAGATTCATCAGCTCTACAACATTAGGGCAGAACCCTCATATTATTATACGATGTTAAATTGAAAAGTAATAGCTACAAAACTAATTTATATATTTGTTGAACTTTTAACAGGTATAAAAATTTATTAATATTTTATTATAGTAGAGATACTATATTGAGGCCGTCATGGCACAGGGACACAAGGGTGTGACTGTAACACGACAGTTGTGGGTTCGTGGGTTCCCACTAGAGGGAATTAATTATTATTTAAGGCAAAAGTCCGGCGTTGAGTTCCGCCACTCGACACGCCTCAGAAAATTCAGTGGGAAGTGGGAAATGGAGTGTCTGAACACTAGTTTCAATCTTCCTACTCTGGTATATGCGGGATACATTGCAAATGTATATATTAAACAGATAAAGTCAAGAAATACATACTAAATCAGCTTCACGCTGAATCCCGCCCACAGAAGGGTAGGCAGAGGGAACCTAGTGTTAAGAAACTCTGTTCCCCACTTTCTGCCGAAATACATAGCTAGCATAACTACTACATAAATATTTAATTATAAACGAAAATTAACATGGTATATCATAGCAACGTTCGAAAAACTTAACTACAATAGCACCTACATAAGAAAAGAACATCGAAAAACGCATATATTTCTAAAGAGTCTATTTTCTTTTATAAATGCACACAGCTCAGAATAGCAATATAAACTTATATGATTTCTGTACTTCAAAGCATCTTTTCATGGCACACGGCAAAACTGAAGCTCATTGTAGACCTCTAGCTGCACTACTTCAAGGGTTTTAGATGTGAGATCGATCTTACCTATGACCTATTTCAGAAAGCTTTATTACCCGTACTGTTCATGTGAACTGAACTCAATGAGATTATAGTTAGAATTCTGTAAGTAACACAATACACGATTTTGTATATGATATAAGAAAACAACTTTTATTCTCTACTAGCGACCCTCTTGCGGCTTCGCCCGCTTTAACTACTGGATTATTCATGTAATGTATGTTTGCAAAGCACATAAGATAATGTGAAAATTAATGAAACCCTAATGTAACCCGCATTTTCGTAGTTTCAATAAGGATTTTCCAATTGTTTCACACAGGAAGGATTTTTTAGTAGGTACCGTAATTTTAAATCTGTGCTACTAATCTTTTCAAGTACTTATTAAAATATATTTAAATGACTCTTTTTAGATAGTTAAATGAGTATTTTTAAAAGGAAGAAATTATAAACAAAAAACTTCCTACTAATAACTACTACAAAAAATGTGAAACCAAATATATCGCGCTTAAATAATACATTCAACTCCAATTATCTAATACGTGCAAACGCATCTAACTAAATCTTCGTTGCTTTAGAGGCAGCCGGGTTTTTTTTTCGAGCTTGTGGTTAATGCTGAAGAGGGTATTCTGTCCCTGATGAAAAGCAAGGACTACGTGGCTGCCTGTGAGGAAAATTAAATAGAATGCATCGGCCGGGAATCGAACCCGGGCCGCCCGCGTGGCAAGCGAGCATTCTACCATTGAACCACCGTTGCGTGTAAGGCAAGCGGGCGCGACGGACGCATGGCGAGTGGCGAGCCGTTTCGCAGCAAGGAATTTTTTGATATTGTAACAACTTCTAAAATACTTATTAAAATGAAAAACAGTGAAAGACAGTTTTGGTCTACATTAAATGGCCAACGTAACTAATGTACATATTTATATGCTGAGAGTAAGGGATAAGTGAAACTTGAGTAACATACAGCTGATGTGTCAACGGCGGGATGTGTTAACAATTAAATGCGTTTTTCTGTAAAACTATTCGCAATTTCGAAATATTGTAAAAAGCAAATTTTATTTTCGTTTAACGTAGAAATTTAATAAAGTATTTTAAAGGATAAGGATTAATACCATTATGGAAAAATATCCCTCACAATAAAAAATATATTGAAATTATTCTTTTTAGACAGAAAAATGATCACTACACGTTATTCTTAAAAGATACGAATATGCCGTCGCGGACTTTTTTGTAGATCTTATTAAGAGGAACAATACTCCAGTACATTATTTTCATGTAGTACTTACCATTAAAGCAGCGCATGCGCGAAAGTGTCTCAACGGGTAGGACTTTAGACACATTTATCGTATTTATGTTAATTTACATAAGAATGTATAAATAATAAACTATATATAAACCTTCTACGAAAAACACTCGACTTAATGGTGAAGACCGCATCAAAATCCGTTGGGTGGTTTAGAAGAAGAAGAGTTAGAAACAACAGACAGACACGAAAAGCGACTTTGTTTTATAAGATATAGGATATCTATACTTTTATATTTACTTTTAAAGTACTTTTTTATTTACTTTTATACTTTATTTATTTCAAGTGCTATCCCCAGTTAGCACATATTTTCCTATACCTATTAAAAAAATCATTGATGAATATTTGTTTTTATTTCATTATATAAGTTGTAAATAGGAAATAAAGAGCAATATCGGCAATAGCTGCCAAACATAAATACCACAAAGAAAAACTGCAAAGCTCGCCTGTTGCAGTCCCGTTTATTTTTCAAAAGTAACAACAGCGCCATCGACGCGGAAATTCTGATAGCGAAACATTGAAATGCGATGTTTCTTTGTTGTGCTTCGGACAGAGATATAAAACTAACAACTGTTTTTGGTTAGGAAACTACTTTAACGTAAAACGACGTTCTTCTTTTTATGCCAAATTTCTTAAATTTATTGGATTTAGGAGGTAAACAATAATATAATGTGATATTAATGTCATATGAGAACGTTATCGCAAGTAAGACCCACACTCATAGTTATTAATCGACTTCCGTAAGAAAAGGAGGTTATCAATTCGACTGTATTTTTTTTTATGTTTGTTACCTCATAACTTTTGACTGGGTGAACCAATTTAGAATTTTTTTTTGTTTGAAAGGTCCCGAATGGTCTCATTTTTTTTTTGATCCATGTCTGTCAATGGTATCTATGAGAAAATCACATAAGTCTTAAATTTGCATTAGGTATTTGCGCGACAAATAGACGAATAAACTCAATGTCGCGCCAACCGATTTTGATGATTCTTTTTTATTTTAAAATCCAAGAAAGTTCTGCTCAAATAAATCGTAGATTTTAGTACTATATTATTAAATTACTTAAAAGTACTGAAAACATTGAAGATATACAATATAATGATAAATTTTCAAAGTTCATGCCCTAAATTCAGTAAATATTTGTTTTTAATTTAACTTATAATGACGACGTTGATGTTATCAAGATTTCATTCACAGAAGCTATCTTGTAATAATAAATTTCTCGAGTCTTGAACCTTCGTCATTGATAAGACAGCATCGGATAAAAAACACTGCTTTTATTTGCTTATTGGTAAATTCTTTATTTACAAGGAATATTTCAAAATAAACATTTAATTTGCATGTTTTGTGAACGGTGCTTGTTCGATATTGGTAACGTCACTTTTAATGTCGCTCATTCGCAGTAAAAATATTATAAACTAGCGGCCCGCTCGCGGTTTCACCCGCGTGAACTATGTTATTATTAATTTCTGTCTCCATGACTACGTCCTAGTGACGTCTATGCAAAATTTGAGACTCCTAGCATTTAGTAACGAATGACAAAGACAAATGTCATTAGTAACGAAGTTTCATACAAATTTTCAACCCCAAAAAACAAACCCTTAGAAGTTGAATATTGCAAATTCCCGTCTTAGCGAGCACCTACGTCCTATAAATAACTCCTATGCAAAATTTGAGATTCCTAGCACTTGTAGTTTCTGAGATTTCGTGATGAGTGAGTGACCTTTCGATTTTATATGTATAGATTTACAAAATATTTATAGAGTGAAAAGGTAGACAGGATTTAAAAACGAGATTTTCATTTGTTTTTAACCGTTTATTAAATACAGCACTTGCTATCTAAGCAAAATGGTCAGACGAATGTTAATTAAAAGCTGAATCAGACAAAATGCAAACTCCATTTTAAGCCGCTGAAATTGAATCGGCCTATTGGGCAATCTAGTTATTTACTTAACCTATTTTATACGAAAAGCCTTCATTGGTATAGACATCTGCCGGATATGGATAAAATAAATTAATGAAATGTGAAAATCAGATTATTTATTTGTTTCTTTATCACCAATTCTCTAGTTAAATTAATATGTTCATTTTAAATATATTTACCTATATCAAAAATATCTATATGTTTTGATTACTGCGTAAATGTATTTTGATAATGGTACTTAAATATGTAGTAAATTCACAGAGACCATATCATTTCATAGAAATGGTGCACTCGGGGGGACAGCGTCTGGGAAACGAAATAATATGTTTATTTCATGGTTCTGGTCAATGCTTAGTATTTAATTTCGTCATTCAACAAGCAATGTCTCCATTTCGACCGCAAAGCGGAGATCAGAGTATCTTGATACTAAGTTCTCTCTGCCCCCCTAGAAGCCTACCCGGTAAATTTATAGTTTATTAAATAATTATTATAGAAACAACTGCCTTAGTCTCATCACTTCACAATATATTTTAAAGAATTTTAAACACTTAGGTCTTAAGCATATGGTTACATACTACCTGGTAGAGGTATTTTAAGTTAAAAATGTTTTATTGTGTATGTATGTAAATGTAGTATTTAATATGTGGCGCACGACCACAATTATTCTTAAAGCATAAATAATTATTCAATATGAACATATTTCATTACGAATATAATTCTCTACATCTGCCAACAATATATAATAATCTAAAAGTAAAATTAAGAAGAAACAAAATAGTTGACGCTTTCTATCCTTGTTAAACATATAAGCCATTTTAGTAATGCAAAGGGATGTGCTGACAGTCTCTGCTTATGAAATATTCAGATCTCTAGGGTGACTTTCCCTACGCCTCCGTATAATGCAAAACAAGAAAGTTTCATCCTAAATGAAGCAAGCAGCTCTCTACGTGCCTCGGGATACGCATGGGCACAAATAAACTTTCTTTCCAAACTTTAAAAGGCCTGGACGAAACATTTTTAACTTACCTTTATAGGACTTGAATTATGATGTAAAAAGTTATATTACCTACTACGTATATGAAAATGATAAATAATGGATGCTTTCAAGTTTTTGTATATATATATTTTTTAAATATTATTATGTTTAATACTTTAAACTTAAAGATTGTTATTTGCGCTTAATTAAAAATGTTTATATACGAGTATATGACATACCTAAGAATCATAAATTTTGGCCATATACCTAGAACTAAGAAGAACATTGAAAAAGCAAAACGCAGATTTTTATTAATTTAATTATTACTATTACAATATCAATGTAGTGGTCAACCACATTAAGCCCGATGAAATAAGGCTAAAATATAATTAATACACTAACAATGTTTATATTTACATTTATATGCGCCACTGACATCAAATGAATATTATATTAGTGAATTAAACTTTATATAAACAGAGTAAGCCGTCCGATGCAACGATTGGATTAGGTCGCTCAGCCACACGCCGAGTCCCGTAAATTACATTTCGCACTAACTGCTTTCCCGGCTGCCTCGCAAGGTAGAGGAGTTTGCATATTATAGTAGTTAAGTACCCTTAGATAACAGACCCAGAGACCAGAGAAACTGGTATAATGATAAAATACGGGAATATATGCATATGTAAAGGTATATTATAATGCGGTGTCATCATTTCCCCTTTGACCGCACGCTAGGACACCTGACCGCAGAATGAACACGATCAACGTTTATTACGACATTTATGTTTACTCTTTTCACGTAAATGATTACGTATTGTTTTTAATGTAAGTGGAGTTTAGATTTTTTTGCTTAAACTTTTTAATACCAATCTCAGAATCTTGTATCTAGAAGGAAAGAAAGAGCAATGAAAGACGCTTCTACAGCTAGAAAAGAGACAAAGTGAATACCAGTTTTTGTTTTCTTTGTTCAAAGACATAGATTGAAGTGTTTTATTTGATGTTTTAAATTTGATTTTGTAGTACACTTTACCTATTTATATTTGAGTTTGTAATATACATACACAATTACTTGTAAAAAGCTTTTGTAAATGTTAAAATACTTATTTTTTTAAAGTACTATTATGAGTATATTTTAATAAATTATTTTATTACAGTCCTATGTGCTTAAAAATACAAAACAAATAAATCAACAGTAAAATATCGTAAGAAAATATTTCCTATTAATAGAGTGATCGTTTTTGCGATAGAGCTACCGCGGTGCGCCAATAACAAAGAAACAGGCGGGACGAGCAGCTATTACATCAGTATAACCTAGTTTCACGTGAACGAAGCTAAAATATCAGAGAGTTATTTTACAATTAAGTATTAAAAATGCGCAAAACGTCAGCTATGTAGTTTCTGCTGTGCACCTGAAGCTTTGCACGGATGAACTTTATTATTACATTTCTTTCGACAGTATGCCTGTTAAAATAATAAAACAAACCTTTGTAATTTGTTGCTCGAAACAACGGAGATCTGAAACAATGAAATTTTTACTTTTATTAATTTGAACATTGAATATCCAAGCGTATAGTCTCTAACAATTCAATTAAAACCATGATTCGGTGAAAATATGCGCAACTTTCGTAAGAGTAGTAAGTTTATGTACTCGTACAAAATATTTTATTTACAGTACGAATATTTTATGTTTTTGTCTCATAGTTTCTAACTAATCTTTTTCTGTTTATAGTTAAATTTCATAGCTTGACTTGTCACACTTCCTTTATCATATATCTATAAAGAAAATGCGAGAGTAAGCGTTGGCTCGTGGGCGAATAACGCACTAAAATATGGTTGTAAGTGATGTCTTATATATGAGTATTGTAAGTTTCTCTTGTCCTTTACATTGTTCAACTTATAACAATTAGCAATCGTTACCCCATCATGTTTCTCAAGAGCTCTGGTGGTGTCGCTGCAGGCACTCTTTAATACAATAGGTGCTCAGCCGCCTTCACTTTTTCGCCCACTGAAGTATTTCGAGCAAGTAATATTGGTAGACGTATGAAACGTGTATATCAGACTAGTGACATAAGCTCGTATTTTCTCTTGTTTTTGTGCAAATTATTTACAACATGAATTATAATTGATCGGATTATTATTTATTATTGAATTTGGATTATAAATAAAACTTAAAAAAAAAAAAGTTTTTTATAATAAGTTTGCTTAATCTATCAGTGATAATTTTGTGTAACAATCTGAATAACTTTTTATTTAGTTATACGAGCCTTTACCACTATAAATTTAATATTTCTCCAATCGGATTAGATATTTGAGCCTACTACATCTCACATCTAGTTAGTAGGAAAAGGAAAACAAATTCGCCACATTGGCGCCCGAGCCTATATTTCCGATCATATTATCGCAGTGTCGTCTTTATGATGTTATCACATAAATAAGCCTCCCGGTCCATTAAGGCTCGACTACAGCCATATGAACCTACTTAAACTATAGGAAGGGAACCCGAGAGCAACGTCAGACTCATCAATATCTGTCGATAGGCACCAAGTAGCCAAATAAAATTATCATGAATGCGAACCAATACGAATAACGTAAACATTTTTATTATACGACAGATTTATAGTATGTTATTTTATCTTATATGAAATAAAATATTTACTAAGTACATATGAGTATATTATATTAATAAAATAGATAATATATCAACTTGCCACTTTAAATATCTCTAAAAATGACTTTGATAGTGTGTTAATATCCGCATTGTTTTTATTACAATAAATAATTAATTAAAATTCACTGGATTCATTCATTCGTTAACCCACGCGTTATGCCCTTAAAGAAAATGGAAGACAGGTATAGCTTTATACAATTTATAAAAGTGGATGATAATTATATTTAATGTTAAAAAAATAAATAACTTAACGTATGTATGTCAAGTATTAAAATAAAGTAAACAAAAATAAATGATCGGGAAATCATCAGATACCTCTAGTAAGATACATAGTAATAGTAATAATATGGCATGCAACGTTAAGTTTGATTGTTAGAAACATTGATATATTTTTTACATTCTGTTTAAATAATAATATTCTGTTTATTCTTGCTATAATTCACAAGCTTCACTTCAACTCCCCTTTATATTTTATATGAATTTTGTATAAAATTATAAATTAATTATTTACGTTGTTAAGACACTCTGTTTCCCATTTTCCGAATTCTAGAGGCACTGCGGAAAGAGTGGAGGAACTCAACGCCGCGTTTTGCCTCGACAACAGAGCGAAAAAACGAAAATATTAAATATTTCATTCCCTCGAAAGAGAATCGAACCCACTTCCTGTCACTGACGCACTGTGACCACCCCTGCGTCACGACTGGCAATAAAATAGTATGTAGGTACATATATAACGTCTACCTACACATTTTCTCCATATCTTATGAATTTATAAATCATATAATATTCATGAATGATGCAAAAAGTATCAAATATTATGCTTACGACTTATTTATTTATGTACTTTTATAAATAAGACAATGATCCAGCATGCGAGATGCCGTTGTTGCGGAGCTTTACAATTGTGTCAAAAGTGATAAGCGGAAAATTTCCTTTTGATAACAACCAACCGAGCATTTAC
Source organism: Heliconius melpomene rosina (assembly GCF_056956725.1). Lineage (NCBI taxonomy): Eukaryota > Metazoa > Arthropoda > Insecta > Lepidoptera > Nymphalidae > Heliconius > Heliconius melpomene. Next base: position 10,052,064 of record NC_140389.1, on the reverse strand, counting down.
CACAAAATTTAACTTGACGGTAAAAATAAAATTAGAATAGCATTAAGTAAAATTTAAAATAAAAACAAATATCTTTCTTAGGTTTATTTTCATATTTTTTTCGTTATTCTTTTTGTATTCAACATTTTTGCATATGGCAGTATATCACTCACACATATACTTTGATGGTTACGCCATTTCGGAAATTGGGAGTATTGTATTTTCGTTGTTAATTTTGTTCATAAAAAAAAACTTTGGTGTTTCATAGTGGCATGGCAACTGTAAGCTACTGAATTTTAAATAGCGTATATATATATACAAAGCCTCCCCTTACTGCAATCTTCACTGAAATTAATCATTAGTAGACATTTATAAATAATTCATTCAATGGCATGGAGCCAGCGGTGGAAGCGTTGTCCGCACATGGCCATCATATCTTCCGCTTTATATGTGCCCCTTAATTACAAAAATAGCTCATGAGTTAAAAATAAATTGGAGTAATTTCATTTTTATAGCTGGCACGCATTGATATATCGGTCTGTAATGAGCTCGTGGCTGGGGAAAATTCGCAATTAGGTACCGTAAATCATGGGGCGAATAGAGAGGTGCCTGGTTCTAATACTGAATTATGAATAAGAATTGTGTTTAATTATAACTCGGTAATTATTAATTAAACATAGTGTTTAATGTTACCGTCAAATATAACAATAGTTACTATAAGGAAGTAATAGTAAAAAATATTTGATTTGTTTATATAAAACATAAAAAATCATTAGATATTCTATTTTCCGTATAATCGTGTAATCGGGTTAAAAGGGCTAGACGATGTTTTATCTATATTAACCCACCAACGAACTGATTTTCCATAGTTTACCTAATAAAAAATTATTATATAATACATATCCACTTCTAAATAAAAGAAACATTGTATTAATTAATTATTACGGACGCACTTATGTGGTATAATATGAAAGTATATGCTTAAACTTTCATTTCATATAATAATACATAATCAAGACTAAATATTGGATAATTCATCAAATCGTAAAGATTTTTATATAACATTTAATTTATTGTTACGTTTCTACTGTTGTAATTATACAATATAGTGTAATGGAAGCACGTGGTTACAGGGTCGGTCAATGACCCGTAATTTCAGGGTACCGTTAATCGGCTTTGCGAGCTACCGCGTTCGCAAAATCTTTTTTATTTTTCTCTATATGTACATATTTATTTATTTAGGAAACCAAAATGGTACATATGATTATAATGTATTTTATCTTTCGTGTATAAATATGTATAGAATATTTTGTAGTGGGTACACAAAGCTTAAAGGTTTACTTTACATTTAATGTACAGATTTCTTCCGAAACTTACGAAAGAGATATCCACTTAATAAAACTGTTAAATTAAAAAAATACTAATAATAGTTATCGATGCATATATTGCCTTTAGTTTTTAAATTATATACTAAATTTACAGAAAAAAATTAAAGTACATACAACACGTTTAGTTAATTTATTCATAGATTGAAATTAGTTTTTTTTATTTCATATAAAAAAAAATTACACTACTCTCCACTTTCCCATTTTTTTTAAGACATTGATTGATGAACAGCGAAACAAGGCAACATTGCGTTGTCTTACCAGAGCAGAGAAATGAAAGTAACTATTTTTTTTAAATTCACGCTGTATTTCGTATTAAGAAGTTATAATTAAAATATACCTAATAAGAAAATAACTTAAATAATCATTTCCCCATGTAGAGATCGACGTTGTCCTACTGCGCTACGATGGCCTAAAAAAGTAGATACAATAACTACAGTTGATTAATGAATTTCTATTTATAAACATGGATTTATTATTTAATAAACTCGATAACTTGAATAGTAGCACGTATTAAATATGAATAGAACGAGGTGTGAACCAGCTATAGCCTTTACAGAAGGATTCGCAAATCCTGATTATTTATATTTTGTACCCATATCACGTTCACCGTCTTCCTACTCAGCCAAGATATCTCTTAAAAAGGAAAAGTCCGGGGTAACCCACTTTAGTATGTGTGTATTTTGTTATATTACATTACACTTAGTGTTGCACTTGAGTGAAATTTTTTAACATAACATTTTGTTTTATTAGAGCAGGAAATAAAATTAATTTAAATATATAATCATTCCCTCGAGTGGGTATCGAATAATAAATAATCTAATAGTATAGCTTTATGCATACCCAAAGCCGAGATGTGATCTCCAGTAACTTTGTACGTATATAATATTTGTGTACATCGATAATACAAATATCTTTATAAATTTTAGTCACGCATAAATTGCTAATAGGCTCACGCGATCGAAACTGTCAATTGTTTGTTTTCATACTAAATAAACATTGTCAATAACACATCCGCAATCCATATTAATATACAAGTGCCGTTATTCAATTTGATGGACTTACATGCTACGTACAGTATTAATTTAAAACTTTCTCTAATATTCGTATTATTAAATGGTAACGTAGAGTCGATAATTCTAGAACTAGAACCTGATGACACGAGCAATGTTGCGCTTGGATGTAATAATTTAGGGGCTTTCGGCCCCCAACACCCTCGAAACAGGAACTGTTGTTAACACAATACAACTTGACAGCGTAGTACCTGGTAGTAAAGTACATGTGATGGATGAAGAGGCATATGTATAAGATGGGGTTGACTTAAAATAACGGTTTATGCTTACAAGTGTATAGAGGACTCTTCCACAGATTATCAGGTAGCTATCTGGTAAAAAAGCTCTATCATCATAAAAATACTTCTATAAGTAAATTAGGTAAGAAATTAACATTAATAAATTGCATAAAATATGAATGCTCGTAAAGCATTTCATTATTTAATGCATTAAGCTATTATTTTTCCCAACGTAACCACGATTTGTAAGATTTATATTACATGGCCGCAGAAAAATATGAATTGTGAAGTATTACAAAATGATTATCAAATAGGTACGTCTCATTGCATTACTTAAAGTGTTATCTCTCATTAGATAGAAAGTAATAAAAGCAATTAGATTACTGTGCCTTCTTTATAAAACGTGTTGAGATAAATATAAAAATATTTTATTAAAAAAATAAAACAACTGAAAAGTTGTTAAAAGTAAAAAAATAAACTAAAAGCAAAAATTTACCTATTAACTTTATAACTTAGGTTTGGAACTAATCTAGTCAATTATTTTTACCACGAAGTCGCGAGGCGCGCATATTTTTTTGGTATTTCAATATCGCTTGAGATTTGAAATACAAAATCTTAAATTATCAAAATCTTATATACGACCAACTTTGGAGTAACGATATCCACTAAAAAAAAAAGAATTGTCAAAGTCGAACTATCCAGTAAAAAGTTATGCATGTTTAAAAATAAAAAAAAGTATATAAGCATACAATAGAGAATCTCCTTCGGTTTTTTCGTCGGTTAAATAAGGAAAAGAGAACTTTAGAAAAAAAAAAGAAATGTTAATAGAAAAAAAAAGACAAAGCAAGTATCCCGCGTAAAGTTGGGCGGTATAAATCGGCGAAGTTACGGGGGAAGCAACGCGTATCGTACTAATTAGCATACCATGCCACTTTCGGCAAAGTATTTTCTCGGTCGCTGACAACTTTAACACGGAGACAAGAAGTAAATGGATAATGGACGTCTAAAGTTTAGGGTTCTTTTTGAATTACTTATTATAATTAATTCACTTTAAAACTTTATAACATTACCAAATATAATGACATCGATCGATAAATTTGTACTGAACTTATTTTCTTGGGTGTAGCTAAGGTTTACTCGTATTACAATTCATCTTCAGCAAAATTATTAAAAGATATATATAGATATATGTATTATTAAAAGATATATACCTTCTTATCTTCTTCTTATCTTAATATATCTTATCTTAATATAAGTAAGAATAATGTTTTCATGCTAGATCTTGAAACGGAAGTATAATAAAAAGAGTATAATATCATCTTCATAGCCGCATCTGGTAAATTGACACCGTTTTAAAACCACGGTGCGGCATTACAAAACACTTGAGCGTATACAATTTAATGTTTTATCTCGTTATGCTTTAAGATGTGCCGCCGTACACTTTGTTATTGTTATTTATTATTACTTATATAATTATAAATTTTATTATTATTAGGATTTACTAAACGATAAAAACAACTTTATTATCATTACTTTTGCCAAACGACTAATTTCAGAGAAGATTCAGAGTAAAAAGTAAAAGTACAATAATGAATTTTATATTTTCTAAAATTATGTTATCAAATACATAATGAAAGTTAAAATATTAAAATACTTCACTTAACATAACTTAGAAACTTTGGTTACAACGAAAAAGGAAGTAGACATTTAAATTTGGGTACTCCTGAGACGGACGTTAATGACCTAACAGCTATTTCAAAAGGATCCTTAAAAGAAAATCCCTCTTTACCCTCGGAGGGGAAGTAATGCATTTTCCTTTATCACTGTGACCGTTTGCGCACTTTTCAACAAGGGGAACCTTTTACGATTATTGCGTTTGCTAAGAAACACACTATCTTAAATTTTAAAATAATATGTGACCAAGTCTAATGTTAAATATATTGAGATTAATAATATTAAAAGATTAATAGATGAACATTATTAATCTCACGTTTCACAAAAAAAAAACGAATATCTTGTTACAAAAATATATAAACTCTTGCATTAAAATTACTGTGAATCTTTGGAATTGTATATTATAAACGTATGGGCCAATTTTAATTTATTATAGTATAGTTAGTCTTATTTAGTAATTCGCTTCGCTTTTTACTTTTTTAAAGGTTTTAGATTAATTTAATTTTAGATAAAAATTAAATTTAAGATCTCTTGGAGAGTGGATTAAAGTAGGGACGTTACGAAATACACGATAGCGACATTTCAGATATACAAATGATGCAAGCGTCATAGTTGAACTAAAAATGTCAAAATCGTGACGACATTTCGCCTTGAGAATAACATTATACTACTGCAAGCTGCACGGGAACACTGTCAACCACGTGGAGCGTAAAGTACTGTAACACATGTTAAATAACATCGGCAATTAATTTCAAGGGAAAGCGCGAGTCTTCTCATGCGAGTTAACTGGCAAAAACTGCAGGATAGGCAAAGGGAAGCTAGTGTTAAGGCACTCCGTTACCTATTTTCCGCGGAATTCTAGAGGCATTACGTACTAAGTGGCGGATGTCAACGCCATGCTTTGCCTCAACACGAAAGCGAAGAACCTTCCTCGTGTGGGAACCGAACCCACAACCACTCACGTTTACAGTCACATTTTGTGCCCCTGGGCCATGAGTGACCTCAAAAACCGCATATTAGATAAAAGTAAATTGAGGAGTAAGTAACAAGCGGGAGGGTACGCGGTTATAATTATAATATATGGTGGTGGTGGGGAAGGGCATGACCTCCCGTTCTCGGCACTCGAGCCGCATGACTGCGTAGCAGCACGCGGTGCCGGTGTACTTGCACATGTTGCAGCTTTTGAGTGTTCTCCGTCAGGTTTGCAAAATGACTTGATAATCGCATACAATAAAAAATATAGCTTTATTTATTATATCTAAAATTATAACTTTTATCATTAAAATAATTAATTTTCACCATATACCAACATAAAACTGTCCTAAATGTAAATGATTAACAGTTTAAATGTATCTTTTTCCATATCAGACTTTTATTGTAGACAGAGTTGCGTGTGGTATGTCGCCACTTCCTGGGAATATTTTTATATTTAGGTACAGTCGACGTGAATAGCGCGGCGCCGTGAGTACCGTTCTTTAACGCTTAAACACCATTGATCGCTGTGCTATAAGAGACGTCGAAAGTTTGAGTTGTTTAAGTTTTATTATATAGGGCAATCGTGCTAGAAAGTGTGCGAGCGCTTTCGTTACACCACGAGACGTGCTGATAACCGAAATGGAACGGCACCATTCACTTAAGGCACAACGAATCACATTCAGTGTAAATCATGTGGAATTGTAGAGTGAAACATTAAATATCTATTAAGCTTAAAACATAAATTATTCTTGTTTATCAATAATATATCAATGCATAGTCACGACAAAATGTTGGGCAACATATAGGTACCTAAAGGATTTCATTAGAAAGCTTCATGCGACATCGGACACCGCTCGGTCCCATTTGAAAATGTAAATCTTGTTTAGAGTGAAAATAATCGCTTTCTAGCTTAGTGCTCACTAACAAGTACATTCGCTATACATGACTGCTACTATGACTAGTGATTTTATATAATTTAAAATCGTTCTCACACAGGTTCCCTTATCGTATTATGTAAAAACGAAAACGAGAAATTAACGACCCTTCATTTATCTGTCAAATATAGGAAATAATAAAGGGTAACGTATCAGCTCTGCGGAGACGGAACACACTTATGAACGCGCGGCTAAAGATAACTGACCAAATCAATAGGATGGAAGCATCCGGCTGTGGGGAAAGCAATAAATAATAGTATATTGGCTTTTAAAGCTGATTGGATTATTATTGTTTGCCTTCTTAGTGATTGTAACACAGACATGCTAAGTACAAAAGGGTTTGAAACAATATGGGTTGCATACTTTCACGCTTTTGGATTTATATTTTATATTTATTTTACATTCATAATTTTTACAAAAAAATAATTAAATATTATCATTCTTGTATATTTAAAAAAAAGTATTTACATAGCATATCTACAACAAAGGTGACAAGACTTTTATTACAACGTTGAATTGTCTATAAGTTAAGCCTATTTATAATTTACAGACAATAAAACTAAGTTCGTCTATCCATATCACAAAAGAAATCTAATACAGTGACTTTGCCTATCCTGCTGTGTGCCGGATACAGCGTATACAGCGTATAAGCTGTTTTTTTTAATATTATTTTATAAAATGCATGTCTGATAATTTTATTACGAATAAATTCTTCTGGGTTGCCATAATTATTTTATATTTCTATATATATAAATAACAATAAAATATCCTTTTATATAAAAATACAGATAATACCTACCTGAAAGAAAAAGGGTTGAATTGTAAAATATAGAACCTGTTGAAAAACTAAAGCAGTTGAACATTTATAATAATTTAAAAACACTTATGATATTTTTAACTATCTTAAAAATCAAATCATTATCTGGCTCTCTTATATTATATTTATATAATAATGATATTTTCCTAGCAACACATACAATATATAAATAAAAAACAGCACATATAATTATTGCACTAGCGTCAGAGGCAAATGAAAAACATAAATATTTCCAACGTTTTCCGTTTGGCCTCTTAAAAAGTTGGTGCTTCTAGGCTTTAAATCGATTTCCGCGCTTAACCGCAGACTAGCTTGTTTCCATTTTCCGGCTTCCGTTTCAAAGGTTAGCCACAAACAATTTTCTGCGTAACTTTTTACCATCGACATTTATTATATAAATATAAACAATAGTGGTAACAAAAATTTTATACAAGGCATACCAAACATTTGACGTAGAGTGTTACAATTTAACTTGGAATGACTTATAATGAGCTTTACTGCCATAAAGATAAGACCTTAAAAAACAATTTTCATTGAGTAATAACATAATAAACGTTAAACTTCAAAATAAAATAAGCAAAAAGAAAAGAGTGGTGCGATAGGGGCGGGTTAATCAATGTTGGCGCGATGTCCCATCGAACGGGGACGAACGGCAATTTGTCAATCACGGAAATGCCTTACAAAAGCTTTCAATAAATGCTTCGTGTTTGGCTGGCTGCCTGCAGCGTCATCATCCACCATTAATCTCTGAAACGTACTACCAATATGCTTATTAATATTTTAATGTCGTCGTGATTATTAACATTTACACGCTTACCAGCTGTTGTAATCTCTTTTTTACATTAATATATTGTTTTATATCTTCAATTAAGTAATAAGTATAAGTACTACTATTATTATAAAACTGAATAGTTGATTTGGTCGAACGAGCTTATCTCAAGAACTAGGTAGAGGTTTAAATTGAATTTTTGTATCGTATAGCCCATTTATTTGACGAATATAGCCTATAAGACTTTAAAATGTTTCACAACTCTTAGTTATTTCTAATTGACCACACAGGCGAAGTCGCAGGTAAAATTTAGTATAGTATTATTAGACGGAGAATTATTATTATTACTTACAATGAAACATACCTATTACAGTTTGCTTACGTAACTCTGTTGCATATGGCGATGAATCATTTGGCTTATACTAACTCTATGTGTAGATAAGAATAAGCACGGTCAGTACTTGCAGTATAATAGAGTAATTATCTCATTACATTTTTTAAGACATGAGATGAAAACGGGCACGATTTCTATTTAAAATTTATGTTTGTGAAATTACAATTTATATTGATTGTTCTATTCTACATTTAAATTGGCCGTTTAAAAAGGCCGTCATTACCCGGTGGCTCAAGGATGTAAACGATACTGATTCAATTCCCACTCGGTGGAATGAAACGTAAACATTAATTATTTCAATTTTCTCACTCTGGCAACAAGGAAGAAAGCGCGGCGTTAAATTCCATTATTCAACACACAGTACCAGTTGGGAACGGCACTTCCGTTAATGGGATCGAATGAACGAACGAATTCTCTATGCCTACCTTGTCATTTGCGGGATACAGCGTGAAGCAAAAAAAAAGATATTTATAAAGCAAATTCATCTTAGCCTAATAATAACAAGAGATTCCATAAGTAATAACAACACCGTAAAACTGGCATAAGCCTATTTTATATTTATAGTACCCATAATGTTTATGCGAACATTAATATGCGTTAATACTGGCTTATGAAAGAATTTATTCGATTATTAGATTTCAGGAAAATTATGAGATTACAATAAAATTATCGTCAGTAACATCATATAAGATTTATTTAGAGATATTACGAACGATATGGTCATGATGTGAGGCAACAACAAAAAATACAGTCGAATTGATAACCTCCTTTTCTTACAGAAGTCGGTTAATAAAATGTTAGTTATTCATAAAATTAAAACACTACACGAACTAACGTAGTAATACTTCCAAAATGACATAATTATTATTTAAAAATATACAATTTTAATCAGCGTCTGATTTGTAAGTTCACAATTCCTCGGTGACTTCACTGTATGACCTTGTCACGCCTTATATAAACTCTTAGTAAGTTGTATCTTGAATACTATACAAACAACTGTTCAAGCAACATTAAAAAATAACCTTCAGAATATATATATTTGCAAACTATACTAATAATATATTACCTATGTATATTTAAAAAAAAATAAAAATATACATTACTTTTATATTCAAACATTAATAGTTTTAATTATCTTGTGGTTTACATTTTGAAATGGTTTACAATTAATATAATATGGTCTATGTGCTAAATAAAGCTACAGATTTACTCAACTTAGATCTCTACTAAATAGATAGAACTTTACAATTTTTCTACTGTACACATTTTGGTTCAAACCGTGATAATCACAAGAATTTTAATGCATTCATTTCCATGAATGAAAAATAACCAGTTTCTTGTACAATAATCATAGATGCAATATCTTAAAAAAATCGGCGGGAAGTGGTCAACGGACTGTCTTAACACTAGGTTCCTAATGCCTACCCTGCTGTGGGGAAGGCAACATAAAGTTTATTTAATTTTAATTCTTGCACAATAAACTAGCTAGTAGACAACACAATAAAAACCTTTTTAATGCTATCTCATTCTCTATAAATATATCTTCAATGTAAGACAGCAGTGTCTAAAACAATTAACTTAGTTTACAGACAACAATGAAGTTTGACGTCTACTTCGCTCTGGGAGGCGAAGCTCGCAGATCGCCAAAGGATCGATTTCAATTAAAAGAGCAAACAATACCATCACCGCTTCAGTAAAGCCGACGCAAGGCCGAACGGAATTGCCTATACGTGTCACATAACACACCCTGAACTATCCACAGCAGATTTTTATTTGTCTTTCTGATAGATTAATTTTCGTATAAGTTTTCTTTACTTATTTTTTAAACAATCCCCTGAACCAGAGAAGAAGAGCTAGAAAACGCATCAATTTTAGCGTAAATTATGATTTAATGAATGATGTAGATATTCTGAAAGTCTCTAATTGGCCATTTAATGAACCTAATCATTCGTGCAATGCCCATGTTCTAATGTCTGTTGCAGCGACAGCAGATTAATAATATTGTGTTCGAAACAAGCGAGCTCGATAGAGAACTAAATTCGGCGATACAGCGGCTATTGTTACGAATAAAAATCGATTCGGCACATTGTATTTTCATATGTAAAGGCTTGTGAATTATTTAAATGGCAATGTTTTATATAACAAATGACAGGCGAGCAATTATAAATATGTATAATATCAATTTATTTTCTAAAATAATTTTACTCTACTACTAATCGATGTAATAGAAACAACAGTTAACTATTAAAACGAAAAGATGAAAAAACTAAACATGTAAATGTGTTGATAATATATTTAATAATTGGCCGGCAAACAGTGTTGATTATTAATGAATGTATGGAGCGTGACAAGTTAATGTAGTTACGTGTGGTTATGCACACGATATGTTAATATGTTATCTGGCATTACTTATTCTTTTCTCTGCTAGCCGTTAGTTCAATGACCCAAATAACTATCGGATGTTCCAGATAAACTATACATTCAATAATTTGTGGGAAATTTTAAAAAGGTACGTTTAGTTTGAATATAGGTATTTGTACGACAGTCATGAGCCGCTCGCCCTATCCCCTAAAAATGATATAGCAGTAGCTCTTATCCGTTTACACCTTAGAAATGTAATTTATTATGACAATATAAATAAATTGTTTATTTATAATTTTTTCATCACCCAAAAATTAGTCAAATTGGTAAAAGCTTTTTCAATAATTGGTATAATAAATTATAAAACATATTGACGCATCATTTGTCCCGTGGCCGTGACATGTGTCTCTGCAGTAATAATTGTAAAGAGCCGAATTAAAAAGAAATATAGCCGGTGTTTAATTATACTTGATTTTTGCCCAATATAAGAAAATATATTTTGCAATATACGTGACGAGTGATGTTTAACATTGCAACTCGTCTATTATGCAGGAGAAATTAGATGGCGGAGGCGCGTAGGTGTGCGTGGGTACTGGGTTCATTATTTGTACAATATAATTGGAAAGAAAGACCGTAGCAGGTACAACATTTTACAATAATTATTGAGACAAAGCATTCTAAACTTCATAAAATCAACTTGGACCTCTTGGTTTCCAAGAGACAAGGCTTCAAACTTCTCTAAGTAAAAAAGATTATAAGTTTTTTAAAAAGTATTCATACAATATAATTTTCGAGTTAATAGGTATTCCCAAATTAATCAGCTTCCGCTGTATCCCGCGCACATCAGGGTAGGCAGAGGGAACCTAGAACACTAGGTTCCCTCGGAGTTTCTTAACACAGACACTCCGTTCCCCACGTTCTGTCGAATTCTGGAGGCATTGCGTGTTGAGTTGCAGGTTTCCTCGAGTGGGGATCGAACCCACAACCGTCGCGTTACAGTCACACCCTAGTGCTGCTGCGCCACGACGGCGTCTTCCCAAATTGTACTAAATTACAATCTACTGTTTTAATATAAATATAACATATAATAGAGTAGGTACATGCCTATATGAAATATGATGTTACATTTTATTGTATTACAGTAAGTACACAATTTTTCTAGCGTTACACGTAATTGCGGAAAGTATGTTTGATACGTTTCTCACGGTATCCATAAACGCTCTAAATTATCAAGCATTATTGCAATAACGGCTTTTATTGTATAGCATTTATACGTATGTATTATAAAGTTTCTAATTTCAAAGAAAATGAAGCTCTTGGACTTATACTATAACTTCGTTATAAATTCTAAAAGATATAACGGCTATAATGTATGCATGTGTGACATGTGTGTATTTTAATACACGAAAAACATGTTCTAAAATAACAAATAATCATTTAAATGTACAAATATACAGACTTCACAATATATTGTTATCGCATACATATCGTTTTCTTTCAAATTTGCGGGAGAGGCAGACGAATTTATTGATTTCAGTTCAGTTCGTTGTTTGTCTTTAAAATATTTCATATTCCCGCCAATGACTCTCTGAATAAATTTACACAAAATATCAATTGCAATTTTCAACAAACAAGTATTGATCACAAATTTCGTGATGATGTCGGATGCTGTATATTTTAATGTAACAAAATTTTATATTTTATACAAATAAATAAAATAATACACTTAGTGTGAAATAATAATCCGTACACCTTTATAAAATATTCCAAGAAATGAAATGTATTGAACAATACAAAAAGTTTGTAATCTAAGACACCTACGCTGACTCAGTGTACATCTGGCGTTATGCAAAACACCGCAACACCGATGTTGTCCGGAAGTGATTCTGTCGCTTGTTGATACTACAATAAACCTAAGACAAATTTACTGCTTTAAATTCAGGTTAATATATATAAACTAAATCTATATAATTATAGAGATGTTGACTACTAATCCTACATGGTTTTATTTTTCTATTCGCTATCTGCCATATATTCAAATTAATAAGTAAAATATCTAGACACGCGCAAGCGCGTCCAGCCAAGGTAAAATCTGGACACACGCACTATGTATTTTGTATGAACCATTCCAAGCTGTTTTTGAGCTCTTGAGAACTTGTAAACAAATTAGCTTGCTTGCGCGACATTTAGCACATTTGATAAAAGCTATTAGCTTATAATGTATACAAAATTTGAACAATTAAGCTCAAACGGTTATTGATGTATTAACGTATAAAAATTTGTACGACTCACTCGTCAAAAACCAAACCTACTTCTCGATAACCTAGAAACTTCATTGTTGGTGCCAAAGTAGACTATTATAAAACTCAACTGGCACGCTCGAAACGTCAGATTTAAAGAACCATACCATACCAGACTATTATAAAATAGATCTTCCATTCTTTGGTTTGGTTGTCGGTGCAGTCGGGAACCACGCAGTACTTAACACACTACTTGCAAATATAATAAAGCTTGTACGTAAAAAAATGGATGACTAAAGTTAAATAACTTGGCGCTCATTTCACATTTATGTTTTTGATGAAATAAATAATATTCAATTTTATTATAATTGTTACGTTACGTTAGTTATTATAAAATTTTAGCATATAATTTTAAATTTATGAATTTAAAATGGTTTTAAAAAATTATTTACTTTCATGAATTAATTATAACTTTGTTTTATACGCAAACCTTTTGAATATTCTAACTATTAAGTGTCATAACACTTTTATATGCGTCAAACACTCCAAATTCGGAGTAGACTCCAAATAAAAATACGGAACTCATAGAATCATTTTGTTGTAGGTACGTCTGTCTGTTCGTCTGTAAGTCTGTTCAAAATTGAAATTAACAATAAATATTCAGGCCTACAATTCTTTAGAAGATAGAATACAAAAAAAATAAACCTTAAAGTCAATTCAAGCTTCGTTTTTAGCATATATACGCTTTTAAAAACTCTCCGCGTAATCAAATCCTATCATTTAGCATAGGTACTTTCTGTTAAGCTATAATTATTAAATTTTTCATGAAGTATGAACTTACGAAACTAATAAAGAAAAGGATCTAGTATTTCACCGAAAATATAAACATAGGGAACAACAGGAAAGAACATAAGAAATCGAACCCACAACCTATTGCAAAGTTTACAGTCGCACGCTTGTGCACGTGCGCACAATGGCTTTGCCTCTAAAACAAATAAATGTTTACGTATGCCAAATATTTTTATATATTACTAGCGGACGCGCGCAGCTTTGCTTGCGTATTTAAGGGTGAATTCTAATTACCCATGAAACGTGTTCAATGAAATATTTTTAAGAGTCTAAATTTCAAATTTTATAAAAATCGGTGGCGATTTAAAGATTTTTCCATACAAACTTTCAACCCCTTATTTGCACCCTTAGGGAGTGAATTCTAGAAAACCATGAAACATATGTTCAATTAAATATTTTTAAGAGTCTAAATTTCAAATTTTATAAAAATCGGTGGCGATTTAAAAATTTTTCCATACAAACTTTCAACCCCTTATTTGCACCCTTAGGGGGTGAACTCTAGAAAACCATGAAACTTATATTCAATTAAATATTTTTAAGGGTCTAAATTTCAAATTTTATAATAATCGGTGGCGTTTTACACATTTTTCATACAAACTTTCAACCCCTTATTTGCACCTTTAGGGGGAGAATTCTAGAAAACGATGAAACACGTGTTCAACTAAATACTTTTAAAAACCTAAATTTCAAATTTTATAAAAATCGGTGCCGATTTAATTTTTTTTCCATACAAACTTTCAACTCCTATTTCACCCCTTTAGGGTTAAAATTTTTCCAAATCCCTTCTTAGTGGATGCCCAGATTACGAAAGTAAACATCTGTCCAAATTTCACGTTTCTACCATGAGCGGTTACGGCTGTGCGTGCGTCTTACCTCAGTCAGTGAGGACAAGTCCTTTTATATATATAGAAGATAATAAAATATTTTATTTTGTAATTAGGTGAAAATGAAATCGGAATGAGCTTATACAAGCACGTTAAATTAGTACGTACCGAAATACTTTAATAGTTAATATGTACTTTTACATGTTTCTAATTATCTCCTTTAACAATCTTTCATTCAAATATAATATTTATTTTGTCTTATGTTTATTTTTCACTTTCCCTATCTTTTGACATTGTCTGAAGATGACAATGCCAATTGACAGTGAGCCTCGAGGAGATTTAAGGATTCTAACAATGAAAACGATGTTGAATAAAAATATATTTTTTTAATAATTTATGCTTTGATCCCACAGACTTTACTTGGTATAAATAACATTTATGTCAACTTAATAGTTTAGTCGATCTTTAATAATATTGTTATGTAGTATATATATCCATAATCCATAATTTAATAGACTTTATTTTGACTTAGTTTCACTAGGTTTAACATAATTTCAGTTACTTGAATTTATAATTTACAGATACTCCCAATTTATTGATTTCTTAGAGTTCCACAATGGATGTTGTTCAAAGCTCTTTAATTTTCTAATATATATCAACAAAAAGTGACAATCACGCTGAACAATTTTAGCTAAGGTTCTCATTTCCTTATTTTTTAGCTAGTCTTTTAATACTCTATATATAGAGTCTTTTAGCAATCAAAATAAGTATATACAAGACCCTAAAAATAATAATTATTCTTTCATAGTTCTATATTGTTTTATTCGACATATACTTTTTATTATGCTATTACAATATACGAGAATATGTATAGTCAATTCCGAGTGATATTTTATTCCGTTACTGTATGTAGTATATTCGTTACTCTAAAATAACATTTTACGTAAAATACGACATACATTTGTAACATCCATAAATCTATTTAATTGTATTAAGTAAACTATATAATAAAGTTATGTACATAGGTAGATCCCTATCCCAATTTATAAATTAATTTCATCTTCCTGCCACATGATCACATGATCATACAAACAAATTACCTACGTTTGATCATCTAGTGCGAGGCTGAAATGTGGGGCGACGCAGCTGAACCATTCAGATCGATACGTGATACGCACCGCTCTCAGTGCCGGCCGCTGAGACCGACTTCGTCTCATCGAGATACTTTCTGAAATACGAACCCAAGTTTCCCGAGCCCTTCGAAATATCATTTAAATGAAACGTTAATCCGTTATAAATATTTATATTTTTCATAAGACCTAAGGAATGAGTGCGAAATATAGACCATTCATAATAAATTCTTAATATTTATGACCATTTTAGTTAGTTTGTTTGTTGAAACCTCAACAAGAGCTTAAACGATTTGTGTAACTTTTAAAATTGTCTTATAAATAATGTTTTACCGTTTAATTAAAAAGAATACTATTATTTAACGTAAAACATTTAAAGTTAGGCGTTTTATACATTTAATACCTACTAGACAGTAGACAGTCATAAGGAATTACTTCCGATTAGATACGTAGTTAGGACGCTTATCCAGCTTTTATTTCCACACCGCAATCGAGAGGGGTCGATGGAAAACAAAATAGAATGTAATCTCCACTTGTACCTAGGTGTCGGAGCTTTGATCGTTTCTTCACTAATTTATCTACTAAAATTCTTAATGATTTATTTATGTACTACTTTGTAAATGCTTTGAGGATTTATTTGTTATTTATTTGTTAATGTACAAGAATTGTGTAATTCAGGAATGTTAGTTTTATAGGAACCTTCTAAAATAAAATACAAGATATTAATAATATCTAATTTCAAGTACCACACATTTTGATATTCTCTCGGACCATATTAAAAAGTAACAAAAAAACCTAATTAAAATCAGATTTCAGTAATTGCGGAAGTAAAAGATGGAGTGATCAAATCGCATGTCAGAGTAGCGTTTTCTCTTAAAGTTAACCTAAGGCTAGTATAAAAGAGTATTTCGGCATTCGACGCGTAATATCCGTGATTAGAAACAATCTTGTATTTTTTTTAATCTGTGCAGAGAAATCACAATGCAATCGGCAACAGTCACGCGACGTCGTAAACGTCAATTTGGACTATTCATTTTGGAAATATTTCATCATATAATAAATAACACCACTTTTCACGTAATAACATTTATCTCAACTAAGCCAATAAATTTTCCAAAGACATATATGAGGGCGAATATTCAGTAATAATTTAATCAATATAGTTTATGGCTATCTTTATTTATTATGCGAGTGTATTTTTAGTGTCTATTATAATAATTATACGTCCGTAATCGCTAAGAGTTAAGATGGGCTGAGTGACCCTACTGTAATTGCAAAAGTATAATTGTATGTATGAAAGACCTTGAGGCTATGCTACACTTCATTGCGGTTCCGCTCCGTCAGACATAATAACAGCGGTGTCCATTTAGATGCTTGCGAGAATATTCCTAATTTGACATTTGACATAATTAGTTACGAATATATTATGAAACAACAATTGAACTAAATGTTTGATTATAAAATAATTTTAGATTTCTTTTTATTGCTTTCTGTTGCGGCGGACTTAGTGTGAAAAGAAATTACTTCACTAATCACGCTAATGTCACGCATAATAGAATAGAAAGTAAAACATGAAGCTGAAAATTTTATGTAATTGTATAACGTGCGAATATCTGTCATTTTATTTATAGACATGCAGTTTAAAAACGTTTTGAATAAAAAAAGCTAGTGATTGTGTCTAGTTAGTTTCAACTAAAAAATATTAATTTATTACGAACGTTTAAAACAGAATTAACTTAATAATAGTAATATGTTATAAATTCATATATTGAGAATAATAGCAACGTGCATATATTTTGAAAAAAAAAATACAACAAGATTATTCATAATTCTTATTTCAAAATAGTTTTTACTCTATACTCTTTATTTCGCTAAAATTGCAAGTATTTCATTCAACATGATTGTTTTTAATTTTTTTTAATATATTAAATTAATAAGTATAAGAAAAAAATACATAGTTAATTTCTAAAAAGTAAATTTGACCTATATCACAGAACATGATAAGTTAACAGTAACATAATACTAGTTTTTGCTACCTCCACCTTAGGTCCAGGCAAGTCATGCATTAATGAAAGTAATCAGTCTCACCTCGACCTCGCTTGTATAGTGAAACCCGGCATTAAGAAAATGAAGTCGCGAGAAAACTAATTAATCTCTGACCTATTCTTACGTATGAATAAAATTATCTCGATATATTATATCAGACAAAAATGGAAGAAAAAGTGCTACGACGAGTTCCGCCGCTAAAAAACGATGTCTTGAAAATTGAGCGGAAAGTGGGGAAGGAATGTCTCAACTCTTAGAACTATATGTCCCTCTTACCCATGATGAATAGATCATTGATTGCGTAGATCCTTCGTTGGCGAGTTTAAACTATATATCGAAATGTAATGTAGTATGAAATAAAAAGAAACACATCCATGCGTTTTATTAATAGTCCAGCTATGTTAATGCAGTTCTTACGTATATTCCCTCTATAAAAATTTAATTGCCTGTAATTAAGTTTTACCATAAGATTATGGACTAAAATATGTTTTTGTTTAAAAATACTCCAAATAACATGAAAAGCAATAATTATTTTAAAATGGATTTCTATTTATGCTTGCAACGCTAACACAATTAATTCAAAACACATTTATCTAGTAATTATTTGCTATTTATGTTCACACTCAATTCTTTCAAAGCCAAAATCATATTTTAATTTATTATATTATACTTTTACAATTGTAGAAAATAAATGTTCTATTTTCAAAGATAAAAGAAAGGTTACAGATGATATTTAGCATCAGCCACATTACTATAATTGTCGTTGCCCATTATATAGGCACTTAAAATTTTAATACTAATGGATATTTTATTACATTTTCGCCTACGTAAATACCAAAATTATAGATATTTTAAATATGTGGATGTTATCATCAAGAAATATCCAAAATTGATTTATTTTCCAACATGTATGTTTTTGTGTAATATAAGTATCTACAGTTAAAATTATTTAGTTTGTAAAAAGGACATAAATTAATTTAAGTCTAACATTTTTACCAAGCATATTTTCCTAGCTGTGATGCGTACAAATTTATTACTGCAGTATAATTTCTAAATGAGGATAAGTTTTGAAAAGCGTATAGATGAAATGTTTTAGCAGTAGTAAAGCAGCAGACGGTTGCAAGAATAATATAACGTATAGTAATTAATGAGATATTATTATACATACATAATAAATTTAAAAAAACTTAATGTTCTCCCATTCTCGACCATAATTCAAGATTATTTATTATTAACACTACCTAAAATTTCAAAGGATATCCTTTTAATATTTTTATGAAGTGGCACGTATGCTTCTTGCTCGTTAAACGTACTTTTATAATATGTCTACATGTAGGGTGGAGTGAACATTGTTTTTTCTCTTGAGACTACTAAAGTGCGACGTAGATAAGTAGTCTCTATGTTCAACGTACATTAGCTGGGACCCAGGAACGTACAACTATATAATAGTCAGAAACATATACACTATTCACTTGATATAGTTTTAAATAATGAAATCAAATCGAAGCGACCCATTTTGGTAATTTAATCTAACCAGTTTAAATAACATTTTAAAAATAGTATGTATGGCGCCATCACTCGTGCCCTCAGTCTCGAAACGATGGCATCATTCTGAGTCACAGCTCGACGTAATTATCCCACTATGCTACTGTTTGTTTACAAATAGTCGTTTTTTTAATATAGTATAAGGGTGTATAAAAAAGAAAAAAAAAGATACATTCACCGCTTTTAAAGTCAAATTATTCATTCGTTAAGCTTTAAATCCTTTTTATGAAATACAGAAATATACTCGGTATTTTTAAGAAATTAAAACCATTAGGTACATGAATTAAATAGGAGCAAAAAGAGCATTTTACGCTTGAAACACCAGGGCGTCCTGAATAAATTATAATTTACTTCCAAAGATATAGCTGAATGTGATAGGCACGTGGGTATGTTAGTACAATATCTAATTCATTCTAATTTCCCAGGAGAATAATGATATACGTGATGGCTGTTACGATTCTTGACGTAGAAAGTACGTCTTTGTAAATCCTGCTTCATGTCTTTTCCTTTTCAATGTCAATTATATTAATTATCTCGAACTCGTATAGGATAGGGATTTCGTATTTCACATTTTGTTAGACAATTAGTGTGAAATGTTTGTTTTATAAATTTAAAACCTACTAGGTCTAAAACCTAAAGACTAAAATTATTAATTTTACATCAGGTTAAAAAAATGTAACTAATTTCATATAATATGGTCATGACACAAAAATAAAAAATCAAAATATTAAAACTAATAAAGTATAACGAGCAAAATATTCAAGCTAGTACATTTATGGCGTGTTATATAGGATCTAAATCTTATTCCAAGGGTTAATTTAAAAGATTTTATCTATGACATTATTAATGATGTAATTACATGTTTATTGTTTATATTATATTATCAACGATGTTTACTAAAGAAGTATCTGACTTTAAACTCTGTAGCTGCGGGTTCCATCCCTAATAGGGTAAATATTTTTTATATAAATTAAATTGGTTGGTTAAGAGATTTTTTCTCTTGTTAATTTTATAAAATGAGAGAAAGAAAAGTATGTAGCCACTAGATTCTTTCTGCCTACTTTGGTGATATTAACAAAATATATTTTAATTTTATTTAGTATTTGTAAAATTATGAAACAAATATCTCATTAATAAACCCAAAACTAACACCTTCCGCCTGCAACATGTTAAAAGTCCAATCACCTTAAAGAATTTCGTTGTAACTAACTTTAAAAAATAGGCTAGACGGTGGTATGTGTAGTGGAAAGTTAAAAGCCATGCTCGTCCGACGACCTCATCGCGACGCCATTGTAGCTCAGACCGGTACTCATGAAATATGAATGCATAGCCTGAAAGAACGGCTAGTCCGAAGCACAATTTTGCTATAGACGCCCATAGACCCCGAAATTTGATATAAATGCCTACCAGCCATGGTCAACGATACATAAAACTCATACAAACAAGTTATCCATTCATTTCGCACGCAACTGTCTATTACATTGTGATGTAAAACTTGTCTCTATTGTAATTTTCTCACACAGAACAGGCTTGTTCTTCATCGCTTTGGGTATCTGGATTCTCACTGCTTGTGTGCATAACAATTTAATTACGAAATTGAGTTATGAATAATATTTAAATATACCTATATCATTTTTGTTTATTGTATGAAATATCTAAAGACAGTGTAAAAAATGATAAACGGCACAGCATTTGATTCCACAAATGAAACCCGTGCAGCAACACAGATTGAGCTTCCGTTCTGAAAAAGTAGCGGGGTACAAAGTTGATAGGTACCTACTTATATTGACTATGAGAAATATGGAAATACATATTATATTAATATCTTGTAACATTTTTTAAACCCAATTATGAATTATCGAAGGCTCTACCTGAATGTTAAAGCCTAATTAGCCATCGTGTCATGTAATTTGTTGGTTGTATTCATAACACAACCAACAAATTACATTGGTTACGTACGTACCTGCATATAAAATAAAAAGATACAATGGAGACGTAGAATAAAGAAGAATTTAAAAAAACTAGCAAAACATTCTGCATCCGAGTTGTAAACGTAAACAAAGAAGATCCACACAGACTCACCTGCGTGCGGACAAGTTGAATGACAGACTTGTAAATGGTGACCTATAATAGCATGTACCTCAGTGGCCGCTCGCAATGCATATCTCCAAGGTAAACAAAGATTACGTAAACCCAATCCCACGCACGTCACCCGATCGATTTTCAAACTTTCGAATACGCCCACTTACATTTTAGAAAAGAAACAGGACTCGACCTAAGCTAGGATTCTTCTCAAACACCGCATCCAAAGCACAACTTCGTGAGTCGCTCGTGCCCTTGAAGTCGTACAGGTTATACTATCGGTATCGATACAGCACTACACGCGCACTGACAGTTTGAAAAAAAACAATCACAGGTCAAGTTCGGTTGTGTCTACGGTTGAAAGAAGAGAATGAGAATGTCTAATGTTTGTAAATACTAGCCGCTGCGTCGCGTCTGAAAAGAGTTGCGATGTATGTATACGGATAGCAGGGCAGCGTCGAGCTGACGACGAGGCCGACTGCCTGGCACTAACTGAACCACGTCCGCGGGGCCGACGCCGAGCGTATGGCGTACGGAGAGCGGCGAAGGACCCCTCACCTCCGCCGGCCTGCCGCCTGCCGCCTGCCGCAGGCCTCCCCGTGCGCGCGCCACTTCACACACAATGGCAATAAACAGAAAACATATTTTTTAAGTAATTAATATATTTTTTGTAATTAAGCACCGATCCATAATATTACGACGAAAAACCTATAATAATATGTACCTATATATTATAATAATACATACCTATTTAAAAATATATCTATCAGCAAAAAAAATTATGATAAGCGAAGTAAATACAATGTATAAAAATATATATTTTCTGTAAGATCGTGTAAAAACGTGTACTAAAAAGTTATAATAGAAAGCTTATCAGTATAACGCGGTCGCATTAGTAAATAGAAATGATAAATATTTGTAAGCTAAATTCAATACATCAACGGATGTGCAATGGAGCTGTCAGATACAAAAATTGACTTTTGAACTCTTTTAGACGTTTATCATTTTATTACGCACATATTTTGAGGAGAAAATAGAAAAAGCTTATTGTAAGATCACTCCGTCTTTAGTTTTCACCCAACAGTCTTACTTAAAACAGACACTTTAACTTTGATATGTTTTAAGACTACAGCCATCATGCATAAATGAAGTCCAACTGTTCTAGCTAAATCTATAAAAATAATTTCAACTTTATACAAAGCTGGAAATCGAACACTTTTATCGTAGAACTTATTATGTCGACGAAGTTAATGGCAGGTAGTTAGACCGTCAGGTAACATCCTTAAATATTTAAGTGAAGAAGCGGTCTCAGGGTACCCCACTAACCCCGCTTCCAAGAAAGCCATAATTACACACAAACGGCAATTAACTTTATAAGCGTTGTACTATTATATACTTGAAATTGCAATTGTTACGAAATTGCCATCACAGTACATGCTTACCTAATCTTAATGAAATATGACAGTTATCAAAATGATACTTATTTATTAATATATAATGTTTTTACTATAAATTTTTTTGCTAATTTATTTAGTGTAATAAAATTAACCGAAAAAAACTTTGTTACTTTCTACAAGGCCCGTAATCTCTAAATATATTTAATAAATATGAAATTGAATAGATGATCGTATAAAACCTTGCCGTCATCTAATGGATGTAGGTACATACATATAATCTGCATTTTATTACCGATAGTGTAACAAATTGTAGATCAAGGTCTCAGGAGCTATTGTTTTAAAGAAATAATTAGCACGTAATGCATAATGAATAACAATATTTAACTATCCATATATACAGGGTGAGTCATATTGAACTTTCCGATTTCAATAAGGTGTGTATTAAAAACAAAGCGACATGCAGTAAAAATTATTTTATTGTTTGAAAGCACATAACATGCAGTTTTAATTTAGTTGATTTTAAAAATGATATCCTGTAAATGTCTACCTCCATTGACCACACACTGCTGAAGCCAAACTCTGCAATAGCGCACCACACTGTCACTCGAGGGCTGTGAAGTGGTCGTTCGTGTAGGTTTCGTGGGTTATTCTCAGCCCAGTATCGAAAATTCTGTTTGTTGACAGTTCCGGCGAGGTGAAAATGTGCCTCATCACTGAAGATCAAAACAGCAGTGCGGGGGATCTGCTGAATGTCGCGGCATAAATTTGTTCGTGTGTCTAAGTCTCTAACTGTTAATTCTTGCACTACCTGAATCTTGTATGGGTGAAATTTAAGGTCTCTATGCAGTATTCTGCGGACACTACTGAAAGATAATCCTAGTGAAGCGGCATGTTTCCGAACAGAACGCCGAGGGGATTGTTGAATTGAAGCCCGCACTCTATCCACGTTTTCCGCTGACGTTGACGTCCTAATTCGGCCTTGTGGTCTTGTTTTTAATGCTGATGATGTTGCTCTAAAATTTGATACCCAATTTCTGATTGTTGGTCCAGTGGGAATGGGATCACGTCGACCAATAGCAAAATGTAAACGGAACGCACGCTGTGTTGTGATCACGGAGCCGCCATTTTTAATAAACTCTTCAACTACGAACGCACGATGTTGTCCCGACCAAGCCATTGCTCACACTAAAACTGCATGTCATGGCGCGTCTAATGACACCATCCCCACCCTTCTACTCCTTCCCTTCTTCGTGCAACGTCCTTCCAAAACCGGAAAGTTCAATATGACTCACCCTGTATATATATATATTGGAGAGGCCTATGTCCAGCAGTGGACGAGGACAGGCTAATGATGATGATGATAATGATGATATATATTAAAACGGTTGAGTAAAATATAAGTAAATAAAAATAATATTTTGGCATTCGCGATGAAATCCTAAATTAATTAAAATTGTTTGCCTGTCGCTAAACTCATCAGAGTGCCATTTCCGGTTCAGACGGGACTCAGACGCGACCTTTAAACGTACGACTACGAAGTATATGATATTGGTTCTTCAGGTGCACGTAGCCGCTTATGTAAATATCAAATGCTTATTTAATATTAATTTATTATTATTTATTTATTATTTGTAAGTAAGTAATTCAAAATTCAAATTCCTTCACCGTCATTGCCCAGTGGGGGTGATGGTTGTTGGTTCAATTCTTACACTGTTCTTGACTGTAGGTTCCGTCTGTCTACACTGCCAAAAAAATTGATACTGCACATTGTAAATAAAATATTGAAAGTTGTCATTTACTAAAAAACTAAGAATTTTTTTGACTTTAATGTTATAAAGTCAAATGTATCATAGAATTTCGATATTATCTACCAAGTGTGATTTCATATATAAATAAGGTAGTTTATCTCCCTAACACTAGTACAAAATGATATAAATTTTTACTATTTATTTTATTCTTTACAGTCGAGGCAAAGCGCAGCGTTGAGTGCTGCCACTCAACACGCAATGCCTCCAGAATTCGGCAGAAAGTAGGGAATGGAGTATTTTGCCCTTTGCCTACCCTGCTGTGTGCGGGATACAGCTTGAAGCTGATTTTTATTTACTATTTATTGTGGCTAAGTAAGAACTGTAATTGTTTACTTCAGTAAAATACGTCAAAAATGAGGGTACCTACTTAAGAGCCATTAGTTTTTTTAGAGGCACGCTATATTCCACATACATATATAGGCTAAAATTTACGTATTTTGTATAAATTGGCTATAATATAAAAATCGTGTAATACTAGTTATTTTTATTTCTACAAATTTCTACAAACTATTTTTTTTTTAAATAATATATTTTTGAAGTTATTCATTCTCAAATAAATAAATTTCTTAACATTAATAAAGAATATACAATGTAAAGAGCGGATTGATACTACAATAGCTTCTTTCTACTCACCTCATATGTGAAATTGACTTATTAGAAATTAACATTTAATATTGTAGCTGTGTGTAATATAATACGTTATCGGAAGTCACAAGTAACATTCACTTCTTTACCAATATGTTACAACAGAACGATAGATAACATATCGTTAAAATAATACTTATCTTGAAATAAAACATATTTTAAATGAGTGCAAAGCACGTTTTAATATTTCTATATAAATATAAAACTATGAAATATGAGTAGGGACTATTAGTTATATGTTACATAATTATATTTCAACACATAGATATACAAAATTATGTAATATAATACTTCCTATCTATAACCATATATTCAACTACAGCAAAATCTATCTATGTATGAAACCAAAACTTTGTTGCGTTTTAAAGGATATTTTATAATAGAATTTCATAATTTAAAAAAAATACACTTTTCTATACAATTCGTATCGGCCAATTGAGTTCACAACAGAATTCACATAGGCTGTGTGGTATATTCATAAATAAAATAAATTCTAATCATGATACGTTCATTTCTAGTAGTGTAAAGCAAATCTAGATTTAATGAAAACAGCTCCCTTAAAACGAACCATAAATATAATAGTAGCCAGGTGAAACGCAGACTGTTTACATTCGCTCAACGGAAATAAGTTGTTTCTAAACTGTTGTTACATTGTGAACGCGCACCGCCCTCATTCATCTTAAACCTTTTCAGATGGGAAGTTTAATTCTCGCGCAGACGAATGCAGAAGCGCGCCGCCACGGTGCACAGTGGGAGACATAAAAACGTTCATTTGCATTGGCCCTCCCGCCGCGGACCAGTATTTATCCAGTGTTACCGTCCCGCATAATAGGAGAACACCGCTTTGAGTGACGCATACCCCTGAGTCGCTATAAAACCATAATCTTTTGAAAGAAAAACTTGCAAAGCTTTCAGGACCCTTAATTAGCCTAAGTATTGCGAATGCACGAACATTAAATTATAAATATATAGCGTAGAGTTGGTGTAATACGAACTATTTCAAATTAGATCTGTTACATATTATTTAGCAAGAATTATTACAAAAAATAACATTTTTTTAATAATATTATATATATGTTGCTTGTTATTAAGACATTACAGATGTCAAAACGTTTACCAGATGTGTAAAACAAACTTGGCATTATTTAAATGCACAAGTAGGAAGTACAGGCATATGTATATCAAACTATCAACGTACAAAATTCACCAGGTGTTAAACCTCAAAGTTCAATTAAGACATTGATTTTTTTAAGTCAAGTTAGTAAAGAAAAACAAATTCCTTTACTAAAAGGAAAAATATATTTTTTAATGCGTAATGGGCACTTTGTTATCTCATAATAATCTGATATGTATAAAATGACAAAAGCCGAAGGAATATCCCCGTTATAGAGGCTATATAATTTTCAATCAAATTTTTATTTCGTATATTTCGTATCATTTCAATATTTACAAAGAGGTGAAACCTTGAAATTTTCCAAAAAAATGTTACAACTATATTTTTGTATCATTCTGTTTTTGTGTATGTCTAGACAGACACACAAAAACAGACAGCCATAGACATAGCGTAGCTCACAAACGCAACAAATGTAGTTTAAATGTCTGAAAGCTGACCAGTTTGAGGATTTAGCTATTATTAGTTATCTATTTTAATTTGAAAGTTGAAATATTCATCAACATCCACTAACAATTTTAAAATATAATGATAGTTCTTAAAAATATAATAATGGTATTATTGATGTGTGAAATGTTAATTTGTTAGGAATGTAAATTAAAACCTTATGTTTTTATCACTTATAGACGCAATCCAAAAAGTAAGTTATATAGTAGTAGTCAAATTTATACTCGTCTATTACATAAACTACATAACAAAAATGCGAAACTACATTTATAACGTTAATAATTTCACCATTCATTTTAAAACACAGTTCTATACAGGAAATAAATAGTATATAGCTGTAAAGATGTTACCGTTGTCTCGCTGAATCGAATGGGCAATCGCCCCAGTACTAGCTGTGATTTAGGGACCATTTCTCATGTGTATTGCACGAGTTTGAAACAGGGATCAGTTTTACCCGCACTGCTCCCGTGTCGTAATCAATTGAATGTTTTTTATTATCATCTAACCAATAGCCAAGCAAAATACTAAAATATATTATATGCTAGATTTATAAAAATAAAGAACTCTATTTAAAATTCAGCTGTACAGGTCTATGTAGAAGACACAAAAAAGGAAACAATCAGGTCATCCCCTTTTTAATATTAATGCCCAAAATATCTAAAAAGGTTCTAACTTGAATAATGAAAAAGATTGAGCCGAAAGGACTCATGGAAAATGTACAAATTAATTTCGTTTACAGAAAAAAAATGGCGTCAGTTTCTAAAACGGCCAGTGGGTCAAAAGCTTTCTCTAATGGTAAGCCCGAAAGCCAATTACACCAATTAAATACTTCACCTCTAAACTGTACCTCTTTTAGCGTGATATTTATAAATATTTTTTATTGTAACATCTCTCTAATAGCAAAAAAGTCATAAGGCATAAAAATAAAATGACAAAAAAATAAAGACAAATATTGAGCTGTTTTTCTTATAGGTATTGATAAGGGGTTTTTGGGATTGGGTATATTAGATACCTGGTAGATTAGAGTTTAGACATGAGAACTCTTAAACACGAAAAATGTAATATTTTGTACTTAAAATTAAATATTGAATATTCTAGAAACGAGGCAAAGCGTGGCGTTGAGTTACACCACTTAACAATGCATTCAGAATTCGGCGGAAAGTGGCGAACGATAGTTTCTTAATGGGAACGAAGTGTATTAACACTAGGTTCCCTCTGCCTACTTTACCTTTACATTTGTATGGTTTAGCATCTCCCTTAGCTCTATAATATATAGTATATTTTTTAGGCGTCGATCATCGACTTATATATAATTTTTTTTTAACTATTTTGTATTAAGGTAAACTAATATCATAAAATAATGAAAGGAAAAGAGATTCCAAAAGTCAACAGGTACGCACTGTTGCTTCTGTTGCTTAACAAATATATATTCGAACGTATATGTCGACCGGTCGAGACTCAAGTGCCGCTTACCACCCCCTGTTCATACCCCGACCCACGAATTTAACTGAACTTATTTTTTTTATTTAATTCGCGAGAGAGAGAGAGAGAGAGTAATATTATTTTCATGAATTTTCGCAGAAAATAGATGACCGAATGGCTTGACAAGATTCTCTCTGTCTCCCTGCTACGAGTACCTACCTATGTCCAAAAAATTGTGAAGCCGTAAAAACACAAACAATAATAGAAGCCAATGTCTGATGTCTGCACTTATGACTACGGGTTTAATTATGTTATAATTATTTTTAAGGCGCAGGACCGGACGGAGTGGCGAGGCCTTTGGGGGAGGCCTAAGTCCAACAGTGGACCTTAAAAGGCTGATGGATGGATGGATTCTTATTTTTATATAATAGAATAGTACAATAATAAATATGTAAATCATAAAAATTATATGGCAACACATTTGTGGTCATCTAATTTCAAGAAGCAAACGCACATTCAGTGAGAGCACAAAGACTATGTTGCTTTGAGACGAGATGAATGTTACGAATCATACTTTCTCGCCACAGGATGAATGCTGTGTAATTGAGACGTCTTCATCATCACTTTGTAAATTACGACGCCTTGCCTCGTTGTAAAACAAAAACTTGCGACGTTTGAAAACTTTTTTAGGGAATAACATTTTTATAATTATGTATTTAAACTATTCAAGGTTTTCTATAAGGTTTAACATATTGTATATTATGCATAATTTACATGCATACTGACGAATTTCAGAACGTACTTTTAATAGTTCTATAATAGAAATTAAATTACATATTAGTTTCTCCTTCGCTTAAGATCAAAACTTTTTAATTTTGGATTTATTATATTGTTATAAATTGGAATCGTATCGATTTAGGTATTTTATGCTTGATATGAAAAAATGCAGGCAAATACATTAATGAATTATATAGAATTTTTGTTTTTGATATTTAATAATTTATAATATAAAAACTACTTATATAAAGCAGTTATCGCCCTCAAGTTTATGGCCTATGTAGGTAAAATTGTCCACCGGGTAAGCGAAGGAAATTTAATGTTCCCGGCATTTTATCCGAATTTAAAGTTGCATATTTCTTGTCATATTTCTGGACTGCTATGATTGTCTATCAGTTTATTCATTTTTATATGTCAATGGAAAATGCCTATTATTCTACACAATTTTCGTTAATAAATCCTTTAATTATTTATTCCAGCTTTAAGGTTTTACATAAGATGTGTCAGTTTTCAATATAAATAATACAGTAAAAAAATATTTAAACAGATAAAAAAATGTGACCTCGATAATATTTTTTCTTATGTTCAATATAGATGCCCAATATTTTAATGTTTTATTGTAATATCTTCTTGATCATCTTTATAAACATTAAACTTGTAATTTTTAAAGTAGTAAAAACAATCTAGTTCTCTATCTTTTTACTTTCAATGAGAAAAACAGCTTTGTGTCTGCTGCTCAGCTGTCACGTTGAAGTTTCAGGAAGAGGGAGCATACGAGATTACACATGAGATTGCAAAAGCGAAACAATAGTCGCGCATTCAGCACGGTGAAGACGTAGCACATTTTCTGTGTACGCCCCACGTTAAACGTAGTGTCCGAGAAGAAAAATATGGAGCGGGGCCGGGGGCCCAGAATAGGCTGGGGTCGACGACCTCTCAGGCGCCGTCTGCAGCGCCTTCACAAATCTTACATTATTTAGCACAATCTATGAGAACTGCCAAGTAGATTCACACTATTCTATCTGCGATAAGGCGTTAAGAGGGCGTCTAAATAGCACTCATAAGTACAAAAGTTATCCTCATTTAAGAATTTTATTTCCTGAATCAAAATTATGAATTATAAATATATTTTCTTAAATATTTGCATTGTGTTATGCATTATAATTTAAGTACATGAGAGGTATGTACATATATTCAGCTTAAGCGTTGACATTATGAACCATGTTATTGCTAATATCGTAAAAAATATATTTTAGAAGTAAATTTAGTTTACGAGTATATAATATATATGCTAATTATAATTTATATTTAGCACATAGCTACAAGTAAATATTACATTATAGTTTTGACAAAAGGATTAAAAAGTAATAAGCTTTGGAAATTCTATTATAAGCTTAAAATGATGCAAAAGTTTGTCAGCTGTCAATGGAGTTTTAGTCTTTGACCAGATTATAATGTCTATCGCCTCAATAAGTAGACTTCCAATCATTGATTGACGTCTATATTATCTTTCTTAGAATAATTTTAATGTATGTTCCTTTTTTATTTAACGAGTTTATCATTAATTTTGCGGGATGGGGTGAGAAAACTTAGCGATTAATAAATTCTCACACTTTTTTAAACAGACATTAAGCATAGAATTTAAATATAAATATCAATTATTAATAAAGACATTGAAACAATTTTATATCAAAGATTTTTTTCAAAAATTTAGACAAGAGAAAACGATAAAGCAATCTAACTTCTAAAAGTTTTCTTTAATTACACTGTTCCCAATCAATTGATGTCTGACCTAAATCTGCATTTGAATAAGGAGCAGACAGCCTCTCAACAAGTTTTACACAATCGTCGCCATCTTAATAATTCCAATCTCGCAGTTTCAATGTAAACAAAGCTGCAATGCGAGGATTAGGCTTTGATTTCACAAAGTTTCCTACTTGACGCGAGCGAGCTTCCAGCGTCATCTGAGATATCGCCACATCTTTTGAGGAGTATTACTACTATTAATTAATTAAAGCAAACTAAGATAACATACTTATTAGTTACTAGCGGACCCGGACGCGGCTACGCCTGCTTGAAATATAAGAATATAATTTCTATAGAAATATAATTTCAATCTAGATGAAATGTTAAAAGTGACTATTATATTTATTTTCATAAGGATGAATATCAAAATGACGCGGTAACGAACGCGGTCGCGTAGCGACGACGGTTGTTATTAACATGGCAGAATAAATTGCATGTCAAATTAGAAAGTATTTTAATTTATTAGTATATATGTGTAATGTAATGTTATATAGCCTATAGCACTTCTGAAGAATGCAGCTTTCATACAAAACAAAAACATAGTAAATCGATCCAGTAGATCCAGAGATCTTAGCGTTCAAACAAACAAACAAACAAACAAACTCTTCCGCTTTATTATATTAGTATAGACTAGCGGACCCGGACGCGGCTACGCCTGCTTGAAATATAAGAATATAATTTCTATAGAAATATAATTTCAATCTAGATAAAATGCTAAAAGTGACTATTATATTTATTTTCATAAGGATGAATATCAAAATGACGCGGTAACGAACGCGGTCGCGTAGCGACGACGGTTGTTATTAACATGGCAGAATAAATTGCATGTCAAATTAGAAAGTATTTTAATTAATTTGTTTATACGTGTAATGTAATATTATATAGCCTATGGCACTTCTGAAGAATGCAGCTTTCATACAAAACAAAAACAAAGTAAATCGATCCAGTAGATCCAGAGATCTTAGCGTTCAAACAAACAAACAAACAAACAAACAAACAAACTCTTCCGCTTTATTATATTAGTATAGATATAGAAGTATAGATTACTGTATCTAGTTTAACAGTCACTTTGTTTACCGTATTGTCAGCAATATAGGTATTGTATTATTTATTAATAGCAAGTAGGCCTCAAAAAAAAGAGAGTTGACAACATATATTCATGACTTGTTGTTGCTTGTAATTTTGTTTACGTAGATTTTATAGTCCTTGCCATAATATTTCCAAGCGTTGTCATACAAACCTCCACGTGATAAAGGCGAAAAATTATAAATTATGAAATTAGGAAATATTCTTCACGTTGAATAATTTTTGTACGCTTGTGTATTTCTATTATACACACTTCTATCTCTTAGTTCGTTAAGTTTACTGCATAAAATTAATATAGAAATAGCAAATGTACAAACTGACAATGAGACAGAAAATTAAAAAAACGTAAACTTTGTAAAACAATCAATAAAGGTACCTACATACTAAATAAAGATACATTTTCTACTATTATTACTATTTTAGTAATGCAGTATGCATTTATATATACTCGCATATATAGAGTCATATAACTTTAAAGAAAGTTAAGTCAACAAACTCCATCGTCCAATATCCAAGTTGTGACACAATCTCGAAGAGTCAATAATGCATTTTAAGCTCAATCCATCTTATCCGATTCTTCAACTTTGTGGTAAGTAAGATAAGGAGCAAGTTGAAATAAGTTGTTAACACAAGGTTTCCTTTCCTATGATGCTATTGAACTTTTCAATTCTGATTTATTTTCTTCATTTTTCATTTCATTTTTATTTATATACAGATTACGTATTAAGTAACTAGCTAGGGATTTACGTATAGTTTAAGATGTTTATATTTATTAAATTATGCTTTTTCAATACATTATTGTAGTAAAAAGAATAAAATATTACTACAATATGTTTGCTGTGAAATGAATATTGTATGTAAATACAGACATGTTTCTTTTACTTAAGTAATGTTTTTTAGTCAAAAAAGGTAGAGATTAGATTTAACAAGGGCCAGTCGGATCAATGGGTTTTGTGGGATCAATGATATCCATAAATTCTGCCAACTTTCCTTATCCGTGGCCTTTTCTTATTCTAAAATGAAATTTAAGTTTAACTATAGCGAACATGTGTATTCTTACTTTTTTATTAGGTGGTTTAAATAGAACGATGTTTTAATTTTATGAATTTAGAAATTTTAGGATGTTTAAATGAAAGACCTTATCATATAGAAATATTTATATATACTTACATATATGTACTTACTGTTCGATAAGACTTTTTTGTTTTTAATAAGAAATATCTTCCATCTTTGCCCAGAGCAGAATTGTTAAAAAAAATAAGATTTCTCCAACCACTTGCATACTTCTAAAATCAAATTGTTTGGGCGGGGCGCATGAATATTTTCGTTCCAAATGTAATTGGAAAACTCGCTACAATAAAAGTCGAGGGTGACACAAGAAGACTTGACGTAGGGTTATGCGGGCTTGTAAAAGCATTTTTGAGAATCTTATAAGATATTAGCTTTTTCTTCATTTTCCACAAAATAAAGCATAGTGACCGACTTAGTCCTTTGAAATTAAAATCTGTAACAAATTAATAATTTAATTATATTAAATTTTTTGTTAAATTAAATACTACAGAGTGTAACTAGAATTCACTATGGTTAAGGTCTGTCACAGTCGGATAAGTCAAGTGATGGCCATTGGGTACATTTTTTTGATTTTTTTGATACACAATTACACAAAATTAAGATCCTTGGAATCTAACAAGACTAATCTAAGCACTGAAATATCTATATAGATTATCATTGTATAAACAAAATACGAAATTTTTATTTATACAATAAATAATATGTAAAAAGTTGTTTAAATTTATTTCTATAGACTACCAAATCTACCATGCAGTAGATATATAGCCCGTTTCGTCTTACACAGTTTCTTACATAGACCTAGAATGCTATAGAGTTAGTAAAGTTGAGGAATTCAAGTTTACAAAATGCAGTGAGCATAGAAATAGTAAATGTAAAGTCAGAGCGTGATAAAAACTGATTGCAATGAGCATTCACGCATGACTTATTTCCGCAGGATTTAAAGTGTTTCAAACCATAATGAAGAACGAGCGCGAGTCTGCTTACACGCGTATCCGTATCCGTATTCCGTACGTCAATACGGATATTTTACCATTTACTACAAAGTTCTCACCAACATTTCTAAAGATATTTGTATACTCCGCAAAAGCTATTTCAATTGAGTTCCATTGTGAATATGCATTTTTAAATTAATTATTGCAGTCTATAAGTTTATTTTTGTAATAAATATATAGGTAGGTATTTGTTAGAATATCAAAATATTTGTGTATTTTTCTATTAATAAATTATATTAGGAATTATCTTTCCATTTTATTCCGATTGCGCGACATAGTGGAGGACATGTGTTTAACAGCCCATGTTTGTATGTATATATGTATGTTTGTTTCTAGGTAACGTTATAGAAACTGATTTTGATGATTCTTATAATAGAAGGATGATGATTGATGATTTATGTATGGATTATGCATTACGGTCGAATCATGAAAATCTCACAGGGTTAGTAAATAATATTTAAAAGGCTTGAGTACAGTCTCTTACAATAAGCGAGCTGCGAATATGTTTCACAGCCAACTAAATTGGAGACAATAGGCACTATAGAAATCGGTTTATCTTTCACAGTCAGGTCGCACACAAGCAGCTTTAAGCAGCGAGAAACTTTTGTTATTGGTACGTATTATACACTAAATATAATATTTATTTCATTCTTTTTTTTAAGTATTTATTATTTTTTAACGTAAATCAAATGATTTCAGGGTAATTTTAATAATTTTGTTGTCCTTATGTAAGTATGTAGCTTGTCAATTTTCCTTCAAATAAAATTATACAGAATTCATTCGATGTATGTATAGATCGCACAAAACTACATACATTGTAATAAATGATCCTTTTGACCCGTTTTTCAAAGTGGTTCATAGCATCCTGCTTCACATGCAACACATTGGTATACCGTTACATCTCATTCAAAGTATCTAATTCAGAATTTGATACCTTATATGTACATTGTACATTGTGCCTACACTCCATACATCGTACTCTATTCAAAATTAAATCAGCTTCACGCTGTATCCCGCACACAGGTAGGCAGAGGGAACCTAGTGCGTGTTGAGTGGCAGAACTGAATTCTCTATACAAATAAGTTAAATTTGTAGTTACATTTTTATCCTATGTTCACATATAATTTAATAATGATAGATACAATTAAATAGTTAAAATATTTTAACGTTGAAATCGCGAGTATATAATTTGTAGGTACGAGTATAACAGACCAATGACCACAATCCACATACGTAATCGATTAATCAACCCCAAGTGTAAACGACCTTACATTTTTTAAATGTCATTTTTCGTTCAAGCATCTCTCAACTCTTCACTCGATTAGGGCTGTGTTCATTAAATTACTCGATTGCAGTTCCCAGTTTGTCGAGTAGATTGCACTGACGAACAGAATTTTCCAAAACGAATAAAAATCGCCCAAGTAGCAGGTTATTTGTAAATTTCACAGAAAAATGGAACTCACTTATATTACTTATTTCTCTAATTCAAAGAATAAAAATACCTGATATCTTTATAAAATCTGTTCAATGTTTTGAAAGATTTTAAACAATCTGTAGACTGGCCACACACCTACCAAATAGCCGTGTCTATAGCAATCTAGATATAGATATATCGCCCAGCTAGTGGGTCAAAATTAAAGTATACAAATTCTCATAATAAAAAAATATACTAGGTATATCAAATATATGGGGTATATCCAAAGGCAAATCGAGGACTGGTTTAATTGGTTTGGAAATATTGGTTTGAGTCTATTGACACCGCTTTTCTTATTCAGTGGGAAATGCGGAATATACTGCCCGCATACACTTCAAATCATTTTATGAGTTCGGTTAATGAACTCTATATGTCCGCATTATTTTTATCCTTTACATTATATATTTTTTTATTCTTAAAAATTAATGAAACTACTCAATAAGAACCTACATAAAAGTTATTAGTTTGAAAAGAAACAAAAAAATATTTATCCATAATTTTTTAATAAAATTTTCATGAAAAATTATGTATTTATATGGTAAGTGATTTATCATATAAATAACGATTAAAATTTTCATTTCAATTAAATTTTCTCATCAAGTAGGTACTTAATAAATCTTATAGTACTCGACCCTTACTCCATTCTTTTTATTCTTAATGTCCAACTACCACTCGAATTGCATGAATCTGTATAGAGTATTTCATCGAAGATACATTTGCGTAGGTACCTATACAAATCCATCCAACGCTGAAAACAATCAACATTCTAAGTTTACTGCCTAGATTAAATTCTAAAACATATTTAATATTCATCAGAAACAAAGCAGTATTTAAAAAGTTATGTTCTAAAAGAATTAATATCCGCCATGCGGGATTGTTTATTTGTCTGCTCCATTTCCTACCGGAAGCTTTAAATAGTGGCGTACTAACTCAGCACGTTGAAAGCATTCTACTACTATTAGATTTGAATTTACTATTCTTCATATTAACTCAATATTTTAACTATTAATTAATCTAGGTATATATCTTATTATAATGTTAAGAGTTTTCTTCTGCGATGAAAATCTTAGTAGTGCCTAATTTTTATATGAACAAATTATAAAATAAAGCATGGAATGGAGACGAATGCTTCATATTTTAATGTTAGAAATCACTATTATAAGGGAATATAGTTAGCCATTAGCATAATTTTATTATCATCTATATAAGTAATATAAAATACTAGGTCTTTATAACTATTTTTGAGAGGTAGGTAGTTTAGGATACACCTAGTATCCTTATCTCCTGTATTAGGTACGTATTAAATGGAATGGTGGTTATACTCCCCATAGGTCAAAGGAAGCGCCTACATCTTAGTTCTAGTGAAGTAATAAAAGGAGAGATATAACAGTCGCGTCAGACTTCAAACGAAACGCCGAGGACGAGAGGACAGGGTCCTAACAATTAGTGCACCGTGCGTACTCAAACGACTCTTCACATACCGACTTTGCTAAAAGTTCTGAGTACCTAAACGTGTCGCAATCGTTATTGTACCTTTCAATATATTCTGAATATCATCAAAATATGCTTAATGATTAATATTTTTTTCATAAAATGGAATCTCTTACATCAAACCAACTAGATAAACAATTTGGGACTCAAGCTCTTGTCAATCAAATTCTTGAGAAGTCTTTAATACAGATTTAAAGAATTCTAAATTAAAAATTCTTAATTAAAAGAAAGGAACAAAAGACATCAAGAACCGCTCGGTATTAGGGACTATTGTTGTTTTATATAAATATAAAGAACAAGAATATTTGATCTTCCATTCAAACCGCGTCCACAGTCGTCAATCTATTATAATGATAATACTTAAAATAACATTCTGTTAATATTTTTTAATTATTTTTTTCTTAATTGTGTCATTCGTTTGTGCTTTGATTTAATAAAATATGCGTAACATAAATTATATTTTATTTATTTATTGTTATATGTATACCGCTTAAACACTTGTAAGAAAAATTGTGCCTGACGATATTAACTAAAATATATAACTATTTTAGGAATGGTCAAAGTAAATATTTTATAAGGCGCCAAGCGAAATACAGTTTGTAGAAGCAAGACGGCAAAGTCTAAATCGAGAATATTGCCTGACGTCTGCGATGTAATCGAGACTCTTAGAGTAATATACCTTGTACTATTTTAAAATTTATTTTTATTTATAAATTTCATTTATGAAAATATCTTTTAGATTTTTTGTTGCTTATTATAATCGTCATATGTAATGGAATCGAAGATCAATTATCTATAAAATAATTTCAATAACATTCTCTCAAAGGACATAAAAGCCATACTGCCCATAATGTGTGATTAAATTAAATATCAAAAATGAATACTTATCTAAAACATATTGTGATAAATTAGCCATGAGGCCAGTCGTAATATCACTCGACACGCCAACCACCTACTCTCCAGAATTCGACGGAAAATGGGGATGGAAGTATCTTAACGCTAGATTCCCAAATTCCCTCCCTTGCTATGTGCAGTGGGATACAACGTAAAGCTATAAAAAAATTATACTGGATGTAGATCCAGTAGTAATAATAATATGAAAGTACGTAATAAGTAGTTATTACGTACTTTCATATTATTATTTACACTGACATTTCATATTAAATATTTAAATAGCAGAATTTGAAGCTGTACTTTTCGGATATCATCCAACGCTCGGACGCATTTACATTATACATTAGGTATATTTTTTCCACCTCGTTGAAATTGTTGTATATATTTCCTTGTATAACAACTTTAATAGAAAATAAATTCGTATATACCTAAATAAGAATTTGAATATTATCAAAATATATTTATTCCGTTTCTTTAATTTTGTAAGGAATTTGGAAAAAAATATGTGAATAAAATGTAAATCTAGACGTACGTATTGTAAATATCTTAGGTCTGCTTGAGAAAGGATCAGAGAAGCCATTTCACGCGCGATCGCACTTAATCATACTCGGATCATCATAGGAAATGTTCAGATAAGATGACAAATAAAAAGTTTCGCTTATATCTTAATTCCAATATTGATAAGTTAATAACTTTTTCCTTTTTAACTGAGTTCTTTTTTCATTTAAAAGGAAATTCTATATTCTTATATATGTTTATTTATTTTTTGTCTACTTCATTTGTAAACTGATTTGATTTTTTTTTTATTTGAGCGAGCGTACTTGGCCATTCGTCCTATTGCTACCACGTCAGGGTTCACGTCATTTCTTATAATAATCATACATTCATTACACAACAAATTGATGATTAGGTATACCTAATACCTATTTTAAAAGTAGTCCTTCTTACAACAATAATTTTAAACTAAAACATAAAAGTAAAAAATTAAATAATAAAAAAATTTAAAACCAACTTTTAAACTAAGTAGAAATTAAAATATTGTTTTCTATGATTTAGTTTTTGTTCAAGTGTGTTCACAATAAGCATAGTTTTGAAGTCTGTTTCTATTTAAAAATACATATTTTTTAAATATCTTATCTACAAACGTTTTATATAAGTAAAATGTGTATCTATAAGTAAGTAGGTATAAGGTTTTCTTACGTATAGATACATACTCATTTGGTACGATGTGACATTGTGTAAATGTATAAATCATCGTCGTAATATTTAGATTGTATGGTTAAAATTGAATAAAGACGAAACGACGCATCTTCTCGGAAAAAATAATCTGTTCCGTGCGCAAAATTGCCGTGAATCAAATTTTGGGAAATATCTCGTTATCTCGTCCTCCTCTATAATATATGTTGATATATACACCCTCATGCTATGAAACCAAGACACTTTAGTCTTACACCATCGCGGTATGTGAGAATTTTAGTATTTATAAGAAATGCGAATATATAATGCGAATATCATAAGCAAATCTTTGTTTAAATTATATTCTATATATTTTAGCTGTTTAGATGCGTAACCATTATGATGTAGGTAGATTATTTTAATTTTAATAATCAATATAAATTAATATATAGGTATAATCATAATTCTAAATCCAGAGCCAATAGGTATATGTAGAGAGATTTTTTTTCCAGGGCTTTAGATTTAAACTGTACTTTTTTAATAACTGTTGTTTTTATTTTATTTTTTAGGCTTATAAGTATTTTTGTAAGTTAAAATTCGGAGGTGGACATCAGACTATTCTGGAGTGAGCACAGACTACTCGCCCACCATTCCTATGCTCATGTCAGATGTCAGAGCCATCCTTATTTGTTATTTAATCTCCGATATTGGCATAATAACATACCATTAGACCTTTTTACAATTTAATATTTTTAAAGTATTTATCTATCACCAGATGAAATATAGGTAATACAATAAACTGTTATAAAACATGAAAAGATCTTCTCGACTTTATGACAAGTCGTGCTTAATTTCCTTGTTACATGCTCTAACAGACAAACGTGCCGCACATTCTCAAAGGAAACAATCTCATACGCTACCACAACATTTTCAGATCAGAAAATACGAGTGAAAGAGGTTTGTTTAGGATGCTACAACGATATCTTCTTTGTGGTTTAATTGAAATGACAAATCCATTTTACGTTTTAAATTGGAAAAATTAAAGCTATTCTTAGTAAGTGCCTACATATAGTAATATGTTACAGTAATAAGTACTTATGGTAAAATTTATTGGTGTATAAAAGTGAGAAAAATTATCGAAACAAGGATTATAGATTAACTGTATATACACATAGTTATATACAGTACCTACTTGTATTAAGTTTAAGTTGTGGACAAAAATAAGATTATACATACATATCGGCACGACGCTATGTAGCAATCACGTTAGTTTCTAAAAACGTAACAATATTTAAATTTATAAATTATTGTAATTAATTCATGTTTTAATTAACTGTTATATTTAATATAATGTTATTAAATATAATGGTTAATTAAAACAGGAGATGTGTTTTTACTATTTCATTGTTGATGTGATTTGAACAATGTAATTGTTAGTAATAATCGATTTCATTTTAAAAGTTAATTTAAATATTATTTAGTTAAGAATGCAAATATAATTTAACTATAATAAAATATGAAAATTATTTTTAATCTGCATCGGTTTTTGAACGCAATCGTTGATTTTGACGTTTCGCAGCTGAATGTTTGCCGAACGAGTTTCTTTGAGGATTTTGTGTCGTAAAACTTAAGTGGAATCTATTGGATGAACAAATAATAACAAGTGTAATCAACATAGAAAATAGTGTAATAAAATACTTTTATGTAAATAACTTATCTTTTATGAAAACAATATGATCCAGGTAAGTACTGTTGTTTATCGATATATAAGACTTCAGATTGATCGACAGATTGTGTACATAAATTTAAGCGACTTTTAACCTCTGCTCTTTTCTAACCGATAGTGTACCTTTCAGAAACATTAATATTTTTAAAAATATCACTCATAACTTAAATTTCAAAGTTTTTCAATATGGCTTATTATCTATTTTTCATTTTCGCACAGCTAAACTTCATAATACACGGTAAAGGTTATGAACTCTATAATACCGAATGTTTATTTCTTACGAAGACATTGAGTATATTGTTTATCTTCTAAAAATCACAAGTATGAAATCTTATTAGATTTTATAAATGTGTTTGAAATTTGTTTTCAGAAAATCCTGTCTTTTTCAGATTTTTTTACAGCATTCTACATTTGATTTTTCAAATTGCTGAGGTAAAGTGACATTTACATTCCACATAATTCTCTTAGTTTCCATATTATGCAAATGATTCTCATATTATAATTTTTATATTTGTAGGTGATGGATCCAGTGTTAGACAATGAATGGCTTGGATGTAAGAATGATTCAATTGATGAAGCCCAAAATGTGGGCAATATTGCCAGAAGCTGGCAATGGAGGGAGAGAGGAATTAATCCACCAAACTCACCTTCTAATAAGACTGTTCTTGAGAATGCTGCTGAAGACATTTTAGTACAAAAGCCACTAAAAATAAGAGTTAGTAATGGACTATTAGCTCTGAAAATATTCTTAAATACCATTTAAAATAACAATTTGTAATTTTGCAGTGTTGTGATTTACCAGGATACCCGAGATCTACATTTTTAATGGTGTTCAGTCCTGATGGGTAACTATATTTTATGTTACTTTAAAATTACAGGAAGGAAAAATAAAATTTTCATTAGTTATGTTATAATTTGATTAATCTATACTTATAATAAAATTGTAATGAATCAGTGTATGTATATGAAAGATATATTAGAATTTTTTTTAATAGGCACCTTTGTTAATATAATAGAACCCAAAATAATGATTTTAAAAATTTTTGT
Organism: Heliconius melpomene rosina; assembly: GCF_056956725.1. NCBI lineage: Eukaryota > Metazoa > Arthropoda > Insecta > Lepidoptera > Nymphalidae > Heliconius > Heliconius melpomene. Next base: position 10,010,338 of record NC_140389.1, on the reverse strand, counting down.
CGATTTATATGCAATTTTCACTATTCTATTTTGGCAAATTTCACTTAACATTTGTTTCTTTTATGTCAATTAATCCAAACTTAAATAGGTATGTCAATGTATAGAGTTGCATGTGACAATATTGCTACAAAATAAGTGTTTTATTCAATTGGCTAATACTTTAGATATCAATGTATGGATATTGCTTGTAAAATTTTAATGTTATTCATCACAAAAGTAACTGAGATAAGAAAATAAATAATTATGTAGTACAGGCCGGCAAAGCCATGCAGGGGCCACTAATTCATAAATAAAGCCACTATGACAGAGCAGCACATTGTCTGACTGTAAATGCAATGGTTGTGGGTAACATTCAGGCGATTGAGTTATTTTCATTTTCCATTCTCTAGTAACAAGACAAAGAGCAACATTGAGTTTCACATAGTATGGAATGGACAGCAAGACACATGACATTAAATTTCCTTTGCCTTGCCTGCTATGTGAGAAATGTAGTGTGAAGCTAAAGAAAAATAATAGTTCTAAATTATGTTAAACAATGTAAAACTATAAATTTTTCTTAACTAAATTTTGGATTTTACAATTTTATATTTTAGAACCAAAGTAGCTTCAACACATGGGAACCACAATGTATATGTATCTGAACTGGCTAGTGGTAAGCATGTGAGGATACTGAGGGGCCATCCTCGGACACCATGGTGCATAGCCTTTCATCCTTCACACCCACAACTTATAGGATCAGGATGTCTTGGTGGTCAAGTTCGAGTGTGGGACATTTCCAGTGTATGTATTGCTAATCGTTTTAAAGCTTCACACTGTATCCTGTATATAACAGTGTAGACAGAGGGAACCTAGTGTTAAAATGATTTTATACTTACACAATTTTTTTATGATGTCATGTGGTGAGTCATGGTACTCAGTGCCGTACTTTGTTTCTTACCAGAGCTAGGAAGTATTTCATGTTCCCTAGCGGAACCCACTGCACAAACACAGCCTATTATTTTATTGTAAAATAATATTTAATATGAGAAACACATTTCTTACAGGGTGGCAGTGAAGTGTGGAATGTTCGTAATGAAACAGTTATTGCTTCCATAGCATTCCATCCTAGAGAACAATTGTTGGTAATAGCAACTTTCAATGAACTCTACTTTTGGGATTGGAGTCAACCAGCACCTTTCACAAAAGTTACCACAAATAATTGCAACGAGAAAGTGAGGTGAGTTTATTATATTTAAATTGTATAAAAAAGTAATTTTATTTATCACATTGTTTTTTTTTACCATGATTGTATTGCTTTAAAGTAAGCTTTTAAATAGGATTTTAAAATAAGCCACATTAATTGTGTATAATCCATGACTAATACGGTAGTAAGAGTCCCTCAGAATTTAGTTACTGTACGTAATTTCTCAGGGATACAACCCGTAATGTTTAGTATCTACTGAAGAAATCATTATAAAATTAAATGTGAACATCTATTTGCTATTTATTTTCCGATATTGTGAACCAAACACCAAATTTCGCCAAATATTGTTTGATTATTGTGTGAATTATAAAATATTAGAAAAACACAGGGCAAAAGTTAAATAATTTTATTAAAAAAAGGTTACATGCTTAATTTTTTGATCATCCAAATAATTTACCACTGGTTCACATAAGTCTCTGCTTCTTATCTGAGAAGGACTGGCGCAAGAAATTCAGCAGGACTTTCTTTGAGATTTATAAATAGCATTACAGATTTTTCTTAAAAACCGATATAACATTCCAGATATGTGGCATTTGATTCTCTTGGATACAAGCTGATAACAGGTATATCGTTAAGAGCATCTTGCGGAGGTATTGGTAACACAGTTCTCCAACAAAATCCTATGACACCAAACAATAATCAAAGCAATGTGCGACGAGACGATCCTGAAGAAAATCCTGGACCCAATAGACCACAAGAAAATAACTCTGGATCCACACAGGATATTATTGTAAATTCTTATCAAAATTTAGTTCAAAGATATGACAGTTTAGTACGAAATTATCAAAGGTTGTTTATGGTTCGACACAGACTTACCGTGACACCGCCTCCACCTAGCACAGTAAGTATATTACCCTAATACCTACTTTCTATTTGTTCTAAAGATTTTGCATTCAAGATTTTGGAACCTAATATAGTACTTTCTTAAACCAACCCTCGGACATGCTTATGAGTAGACATCGGATTTTATGCAATATGCAAAATATGCACTAAAAAAGGGTGAAATGCTATCAAAAGAACATTTGTTATTAAAATTTATGTTTATTTTCACAGTATATTTAAACACATATTGATATTAGAATTAGAATGGCATGTTAACGTATAATAAATAAAATCGAAAAAAGCAACAACATATTTCAGTTCAGTTCTGTGGCGCTTTGACGAAAAGGGAAATTTGACGCCATTTCTGCAGAAACCTAAGGCAAAGTTTGTCCGATGCCGTTGATAAATGCATTAATTTTCTTTATTCTTTCGAGACCGAGATTTTTATATAAAATTGCATTTAGTTTCAGTAGTACGTGTATACGTCCTTACAAATGCGTTTTATTTTACAACAATAATTTTATTATTTATTTTATTTGAAAAAAAAAACTTTCATTTTTGGGAAAAACTACAAAAAAATTGTATTAGGCTTTTATAGAGTAGTTAAAACTGTGGTTTCATTTAATGTGGTGCTGACACTTCCTGTATAATAATATATAAATATGCAAACACCAATACAATATTGTTTTCCTACACCCTAACTTCTTGACAGGTGAATATTTGTACCCCATTTAAAGGTCACTATAACAATTTTGCCTCTTAGATGGACCGAGGCACTGACCCGATGGAACCTGATTCGTCGCCAGAAAACACTTTAACACGTGCTCCATTTGCACCTACGGCACAACCTGAAGATGGTAAATAATAAAAAAAAATTAAGATATACCCATAGGTTGCATTTCTGAAATATTTCCAAATAAGATTGAGCTTAGATAAAACAAAGCTATTTTAAATTAAGTTCGACTACAAAACATTATTATACATCTTCATACACTTTCTTCTTTAAATGACGTAATTATAAATTATTATATTAAATGACATCATTTCATATTTATATTTATTATTCTCAGAAAGCCCTGCTCTAAGTACATCCAATAATAGGCAGGAATCTGAAGATGCAGACAGTGAAGCAAATAATAGCCGCCTACTAAATCTTGATGCTTTATCTTTTGACAGTGGCCCTTCCAGGTAAACTACAAAAAAATATCTAGTTTTTAAGTAACAATTTTTTTTTGTAATAAACAAATCGTCGGTCGGAGAACGGAAGTGTCTTAAGACTAGGTTCCCAAGTTCCCTCTGCCTATCATCTGTGAGATTCAGCAAAGCTAAGAAAAACAGAAATCGTCGACTTAGAGTATAAACCTACTAACAGCTCATTAAGCAAATTCTCTGTTTATGCAAAGACTATTTTAAAAAACTATTAGTATATATGTATTATCAGAAAATATTTACAATTTCGAATATTAGTTGTATTATATGAAATAAAATAAAGATTGTTTTTGTATTTTTTTTACTTACTTACGAATGGTATTAAAATGTACAAGTACATAATAACAAAAATTCTTCTTAAATCATAGAATTGTGTCGTAGGTATAAAGCATTTAAATTAAAATGTTATCATTGCAGGGAACGAAACTTAGACCGTCACGTACATGCGTTGTTTGGATCGCGACCTTCCGCATTCCACCCTTTGAGCGACAGTGGCAGATCCTTCCGCACAGTTGATCAAAGCGAACGAGCGTCCAGACTTTTACCGAATCCATTTTCATCTACTAACGGCCCTCCGCGACCTAGTGTTATCTCGTTTACTAGTAATTCCTTAGCACAACAAGATAACTCTTCAAATTCTTCACGCACTAGTATATTCCCCGCATATAGACCAGATTCACCGTCTATTTTGGATCTATCCCCCCGAAGATGGGACAGTCGCAGAATTTTTGTTTCGGTACCAAATGAAAATTCCACTTCTGCAGATAACACTGCGACAAATACCCCGAGACAAGATCCACCGTCTACTACATCAGCGACGTCGAGTCCGAGGCCCTCGACTTCTTACTCGTCCTCACAAACTCAATCGACACCTGTCGACGCTCAAACTATAAACGAAAGCTTAGATCTAATAAGAGACATTTTAAGAGATTCCGGCACGAGATTGTTGAATTTGATCACGAACATGTCCCTTTCCACTATAGCTGATGGTGAAGATGACTTGCCTCGACGGAATAGATCCACTAGAACTCAGTCCGAAGACAACAATGAAAGTGAAACGCCGATAGATTCTCAACGAGTCCGTCTATTTAGCTCGAGCTTACATTCCAGCCTTTTATCGTCGAGTTCGGAATCAGATAGTGATCAATCACCAGAAGTTAATATTTTTAGAACGCGAAATTCCACCTTTAGAGAAGATGATAGAGATGTTGACTTACCTTTTGACGAACCCTCTGGTTCTACAGATAGACCAATACACCCAGCTGATAGACTACTCTTCGGACTTGATGATCAACAGCCGCAAACTTCTAGTCGTGAAACAGGAGGCATACACGTATCAACTAATAGCAGCAGATTTCGTGTGCAAACCCAAAGTAATAGTACAGGAGAAGGTCCAAGTACATCAAGGGCTGAAAATCCTGGACCCTCAGATACTTCCAGTCGACATACTAGTGACTTCAACCCAAGACCTTCGACAAGTAGAGACAATTTTTGGAATAATGGATGCACGATTCCACCAAGTGAAGCTTTTAGAAAAGTTAAAGGTGGTGTAAATGCTTTACAAATACACACCTTGCAGTTAACTAATATGTGGCTTCGTGGAAATCGGACTACAATGACTGAACTACGTAACATGTGGGAAAATTTACGTCGAAGAATATTAATGTTGCATAGAGAAACTGGGCGACAAGATTTACCAAGCTATTACACAAGATCACTACTTGAAAGATGTATGATGCTTACAGAAATGACGGAAAACATTACACGTTCCAACAGAAGTTCACGAAGACAAAATAATAACAATCAAGGTACTTCCGAAAGGACGCGTAATAATGATTCCCCCCAAGATGATTCATCAAACGTAGGAAGTCCCGGTGAATCGGAACAGGGTACTTCCAGAGAGAGCCCAAGTGAAACACGTCCTGGCCCTCGACCACAAATCAGGCCTAATGTGCGTGCATCGCCGTCATTAAGAAGAAGGTTGCAATCGAGTTATAGATGGCGACCAGAAGATGAGCTACGACGGCGATCGCGTAATTCTGCTGCCAGTCGCCTTTCTAACAGATACTCGAATAGACCTCGCAGAGATTTCGCTAGAGCGATAGAAATAAGTGCAACAAGGCACGAAATTCGTATGCGAGCAATGCAAGTGCTTTCAGTTATGTTTAATATGATGATGATGTGCTTAGAGGAGAGAGGCCTCAGTCAGCTTATAATAAACATGCTGCGCACATTAAAAAAGGCTTTGGCTATTACATGCCTCATGTTAATGACAAATAGGAACAGTGGTCGTACCAGTAATAGTTCGTCGCCACAACGCGTGGATTCTTTAAATGTAATTCGCTTAGAAAACGTAGAACACACGGGTCCTGTAAACGTCGATGGTCCAGATGAATCCCCTCATCATTCAATTTCCAGTGAAACTGAAGAGGACCGATTGCAAAATAATTCCAGTAAACGTATGAAGAAAGAGACAGCCACTACATCGCAATCAAGTTCTAAGGAGAGCACTCCACGCGTAAATAGAAATCCCCCTCCACCTCCAGTAACGCCTCAAAGCAATGCATCCCAACGGTGGAGCAATCGCCTTGCCGTGCAAATTGCTGCTGCCAATAGAAACAACTCCGCAACCGCCAGAAATAGACGTGAATTGTACATAGAGAGTAGGCGATTAAAAGCACTACATAAAACAAATCCATCCGCTCATCCGTTCGCAAAAAAGAAAGCACTACCTCCTACGGCTACTTACAGAATACCCAACTTACGTCTACTCCCCAGTAGAGTTAGAGCAAGAGCTGCATCTAGAAGAGGCGAATCTGGCCCGGAACCAATACCTGGTCCTTCCGGAATTCTTTCTGGAAATGACTTTGGGAATGCACCATCTCCAAGATTACCACCAGATGTTATGAATGAATTTGAACATAGGATTAATTTAATTAGAATGGCACATATGCAAGCCGTAAGATTAAGAAATGCAGCACGAAGTAGATTTAGACGTTTACAAACCATACGATTATATACCCCTTCGTCTGTTCGTGAAATGTTTAGCTTAAATCCGGATTTAGAAAATGGCAACGACAATCGTTCACCAATGCAAAATAGTTCAGATCCCCCTAATCTTAATCGACTTTATCCAACTTACGATTTCCGACCACACATACGGACCCTAACTCGGGAGCGCATTTTCTCTAGAGGGTCCACAAATAGACCTTCGGAGGAGTCGGGACAGATCCACGCGGTCATAAGCAGCGCGAGGGTGCCGTTGATGCAAGTGGGCGATCTCACCATTAACAATCCTGACGCGCAAGGGAACCAGACGCAGAGGCTGCCGAGGATTCATGAGTATTTGCAACCCATTATATTGGCCCAAGTGAGTAGGTGCGACAAATGCCTTTTGTAAATATTATTTATTAACTGCTATTAATTAATTACTTCATTTTTCATTATTTTTTTTTATGCAATAAAAAATTACAAATTGCTCATTTTAAAAGTTACTTTTTTATACATACAAAAATCATTTTATAAACATTGTTTTATATGTTTATATTTAACTCATTTTCGTTAAATTGCAAAAAGAAAATATATATATATATTTTTTCATAGGTCATTACCATTATACTTTTCTTTGGAGTATACTAAAAATGTGCTTAATATTAATTATATACCTCAAATATAACTTGAAGCTCTACTAATCTATTTATTCACATTACATTAAATACCTATATCACAATTTTATTACATACTAGCGGCCCGCCAGCGGCTTCGCCCGTTTGAACTACATGATTATTCATTTAATAAACACAATTGACTGACAGTCATATGTGTTGATGTCAATGAATAATTTACTCGTTTAGAAACAGCCTTAATGTTAAATTAACGATTTGGGTAAGGATTAATAATATTCTTTGTAAAATAACTAATTATTGCATATTACAAAAAATACCCAAATCGAATCGAATAATCCAATATCGAAATCGAATCCAAAATTATTAATCGAATATCGAATCGAAAATAATTAATTGAGAACCTACTTGTTTTAAAAGTATATTTTAAATACAGATTATATAAGTATAAGTATACATATAGATTTCATTCAAATGACAATAACTTTTTTTGATGAACCGATTTTGATGAAACAAGATAGATGTTAAGGTGGGTTAAAACCAAGAAATTGGTGCAAGTTTTACGTAAATCGGTTCAGTACTTTCAGAGATTAGCGTGATCAATACATACAGACAAAAAATTTAAAAAAAAATTGTTTCCTTTCTATTATTCTTTTTAAGTGCTCCTTTATCCATTTCCGTCAAAAATACTAAATGTACAGACAAAATATTTTTACTGTTTTATTATATATAGAGATGATGTTTGTTCACTCAGAACGCAATGGTAGTGGAGGATGACCCCAACGGGGAGAATGGGGAGAGCGGTGGCGGGGGCCCTGGGGGTAGCGGGGGTGGGGGTGGAGGTCCCGGGGGCGGGGGTGGCGGTCCGGGGACAGGAGGTGGTGGCGGTGGTTTCGGCATGCGGCGCATGAGCGGCATGGCGGGGCTGCTGGACGCCGGTATTATATCCGAGGCTCTCCCCGCCCCTTCGCACCGCGTGCAGGCTTGGGACTTCACAACGGGAAATACACCTGATATTGCTGATAGTAAGTAGGATTTTTTAAGATGCACTATTTTTTAAAACAAAGGACCACCTGATGGTATGTAGTTATCTTCATTTAAAAATGCTTAGGAAATACCACAGGAGATCATTCCACAGTTTGCATGTACGTGAACTATGCGAAACAAAAACTCACGGACGACTTAAGTAGGTGTCTAGATAAAGCGCATGGTATCAAACAGATACCGACAAAATTTGTTTGATATTGTATTTAGTATATTGAAAATTACATTTAAATATAAATTAGAACGGATACATATCAAAATTTAAACATAGCTGGATTCCAGGGTACGCAGAGGGAACCTAGGAACCTAGTGTTAAGACAGTTTGTTCCTCCTCACGCATGCTTGTGCCCCTGTGCCCCGACGGCCTCCGGGACTATGTTGAAAATAAATATTTCAAAGTCTTTAGTTATAGATGCTAACAACATAATATTATGTAAACTGTAACGAGCATTTATATGCTTGTTACTATTTACATATGTTTAATCAAGCTACGTCAATAAGCCAAGTTGTAATTCTTATAAATTTCAACGTAACTTGATAAGAACTTATCGGTTAGCGGCCAAAGCGCTTGGACGGTTCCCAAGAGACGTGAGTTCGAGTCCCACAACGTTAGGAAACGTACAAAATTTTTGTACGTTTCCTAAAATATATATTTAGAAACCCTTAATTCTTTTAGGTTCAAAGAACGTGGTGGTGCAGAGGTGCAGAATCCATAATGACGCTAGTATAGACATATCAAAGGACGGCAGGCTCCTGGTGGCCTTGCTCCCAGTACCAAGATTTAGAAATACTAACCACTGGTTAGGTGAGTTTGGTTTAAGGATTATTCATATTATTCACGATGATTAATTAATTTAAGAAATATTTTAATAAATGAATATTAGATGAAATTGTGATAGATATAAAGACAAAATATAAGTAGATGAAATGAAGGCTATTAGAAAACCGATTTACTGGCCTAGTTACTGTATTATCGGATATCTAAATAATAATAAAAATGTATTAAGAAAACATTTTGTGCCTTTTAACCTTTTGAAGAAGAACCAATGTTGATTTTAGGAACTATTAGTAAGGCATTTACGGTACGGCAAATGAGCCGTGGCCGCCCTGAACTTAGGTTTTCTGAACTCTTGCGCATTGTTCACTCGGAAACAAAAAATCAGAAGTAAATCCTAAAATGAAATCTGCGCAGCCATCCATTCTAATTTCAGGGCGGCCACGACTCTCCAAGCATCAACAAACAAGCGTATAAATAGGGTAAGACTAGGGCTTGCTTGCAAGAGCTTGTTGTCGACTAGCGCTAGTTGTCAAATCGGTCAATGCTGGTTTTTGAACATAAATCAAAGTTTGGTATTTTACACGTTGGAGCTTATTCATTCTCGGTCATAAGTAACTTATCGCTACTATTTTATTTATAAATGAAATAAAGTAAGTAAAGCACCCACAACGGCTTAAACAAGGCAATTGTATTCCTAATGCATCCAAGCGAATAAATTTGGTACTGTGTGCTCGCCGAGCCGTGGCCGCCCTAAAGTTAGCTGTAGATGGCTGCGCAGACGTGATTTTAAGATTTTTCTTAATATTTATTACATTGTTCTCAAGGGAACAATGCGCAATATTTCAAGGCGCCTATCGTCGATCGTATTGTATAGCCCTATGTGCGCACGACTGCAGGCGTGTACTCACTGGAGTGGGCGCGGCTGGGGCAGTGCCTGCACACGGCGGTGCTGGAGCAGAGCGCTGTGTCGGTGGCGCTGTCGCCGACGGCGCGCCACCTGGCCGTGGGGCTCGGCTCGCGCCGGTTCACCTCCGCGCCGCACACTACGCGCACCAACGTGTTCGCGCTCCTCTACCGCCTCGACCCTTTAGGTGATGCATTTTATTGGTTTATTTTAATTTTTAATATGCTTTAATTAGATCGAGCTGTAACAAACTTATCTTTGATAAATTGACTATGCAATAATGGTTTTGGCTAACTTTTAAAAATTGTAGCATCATATGTACGTGAGAACACAATAATATGGCATCATCATCATCGAGCCCGTCTGGTGATGCAACTGGCTCCAAAAAAATTCAATATTCAGGGATCTGGAACCTGAATATTGACATTCTTCAGACCTTACTAGTAAACCACTCGAGTTTAACCACTTTTAACTTATATCTCCGTGTACATATTCCACAGCACTTACGGCACTTGGTATAGAAAAAGGTGTTTTTAGTTGTTTTTTAAACTATAATATGTGAGTAAATAGAGCAAGTTAGACAGAGGAACCTAATTTTAAAACACTGTTCCCCATGCATATGAGTTTTAGAGACATTGCATGTTCTCTTTTTAGTAGAGCAAAGAAATCAATATATTAAATTCCTCAAAGATATCAGGTTTGATCTGATCGTTTG